>NC_133456.1:125739714-127221640 GCF_048565385.1 Saimiri boliviensis | reverse complement strand
GGGAGGGAATGAGAGGTGAGAGAGAGAGAGGGAGGGAATGAGAGGGAGGAGGGAGGGAATGAGAGGGAGGGAGGGAATGAGAGGGAGGGAGGGAGGGAATGAGAGGGAGGGAGGGAGGGAATGAGAGGGAGAGAGAGGGAGGGAATGAGAGGGAGGGAGGGAATGAGAGGGAGGGAGGGAGGGAATGAGAGGGAGGGAGGGAGGGAATGAGAGGGAGGGAGGGAATGAGAGGGAGGGAGGGAGGGAATGAGAGGAGGGAGGGAGGGAATGAGAGGGAGGGAGGGAATGAGAGGGAGGGAGGGAGGGAATGAGACGGAGGGAGGGAGGGAATGAGAGGGAGGGAGGGAATGAGAGGGAGGGAGGGAGGGAATGAGAGGGAGGGAGGGAGGGAATGAGAGGGAGGGAGGGAATGAGAGGGAGGGAGGGAGGGAGGGAGGGAGGGAGGGAGGGAATGAGAGGGAGGGGAGGGAAGAGAGGGAGGGAGGGAGGGAGGGAGGGAGGGAGGGAGAGAGGAGGAGGAGGAGGGAGGGAAGGAGGGAGGGAGGGAGGGAATGAGAGGGAGGGAGGGAGGGAATGAGGGGGGGAGGGAATGAGAGGGGAGAGAGAGAGGGAGGAATGAGAGGGAGGGAGGGAATGAGAGGGAGGGAGGGAGGAAGGGAGGGAGGGAGGGGGGAATGAGAGGGGAGAGGGAGGGAATGGAGAGGGAGGGAGGGAGGGAATGAGAGGAGGAGGGAGGGAGGGAGGGAATGAGAGGGGAGAGAGAGGGAGGAATGAGAGGGAGGGAGGGAGGGAATGAGAGGAGGGAGGGAGGGAGGGAATGAGAGGGAGAGAGAGGGAGGGAGAGAGGGAGGGAGGGAGGGAATGAGAGGGAGGGAGGGAGGGAAGAGAGGGAGGGAGGGAATGAGAGGGAGGGAGGGAGGGAATGAGAGGGAAGGAGGGAAAGAGGGAAGAAAGGCTGCTTCCGAGTATGAGCAATAGCACTTCCAAGATCAAGCATGGCTAGAAAACATGTAAATAACAGTAACAGAGTAATTCAAATTATGCTCCTCTGCAAATTAGCAGGCTTAGTTTATACAACACATTCATAGAAAGGTTTTGACCAAAGAATTACAATGTATTAAATTTTTTAGAATTCTATACACATAACATTTTTTGAAATATCTCTACCTACATAAAAATTATGCCCACCTACCTAGTTATGCTAGTGATATACATGTGAGCAAAGAAATCCTTTTCTTATTAAATTCTGTTAAATTTCAAATAACCATTATCCTCAGTTCCAATGGACACTCAAAATAACAGTTAAACTTCCAACTCAATCCTCTTTTGTTAAGCAGTGAATACTCTACACTCCAGCTGCCATTATGTTGTAAATCTATTTCCAAAGTGAAAAATGCCTGTGAAATTCAAATGGTGTCTCCCAATTTATCCATTTGATAACCTGATTGGGAGTCACAAGATAATTCCGTTCTCCCTCTTCCTTTCCCACTCTTCCCTTCACCTATGTCTTTTAAAAAATTACCAAGAAATTTACTATGGAGGAATGTGAAACTATGGCAGCAGTTCAACATCTCATCACTTCTTTTTTTTTAATGATGAAACAGAGATAAGGAGGGACTTAGGAACAGGACAAATGGGCCAAGTCTTCTATGTTCCAAAGCTGTACTTTCATTTTATGCTAAAACTGCTACTAACAAAGCCAGTCACTACTGATCTGTAAGTCAAGTAATCAAGGTTAGCTGCTGAATAATCAAAAATTATTTCAGATAATCAAACTCTCTAGAAATTTTCCAATTCACTTGTTTAAAAGGCTTTGATTAAATACTTGTTCTAGCAACAACAGAAATTTCTTTCATAATACATGGTCACATACCTAGAATATTTTGCAATGTCGTTGAAATGACCCAATGACAGCAACCACAAATGCAGCAAATTTACCAGTTACTACATACCAGGAACTGAACTAGGTACGTTACAGTACATAACCTGCATCCTCACAGCAACCCCATCTTCTCCCTGTTTTACAGAGATGTAAACTGAGGTTAAGAGTTTAAACAACTTGCCTGCCTACTACCACAAACCCTGGGATGACCTACGTCAGCTATTTCCAAACTCGTTTGTCTCAGGATTTCTTTATAACTCAAAATTATTGAAGACCCCAAAAAGCTATGGTTTATATGCGTTCTATCTTTTGCAATTTATCAAATTGGAAATTAAAACTGAGAAATTTTAATTTTTCTTTATTCATTTTAAAATAACAAAAGTTAATTTCTGTTATAATAAAACCTATTTCTACAAAAATAACTTTCTCAAAACAAAAACTGATGACATGATGCTGTTTTGCATTTCTGAAAACCTAACGTCTGGCTTAAGAGAAAACAACTAGGTTCCCGTACCTGCCTCAGCATTCAATCTGTTTCAATACGTTGCTTTGGTTGAAATGCAAGAATATGAAGAAAATCACAAAGTCAAAGAACACAACTCACTACCTAGACCCGTTAGACCACTAGCACCTGGTAAGATTCTGGTAGAGGGTGACACATTATTTTTTAGCTCAAAATGAATTTTTAAAATACCCAACCAAAACAAATATAATAGGAAAAAATATTGCAACTAAATACAATGTGGTTGCTCCTTAAATTGTTTAGTTAAAACAGAATATGTGTGCCTTGCCCTGAGGAAGGGGCCCAAGGGCTTGCTGCCCTAGAGGGGGTACAGGGTACTTTCCCAACTCAGTCTTCCTCCACTGGTCCCTGAAATGCATGCAAGCGTCATCCCATTGCACAAACCAGAGCACAGCACCCAACACATCTCTAAATCACGTCCTGTCAATGCCACCACTTAAATCTCTCTCAAACACATCCCATCTCTTCACTTCCACCATCTTCCACCTAAAACACACCTCCTCCCCACATATCCAACCTCAGTCATTCTGATTCACTCTCTGGAGGAGCCTACCAGCTCTGTCTGTCTCTCTCCCTCTCTCCCTCCACCCTTACCCCTTGCTTAAGCCCCTTCAATGGCTTCTTACTGCTCTTAGTAAAAATACCAAAATTATTACTATAGCCTACACAGCCATGGTTAGTCTGCTCCTGCCTACCTCTCAGGGTTCACTCACCCTCGTCACACACACGCACGTGCTGTCTCTCATTCCAGCCAGACTAGCCTTCCTGCAGTTCCTGGATGGCAACAACACTCAGGCCTTCCTTCTACTCAAAACACCCCCTACCCCAACCACTCTTCAGGTCTCAGCTCAACCACAGTGTCTTCAGCAAAACCTTCCCAAAGCCCCAGCTGGGATCAGGTTCTCCCTGTTTTAGGCTCTCAAGGAATGCACCAGCCACTCATCAGGTGGCTTGATCTGAGTTATGAATGTCCACCTCTCCCACGAGACTGTAAACAACACAAGAGCAGTGACGCCATCTGCTTTGTTCCACACTTTAACTCAACACCTGCTAATGAGTAAATACATAATATCCATTAAATGAAAGGACAGCATAAATCTGACGGAATATACACATATATGTATAGAAAAGAATGAGTCAATCAAAAGACAGTTGGTAAATACATAATAATATCCATCAAATGAATGAAAGGACAGCATATATCTGACAGAATATATACACATACGCATAGAAAAGAAAAGTCAATCGAGACAGTCAGTCCCATTTACTTTCCTTCATCTTCACCACTAGGTAATAGCTGGTATTTCACAGAAGGAAGGGGAGGAGCTGGACATCCTGGCTAAGTGACACTCACCAAGAGCCACCGCCAGGTTGAGTTGGGGCTGGATCAGAACAGAACTGGAGCAGCTAGGATCCTCTCAACCGCGGGCAACTGTCAGCACTTGTTTTGCTGCTCTTTCCTACAGGGACAGTTTAACTTCACTCTGCTTTACCAGGAACTGACAGGCTCCAGCTGACACTGTACTTTATATTTTGGAAAATCTCTGATGCTGGTTTCAACTTCCTTGTGACCCATGTTATTTATTTACATATATGACCCTGTGGGTCACAGTAAACTTTCCTTCTACTGTATGTATCATATATGTATGTGTATCTTAATAAATATTATCACACTGAAATGCATATTCATTCACATTTATGGCGCACTTACGTGCCACATGCATTCTTCCAGTTAAGTCTTACAAGCTTTAACGAAACCGAGGGTTACAGGGAATACGTAACAAGTGCCCAGGGCCACAAGCCAGCAGGTGGCAGAGCCACCACTCAACCTGGCTGCACATTAGACGAACCTAGGAATCTTAACAAAATGGTGACATCTGGGAGCTTACACAGGACTGGGATGGGCTCAGACAGGGCAGACTGTAAAGCCACGAGAGGCATGGATCCCCGTGGGTGCTATACCCGGCCAGGCGGCATCTTCTCTAGTGCCTGCCCAGTTCTTCACTCCAACATTCTCCTGCCTCAGTCCATCCAGCTACCAACACTGCTCGACTGACAAGACTCAACTCTGTGCAAGCATCCCAGAGCAGCTGGTGCTGCAACTGATGTGGCAGGTTTTTCAAAGATGTTTAATAAATTTGTGATAGGTTCTATGGCATTTAATTACTACTTTAAAGCCCCCAAATGTTAAAAGGATTTCGTTTCTGCTCTGTATAAGACACAAATATACTTTTAAAAAGTGTAGAAATGTGTCTCAGAAATTTTTTTCTGGAACAATGGTTCCAACCCAGTGGGCCAAGACAGGGAGTCCAGAGGCACAATGGCTTCTCCTCATTATAATTCAATCTAATAACAATGAGTGAACTGAACCACAAGGCCTAATGTGATATGCAGGCTGTGGGAATTTCACTCCTTCCTCAGAACAAAACCAAGAGGTGCTTTCTGACAGTGTTTGCCCATGCTAATTCAGAATACTGCACCAGCGGGGAAAGGTTTCTGAAACACTTCTGGCCTGAAGTTAGTATTTTATGTTTTGGACAAAGGGTCCCAGGAATACAGACATTGGCTTTAAAGTCATCATTGGTTCAGCATCAGAGAATTTGCAGATAACTGCCACTTTCATGTACCACACTGTCGAAGCAATTTGAGTTAACATTTTTTAAATGTTACACACAGTCCTGCTTTCCTAAACACAGCACTTTAAGCAGTATTTTGCTTCTTCTTGATGCCCACCCAAAGTCATTGTCCTAAACCCCAGGGACTGTATTGATGCGACGTAGCAGCTGCTGCCTGCAGTGAACTATGTGCATCAACACTAAACGGAGTTGCAACTGTGGGCTTTTCTGGGGTGTCAGCTTGTGTTCCTATAGTTTTCGTCTCCTTCTTCACTATCAGGCCTTCTTAATAACCTGTTGCCAGCTGGAAAACTGGACAACACAGCATGTTTGCAGAAAAGGTTTGAGAACAAAGACCTAACTGCTACTCTGTGTGTGTGTGTGTGTGTGTGTGTGTGTGTGTATGTGTGTGTGTGTGTGTGTCTTTGTGTATGAGAACAGGCATGTATGCGTGTGAGTGGATTGTGAGAATGAGTCATGTGCCTGTGTGTGAATGAGTGTGTGCGCGTGTGTGTGTGCATGTCTGAGTGTGTATGTGCAGTGTGTGAATGAAAGCACGTGTGAGTGTGTGTGGAATGAGAGCCTGTGTGTGCGTGTGTGTGAATGAGGTGTGTGTGCGTGTGAATGAGCGTGTGTGTGCATGTGTGCCTGTGAATGAGAGCATGTATGTGAGGCTAATTCATCCTAGGAGCAAGGGAGGCCACACAGAAAGATTCAGAAAGCAGAGGTGCCATGAGGCAGTAAGAATATAGAATAGTGTTCTATTGACAACTGTAGGTTTTAAATTTAAATTTTTAAAAATTTTTAAGGAATAAAAGGTATAAAATTAAATGGGAAAAATGAGTCAAAAATATAGAACACAAAATAAGTCAAAAAATGTTTTTAAAAGAATACAGAATAGCATTTAAGAGTGCAGGCTCAGAAGCCAGGCTTTCTGGGCTCAATCTGACTCCCCCACTTTGCACCCTGATGACTGTGGGGCAGTGACTTACCTTCTCTGTACCTCAGTTTCCCCTCTGCTAAATAGCAATGAGTATCCACCTCATAGGATTGTTATAGAGACTGAGTTAAAACTCACTTAAGACTGAGAACCATATCTGGCCCACAGAAATTACTGTATTTATGTTTACTGGCAAGAGAAACCTCTGAAGAGAATGCAGAATGACTTGACTCAGATCTAACACGTCTGGTTATAAGAGTAAGGGTAGAAAACAGGAAAGTAACTGAAAACAAGGAGGATGAGCTGTAGGGAACAACATCCTAGAGGACAACAAGTGACTCAGCTCAAGAAAACAGGAGTCCATCACAGACTCCAGTCAGCAGGACCAGCCAGGAGAGCACCGGGCAAGGTGGACAAAAGCCAGAGGGGCATGAAACTGTGTCCCTGACAAAAGCCACCTGACGCTTCCAAATACCAAGTGGAGGCAAAAGAAAATTAACTTGGCCTTAAACTGGAGGTGAATAAATGAAGGCAGAGCAGCAAGCTCTGTGTTCCCTGGGTCAGGGGCTCTAGAGTAACAGAGAACAGAGCCCCTGCACAAGACTGGAAGGCACTGGTCCAGGGAACCTGCGTCAAGCTGAGTATCAGGAGACTGGAGGTGGGATCCACACAATTAGAAGGAGAGTGGTGCCAAGCACCCATGATAAACCATGCCTCTGAACTTCCTGCAGCACAGAAACGGGAGCTCGTGGGGAGGAGAAAAGTAACAAAAGGGCCCAAAACCAGGAATGAACTTAACAAAGAAATTCCCTCTCCTTTTACACTTGCCCTAGAAAGGCGACCCAGGATGAACACCTGAGTGGGCTTCTCCAGAAGCGGCCTGTCTAACCCGTGTGGCTGTCCTCACCAGGTCCTTTGAACCTTGTCCCTACCCAAGATCCAGCCCCAACACAGAGCCGGCACTGGCACAGGGGCACACAGCCTGACTTCAAACAGGCCTATCCACTCGGTTGGCTGTGTAACTAAGAAATAAAATGTAAGTATGCAAATTTACACTTGACTATGACTTGCTCAAATTTGGCTTAAAATACCGCAGGGCATGATCGTGAATTAGTAAACAACAATACATTTTCACCTCAGTCAGCCAAACAGAGTTCAAATAAGATTCTGAAATTAGAATTCAGACTCTTTTCCATCTAAGCCCTGAAATAACAGTTAAAAATTAGTCCCCGTTCACATTCAGCTTAAGTTTGATGAGAAAAACTACCAAAAGAAAGCATCTGTTTTGCAGTTTGAAAGCATATTACACCCAAAAAATTTTTACTTCACAATTCAGTCTCTATTTTTTGTTTGTTTGGTTTGAGACAGTCTCGCTCTGTCACCAGGCTGGAGTGCAGCAATGCGATCTCGGCTCACGGCAACCTCCACCTCCCAAGTTCAAGTTCAAGCGATTCTCCTGCCTCAGCCTCACACCCAGCTAATTTTTGTATTTTGAGTAGAGACGGGGTTTCACCATGCAGGCTGGTCTCAAACTCCTGACCTCAGGGGATCCGCCCACCGTGGCCTCCCAACATGCTGGGATTACAGGCGTGAGCCACCGTTTGTTTTCCAGTGAGATTCTGGAATGAGACAGCAATTTCCTCATGAATCAGTCATCGGGAACTGGGTAACGTGAACTCTCCAGAATCCCCATTAGGTGCTGAGTTGCACAACAAACACATTCATCTCAAACTCAAGACATGCAGAAAGAGTAGTTGCAAAGTCATTGAAAAGCTACTGTGCCAAGTCAGAGGCCTCAAAATATCACAGCAGCTTCACATCTTCACAAGAAACGAGGGGACGAGTGAGAAAGAGCCAGGAAAACCCAGGTGGGCCTGGTTTGTAGGGCTCCCCGCTTTAGAGCCACTGGGGTCAGATCCACTCCACCTCCACTGCTCACCAAAGCAAACAACACCAACTTCACCAAACATTCCTCTTGCCACAGAGCAAGACATGATTCCTTCAGTATCACTATATCCTCCTACATACAAAGGATGCAGCAGGATGCAGTTTTCTTTAGGAAATTAGCAGCTTAAGTGAAAACTTCTTGCACTTACATACACGGTGATTCTTCCACTATTTTATCTATAAAAGACAGTCACAGGAAAAATCAAGCAAGCATAGATACAGGACCTAAATTAAGAGTAAAAAATTAAGAACAGAAGTCAGCAAGGCTTTTCATGTAGAGAAAAATAAAACTAGGTAAGAAAGAAACCATTTGCAGGACCAAAGGGCACCATTTATTTTGAACTGTGCTTAAAAATAAAAATACAAAATCACAGCCATAACTATTTCTTCTTTTAATTAGAAAGTTTGCCTAGAAATTATTAGTCTGTCAACCTATTTCCAAGTTTAGCAGAGTAGACAGTCGCACTGCTGTATGAATTACCTAAAAGTATGGAAACCTATACACACACATACATACATACATATATAGGTACGTGTGGAGAGGGATACATACACACACATACATAGGTGTATGTGGAGAGATATGTATCTCTCTCTCACACACACACATATTTTGTAAATGTATATAAAGAAAGAGAAACAGGAGATAAAGCAGTTAAGATCAACTGGTAGGACTAATTGATTTGTATACCAAATGAGTTGATATGCATCTAAAATGAGCAGTATATCTAAGGAGGTTTAGTTCTGAATAATCTCCAAATTATCTCTCCAATAATTCCCTCAAACCTGTAACTTAGCACCTTAAAAAAACTCCAAATTGCCCAAAAAAAAAAAAAAGCAATGCTCTACTGCAACCCATCCTCCCCGAATGGTCCACGGCCACCACCGTAGCACATGCACCAGGTCGCACGCCCTGGACCACACCTGGATTACCTTCTCTCCTGTCAGCCTTCCTGTCACTTTCCTCTTTCTACCTCGGATCCAACCTGTGCCTTTCTGCCAGGGTTGCAATATTTCTAGAACACTTCCTTCATACCATTTCTTTGCTTAAAATGTTTAATGCTCAAAGGGTAAGTCCAAATTCCTTCATATCACAGCACATTAGAGATGCTTCACAATCAACCTCAACCTACTTTTTAATTAACTGTTCTTCAAGAATTCCCAACTAATAGTAATACAATTGAGCACTCACAGTATGTCAAAATAGTATCCTACTTCACATGCATTAATTCACAAGAATATTAGGACATAAATACTATTATATCCCCATTCTACAGAGGAAGAAACTGAGCACAGCACAGTGAAAGAAGCCACCTACATCGTATCTCACAAGAGCAAGCAATGGGGCCAGGGTTCTCGCCAGACATTCAGGCTCCAGAGCCACACTGGGAACTGCTAGGGCTGTGCTCTCTCTACCTCCACTGTCCCCACACAGCCCCCAAACTTGAGCACCTTCTACTCTGAGCTCCTGCTTACCCCATTTGTTATCACTGTTATGGAGGATCATGACCACACCACCCGAGGGCACCGCAGGGGCCCTGCGGAAAGAGGCCCCATATCTAAATCTGTCCACAGGACATGGCTACCAGTGCTTCATAGATGAAAAGTGACCAATTTCTTGGTAGGCTCAAGCAAGGGCATGTATTTTTCTGTCTTGTTCTCTCCGTCTTCTCTCTCCTAGTGGAAGAAAGCTTTGCAGCACCGCAGGTTTCCTTGAGAAAGTGTGGTGGTCAAGCTGGGGGTAGGGGTTCCCCAACCTTTTCATTCCTCCACCCCAGGCTATAGGCAGGCATAGCTACATATTTGGTGTAGAACAAGTTCCTTAAACCTTCTTCCAGGCCATGAAGAAAGTTTCCTATTTCCTTGCTCTCTGCTGTTGATGTTCACCAAGTCATGATATAAAAGAGAGCACTTAGGCAGTTCTGTTACATAAACTCTAAGCCCTTCACTAAAGTCGAAGCTAAATGATTCGGTTTCTACTTTGCAGCATAAACCCCATTTTATACTCAACAGTCTCAGCCTCGAGCTTTACTGATGATTTTTCCTAAAGGAAATATATCCCAAAAGGCCTGGGCTTAGAGTTTTTTTAGACTTACTGGAAATGGTACCAGCTGAATGTCATACAGCATCTTGCTGAAGGCTTTTGGAAACAGCTGATGAAAAAAGAGAACAGATTGCTGGAGATGTGAACTATTCCTGGCAGCTTCCTCTTCACTCTCCCAATTCTGTCAATCCACAGACATGATTAGAGACCCCTAAAGAATGTAGTGAAATATCTTACAATTCTCTGGAGCACAGCAGATTTGGCTCTGACAGACGGCTTGTTCATTATTACTAGACTGTGAAAATTAAAATAAATTTATGCCATTAAAAGACACAGGTCTGATTCCTTCAAACGCCTAAAAGAAGCCACAAAAGGCAAACACCCTAGAATTAAAACTACATGACCAAAAGCTCTACAAAGCTCTTAAGGAGTTTTGCTTTAACCTTCCCCTTTACTAACACAAAGAAAAACATGCCCAAACATTTTAGCTAAAACTGACCATCATCAACTTCTCTTTTCCCTCATACATAAAACTATGAAAGTAACAATCATTTCATATTTTTAACAGTCCTATTAGTGATCCCATTTTACAGATGGTGACATTACGGCAGAAAGTTAAATGATCTGCTCAAAGTCACGCGGTAAGTGGTGGGTCAAGAGCTCAGACTCAGATGCCAGAGCCCCTGCTCCGGGCCACTCTGCTCCACAGCTGATGGGATCAGCTTGTCCTCTTACTCCCTGAAAGCCACTGTGGAATGAGAACACCTCTTTGCAATCCACAAAGATGACTGATTCTAAATACCTCCTCGACAGAAGAGCTGTCCTGAGAGCTCAAAGCAAAGACTGGCATTCCATGTGGTTTCCGGCATTTCCTGGTCATCCCTGCAATCAGCTAGGGGCACAATGGAGCATAAGAAGTAATGAGCTTCACTTCCACAGCAAGGCAGTAAGTATGCCTCTCCTGTCTCTCTGTTCCTGCTGAAGAAGGTAGCCACAGGATGGAGGAAGGTTAATCTGCACGGCTTTTTTAAGCAAGAAATACACTTTTGTTGTTTGATGGGTTATGAAAGCCAGTATTAATGACTCTATACTTCAGTTTCTTTCCTGCTATACTCAGGCTGGGCTTTTTCTCGCCTGGTTTCCTCTAGCCTAGAGTTTAGTCCCACTGCCACCAGCGGAAGAGTGGAATTTGCTCCCAGAGGCCATCCGCAGTGATGGCTAGAGTCATCTCCAGGGCAACAAGGCTGTGTGAGGCAGGTGGTCCGCAGCCCTCCTTCCAACTGGGCCCCATTCCAACCGCTAAAGGCTGGCCGTGTTCAGAACCGGACACTAACAAGCAAATAAAGCATGCCACACTGTTGCATATAATAAAAAAAGCCCAGAAGGCAAGAGGGAATCTTGCTTTTGTTCTGTGGTATCTTCACCACCATTTACTCAATTAAGTCCAACTTCGAAATTCAAGAGAGAACCGGGTAACTACATGGCATGGTGCTTCCCCAAACTCACTTATTTTGTGACCCTTTCCAAAATTAGATTCTAATTTCCCCCCAATCAAAAGGATTTCCCATTTTATTATTTTTTTTTTAAAAAGACAGTGTCGGCCGGGCGTGGTGGCTCAAGCCTGTAATCCCAGCACTTTGGGAGGCCGAGGCGGGTGGATCACGAGGTCGAGAGTTCGAGACCATCCTGGTCAACATGGTGAAACCCCGTCTCTACTAAAAATACAAAAAAATTAGCTGGGCATGGTGGCACGTGCCTGTAATCTCAGCTACTCAGGAGGCTGAGGCAGGAGAATTGCCTGAACCCAGGAGGCGGAGGTTGCGGTGAGCCGAGATCGCGCCATTGCACTCCAGCCTGGGTAACAAGAGCGAAACTCCATCTCAAAAAAAAAAAAAAAGACAGTGTCCCACTATGTTGCCCAGGCTGGTCTCAAACTCCTGGGTGCAAAGAATTCTCTGTTTCAACCTCCCAAAGTGCAAGGATTACAGGTATGAGCCACCATGCCTGGCCCTCCATTTTAAATAAAGAGTGCTGCACACCTGGCTAAAGAGCACATCTGCAGAAACCTTCCAATGTCAGCATCATCAAAGTAACCAGTAGGTAGCCAAGGACAGAGTAACACCTTGCAAGGCCACACACATACGTACCACAAGTTTTCCAGTCAGGTCACATGGCACTCAACAGCACCTCATAGGTACCAGGGTCATCACCTGCCAAAATGCCAGTTTTCTTCTTTGATTGCTTTTGAAGATCAGCTGCCAAAAACACTGTATAAAGCTGGTCTTTCCAGAATGATGGGAAAAAAGAGCAACTATTTCTTCCTGACATCCAGTATACAAATTCTATACTTTTTAGTGTAGAAGAAAAGATGCCTTTTTAAAAATCACTGGTTTTTATGTATAAAACTCTCTGTCTTGATCTGTGTAGTCACAGCAGGCACGACCACCTGCCTCATCCACAAGATGGCTGAGCCCACACGTGAAAGGTACAGCAGGAAGAAGCTGGCCTACAGCCTGATACCTGAGTGGGGCCACACATTCCCAACTTCTCCCAAAACCTCAGCTGGACCCAGGCTTCTCAGCATGTGACAGAAGCTGGGAAACTGGTGTCAGCAGCTCTGACTTCTCCACTCACGTCCTTTCTGTCTCCTGCCAAGAGCAGAGGCGGCAGATGTGAGCAACAAACACCTTCCCAAGCAGTCTCCGCTGGAGCCTGAGAAAAGGAGCCCAAAACTAATCACACCATTACCCAGGCTAAAAGCCCTTCTGCACTTGGGACCTGGCTCCTTCTCCTCTCAGAGTCCACAAAGCCCTTCTGCCTTCAGGAAATGGTTTCCATCTTCTCAAGGCCCAAAAAGCCTTTCTGCCCTGAGAATCCGGCTCCATGTCCCTGAGGGCCAACAAAGCCCTTCTACCCTCAGGGCTAGGCTCCATCTTCCCAAGGCCCACAAAGCCCACCTGCCCTCGGGACCACCAGGCTCATCTCCTCTGAGGAACACAGCCCTCCTGCCCTCAGGACAGGACTTCCATCTTCTCAAGGCCCCAAAAGTCTTTCTGCCCTGAGGACTGGGCTCCATCTCCTCTAAGTGCATGGCCTGCCCCCATGCCACCCTCCCGGCTTTATTATCCCTCCTGGCCTTTTACGTGCCTTAAAATCCATCCTCAGGAAACTACTCATCTTCCCCCCAAAATACATCAAGCTTTGCCAAGTTCCAGCATCTCTGCCCCTGCTGTTCCTTCCACCTAGAATGATCCACTTCATCCTGGGTCCTTGTCTCTTCTTTATGAAACTAAGTCTTTGCATCCTTCAGAGCAAGGTCACTCTCAAGGCACAGCCTGATGAGGCTTCAGCTCAATTACTCAAGCTACTCCAAACATGCTGCATCTCTGATGCACCCTGCTTCCAACCAGACTGTTACCCTAACCTCCTTTTATGTGTGGCAATTCTGGAGCTAACACTTCAAAAACCAGTTCACATCTCACCTTCACTGTGAAAATCTCATCTGGCAGTGAAGCAAATCGCTCCCTTCCACCACGGCCCCCAACGTGCTGAAGGCATGCTGCAAAAGTCTCACAATCAGGAGATGTACCATGGAGTCCTACTCTGAGGCAGGCAGATCTAAGATTCTCACCCACCAATAATTCCTGCCTCCTGGTACCCATACTCTTATGTAATCCCCTCTTCTAAGTGCAGGTGGGGCCTGTGACTTGCTGATCATCAACGGAATAGCACATAGGTGATGTCACCTCTGTGCTAAGGAGCATGAGACAATGACTTCCCCTTGGATGTTGTCTGTCTCTGGCTGGCTTCGATGAAGTAGTAACTACCATGGTAGAAAAAGCCATGTGACACAGAACTCGGGGCAGACTCCAGCCAGCAGCCAGCAAGAAACTGTGGCCCTCAGCCCCATAACTTGAAAGAAACAGAATCCTTCCAACACCCAGGTTGTGTGAGGGAACCTGGAAGGGGATCCTCCCCAGGCAGGTCTTCGGATGAGGCCCTAGCCATGGCAGTACCTTGACTGCAGCCTTGTCAGAGACTGGGAAGCACAGGACCCAGTGAAGCCATGCTCCCACTTACGCCTCACAGAAACTGTCATAGAGTCAGGATGTGTTGTCTTAAGCCGCTACATTTCTGGTGATTTGTTACACAGCAAGGAAGCTAACAGAGAAAAAATAGGCCTAGAAACCCTTGGGCTAAAAAACAGATCTTTATTTGCAAATCCACACTCTCCACGGCAACTGGACCACAGCGGGGAACTGGTGAAGTCCAGGTCAGCCTCCATGGCTTTGCTTCTCCTCCCTTTGCAAAGAGCAACATGCCTGCTGCATATCAGAACTCTTCTCTCTATTCTTCACTTCTCAGTCAAGTTCTGAAAAGTCAAGCCTCCAAATCTCTACCACGTTTCCCGCTTGAGTGCCACTGGAGCCTTTTTCTTCTCAGCTCCTGACATTCCCACAGCCACGGTACTGGGCCCTGAGCTTGCCTGCCCTGCAGTTAGTGGCAGTCAGCCACTCTCCTGCTGAACGCTCTCCTCTAACGGGACATGACCTTCCCCAACTGTCCTCTCACTGTGAGAATACTCCCTCGAAATCTTCAAACAGCTTCCACCCCTGCCCATTCCTACACTGTGTGTCCCAGAGCTTCTGTCCCAGGCACTTCCAAGTTTTACACAGTCTTGCTCTGCAATTCCATCCCTTCTAATGATAAAGCTCGAATATACATTCTTAGGGCAGAATCACATATAACCAGTGACTCACTGCACATCCTCACCGCCGTGTCTCACAGCAGCCTCACTCTAAACATAACAAAATAAATCATCTTCCCTTTTGCAACTTTTGTTGTCTACTGTATTGGTGATTTTCAGTCACCAATACCCACTGACTCACCACCTAATTCACTCCACATTCCTTCCTCTTTAACTCCCCATATCCAACCACTCCGAGTCCAACCAATTCCAGCCCTAAATGTGTCTGGTATCTGTCCCACCTCTTCCTACCTTCCTTCAGACCTTCACCACTTCCCTCTTTCAACTCATCTCCCCGATTCTAGTCTTGGTTTCTTCTAATCTAGCTCCCAAGTGTCCCATGAAAATGGCATACAAATTACCTCTCGGCGTCTTCCTTTCTTGGTTCCTTCCTTCTTATCCCCCCAACAAAATGCCAACACTCAAACCACCACTCATTCCCCAGGCACTGTTCTGGACACTGGAGATAGAGCAGCAAGCAAAACATGGTCCCCAGGAAGCGGCCAGTGTTTCCAGCCTCCAGCTGCAATTACACTATCCCCGACCCAGAGCCTGACCTCCATCCTCTTACTCACCGTGCAAATTATTTTTTTTGAGACAGTCTCTCACTTTGTTGCCCAGACTGGAGTGCAGTGGTGTAATCTGGGCTCACTACAAGCTCCACCTCCTGGGTTCAAGCAATTCTCCTGCCTCAGCCTCCCAAGTAGCTGGGACTACAAGCACGTGCCACCATGCCCAGCTAATTTTTTGGTGTGTTTTAGTCAAGACGGGATTTCACAGTGTTGCCTAGGCTGGTCTTGGACTCCTGAGCTCAGGCAATCCACCCGCCTCAGCCTTCCAAAGTGCTGAGATTACAGGTGTGAGCCACTGTGCCCGACCGGAAATTCTTAATTAAATCCTCAACACTTAGGCTGATGTCCCCTCCGCTGAGAACACTGCCTTCATACTTCCCTCCCTCTTCTCTGCAGCCTCTGGACTTGGGAATGCCATGATTCTTCTGTCAAGTGGTATAGCAATTTATTTGATTGTATCTCCCTCTGTCCTATACTCAGTTCCTCCAGGGTTTCTATTGATCTCTGAATCCTCCATGCCTTAGCACAATGCCTAATTTTTTTAGGGCAATCAATAACTGCTAAGGTAACTGAATCTCCATCTGCTGCAGATTGGATTACTGTTTCCAACTGCCCACTCCCTCCCCTCAGCTAGGCAGTCACAGGCTGTGCTCTTGCACGCAGTGGGAGGTCACTTCTCCCCCTCCCTGACCATGGCACCCCTAGCCAATGGGATGGAAGCAAACATGGCATCCTCCCCACCTGGCTCTCCTGCCCTTTCCCATGAGAACAGCATGTCTCAGACCCAGACAGGAGCTGCTTCTTTGGTCTGGGTCCTGAAGGAAGACACTTGGAACCAAGCACAGCCCTGCAGAGCCACAGTTCACCCACAAACTTCCCATGATATGAGCAAGAAATTAAGGCTTGTTAGGGAAAGTCAGTGAGACAGTGGCGTTGCTATCACAGCAAATTCATTCCAAATTTAAACACCTTGGTCTCTTCCTTCAATACGCTATCAAATTTTGCCAAAATCTTAAAATGTGTTCCTAGAAATGCACTAAATACAATAGATATGGCCTGACCATGGAAGAAATCTCTTAGTAGAACACAAAGCCGAGCGCAGTGGTGGATGCCTGTAATCCCAGCTACTCGGGAGGCTGAGGCTGGAGAATCGCTTGAACCCGGGAGGCAGAGGTTGCAGTGAGCCGAAATCAGGCCACTGCACACCACCCCGGCAACAGAGTGAGACTCTGTCTCAAAAAAAAAAAAAAATTGTCTTCAGTTTCTGTGTTCTTTCGCAGGTATGGGTGAGAAGTAGGTTGTCAGATGGAAAAGACAAGCCACCTTAACCTTGTCTCAAACAATACTGAGGTCAACCCAAATTCTTAGGCCTTTATACCAGAAGGTATTACAGAGCCTCCTGTAACTAACTACAGCCGTTTCACATGTATCACCGCTAAGTCTTTTGAGACAGTCTCGCTCTGTCCCCGCTGGCTGCAGTGCAGTGGCATGATCTCGGCTCACTGCAACCTCCACTGTCTGGGTTCAAGAGATTCTCTTGCCTCAGGAGAATCCCCAAGAAGCCGAGATTACAAGTGTGCCACTACGTGTGGCTAATTTTTGTATTTTTAGTAGAGATGGGGTTTTGCCATGTAGGCCAGGCTGGTCTCAAACTCCTGACCTCAGGTGATCCTCCCACCTTGGCCTACCAAAGTGCTGGGATTACAGACATGAGCCACTGTGCCCGGCCTATCACTGCTAAATCTAACACACCAAGATCATGTAAATCCTCAACCATTCAACATCATTAAACTTCCTAATCTTTTTGTTTCAGATTTAAGAAACAGACCTTTTTGTCCTCCAAGTCCCTGATGAAATTATTTAACACATGAGGGTCAAGGTCAGCATCTTCTGACAAAAGACTAAAGACAACCGTCCCAGTTAAAACGATGACAACAAAGTCGCACACTGTTTCACCAGTCAGAAGCCCCCACCTTCATATACCGCCGTTCATATTCCCAACCAAGTTCTCAATATTCTCCAAAAGTTACAAGTCTTCCCCAAATCCAACAACACTGAATATACCAGCAGTTCTCTAGACCGGCGGCATCAGCGTCACCTGGAACTCTAGAAAGGCAAATTCCTGCCCTACCCCAGACCTACCGTCTCACAGCCCAGCCCTCGGGTGACATGACGCAGCTGTGGCTGGCGAAGCAGAGCGCTAGTGCGTTTGCCTGCCCTTGGAGTAACCCTCTGAAAACTGAAGGTGGTAGGTTTGCACGGATTTCTTCTTCTTGTACTTAAGCTTGCTTTTAGTTAGCTATTGTTTGTTTTCCAAATGTCCAGAAACTATTTAATCAACCTTTCTATCACCTCTGCCTGGAAGCAAAGTCAAGCTCACCAACCCATAGTGCACAGAAACTCTTTCCTCCCTTTTTGGAAAATCAGGGCCCTATTTGCCTTATCTTGGGACATTTTTTTCCCATTATTAACAATTTCTTGAAATTTATCTGCAGTGTTTCCGTGGTCACATGTGTTAGTTCTCTTAGCCTCTGGTATATCATAATTTTGAAAAGAAAAAAAATTTAAAGTTCCCTCCTAATCTGGGTTTCATGCTGGCATGCCAACAGAGCAGGCACTGGGAAGAAGGTTGGAGAAAACCAAATTGTTCAGTTGATATCCTCTTCCACTTACTGAGCATGTCCCTTTCTTGGTCCTGTTTGAAATGTAAAACTCTTTCCTGTTTTGTGTTGTCTTCAGCATTTGCGTAAGGCTCAACTTATTCCAAGCTTTACCACTGTTCAAAGTCCATGCTTACCATGTGCCTGTCTCTGGTTCCCTCCTCCTAGGTGACAGGACAAGCTTGGTATTTTTCCTTCCTTTGCTTTTCTGTACTGTCTATGTTGTACGGAACCACCACGGCGTGATGGCTCATGCCTATAAATCCAGCAGTTTGGGAGGCTGAGGTGGGAGGATTACTGGAGCCCAGAAGTTCAAGATCAGCTTGGGCAACATAGCAAGAACCTGTCTCTACAAAAAATAAATTCCCCAAGCATGGTAAAACATGTCTGTGGTCCCAGCTACTCAAGGTGGGAGGCTTGCTGGAGCCCAGGAGCTCATGGCTACAGTGAGCCATGATACTGTTACCTCATTCCAGCCTGGGAAACAAAGCAAGATACTGTCTCAACAAAATAAAACAAAACAATCACAGATTACTTTTACTTTTACACATAGGGGCAGGAAATCTTTACATTTTTACTTATTTTTACTTTACTTTAATGGAAGCTCTTTGGAGTGTTTCCTATACTGTCTTTCATACCTGGGAATTACTGTAAATCATGGTTTAAATTAAGATTTTTTTTAATTTTAGAATTGTTATCTTTCTTTCCCCTCTCTGTTCCTCAGCCTCTCATCACCATGGCAAGGCCTCCAGTCCTGTTTCTGTTCACAGCTGTTAGTGCCCAGCTGTCTACAGTCACCTCACAATGACTCACACTTCTTGCAGCATGGGCCCTGATACAGATGCCCAGACAGCAGCTGCAGTGGTAGCACACCCTCACCACAGCCAGCGCCCACGCCCGACTCAGTGTGAGACTCTCCCAAGAAGAGGATCTGAAAAAAGGCAGCGAAGGCTTTTAAGCCGTCATTGATCTGACCTGGGTGCACTCCAGCAAGCTCACTGGCATGCAACTTTATTCCAGTGGGATGACAGCTGCAGATGCAGGACCTGCCTAGCAAGGCAGCTGGCCATACTGTACCACAGCCCCCAGCCTGGATAGGCTCAGGAGCTCAACGACTCCTGTTTGCAACACACAGCCTCACAGCCATGGGAAAAAAAAAAGGCCTCCATTTCTTTGCCCAGTAATAAGCTATTTCATAGGGTAAATCTGATTTCTGCTTTCATCTCTGCGTCTGGGTCAAAGCAAAATAACTCTTTGTTTTTCTTCATGACTAGAATAAGAAAAAAAAGAACTAAGCAGGGTAATGAAAGAATAGCAGCATTTATGACGAAATAATATAATTTGCTTGACTCCATTTCCAGTCCAAACCTCTGCTTACTCCACCTTCAACATTCTCCAGTGAAACTAGACATTTTTTTGGTCTTTTTCTCTTCTGACCAATTTCGTTCAACCCATCATATTACTATTGCCAATTTTGAAGGGGAAAAATTTTTTTCTCAAAGGGTGGGGGGGGAGAGGGAGAGAGAGAAAGAGAGAGAGAGAGAGAGAGGAGTTAAGTTCTTTGAGAAATTCAGAACTGATCTTTCTCCTGGCAAAACAAATTTTTCTTCTAGCTGTTTGAGGAGGTGACTGGCAGATAATCAGAACTGGAAGACAAAGTGCCCTGTGATCCTCTTGCAGATTCCAGGGTTTCAGTATCGCCTTCAGCCATGCTGATTTAACCAGACAGACAGCACCATCACCAACAAGCACACCTGCAGCTTCCTTTCCTGGTAAGCCAACAGTCCTCTACACAGTCCTCTGCACTCATCTGTGCCTCTCAGCTCCCCATTCTATTCCTGTTAAACCTGAGAAGGAGCTACGGCAAGGCAGGCACTATCACCAAGAATTCTAAGCACACAGAGCTCAATATAAAACTCTACAAAAAACAGGAAATGCTGATGCTGGACACAGCTGAAACCCAGCTGCCACCTGGGCCAGGGTCGGCCAGTCACTGGGCCTCCGCCCTAGGTGCCCCTGCATGCCCTTCAGAGCACAGTTACTTCAGTAAGCTATTCCACAAAGTGTACATTTGAAAGTCTCTTCTCTACCACCTTCTCCTTTTCTCAAAAAATAAAAATAAAGAGCAATTAAGATAACAGTTCGATGCCACAGTGTGCCTACTATTAAAAAACACACAACAGTCTGGAAAGTCATGCTAGAGTTTCCACAGCAACTCCACCAGGGCTCCGCTTGTACCAGCAACCATTTCATTCCAAAAGGCTTTAGAACACTCTCAACGAGAGAGAGAGGCCACCATCCTGGGGTAGGAGAAAGCACGCCCTTGTTTTCATGTACTTGAATTCTGCCCATCAAAAATACTGTTTAAAGTACACACTGCACCATTAATAAATATTTTTGCCCCTAATCATCTAACAAACATTAGATAACTCTGGAAATAGCTACTGATAGTTCTTTTAGTTGGGAAGCTGGAGAGGATGTTAGTCAGAAAAAACTAGTATTTTAAAACAGAAATATGCTTTCTCAACTAAGCATATTCTTAAACCAAGCATAAAAGGTAAATTCAGGTAATCCAATCAAGTCAGCAATTACAAGGCTCCATTCCACATGTGAAACATCTTCTCCCTCTTTGAACTGGCTAACTCAAAGAGACCAACTTAAATGCCCTGGTCATTCATTCCCAAGGTGAGGGGATGGGGAAGACAGGGAGGGATCTGTGCAGCTTCCCCTCTAAGAAGGGAAGCAACCCCACCCCACCACCCCCTACCACCCCTCCTGTCCCCTGCACTGTGCCAGGGAGATTCTAAACAGAATTGCCTTTTCATCAAACCACTAGAAAGTATTTTTTAGGACTTCGCAAAGTCCAAAAAAATTCCTCTATACAACTGCCCACATCAAATAGATGGTGCCGGAAGAAAATCCAAATATAAACAACAGCTATCCACAGGGCCAAAATCAGACAGGGGAGATCTGGCGTGGCAATGGGGCAGGTGTCAGAAGGGACCCATGGCATGTCCCTTCTCTGAGACTCCAGTTCCACATATTTTCTGAGTCCCCATCTAAACTGGAGGACATGCCTAGCCTTCCATGTCAACAGAACTTTACCTCTACTACCCATGTATCTTATTCCAAAAACAAAAGCACCAGTTTGGATGCCGATCCTGTGTTCAGCCAGAACATCTCCAATCTACAGAAGGAAGTCTTCTCAGGGCTCTCCACGTAACACAATTTTCTCCTCCCTGCAGCACTGAAGGGAGCGTATTATTGGGATCTGCAAAGGGGAAATCCAAAATCCAGTTATGTATTTCCCTGTCAGTACTCAGCACATAAAAACAAAAGATCTATTGCAGAAGAGAGATGATCCCTTTTCATTTATGTTTATATTTGTAGAGATGGGAGTCTCGCTATGTTGCCCAGGCTGTTCTTGAACTCCCAGACTCAAGCAAACCTCCCACCTTGGCCTCCCAAGTGCTGAGATTAGCAACATGAACCACCACACCCATCCTGCTCCTTTTCAGTTAAGAAAACAGAATAGCCTGTGCTTCCCTCCACACCTTGAATTAAACAGTGTGCGTCCTGTGTCGGCCACCTGGCAGGCAGGCTGGTCTGTATGCAGGTCATGTCACCTCACCACTTCACACATTAGTATCCAAATTCTGTGGTGAAGTAAAAAAAAAAAACTTACAGAAAAGCAGAGTAGACACCCAAGACACCAGTCCCCAAAAAGGAACCTCAAGCATGGATAAGCATCCTGGCCACGGAGAAGGACCCCTGGGTAGTCAAGCCAAGAGTTAGCGGCCAGATGTGCAGTCCACAGTCTCCACGGCACAGCAGAAAGCTAGGACCTCACCATGCTCGAGAGGAACATCCAAACTGCCGCCCTCACTTTCAAAGCACCTTCAGATGTCTTACCATCAAACACAGAGTTAAAAATCAGGAACTTTATAAAATGTGGAAAGAAAACATGTGAGAAATCCAGTCCGCTCACGCTTTCTAGTGAGTTGGGTTCTCAAAGCTCATTTGTATAACATTTGCTTGGCACTTAAAATGCATTTCTGCAGAGAGTTTGCTATGAGGGACTGAAGGACAAGGCTGAAAGACCAAGAACGCAAGCACGGGGTATGTCTGATTCTTTGCAGGGGCAGCTCTGTCAGGCAAGGCAGGCCTTACCCCTTCCCAGGCCCCGCCAGTTTTCAGGCTAAACCCCCTCACAGAATAGCTTGGGAATACCTTACCCTCAGAAAGATGGTCCAGTTAAACTACACAATAAAAACTGAGCATATTTTCAGTGATATTAAAGGAAGACATTTACATGTAAGGGTATTTTATCTGCAAATGTACTTAACTAGTCACTTTGTTTTGCTTTTTTTAGACAAAAACGACTGTGCATTTTGTAAAATGCATGGAGAACCCCATTTCAAGAGCAGTTAGCAGAATTTATGGACTCAGGAGTTTGAATTGCACAATGACATCTAGAGAGTCATATGGCAAATGATTTCTACCACTGGGAACTTGGCAATGCCCTAATCACACACAGCTGGTGCTCCCAGCAGTCAAAACACAGGAACTAACTGGATCAGCCAGACACATAAATGACTCCAAGTAGTGACCAAATCATGGGGCTCCAAGGCCACCTCAAAAGGACCCAAGAGGATGAGCACAGACTGCAATCCCGAATCTCCACCATGCAAAAGGACACGTGCTGGTAACTTCCGAGGAATACACCTTTATCTACACATCATGTCCACCCAGGACCTTGCTGGCTTTTGAGCCACCTCTATTTCTCTGCAAAATGCATCAGTCCTCTGAAGGGATTGCTATCACACCCGTCCCCTCACTCACTGCAGAGAATGAAGGCCACCTCTGCCCCCAGCTGGGGCCCTAGACTCCGGGAGGTACTCTCACGCAGCAGAGGGGACCTCCACTGGCCTTCTGGTCATGTTCCCTGATCATGTGGCTTTGCTCTCAGCCTCCACAGGCCCCAGGAAGCCCAGCTTCTACCTTTCTCTGCTGCCTCCACCCACGCCCACTCCACATGGATGAGGGTGTTTCTCCCTCATGAGCACTGCTCAGAGAACAGAGTCTGGTCTCACTGCGCCTCCAGTTCCCTCTGCCCTGGAAGCAAGGACACCACCAGAGGAGAAGTCCTGCCTACAACGCGCCATCACTCCTCTGGGAATCTTAACTCAAGGTTAGCAACTGGCAGTTTAAGGTCCTCTCTTTAACCCACATAAGGATCCAAATGAGAAGCTGGAAGGACAGCGGAGAGAAAGAACACACACGCATCCAGGCGGCAGGGGCGGAGCAGCCCACACACAGCTGGGACGGTTTCTGATAGAGCTCCATAAATCCAGAATCTCCTGGGATGGTTCAGACGTAACTCAAGCATGGCAGCACTGCTGCTCCTGGCCCGAGCTCTCAGTCTTTGGTCCTAGGGATGGGTTCATTTGGTGCCCTGCATACAAGGCTGACCTGACCCTAGAAGAAGTGTTATTTCCTCCCACCACCGATGTTGTGTCTCTCCCCTGCCCCCTAGAACGCCTCCTCCCCAATCCAGGGCCAAAGAGGCCAATGGTGCCCCCGTCAATGGCTAATTCTGCCTCCAAAATATCTGAGTACCTCTAAGGTAGGGTCTGTGACAAGCTACCTCCCAGAGATAAGGGAGGAAGGAAGTAAGAGCTAGCTCCTCAGGATCCCAAAGGTGCAACATTTCACCTGAGTAATTATAAAGCTTAGGGAACTTAGTAGCAGGATTTCAGGGACTGCGTAAATCCAATGACGCGAGGCGGGTAGATGTGAAGGGGGAACCACTGGAGACGCCGCTGCAGCAGCACAGGGCCCGCCGCCAGAACAACTTCCCAGACACTTACACTTTGTTTCTGCTGTTCTTCCGAATACAAAGTTTTCCTACTAGCTCCAAGTTTGTCTTACGTGCGAGTTTCACACTAAAGCCCACACAGCAGTGGCGGAGGGACCCCAGCCCTGGGAAGGAACAGGGCTGTGTGGTAAAGTGGAGGGTCCAAGGGGTACCTGGAGCATTACTGAGAACGTGCTCCCTCTAAGCCAGCCCCCAGAATTCTAACAGGCAGAAAAATTAATCTGACTACAGTGCTTTGAATTTTCCTTACCCAACTGGAAGTGGGATTACAGCCCTTTGTAACTAGAGTACTAGAAACCCAGAGCTTAGAGGAATCCTGCAAGCCAGAAGAGGCTGCCTGGACAGTCTGGGGGTTCCAGATCCTGCTGGGGGAGCCTCACAGGGAAAACAGGAAGAGGACACAGCACCCAGCAACTCAAGCACCTCCAGTGACTGCTCCCATGCCGCAGGGTAGGAGTGCCCAGCCCAGCAGGAATCCTCTTTTCTCATGGGAAGTGTCCCTGGAGCCTAGGTGAAACTGTCTGGACCTCCTCCCCAGCCCGGGGGCAAGGCTGGAGTGCTCTCTCCCCACCCTAGCCTTGCTAGATTCGGGAACCGCAATAGAGTAAATGGTTCACTTCAGAGCCAGTGGGAACATCAGGGCACCCTGGCCCATTAACAGTACCAGAGGAGGCGGCATAACATTCAATTACTCAGGGCCAAGAAGGAGGGTTCATTCTCCAATCTGCAGTTACCCAGGCTGGCCGCTCCCCCATACTCCCGCTACAGCACCTGCCTCTTACAACTCAGCTGCGGGGTAGGGAGCAGAGGAAATGGGGAGGTGAAACTCCAGTTGGCCTGTCTGGTGAGTGCTTTGGGAAGGTATGAGAATGAAATGACCTGTTGAGAGAAAGCTTTTAAAATAATTATAGCTTTCCATATTCCAGGCTCTCTCCACTAGTTTCTATACTGTGATCCCCTGATCCCACCACGATGATTATAAAGAGGTGAACCCAATTTTCACAAACGACCTTCACTGCTTCACATGCGACATATATCAAGCACCTGCTACGTGCAAAATGCCGTGCTGGGGGCGAGAGGATGAAAGAGCCAGTCAGGATTCCAGCCCTCTGGAGCCCGCCATTCACAGAGGCGAACAGAGGGAGCTATCGTAGCGTAATACAGCAACACGCACACTAAGACCCAAAACCTTTCTCAGGGGCCCTATGCACCCCGCAACACCCACACACTGGGCCGGCTGGGGGTGCTGTAAAATCTCTGCAAAGGGTCTGTGCTGCCCTCATCCCCAGGAGCCACTGGAGAGGCCCAGCCCTGAACCCAGCCTCAGAGACACACCCAGGACAGCTGAATGTGAGAGTGTGTCCTTTCAACTAACGCGCAGGACCTAAAAGTAACACACAACCAAGCGCTGACAGCGTCTCTCTCTGACCAAACTTTAGCCGCCCTGCTCCGAAGCCTCTTCCAAAATGGAACTCCACTTTGGGCCTTCCACATCCTTCTTTGCCTGATTTTGCCTGAGTTTGGCAAGAGCACTACTAAGTCACTTTAGCCCAGATGCCACCTCCTCAACATCTGATGTTGAGGCTCTGAAATGAACCGTTTCCTCTACTGCGGTTCCTGCATCTAGCAAGGCTAGGGTGGGGAGAGAGCACTCCAGCCTTGCCGCCGGGGCCGGTGAGGGGGTCCAGACAGTTTCACCTAGGCTCCAGGGACACTTCCCAAGAGAAAAGAGGATTCCTGCTGGGCTGGGCTGGGCACTCCTACCCTACCCTCGGTATCTGATGTGTTCCTTGTCATCCACTGTCCCCCACCACTCCCCACGTGACATCTGATTCCCCTGGCCTGTCCTCAGCAAGAATCCTTGTTGGGTCATTTGAGCCAGAATCCCCCCGACCTCTGACGTTTCCTCGAGTAATTTCCATCCAATGGTCCCTGCTCTGCTCTGGCTATGAATTCCCAGTGGCCCATGCTGCATGCACTTGGCATTGAGCCTGGTTTTATGCTGGGATCCACCCTCCCTTCACCTGTCTGAATCACTTTTAAGGGAGTACACTAAACAGGAAAGTAAGGAAGACAAAACAGATTACTTTATTAAAGCAAACAAAGCTGCTTCACAATACTTCTAGCTCTCTTCTTCAACTCCAAATTCTGAATCTCTATCTGAGGGGCGGGAAGAACATGTGGAGAACGGATGTGAAGTTTCCAGAGAGAAGCCCTCAGTGAGTTTTACAATACTCCTGGTTAATTTCCCAAGGCACAGACTCACAGTGTTCAGAAGGAGAGGGCCCACGATGAAACATTTTCTCCTCTGTTTTCAGCCACTGGGGTCTCCTAAACAGGAGAATACCGTGTGGTCACCAAGGCCCTTCAAAACCGGGGCTAAGTCAGGAATGAAAAACTTGCCCTAAAAACTAAACAAACAAAAATCCTGGACTAAAAGACACAAGAGATCAGAAATACTTTAAATATTAACAAATGTCTATGCAACAGTGTATCAAAAGACTGGTCTGGCTGAGAGTCAACTCAGTGTGAAAGCCATGAGATGCACTTTGCACCCCTGACGGGTCCAAACAATGCCCTGGGGCCATGTGACCCACACACTTCAACTTCAGTTTGGATCCTAAGCCAATCAACCTAACCCCTACCCCGCATCATAAGTCTTTTAAATAAATGTGAGTCATTCAAGTCTGCAATCAAATGAATGCTTTTATTAAACAATTTAAATCACAATTACTAGCTTTTCACGGCGTGAAATTCTTTTAAAGACATACAAAAAATGCAAATGTTAATTGAATCAAGGCAGTTTGGGCAGTTCTTGTATTTCAGCATTCTCACCACTAACCTATCCTTTTAAGTTATCCCCACCAGGCCTCTCAAAGTGGAGGGAATTAACTAAAGCTTTAAGTTGGGAGTGGAGAAATCAAAAAACTGATTTCCATTCAAGCAGAGGGTCTGTATGACAAAGAGCTGGGCATTACCACAAGCACGAGGCCATTTCCAGCCACAGCTCCATACCTTCCAGAGAAGCCTGTTTCCCAGCAGTGGTTACAGGAGGGGAAACACCAGGTGCACGGAGCGCTGGAGAGTGAAGAACAGGTCACCGAACCAAACACTGGCAAAGAAGGGCTCAACTCACTCCTGCTGTCCAGAGTCACACTCCTGTCTCTGGACAAACTGAATTCCTTTTGGTTGTTTCGTTTTCTTTTTCTTTTATACAGATTAAAAGCCTAGATTTGTAAACTATTTTGTTTCTTTAGAGACAGGGTCTCACTATGTTGCCAGGCTGCTTCGAACTCCTGGCTCCAAGCAATCAACTGGAGTGGCTGGAACTACAGGTGCGCGCCAGCGTGCCCACACGCTGCTCTAACAGTCCACACACAGACATCCGCCCTTTCCCTCCTGATGATACTCATCCAGTGAAGCCTTCGAAAATGGCTTGTAATCTACTGAATGCAAACGAGCTCTAAAGCCACAGCTCACCTGGTGAGTTGCTGCTTCACAGAGAATGGCTAGAAGCCAGAGAAGGGAAAACATGTTAGAAAAACAACACAAGGGAGGCAAAACGAGCTGCAGGAGGCCTTCAGCCCCACACCAGCCTTTACACAGTTTCAAGGAACAACCTGTGAGCAAGGCAGGTGTCCCTAGGACAGGGTGCACAGAAAGCGGAGGGTAAATTTAAAAAGGAAACGCAGGGCTACTAAATGCCACCAATTCGCACTGCTTCACAGGCACGCCTCCCCAAATAGTAACCAGGCCACGATTTCTGAGTCCATAAAAGGCACAGGACACTACTCAGGACAATGCCAACAAAAAGCCCAGGCAGGAAGGTTTGAGAAAACACTGCTATCTGATTGCCTAATCTTTCCTCCACAAGTCAATTCAATTCATCATAGACTTACAGGAGCATCTCTTTACTACATCTGTGTAAAAGAAAAGAATTACTCTAACGGTTATTAAAATGGTGAGGAAGACTTTCCCAGGACTACTGTAATAGATGCCAAGACTATCCTAACAGGGGAAGGAGACGGAGCTCAACTCAGAAAACACAAGACAACAGGGGACTCCGCCAAGGCGCAGAGTGAGTGGGGTCAGTGGATGGAAAACTACTCACGGAAGACAGCAGGGAAGGGGGATTCTTGCTGAAGGCAGGCCAGGGGAGGAGAGCTCAAGGGTCGGGGCCTGTAGCTAAACTGACTTAGCAGAGCTATGCAGGCTGAAGACAGGACCCAAGAAAGAGGCCTGGTCAAAAAGACGACTCGGAAGAGCCTGAGTAGCATCTGGTCAAGAAGACAGTCATTGCCATCTGGGCTAGGCTCTGTAATGGCCACAACTACAGTCCTCCTGGCCGCTCTGTCTCAAACCTTCCCACCAGTACTGTCACCTGGTCATGCCACTTTTCCACTCCCAACTCTGCGGTGACCGTACAGCTCTGAGAACTGTCCCGGCATTCAAGGCCCAGCTCCCCAGCCAGCCCTCCCCTTTTATCGCCTCTGCTTTCAGCCCGTGGAGTCACCTAAACACATCTGGCACTTCACTTCCCCACCACTAGAATGCTCTCAGCGCCATTTGGCCATCTGTCAAAATCCTTATTCCTGTCAAGATCGGGTTCTAATCCCAATGCCACTCAAGTTTCCTCAGATACCCCAGCAGGACTGGACCTCTTCATCCTTAATGAGTCCACAGGACATTCTCTCTGTACCAGTAACTAGACTTTTTTTTTAACAGCATTTAGTCCTATTTGAATCATGACACCAGAAAGACAGGAAACCTGGCCTGTGCTCTGGTCTTTATGTTCTCTCTTCATGGGAGACATTTTTTCCTCCTTTGCCATAAAAACCAAAATTTCTTTCAGATGAGCTAATAAACCACCACAGACTTAAAACTAATAGTTTATCAGAAATATTAAGTATGAAATGAGTGATTCCCACTATATTTACACAGCAGGAAAAAAATATAAAAAGAGTTCCAATCTTAAAGATCTTGTATATTTTCTCCTAGGCTTATATATTTCTTCTAAATTTTCTGCAATAAACATATATTCCTTTTACAAACATACGTTCCTTTTATAGTGACATAAAATGTCATTTTGAAAACCTTTTAATGGAACAAATAATAAATGTTATAGAATTTAGAGAAGGCTACAATTCCTAATGAGACAGTCATGGGAGAAGTGAGCCCAGAACTAGCCAGGCCATGAAGGGTGGCAGACAAAAACAAGGGGAAGAGGGGAGGAGAAGAGGAAGAGGGGGAGGGGGGACAACAGAAAGAGGGAAGAGGGGCAGGGAGAAGAATCACAAAGCTACAGTTACGGCGACCACTGACCGAGAACCTGTGTGATCCCAGGCTCTTCCCAAGACAAGCTCGTCTATGCTTGCTGCCATCCAGGAAGGCAGTTACTATCATTCCCATGTTAAAGATGAGAAAACTAAAAACTAGGGTAACTTGCCCAAAGTCACACATCTCATCTATCTAGTAAGTGGTGGAGTCTGTGCTCCTCCCACTCTAAGAATATTTCAGCTGGTTTCTGTGTTCCCAGAGGGATTCCTGGATACTTGATCTCAGACCCCAGCTCAGCAGGGCTCTGGGCTCCCATTCATCTTCAACCTCAGCAGTTCCACTTTGATTCATTTTATGTATCTTGAGTATTTACATGTCATTAAAAGTAATGTTTTTTAATGGAGTTCCAGTACTTCCAAAACTCAACAGTTTGAAAACCACTGTTCTATGCCATACTGCCAACTACAAAGGCATACTTGGTGGTAGGTGTGCTGAGCTGGGGGTTACTGAGGGAGGAGGAGGCCTGCCCTGCACAGGCTGGGAAGCAGAGGGAAATGAGACTGAAACTCCAAGGCCTAGAAAATTTGAGGCACTGAAGTAAGGGAGAGGTCAGGGACCCCTTTTATTAGTTGACAACTGTCAGTCATCGGTTCACACCAAAACCAAACCTGCAGGCACATCCTCAAAGCAGCCAGTATTTAAATAAAAGCTTAAGAAAATCTGTTGTTTTTCTAAGGGCTAGCTTTGATATAAACAATTTCAAATGCCAAAATAAACACAACAGATACGCAACTCTATTTTAAAACCACCTGGACGTGTGCCAGTCTTGCAAAAGAACATGGGTTTCCTCAGCATCCTGCTCCTGGGGTGGGGACATCGTCTGCCAGCACACCGAGCATCCTGGGCAACTATTTGGGGGTGTTTTGTCATCCTAAGTTCGCCTCCTACTAATTAATCACTGCAAGGCACTTAGACAAGGTCAAAATTAATTGACGAGAATTTATCTGTACTCAGCCACAAGTGCATGGGATAAAGCAAGATCAGATTTATGCTACTGTGCTGATTTAATTTGTATGCTGTATTTTGTACAATCTGATCATTCTCACATTATGAAAGTACAATCCTTAAAAGTAAGCCAATGAATGCTTGGTATGAGATTTTCCTCATTTTCCATTTACTAAACACTGGGCTGATTTATGACTAAGTGATATTCTGTTTAGAGGAGAGCAGTCTTCAGATACACAGGCAGTAATTCACTTTGTTCATTTTGTTCTCTGCTCATGACCCATATCAGATGATGTCTTTATGAGAGAAGGCAGGCAACAATAGCACATTCTTACGGCATACCCAAGTTTTTTTCCAAGCACAGAAGAATTGAGCTTGGCATTTCACAGTCTTACGGAAGTCAAGATAAAAGGGATTTTGAGTTCTCACTACTTTGCTTTAAGAGAGTCACAATTCTCGCTGAGTGCAGTGACTCATGCTTGTAATCCCAGCACTTTGGGGGGCCAATGTGGGCGGGTCACAAGGTCAGGAGTTTGAGTCCAGCCTGGCCAACACAGTGAAACCCCATCTCTACTAAAAATACAAAGATTAGCTGCATGTAGTGGTGAGCGCCTGTAACCCCAGCTACTTGAGTGGCTGAGGCAGGAGAATTGCTTGAACCCGGGAGGTGGAGGTTGCAATGAGCTGAGATCATACCACTGTACTCCAACCCGGGCAACAACAGCAAAACTCCATCTTAAAAAAAAAAAAAGTCACAATTCTCTGTTTCTTAGTTTGCTCGTAAGTAAAATCAGAAAGTTGAAAGATTCCCTTTAGCTCAGCAAACACTTACTAAGCACCATATATGTACACCAGGCGCTGTGATAATGCCAGGATTCAAAGATGAAACCGACAGTGTCTGACCATAAAATGTAGTGGGAGGAGGAGGAGGAGGAGGAGTAAAATATATGTAAATAAGCAACTTCTAATAAAACTTGATAGAGATGAGGGTTTAAGGAAACACAGAAAAAGAGCTGGTGGTAGGCAGAATAACGTCCCGAAAGATGTTCGTGTCCTAATCTCTGTAACCTGCAACCTTACATGGCAAAGGGGAATTAAGGTTGCAGATAGAATTAAAGTTGCTAATCCACTGAATTTAAAACAGATTTTCCTGGAATTATCTGAGTGAGCCTAATGTAATCCCCTTAAAAGTGGAAGAGGCAGCAGAAGAGAAAGGGATGTGCTGACTGAAGTGCACACGGACGTGCTGGGCCGCTGGCTTTGGAAACAGAGGGTGCCATGAACCAAGAGCGCAGGCGACCTCTAGACTCCGGAAAAGGCAAGGAAACAGATTCTCCCTGAGAACCTCCAGAGGAACTCAGCTCTAACAGCCCTTTGATGTTAGTCTAGTGACACCCAGTCAGACTTCTAAACTAGAGAAGTGTAAGATAACGTATTTGTATTGTTTTAAGCCAGAAAGTGTGTAGTAATTTGCCACGGCAGCAACAGAAAATGAACACAAAGCCTTTCCGTCGGAAAATGCAATTATTCATATGTCAAAAAAGAATACTCGTTCCTAATACTTCCATCAGCCACACCCAACAGGGAGAGGAAGCTCATTAAGCCTAAAGCTTGGTGCAAAAATGCAAATGTCAAGCAGTATATATCCATCATGTGACACTAAGTCTCCAGTACCTGCTTCCAGAACATCTTTCATAGACTTGCCAGCCAACAGAGCTGTGATGTGGGAGACAAACTACTCGCCAATACAAGGCCATAACTATTCGTGCAGAAACTGCAGTGCCACCTAGCACTTTTGTGCCACATACACGAGTGTTCACCTGGGCTTTCTGAGATGCCTGCTCTCAGACAATCTATTTTGCTTCAGCCTTTGTCAACCAAGACTCTACAAATACAGCCTACTATGGAGCACAACGTTTAAATGTGATACCAGGAAAAGCTGCAGAAGGCAGCCTACCCCTGGCCTGGGGCCAGAGCATCTCCTTCTCTACAATTGCTCTCCAGGAGTCAAAAATAGTCACACAGTTACTGGTCAGGCCACATTCTGAAATGGTAAAGGAACATAAAAACACACAAAGGGGCTGCTTCCTCCTGGACACTGGCCCAGCATTTGTTCACTTTCTTGAGATGACTTCAGAGGAACACAGCCTCAGCAGGACTAAGGCCAAAGGGGAAGGACCACACCTACGTTGGCTATTTTCAGGAAAGCTGTGCTTCAGTGTGGAATCCTACAGCTGTATTCAGAATCCAGCAATGATCTGTGACTTTATTCTTATGGGCATCCTGGCAGTGAGTTCACTTAGGAAGAAAATACTTAATTCCACATGCTATATATTAACTATACTAAACTTATTTATACAAAACCCAAACATGTATCTTGCTTTATACAATACACTTAGAAAACTGCCCACAGTAAGTTTTTGAATAACAACCAAACTGTATGTGCATAAGCTCTTTTCAAAATACACGCACACCTGCACTCCCCTCCTCCCTTTTGTGGATTCCTTTCCTTTCTTTTCCCACCTCTTCTCAGCACTATCCCCTGGCATCCTCCCTTGCATATCTGATCAATCGACAGTTTGGAAGCCATTCTTCCCACCGTCCTTCTCCCACACTGAACACAGAGCAGGCAGTCTCATGACTCCCAGAGCTCACTGGTGTCCAGCTGTGGAGCAGCCTCCTCTGCATTTCTATGAGATGGGGAGAACCCTCAAGCCTCAGAAACACCATCACCAGGCATTCCTAAGGGAGCTCCCCCAACCCCTCAGCAAGCTACTTGGAGAAGGAACTCAGCATCCTGAGGAGGAAAAGGACTATCTCACCGACAGTAACTTTTTTAAAAGCACTCAATCATAAGTTCAGTGTTTTCCTTTGTTCATAAGTTAATCAAACAGGACTGGGAGATTTTTTTGTGTGTATTTTTAAAGTCAATCTCGTTTCTCTCCCATAAAAGTTCAGAACAGATTTACCTCTAGAATAAAAGGACAGTAGAATTGCTCTCAGTAGTGTAGCATGTTGGCAACTCAGGGGGAGCATAAAACGGTATTAGCTATGTTTGGCCCAATAGCAGGAAATCACTGAAGGGCCCGCTGGTGTGCGCTGAAGAATGTGAACATACGCAAAGGCAGCACTGCAGTTTGGGCCACTGCCAGCTTTTCACTCCCAACGTTTTCGGAGAACTGCACACCCCCACCCCTCCATAAAAACCAAACAAACAAACAAAAAAACAAGTTTTACAAAAGACATTTGTTATTAAAAATCAATGGAGGAATCTTGACATATCTAAAGAATACATGTTCCACACAGAATCAATACTCAAGCTCAGCACTACTGGACAACCAGACCCAATAATTCTTTATTGGAGGGGTAGAGGGGCTGTCCTGTGTACCATAAGACAGCAGGAGTTAAGTCTTTGCCCACAAGATGCCAATAGCAGCCCCCTTCCAGTGGTGACAACTGTCTCCAGACCTTGCCAAATGTGTCCTGGAGGCAAAGTCAGTGGGGAAACAGTGCTCTAAGTGATGCTAGAGGTGAGAGTAGAGAAGCTAGAGCTCCAGCTGAGGTCTTACCCTGCAAAGGCGCCACGGGGCGCCTCCCAGGAGAAAGCATAAGCCCCCTTTCCATGCTCCAAGCAGAGGAGCCGGCAGGAGCTCTCACCACTGTCACACACAGTCTGTCAGCAACGCAGACAGGCCTGAGAAGCTTGACAAACAAGATAACGCTGGACCAAGTGCCAGTAATTTCTGGCCCAGAGTAATCCTTCAATACAAGTAATGCCCTGCATAACTTTCTTCCGATCCTGCTAAAGATTTCAGTTGCATGTATGAAAGATTCCCAATCTCCTCACTTAAAAATGAATCACAGAAAAAGCCTTCTGCCTACAATGGCATACCTAACACATTAGACACCCAGGAAGGATCATTTTTTAACATACTCTCCACGTATGAAAAAAATTATTTTCAGTAATAGTTATGTAAAAACTCAGTAACTATTATTTTCTTGATTTGTTCTTTAGTTTTAGAACAACCATCTTAATAAATTTTAATTTTACAGGTATTATTTTTGCACTTATCAAACAAAAATATTACACAGGCTCCTTTGCTTGGAGCATGGAAAGGGGGCTTGATGCTTTCTCCTGGGAGGCGCCCCGTGGCGCCTTTGCAGGGTAAGACCTCAGCTGGAGCTCTGGCTTCTCTACTCTCCCTCTAGCATCACTTAGAGCACTGTTTCCCCACTGACTTTGCCCCCAGGGCACATTTGGCAGTTCTGTTTCACTGTTTTAACTTTTAAGGACACTTGGAGAAAAACTCCCAAGTGATCACAGAGTGCAATTATGGTCATCAGTAACACTATCATTTATTTCAAATCTACTGTTTAAAAGCAGATGTGTAATACTACAGGGTTTAATACACTGTCCTAAGCAAGCTTTCTCAACAATTCTAAAGTCTTAAGAACTTACTCTTGAAATGAATGTAAGTAGCTGAGTCACCATGTGTTGAGGCTACTATACAATCTGGAGTGTCAGATTTAACTTCCCTGGTGCATACAGTATCCTTTGTTGTTGTTGTTGTTTTGTTTTTTTGAGACCCAGACTCAGTCTATCACCCAGGCTGGAGTGCAGTGGCGTGATCTCAGCTCACCGTAATCTCCGCCTCCCCTGTTCAAGCAATTCTCACGTCTCAGCTGCCCCCCATCCCCCGCCCAAGTAGCTGGGATTACAGGTGCACTCCACCACGTCTGGATAATTTTGTATTTTTAGCAGAGATACATTTTCACCATGTTGGCCAAGCTGGTCTCAAACTCCTGACCTCAGGAGATCCGCCCGCCTCGGCCTCCCAAAGTGCTGGGATTACAGGTGTGAGCCAAGGCACCCAGCCTACAGTATCTATTAAAGGCTAAGTACTCAAGAAGTACTCATTTGAAAATTACATATATATTATTAAAACTCAATAAAGCACTTATTTAGAAGACATACCAACAAAAGATTTTGGGGAAAGAGTAACACTGACAATGTTCAGAATTGCAGGCAAAATTCTAGACATTTCGACTTTACAGGCAGACTTTGGATGCTTTTATTACTGTTATTAAATCCTCCACAGACAATGCACCCCTCATCACCTGCACTGGAGCAGACCACTCCCACCACCCCGTCTGCATATCAGAGTAAAGATGGTACTCAGAAGCTTCAAGCTCCGGAAGTCAGTTGCAAAAGAATAACGGAAAGAGAAAAGCCACAGAAATTCACGATGAAAGAAACGATAAAGGAGTGAGATCTCTTCATTCCACTGATAGGCTGACCTCAGCTGACCATATGTCAGGAAAACTTTAAAACTTCTCCAGGCAGTGCGGCAGAGAGGGTGAAGTCACAGCTTGTGAAGGCTGGCTGTGAGCTGGGTGACCCCAGGCAAAGTTCCCAATCTCTCTGGGTCTGTCAGTTTTCTTATCTTCAAGCAGGGAAATATATTTGTATCTACCCCAAGAGGCTGTTGGGAAGTGATAAAAGTAACCCATGTGAAGTGCTCTATATGTGACAGTTGTATCTGGGCAGTATCTTAAAATTACTAAATCTCGGAGACACTCATCATACTATTCTTTTTAATTTCATATCGTTTTGAAACTTTTTGAAACAAATGTTTGAAGTTAGTTTAGTATCAGGTTCCTTAAATATAACACACAAGAGAAATAATCACCTCCAAGGTCTCTTTGGGTTCCAAAGTTCTCTTATATATTCCAGACTGGAAAGAGGAGATTCCCAGGTGGAGATCAGGAGTGGGAGAGAAATGGAAAGACATTACATCAATAAGCTGTGACCACCAGTCACTTCCTCAAGTGATCACTACATAATCGATGTTTCACACATAAATGCTTCAATGATTGGACAGTGAGCTGACTCCAAGCATTCATTACAAAATACAAACCAAAATGGGACCAGCACTTCTAGAGCCAAGCTCTCAGGGATCCAAGACTGGTGCCTGGCAGCCTCCTTAACACAGGATCTGTTAGAGTTCAAGTCCCACTCGCTTCCAAAACATCTTCGAAGTGTGACCCAACCAACACCTGGGACAGCGTTACACGTCCAAACGTTCCAATCACAAAGTAGTCCTCCCATACAAACTAGTGACTCATTCACATTTTTTCACTGCACTGTATGGCCTGCTTCATATGACAGCCTGGGACTAATGAGAGCTAAAATTCCTGGAGAAGATGCTTTATTTCTCCTCCTTGTGTAGTAAAATGGGATTTCAAAGCCTCCAACAGATGGCTCCATCATCTGTTGACCCAGCTAAGTTTCCTCCCAAGGACTCTCAGGGTAAAAGGAAAGGAGGGGTTGGGAGGGGCAGATAAAGGCAGCAGCAAGCAAGAGAGAATTCTCAGTAAATAAAAGCAACATCCCTGCATTCAGGGCCTTCCTGCACCACGTTATCTTCTTTTCCCACAAGCTTCACTTTGTTCCCAATAGGCCAACATTCTAAATCAGCTGAAACGCAACACTTCGTCGAGGAGGAAATGTGGAGTTTCAGGATATGCAGAGCTATGACCAAGCAGACTTTGGCTAAGTCTACAAGTTCTGCCCGTAGCTTACTCAATCACTCGTCCCTTGCTGGGTCTAAGTCTTGAAGCTAGAATCAAATTGCTACTTGCTGGGTCCCTTGAGAAAAGAGGTCATTTTTGGTAATACAGAGTCTGGCTCCATTTCTGACATTTGACTGCTGACAGTTTTCAGGCCCTACCACTCCCCAGAGCCCCCATCTGGGCAAGCTGATAAGAAAGAGGCCCCCTCCTTTGGCACTTGCAGGAAGTTCAAACCACCCAGGTCCAGGGGCGGGGGCAGGGAAGGAAGCCCTCAACCAGCCCCAATCCCTGATCGCGTAAAAGCCAAGCCAGTCTCCTTTCCGAGCTCTCTCAAGACACTTTTGGATCCAAGACCTGCCTGCTCTCCCCCAAAAAGCTTCACTATGTGAATAATTAGCCTTTTCTTACTCTCTGGGTACATTGTGAGGTCTCATCAAGCTGACACGTGAACCAAACTTTGGTTGGGTTCTTCCCACCTCTGTAGAGTGGCCACGGTACTTCCCGAAGCGAAAGATCCTGCTAACTCCTTTCAAGCTTCATCCAAAGACGCATCGGTGCATCAACCCCACCAATGTCTCCCTTGACTCTGGCCAGGAGAAACCTCTGTCTCACCTTCTCACCAATAAAACAAGCCTAGTGCAGTTGCAAACAAGCCAGCATTATAGGAAGCAGAGGTTTAGGACAGGTGCCTGTTCCACCCCTGACTAACCGGATGACTCTAGACAATTCCACTGCCATTTCTGAGTCTCATTTTCCTCACCTATTAAAGAAGTGAAACAGTACATCCTCTGTGTCTAACTAGTAAGATCATGGTGAGGACTGAATGAGGTAGCATGTGGAACAGCACTCCGTAAGCCATCCTGACCCACACATGTTCTAACTTCCTCAACACATCCTGGGCTCCATCTCCCTTACCCAACACTCAGCTCTGTTCTTCCACTATCCTCCTAGCTCCCTGCTCAAACAAAAATCCTCCTAGCTTTTCTCAGTACACATACACCCTATCCTAGCCAAAGAGGCAACCACAGAGGACTCTGGTAACCCCTTCTAGGAAGTCGCCCATATAGACAACTTAGCACCTGCACTCTATTCTCACAAACTCTCCCAAAAAAATCCTTTCTTCTTTTATATTGCAGAACATTCAAGATCACATCCACCCAAGCTAACCAAAAAGACACTGAGGCTTCCATCACACAGAAGTCAGAATTCTGGAAAACTCGTGTCTGCCACCATGAACTTGAAAGCTTCCCAATAATTAAGACTTTTCTAATGAGGTCAGGAATTACATTAGCCAATGTGATTTTAGACAGACTGAATAATGAAATTAGTCAATATTTGGAAGATGTGCATAACTTGTTTGCAGCTACACTAGGTCTGCTTTACTGGTGAGAAGCTGAGACAGAGGTTTCTCCTGACCAGAGTGAAGGGAGACGCTGGTGGGGATGATGCACCCGTGCATCTTTGGATGAAGGTTGAAAGGAGTCTGCAGGATCTTTCACTTCGAGAAATGCTGTGGCCACTCTACAGAGGTGGGATGGACTCGCCCAAAGTTTGGTTCACGTGTCAGCCTGATGAGACCTCACAATGCACCCAGAGTGTAAGAAAAGGCTAATTATTCATATAGTAAACCAATACTTTTCCAAATGATGAAGCATGAAGACACAAAATCTTGCATATGGTAAAAGAACCATTCAAAGTACAAGACAGATCAATAAACTTTAACATAAATGGTTTCAGATTCCACAGTGCAGCTAACCTTTAATAAACTACCATTTGTCACATTTTGAGGTACTGTCAAAGAACATCCATATTATCTAAAAAGTCTATAAAACAATACTCTTTCCTTTCCCAATCACATCTGTGTAAGGCTGAATTTTCTTCATACACTTTCACAAAGCAATATAGCACAAAAGACTGACACAAGCACATATGAGGTTCTAGCTTCCTCCTATTACCCAGATATTAAAGACATAATAAAAACACAAAGCAATGCTACTGCTCTCGCTTAATTTTTTGTTTTGAAGATTTTTAAAAATAAAAATGTATGTTAACATATAATGGTTATTTAAAAAATTAATGTTTTAATTACAAGCTTTAATTTCTATCATAAATATCTACAGACACAAAAAATCTTCTCTACAATTTCTGTTACTGAAATGTAATTCACACACCATAAAATTTACCGCTTAAGTACAGTCATACGTGTTTAACGACAGGGATATGTTCTGAGAAATGTATTGTTAATCTTGTTGCTATGCAAATATCATAGTGTACTTAGATAGTCATAGCCTACTTCACACTTGGTTATATGGGACAGCCTGCTGTTCCTAGGCTACAAATCTGTACAACATGTTAATATCCTGAATATTCTTAACATAGAAAAGGTACATTAAAAATATGGTATAAAAGATTAAAACTGGTATGCCTGCATAGGGTACCAATCGTGTATGGAGCTTCAGGACTGGAAGTTGCTCTGGGTCAGTCAGCGAGTGAGTGGTGAGTCAGTGAGACGGCCGAGGACACTACTGCACACTACCATCAACTGCATCAACACTGTGCACTTAGGCATACTATGACATTATGGCGGCACTCGGCGATAGGAAATTTTTCAGTTCCATTATTAGCTTATGGGACCACCACTGTATACGCAGTCAATCCTAACCAAAACATCATTATGTGGTATCTAACTGTACAAGTTAGGGGTTTTTAGTACATTTACAAAGTTATACAATCATCACTGCTATGTAATTCCAAAACATTTTCATTACCCAAAAAAGAAACCCCAAAACCTTTTAGCAGTCACTCCCATCCTCTTCTCCCGCAATCCCTGGCAACCATTAACCTACTTCCTGTCTCTATTAGATTTCCCTGTTCTGGACATTTCGTATAAGTGAAATGATAATATATGTGGCTTTTTATGACTGGCTTCTTTCACTTACCATAATGTTTTGAAGGTTGACCAATGCTGTATCAGGTATCACTACTTCTCTCCTTTTAATGGCTAAACCTACAGGCTGAGCATCCCTCCTCTGAGATGCTTAGAACCAGAAGAGCTCTGGATTTAAAGTTTAATTGGATTTGGGGACATGTGCAGTATATGTTTATCAGCTGGCCATCACTAATACAAAAATCCAAAATCTGAAATGCTCCAATGAGACTTGACTTTGAGCATCATGTTGGCACTCAAAGTTTTAAATTTTGGAACATTTCTGATTTTGGATTATCAGATTAGGGATGCTCAACCCCATATCCCATTGTACAAAGACAACACATTTTGTTTCTCCCTTCATCCACTGATGGGCATTTGAGCTGTCCTCATCTTTCGGCTGTCGCAAATAATGCTGTGTGCACGTGTGTATACATTTTGGTATGAACATGTTTTCACTTATCTGTGGCATATACCAAGAAGTGGCACTGCTGGGTCATATGGTAACTTCATGTATGACATTGTGACAAACTATCAACTGTTTTCCTCCATGGCTGCACCATTTTATATCAGCAGTGTATGAGAGTTTCAGTAATTTTTAACACCATACATGGGGTCCTGTGACCAAAATGTTTGATAACCTTGCGCCAGGCTGAGGGATATTGAGATAAAAGTGCCCCTTCCCTGTGAAGTCATCACGTGCTACAGGAGCTCAGGCTTAGAGACAGAAAATCTGAGCCACAAACCCTCAGAGCTTCCGAGGCACAGTATAGTGAATGGCTTTCCTGCACCCAGCCCACCCCAGGTATGAGCAGTCCTCCTTTCGGTGTCTTCCACTGGTGTCTGGGGCTCTCAAGCCACGATGCCACCACTCTATTCTCACCCTCTTTAACTTTTCACCTCAGTATGTCTTCTCTTCCTCTTGCATCTGCTGAGCTCTTTTCCACACACCTGTCAGGTCATCACGCCTTCACCTCCTCTCCCTTCCTGATGCTAAGAACCTGCTTCATCTAGAGACACAATTTCTCTCAATTTCTGGCAGGTTTTGTGCTGCTCCAGAATCCCAAGGGTAGACACTCAGTGAGTGAGCTTGGCAATACTTACCAAATCTGTGAAGCAGCAAAAACTAAGACTTGCCTATACTGAAAGCAAGCCTCAGATGACTTCCGGAAAGAATAGTTTCCCTGAACTTCAGTACCCCACAATATTCAAACAAGATGACTCAATACTTAGAACATGTCCCCATAACCTGTGAATATGTTACCTCGAATAGCACACGGAATTAAAGCTGCAGATGGAATTAAAGCTGCTAACCTGCTGGCTTCAAGGCAGAGAGATGAGCCCAGATTTTCCAGGTGAACCCAATGTAATCACAGGGATCCTAAAAAGGAAGGCACAAGAACCAGAGACAGGAGATGTGAGAAGAACTCCATCTACCACTGCTGGCTTTAGAGAGGGAGGAAGGGCCTGAAGCCAAGGAATGTGAGCAACTTCTAGAAGTAGGGAAAGGGCAAGAAAACAGACTCTTCCCTCAGAGCCTATAACAGGACACGCAGTCTACTGAAAGCTATTTCTGCCCACTGAGTCCTGTGTCAGATCTCCAACCTACAGCACTATACAATAATAAACGTGTGTTGTTTAAGCCACTGACTCTGCGGTAATTTGTTATGGCATCAGTAGAAAATTAACACAGTCTAAGTCTTTCTTTAAAAAAAAAAAAAATTAAAGAATTGCCCCCTCCCCAGTCTCATACCCCACCTCATTTCCTAAGATAGAGGCCCTGACCTGGCCACACCCTTTCCCCTTGAGATTGTCAACTTCCTTTCTTACAGTTTGAGAATTCTTACTCTTAAACCCTTTTTTCCATCAAATGACAAGCGTCCGAGTACCTGCTTAATATCACTGAATGACCAGTGTTGACAATTTGCTTGTCTTCTCTGCACCCTTAACAATCCAAAATTCCTTCCATAAGCAATTACTTCGTTTTCCAGCCTCCTTTTTTTTGCCACTATCTTTAATGTATTTACCTACTTTTCAGAGACACTTACATTAGAACCTCTAGTATGATATAAACATAAAATGATCCAGAGCTTATATTCACAAACATGAACACACCTGACAAACCAAGAAACAGTTCACAAAGATCACCTCACCATTCAATGAAATACATTTAACTGGCTCAATGAGGAAACCGCATGCCACCTGCAAAACATCTCCATACAATCTCCTAGTTCAAAATGTTATTTGTCACTAGTCTCTACAACAAAAAAGAAGTATTTTGTAGCACTAAAAGTTAATATGCACTCATTTATCACAAAGATGGATGAGAGATAAAACCCCTGTGACTGGCCATGGCAATCAACAGGGCATTCTGATGAAACATTTACACTGGTTTGTCAAGTTCTCCTAGAGCAAGCTGCTTCTTTCCCTGTTTTCTAATAGGAGATATCTGTGTTCCAACTGAGAAACTGGAAGGATCAGCTACCTGGAAACAATGTCAAATGCATTAAAAATTAATTTTAAAAATTAACCCCATAGTATCATTCCATCGCTGGCTTCATAAACTTCATAATATGTACACTTCACCCAACTGCTGCACTAAAACATCTAGTCCTCACCATTTGTTCTACAAAAAAAAGAACCAAAAATAAATCACTTAATATGTCCAGAGTTCTGTGGGCAAAAACGATCCAAAGGGGCTTTAATTGGGAAAACTAATGCTATACACAGCACTTCTTGCTGTAAATGTTGTAAACATCTTATTATGTGTCATTTCCAAACCGTTGCCAATTTTTAAAAAACTGTACAAAATGATATTTCCTTCTATGCAATTAACATGAAAAGTTATTTACATAGGGCACTTTAGAAAACAAGTTAATATAGTTGACCTTTGAACAACGCAGGGGTTAGGAGAACCAACCCCTTCATGGAAGGTTGAAAATCTGTGTATAATTGATTCCCCAAAAACCTAATAGCCTACTGTTGACTGCAAGCCTTACCTATAACATAAACAGTCAATTAATACATATTTTGTGTGTGTGTGTGTATATATATATATACACACACACATACTATATTTATACAACGAAGTAAGCTATTGAAAAGAAACTGCTGCTGGGTGCAGTGGCTCACGCCTCTACCCAAGGAGGCTGGGTGGGTAGATCACAACGTCAGGCGTTCAAGACCAGCCTGGCCAAGATGGTGAAACCCCATCTCTACTAAAAATACAAAAATTAGCCGGGTGTGGTGGCAGGCGCCTGTAATCCCAGCTACTTAGGAGGCTAAGGCAAAGAACTGATTAACCTGGGAGGCAGAGGTTGCAGTGAGCAGAGATCATGCCACTGCACTCCAGCCTGGGCAACAGAACAAGACTCCCTCTCAAAAAGAAAGAAAGAAAGAAAAGAAACCGCTATTAAGAAAAATGATAAGGAAGGGAAAATAGTGAAAGTGGATCATCATAAAGGTCTTCATCCTCAAGCTGAAGGCAGGTGAGGAAGAAGAGGAGTTGGTTTTGCTGTCTCCGGAGGAGCAGAGGCAGAAGAAAATCCACGTATAAGTGAACCCACTTATAAGAGGTATGCTGTTCCTCTTTACTGACTATATAGACCCATGTTAGAAATACAAAGTAAAGTACACCATCCTTGCCCTCAACATAACTGGGGTGGGAAGTGAGCACACTCCTCCACCACTTACCATCCACCCAGGTGCTCAACCCAACACTGCTGGGTGGCAAGGAAGCCATTGCTGACCGCTGCAGCAAGGTCTACTAATCCCCTAATGATGGTCCAGGCCTAGGACAAATGCTTGACAGGATTCATCTCATTTATTCTCCTAACAGCCCTAAGAAGGTTTCATTATCCCCACTCTGTAAATTAAGTAAGTGAATAAAGACACAGAATGCAATCACTCAAAACTGTACCCAGGAAGAAGCAGGGCCAGGATTCAAACTCAAGTCTGCCTGACTCAGGCTTGTCTTCTGATATTTTATGTAAGTTTTCTTACCACATTTTATTTTATTTTATTTTATTTTTGAGACGGAGTTTCGCTCTTGTTACCCAGGCTGGAGTGCAATGGCGCGATCTCAGCTCACCGCAACCTCCGCCTCCTGGGTTCAGGCAATTCTCCTGCCTCAGCCTCCTGAGTAGCTGGGATTACAGGCATGTGCCACCATGTCCAGCTAATTTTTTGTATTTTTAGTAGAGGCGGGGTTTCACCATGTTGACCAGGATGGTCTCGATCTCTTAACCTCGTGATCCACCTGCCTCGGCCTCCCAAAGTGCTGGGATTACAGGCGTGAGCCACCGCGCCCGGCTCTTACCACATTTTATTACATTTAAAATTATCCCTGGATTTTAAAATCCTTTCAGTTTACCATCTAGGAGAGGAAATAAGAGCATGAATAGAAATGATGACAACTGGCTGGGCACCGTGGCTTGTGCCTGTAATCCCAGCACTTTGGGAGGGCAAGGCAGGTGGATCATCCGAGGTCAGGAGTTTGAGACCAGCCTGGCCAACATGGTGAAACCAAAATACAAAAATTAGGCAGGCGTGGTGGCGGGCGCCTGTAATCTCAAGTACTCAGGAGGCTGAGGCAGAAAAATTGCTTGAACGCAGGAGGCAGAGGTTGCAGAGAGCTAAGATCGTGCCACTGCACTCCATCCAGCCTGGGCAACAAGAGCAAAACTCCATCTCAAAAATAAATAAATAAAAATGACCCCAACCATAAGCAGTAGTTCTCTAGGAGCTGGGATACACAGTTAACTGACACAGGATGCACACAAAGGAGGAAGGTGGGGAAGGAAGGGCTGATGCCCAGCAAAGGCACAAGCCAGAGTGAGCAAAGGCACATCATCGGGAAACAATCTAGGGAGTGCTCAGGGAACAAGCAGAACAGAGCATCTCAGAGGGCCAAGGGTGAGAGAAAGGCCAGAGCTGGCTGGGCCGCACTTCAGGCATGACCTCCGCATATCCTGGAGGGCCCAGGGCTGATCCCAGGGACTCAGAGTGAATCATCTAAGGCTTGTGAACACAGGACTAAGACCACACAAGACCGACTTTTGAGAGTAATCTTTGCAGAAACAATTCAGGCTGGCCCATGCACACTGCTAACATGTGAAATTCCTCTCCTAATTGAAAAAAATGAAGCCACCTGAATGCAGCCACTCCTCCCTGCTGTCTCCTCGTCTCCTTCCTCACTGTCAGGGTTAACAGAAGCCCTGGATTGCCCCCATCCTTTCCTTCCTTCTCCAGGTGACTCCTTTCATTATTTTGAATCTCTCCCTCTAACCTAGTTCCATCCTCTGGGCCTCCAAAGCACACATGCACCTGCCAGTTGGGGGAAAATGTAAATATAAAACACAGTACCTGCCTTTTCACACCCCAGTCTCACACATAAGTGGTCTGCCCTCATTGCTGCACCCTTTGTAATCTTGAATGTCAACAATTCAGCTTCTGTCCCCATTGAAATCTTTCAGAAACACATCAGACTGCCATCAATCGCTCATCAAATACAATGAAACTTGCTCAGTCCTTCATGAACTTGCCTGAGAACTCAGAATTGGTGATCATCCTCCTCATCTTGAAGTTCTTTCCTCCTCTGACTTCTGTGGCTGCTTCTCCTGGTTCCTGCCCTAGCTCTGACCACCCTTCTTGGTTTTCGCTTCTCCCCATGCCTCACAGACGCAAAAGTCACATGGCCCACACCCTCCAACTTTTGCTCCAGCTGTCCATGCCATGGGAACAGTTACAGCATCTTTACTGTGCCCCAGTCTTCCTCCCAAGCTGAGGCCTCAGGTTTACAACTGTGGGGAGGATGAAAGCACCCGTCACCAACAGCCAGACTTGGTTGGAAAGATCAGTATGAGACATTTAGACAGGCAGGTGGCGGTGAAATCGTGGAGAACCTCACATACAAAGGAAGGTCAGTTAAGGTCCCGGAGAAGGAAAGTGACTTGTTCAAAGGAGTGTGGGTGGGCAACTAGCCTGGAATGATCATGAAAGATGGATGGACCTACATGCAAAGAGACTAAGGCAAAGAAGACAACAAATCCAGACCCAGTAAATCAAGGCAGGAACCAGTGTGGCCACAATGGAAACAGAACAGAAGGGGAGGTCTCTTGATCGTCCAAGTTAAATAACAAAGAAGCAGCAGCTGATACAATGGTCCGGTCACCTCTCCTCAGTCAGTCACTACACAGGTATCAAGTTCCTTCTGTATCCTAACACTGGGCTGAGTGGTGGTACCACCAATGCAATCCATCTTTGAAGGGACACACAGGCTACTTGGAGAAGTCAGGAAAAGAAATCCAGTCCTTTTAAAACAATTTCATAGAACAGCAAGCCAAACAACTTAACAGACAACCAATAATCAACAGGTTGTTAAGAGTTTTATCCAAGATCAGATAGTTAACCAAAGGAAGAAAAGTAGTGATAGGGAAAATATGAGGCACTTTACACCACCTGGCCCAGTCTCTGGAATAACTGGACACAATAAAAACAGAGCCAGAGAGGAGTCCTAGTCATTATCATCTAAGGTCTGTAATTGGCTAAATTTGTAACGACAATGTTCAATCAGGCTTCAAACCTCGCCTCTTTCCAGGCACAGTGCAAGTATACATAAGCACCAAAAGAATATGGATGAGGGATACATGGATATGTCTAAAAAACAGAAAATCACTGCATATGTATATGTTGAGGGTACTCTCAGGTATACACCCGCACCGTGAAACCCTGGGGTTACTGTGAAGTCTATATGAACTAAAGCAGTCAGTGATTCTCAAACTTTAGGGCTTACTAAAAAGTACATATCCTCCCATCTGATCCCTGAAAATTTAAAGTCATCCAGGTAATTAATTCTGCTGCAGAGAATAAACAGGTCACCTTTGTAAATGTTCTTAAAAGTGATTATTTGCAAAATTTGGAGTTACACGAGTCTGCATTCAAATGCGCTTTATTATTTGGTCACCTGTAATAAAAATATTGATTAGAAATTAAAATTTATGAAGTTCAATTTAAAAAATACATATATTGGAGAGAGATCCAAGATGGCTGATCACTAGCAGCTCGGGATTGTAGCTCCCGGTGAAAGCGCAAAGAACGAGAGGACGCCATACCTTCACATGAATTCTTGTTGCTCACGCACCAGGAGATTCCCAGCAGAGGAGCCCCACGGGTCGCCAGCGCGACTCTTGTGACCGGCGAGGTGGTTTTGCCGGCGCCTCGGAGCGTCGGTTCTTGGTGCAGAGTCAGAAAAACACCATCAATCTTAACGCCGCTGATTCAGTCGGTGCAGTGGGTTGCTCAGATTTCGGCGCTGAGAACCAATAAGCTGGACGTCCACTCAGAAAACCAATTACAAAGACGGTGATTATAAAGACCACAGATGGATAAATCTACAATGAAGGGAAGAAAACAGCCAAAAAAGGCTGAGAATACCCAAGATCAGAACGCCTCTCCCTCAGCGGGGGATCACGGTTCCTCATCAGCAACGAAACAAGGCTTGATGGAGAACGAGTGTGTTCCAATTACAGAAGCAGGCTTCAACATGTGGATAATGAGAAACTTCTGTGAATTAAAAGAACTTATTTTAAACCAATCCAAAGAAACTGAGAACTTTGAAAAATGATTTGACGAAATGTTAACAAGAATACACAATTTAGAGAGGAATATAAGTGAATTGATGGAGCTGAAAAACACAATACGAGAACTTCGTGAAGTATGCACAGGTTTTAACAGCCGAATTGATCAAGCAGAAGAAAGGATAGCAGAGGTCGAAGACCAACTCAATGAAATAAAACAAGAAGACAAGATCAGAGAAAAAAGGATAAAAAGGAACGAGCAAAGTCTCCAAGAAATATGGGACTATGTGAAAAGACCTAATCTACGCGTGATAGGTGTACCTGAATGTGACGAAGAGAATGAATCCAAGTTGGAAAATACGCTTCAGGATGTTATTCAGGAAAATTTTCCCAACCTAGTAAGGCAGGATAATATTCAACTCCAGGTAATACAGAGAACACCACAAAGATATTCCTCAAGAAGAGCAACTCCAAGGCACATAATCGTCAGATTCACCAGGGTTGAAATGAAGGAGAAAATACTAAGGGCAGCCTGAGAGAAAGGTCAGGTTACCCACAAAGGGAAGCCTATCAGACTTACAGCAGATCTCTCAGCAGAAACCCTACAAGCCAGAAGAGAGTGGGGACCAATATTCAATATCCTTAAAGAAAAGAACTTTCAACCCAGAATTTCACATCCAGCCAAACTAAGCTTCACAAGTGAAGGAAAAATAAAGTTTTTTGTGAATACGCAAGCACTCGGAGATTTCATCACCACCAGGTCTGCTTTGCAAGAGCTTCTGAAAGAACCACTACACATAGAAAGGAACAAACAGTATCAGCCTTTCTAAAAAAATACCAAAAAGAGCATCAATATAATGAAGAATTTACATCAACTAATGGGCAAAATAGCCAGCTAATATTAAGTGGCAGTATTAAACTCACATATATTATTATTAATTCTAAATTTAAATTGACTAAATCCCCCAATCCAAAGACAGACAGGCAATTTGAATAACACTAAAACCCATCAGTATGCTGCATCCAGACCCATCTCACATTCAAGGATATACAAAGACTCAAAACAAGGGATGGAGAAGGATTTACCAACCAACCAGAGAGCTAAAATAAATAAATAAAAAGCAGAAGTTACAATTAAGCAACAAAGATCAAAAGAAGCAAAGAAGGACATTATATAATGATAAAAGGATCAATGCAACAACAAGCAGAGCTAAAGATCCTAAATATATACGCACCCAATACAGGAATACGTAGATCAGTACCACATCGTATCAACTTAGAAGTTTAAACAAAATGTTGGTTGGCTCCTTGTTTGTTATTCTCTTCCCTCATTTTCTTTTATATCTCCATTATTAAGGACAATTATAGGCATACCCATATTTAGATTGCATTTTACCCCGGGCAATAAAGCAATACCCCCATCCTCTCTCCCTCTTCCTCTTTCTCTTTCTTCCTCTTATTCTTTTTCTTATTAAAAAAATAAAATAAAAAATAAAAAATAAATAAAATACATATATTCAGAAAATGTGCAGAATAAGAAACATTAAGCAGCACATTAGTAGGCTTAATCTCAGAAATTTTTCAATTGCAAATTTATAGGCATCTTCAGCTCACGTAAGTGCTTGGCTCAGCACACTAATAAAAATCCTATGATAATCTCAGGCAAGATAAACTTAAATAGGGAACAGCCTCAATGGAGTCGTTTTCTCAAAAAGGATATATTAAGCCAAGAATGTATTATCTTAATTTATATTTTCATGACTCTTTCCCATAAAACAACTGATTGGAATCTTCTGTGTCTTCTGAAAGCAAGAATCCAGGTTCTCAGGGATTAGAAAGCCAGTTAAGTCTTTCCTGAGACCACAACTTCCCTACGCTGTGTGGATCTTTGCAAATGTGATAACAAATCCATCTCTGAAACCAAACAATGTCCATGCCCTTAACGGTTTGGCAGATGCCTCTGGCAGGAGGAAATATGGTCTGAGGTCAGAGCGGGACCTCAAGCCTCACCCTCCTGCTCTGTTCTTGTCCCGCTGATGCCCACATGGGAGTGGAAATCAAGACGGACATGGTCACCAGCAGGCCACATACTTGTAACAAATGTTGTCCACAGTCCACTGCAAGGCCATTTCAGCCTCAATATTTATCAGTCTATACTGCTTTTTGTTTGTTTGACCCTAGACTACTTCCACAGAGCAAGCAGGCCAGATCTCCATGATGTAAATCACCAGGAAGATCCTCAGGGTTCTCGGCAGTCCATGAGATGTGGGCCCATGTTATCTCACAAGAAATGACCTTCACCTACTAGCAACATTATTGATAACTAATATTTATTGAACACATTTACTTTGTACCAAGGACTTTATTTTGTTATTTCATTTTATACCCAAAACCATTTTATGAGGTAGACATTTTTCTGCTGTTCCATTTTACAGAGAAGGAGGACAGGTGCCAGGCCCAAGCTCCCAGCTAGCATATGGTGGAACAGGGGTTCTAGCCCACCCTGGGACTGAAGAGATCCAGCCCTGATCCTTTTATTAGTAACTTCCACAAGGGTAACAACAGCCAACAACACTGGGAGGTGTCCCTGTTTCCAGACAGAAATTCTGCTTTCCCTGCCTTTAGCCTCCCTTCTTCCCACATAGCCTACTCATTCATACCCAATAAATCACCTTGAAACTCCAACTTCATCACGTCACTGCTTTGCTAAGAAATCTTCCTCCCTACCTCGAGAGTAAAGCTCAAATGCCCCAGCTACCATGTGGCATCAGCCAATGTCTTCAGTCTTCTCCCTTCATCTGAGGCAAACCTTTCTCAGAGTCCTCTCTGTGCCTAGAAGGTACATCCTTTCCTTTTCGTCAAAATTAATGAGGCTCCCAGGCTCAGCTTGAGTGCTGCCCCTCCCACCAATTCTGCCCATGGACGTGGGTCGAGCAACCTGCATCACTCCAGGACACTCTTCATGGGTGCCCACACATACCTCCTCCACCCTACTGAACTCCACAATGCACAAAGAGCACGGCACAGGGCCAGAACTCAACAGGTCCGCAATACATGTTAATCCATTGGCCTCTTCCACCTTCTATCATTACAAAGATTTCTTGTTTCGTGACTTTTCATTGTACATCTTACTTCTCACAGAAACTCTCTATTCCCCGCTAAGCAAGCACTGTTATTCCCATCTTCATAAGCTCTGCATTTTGCACATGTCCAGTACTTGTTGAAAGAGAGAATCTTTTCACCATCAATTCCACACCCTGGGGATTTTGTCTCCTTGCCAGTAGCCAGCCATACACTGCCCCAGATTAACATGTTGGTACAGATCTGTTCCCACAGTTTTAAAATTACTTTTTAAAAAATGCAAGCCACTTTTACAAGAAACCTCTGAACTTGAAACCTTTCTCAAAACTAAGATAAGACAGCATCCTAACAAAAGTGTGAAAAAACAAAGGTCATCTTTCGTCCCAAATTTAAAATAAGCACCTATCTTCAAGGCCAGCCTGGAACTCAGCTTAATCCAGCAGGTCAGCCCAGCCTCACGAAAAATACACCACTGTGCTCAGACGGGGCTGTCACAAAACAAAGATACCTTCTTGAATTTGTAGGTAACATAAAAACTTTGAAAAAGGATAAATAGAAGATAAGTAAATGATTGCACATCAATAAAATAGAATACTACCAGTCATTAAAAACGAGACAGAAGGGTGTTTACTGACATGAAAAAATTTCTGTAAAAGAAAAGCAGGTTTTAAAGTGGTACCCAAAGAGTACCTCTCACAAAAGGCAACCCAAAAGCAAGGAGTCAACACAGTAACATCATTTCCACAGCAATCAATTAAAATGCTTATTAAGGGAATTTCATATGAGAACAACAGACAACTTAGATACACTATAAATGTCTGTGTCCATTCTCTCCTTTCACACTTAAATTGGCATTTCCAGGTAGACCACTCAAGGAATTAGCAATGGCAGCCGTCAATCTGTGCTGCCTAATACAGGAGCCTCTAGCCACATGTGGCAATCTAAATTTATTCTTTAAGATTAAGTAAGATTTAAAATTCAGTTGTTCAGTCACACTAGCTATGTTTCAAGTGCCCGACAGCCACATGTGGCCAGTGACTGCTACACTGGACGGTGCAGACATACATTTCCATCAGCATAGAAAGCTCTAGTAACAGTGCTGCCCTAGAACAAGAAGAGTGGGTTCAAAGAGGATAAAATGGGGTGGAACTAGTGAAGACTGGAAATGCAGCCCAATGTGCAGGTGAATGTCCACACTTAGCCAGAGCATGGGCCTAGGGAAAGCAACTCCTGAAAAACCTTGACATCTTCCATCTCTCTGTTAATACAGATGGCACTACTCACTTATAACAAACATAAATGAAGTACACAAGTCAGTCATATCCTTTAACGTTGAAATCCACAAATATTAGACTTAGCCCAATGATGCAGGAACCACACAAAGATCTGTGCTATTCTTTGGAAATAAATTCAGAGCCAGTTCACTTATTTCTTAAAAAAACTCATTTCTTAAATTTAGATTCAACTCAGTATTAAAAATTCTGATCGCTCAACTTATCCATGAAGCCCCAAATCACATGCTGGTGTTTCCAAAATAAAAGAATCTAATTTATCCTCAAAAGGCAAATGATTGCTGCCATCTCATCAAGAAAACAAATGTGTAACAAGTTAAAATGAAATTCTGCGATATTTTTAAAAAGCCAATCACCTCATTTAGAAGCAGATACTGCATGTATACATGCAAATTGGTATCTGTCATGTATTTATGCACATAGAGATGCGTAACACAGAAAAAGCAGTCTGCGTTTACTAAACATACTCTAACAGCATCTTCATCCTCGTAAGATACAGCATCAACTCCCAATTTCTCAGGTCAACAAAAATGAACAAGGATTTCAACCATCCAAATAGAAGGGAATCTGTCCATTCTCTACAACACACAAATCACTTCTCTCTGGTTTTGCAATACACTAATAACTCTGTAGCTTTTGAGTTAGGCTAATCATTTTTTAGCTTACTTTGAAATAATTTTCAGATAACAGAAGAACTGTAGCAATAGTTCAGTGACCCCATACCCTTTACCCAGCTTTCTATAAGGTTAATATCTTACATAGCCATAGTATAATTTTCTAAACTAAAAAATTAACATTGGTACAATAATAACAACTAAAGATTGTATTTATATTTCTAACCATTTTCTTTTCACCTAATACAATACTAAACTGGCAGTTTCTAAGCATACAAAGACTAAACAGAGGTAAAAGAGAAGTGACAATCTCAAAATCCAGCAAAGTTAATCAAAAACATCCCAATTTGCACTAGGTAATCCAGTAGCAGGTAATCTTGACAATAACACGCAAATAAAGGAGAACTTTAGCTCTTACTGTTTATTTTTCTGCAATTTTTCATTTTTGATATTCTACAGAGACCAGCTCGGTCATGGAGACCCCTACCCACGCAGTGCTGAAGGAATTAAGAAACAGACACAAAGATAGAGTGCAAAGTGGGCCTATCAGGGAACCAGCAGCCTTCCGAGCTGACAGCCTCACTGTGACTCACGCATTGCTTCTATCTGAACAGGTGATTATTATTAACAAACAGGCGTTCTGTGTTTTCTCATAGAGCCAAGATAAACTAAGCAGGCAGCTGATGGCTTCTTACCACTGATCAAACACAAACTAGCAAGCATTCTACCGGATGGAGCCATAGGGGAAGGATCACATATCCCATGTTTAAAGAATTAGTTTAACTGGTGTATGATATACATATATTGTTTACTACTTTAGAATGCCCCAAGCAGTTTTCTGCTTGGAGGTCGGCTTGGTTTTCCTTGCCATGGTTCTCAGCAAACAATATAATTTATCATCTGTGTTAGGAATTATCCTACAATATTCAATATTTTTTTCTAGTAACAGGAAGCACAGAAATAAATGTCTCCTCATTTTGAACTTGGAAAAACAAAGAAGAAATGAATGTAGGTGTTGGCTTTAAGATATTAACACTGTAGTAAAAACAGCTTAGATTTTGGTTACTTAGATTTTTGGTTGCTAGGTTTTTTCTTTTAATTTACGTAAGAATATTTTGTTTGCATGTCTGTGAGGACATTTCCTTATTTCTAAAAGTCAATTTTTTGAGACAAAGAAATGAAGTTTCTGATACTTATTGATAAGGCAGGAACTTAAAACCTAACAAATGTTATTTTTGGGGTATATGTGGGTAACTTTTACTCACACATGCCCAAAAAGTTTTTTAAAAATCACGTTTTTAAAGACACAAAGCAAGTCTTTATAATATCATGAGGACAAATTAAATAGAAATACATCTTCTTCTCTAGCTGAGTATCAAATTTATGTTACTCCTGCTTTCTCTCAATTTCAAAAGTCCTCCAGTGAAGATAACCAACGTCCTATGGAAAAGACAGCCTATCTCATTTCTACTCCATAAACATCACCAGCTCAGTAAACATTACCAGATTAAGTTTGGACAGGACTGGCTGTTAAGTACGTAGCCCAGTGACAGAAACCTTTCACCTGCATTTGGAATGTTCCACCTTCCAAAGTTCTAAGTCCAAATTCCAACACAATGCAAATACATTTATTTAAGCCTACTGATAGTTAAACATGCCCTAATTGGCTCGTTTCAAAAGCATATATATGGTGAGCATGGACTTAAACCAGCACTAGGAAAATGGACAATAGGAAATTTCCACATTGCGAGAAGGGCCCAATTCTCACTCAAAACCATTCCCCAATCGGATTTATACAGCTTTTGCTTTGATGAAGACCTCAGTTTGTAAAACATGGTTTTTAAAATTGCAATAATTATAAGAATGAGCCACTAGGCTAATCCATAAATAACAAACTTCTGTAAAAACACTAAAGGAGTAGCTGGAAAAAATGAAGTATAAAAACACACAATTCACAAAAGTGAACTGTGTAATAAATATATTAATGTAGGTGATGTTCCTATTGACGCTGGCTTTCACAGAAGGCTTCAAAACGCTTTAGAAGTAACTATGTCATCTCTTAATATTTTACACTGCTATGAACATGCTCAAAGAGCATCCTATTGGCATATGTGCCCCCACCACAACACTATTTTTAAATTAAACACATTAAAAAATAATTAAAGATGATTTTAAACTAATTTAAAAACACATATCTGATGGTCAGCAGTCCTTCAATGTATCTAATGATAGGTGGGACAAACAGCATGTAAAATTCAGTTAACTTTCTGTTATTGGCATTAATGTAGACCAATGCTACCTTGAAAAAGGTAAGAATAACCAAAAAGAAGCTTTTGTTAAATCTACACATTTGAATTCCAGTCCTGCATGCTCCTTCCATGGTTTAGATCAGGAGTCCCCAAACTGCGGCCCACGGGCCACATGCAGCCCCCTGAGGCCATTTATCCAGCCCCCGCCGCACTTCAGGAAGGGGCACCTCTTTCATTGGTGGTCAGTGAGAGGAGCACAGTATGTGGCAGCCCTCCAACGGTCTGAGGGACAGTGAACTGGTCCCCTGTGTAAAAAGTTTGGGGACGCCTGGTTTAGATGAATGGTGAACAGGAGCGAAAGGGCTAAATGACCAGAAGTCATGTGAAAAATGAGACCTCAAGATCCCAAACCACCAAGAACTGCTGTAAATACACATTCTCATCAAGTAAGTTGACTAGAAATCCAGATCCTTCCATCATCTCTTTGACATCACTTTGGAGATCAGAACACTCAGATCTTTTTGCATTACTGGAATTAGAAAATTATATTCTCAACAGTAATACATTAAAATAAAGTTTGTAAACACCAATATCCCTTGCATTGAACAAGACTGTAGAAAACTGTCCAAACGCAAAATTCTTAACTTATCCCTCCTCAGAGCCAACCTTCCTCTTCTCTTCACCAATACCCATACCCTAGAAAGCATGTTTATTCAGTCACCCTGCCTCCAAAGACTCAGCATCAACTCTGAATCCTCCCTCTCTGCACCTTCAGGCACAAAATTGTATTGCTGGTTCACTCATTCTTTCAACAATGATTTCATAGCTACTCGGTGCCAGGTAGGCAGGGAATACAAAGATCTTTAAAAGTTTTTCCTCTGACTGACAGTGTCAGCATGTTCAAAACCATCTCGGGGAGGTAGTGGGGCGGGGGTGACAGCACCAGACTTGCTTCTACAACCCCCATTCCAATTCAAAACGCCACACACAGAACTAACACAGCTGATCTCACCCACTCAGTCTGTTCCCACTCCCATTTAGTTCCCACATCTCCAACATATTAATCTTCCAGGGCCACTCTGATCAGGTGAGCCTACCACTGCAAAATCTGGTACCCGCTAGCTTGGCATTCAGATCCCTACACAACATAGACCCCTTAGGCTGCAAGTGGCTCAAGCCCTGACTGGACTAGCCTCCCTGTCTTCTCTGAGTAAGTTCATTTGCCATGACCCAAATAAATTCTGTCCTTTTTCACCTCCAGGCCTTTCCCACTGCCTTCCCCACTGCCAGAAATGTTCTTCTATTTCAAGAACCACCCAACCAAAAAACCCAGTCCCCAATCTCTCTCTCCATGAAACTGTCCCAGATCACCCAGACCAAAGTCACCTCTTCCAACTTGTACATTTTATTGCATAGTCTTTTTTATTTGATTTCAGCAGCTACTTCTGTAAAACTAACATAGTATGTATCACATGCTGCCTTAAATGATAATGCATATACAGGATGAGTGTCCCTTATCCAAAATGCTTGGTACCAGAAGTGTTTTGGATTTCGAATTTTCTTGAATTTTGGAAGATGTGCTAAGACACACACCTGGGGATGGGGCCCCAGTATAAACACGAAATTCATTTGTGTGTCACATACACCTTACATAACTATTGTATGAAATTACTTTCATGTAAGTATGAAAGTAATTTCATACAATAATATTAATTATTTTGTGCATGAAACAAATGTGTACAGTGAACCATCAGAAAGCAAAAGTGTCGGGTGTGGAATTTTCCACTTGTGGCATCATGTTGGCATTCAAAGGTTTCAGATTTTGGGTGCTGAGGTGTTTGTGTGTTGGGGGGCAAACATTTTTTAAAAGTTTCAGATTTTGGAGTATTTCTGATTTCAGATTTTCAGATCAGGGATGCTCAACCCATACTCATTTTCACAACTACAATTTAGCAACCCACAAATCAGAGGCCATGTCTTATATATCTTTGTAATATCTACATAATGTAATATGGTTCTCAGTAGATGCTTAAAATTTTCTTTTTTTTTTTCTTTGAGACGGAGTCTCGCACTGTCACCCAGGCTCGATCTCAGCTCACTGCCAACTCTGCCTCCTAGGTTCAAGCAATTCTCCCACCCTCAGCCTCCCGAGTAGCTGGGACAACAGGCATGCGCCACCATGCCTAGCATATTTTTTTGTATTTTTAGTAGAGACGAGGATTCACCTTGTTGGACAGGATGGTCTTGATCTCCTGACCTCGTGATCTGCCTGCCTCGGCCTCCCAAAGTTCTGGATTACAGGCGTGAGCCACCAAGCCAAGCCAATGCTTAATATTTTCTTAGAGATTTAGTGAAGACAGTGAGCAAGAATGCCAATTCTCAGACCCAAATTAAAAGTTCCCCACGTACAACCAAAAAAATCACATTCAGTAGTTTTAAATTCCTGCCTTCTCAATAAATATCAAAAGTTTCAATTGTCTCAAGAAACTGACTTTTAGAAGTAAAGAAATGCCCCCACAGACACGCAAACAAAATATTCTCATATATGAGTTTAAAAAATTAGAAGAAAAAAACTAAATAACCAAAATCTAAATCTACCCACTCAATTAATGCTAGTATAATGAGTACTGTCATGATTAAATAAATTGTGGAATTGATGTACCTTTTAAGTACTACCTGTGGTAACTAACAATCATGTTTTAGAAGATTGTTTAGGGGTAATATTTGTATAATAAGACAAAAAAATTATAAAGTCGTATTTACAGCATGGTTCCAATTGTGAAAGAAATATACATCCACATGTATATATGTAAATACAGATAACACATCTGAGAGAAAATGAAACAATAAGTAAACAATAATTAAACCTGCAGTTTGGTAAACTCCCACCACAGAAGCTTGATTAATGTATCTGACCCAGAGACATATTAATATATTACCAAATTTTATTTAAGTTATAAATTGTATATAATCATATACAGATAAACCATTAGAGTATTATTTATGTTCATTTAACATTACAATACTAATGTAAAATTTTAAAACAAGCATTGCTCTGTGTGGTAGGATTACAGGTTATTTTTTCTATGTACCTTTTTAAATTTTCTACAACGAACATATTGTTTCTATAATATGTTCATTGCAGAAAATGAACTTTTTACGATCAAGGAGGGAAATAATAAATACTGCTTTTAAATAATAAAATTTAGGCTGACCGCAGTGGCTCACACCTGTAATCCCACCACTTTGGGAGGCCAAGGCAGGAAGACTGCTGGAGCCCAGGAGCTCAAGACCAGCCTGAGCTGCGTGGCAAGGCCCCACAGCTACAAAAAAAAAAAAAAAAAAAAAAAAAAAAAAAACTTAGTTGGGCACAGTGGTGCAGGCCTTTGTCCCAGCTACTCAGGAGGCTGAGACGGGAGGATCGCTTGAGCCCAGCAGATTAATGCTGCAGTGAGCCATAATCACACCACTACACTCCAGCTTGGGTGACTGAGTGAGACCGTATTTAAAAAACAAAGAAGAGAGGAAGGAAAGGGGGAGGGGGGAGGGGAAAGGGAGGCCGAGGGGAAGGGGAAGGAAAGAGAAGGAAGATTTAATTTTAAAATTCCAATCATCCATTTGGCCTCCTAAGGCCCACTGACATGGTAATCCAGCTATTAACTTTAAGTAACAATACAAAATCACCAAAAACTAAGATTTCAAAACACAGCAGTCCTTCCAGCAATTCCACTTCTACATACCCAAAAGAATTGAAAGCAAGAACTCAAATGTTTCAACACTCCTGCTCCTAGTAGCATTATTTGCAATTGCCAAAAGGCAGAAGCAACCCAACTGTCCTTAAACAGATGAATGGGTAAACAAAATGTTACATATTCATACAATAACATTATTCAGCCTGAAAAAGGGAGGAAATTTTCATACATGCAATATCATGGATATACCTTGAGGACATTACCTGAAGTGAAATAAGCCAGTCACAAGAAGGCAAATATTGTATGAGTCCACTTATATGAGGTCCAAATTCAGGCACCAAAAGAATGGTGGGCACCGGAATCTAGGGGGAATGAGGAAGCAAGGACTTAGGGGTTGTTTTGTTTTTTTGAGACGGAGTTTCGCTCTTGTTACCCAGGCTGGAGTGCAATGGCGCGGTCTCGGCTCACCGCAACCTCCGCCTCCTGGGTTCAGGCAATTCCCCTGCCTCAGCCTCCTGAGTAGCTGGGATTACAGGCACGCGCCACCATGCCCAGCTGATTTTTTGTATTTTTAGTAGAGACGGGGTTTCACCATGTTGACCAGGATGGTCTCGATCTCTCGACCTCGTGATCCACCCGCCTCGGCCTCCCAAAGTGCTGGGATTACAGGCTTGAGCCACCGCGCCCGGCAGACTTAGGGTTTTTAATAACTTAGCACAGAGTTTCAGTTTGGGAAGAAGTAGTTCTGGAGATGGATGGTGGTGATGGTTGCACAGCAGTGTGAATGTGCCTAATGCCACTGAGCTGTACACTTAGAAATGGCTAAAATGGGTGTGGTGGCTCACACCTGTAATCCCTGCACCTTAGGAGGCCGAGGGACGCAGACAACTTCAGCTCAAAAGTGATCAGCCTGGGCAACATAGCAAAACCCTGTCTCTACAAAAAGTAAAATCATAAAAAAGAAAAAAAGAAATAGCTCAAATGGTAAATTTGACATGTACATTATACCACAAATTTGTTTTTGATTTTTTTTGAGATGGAGTCGCTCTGTCACCTAGGCTGGAGAACAGTGGTATGATCTAGGCTTACTGCAACCTCCGCCTCCTGAGTTCAAGAAATTCTCCTGCCTCAGCCTCCTGAGTAGCTGGGATTACAGGTGTATGCCACCACACCCAGCTAAAATTTGTATTTTCAATGGAGACAGGGTTTCACCACGCTGGTCAGGTTGGTCTCAAACTCCTGACCTCGTGATCTGCCCACTTCGGCCTCCCAAAGCACTGGAATTACAGGTGTGAGCCACCGCACCCAGCCCACAAACTTGTTTTTTAAACAAATAAACAAAAAACACAGCCATCTACAAACAATGAGGCAACATCTGCCATAGTCCAGTGGCTCTAAATACGTACAGGGAGAGCCTGACCCAGGATTCTCAAACCAATGCCAGCCATGTTCACATGCCAGATACAAAGAGAAAGCACAGGAAACAGGCCCCAAGAACAGCCTGATTCACACAACAGCACCTGTTAACAGAGGGGACAGGACAGGGGGAGGCAAAACAGCTGGGGAGTAGCACTGAGAGGTGTTGTGATTACCTGTACATGGAGACATCAGTCACACTAGAAGTCCAAAGAAGTACAACAGCTCCGCCACAGTTCCCAGTAGCCCCACACTTACCTGATAAGCCACGCAGGCAAAGCCTGAAGCACAGCTGCTTTGTCTGTCTGGGAAGAACACCTCATGACCCCCGGGAACACAAGAAGCAGGGGGATGCTATGTCAGCACCCACTCCCCTCACTACTTCCCTGGTGGCTGTTGGGAGACAGGTCCTCATTTTCTCCTGGGCTCTGGTGAAGCGTGGCGCTTTCTGGACATCCCTCCATCTGGCCTCAATTAAGGGTCCAGAACATAAACCCATTTATCTGCCATCTGGATCTAGCTCTGCAGCAGCCGGAATCCTCTGACTCACAGTCAACAGTCTTCTGTCAGTGTCAGTCTTGGTGTGTTGGACGAGGACTGCAGGAAGCTGCTATCTTTGCCTCCTCCTTTTCTCTGTCTGGATAAGTAACTAACCACCTAAATCTATAAGTGGCCTGTTGTATCTTTACAGGTCAGGTCTTCTTAGCCCTTGACTTGTCTCATGTGTGAGCTCGACAAGAAGTGATCACAAATGGCACAGTTTTCAAGACTAACTACTGCTACAAATTAAATGGTCATCTTTACCCATAAGCAGGATAAAGAAGACCACTGATTGTGAAAATTAACTTTTCAACTTCCTTTGTTCCCATGTGCAGTACAGTCTGGTCTTTCTCCATGTGCAGTACAGTCTGGTCTTTCTCCACTGAATCCTGCCATCCTTGAGAGCAGAGCCATGCTCTCTTCTGCTCTCTTTTGTGATTCTCTCCAGCTCCAGGTGGAATGTTTTATACACTGGCAGTATTCAATAAATACTGTGAACCATCTCACATAATGCTATTCTGTCCCTGAGCTACAGACAAGCTGCTACTCTTTGATTTCACAGAAACAGCAAGAAAAATCATGTGAGTTTAAAAATAAACAAACAAATAAATGAGACTTCCTTAAGGTCACAATTTTGGGTATGACTGACTGACTATAGATGTCTCGGTGATGTTCTGTAAAGGGAAGTATTACATCCATACTTCTTGCTAGGGCAGGGGGAGGCAAAAAAGTGCTTTTTCCAAACAAAGAGAAAAATGATTTCTAAAGAGCAAATATCCTGCCAGAAATTAAGGAAGCACTCAAGTAATGATGAGGAGACAGCAAAAGAACACAGCGTGAAGAGAAACCAGTTTGAAGAGGCTCCCACCAGTCAAATTTTGGACAACTAAAGCAACAAAAATAATAAAATAATAGATTAAAACTCCCTGAATAAGAATCCATGACCCATACTGATCAATACATGAACGATGAGAAGGGAGAGCTTCCTTTTCCTTAAAAGAGAATGCCTGCTAATAGATACAGAAGGACCTAAAAAACCATCCATGAATACTAAAACTTGTAAGTGAAAGTTTGATAAGAAATTGAATATTTACAAAGTCTCAATCTCCCTGCAAGTTTACTTATTAATTACAAAGAGAAAAGCAGCAATAGCACACTGAAGAAACCTAGAATATACCACACATTAACAAAGTGATCAAAGTTCACATCCCCATTGCTGGGATAAACAGACATGTGCCTCCTGACTGAAGCACTGCGTCTGCCAAAAATGTCATCTGAATCTAACCCAGAGGAAACATCAGGCAAAGGCAAATTGAGGGATATTTTACAAGCTAACTGATCACTGCTTTTTTAAAATGCCAAGATCTAGTAACACACACACAAAAATGTTTGGTATGTGTTAAATGAATGCAGCACTTCTATTCATTTGAGTATCTCCTGAGAACTACTATGTGCTAAGTACTGTGTTAGGTGACAGAGACATCGTGGTGGGCAAGACATGTTCCAGTCCTCATGGAGTTTCTATTCTGGGAGTGGGGGAATCACAAGCAGTAGGCAAATAAGACAATTTCAGACTGAGGCAAACATTACCTCATACAGGCAAAAGTGACTGAGCATGACGGCAGGGGCAGGGGCAGGGGCAGGGGCAGGGGCAGGGGCAAGGGCAGGGGCAGGGCTGTTCTCTCTGAATTGTGTTCTTAGGAAAACCCCTGCAGATGCGGGATGCCTGGAAGCCAGCCAGGTGACGAGATCTGGAAAGAGCATGCAGGGCAGAAAGAAGAACACGTACACAGACACTGAGACAAAGTGGGAAGCTTGAAAAACACCGGGAGGCCCTTGTGGCTGGAGTCACCACCAGAAAGGAGGTTTATGTGGCAGGGAGGGGATGGACACCAATGACTGTGAGCCACAGGGAGGAGTGTGCATTTTACTCTAACCACAACAGAAGCCACTCAGGGGTTGTGAGCAGGGCAGTGGCATCATCAACTCCACATCTGCTGAGAGAGATTATAAGAAAGAATAGTTTCAAGAGAATGGATCACAGGAAACAATAGTAAGACGCTAGAAAAACTTGCTGCATCTTCCCAGCAATGGCTGCAACTACAAAGCCCAGTCTTTTTTCCCTATTAGGTTCTGACTGTAAACAGCAGCACCATTGCCAAACCTAAACCCACAACAGCAGAGTATGAGTAAAACATGAAGCGGTTAAGGAGTGGGCGCAGATTTTTCCGAAGGAGCACCACCCAGCAAACGGTGCTAGGCTCTGCGGACCCTCCCCATCTGACACACGCTTCCCGCTGCCACATCCACCTCCCGCAACAGGCGCTACACCACCAGCTTCCCCCATGCAAGTCATGAAGAGAGCGGGGCTGGGACAGAGGTGTTTACCATGTAGTAATTCCCAAAACCACTGCACCAGTCTCAACTTTTAAAATTGGGTTTTGGCCAACAAAGCAACATCTTAACGTGTACAAACGTAAGTATTTACCACACACTAGCATGCTTTAATTGCTGCTACTGCTGAACTGCTCAAATCCAACTCCAAGAACAAAACTGAAAACTACCCAACTATGCAACTGGTAGAGTGTCTTTAGGTTTTACAGGATTTTTCTGACTTATCTACAAAACAGAAAGAAAAACACCTCCAGAAAAAGCTTTTGCTTTCTATCTTTGTAATACAAGATTTCCTGCAGCTAAGTTAGAGCGTGCATCATTTTAAAGTGCTGTGGAAGTGAACAAGCATACAAAAATGAAAATAAAAACCTTTTCTGCATCTTTGTAATTTATTGAAATCAACAACTGAAGCCAAACACACTAAATGGACAGTTTTAGAACAAAAATGGTAATTTCATTCCAAGTTATATAAGCTGCTAAAAAAAAAAAAAAATTTAACATAGGAAAGCTGACAGATGTTCACAGCATAAAAACATTTTTAAAAGTGGATAAACCTGGAATGTATAAGGGGCAACTAAAGAGAGAGAGAAATAGTACTTATGCTAATCGGTAAGTTTTCCAGGTTAATACTAGTCTCAGAGACATTTTTTAAATAATTAATATAGAAAACCTTGCTTTTCCACTAAGTTTCCGTTTTTGGCGGGGGGACAGAGTCTCACTCTGTTGCCCAGGCTAGAGTATGATGGCATGATCTCAGCTCAGTGCAACCTTCACCTACCAGGTTCAAGCGATTCTCCTGCCTCAGCCTCCTGAGGAGCTGAGACTACAGGCATGCGCCACAATGCCCAGCTAATTTTTGTATTTTTGGTAGAGATAGGGTTTCACCACGTTGGCCAGGCTGGTCTTGAACTCCTGATCTCAGGTGATCCAGCCACATCTGCCTCCCAAAGTGCTGGGATTACAGGCGTGACATTGCACCTGGCAGGTTCCTCTTTCTAAAAGTGTTTCCTAATTTAGACCTAACTTTACTTTTACCCAAATTAATTCATTTTAGCTCTATTATACTTGGGAATCCCTTAGGAAAATATCAAATATGGAGTTTTAAAATATGTATTTGAGAAAATTATTTCCAAATACCCTTCTCTGAAATGTGCTTCACTAACCCCTCCAACTTCATCCCCCTTATCCATCCCCACAACACACAGGAGAGAAAGGTTCCTGCAGTCATGTTCGTACCCACAACCTAAACCTTGACCCTGCCACTGCTCACTGGACACTTTCATGGGGGAGCCATCCCACTGGCAAGGCAAGGTAAACTCAATTCTTCCCCTTAGTCTTTCGCGGTCATAGAACAACTGGGTGGCCATTTTCCACCATGTGTAGACAAGAAAAATAGCTATTTTATAAAGAATAAAGATTAAAAGAAAAGAAAATTCGAGACATGAGAAACCTAAGACTGACTGGGAAGGACAAGAGAATTTACTACTAAGATACTGAAGAAGAAAGCAGTCTCAGTTCCTACAGACGGTCCACCTTCCAAGTCCGGTCCTTCATGAGACTCAGTTACGCTCCTCATCCTTGGTCTCCGTGAAATATCCTCACATCCTATAGTTATCCTCTCTCCCACTTCCTATCTGTTTTGCTGAAATCGGTTTCCGTGGACTTCCGTTAAACACACCCAGCAGAACCTTAACCCCTGTTTGTTGTGGGCAGGCTCCAAGAGGGCCCCTAATGCATCTCCTGGTATTCACACCCTCGTATTAATATAATACCATCCCTTTGACTTAATGACTTGATTCTATCAAATAGCAACGACAGAATGTCAAGTCTAAGTTCAGGTTATAAAGACTACGGCTTTCGGCAACGTGCAGTGGTTCACGCCTATAATCCGAGCACTTTGGGAGTCTGAGGCAGGCAAATCACTTGAGGTCAGGAGTTCAAGACCAGCCTGGCTGGCCAATATGCAAAATCCCATCTCTACCAAAAATACAAAAATTAGCCGGGTGTGGTGGTGGGTGCCTGTAATCCCAGCCACTCAGGAGGCTGAGGCAGGAGAATCTTCTGAACCCAGAAGATGGATGCTACAGTGAGCTGAGATCCCACCACTGCACTCCAGCCTGGGCAAGAGAGTGAGACTCCATCTCAAAACAAACCACAAACAAAAGCGTATGATGGCTTCCATCCTGTGGGTCTCTCTTGCTCTCTCAGATCACTTGGTCCAGGGGAAGCCAGGTGCCCTATGGAGAAGCTAGTGTGGCAGGAAACTGATGTATCCAGCCAACGGTCAGTGAGCACCTGATGTCTGCACTGGACACGAAAGTGAGCCTGGAGGCAGTTCCCCTAGCAGAGCCTTGAGATGACTTCAGCCCCAGCTGACAGCTAGACTGTAATACCATAAGATAACCTAAGGCAGATGCTCTCAGCTAAGCTCAGAGAGTCCTGACTCATAAAAGCTGAAAGATAATAAAAGTTTGTAAATGTGGAGTAATTTCTTGTACAGCTCAACAATTAATACAATTCCCTAAAATGTAATTCTTACTCAGACCAACATCATGTTAAAAAAAAGAAAAACATTGGCCGGGCGCGGTGGCTCACGCCTATAATCCCAGCATTTTGGGAGGCCGAGATGGGTGGATCACGAGGTCAAGAGATCAAGACCATCCTGGTCAACATGGTGAAACCCCACCTCTACTAAAAATACAAAAAAAAATTAGCTGGGCATGGTGGCGCACGCCCGTAGTCCCAGATTCTCGGGAGGCTGAGGCAGGAGAATTGCTTGAACCCAGGAGACGGAGGTTGCGGTGAGCTGAGATCGCGTCATTGCACTCCAGCCTGGGTAACAAGAGCGAAACTCCGTCTCAAAAAAAAAAAACAGAAAGAAAAAAGAAAAACATTAAGATGGATCAATTTCTTCTTGGAAAAGTTTTACCTTGCGGTAAGAAGCAGTCTGAAAGAGCTAGAGCATGTTCAACGGAAGGGTCTGGCCCCACCGTCAGACTGAGGCCTGCCGGGGACCAGCTGTGGAGGGCCAGGGAGCAGCTCCTCTTGGCAGCTCAACTGTCCTATCTGTAAAATAAGCATCTCTACAGTCTGAGGTTCTTGAGGTCCTTGATGCTCTAAACAGCCTGGGATTCTGTGAAGGCATCCTCTTCTCATAATCAACAAAAATAGCTTATTCATTTTCCAGTTCTAAAGACATCTATTCTGTCTTCTATATTAAAACTCTAAGTGATCATTCTCCAGAATCTAGAGTATATAAAAATATACAAGAAACTCCAGTAAACATCCATCATTGTGAAATCTCTTTTCCAACAAATGTCCTCTTAATGAGCACGATTCATTAAATGTCTGGGGACTAAGCCACCAACAAGTTCAACTAAACTACCTACTGACTTCAAAAGGAACATATGCCCACCACGTGCGGTGGCTCATGACTGTAATCCCAGCACTGTGTGAAGGTGAGGCAGGATGATCACTTAAGCCCAGGAGTTCCAGATCAACCTGAGCAACATGCCAAGACACTGTATGCACAAAAAATTTAAAAATTTGGCCAGGTATGGTACACCTGTGGTCCCAGCTGTTTGGGAGGCTGAAGCGGAAGGACTGCTGGAGACTGAGAGATCAAGGCTGCAGTGAGCCATGACCCCGCCACTGCACTCCAGCCCAGGTGAGAGTGAGACCCTAGCTCAAAAAAGAAAGAAAAAAGGAACATATGGCCATTCCAGCCTGGATCTTTCAGAAGCAAATTCCCCTGTGCCTGCCCTGGCCATACCGGCCTCTGCCCCACCGCCCCGTGCCCCACCGCCCCATCGCACCACCCCCTTCGCCAGTCTTGCCCCCTCGCTAATCAGGCAGAGCCTATTTGCTAACTTTCCCTGACCACATGCTCCGCCATCCAGGGGACTCTGGTCTCCCTTCTTCCCCCACACTGTATTGTAATCCCTTATTTGCAGCCGTTTCACCCAACATTATGTCCTTAAGAGCAAGGTCCAAAAATGTTGATCTCTGTATTCCCAGCACTCAGCAGGGAGGCTGGAGCGCAGAGCTTGGACTGACCAATCAATGGTTGTTGACCTACTGAAGAACTGAACCTAGAACTCCCACAGGGGGCATCTAATTCTCACATTTCTAGAAAATGGCCCCCTGCTCAGAGCTACCATATTTGTGGAGCACCTACAATGGCTGTGGCTCTAAGCCTAGACATTGCAGGCACTAGCAGAATTTCTATCAGCCAACTACTTACCTAGTGAACTCTGTTTTCTCTCCAACACCTTCTCTGTGGATGAAGAGAACACATTCTACAAACACTTCAAGGAGATACAGCCACTTGCTACAAATGTTAGCTTAACAGGAAAGGAAAGGAACTCCACTAACTTCTCAGCTTGCTTAGTCCCTTGCAGTACTAGCACTGTGTTTCTATAACCTCTACTATAGCAAGAATGTCAAACTAAGAACTGACACCACTCTTGAACTCTGAAAAAAAAATTAAATATAGCTTTACAATCAGTTTTTCAGCCACTGTCACCCCATACAGTGACCTCACCATCAGCATTAACACTTCAATGGAATAAAACAAGTGAACTGAAGGCAAAAACATCATATGCCAGACATCTTAAAATACTTGAAAAGTAGGTAGATCACTTATACACTCAGAAGCAAACAAAACAATGTGGCTAACCCAACTTAGAGCTCAGTGACTGCTCCCACCACAAAATGGCTAAATTCAACCACCAGACTGTATAATAAATGGCTCCCTGCAATATTAGGCTGAAGACATTCAGGAGGAGCACCAGTTTTTGCAAAGAGAATGTGATTTCAGGCTTATTACAAATACTCTCCCTACATATACAACATCCTAATAATTAGCTAGTTACCGTTTTACTGAAAGAGTTTCTGTAAGGGTATCTCATAAGAAGTAATGTTGTTCATCTTGTTTCAATGGTTTTATATACTTAAAATAAAAATTCTTAAAATATTCTGTAAGCAGCCAGGTGCGGTAGTTCCCGCCTGCAATCCCAGCACTTTGAGAGGCCAAGGCGGGCAGATCATAGGTAAGGAGTTTGAGACCAGCCTGGCCAATGCGGTGAAACCCTGTCTCTACTGAAAATACAAAAAATTCACTGGCCATGGTGGTGCGCACCTGTAGTCCCAGCTACTCAGGAGGCTGAGGCAGAAGAATCGCTTGAACCCGGGAGGCAAAAGTTGCAGTGAGCCAAGATCACACCACTGCACTCCAGCCTGGGTGACAGAGAGAGACTCTGTCTCAAAAAAAAAAAAAAAAAAAAAAAAAAATTTGTAAGCATTTAATTTTCCTTGTTTCAGAAATACATCCCTGCTCTCCACAAACTAAACACCCACTAGGTAAGTAGTATAAAATACATTTTGCCATATTTTTATTTTGTGCAGCAAGCTTTCTACATGAGTTGCATCTAAAAACAGCTGACAGAACTAAAGAACATATTTAAGTTGGGTTAGCCTGACCTTCCCTGAGAGGCCTCCTATTTTAGGAAAGTAGGCATATACTGAGCTTGTTTAAACTTCAGAATCACTCTGAATACGATACTTAAAGTCATTTTAAAAGACCACAGAATACTTAGAGAACACAAAGAAAGTAACCAAGGTTTGGTGGCTTCACCTAACTTGACCTGAAGAGTTCACCTTCCATGTTACTTCCAGATGTGCCATACGAACAGAGGAGGTTCACTCTCACAACTCCAAATAATCTTTCTGCCTATGCAAACACTGATAGAAGCCCCAACAATCACAGTGCAGAGGCCTTTTTAATCCTATGGTAATGACTCAGGCAGTCCCCTTGAGCTCTGTAACTGCAGTGCTGAAAACCACCTCTTTTGAAAGCGCTTATTCATTAGAATAGCTATTCTCTTATAACGATAACTTTCCTTTTTTTTTTTTTTTTTTTTTTTGAGATAGAGTCTTGCTCTGTCACCAGGCACCAGGCTGGAGTGCAGTGGCGCAATCTCGGCTCACTGCAATTTCTGCCTCCTGGGTTCAAGCAATTCTTCTGCCTCAGCCTCCCAAGTAGCTGGGACTACAGGTGCACGCCACCACGTCCAGCTAACTTTTTTGTATTTTTTAGTAAAGATGGGGTTTCACCGTGTTGGCCAGGATGGTTTCAATCTCTTGACCTCATGATCCATCCGCCTGGGTGTCCCAAAGTGCTGGGATTGCAGGTGTGAGCCACCGCGCCCGGCCTATAATGATAACTTTCCTAACAAAAGTTATGTGCTATATAGGCAGAGCAAGAGTTGAGTAAATACTTTTAAACCTCAGACTTGGAAGACACTTTCAATTTCTCAAGAATAACTTCCATTTGTATGTTTATAAACATGCTTGCTTCTAAGGAACTGACATTTTTGGTCCAAATATTCTTAGAGACAACGTTTGTCAGGAATACTGTGTCACCACATTCTTTGGAGGTTCCTTCATTTAGACAAGCTGCAAATCAAGACCTGAATTTCTAAACCTCTATTTCAAGAAGCCCACACTGCCATTTCCTCAATCAAGCAGCAGTGTACTTGACTAATGGAAGTGACTCTTGAGATCAAATAATGTAAATGCTCATCACTATTTTTCCTCAACAGTGCAACAGAGATGAAAAAAACAACAAGGGTTTTTCTCCCCTTCAGAGTTTTCTACTAAGGATGTCCTTCAATACCAGACCCCTGAATCAAATGCCTATTCGGTTCACCACCTATGGGGTGGGGTGGGGCAGGTCATCATGCTGCAGCTGAGATTTCAAACAGTCCACAAAGACATAAAACCAATTCAGCACCTGAACCAAGCTATTTTCTACACACTGTCAGAAAGTGTAGTCAGATTAGAGCTTTAGAGACTCTTAACCGTCATTCCATTTACATATTCCTCATCAGAATAGACTCTCAAGAAAAAGTCCACTGTGAGTACTCATAAAATATGAAACACACAAATACAAAACTAGCTAATGTGAAAAGTGAGTAAGAAATGAAACTGCTGGATAAAAGAAGAAAAATGTACTACCCTTTCAGTACGATATACAATGACAAAAAGGAAGGAAAAAAGGCAAAAAATTAAGTGAATTATGAATCTGAGGTGAAATTACATAACTTCCAAGCGCACACAGAAAGCTACCCCACCAACCACTGTCAGAACAGTGGGCAATGTCTTTCCTGTCAACCGTAACATTAGGAGCACCACCTTAGAACCTAATGTTAGTGTTAGTTCTAAGGGGTTAAAAGGAACAAGACAGCCCTTTGGAAAGCTGGAGGAGAAGGCACAGGGAGCTCATTCACATCAAAGTCTGATGCTAATGGTAACCCTGGAGCTGTGCAACCCCTGGAGTCTGTGAAGTCCTCCCTGAGGGCATGATGTGTGCCAGTGACAGATACAAAGAAAGCAGAACCACTACAAGTTACTCTACTAAATTTCTCTTTCACCTGGAACCCTAGAGCCTACAGGGCACTGATTTTCAGAGGGAGTAGAGGAGTTGCCCTCTCAGGGGAGGTTTCATTTGGCCATATCTAGAAACATTTTTTATTGTTATGGGGGGGTGCTGTTGCTGCTGCTGGCATGGCATCTGGTGGGCAGAGGCGGGATTCTGCAATGGTCAGGGCTAAACATCCCGCTAATGTCAGCAGTGCTGGGAGGGCGAAACCCTGCTGCAGCTTCCTTAACAACTCCTGCTTTATTGAAGGTGCCCTTGGATTTCACACCAAGAAGTGAGACTGCAAATACACATTCACATGTGAATATGACTAATCAAGAAAGAAATCCACTTACGAAAACGAGCTTGGGAAACAGAACACTAAGAAGTATATCGCCACTGTCCTTCCCTGGTGGGCATCAATACCGGAGTTATTGATGTTTCAAACCATCATGTTTCAAACCATGTTAAACCAGACAAAGAGGGCAGGGAAGTGCACTCGTCTGAGGCCTTGACCATCCACCTGCCACCTCCACAGTGAAGACACAGAAGCAGTCTGAGGTCGTGGGAGAGCAGATAGCAAGAAGAGGCTCTGCTGTGTCCGCAAGCAGAGGGGAGGCAGCTGGCTTCTCCTGGCAGGCTGCTCACACACCTACACTGTCCCTTCTTTGACTCACCTGGCTGAGCTCTCCTTCCAGAGATGCCCTTCATTCTTGCCTCTAGAGCCATCCCTCAGTGTCTGGGGGGGACTGGTTCCAGGATCCCTGCAGATACCAAAACCCAAGCAAGCTCAGTTCCCACAGTCCACCCTGTGGAAGCTGATGACATACGAAAAGGCGGCCCGATACTGACATCCCGAGAACACGGCATTTTCAACCTGGGTTAGCTGGAAAATCTTCACATGGAAGTGCACCCTCCCAGCTGAAGCTCGTGTTGTTCAGGGGTCACTGGATTCTGGTCACAATGCTGCCTTACAAAATATCCTGGATAGAAGAGCAAGGTTCATATTCAAAAAAACCCAACTTACGTTTCAACAAATGTTCCTCTCAGAATATCAGTTCCGTGAAAGAAGGAAACTGCGTCCACATTCAGACCATCCCTGACTGAGAATCACTGCCATGCTAGCTGTCCAGCCCGAGACATTCTCCAGCGCACAGCACAGAGGGACATAAACGTCGCCAAGAATAAAAGCACCCGAACTCCTTCTGGCTGCCTGCTGCTGACCTCTCAGGGCCCTGCCAGGCTTCCACAGCCCTTCTGCCTTGCAATGTGGTCCTCCCTGACTCCGGGTCCCACCCTGGAAGGGGGCTCCCGCTCATCACCTCTGCTCACATCTTCCACTTCCAACACCCAGAGGCTGCAGGTAGCTTCATACTTTGAGTGACGAGGTCGTATCCTTGTGCTTCAGAAGAGAACTAGACCAACAGCCAAGTGCGCCTGCAGAGCACACACGGTAGAGACCTGTGGCCTATCGGAGCCAACAATCTTCCCCGGAAGGCACCGGTTCGCAAAGCAAGAGCATGTTCTAGCCCTCAAACAGACCCTCTGTGGTCATACCTAGCGTCATCTTTTCTGAACAGCAGGCTTGCTAGGCTTCCCCCCGACTCCCTACACACCACCAAATAGGAGAAATGGCAAATCAGACATCAGACTTATCTTACAGAAAAGTGGGAGTCGAACATTTGCTAATATTAAAGTGAATAACAACTTGTTATCTCTTCAATAGCATCAACTTTGGCTTTCAGAAGATAGAAGGCAATCTCTCATGCTATATAAACCACTTATCGCTTTGCAAGCAAAAGAGCAGCAAGCACTACATGGTAAAATAACAGTCTGCAGCTTAAGGGAAAAAAGGCTATGAAAAAATAAGATTATCCCTATTAACTGACAAAAGTCACATTCACTGTAAATGAAAGGAATCCTTGATAAAATGTGTGTGTCTGAAATTTTTGAAACTGGATTGAACACAGCATCATGACTTCTTTCTCCTCCAGGACTTCTGCAGCACACACAGACAAGGAGTCATAAAACCTGGACTTTTAAACAACTACACAAAGTCTACAAACCTATCGTGAGAACCAGAAATAATGTCAAGGATTGTTATCATTGCACTAACTGGAATAAGTGTATCCAATAAAATCCTGAAAGTCAATTAAAATACTAAGATCCTGTAATCATTAATGGACAAAATTCTAAATTTGGAGTGAAATCATCTCTTGAGAAGCAAAAAACAGACCTACCTCATCCTTCCCACCCATGCACTAATTTCTCCGATTCATGTTAAATTTGCAGTGTGAGACAAGGAGTTTATCAAACATAAACAAAATATCCTTAATAAGTTCTCTTTTTCCTTATTGCCCACCAAGAACAGAAGCATCCACCCAAAGTAAAGAATTTGCTTACAAAATGTTGTAAGTACTGCACTCACAGTTTTGAAACATATAGCTATATTACATAGGAACTCCCATGCAGAGTATTTCCTAGTCAGCCTTCACAGTCAGAAGGTCTATAATCAGAGGCATCCAAAATAGAAATGACTTGCATTTCGCCACCCAACTGGGATTTCTGCAAAGCTCACAAAGCAAACTGGCACGGATGTGATTGTAGCTGCTAACAATTCTCTTTACTGTGCCCAGCTGTACTTCTCTCGGTACCAGGAGCCAGCTGACATGTCTAAGCTGCTCGTACATCTCTGCTGAGCAAGCCGGTCACATTCGCCATACCCAGTGAAGCCCCACTATACATCCCCAACGGGAGATAATGTGTCTGAAGCCCCACTATACATCCCCAACGGGAGACAATGTGTCTGAAGCCCCACTATACATCCCCAACGGGAGACAATGTGCCTGAAGCCCCACTATACATCCCGAACGGGAGACAATGTGCCTGAAGCCCCACTATACATCCCCAACGGGAGACAATGTGCCTGAAGCCCCACTATACATCCCCAACGGGAGACAATGTGCCTGAAGCCCCACTATACATCCCCAACGGGAGACAATGTGCCTGAAGCCCCACTATACATTCCCAAAGGGAGATAATGTGCCTGAAGCCCCACTATACATCCCCAGTGGGGATGAACGGGTCTGAAATGGCACTGAGGTAATTTTTAACGAAAGTAGTATTGACTATGGGAGACTAGACTCACCCCAGAGTTGTTACCATGGCCCAGAACATTTTAGAATTTCCTTTACGAAACTGCCTCTCAGATCAGTTTTTAAACCATACTAAAAAACGAAAACAAAAAAGTTTCTTTACAAACTAACAGGGCCAGGCGTGGTGGCTCACATCTATAATCCCAGCACTTTGGGAGGCCAAGGCAGGCGGATGGCTTGAGCATCCGCTGGGCAACATGGCGAAACCGCATCTCTACAAAAAATATGAAAATTAGCCGGGCATGGTAGCATGTGCCTGCAGTACCAGCTACTCGGGAGGCTGAGGTGGGAGAATCACTTAGGCCCGGGAGGCGGAGGTTGCAGTGAGCTGAGATCACACCACTGCACTCCAGTCTGGGCAACAGAGCAAAACCTGTCTTAAAAAAAAATAAAACCTCATTTATAGAATTTCCATCTTCTGACAAAGGTGAAAAAAAGAGATTTACAGGTTTTCCACTTATCTACTTGAAAAGCAACCTTCTGGCAAGGCAACAAAAAGCAGTCTGGAGTTGGCCAATCCCTGAAATGACCTCTCCTGCCAGAGTCATCAAGACACTGTGCAGGCAAAATCTTGCTGATTTGTGGGATCCACCATTTTGAGCTGCCAGGCTGACATGCTCAATTTTAGCTTTAGCACACCCTTCTCTCCGAGCTGGCAGATAGCAAGGAAGCCCCTAGAAAAAGTAAAGGGAGACAGAGCCTAGCAACAGCTACCAGCAGCACACAGAGCCAAGAGCGGGAAAGGAAAGGTGGGTGGGGTATCTTCTGAGCTCCCTGCAACTGTGGGTCTGAACAGACTCCTTTCCTAAAAGAAATAAGAACAAACAGCCCCAATAACCTGCTGAGCATTGCTCGACCTTATTATTTCAGGTCACCAACTACCCTTTATTAAAAACAGTATTTTAATATAATAAAGCAGATTTATGCATACCTCAAAACCCCATTCTTTAAATGAATGAATGAGCAAGCAAGCCAGTAAGTAAGTAAATAAATAAGCAAGCCAGCCAGCCCTGGCTTCAGCTCGCACCTAAAGGTAAATGCTGACATTCCTAGGAACGTGGTTCTGGAGACACAGCGGACAGCCTGGGTGGGCTCCATCACCCCTAGGAGTCAGGGAAAGCTTCTTCAAATACTCATCCCACTGCTCCTATGTGGCACCACACTGATTTGAGAAAGATGCAACTCAGAAGAGTAATGAATGTGAGAAACAGTACTTCTATTGCAAATCCTACAGCCAGCAAGCATCCCACTCAAAGGTCAGACAGCCCTATATAACCTCACCCTACCCAACTCTAAAATTAGTTATGTTCTGGGACTGCCTCGAAGCCTGCTTTGACGTCTTTGTTAAGGTAAGCCCTTTAGCTTCCAGCTTCTCTGGCTATGGACAGTCTAAACACAATTAAGTGTGGATCTTGGAGCACACTGATGTAATACAAGAAAATCAATATGAGTGCCACATTCGTAATGACGTCAGTTCATCTAGTACTTTGCGGCTTATTAAGCATTTTACCCTCATTTGGACCCTTACAGGACTACCTCAATGTGTAAGGCAAGGAAGTAATTTTAAGCACATTTTTTAAGCAGAAGAGGAAGGTGAGGGTCAGCAGGACAGAGGCCCCTCAGTAAAAGCGGAGCCACATCTGGAACACAGGTCTTCCCGTTATGAAGCCTCTTTCCTTTGCCCTCCCCTACACTTCCCAGAGCCGGGAGCACGCCCTATAAACCCCCTGAAAAGAGCCCTCTCTGACCTTATCCTCCTTGAGCCTCACCTTTCTTCAGGAAAGACAGGCTAGAATAATGCTGAGAATCAGAGAAGAAATGGTCTCCTGACCAAGTCTCCCAGCAAAAAACTACTCAGCATCTTAAGACGACGAGAAATGCTGCAGGGAAAGTGAACTCTCCCCTTCTTCGAGCTACAACTGGAAATACTACCGAAAGGATGAGGGGCTTACATCAACTGTCATTGTTGGGCACCTACCCTCGTGGCCCAGCATTGAATCATGGAAGGATTCATACTTTGAAGCATGACCAGCGATACTGTCAATAGCCCTCTTGTGAAAAATACCACTGTCTCCTTAAAGTCAATCCAATGTGACAAGCTTGAAGCCAATTCTCTGACCCTATGTGATTAGAACAGAATTTCAAAGCTGCTCACATATCCTGCTTCTTCCTGTTTTTTTGGTTCTGCCTCTTCCCGGATAGAAATAAATTTGATCCTTGCATTAGTTTCACCTAGCCAGAAATATAAAAGCAAGACCATCATGCCAGGCACAGTGGCTCACGCCTGTAATCCCAGCACTTTGGGAGGCAGAGGCGGGTAGATCACCTGAGGTCAGGAGTTCCAGATCAGCCAGGCCAACACAGTGAAATCCCGTCTACTAAAAATACAAAAATTAGCCAAGCATGGTGGTGCATGCCTGTAGTCACAGCTACTCAAGAGGATGAGGCAGGAAAATCACTTGAACCCAGGAGGTGGATGTTGCAGTGAGCCAAGATGGCACCACTGCACTCCGGCCTGGGCAATAAGAGCAAAACTCCACCTCAATTTAAATAAAAAAATAAAATAAAGACCATCAGCTTTGTAGAGGAGGGTAAGAAGGTAAGAAAATTCACCACTTCACTGAATTACGTAATTTTCATCCCTCTCAAAAAGCAGGCAGGAGGGGCCGGGCTTGGTGGCTCACACCTATAATCCCAGCATTGTGGGAGGCCAAGGCAAGTGGATCATTTCATGTCAGGAGTTCAAGACCAGCCTGGCCAACATGGTGAAACCCCATCTCTGCTAAAAATACAAAAATTGGCCTGGTGGTACTGATGTGCGCCTGTAATCCTAGCTACTCTGGAGGCTAAGGCAGGAGAGTCACTTGAGCCTGAGAGGTGGAGGTTGCAGTGAGTCGAGATCTTGCCACTGCACTCCAGCCTCGGCGAGAGAGTGAAACTTTAGCAGGAAGGAAAGTAAAAGTCTTAATCACAAAATATTGCTAGCCAAAAGCATACAGGCAGTAACCGTAAATCTCTTGAAACAAAGTGGGCTGGGCCAGGCACCAGGAGGTCCAGAGTCTAGATATACATCATTTTCTAATTAGCTGTCACAGGGCAGTTGAGGTACGGAGGCAAACTGACAGCAGACTGAACCCCAGCTGCCACTAACAAAGTGAGGAACCTTCCACAAATGTCTTAACCTTTAAGGCTCAATTTCTTCACCTAGAAAAATGGGGAGAATGATGAGAAGACTAAGAAAGATAACGCAGGTCAAGTAATTAACACTTCTTGGCCCAAAGTTAGCAGAGAAAATTCTACTACCATCATCCATGATCTGTATAACCTGGGCAAGAAACTGTACCTGAGATTCAGTCTTCTCACTTGTAAAATGGGGGTGTGAGAGCAAAGGCCTCCCTGATTCTAAATGAAAGCAGAATACATGAAACGTGAGTGAAGACAGGTCATGGAGCCAAGGTCAGTTCTACGGAGAAGGACTCTCTTGACAAATCTTCAAACTGCACCTCTCCACACTGCTAACTAATACAAAGTCACATGCTCGGTCAGAGTGTCTCCACACATCTTGCAGGCAGTGAGGCTGATAAGTCTTAGCCTGGAAAGAAAGTCTACAGGTACGTTCTGCCCACCAGGGCTGGTAATGTTAATGTGGGACCAAGATTCAAGAAAGAGTGCCGCAGAAGTGTGTTAAATAGACTGCAGACACTCGAGGAAGCCAAGAGCAATGCTGCAAGCTCATCCTACAGGAGGCACTCAGACTCTAAATTGCCCCTGTGTCTCCACCCTTCTAATGGCAAGTGTACTTTTGCTGCTTATCCCTCCACTGCTTGGGATGAGTCCCTGAGGCTTCTAGCTTCTCCGGCTATGGAGTCCAAACACTATGTCCGTATATCCGGTAAGACACTTCACATTTCAGACAAGAAAACCAATATAAGTGACTATGTTCATCACTGCAGATGTTCATCCAGTACTTTTTGGTTAACTAAGCATTTGAGTCTCAACTTGATCCATAAGGATGTGAGGCCACAGCTAAAGTCATTCACTGAAAGAAACACGGAAAAAAGTTTAAACATAGCACATTATTAAACAGATTCTCATTAGCCAGGGTTTCCTGTCAGCCTGATGTGTTTTCTCTTTTCTTTTGCTATGCTTTAAAACATTTAAGTTTCATTTCAGGACTTCACCCTATCTGCTACCTCTCAGGTTAACCCACAAACAAAGGCAAAACGTTTCATACCCACGCTACTTTCATTATCACAAGTCCTCTTCATTCTCTCCTTCCCTCCTGTTTCCCCTCACCCAATAAACACACAAAATGATGTTCTCACTCACATTCTTCAGTGGTTGGTTTCACCCAACAAATTCATTCAACAAACACTTAAAAACAGTATCTTCAAGGAATCAGGTGCTACTCTAGGAACCTGGGTTACATTGGTGAACCAAACAATAAATGTTCTATTGGAACTTACATAGCAGGTGAAGGCAGCTATTAGATATGTTTATACTTATATAGTATGTCATGAGGTGACAGGGAATAAAGAAGCAGGAGTCAGGGAATGTGTACTGTGATTGCCAGTGGGCGGCAGGAAGGATGTTTCAAGGGGCTGATTGCCTGAAAAGGTAAGGCTTGAACCAAGGCTGCAGGCAATGAAGGGACTCGGCCAAGAGGGCACACGGAGAACAGAGGAAGAGAATGGGGGTGGAAGTTGGTATCTGGTACGTTCCAGAAGAGCAGGGAGGGAGGCCAATGTGGCCGGAATGAGCATGCAGGCAGGCAGATCACAAAGGGTCCTGGAAACCACTGTAAGGCTTTTACCTGTGCAATGAGAAGTCGCTGCCATTTTTGAGTGAAAGAATAAGAAGTTAAAGCTTTTTAAAGGATCTCAGCCATGGCTGTTGTGTTGAGAACAGACTGGAGCAGGCGAGGGTGAAGTAGGGAGACCGAGTGGGCTGGGAGAGACAGTAGCTGCTAAGATCTTCAGAAGAGCAGCAGCAGAGGTGTTGAGAGCGGTCAGCGACTGCATGTATTCCGACGACCCAGAGCCACACCTTCCTAGCAGATAGGATACAGGACGAGGGAGAAACTGAGTTGTCAAGGATGACAAGTAAGCCATAAGAATGAAAAGAATGAAGTTGCCATCAACCATTTTGAAGTAAAACCCTACCAGGACACTATGGCACAGCTGTTGTAAGTGTCCTGATTTATCTGGTCTCCTCACATTTTAAATTCTCTTTAGACCCTCCCTCCCTTTTTCCTCCCACAGAAATAATCTAATCATGGAAGTCTGGACTGAGTAACTGTTGCAGACAGAAGAGTTTCTCTTTGAGAAAGTATGGATACGAAATGACAACAGACACCCTATCCAAGAAGGCAACCCCAGACTAGCTAACGTTTGATGGCTAAGTCAAGCAACAATGGGAAGTTCCCATTTAACACGTATTGGTTGTGTGACTCTGGACAAGTCATTTCTCCTCTCAATGCCTCATTTTTTTGTCTTAAAGTAAGGATAATACTACCCATAGGGTTACTGTGAGTTCTAAGTGAATGAACAGAATCCAAGTACTTAGAGTGGCAGCTGGTGCAGCTGGTACAGAGTAATATATAGGTTGCAATTATTACTATCATTTTTTTTCCTAAAGAATTGTTCTGAAAATTACTATCATTATTGGTATGTATTGTCGTTTTTTCTCAATCTCTGAATGATTTTATAAGAAATAACACCTGGGGAGCATGAGTCTAATATCAGTTTCAAAAACATGAATAACCTAACACTAAGATACACTAAGTACAAAGACACATTAACTTGCCAGTAAGCACCATAGAATCCTAAGTGCCCAGACACTAAAATTGCCACTGAAATTCTATAGGACAAATATTACCCCTTCGTGTGCCTGGTGGCAGGGGGAGAAAACATGGATACATATTTTGTATCTCTGTGATTTAAAGACACTAACCTATTACAGAGACCCATGAACTTCTCCAAACCTTTCTACATCAGCTGGGTGGTATGTATTTCAGGACATACAGAGAATGGTACTTGTGTACTTCAGCTTTTGATATATACTAGAATTAATAATTCTTTTCATTTATTTATTTATTTATTTATTTTTAAGAGATGAGGTTTCACCATATTGGCCAGGCCAGTCTTGAACTCCTGACCTCAGGTAATCCACCCACCTCAGCCTCCCAAAGTGCTGGGATTACAGGCGTGGGCCACCACGCCCGGCCTAGAAGCAATAATTCTTATAGTTTTAAAATGTTCACTAATAACCTAACAATCAATACAACTCAGTTGAAATACATACAGATACAGATAGGCAAATACAGACATATAGATGTATGTATATGCCATATATATGTCCATATGTCTATATTTGCCTGTCTGTATGTGTACACACACACACACACACACACACACACACAAATTTAGCTAAAATCTGTTCTCTTCTCTTAACCTCTAATAATGAATTGCTACCAAAAATGTCCCTGAACGGCAGGTAACACTTCCAAGATTTGCCCAGCCAGCAATTCTCAGCCCTACCTGCATCTCAGAATCACCTTGGAGAGATTTAATTAAACATATTAATAGCAATGTCCAACACTAGATTTCTGGTTTAACTGAACCCAATGTCGAGAACTGCCAGCTGGGTCAATACTAGAAGTATTATTTACTGAATTTGAGAGACAGACGGTTAATTAGTATTTTGGGGTTTAAAGTAGCATTATCATATTTACTGGGATCTGAGATGAGAGGGCACCCCACGCCTAGATTGGAAACCTGCCCTATAGTCTCTCAAACTATCCTGAATCTCCAAACCAGTCTTCCAAATGTTCTCTCGAAAATACCTGATGACTGAAACTTAAGTTTTATTTGAAATGAAAGAACACACAATATTATTTCACTGTACTCTGGCAAAATCATACTAAGCCTTAGTGCCAAATACCTGAATACAATTATTTTTTCCATCTTGTGTCCATACAATAGTTAAAATAACTGTATGCAGGCTGGCTCTAAGAAATGTGAATCTGCTTCTGTTTTTTTGTTGTTTTTTTTTTCTCTTTTTTCCTGATCCATCATTCAAAATAATTTTTGAATTATTTTTTATGCACAACATAAAAAAGAAATTTACTGCACAACATAAAGCAGAAATTATTTACAAATGTTTTCACCTGTCAACATTGTATAGGACTGAGTAATGGCTTTCTGTAATCAACTCACTCATTTTACTCCTCCCTTTAAAGTGCAATATTTACTGAATGTTTATTATATGTTAGACTTTTCTTTCAGGTGCTAGAGGCTGTGAAAGTGATTGAGATAGATGGGGCCTTCATCCTTCTAGATGCCTTTAAATGCATAAATTTAAGAAGAAAGTATGGCTGTAGTTCAAAGCCATCTAATGAGTATGTTAAAAATAATGGAAATCTAAAATAACAACACTAGAAATGTCATATGGAACCATAATTTACTAAGCGCGTACTAGAAACTGGACTGTTAGTCCCTTTCTACATGACACTTATCTAATAAAGATGCTCTCCTAAAAAGACGAAATTACCATTTAGAAGAAATCACACGAAGACAAACGAGATAAATATTTCCTTTAGCAGAGTTTAAATATGGCCTTTCCACAGTAGAGAGAACATTCCATCGTAAAGACGACAGAAAAGAATTACGAAGTTGTGTCCGTTCATTGACACAAAAATTTTTCCGTATTAGTTCAGCTAGATTAATTATGAGAAGACGTTTCGGTTAAAAAAAAAATCACGTCATAAAAAGGTATTTCCAATCTCAAACCTTTTAAGTTGAAAACTCTGTCAACGATATTTTAAGCTTGATGCTTAATGATGACATCCCTCTGCGGATATCACTGGGCCACGGTGCTAATAAATATGTCGCCAAACCAATAAAACAAAACATTACTGGGTGCAGTCATTACTCTTAACTTCCCTTTTGCAAACTCCAGTCCAACCAAAAGTGTGGACGAAGCCCCAGTTATGAATTTCCAGATAAATCAGAAATTCACAGGACTGCAACTCGAGTCCAAGCAAAAACTGTGTGACTTAACCCAAAGGCGTCTGACCATCTTTTAAAGAGCATTCTCGGGAGACGCGATTTGCCTCTAACCCTGGAACCGCCAGCCCCCACCAAAAAAAAAAAAAAAAAAAACTTTTTAAGGAGAACGGGAACGGAGGCCCGTCAAGCGGAGTCCATGTGTAAGGCTCCGGGGAACTGCCTTCAGTCAGCACGGCTCTGCAACGCCGGGTTGGAGGCAGCGCGATTCCCCAACGGGAACCCACTCCCCGCGCTTCCGCAGGACGCGCCGCGCGCAGCTCGGCTCGGGGCTCGGCCCGGCAGCGCCTGGAACCCCGGGCTTCCGCGCCGCCCCCCGCGACCCGCGACCCGCGACCCGCGACCCGCGACCCGCGACCCGCGACCCGCGCCCCGCGCGCGCACACCCGCCCCGGCGCCGCGGGCCTGCGAAGTTTCCGCGGCCGCTCACTGGGGACCGCGCGGCGGGGGCGGCGGGGGCGGCGGGGGCGGCGCGGGCGGCGGGGGCGGCGCGCTCACCGTCGATGTTCTCGCGGTCGCTGATGTGCTGCAGGTTGCAGCCCGTGTCCTCGCGGCTCAGGTCCGTGTCCGGCCGGTAGGACTCCAGCCGGGAGTGCGCATTCCTCCGGAGCTTGGGGCTGGACGACACGCAGCACGAGGTCGTGTTCCCCATCTTCGGCGGCCCCCGACTCCGGCTGCGCTCCTGTTCTCCCCGACCCCGGGCGCGGGGCGCGGGCGGGCGCGGGGCGCGGGCGGCGGGGGCGGAGGGGGAGTCCCGCCCGCCCGCCGCCGCGGGAGGGGGCGGAAGCCGCGGCCGGCCGCCGGGTCAGCAGCGGCGGCGGCGGCGGGGCCTCGCCATGGGCGGCGGCGGCGGCGGCGACGAGCGGGCGGCGGCCCCGGCTCCCCCTCGGCCGGCCTATCCGCGGCGGAGGAGCGCTCGGGTCCGCGCGACTGCGGCCGCCGCGCCTACCTCACCCCGCCGCGGCCATGGCGGGCGGCGCCGCGCAGGCCGCCTCCCCCCGCGCTTCCCAGTCAGCGTCCGCTTCCCCGGCGGCGGCGGCGGCGGCGGCGGCGGCGGTCTCGGCAAGAGGTTCCGGTTCAAGCCGGGGGCACGCGAGTCCGCGCCAGGCAACGGGGCGAGCCGGCGAGTGCGCAGGCAGCGGGCGTGGGCGCGGCCCGGGAGGATGCAAGCGGCCCTCCCCGCGGCGGCGCGCGCCCCCTCGCGCATTCCCCGCCCCGCCCCCTCGCGCACTCTCCGCCCCGCCCCCTCGCGCATGCCCCGCCCCCTCGCGCATGCCCCGCCCCCTCGCGCATGCCCCGCCCCGCCCCTCGCGCATGCCCCGCCCCCTCGCGCATGCCCCGCCCCGCCCCTTCCCTCTGCCCTGGAAGCACATCTGCGGCCCGCGGGCCGGGGCGGCGCGGCCCTGTGCGGTGTGCGGTCGCCCCCCCGGGCCGCGGGAGTCGTCGGCGGGAGCTCGGCGTCCGCCTTCTCCACTCCCCGCGCCAACGGGACGGGGCCTAGCGCGGGGTGCGAGCGGCGTCCCCGGGGCCCGCAGCGGGCGGGAGCGCGGCCGAGGCCGGGTGGAGGTCGGGCCCTGAGCGCTGAGGCTGCGCCTGCCTCTCCGAGACCGGGCTGGCTCTTTTGTTCCCTCTTCCTTTTCTAACGGATTTCTTTAGAGATCGGATTTCGCTCTGTCGCCCAGGCTGGAGGGCAGTGGCGCGACCTCGGCTCACTGCAGTCTCGAACTCCTGTGCTCAAGCGATTCTCCCGCCTCAGCCTCCAAAGTAGTCGGGACTACGGGCTGGCGCCACGCCCGGCTAAGGTAGGGGCGCACTGTGTGTGTGTGTGTGTGTGTGTGTGTCCCCACGCCCGGCTAAGGTAGGGGCGCACTGTGTGTGTGTGTGTGTGTGTGTGTCCCCACGCCCGGCTAAGGTAGGGGCGCACGTGTGTGTGTGTGTGTGTGTCCCCACGCCCGGCTAAGGTAGGGGCGCACGTGTGTGTGTGTGTGTGTGTGTGTGTCCCCACGCCCGGCTAAGGTAGGGGCGCACGTGTGTGTGTGTGTGTGTGTCCCCACGCCCGGCTAAGGTAGGGGCGCACGTGTGTGTGTGTGTGTGTGTGTGTGTGTCCCCACGCCCGGCTAAGGTAGGGGCGCACGTGTGTGTGTGTGTGTGTGTGTGTGTCCCCACGCCCGGCTAAGGTAGGGGCGCACGTGTGTGTGTGTGTGTGTGTCCCCACGCCCGGCTAAGGTAGGGGCGCACGTGTGTGTGTGTGTGTGTGTCCCCACGCCCGGCTAAGGTAGGGGCGCACGTGTGTGTGTGTGTGTGTGTCCCCACGCCCGGCTAAGGTAGGGGCGCACGTGTGTGTGTGTGTGTGTGTGTGTCCCCACGCCCGGCTAAGGTAGGGGCGCACGTGTGTGTGTGTGTGTGTGTCCCCACGCCCGGCTAAGGTAGAGGCGCACGTGTGTGTGTGTCTGTGTGTGTCCTCACGCCCGGCTAAGGTAGGGGCGCACCTGTGTGTGTGTGTGTGTGTGTCCCCACGCCCGGCTAAGGTAGGGGCGCACGTGTGTGTGTGTGTGTGTGTGTGTCCCCACGCCCGGCTAAGGTAGGGGCGCACGTGTGTGTGTGTGTGTGTCCCCACGCCCGGCTAAGGTAGGGGCGCACGTGTGTGTGTGTCTGTGTGTGTGTGTCCTCACGCCCGGCTAAGGTAGGGGCGCACGTGTGTGTGTGTGTGTGTGTGTGTGTCCTCACGCCCGGCTAAGGTAGGGGCGCACCTGTGTGTGTGTGTGTGTGTGTCCCCACGCCCGGCTAAGGTAGGGGCGCACGTGTGTGTGTGTGTGTGTGTGTCCCCACGCCCGGCTAAGGTAGGGGCGCACGTGTGTGTGTGTGTGTGTGTCCCCACGCCCGGCTAAGGTAGGGGCGCACGTGTGTGTGTGTGTGTGTGTGTGTGTCCCCACGCCCGGCTAAGGTAGGGGCGCACGTGTGTGTGTGTGTGTGTGTCCCCACGCCCGGCTAAGGTAGGGGCGCACGTGTGTGTGTGTGTGTGTGTGTGTGTGTCCCCACGCCCGGCTAAGGTAGGGGCGCACGTGTGTGTGTGTGTGTGTGTGTGTGTGTCCCCACGCCCGGCTAAGGTAGGGGCGCACGTGTGTGTGTGTGTGTGTGTCCCCACGCCCGGCTAAGGTAGGGGCGCACGTGTGTGTGTGTGTGTGTGTCCCCACGCCCGGCTAAGGTAGGGGCGCACGTGTGTGTGTGTGTGTGTGTCCCCACGCCCGGCTAAGGTAGGGGCGCACGTGTGTGTGTGTGTGTGTGTGTGTCCCCACGCCCGGCTAAGGTAGGGGCGCACGTGTGTGTGTGTGTGTGTGTCCCCACGCCCGGCTAAGGTAGAGGCGCACGTGTGTGTGTGTCTGTGTGTGTCCTCACGCCCGGCTAAGGTAGGGGCGCACCTGTGTGTGTGTGTGTGTGTGTCCCCACGCCCGGCTAAGGTAGGGGCGCACGTGTGTGTGTGTGTGTGTGTGTGTGTCCCCACGCCCGGCTAAGGTAGGGGCGCACGTGTGTGTGTGTGTGTGTCCCCACGCCCGGCTAAGGTAGGGGCGCACGTGTGTGTGTGTCTGTGTGTGTGTGTCCTCACGCCCGGCTAAGGTAGGGGCGCACGTGTGTGTGTGTGTGTGTGTGTGTGTCCTCACGCCCGGCTAAGGTAGGGGCGCACCTGTGTGTGTGTGTGTGTGTGTCCCCACGCCCGGCTAAGGTAGGGGCGCACGTGTGTGTGTGTGTGTGTGTGTCCCCACGCCCGGCTAAGGTAGGGGCGCACGTGTGTGTGTGTGTGTGTGTCCCCACGCCCGGCTAAGGTAGGGGCGCACGTGTGTGTGTGTGTGTGTGTGTGTGTCCCCACGCCCGGCTAAGGTAGGGGCGCACGTGTGTGTGTGTGTGTGTGTCCCCACGCCCGGCTAAGGTAGGGGCGCACGTGTGTGTGTGTGTGTGTGTGTGTCCCCACGCCCGGCTAAGGTAGGGGCGCACGTGTGTGTGTGTGTGTGTGTCCCCACGCCCGGCTAAGGTAGAGGCGCACGTGTGTGTGTGTCTGTGTGTGTCCTCACGCCCGGCTAAGGTAGGGGCGCACCTGTGTGTGTGTGTGTGTGTGTCCCCACGCCCGGCTAAGGTAGGGGCGCACGTGTGTGTGTGTGTGTGTGTGTGTGTCCCCACGCCCGGCTAAGGTAGGGGCGCACGTGTGTGTGTGTGTGTGTGTCCCCACGCCCGGCTAAGGTAGGGGCGCACGTGTGTGTGTGTCTGTGTGTGTGTGTCCTCACGCCCGGCTAAGGTAGGGGCGCACGTGTGTGTGTGTGTGTGTGTGTGTGTCCTCACGCCCGGCTAAGGTAGGGGCGCACCTGTGTGTGTGTGTGTGTGTGTCCCCACGCCCGGCTAAGGTAGGGGCGCACGTGTGTGTGTGTGTGTGTGTGTGTCCCCACGCCCGGCTAAGGTAGGGGCGCACGTGTGTGTGTGTGTGTGTGTCCCCACGCCCGGCTAAGGTAGGGGCGCACGTGTGTGTGTGTGTGTGTGTGTGTGTGTGTCCCCACGCCCGGCTAAGGTAGGGGCGCACGTGTGTGTGTGTGTGTGTCCCCACGCCCGGCTAAGGTAGGGGCGCACGTGTGTGTGTGTGTGTGTGTGTGTCCCCACGCCCGGCTAAGGTAGGGGCGCACGTGTGTGTGTGTGTGTGTGTCCCCACGCCCGGCTAAGGTAGGGGCGCACGTGTGTGTGTGTGTGTGTGTGTGTGTCCCCACGCCCGGCTAAGGTAGGGGCGCACGTGTGTGTGTGTGTGTGTGTGTGTGTCCCCACGCCCGGCTAAGGTAGGGGCGCACGTGTGTGTGTGTGTGTGTGTCCCCACGCCCGGCTAAGGTAGGGGCGCACGTGTGTGTGTGTGTGTGTGTCCCCACGCCCGGCTAAGGTAGGGGCGCACGTGTGTGTGTGTGTGTGTGTCCCCACGCCCGGCTAAGGTAGGGGCGCACGTGTGTGTGTGTGTGTGTGTGTGTCCCCACGCCCGGCTAAGGTAGGGGCGCACGTGTGTGTGTGTGTGTGTGTGTGTGTCCCCACGCCCGGCTAAGGTAGAGGCGCACGTGTGTGTGTGTGTGTGTGTCCCCACGCCCGGCTAAGGTAGGGGCGCGCGTGTGTGTGTGTGTGTGTGTCCCCACGCCCGGCTAAGGTAGGGGCGCACGTGTGTGTGTGTGTGTGTGTCCCCACGCCCGGCTAAGGTAGGGGCGCACGTGTGTGTGTGTGTGTGTGTGTCCCCACGCCCGGCTAAGGTAGGGGCGCACTGTGTGTGTGTGTGTGTGTGTCCCCACGCCCGGCTAAGGTAGGGGCGCACGTGTGTGTGTCTGTGTGTGTCCTCACGCCCGGCTAAGGTAGGGGCGCACCTGTGTGTGTGTGTGTGTGTGTCCCCACGCCCGGCTAAGGTAGGGGCGCACGTGTGTGTGTGTGTGTGTGTGTGTCCCCACGCCCGGCTAAGGTAGGGGCGCACGTGTGTGTGTGTGTGTGTGTGTGTGTGTCCCCACGCCCGGCTAAGGTAGGGGCGCACGTGTGTGTGTGTGTGTGTCCCCACGCCCGGCTAAGGTAGGGGCGCACGTGTGTGTGTGTGTGTGTCCCCACGCCCGGCTAAGGTAGGGGCGCACGTGTGTGTGTGTGTGTCCCCACGCCCGGCTAAGGTAGGGGCGCACGTGTGTGTGTGTGTGTGTGTCCCCACGCCCGGCTAAGGTAGGGGCGCACGTGTGTGTGTGTGTGTGTGTCCCCACGCCCGGCTAAGGTAGGGGCGCACGTGTGTGTGTGTGTGTGTGTGTGTGTCCCCACGCCCGGCTAAGGTAGGGGCGCACGTGTGTGTGTGTGTGTGTGTGTGTCCCCACGCCCGGCTAAGGTAGAGGCGCACGTGTGTGTGTGTGTGTGTGTGTGTGTGTGTCTCCACCCCCGCCCGGCTAAGGTAGGGGCGCACGTGTGTGTGTGTGTGTGTGTGTGTCCCCACGCCCGGCTAAGGTAGGGGCGCACGTGTGTGTGTGTGTGTGTGTGTGTGTGTCCCCACGCCCGGCTAAGGTAGAGGCGCACGTGTGTGTGTGTGTGTGTGTCCCCACGCCCGGCTAAGGTAGGGGCGCGCGTGTGTGTGTGTGTGTGTGTGTCCCCACGCCCGGCTAAGGTAGGGGCGCACGTGTGTGTGTGTGTGTGTGTCCCCCCGCCCGGCTAAGGTAGGGGCGCGCGTGTGTGTGTGTGTGTGTGTCCCCACGCCCGGCTAAGGTAGGGGCGCACGTGTGTGTGTGTGTGTGTGTGTCCCCACGCCCGGCTAAGGTAGGGGCGCACGTGTGTCTGTGTGTGTGTGTGTGTGTGTACCCACGCCCGGCTAAGGTAGGGACGCACGTGTGTGTGTGTGTCTCCGCCCACGCCCAGCTAAGGTAGGGGCGCACGTGTGTGTGTGTCTGTGTGTGTCCCCACGCCCGGCTAAGGTAGGGGCGCACGTGTGTCTGTGTGTGTGTCCCCACGCCCGGCTAAGGTAGGGGCGCACGTGTGTCTGTGTGTGTGTGTGTGTGTGTCCCCACGCCCGGCTAAGGTAGGGGCGCACGTGTGTGTGTGTGTGTGTCTTTGTGTCCCCACGCCCGGCTAAGGTAGGGGCGCACGTGTGTCTGTGTGTGTGTGTGTGTGTGTCCCCACGCCCGGCTAAGGTAGGGGCGCACGTGTGTGTGTGTGTGTCTGTGTGTGTCCCCACGCCCGGCTAAGGTAGGGGCGCACTGTGTGTGTGTGTGTGTGTGTGTGTGTCCCCACGCCCGGCTAAGGTAGGGGCGCGCGTGTGTGTGTGTGTGTGTGTGTCCCCACGCCCGGCTAAGGTAGGGGCGCACGTGTGTGTGTGTGTGTGTCCCCACGCCCGGCTAAGGTAGGGGCGCACGTGTGTGTGTGTGTGTGTGTGTGTCCCCACGCCCGGCTAAGGTAGGGGCGCGCGTGTGTGTGTGTGTGTGTGTCCCCACGCCCGGCTAAGGTAGGGGCGCACGTGTGTGTGTGTGTGTGTGTGTCCCCACGCCCGGCTAAGGTAGGGGCGCACGTGTGTGTGTGTGTGTGTGTCCCCACGCCCGGCTAAGGTAGGGGCGCACGTGTGTGTGTGTGTGTGTGTCCCCACGCCCGGCTAAGGTAGGGGCGCACGTGTGTGTGTGTGTGTGTGTGTCCCCACGCCCGGCTAAGGTAGGGGCGCACGTGTGTGTGTGTGTGTGTGTCCCCACGCCCGGCTAAGGTAGGGGCGCACGTGTGTGTGTGTGTGTGTGTGTGTCCCCACGCCCGGCTAAGGTAGGGGCGCACGTGTGTGTGTGTGTGTGTGTGTGTCCCCACGCCCGGCTAAGGTAGGGGCGCACGTGTGTGTGTGTGTGTGTCCCCACGCCCGGCTAAGGTAGGGGCGCACGTGTGTGTGTGTGTGTGTGTGTGTCCCCACGCCCGGCTAAGGTAGGGGCGCACGTGTGTGTGTGTGTGTGTGTGTCCCCACGCCCGGCTAAGGTAGGGGCGCGTGTGTGTGTGTGTGTGTGTGTGTACCCACGCCCGGCTAAGGTAGGGGCGCACGTGTGTGTGTGTGTGTGTGTGTGTCCCCACGCCCGGCTAAGGTAGGGGCGCACGTGTGTGTGTGTGTGTGTGTCCCCACGCCCGGCTAAGGTAGGGGCGCGTGTGTGTGTGTGTGTGTGTGTCCCCACGCCCGGCTAAGGTAGGGGCGCACGTGTGTGTGTGTGTGTGTGTGTGTCCCCACGCCCGGCTAAGGTAGGGGCGCACGTGTGTGTGTGTGTGTGTGTGTGTCCCCACGCCCGGCTAAGGTAGGGGCGCACGTGTGTCTGTGTGTGTGTGTGTGTGTGTACCCACGCCCGGCTAAGGTAGGGGCGCACGTGTGTGTGTGTGTGTCTCCGCCCACGCCCAGCTAAGGTAGGGGCGCACGTGTGTGTGTGTCTGTGTGTGTCCCCACGCCCGGCTAAGGTAGGGGCGCACGTGTGTGTGTGTGTGTGTGTCCCCACGCCCGGCTAAGGTAGGGGCGCACGTGTGTGTGTGTGTGTGTGTCCCCACGCCCGGCTAAGGTAGGGGCGCACGTGTGTCTGTGTGTGTGTGTGTGTGTGTCCCCACGCCCGGCTAAGGTAGGGGCGCACGTGTGTGTGTGTGTGTGTCTGTGTGTGTCCCCACGCCCGGCTAAGGTAGGGGCGCACTGTGTGTGTGTGTGTGTGTGTGTACCCACGCCCGGCTAAGGTAGGGGCGCACGTGTGTGTGTGTGTGTGTGTGTCTGTGTGTGTCCCCACGCCCGGCTAAGGTAGGGGCGCACGTGTGTCTGTGTGTGTGTGTGTGTGTGTCCCCACGCCCGGCTAAGGTAGGGGCGCACGTGTGTGTGTGTGTGTGTCTGTGTGTGTCCCCACGCCCGGCTAAGGTAGGGGCGCACTGTGTGTGTGTCTGTGTGTGTGTGTACCCACGCCCGGCTAAGGTAGGGGCGCACGTGTTTGTGTGTCTGTGTGTGTGTGTGTGTCTCCACCCCCGCCCGGCTAAGGTAGGGGCGCACGTGTGTGTGTGTGTGTGTGTGTGTGTCCCCACGCCCGGCTAAGGTAGGGGCGCACGTGTGTGTGTGTGTGTGTGTGTGTGTCCCCACGCCCGGCTAAGGTAGGGGCGCACGTGTGTGTGTGTCTGTGTGTGTGTGTGTGTGTGTCCCCACGCCCGGCTAAGGTAGGGGCGCACGTGTTTGTGTGTCTGTGTGTGTGTGTGTGTCTCCACCCCCGCCCGGCTAAGGTAGGGGCGCACGTGTGTGTGTGTGTGTGTGTGTGTCCCCACGCCCGGCTAAGGTAGGGGCGCACGTGTGTGTGTGTGTGTGTGTCCCCACGCCCGGCTAAGGTAGGGGCGCACGTGTGTGTGTGTGTGTGTGTCCCCACGCCCGGCTAAGGTAGGGGCGCACGTGTGTGTGTGTGTGTCTGTGTGTGTGTCTCCACCCACGCCCGGCTAAGGTAGGGGCGCACGTGTGTGTGTGTGTGTGTGTGTGTCTCCGCCCACGCCCGGCTAAGGTAGGGGCGCACGTGTGTGTGTGTCTGTGTGTGTGTCTGTGTGTGTCCCCACGCCCGGCTAAGGTAGGGGCGCACGTGTGTGTGTGTGTGTCTCCGCCCACGCCCAGCTAAGGTAGGGGCGCACGTGTGTGTGTGTCTGTGTGTGTCCCCACGCCCTAAGGTAGGGGCGCACGTGTGTGTGTGTGTGTGTGTGTGGTGTGTGTGTGTGTCTCCACAGTAGCTAAACGATTCCCTTTGTGTATGTGAAGGTAGAATGTGTATGTGTCTTCGTGTGTCTCCAAAGTAACTAAATGATGCTCCCTCCTCAGCCTCCAAAGTAGCTGGGACTACAGGCTCACGCCACCACGCCCGGCTAAGGTAGGGGTGTGGGAGTGTGTGTGTGTGTGTATGTGTATGTGTGTCTCCAAAGTAGCTAAGGTAGGGGTGTGTGTGTGTTAACTTTTTGTAAGGAAGGCAGGCATCTCATAGCCCAGGCTGGTACGGAATTCCTGGCTTCAAGCAATCCTCCCATCTCTGTCTCCCATGGGATTACAGGCATGGGCCAAGGCACCGGCCTTTTTTCTTCTATTTGTTTATTTATGTATTTGGTAAGCATTTAAAAGCAGCTGGGCCTTGATTTGGGAGTTCTCTCTTCTGCTGTATTTCGAGCTTTGCCGAGGACTTGATGATAATCTTGTTTTAAGCCCTGAAATAAATCTTGGGGTCCCAGAGCTATTTTAATGTTGATTCGCTGTGGAGTGTTTTGAGTTCCTTGGAAGTTAACGTGAGGTGGAGAACTGAGTTAACACAACTCAACAACTGCCCCTGTTTTGCCTTTAGAATGCCGTCAGGTTTTTCGCTTTGGGAACAAGTTAACTTAGGCCAGTTGACTAGGATCAAGGTGTGTGAACGAGCCTGGCTCAGAGAAAAGTCCAGTAAATGTTGGTTCGAATTCCCTCCCAAAGCCCACAATGCCAGCCATCCCTGACTTTTCTTGCCTTTGTTGGAAAGAACGTGGAGTGCAGAAACAGCCTTCCCACCCTTTATTCCAAACAGGTCCTAAAGGAGTCATGAGCAGAGGTCGGAGGGGGGCTGGGAGTGTTGTGGAACTAGTTCTTGAAAAAAAAAAAAAAAAAGCACAACTATCTTAATTTTATATGTGAGGAAACTGAGGCCCAGAGAGATGAAATCATGCCTTCTTCAGATCTCAGCACCTGTTAGTGACAAATCCAGGTACTAAAGGGAAGAGAAGGAATAAGGGACTTGTATTTAGCATCAGCAGTGTGTGGCCATCTTGTGAAAGGCTTTATAAACATTTCATTTAATTCTCTGCATCTAGCCACTTTTTAACCTGTTCTTTCTCTCCTTCTCACAGGACTGTTTGTACATTTATTAGTCCATATTTTTATTTTATTTTTATTTTTTTTCTCAATTCCTTCAGCATAGTCCATATTTTTAAAAGCTCCGTCCTCTCAACTGTATCAATGCTATTCGTTAGGGTAAGTGACAGTTGTCCCTGGAAAATAAATGGCTGCAAAGTGGTCATGCTGACGAGATGAGAGAAGTAGTATCAAAGGGAAGTTCTGAAGAATGACAGCCCTGGAGAGGGTGGGTAGACAACCGCAGTACAAGAGTGCCCTTCTGAGGCTGTGTGGGCCCTCCTGCTTCCTGGGAAAACTGATCGGGGCACACTGACACTTGCCTGTGTGTATTCAGATTTTCTGGGCTATGGAGGTTGGGTCGGATGGCTGAACCCTTGGGAGAGAAGTTAGTTCCCTGGTCTGTTCTGATTGCTGCTCTGTACTTTGGGCCATATATGAAAGTCAGCATCCAGTCAATGAACCATCAGAATATGGGGTATCTACTCAGGCGCATTAAGCAATTTTTATTTCATTATAAAACGTGTTACATTTACATTCAAATTATGGTTTCTGAAGGGCTTAGGAAGAGAAAGAGACGATGACACTAAGGGGACAGCATGGCTGGCTGCATGCGTCCTGTCCGAGCAGGTCGCTGGGCAGTGTTAACTGGGGAGAGCATCCAGAGGACTAGAGATCAGCGTACCCTCAACAAAGCGTGGTACAGCCTCTGGTCTGCCAGGATTTCCGCCCCCCACTACCCCTACCTCCTCTGACATTTCCCCCATATTCCTCTTAGGTATGTACCTGTTTGCACTTACTGAGGTCAGCAATCCTGGAGAGAAAGGATACGTACTAAAGCCTCGCTAGTGGTTTACCTGGGTGCCGACCCCCTCAATGCACCCCACATGCACACTTCAAACTCCTCCAGGAAGATGCTCCCTCCCTGACACACAGTGACACTTTGGGGAAAATCACAGAACAGTAACCAACTACGAGCAGAGAAATGTGACGTCAAAATCATACTAATGAGAGATGTCATTTCTTGAAAGCCTGCTAGCTGCCATGCACTGTACTATTTCTAACATCTAAATCTCGTAAGTTGTACCCCATTTTATAAATAGATCACTTTAACTCTGGTAAGTAAACTTATGCAAGCTCAAAATACTGAGAAATGTCCTAACTGGGGATTTGAACCTGGTTCTAATTTCAAAGTCCAAGCTACAGCCACCCAAACCTACCTGCCATCTCCAGGACTTTGTGAATGGAAAAGCAAGTGTTACTTCTCTCCTCTTTTTCTGCCCTAAAGGAAGCTGGGAGCTGACTGCTTAGGACTGGTGCTAAACTTTAAGAGAGAGACGAGGAAGAGGGGAGCCTTGTTATTTCTGTGGGGCTCAGCCCTCGGACTAGAGTAAGAAGACAAGCAGCAAGGTTGAGGAATAGCCATATGCAGAAACAGCATGAGCATCTAGCCACAGCATCTCTAACACTGTGTCACTCGGGAACCAGTGCAGGGACAGTTCCTCAGCAAACTGTGGATCTAGCCCAGAGCATGGACTAGGGGAATGGGAAAGGGCAGAGGTATGCCCGGAGCACTGTAACAAGGCCTGTCCTCCAGCCTGAGGAGGGTTGGGAGGATGGCCGGAGTCTGAGAGTTGGAGGCTGCAGTGAGCTATGTTTGCACCACTGCACTCTAGCCCAGGTGACAGAGTGAGACCCTGTCTCTAAAAAAAAACCGACCTGGATCTACTCATGCCCACCCTGCTCTTTAAGCAGAAAGAATCATTTGGGAATTATTTTGTCTCATCTTCCTCCATGATCACTGTTGAAGAATTTGGTCACTGTAAACAGGTAAACATAAAACTCAGGTGAACTCTAGCTAAGTCGGTACTCTTCACACTTTTTTGGCAATAGTAGCTTTGTTTTTCACAGAAAAAAAATTTTCTGTGGAACCACACTATTTAAAACATAAGCAGTATTAGTATCAACTTACGTAATTTATAAAAACAATCAAGAATAGGCTACCTTAATTGAATCAGGAGATCATTGCAGTCTTACATCAGCCACACTCATATCCATGAACTATGAGTCAGTCACTTGCACAACTCCCTGAATCACCTCCTGGAACACAAAACACTGAGCCGGGTTAGCCCAGGATCTGAACCTGAACCTGAAGGACAATGTGTGTTGTCTCCTCGGCGTGTGGCTGCCCTTTCACCTGGTAGTCAGTTACTCAAGCATTTCTAAGGCAGTTGTGGCCTAACCAAGACCTTCTGTGTTGTGCTACTGCAGTTCCTCCTGTCACCGACCGGTCCTTCAAATGAGGCCTGCCTTTTGCCCTTGGTGGTAGGCAGTCCACAGTGTAAGCAGCTACGGGGAAAGTTTTTACCTTGATAGCACTTGACCTTGACTGAGGCAGGTGACTCATTTATGGATAACATTTTTGAGAATATACTGAGCCAGGCACCTTGAGAATACAAAAGTGGGTAAGACACAGTTGCCATTCTGGAGAAACTCACAGTCCAGTAAGGTAAACAATCACGAGAACAAGTTGCCAGCAGTGAGAGTGATTACAGCCACTGAGTGGTGAAATCTGAGGAATACCAAGCCTGCTACCTATAAATATCTACATTTATTGCCTGTGCACATACCTAAAATTCCACCATGGGAAATTTATTTCCATGAAATTAGGAACTGCCCAGAAATCCTCTGTCCAAATAAAAATTCCCACAAGAAAATAAGGATGGCTAATAGATTTAACTAGTAGTGCCAAGTCTTTTGGACCAGAGTAACTGCCAGGGACAGTGTGTTGAGGATTCTGAGGTCATGTTCCAGCTTAGCAGAGAAGGGTGCTGCCATGAGGGAGGGAGGGAGGGAGGGTGGCGCTTGTGCCACATAGTTTTTCTTAAGTTAAACCTTTGTTTGTGGAATGCATGATGAAACGGGGACAGCCAGGGTATCTGGCATCTGGGAGAAAGCCCACTTGGAAACTGATTATCTACGTCACCACTGCAAGTTCACCATCTGTCCCTAGGCTAAATGGCCTTAGGAAGCCCAGTCCCTCCCTTGCCAAAGTCTACCTTCTTTATCCTTCAAGAAGAGAAATGTGTGTGTGTGTGTGTGTGGTATAGATGTATATATCCTATATATATACTATATATCATATATATGAGATCCTTGAGAACTAGGATGTACCTGTGATCAGGCAGAGTCTAGCATGTAGCAGGGTCAGGCATAGGTTGAAGTGACAGAGGAGGGCCGGGCGCGGTGGCTCAAGCCTGTAATCTCAGCACTTTGGGAGGCGGAGGCGGGTGGATCACGAGGTCAAGAGATCGAGACCATCCTGGTCAACATGGTGAAACCCCGTCTCTACTAAAAATACAGAAAATTAGCTGGGCATGGTGGCGCGTGCCTGTAATCCCAGCTACTCAGGAGGCTGAGGCAGGAGAATTGCCTGAACCCAGGAGGCGGAGGTTGTGGTGAGCCGAGATCTCACCATTGCACTCCAGCCTGGATAACGAGCAAAACTCTGCCTCAAAAAAAAACCTGAAGTGACAGAGGAAGCAACTTTGCTCCCTGATGACTGTTCTCCCATCTCCCGTAGTTTCAAGGCCTGTTTCTTGAGGAACAGCAATATTCCCAGCTCAAAAATGATAGCTGGCCAAGGGACTAAGTCTAGGCAATAAGATGTGAGTGGACTCTTCCAGCAAAGCTCTCTAAAAAGGCTACCTCTTCTCTGCTTCTTGGAGTGTGGTCAGGATAGCTGGAATTCTAGCATCCAGTTTTGAATGCCAGGTGACCTTGAAGATGGAAGCCATGAACTAAGAGAATGTCCCTGTGTAAGCTGCTCTTACATGAGATAAGTAAACTGTGTTGTGTAAACCACTGTTACTTTGAATTCCCAAGTTGTATGCAGGCAGACCTAATCCTGATCTACCCAGGAATTGATATTCCTTGATAAGAGCTTCATGTATTCATGTTGGCAGTTTTCCTTGATTGGCCCCCAGACAATAGGAACTATGACTGAGACCTGTGGGGCCACCACGTGTGCTTGGCCCCCCACAGGAGAACCCAGGATGGCATGGAAGGATACAGTAGGCAGGCTCTGGAGCCAAGCTATGGTTTAGGTGGCAAAAGGAAGTCATTCACCCAAAAGGCAGATTAGGCCCATGATAATTGGAAGGATTGTCTGATTTATTACTTTAATACAGCACTCCAGTATTCCCAGAACTGTAGCTAACGGTTCCTGTGAACAGGAAGCTCCCTAGATATACCCTGGCAAGAAATCTTTCTATCCAAGGCGACTGGCGTTGGGAGAGGATTTATTGAGTGTCTTTCCTAAGCCAGGCACTTTCACATACCTTAATCTTAGTTAACTGGCTTCACTTCAGACCCCCGTCCCAATAGGACAAAACCCGACAGCATTTTAAAAGCACAACAGGATAGTTGATGAGTTCTATTAACATACTTGTCTCTGCCTCACATTAGTAACCTCCAGGGAACTCAAAACGCACTGCAGCTATAATTCGATATTAAAATAGCCCTGGGCTCCTCAGGAGCACCTCAACAGCCCCTACTGAAGCGGGGGTCCTGTCAATCCAGTGCTTAAGAATCTCTCAATAGTTTCTCATGTTTAGACTAAAAACCCAGCCCACCCGACCGTCAAGTCGGCCTGCTCCCCAGGCTTTCTCCCTAGCCACTCACACCTGCTCACAACTCCCTCTGTGTCGGCCACTCTTCCTCTCACTTTACTCCTGTGACCTCATCCCTCTGAGTGCTACTGTTCCCCACCTCTGTGTGTTTTTAATCCAACTTAACCTCAAGGCCTGGCACAAACAATGCTTTTCCTTTGTCCTTCATACCGGAGATCATAAACTTGTGTAGATTCTGTCTGAATAAATAAATACTTCCCATGCCAGTTAGTGTTTTTCTTAATGACTGGAAAATACATTGTATTAGGTGTACTAATAGGTGGACACTTCGTTTGTTTCTTTTTCAGGATGATAAAAACAGTTCAGGGATGAACATTTTTATATCCTGATCTTTGTCTGTGTCTGCTCATTTCCATAAAAGGAAGCATTAGAATTGAAATTTCTAGGTCATTTTGAGAAAAAAAGGAACTTTTTTTTTATTTTACCCCCAAACCTCCTTTGCCAAAAAGGAACATTTTTAAATCTCTTTTTTTTTTTTTTTTTTTTTTGAGACGGAGTTTCGCTCTTGTTACCCAGGCTGGAGTGCAATGGCGCGATCTCGGCTCACCGCAACCTCCGCCTCCTGGGTTCAGGCAATTCTCCTGCCTCAGCCTCCCAAGTAGCTGGGATTACAGGCACGCGCCACCATGCCCAGCTAATGTTTCGTATTTTTAGTAGAGACGGGGTTTCACCATGTTGACCAGGATGGTCTCGATCTCTTGACCTCATGATCCACCCACCTCCGCCTCCCAAAGTGCTGGGATTACAGGCGTGAGCCACCACGCCCAGCCTAAATCTCTTAATATTGACATATGACATCTTAGAAAGTTTATGTCATTTTACACAAGTAATTGTTTCCTTATTGATAGTCCAAACCTAGAGAACTTGCGGTCATTCTGTGATCTGTAATTGGACAAATTTCCATTGCTCCTAGCAGCATTTTATACAGACTTAGCAAGATGTATTATGATTTATACACATTTCTCGAAATGTATAATGTTTTACTTGCACTTCTCCAAGTATGTGCTGATGTGGAAAACAGAGCTTGCTTTACTCTTTGTGGCACAGTACTGAGAGCAGTAACACCTAACAGGCATCAAGGCGCCTTCAGGCAAATCTGCAGAAAGAGTAATTGTCTCAATCTCAGTTTCCCCGTGGTAGACCAAAATAAAGCTTTGCACACATAACCCCGGGAAGCTGCATACAGTTGGAGAGCTGTATTCCTCTACACCTGGCACTGACAGCTCTTCAGCAGACTTTTTTCCCCCAGGCTCCACATTGCTTCACTATGTGCTTTTCACATTCCTGTTTTTTATTTCATCCATCACACGAACTTGTAAGTTGGTTATGCCTGCAGTGTTTCTCCATGATGCAGTATCACCTCATTATATACACTCAGGAGCCTAAGAAATGAGCATCACAAATCACAGAGTATTCTTGTTGCTTAGTTATTATCCTGCCTTTCCTGGGGACTTTACCTTGGCAAAGTATATGATGCTACGTTTTAATGAATGTTGAATAGTCACTGTATGAGAAATGCCAGGAAAAACAATGAATGATATAGAGAAAGAAGTGTGAATCCCGCTCTTCTGCCTGTATCCCAGCTCCGTTTTCATGTCTTTTGGTCTCAGTCCCCAGGATTTGGGGTCTTCTGTTTGAAAATGAGATCAGTTCCATAACATCATGTAGCTCTGCTTGCTAAGGTACTGGGCTGGAAAGAGTCACGTTAGAGCAGGTGCCCTGTGTGTGCCCCGAGGATGCAAAGGCCCTCTTTTCCTGGTGATAACACCTTCACTGCCCAATAGGGGACCCAAAATTGCAAGTTGACTATCCCTTTGGGACGGAGGCCTTGAAATCTCATTTTGTCTTTGAGAAGTGGTATTTGGAATATTCACACATCAAAATGTTACCGTTCTCTGCTAGCACAGTACCAGCTAGTGTATCTTAGCCAGCTGGGTCACCTCTCAAGGCACTGAAGGAACGGAAAGACACAGGCCAGTCCTGGTAAGCCTCATTCCTTCACTTGGCAACATCTGAGAAGCGACAGAGAAAGGACCAGTGAGAGCCCAGGATCAGCTCTTGCTGGGAGTCGGACAGGAGCCACCAAGGAGGGCCTGGAGCTCTCATAGGAAAACGTAGGGACGTCAAGTACAGAGGAGATCAGGCGAAAATCAGTAAAGTCAGCTTAGGAAAGACTCCTACCTCTCACCCACACTGCGTCAATCTCCTCCCAAAGCATAGCCGTCACAACTTTTCCTTGGGAAGCGTGTGTGTAATAACAGTGCTCAACAGAAGAGAGAAACAGGATTTTGGTTACTATCTTCCACACCCTAAAAGTGAACATTGTAACATTGCAAGTATGGTAGAAAAAGAAAAGCATGTCTCAGGAAGTAAAAATGTCTACTCCTGCTAGCATTTTTCCCCATTCGCAAAATATTACTGATTTTTTTAATTTGGAAAGAATATTAATATTCATAGATGTCAGATTAGTTGGGCAAAATATGCTAAAAATTGCCACTTAATTTATATAGTGAAAAACTGAATACCACCTAAATGCCTGTGCATGATAACTAGTTACATACAGTAGACACAGTGAAATTCTATGAAGTCATAAAAATAAGGATGTATATCTGTATTTATTGTTACAGAAAGAAAGCCATGAAATATTGTTGAGAGAGAATGCAGATTACAAAACTGAGTATGTATGCAGAGATGTTTTTCGGGATGTTCACTGTTAAACAGTGATTCACTTAGTTGACTTTTTTCCTCTGTTCTTTTTTTTCTTTTTTATTCTAAATCTGTACCTTTTTTAAAAGCAATAATTTCCTTCCTCAAAAAAAAGATAGCCTAGCAAAATCTTTTACTTCAAATGCTTTTCCCGTTATTAATCTTTGTATAAACTATTGTGGTTTTCTAAAACAAGAAAGGATTACGCAGTAGAATCCATGCCCACGATAGAACAAAATCCAAACTGGAAGACACTTCAGATGTGGTTTTAAGACCAGGAGACAAAGACAGGCAATGGTTTTTTGTTTGTTTGTTTGTTTGTTTTAGGAGAGACAGTGTCATTCTGTCAGCCAGGCTGGAGTGCGGTGGCACTGTCATAGCTCACTGCAGCCTCAAACCCCTGGGTTCCAGCGATCCTCCCACCTAAGCCTCTCTAGTATGTAGGACTACAGGCATGCACCACCACATCCAGCTAATTTTTAATTTTTTTTTTTTTTTTGAGACAGGGTCTTGCTACGTTGCCCAGGCTGGTCTCAAACTCCTGGGCTCAAACATACCTCCCCAAGCACTGGGTTTACAGGTGTGAGCCACCACACCTGGCCTAGAAGAAATGGTTCTGATCCAGGAAAAGCGCAGCCTGGAAACTCAGCATTCTGTACAGAATCCTAGCTCTTAGACTAAAAGGCATCAACTGATACAATTTCTTGCCTTTGGACACTGAACGTGTTAGCTTTCATTTTATTTAACTTACTGTAAAATTATATTAGCTATGCTGCCGCTTAAGCCAAGATGCTTTCTGTCTAGTCACTTAGGTTTCATCCTTTCAAGGGCCCCGCCATTTCATTGCCTCTCCTTTCCCATTCCCCTCCCCAGGGCTGTACTTTGAGTAACTGTATGTGCATCCTCCTGTGCCTTTCATTAATATAACACTGTAAACGATAATGTCTCCAAAATGCAAACTATAGTCTTCTCCATTGAAAAATACTTTCTAGGCCAGGCACTTCACTGTGCCACTGCACTCCAGCCCGGACGACAGAGTGAGACTCTATCTCAAAAACAACAACAACGAAACTCATTAAACTGTGTAACTAAAGTAGGAGCATTTTGTTTTATGTAAACTGTGTCTAGTAGTTTATTTTTATTATTTTTTGAGACGAAGTCTTGCTCTGTTGCCCAGATTAAAGTGCAGCAGCATAATCATGGCTCACTGCAGCCTTCACCTCCTGGGCTCAAGCGATCCTCCTATCTCAGCCTCCTCCCACGTAGTTGGTACCACGGTCATGTGCCACCATGCCCAGCTAATTTTTTTTTTTAAGAGATGGGGGTGTCTCACTACATTGCCCAGGCTGGTCTCAAACTTCTGACCACAAGAGATCCTCCTGTCTTGGCTTCCCAAAGTTGTGGGATTATAGGCTATATGCCTAACCAAAGTTAATTTTAAAAAATGAAAAGGGACTGGGTGTCGTGGCTCACGCCTGTAATCCCAGTACTTTGGGAGTCCCAAGTGGGCTGATCACCTGAGGTCAGGAGTTTGAGACCAGCCTGGCCAACATGGTGAAACTCCAACTCTGCTAAAAAATACAAAAATTAACCGGGTGTGGTGGCATGCGCCTGTAATCCCAGCTACTCAAGAGGCTGTGGCAGGAGAATCGCTTGAACCCGGGAGGCAGAGATTGCAGTGAGCCGAGATCACATCATTTCATTCCAGTCTGGGCAGCAAGAGCGAAACAGTCTCAGAAGAAAAAAAAAGTTTAAATTTTTAGTTAAAATCAAATTTGGACTGAACTGGGATTGCCAAAAATGTCCTTAATTTCATATCTCCAAATAAAACTTCGGCAGTTAATTTATGTTGTTTATACAGCTAGCTAATTCTCTATATTTTTACAGTATGTTGACACTTAAAATTTCAATCTCTTCTAGTAGTTCTGTGAGTGGGACTGGGGGGTGATGGGTGTTCTCATTACAGCCTCCAGAAGGCGGTCTATGTGTAAGTGCACAAGTAACTATTATTCAGAGAATTAGAATCATCACAAAGTATCTTTTATGAAGGATAAATACAGGCTAATGTATCCGTTATGACTGTTAAATATAGCCTTATGTTTATTTTATTCTTCAAACCCATTTCTCAACTTTATAGAAAAAAAATGTATGCATAAAAGCAGCCCTCTATAATTTAAAAAATACTCATTATTGCCGGGCGCGGTGGCTCCAGCCTGTAATCCCAGCACTTTGGGAGGCCGAGGCGGGTGGATCACAAGGTCAAGAGATCGAGACCATCCTGATCAACATGGTGAAACCCCGTCTCTACTAAAAATACAAAAAAGTAGCTGGGCATGGTGGCGCGTGCCTGTAATCCTAGCTACTCAGGAGGCTGAGGCAGGAGAATTGCCTGAACCCAGGAGGCGGAGGTTGCGGTGAGCTGAGATCGTGCCATTGCACTCCAGCCTGGGTAACAAGAGCGAAACTCTGTCTCAAAAAAAAAAAAAAAAAAAAAATACTCATTATTGGTCTTTTGGATTTTGGTTCTGCATAAATGCGAGTTTCTCATCAGGCCTCTCCAGACTACTAAAGCCCAAAATGATGTGTCCCCACTCTCAGCTCTTAGAGAAATTACTAGGTGTCTTGTTTATTTGCCAGTAACTATTCCATGCTTACACACTCTCTTTTCAATGAGATCTTCAGCTCCTTGAGACCACAGTAGATACCTAAATATTCGTCAGTGTAATTTTGTTGTTTTGATTTGCTGAATTCAAAGGATTTATACAAATACTTTGTTTACAGAGTTTCATGACAAATAGAAATAAGCTCATATGCTTCCTAATTCCAAAAATGTTTTAGGTATTCAGATTAGCATTGCTCATTCATGCCATTTAATTTACAGAGCTCCGCTGCAGTAATTTTCTCTAGTGGTTGATGTGAGGAGAGCATTGGCAGAGGAGTAGGAGACTTGGCTTCAGAGTGGGCAGTAACAAGGCTGAATCTGGTTTTACAAAGCAGGTACTGTACAGCTCTCATTGCCTCTCTGAGGACAAGGTTTTGAGCTATGAGTGCCAGGGTTCTCTTTCTAAATGGAGGCTTCTTTTTTTTTTTTTTTTTTTTTTTTTGAGACGGAGTTTCGCTCTCGTTACCCAGGCTGGAGTGCAGTGGCGCGATCTCGGCTCACCGCAACCTCCACCTCCTGGGTTCAGGCAATTCTCCTGCCTCAGCCTCCTGAGTAGCTGGGATTACTGGCACGTGCCACCATGCCCAGCTAGTTTTTTGTATTTTTAGTAGAGACGGGGTTTCACTATGTTGACCAAGATGGTCTCGATCTCTCGACCTCGTGATCCACCCGCCTCGGCCTCCCAAAGTGCTGGGATTACAGGCTTGAGCCACCGCACCCGGCCTGTAGTTTCTTAATAATAAAATTTTCTCTTTTTTGAGACAGAGTTTCACTCTTCTTACCCAGGATGGAGTGCAATGGCACGATCTCGGCTCACCACAACCTCCGCCTCCTGGGTTCAAGCAATTCTCCTGCCTCAGCCTCCTGAGTAGCTGGGATTACAGGCACGCACCACCATGCCCAGCTAATTTTTTGTATTTTTAGTAGAGACGGGGTTTCACTTTGTTGACCAGGATGGTCTCGATCTCTTGACCTTGTGATCCACCCGCCTCGGCCTCCCAAAGTGCTGGGATTACAGGCTTGAGCCACCGTGCCCGGCAATAATAAAATTTTCTTACCACTCAGATTTTCTATTGTTTATTGAATCACTATGGTTAATCTGTGGCATTCAACCAATTCGTCCATTTCATCTATGCCATTGAATTTATTTACACAATTATAATTTTTTATTATAATTTTTTTATTTTAATGTCTGCAAGATCTGTGGTGATATTATCTCTTTTGTTCCTAATGTTGGTAATTTTTTCTTTTCTCCTTGCTCTTGTGTTTGTTTGTTTTGAGACAGGTTCTCATTCTGTCACCCAGATCGAGCTGGAGTATAGTAGCGATCATAACTCACTGCAGCCTCAAACTCCTGGTCTCAAGCAGTCCTCCTGCTTCAGCCTCTAAAATTGTTGGGATTAGAGGCATGAGCCACTGTGTTCAGCCTCTCTTAATTGCTATTTGTATTTAGCCAGTCGAGGTGGCCCGCTTGAACCCAAGCATTCTGGGCAATACAGCAAGCCCTCATCTCTACAAATAATTTTAAAAATTAGCTGGGGCATGGGGGTGCACACCTGTAGTCTCAACTACTCGAGAGGCTGAGACGGGAGGATCACTTAAGCCCAGGCAGTCAAGGCTGCAGTGAGCCACAATCATGCCACTGTACTCCAGCTGGGGTGACGGAGTGAGACCACATCTTAAAAAAAGAAAAGAAAATTCTTGTATTTATTATTTCCTTCCTTTTACTTTGGTTTAATTGGATCTTCTTTTACAATCTTTTTTTTTTCCTGAGATGGGGTCTTACTCTGTCACCCAGGCTGGAATGCAGTGGCATGATTATAAAACCTCCACCTCCCAGACTCAAGTGATCCTCCCACCTCGGATTCCCCAGTAGTGGGGACCACAGGTGTGTGCCACAACGCACAGCTAATTATTTTCTTTTCTTTTTAGAAGGGACAGGGTTTCAGTATGTTGCCCAGGCAAACTCCTGAGCTCAGGTGATCCTCCTGCCTCAGCCTCCCAAAGCGCTGGAATTATAGGCTTAAGCCACCACACCCAGCCTTTCTAGCTTCTTAATGTGGATTCTTATACTGATTTTAGCACGTTCTAATTTTATAAGCATTTAGAGATATACATTTTCCTCTACATACTCTTTAACAGTATTCTCCAAATTTTGAAATATATTTTCATTTAGGTCAGAATATTTTCTAATTCCCTTGTGATTTCCTTTACTACCCATGGTTTATTTAACTTGAAATATTTATTTGCTTTTTCTTTTAAATTTCAAAATATTTTAGATTTCATAGATAATGTCTAGAAATTATTTTTTTCAGAAATGTAATCCATAATTATTTCAATCCTTTTAAATAAGATGAAGCATATTGTATGGTGCAGCATATGGGTCTGTCTTGATAAATGATTTACATGCACTTGAAAAAAAATGTTTTTACTGCTGTTGGGTGAGGCATTCAATAAATGTGGATTAGGTCCAGTTGTTCAATAGGGTTATTCAAATCATTCTTGTGGTTACTGATTTTCTGTCTACTTTTTCTGTCATTTACTAAGAGAGGGATATTGAAATCTCCAGTTATAAATGAGGATTTGTCTATTTCCCTTTGCAGTTTTATTAGTCTTTCCTTCATATATTTTGAGGCTCTATTTTTAGGTACATACATATTTAGGATTGTTAGGTCTTCTTGATGAATTGATCTCTTTATCAATATTTAGTATATCTCAGCATCCCTGGTGATATTCCCTATTCTGAAGTCTCTCTGTCTGATATTAATGTAGCTATTCCATCCTTCTCATAATTACTATTTGTATATAATATTCTCTTCCATTTTTTTACTTTTAACCTTTCTGTATTTTATATTTAAAGTGAGTTTCTTGTAGACAGCCCATAGTCTAGTCTTGCTTTTTTTTTAATCAGTCTGACAATCTGTCTTTTAATTCAAAGTTTTTGGATGATTTATATTTGGTGTGATTATCTGTTAATGGACTTAATGTTTGTATTAATTCATATGGTGAAGCCCTAACCCTGAAATGTTATGGTGTTTGGAAGTGGGGCCTTGGAAGGTAGGTAGGTTTAGGTAACATCACAAAGGTGGGACCTTCATGATGGGATTAGTGCCCTTTTAAGAAGAGAAAGAGGGACCCAATGCCCCCTTCTGTCTCTCTGCTATGTGATGACATGGTGAGAAGGCAGCTGTCTCCAAGCCAGTTAGTCTCAGTTTCATATATGTGAATATTTTCTACCTAACTAGTGTATTAACTCCTCTATGCAGGAACCATTTTTTAATATTTCTTTCTACCACCCATCCTCTACACCATTCCACTCTCCCCAACCTCACAGAACACAACACACAAAGCAGACAGGTGAGTATTTTGCAACACCTACTTCAATAGTTGATTAACCTAAACAGTCAGTGAATTAGCAAACATACTTCTCAATTGCTCAGTTAAATGGGAATTTACTGAATCATCATTATTCTTCTAGCACTCAAATCACTGCATATCTGCTGCTAAATGACCAATAGATCAATGGATCCTTGCATAGAAACAAACAAACAAAAAAAAAACCATGCGTTTCAATATTACCAAAGGGAAATATGTAGTCAGAACTGCAAGAAAATTGCCTTGTGAGCCGGGCGCAGTGGCTAACGCCTGTAATCCCAGCACTTTGGGAGGCCAAGGCGGGTGGATCATGAGGTCAAGAGATCGAGACCATCCTGGTCAACATGGTGAAATCCCATCTCTACTAAAAATACAAAACATTAGCTGGGCATGGTGGCGCGTGCCCGTAATCCCAGCTACTCAGGAGGCTGAGGCAGGAGAATTGCCTGAACCCAGGAGGCGGAGGTTGCGGTGAGCCGAGATCGCGCCATTGCACTCCAGCCTGGGTAACGAGCGAAACTCTGACTTAAAAAAAAAAAAGAAAATTGCCGTGTGATCTGCCTTCTGTCACATTATGGCTCACAATACAGGAGCATAAAGTAACTACTCAACTGCCTCAAAAATAAAAGAATCATTTACTTTTCTGTATATAACCTAATTAAAACCATGTCAGATCCAGCAAAACTGATTTTCATCTCTCTTCAGTAGATATAGGAGTATATATTAATATTTCTACTTCATGACTAGGTAGGAGACTGAATTCAAATGTGCTCCTCAGCTCTCAGTTGGTAAGGCCCACAGTTCCACATGGGTAGGTGTTAGGAAGCCTTGGTGGTCACAACTCTGTTTTCTCCCCCTTCTCCTTAACATGGAGCTATTTAATCTTATTTATTTATTTAGAAATAGGGTTTGGCTGTGTCACCTTGGCTGGAGTGCAGTGGCACAAACATGGCTCACTGCAGCCTAGAACTCCTGGGCTCAAGTGATCTTCCCACCTTAGCCTCCCGAGTAGCTGGAACTATAGGCACACACAACCTTGCTCTGCCAATTCTTAAATGTTTTGTAGAAACGAGGTCTCTCTATGTTGCCCAGGCTGGCCTTGAACTCCCGGCCTTAGGCGATCCTCCCACCTGAGCCTTCCAAAGTGCTAGAATTACAGGCAAGAGCCACTGCACTGAGCTGGAACTATGTAAGACAGCACTTAGCCCTACACACAGTGTTACTAACAGTGGTTGTGTAGCTCACTCCTCCAAAGGGAAAGTCTCTCTAGATGGGTCTTGCCCCAGTTAAGCAGTAGCTTCCTCCAAATGGTGCTCACCTATCCACTGACTGGGACATTTGAAGACAAAGTGAGTCCTCACTCACCATCACCATTCTCCACATCCCCTTTCCCTGGGAGCCCACACACTCAGGAGGGCAGTACTGCTTCCTCCACAGCAGTGATAGCCAGCCAGGATCTGTGAAATGGCTCTCAAGGAAATACACTCTCCTCCATGCTGAGAGACACCATGTGGTCACGGCGTCATCTTCATGCAGTTGTGGCTTAGACTTCCAGATTCAAAGGTCAGAAACCAGCCTGGAATTTTCCTGGTCCTAATGCAAACCTGGCATAAGTCAAGGCTTAAATCCAACTGGTTCCACAGGAAATTAAACACATGTGGTGCTGGGTCATGCAAGGACCCTGGAGTAGAGAAGTAGGCCTCTTGGTCACGAAAGCCACAACATCTGCTGTAAGAGGACAGGCACTTGGTTCTGCTCACTGCTGTGCCCTCAACTCCTGGAATAGGACCTGGTGCAGACTGTGATCAGAAAATGTTTGTTGAATGCCAGGTACAGTGGCTCATTTGCTAGGGCCGCCATACAAAGTACCACAGACTGGATGGTTGAAGCAACAGAAATGTACATTGTGGCCCATATAACACATTGGAAGACCAAGGTGGGAGGATCTCCTGAGCCCAGGAGCTTGAGACCAGCTTGGGTGACACAGAGAGACCCTAACTCTACAAAAAGTAAACTTGAAAAACTGGCCAGGCATGGTGGCATGTGCCTGCAGTCCCAGCTACTTGGGAGGCTGAGTCAGGAGTATCATTTGAACCTGGGAGATTGAGGTTGCCGGGAGCCTTGATAGAATCTCTGCAGTCCAGCCTGTGAACAGAGTGAGCCCCTGTCTCAAAAACAAAAAGAAGAAAGGAAAAGTCAGTGTTTGTTGAATGAATAGAATGATCTTTCCTAGTCTCTGAATTCCTGTCACCCACAGCCCTTGCATTAGTGTATGCCGCATTCCATTTTCTACTTGCTTATGCATTCCATAGGCAACAGAACAAATTGTGCTGGAAAGGTGCAGCTATTCCAGCTAGTAATCGCGTTGGAAGTATTCATGAAACAAGCATGACATGTGAAACAGATGTGGGAGGAAAGTACCTTTATAGAAAGGACTTTCCTAATGGGAGGGCGGAAGCTATATTAATAAGATGCTTTACATGGAAGAGATCAGATTATTAACAATGTGATCAGATTATTCATTTGCTGGGGCTGCCGTAACGAAGTACCACAGACCGGATGGTTGAAGCAACAGAATTTTACATGGGTGCCCCATGCCTGTAATCCCAGCACTTTGGGAGGTGGAGGCAGGTGGATCACAGGGTCAGGAGTTCGAGACCAGCCTGGCCAATACGGTGAAACCCCATCTCTATTAAAAATACAAAAATTAGCTGGGCGTGGTCATGGGTACCATACTCGGGGGGCTGAGGCAGAAGAATCGCTTGAACCTGGGAGGCAAAAGTTACAGTTAGCTGAGATCACACGACTGCACTCCAGCCTGGGCAACAGAGCGGAGACTCCATCTCAAAAGGGAAAGAAAAAAAAGAAATGTATTTCCTCATAGTTCTGGAGGATGGAAGTCCAACATCACAGTGTTGGTTGGGTCGGTGTCCTCGGAGGGCCTCTCATTGGCTCATAGACGGCCATCTTCTCGTGGTATCTTTATAGAGTTTTCCCTCTATGTCTGTCTGGGTCCTAATCCCTTGTTCTCATGAAGACACAAGTCATACTGGATTAGGGTCTGCCCATATGATCTGATTTTCCTTTAATTACCTCCTTAATGGTCCTGTCTCCCAATACAGCCACACACTGAGGTACTGGGGGTTCAGACTCTAGCATATGAATTTGAGGACCAGAAGGAACAGCATTCAGCCCATCACGTGTGGGAAGATGGGAAAGAGAACAGGACAATGTATGAGAGACACATTCTCCAGTGTTAACAGATTTCGAGTCACTAGAGTACCTTGGCAAGCTAGAGTTGCTGACTCTATATGTCAGGCCTCCCTCCACCTGTGATACTGGATGCTAATAATACGTTCCGATTTTAGCACCCAGATGGAGGACTGACGTACAGGGATCAAGTCCTATTCCAATATCAAAGCACTGTTTCCCTAAATTTAGGAGCTGCCTCATAATCTATTACAAAAGAATTAGGTAGTTGGCACTATCTTCAGAAATTTACCTGGGTACAAACCCATAAATCTTCCTTATTCATATTTCATAAATGTTTCATTTTCAAATATTAGAAATCTCAGAATTAAATAGTTTAATTCATCCATGTAACAAAAAAACCACTTGTATCTCAAAACTATGGAAATAAAAATGTAAATAAATAGGGGCCAGACATAGTGGCTCACACCTGTCATCCCAGCATCTGAGGTCAGGAGTTCAAGACCAGCCTGCCAACATGGTGAAACCCCATCTCTACTAAAAATACAAAAATTAGCCGGGCATAGTGGCAGCTGCCCGTAATCCCAGCTACTCGGGAGGCTGATTCGCTTGAGGTTGCAGTGAGCCGAGATTGCACCAATGCACTCTAGCCCGAGTGACAGAACAAGCCTTGGTCTACACACTTTGTAATAGCAAACGTTGTCTACCAATACCCCAGTCAGTGAATTCTTGCTTTACTGACACATCCTAGTATTCAGTTGTGATCGTAATACGCTATTTTGGTACTTTCTGCTTTCATTTATTATTGCTGTGACTGTTGCCTTAAACAGAAACAAAAAACTAAAACAATTTTACAACCATCCAAAAGAGGCTTGGAAACTTTTTTTTTTTTTTTTTTTTTTTTTTTGGCTAGATATCCATAGCACAATTTAATTCAGTAAACATAAACCATTAAAATTATTCCAGTACAAAACTATGTTTTAAAGAAGAGATTACACCCAATTTTGGCAGTAACACCCAGGAAATAAGCATTCTTTTACATTTGGTTCAAACTTTCGAAATGGCAGTTGTGCAACACGTGTTGTGAAAGGCTTTAGAATATTATAAACCTGTTAATCCCATATTTCCATTTCTATGAATTCATCTCCAGAAGAAATAACCATGGATGTGGGCAGAGACATCACTGTGTGGAATGTACAGTGCAGTGTTGAACATGTGGCCCAGCTCTGCCATCAAGCAGAAGGTGAGAAGACCGGGGAAGATTTTATCCAAGTTTCTTTTTTTTTTTGAGACAGAGTTTCGCTCTCGTTACCCAGGCTGGAGTGCAATGGCGCAATCTCGGCTCACGGCAACCTCCGCCTCCTGGGTTCAGGCAATTCTCCTGCCTCAGCCTCCTGAGTAGCTGGGATCACAGGTGCGCGCCACCATGCCCAGCTAATTTTTTGTATTTTTAGTAGAGACGGGGTTTCACCTTGTTGACCAGGATGGTCTCGAACTCTCGACCTCGTGATCCACCCGCCTCAGCCTCCCAAAGTGCTGGGATTACAGGCTTGAGCCACCACGCCCGGCCCTATCCAGGTTTCTTTCCTGGGCCTTGTGCCCAGGTTAAACACCTGTTCTGTGTCTCTAGCTTCCGACCCCTACCCCGGCCAGCTCTGTTACTCTGGTACACTGCTAAGCAGGCAGAGCATGGCCGAAGTATTCACAATAGTGAATCACTAAATTAACTGCCATCCAAACAGTGGAATATACAAATGCATCGTTAAAAATCACATTGTAAAAGAAGATCGAATCGCAGGAAACATGCGCCGTATATATTTTTATAATGTTACTTATGCCAATCACAAAAAAGTCAAATACTGCAGGATTCCACTCACATGGGATAGAGGAGTGAGAACCACAGAGGCAGAAGGTACAATTGGGTCTGGGCGGAACTTGGAATGAGACGTTCTTAGCGTTTCCAGTTTACAAGACGAAAAGAGTGATGGAGACAGATGGTGGCGATGGTGGCACAACATTATGAATGTGTTGAACGCCACTGAGCTGCACACTTAAAAATGGGTAAGATGACACAATGAGACACCATCTCACACCAGTCAAAATGGCTATTACTAAAAAGTCAAAAAAAAATAACAGATGCCGGGGAGCTTATAGAGAAGAGGGAACGCTTACACACTGCTGGTGGCAGTATAAATTAGTCCAGCCACTGTGGCAGTTCCTCAAAGAACTTAGAGCTATCATTTGACCCAGCCATCCCACTACTGGGTATATACCCAAAGAAATATAAATCGTTGTATCTTAAAGACACATGCATGCAGTTGTTCACTGCAGCACTCTTCATAATAGCCAAGACATGGAATCAACCCAGTAGACTGGAGTTTTAAAAAATGTGATTCACCTGGGTGTGGTGGTTCACAAGAGGTTGACACCATCCTGGCTAACACAGTGAAACCTGTCTCTACTAAAAATACAAAAAAAAAAAAAAAAAAAAATAGCTGGGTGTGGTGGCAGGCACCTGTAGTCCCAGCTACTTGGGAGGCTGAGGCAGGAGAACTGCTCGAATCCGGGAGGCGGAGCTTGCAGTTAGTCGAGATTGAGACACTGCACTCCAGCTTCGGTGACAGAATGAGACTCCATCTCAAAAAAAAAAAAAAAAAAAAAAAAAAATGTGGTTCATATACACCATGGAATAATCTCCAGCCATAAAAAGGAACAAGATTATGTCCTTTGCAGGAACATGAATGGTGCTGGAGGCCATCATCCTTATAAACTAACACAGGAGCAGAAAACCAAATACCACATGTTCTCACTTGTAAGTGGGAGCTAAATGGTGGGAACACAGAGACACAAAGAGGGGAGCAACAGACGCTGAGGCCTCCTTGAGAGAGGAGGGTGAGAGGAAAGAGAAGATCAGCAAAGAGAACTACCAGGTACTATGCTTAGGACGCTGGGTGACAAAACAATCAGTACACCCAGTCCCCGTGACACAAGTTCACCTATGTAACAAACCTGCACACATATCCCCGAAACTACAAGTTTCTTTTAAGTTATTTAATATTAACGGGACAACACTCATTGCAAGAATCGGACTTCAGTTGCTAGCGTAAGTAAATGACGAGCAGGAGAAATTTTAAATATTGAAAACGCAATCTTACAGACATTCAAGGAGAGGACACAGGACATTTCTGTGTCATAAATACTATGGAAAATAAAAATGGGAATAAAATACAAAAAGATTATGATGATAAATTTCATATTATCACAATTTTAAAAATTCCAATAAATTATAAATGGTGTGGTATGGTTTGGCTGTGTCCCCCTCCAAATCTCATCTTGAATTGTAGCTCCCACAGTTCCCCCGTGCTGTGGGAGGGACCTGGTGGTAAGCAGTGGAATCATGGGGGCAGTTTCCCCCACGCTGTTCTCTTGATAACTGGTAAGTCTCACATAAGGGCTTTCCCCTTTTGCTTGGCTCTCGTTCTCTCTTGACTGCCATCAAGATTGTGAGGCCTCCCCAGCCACACGGAACTGTGAGTCCATTAAACCTCTTTTTCTTTAGAAATTACCCAGTGTCTACACAAAACAACATAAAATGAAGCAACAAAAGAAGGGAAAAAATTAAAAAGTAAAAAAAAAAAAAAAAAAAAGAAATTACCCAGTCTCGAGTATGTCTTTATCAGCAGCAAGAGAATAGACTAATACAAGTGTAATCTAATTACCATAAAAGGAGAATGAGAACTATTGATACCGAAATATGAGATTGGGATTACAGCTCATTTTTATTTTCTTTTTGTTTATCTTTCCAGTTTTTTATGATGATTGTTTCATAATCAGAAAAAGAAAATGTTTCCAGCCCCACAAAAAATAACCAGTTTTTTACTTTTCTTTTTTTCTGAGAGGAAGTCGCACTTTATCTCCCAGGCTAGAGTGCAGTGGCACAATCGCGACTCACCGCAACCTCCGCCTCCCAGGCCGAAGTGACCCTCCCACCTGAGCTGCTGAGTAGCTGAGACTGCAGGAACGCACCACCAAGCCTGGCTAGATTTTACTGTTTTTGGTAGAGACGGTGTTTTGCCATGTTGCCCAGGCTGGTCTCAAACTTCTGGACTCAAGCGATTCACCTGCCCCAGCCTCCCAAAGTGTTGGGATTACAGGCATGAGCCGCCGTGCCCGGCATTTACTTTTCATCTTGGTGATGCGTGCAGAACCAGTTGCGTGATGTTGTGGGCACTCCCCACTGAGTTGACTGGACGGTTTCGTAGATCGACTTCGAGCATGCTGGGTGGAGCCCAGAGCAAGGCGAACCACCTGGAGGCTCCTGGGCCTCAAACCAGCAGCAGACGGAGGCACGGGACTCTGTTGACAGTGAAAAGGTGCTTGTTGCAGAGATCCTGAAACAGACGCAGACTCGGGGAAGTGACAGTTACATGGGCAAAGAGACCTGCAGGAACCGGTGTCACCAGCGGACAAGTGACACTGCTCTGCCTGTACATCCCACTTCAGAGCCTTCATCAAGGAAAACGCGTACCTCACAATCAAATGATTTGCTGCTATGCAGAGAAATGTGTGAAGACGGCGTACTATATGGAATCTGGATGTTCCCAGAGGTGAAACTGGAAAGGCATTTATCAGAAAACCAGTCTTTGGCCTTCGGCGGTTTCTGGTTTTTGCCAGAGTTTCACACACGAGTCCACATGAGCTGGCTGCAGCCATTTCAGGATGGTGTGAGAGGGATTCTCATCCCTGGACTCCAGGAAATCGAGGTGTGGGGAAGGTAAAGGAACTGACCCTGGATGCTGTGTGCAAGTTGGAAGCAGACCCAGGCACGTTTAATGACCTATTATGCCCAGAAGGAAAGGTGGTAAGAAATCATAAGAAAAAGCCTAAGAGCTAAGCTAAAGGACAGAGGCTGGGGGCACTGGCTCATGCCTGTAATCCCGGCATTTTGGGAGGCAAGGCAGGAGGATGTCTTGCGTCTGGGAGTTCAAGGCTATAGAGCCATGATCACACCACTGAACTCCAGCATGGGCAACATGCTTCTGTTTTCCTGACTTTCCTGTAACCATCCAAACCAATGACTCTTTTTCCCTTTGTGGCCGTTTGTCCTCACTCTGGCCCTGAACCACTGCTTTGCAGATGTAGCCTTTCCCTCTGTATGGCTGATTCTCAAGTCTTTGTCTCCAGGCTTGGAGACATGCCCTGTCTCCATCTGACCAAACGCTTACAGGATTCCCACACGGTCCGCCAAGCTTAATGTGTGTAAAACAGAACAGCTCCTTTCCCACCCAATTTCCGTTTCCCCAGCCTGGTCAAAGGTCACGATTTTCAGGACTGCTGGGGCAATGACTCTGAGATCACTGTCACCCTCACTTTTCATTGACCGTCCTCACCCAGACAGTCACAGATACCCCTCAATATTGCCTTCAAGGGGTCCCCTAGACGTCACCGTTTTCTCTTCGCCCCCAACTCTGAGTCCTCACTAGCTCACATGTGCATGGTTCCTGTTTCCTTTTGCCTGCTGCCTTCTCTCAAGCTGAAATTAGCTCTTATCTGCCAGTAGCCCATTAGTCTCGAGCCACATTATATATGTCACACAGGCTCCCCCACAGATGCCCTGTTCCCACTAGAATATTGGCCTCCTTGGGTCCCTGCCCTCCACACCTCTTCCAGTCTCCCTCTCTGCCTGGACTCTCACACCCGACACGCTCCTCTTCCCTGCAGTGGCATGATCGTAGCTCACTGCAGCTCCAAACTCTCAGGCTTAGGTGATCCTCCCACCCAAGTAGCCAGGACTACAGGTGCCCATCACCATGCCCGGCTATTTTTTTACTTTTAGTTGAGATGGAGCCTCACTGTGTTGCTCAAGCTGGTCTTGAATTTCTGGGCTCAAGGGATCCTTCCACCTTGGCATCCCAAAGTGCTGGGATAACGGGCATGAGCCACCACACCCAGCCTCCCACCTCCTCTTTTTTCATGCTCTGCCATCAGGCCATCTGTGATCCTGCTCCATTCTAAGCTCTGCCGTGCGTTAGTGCTTTGATCTTAGACAAACTAACAGCTCCAAAACCTCAGTTTCTTTGTCTATAAAATTATTACTACCTCGGCTGAGCACGGTGGCTCATGCCTGTAATCCCAGCACTTTGGGAAGCCAAAGCAGGTGGATTACTTGAGGTCAGGAGTTCCAGCCTACCCAGGTCATGGTGAAACCCTGTCTCTACGAAAATATAAAAATTAGCCGAATGTGGTGGTGGTCACCTGTAATCCCAGCTACTCAAGAGGCTGAGGCAGAAGAATCACTTGAACCAGTGGGGCAGAAGTTGCAGTGAGCCAAGATCATGCCATTGTACACCAGACTGGGCAACAGAGCAAGACTCCATCTCAAAAAAAACAATTATGGCCGGGCGCGGTGGCTCAAGCCTGTAATCCCAGCACTTTGGGAGGCCGAGGCAGGTGGATCACGAGGTCAAGAGATCGAGACCATCCTGGTCAACGTGGTGAAACCACGTCTCTACTAAAAATACAAAAAATTAGCTGGGCATGGTGGCGCGTGCCTGTAATCCCAGCAACTCAGGAGGCTGAGGCAGGAGAATTGCCTGAACCCAGGAGGCGGAGGTTGCAGTGAGCCGAGATCGCGCCATTGCACTCCAGCCTGGGTAACAAGAGCGAAACTCCGTCTCGAAAAAAAAAAAAAAAAAAAAAAAGAGATGGAGACCATCCTGGCCAACATAGTGAAACCCTGTCTCTACTAAAAATACAAAAATTAGCTGGGCGTGGTGGCACGCACCCATAGTCCCAGCTATTTGGGAGGCTGAGACAGGAGAATCGCTTGAACCCAGGAGGCGGAGGTTGCAGTGAACCGAGATCGTGCCACTGCACTCCAGCCTGGTGCCTGGTGACGGAACAAGACTCTGTCAAAAATAAATAAATAAATAATAAAATAAAATAATTACCACCTCATTCCAAGGGGGTTGTTGAAAGGATGAAATAAAGCATCATGCATGGAAGGTTATGCAGCCCAGTACCTAGTACAAAGATCCCAGCTGTGCCTCGTTTTAGGATTCGCAAAATGCGATTGGCAAAATCAGTGTCACACGGCAAACAGTTGGGTGAGTGAGTCACACGAGTAGGTGCTTGATGTATTTCGGCTTAACAACCTGCAAGCTCTAACATAATCTCCGTCCTCTGCTGACATGACCTGACCGCTCAGATGCTGAAACATTTCATTCTTCAAACTCCGTGGCGTTTTTGGGCATGAGCCACTACACCGGACAGACTCTCTTTTGTAATTCTTTCACATGTGTTGTTCCATCTGTCTTAACTAGTTTGCGAGTTCCTTGAGGACAAGGATAATGATATTGTTATAGCTGACATTTCTTGAGTGTGGACTGTGAGCTAGCATTTTAAATGTATAAACTCACTTAACTCGCCCCACAGCCAATGAGGGAGCTCGCTGCCATCATCCCTGAGTTACGAATCAGGAAGCAGAGGCCGGGATGCCAGCGTGTGACCCGAGGGCACAGGGTAAGAGCAGCAGCACTGAGGCCCTGCGGCCCAGCCCCGCGGCGAGGTGTCTTGCCGTTGACTGCTTCCCAGGTGCGGGACTGCACGCGCTCCGGTGAGTAGGAGAACTTAGTCATTGATTCTCTGACTGATGGAAACCCTCATCTTTTGTAGCTACCCGTGCTTTTCCAGCAGATGCCTGGGCTCCTGGACATACTGCTCTAAGGCTGTTTGAGACAGCACGCCTCCTGGCCCCCTAAGATAAAACTCTTTAAAGAGCATCCTAAAAAGAACCAGATTTACACACAAAAGCCAGGAGGACTCCCAGCAGATGCTTTGCTACCTGAAGGTTGCTATGTCATGTAGAAAATGAAGAAGGAAAGAAAGAAAAGGAAAAGAGAGCGAAGGGGGCAGAGGGCATGTGAAAGAAGGGGTGAGGACAGTGAACAGACCGGGGCGCACCAGAGACCAGATATTCCCAAACAGTTACTGCCATGACGCTGGCTTCACGGGAAAAGACCAACAGCCTTCCTTTATGTGTGGGTCTGCCCTTGTGCCTTCTTGGCCCCCCAAGCAGGGACAGAGTTCTGCTTGGAGAAGCTGGAATGGACTGAAAGCCAGGAGAGGGGCTGGTGGAAGTCCAGGCAGGCCTCTCCTCAAGTGGCACCATCCCAGGAGATGGCAATATTGCACAAGGAAGCAAGATGCCAGGCACCAACTTCCATGCTGTGCTGAATGACAAATCCAAGATGGTCAGGTAGGCGCAATGGCTCACACCTGGGATCCCAGCACTTTGGGAGGCTGGGATTACTTGAGGTCAGGAGTTTGAGACCAGCCTGGCCAACATGGTGAAACCCTGTCTCTACTAAAAATACAAAAATTAGCTGGGTATGATGGCATGTACCCATAATCCCAGCTACTCAGGAGGCCGAGGCAGGAGAATCACTTGAACCTGGGAGGTAGAGGCTGCAGTGAGCCGAGATTGCAGCACTGCACTCCAGCCTGGGCAACAGACACTCTGTCTCAAAGAGAAAAAAAAAAAAAAAAAAGGTGCCATATAAAACATGAATTTAAAGTACAAAATTACACGGGATGTGTTACTATACTGGAAACTAACTTTGGAAAATAGTAGATTTCCTGCACCCTGTATCAACTCCTTCTGCAATAGAAATGAAACTCACTCTAAATGATCCCAAGCACATCTGTGAAGTCGTCTAAGGGGCCAGACTGGCACCACCATCCACAGGGACATTACCTCTAAGGATCATGTATCAAGAGCCAGATGCCATCAGGAAATTTCTTTCACCATTGTCAGCATAAAGGGCACAAAGCAAGCATGTTTTCCAAATGGACGTCCACCCAGAAGGATCCCCACATTCCAGTCATCAATACTCAGAAACAGAAAGCTACCAGAACTGTTCTTTCTTGCAGGGATGAAAATAAGGAGGATTAGGAAAATGAAGCCAAGGCAGTGAGCCAGAAGTAGCACAAACCTCACCTAATCTTTTGTCTTATTTAACTGGGTAAACAGCAGTGCTGACACAATTATATGCCCCCAGATGCTGCTGTGACATTACTAGGTTACAGTGAACTCGGTATCAGTTGATGCCATTGGAATAGACATGTGCAGATTTCCATAACCAAAGTGTTTGCATCTAATATATATTTCATGTTCCTGTCCCCTCAAGCCTGTCTTGAAGCTGATTTCATGTAATATCCTCTAGACTTTAAGGAACATCTCTCCACATTTCAAAGAGTAACAGATTGTATTTTTACAGTTTACTCCTTAGCAGAGGGGAATTAGAGCATTAACTATAGGAAAATGTTCTCTTGTACAATAAACCAAAAGCTTTGTAAACATAAAACGACAATTTTCATTAACAGGCACGTTTACTTTTGGTATTGCCTGTTATGTAAGGGAGAAACGTCTTCAGGCAGAAGGACACCTGGCCATAACCTCTTCCTGACAACTCCGGCTCCAATTTTCTCCAAGCAATGTCAGGTTTTATATTTTTCCAAAAGAAACAAATGGGAATGCCTCATGAATTGTTCCTGTGGATTTGTAGTTCAATACTGCATGACACTTGTGTATTAGGCTCCTAAATATTGTGTAACATAGCAACAGTGATGGGAGTCACTGCTCTTAGATCACACTTGCTTTAGTGTCTCTTCCATCTATCCACTTTTTTTTTTTTTTTTTTTTTGAGGCGGAGTTTCACTCTTGTTACCCAGGCTGGAGTACAATGGCGCGATCTCGGCTCACCGCAACCTCCGCCTCCTGGGTTCAGGCAATTCTCCTGCCTCAGCCTCCTGAGTAGCTGGGATTACAGGCACGCGCCACCATGCCCAGCTAATTTTTTGTATTTTTAGTAGAGACGGGGTTTCACCATGTTGACCAGGATGGTCTCGATCTCTCGACCTCGTGATCCACCCGCCTCGGCCTCCCAAAGTGCTGGGATTACAGGCTTGAGCCACCGCGCCCGGCTACCTTCTCTCTTTCTTTTTCTTTTCTCCTTACTGCCTTCCTTCCTTCCTTTCTGTCTTTCCTTCTTTCTTTCTTTCATTTTCTTTTTAAGAAACAAGGTCTTGCTCTGTCACCCATGCTGGAGCGCAGTGGTGCAGTCGGGGCTCACTGCAGCCTACAATTCCTGAGCTCAAATCATCCTCCTGCCTCAGCCTCCCAAGTAGCTAGGACTACAAGTGTGTGCCACCATGCCCAGATAATTATTTTAGTTTTTGTAGAGACAGGGTCTCACTATGTTTCCCAAGCTGGTCTCAAACTCCTGACCTCAGGCAATCCCCCTGCCTCGGCTTTTCAGAGTGCTGGGATTACAGGCATGAGCCACTGTGCCCAGCCTCCTTGCCTTTATAATTTCTAATAAATATTGTTGTGGTTATACTGAATAAGCATACCTTACTTACAAGAAGCTTTTATGCTAGCACATCTCAAAACGTTTTAGCAATTTTGTACTCAGCCTTATCTGTTTATGATCTCTCTGCTCTTGCTGCTAATTGAGAAATTAATATTGTTCTCAGTGGCTATAATGTTGATTGAATTGTTCAGCCACAGATTTTTCATCCTGAGATGCCTTTGGGTGCCTGCTTGTTGCTTCTCTTAGGTTGGCTGTTTTGTTCTTCATTTTAAAATATTAACATGTTGGGCTGGGCACAGTGGCTCATGCCTGTAATCCCAACACTTTGGGAGGCTGAGGCGAGTGGATCATGTGAAGTCAGGAGTTTGAGACCAGCCTGGCCAACATGGCAAAACCCCGTCTCTACTAAAAATACAAAAATTAGCCAGGCATGGTGGTGAGCGCCTCTAATTCCAGCTACTCAGGAGGCTGAAACAGGAGAATCTCTTGAACCCAGGAGGTGGAGGCTACAGCTGAGATCATGCCACTGCACTCCAGCCTGGGTGACAGAGCAAGACTCCATTTCAAAAAAAAAAAAAAAAAAAGTCAAAGTATTAATCTGCAGTTTTGATAGAAAAATAGCAATGAAGGCTGGGAGGGGTGACTCATGCCTGTAATCCTAGCACCTTGGGAGGCCAAGGCAGGCAGATCACTTGAGCACAGGAGTTGGAAACCAGCCTGGGCAACATATTGAGACCCCATCTCTACAAAAAACACAAAAATTAGCTAGGCATGCTGGCGTGCACCTGTCAGCCTGCTGTCCCAGCTACTTAGGAGGCTGAGGCAGGAGGATCGCTTGAGCCCAGGGAGGTCAAGGCTGCAGTGAGCCGTGATGGTGCCACTGCTCTCCAGGCCTGGGTGGCAGAGTGAGAAAACGAAACAAGGAGAGCGATGAAAACATGCTTCCAATCAAAAACACAGGACTGCTGATTTGTCAGGCTCAAATAGCCCACGGGTTCAAGCAGTAGGAGAAATACCATGCATAAAAGCTCCGTGCAGCCAAGAACTTCTGCAGAGGGGTGATTACAGCGTGCTGTGGACTGCTTGGAAGTGAAGTGACTTCACTTTACCTTCCCTCTCCCAGGTGGATATAAACAATATCATTATGAAACATTTCCAGGAACGTCTTCACACTGTCTCTGACAACCCTTTCTAGTGTTAATCGAAATAGATACACAGTTCAACCCATATTCACATCTGGGTCTTCCATCATGTCTGCATGCATTGGCGATATATCTATTAAACAAGGAGTATCACGCTTGTCTTCAGGCAAAAACTGCTCTGAAAGCGAATGTATGTGGTAGTTAAGATCTCAGCCCTGATGCCAGAGTATATGAGTTTGAATCTGTGTGTGATCTCTCTAAAGCAGGTGTCCCCAAACTTTTTACACAGGGGGCCAGTTCACTGTCCCTCAGACCGTTGGAGGGCCGCCACATACTGTGCTCCTCTCACTGACCACCAATGAAAGAGGTGCCCCTTCCTGAAGTGCGGCAGGGGGCCGGATATATGGCCTCAGAGGGCCGTAGTTTGGGGACGCCTGCTCTAAATCATCTTTCCTCCCATTTAAATGGGTGTAATAGTTGGACGGGGTGGCTCACACCTGTCATCCCAGCACTTTAGGAGGCCAAGGTAGGCGAATCACTTGAAAGTTGGAGACCAGCCTGGCCAACATGGTGAAACTTCATTGCTACTAAAAATACAAAAAAAAAAATTAGCCTGTAATCCCAGCTACTTGGGAGGCTGAGGCAGGAGAATCGCTTGAACCCGGGAGGCGGAGGTTGCAGTGAGTTGCGATCACGCCACTGCACCCAGGCTGGGTGAAGGTTGCCTCCTCCTCACTCCTCTGTCACAAAATATGGAGAGAGGCTCCTTCTCAAAACAAATAAATAAATAACGAATGGGTATAATAATAGGTCCTGTCTCATGGGGTTGTGGTGGGTTTGAAGTTAATACTGTAAAACACTGAGAATTGGCCAGCACATAATAAACATTCAACAAATGCTAGCTATTGTCATAGGCAATATTCATTTTTTATCATCTCTTTTTTTTCAAAATGAAAAAAAGTGTCCTGATGGTATTTGCTACACATACTAATTGTAAAAAGTTAAAAAAAAAAAAAATCCAGAAAATTCACATGAATAAAAAAGAAAAGAAAAGTCCCCTCTAACCCTACCCCTTAAAAATAGCTGCTGTTTAAAGCTTGATCTAGATCTTTCCAGGCATTTATTTAAACCTGAATTAGACACATCAACTGGTCAGACTCAAAGTCCTCTGGAAGAAAGAACACAGCAGATACGTATATCCCACATGCATTTGTTACACGGTAGCAGGAATCTAGTTACTTCCCAGGACAGGGAAGAAGGCTGGAAAACTCTGCAGTTCCTCCCCTTAATTCCTAAGTTACTCCAAGAGTTTACTTTTTCCATTCTTTTAAATCATATTGTTATCTGATCACTGACTTAAATGAAATCATATATACTGCATGCTAATTAATAATAAAAATGTAGTGGGCCTTAATCCTAGCACTTAAGAAGGCCAAGGTGGGCGGATCGCCTGAGGGCAGGAATTTGAGACCAGCTTGGCCAACAAGGCTAAACCCCATTTCTACTCAAAATACAAAATTAACCAGGCCTGGTGGCTGGGGGTGCCTGCAATCAGCTACTCAGGAGGCTGAGACAGGAGAAACGCTTGCAGCCGGGAGGCGGAGGTTGCAGTGAGCTGAGATCACGCCACTGCACTCCATCCTGGTTCACAAGAGCGAAACTCTGTCTCAAAACATAATAATAATGTATTGAATATTAGAATACTAACTTGAATGAATTATAGAGCTTACATTAGAAGTCTTAAAACACAGCATATTTACTTTGAAAATGCTCTAAGCAGCATGTCTGCAAGCACATTTAACCCACTGAGTAAAGCAGTTGTTAAGCAGAAAATAAACATAGATTTGTAAAGAACCATATGGCAATGATAAATAAAAAACAAATTGTATAAGTGAATGCAAAAATAAAGGTCTAAGAAAAACAAATATAACAAAGAGAAGACTGCTGCTTCTGGTCACGAAGCAGTAACTGGTACAGGACTGGCCCTACTGCAATAAACAACAGGACACCAGAGAAGATACATGAAACAATTGTTCTCAGACACCAAACAACAGACAAAGCCGAAGTGTAACCCCCGAGAGAAGTGAAACAAGGCAAGACCTGTGCTCACCCCAGCTTTCTTTCTGAAGCTGCTTTGCAGATTGTGATACAGGAGGAAAACTCAGGCAGGGCATGGCAGTCTGGCTGCATTGAGGAGACAGAAGTAGGGAGGCTGGGGCAGCTGGAATTCCCAGGGCTGGAATTTCTTTGCCTCATGCACAAAGTAAAACTCTATGAGGCAAAGAACATCTACTAGGGAACTGTAAGACGAGCAATCCCCAGAGATCTGAGAGGCGTTCGGGTTCTGAACAGGCAAATAAACTGGAAGACCTCAAAAGTATACTGTTCTGGGCTGGGTGCGGTGGCTCATGCCTGTCATCCCAGCACTTTGGGAGGCCAAGGCAGGTGGATCACCTGAGGTCAGGAGTTCAAGACCAGCCTGACCAACATGGTGAAATCCTGTCTACTAATACAAAAATTAGCCAGGCGTGGTAGCGTACACCTGTAATCCCAGCAACTCAGGAGGCTGAGGCAGAAGAATCGCTTGAACCCAGGAGGTGAAGTATGCAGTGAGCCAAGTTGGTGCCACTGCGCTCCAGCCTGGGCGACAGAGTGAGATGCTGTCTCAAAAAAAAAAAAAAAAAGGAAAGAAAGAAAGAAAGTATACTGTTCTGAAAACTTACGTTATGTAGAAGTGGCATCATATTATTTGAAGGTACACTGATAAACTGAAGATGTATTCCATAAACCTTACAGCAACCATTCTTCTTTTAAAAAAAGAGTGTTATTATTGGCCGGGCGCGGTGGCTCAAGCTTGTCATCCCAGCACTTTGGGAGGCCGAGGCGGGTGGATCACGAGGTCAAGAGATCGAGACCATCCTGGTCAACATGGTGAAACCCCGTCTCTACTAAAAATACAAAAAATCAGCTGGGCATGGTGGCGCGTGCCTGTAATCCCAGCTACTCAGGAGGCTGAGGCCGGAGAATTGCCTGAACCCAGGAGGCGGAGGTTGCGGTGAGCCGAGATCGCGCCATTGCACTCCAGCCTGGGTAACGAGAGCGAAACTCCGTCTCAAAAAAAAAAAAAAAAAAGAGTGTTATTAGCCAATGGAGAAGATAAAATGAAATATTGAAAAATACTCAACTAAGCCAAAAAGGCAGGAAAAGAAGGGGAAAAGTATGGCATAAATAGAAAACAAACAGCAAGACGGAAGATTGAAACCTAACCATAGCAGCAATCATACTAAATCAGTGTGAATTAAGCATCCCAATTATAAATCAGAGATTATCCAATTGGATAACAAAGTAAGGTCTGACTCTATGGTGTCTACAAGAAATCCACCTTAAATATGCTGACACAAGTAAAAGTAAAAGGATGGAAAGCGGTAAACAAGAGACCTAAGAAAGATGGATTGACTGTATTCATTTCTGGCAAAACACTTTAGGACAAGAAATAGCACCAGACATAAAGAAGGACATTTCACAGTGACACACTACCAAGTCACTAAGAAGAAACAACATTCCTAAACGTGAATGCACCCAGCTGTAGAACTTCAAAAGACCTGAAGCGAAAACTGACAGAATTGAAAGGGAAAAAACACAAATCCATAACTGAGTTACGTATTTCACCATCCTTCTCTTCATAATTGATAGAAATAGCAGATAGAAAGTTGGTACAAATGCAGAAGACTTGAACGCGCTATCAACTAGCTGGATCCAATTAACTTTTACAGAACGTTCCACCCTCCAGTGGCAGACTAAACAGTGTTTTCAGTGCAGATGGAATGTTCATCATACACTGGGCCATGAAACTAGTCTCAATAAATCCAGCAGGATTGAAATCACATACTGGGCTTCTCCCACAAATTGCAATTTGATTAGAAATCAGTAACTGAAACTGGAACTCTTTTACATTGCTGGTAAGAATGTGAAATGTTACAGTCACTTTGAAAACAGTTTTTTTTTTTTAAATGAAGTCAAACATATAAACAATTGTACTCCCTGGCATTTACACAAGAAGACTGAAAACGTATGTTTATACGAAACATATGCATACATGTTTAAATCATCTTTATAATTTTCAAAAACTGGAAACAACCAACCCAAATATTCATCGATAGACAGCTAGATAAACTACAGTTAAAAAAAAAATAGGCCAAATACATAGGCTCACACCTGTAATCCCAGCACTTTGAGAGGCCGAGGGGGGCGGATCACCTGAGGTCATAAGTTTGAAACCAGCCTGGCCAACACGGCGAAAACATGTCTCTATTAAAAATACAAATATTAGCCAGGCACAGTGGTGGGCACCTGTAATCCCAGCTACTCAGAGGCTGAGGCAGAAGAATCACTTGAACCTGGGAGGTAGGGGTTCCAGTGAGCTGAGATCGTGTCATTTCACTCCAGTCTGGGTGACAGAGCAAGACTGTCTCCAGGAAAAACAAAAAACAAAAAAGTTTAAGTATGTATATCATAATGTCTAAAGTTACCGCTAAATAAATAAAAATAAGAAAAAAAAACTGTATGGAGAGATATCATTAAAAAGAAATCATAAACTAAATTGGAATAGTAGAAAATATTCACATAATCCCAAAGAAGTCAGAAAAGAGGAAGCAAACATAAACCAGAGGGAAGACACAGAAAACAAGTAATAACATGTTAAAACTAAATCCAGCCACATTCATACTTTTTAAAAATGCAAACAGCTTAAACACAGCTAGCTGAAGTCAGAGCTTATTGGCTGGGCGTGGTGGCTCACGCCCCTGATCCCACCACTTTGGGAGGATCACTTGAGCCCAGGAGGTCAACACCAGCCTGAGTAACGTAATGAGACCCTGTCTCTACAAATAATAAGAATAACAATAGCCGGGCGCGGTGGCTCAAGCCTGTAATCCCAGCACTTTGGGAGGCCGAGGCGGGTGGATCACAAGGTCGAGAGATCGAGACCAACCTGGTCAACATGGTGAAACCCCGTCTCTACTACAAATACAAAAAATTAGCTGGGCATGGTGGCGTGTGCCTGTAATCCCAGCTACTCAGGAGGCTGAGGCAGGAGAATTGCCTGAACCCAGGAGGCGGAGGTTGCGGTGAGCCGAGATCACGCCATTGCACTCCAGCCTGGGTAACAAGAGCGAAACTCCGTCTCAAAAAAAAAAAAAAAAAAAAAAAAAAAGAATAACAATAATAATAATAGTGCTCAAGAAATAAAATTAGCCAGGTATGGTGGCTCACATCCGAGTAGTTCCAGCTACTCAGAGAGGTGGGAGGATTGCTTAGGTACAGAAGGTCAAGGATACAGTGAGCTGTGATCACACCACCACGCTCCAGTCTGGGCGGCCGAGCAAGACCCTGTCTCAACATATACAAATAAAGAGAGATGATCCAAATGGATGGTAAATGAACCAAATACATGCTGTCTACAAGAAACTCAGTTCAAACACGATATAAGTTGGTTAAAAGTAAAAGGCTGTGTGGCTCACACCTGTAATCTCAGCACTTAGGGAGGCCGAGGTAGGCCGATCACTTGAGGTCAGGAGTTTGAGACCAGCCTGGCCAATATGATGCAACCCCATGTCTACAGAAAATATAAAAAATTAAGTGGGCATTCTTATTCAGTTCCAGGTTAGTTTCATTATGTTAAAGACCATACTTTGTATGATTTCAGTTCTTCTAAGTTTGTGACAATTTGTTTTATTTGTTTGTTTTTTGGAGAAAGAGTCTAAGAGTCTCGCTTTGTCGTCCAGGCTGGAGTGCAGTGGTGCCATCTCAGCTCACAGCAACCTTCGCCTCCAAGGTTCAAGTGATTCTCCTGCCTCAGCCTCCCAAGTGGCTGGGACTACAGGCATGTGCCACCATGCCTGGCTAATTTTTGTAGTTTTAGTAGAGACAGGGTTTCAACATGTTGGCCAGGCTGGTCTCGAACTCCTGACCTCAAGTGATCCACCCAACCAAGCCTCCCAATGTGCTGGGAATACAGGCCTGACTCACTTCACCCAACCCAATTAAGCTAATTTTTAGAAAGACCATTATGAAGCAGTACACTATTCCTTGGAGGTGGTTAGAGTGTTCATTACCTGCCGTCAAAACTGTCCTTACCCCTGCACAATAAGCTTTTATTATTCTTTCACTGTTGACTTTCTCAAGTCACAGTGTGTCCCTAACTAATATTTCTAGTGTGTGCAATGAAACATTGATATTTTTATCCACTTATAGCTCATCTTTTATACACTGAATTATAAAACCACAAGATTTTAGTATCTTCTGCTGCTCAATTCACTTAAGTAGAGAAGGATAGTTTTTATCATCTAGTATCATCAATGGTAGTACACTAAATTATTCAGAAGTATGTTCACCAGCAGAGTTCCTAAAAATACATGAATCAAAAGCTAGTTTGGGCCTCAGGGAGCATCCACTGCCTTCATTAATGCTACGGACTAAAGAACTGTACCCTCAACGATCCCGGTGGGATGGTGAAACCCAGGTGATGTTCACTCAACGTGCAGCACACCTCAGTAATCAAAGGAATACAGCCGTGGAACACGTTAGAGCATGTAATTACAAGCTGGAACTCTCTCGGGCGCACTAAGCCTCAGCACGGTAGGATGGATCTCTTTGCTGTCACTTGTGAAGCAGTGATGTACAATTTATGTGTCCTAACAGCCTGGCAATAGGCTCTTCTGTATTGCGAGGACAGAACGAAGTCAGAACAAAATACACCAGCCAATTCCACTGCAGCCCCATCAGCCCCACTTTCTTTTCTTTTCTTTTTTTTTAATTGTTGTTGTTTTGAGAAAGTCTTGCTTCGTCTTCCAGGTTAGAGGGCGGTGGTGCGATTTCAGCTCACTGCAACCTCCATCGCCTGGGTTCAAGCGATTCTCCTGCCTCAGCCTCCCGAGTAGCTGGGATTACAGGTGCCTGCCACCACACCGGACTAATTTTTGTATTTTTAGTAGAGATGGGGGTCTCACTACCTTGGCCAGGCTGGTCTCAAACTCCTGACCTAAGGTAGATCCACCTGCCTCGGCCTCCCAAAGTACTGGGATTACAGGCTTGAGCCGCAGCCTTATCTTTTTTTTTTTTTTTTTGAGACGGAGTCTCGCTCCTGTTACCCAGGCTGGAGTGCAATGGCGCGATCTCGGCTCACCGCAACCTCCGCCTCCTGGGTTCAGGCAATTCTCCTGCTTCAGCCTCCTGAGTAGCTGGGATTACAGGCACGCGCCACCATGCCCAGCTAATTTTTTGTATTTTTAGTAGAGACAGGGTTTCACCATGTTGACCAGGACGGTCTCGATCTCTTGACCTCATGATCCACCCGCCTCGGCCTCCCAAAGTGCTGGGATTACAGGCTTGAGCCACCGCGCCCGGCAGCCACAGCCTTATCTTCAATGAGCAGCAAGCGCTTGATGTCAGGAGCTAACAGATAGAAAGCAGGCACAGAGTGCACCTTCTCGGGGTGGGAGCTGGATGCCCTCCTCATCTCTTCATTTCTGTGTTGGCACAGCGGCCCTGCAGCTTCCTCCTCCTGCCCTCCCTCCTAGTTTGCTATTTCTCCATTACCTTCTTCTTTTATTTCATCCCATTACTATTTCCATCATGCTCTCCCATCTCTTTTTATTCCTTTTTAAAATGGAAATATGAACACCTACCTTGAAAGGCAAGGTGTTCATATTTCCTTTTTTTTTTTTTTTTGAGATGGGGTTTCATTCTTGTAGCCCAGGCTGGAGTGCAATGGCGTGATCCAGCTCACTGCAAACCTCCGCCTCCTGGGTTCAAGCGTTTCTCCTGCTTCAGCCTCCCAAGTATCTGGGATTACAAGCATGCACCACCACACCCAGCTAATTTTTTGGGTTTTTAGTAGAGACCGGGTTTCACTGTGTTGGCCAGGCTGGCCTCGAACTCCTGACCTCAGGTGATCTGCCCGCCTCAGCCTCCCAAAGTGCTGGGTTATAGGTGTGAGCCTTGCTGCCCAGCCTGTTCAGATTTTTAAACAGGCTGGGTATGGTGGCTCACACCTGTAATCCCAGCACTTTGGGATTCTAAGCTGGGAGGATCCCATGAGCCGAGGAGTTCAAGACCAACCTGGGCAACATAGCAAGAACCGATCACTATAAAAATTTTTTTCTGAAATAGCCAGGCGTGGTGGTGCATGCCTGTGGTCCTGGTTAGTTGGGAGGCTGAGGTGGGAGGATTGCTTGAGGCCAGCAGTTTGAGGCTGCAGTGAGCTACGATTGCACCACTCTATTCTAGCCTGGGAGACAGAGTGAGCAACCCTGTATCAAACAAACAAAAAAAAAAAATTGAAGATAAGGAAGATTCAACAAAACATAGCAAGGAGGATTCTAACCTTCCAAAATGATGGAGACTGAGTAGCAGCACCTCATCATTAGAATCAAGGCTGGTGCAATTATCTCAGTGAACACAAGGTTGGAGTGGCAGATGGAGGAGTCTCTCGCACAGAGAACAAGGAAGAGGGCTCGTCGGGCATCATTCATAAAACTCAAAAGATGGTTACAAGGTTAAAGATAGCCACTGCAGTAAAAGTCACGATCCCTTGTTTGTTTCTGAGCCTGAGCCTATTTTCAGATCCAGAACTGACTGAATGAGAAGTCTGTGTCTGCAGAAACATGGTAAATGCATTTAGTAGTGATTCCTCAGACCTTCTGCAAATAACTATGGCTGTTACCTGGGTAACCTGTGCCTTGGTGAAAGGGGAATGCCTACCTAGACTTTCTGAGGATGATCGGATAGAGTCTGCCTTGACACTGAAACCTGGGATTCGAAGTATCACCATGCCTCCTCTGCTAAACTGGGGGTGGCTGGGGCTGTGTGGTCCATGGGGTCCTGACCTGGGTCCAGCTCCCAGATCTGCCCAGTGGTCATTCCTCCAATCCTGTTTGTACAATAAGACTGGACACACTCTTTAGCTGGCAAAATCCCCACCTGCAAAGTGAGAATTATTGCAGCAGGAAGGCCAAATGGAAACCTCTGAAATCCTTTCTCCTGCAGGAATGACAGTGAATTGGCCAGGCCTGGTGGTTCATGCCTGTAATCCCAGCACTTGGGAGGCCAATGCAGGAGAATTACTTGAGGTCAGAGTTCGAAACCAGCCTGGCCAACAGGGTGAAACCCCATCTCTACTAAAAATACAAAAAAATATAGCCAAGTGTGGTGGCAGATGCCTGTAATCCCAGCTACTTGGGACGCTGAGGCAGGAGAATTGCTTGAACCCAGGCAGGCGGAGGTTGCAGTGAGCCAAGATCATGCCAGTGTACTCCAGCCTAGGTGACAGAGTGAGACGCCATCTCAAAAAAAAAAAAAAAAAAAAAAAAAAAAGGGAATGACAGTGAATCAAAAACAATACCTAGAAAGCAGTGCTACCCTCAGATCCTTAAAGAATGAAGGGCTAGTGGTCTCCGTCATATCCCCATTTCTTCCACCAGCCTGGCCCCTGCGGAAGCCAGGGAGGGTCACAGCAGGTGACGGGAGACTGCAGCAGACTTAATTAAGAAGCAGCCCCAGCAGCAGCTGCCGTGCCCGTGTGGCAGCTTCGCTAGAGCGCATTAGCACCGCCTCTGGCACAAGGCATCTGACCGCCCAGCTGGCAAATGCATGTCCTTTCCCATCCCTCTCAAAATAAGAAGGATCAGAAGCAGTTACTCTTCACATGGGACATGAAACAGTAGACATTTCAGTCTTCCCTCGGGACTCCGTTAGCTCCCTGCCTTCTGTCACATTACACTTGAAAGAGACCCAGGCCATCTGGACATCCCACAGTATAAGACGTGGGTCCTTTGCACTGAAGACCTGGTGCTGATTGGACCTGAGGACGAAGAGACGGCAAGGTCCCGGAGGCCTTGATAAAACATATGCCATTTGCAGGGTGAACGGTGAGCCCTGTGAAGGTTTAGGAGCCTGTGACATCAGGGAAATGCTTGGGGGTCCAGAGGGCTGATGCGGGGACATCCATCTGCTAAGGAGATGCATAGCGCATGGCGATATGGTTTGGCTGTGTCTCCATCCAAATCTCATCATGAATTGTAGCTCCCGTAATCCATTGTGGGAGGGACCCAGTGGGAGATAACTGAATCATGGGGTGGTCTCCCCTGTGCTGTTCTCGTGGTAGTGAACAAGTCTCACAAGATCTGATGGTTTTTGTTTTTTTTTTTTGAGACGGAGTTTCGCTCTTGTTACCCAGGCTGGAGAGCAATGGCACGATCTCGGCTCACCGCAACCTCCGCCTCCTGGGTTCAGGCAATTCTCCTGCCTCAGCCTCCTGAGTAGCTGGGATTACAGGCACGCGCCACCATGCCCAGCTACTTTTTTGTATTTTTAGTAGAGACGGGGTTTCACCATGTTGACCAGGATGGTCTCGATCTCTCGACCTCGTGATCCACCGGCCTCGGCCTCCCAAAGTGCTGGGATTACAGGTGTGAGCCACCGCGCCCGGCCATGATCTGATGGTTTTAAAGGGGCTTCTTTCCCCTCTCGCTTGGGTCTCATGATCCCTTGCCTGCCACTGTCAGAAGTGCCTCTGCTCTTCCTTTGCCTTCTGCCATGATTGTGAGGTCTCCCCAGGCAAGTGAAACTAAGTCAATTAAACCACTTTTTCCTTACAGATTACCCAGTCTCGGGCATGTCTTATTACAAGCAGCATGAGAAAAGACTAATGCACACGGCAAGTCCTTCCAGGTTCTGGAGGCAGCAAATTCCACACACCGGAATGCTGCTCCGGCCCACTTACCGGGTGACGTGGAAGGCTGCCGGATGAGACCCAGAGCAGGAAGGGCCCTGCCGCAGCTCCCGACTGCTGTGCAAGCAGTCATACTGCTTCGACCCTGTCCCCTAGCAGACCTTATACACCGGAGGGACCTGTGGTGGAAAAGATGCTGCGGGGAGCTTGCGGTAAGCCCAGCAGGAGACTCACAGTGTAGCCTCCTCTGGTTTGGGAACAAGGGTATGCAGCATTTCACGTAAAGCAGCTCCCATCACACAAGCGGTCCAGGAGAGTTGATGTGTCTGACCACAGGACATCAGGTAAGCCCATGGACGGAGCCGCTCATCATGACCTGCACTGGCCAAACCCACTAGGCCACAGTTTGGGGGTCTATCCCCCCTAAGAGGGCTCTGGCAATCCCATCCTAGATCGGACCCATGCCAGGCCAGAGAGTACAAGTAAATTTCATGAACGGATAAGAATGAGGACGACGGCCGGTCGTGGTGGCTCACGCCTGTAATCCCAGCACTTTGGGAGGCCGAGGCGGGTGGATCACGAGGTCGAGAGATCGAGACCATCCTGGTCAACATGGTGAAACCCCGTCTCTACTAAAAATACAAAAAAGTAGCTGGGCATGGTGGCGTGTGCCTATAATCCCAGCTAGTCAGGAGGCTGAGGCAGGAGAATTGCCTGAACCCAGGAGGCGGAGGTTGCGGTGAGCTGAGATCGCGCCATTGCACTCCAGCCTGGGTAACAAGAGCGAAACTCCGTCTCAAAAAAAAAAAAAAAAAAAGAATGAGGACAAGGAGGTTTTGGAGATGCGAGCACACAGGATTAAGGAGAAGTGTGCATTTAGGAGGAGGGAAGGGAGAAAGGATTCGGAAATGTGGAACCTCCAGGCGGGCGGTGTGAAGAGCACACTTGAAGTTTATAGCAATTTGTAACAAGCAAGTGAAAAAAAGCTCCACATCACTGATCATTAGAGAAAGGCAAAGCAAAACCGCAGTGAGATACCATCTCACACCAGTCAGAGTGACAATTATTTAAAAATCCAAAAATAGGCCCGGTGCAGTGGCTCATGCCTGTAATCCCAGCACTTTAGGAGGCCAAGATGGGCAGATCACGTGAGGTGGGGAGTTGGAGACCAGCCTGACCAACATGGAGAAACCCTGTCTCTACTAAAAATACAAAATCAGCCAGATGTAGTGGCACATAGCTGTATTCCCAGCTACTCGGGAGAAAGAAAGAAAGGAGCGTGTGAGTTGAGGGTGTAAGCCAGAGGGTAATTATCACAATGCACTGTGGAACCCAAGGGGGCTGCAGAGGGGGGCAGCGGGCAGAGAGCAAAGGAAATGGATTGCAAGCCCCAGTTGGGCTGGAGGGCCCCTGGTGTCAGGGTGAAGGAGGAAGTGAGCTGCAAGTCAGATGGTGGAGGCGGAGAGTGGGAAGCTCCGATTTCCCCTGTCAGAGGACAGCAGTCAGGCTGCACTTTAGCCTGGGTGACAGTGTGAGACCCTGTCTTTCAAAAAAGCCTAGCAGGTTAGGCTCTGGTGAAATAGTCTCTCCTGCGGGCTGACCTTGTTGAGAGCAAATGCTCTGGGGATTTCAGAATGGTGACTTTTCCTTCCCGCTGCCAGAAGCACAGGGGATTTTTCTTCATTCATTCTGAGGGCCTGGGAGAGCTCTGGGAGGTAAAATGCAAAGGAGTGTGCGGGAGTCTCTTCTGAATGGCTCCCCGTGAAGTTTTTAACTCTCAGGCTTGTCCACGCGGAACCTCCGGCAATCCAGCCATCGAAGTTCAGGTTTTCCGGTCCTGGAGCTGATTCCCGTGGAGAATTTTCTTTGTGGGTTTCTACTCTATCAAGTTGTGATTTTCCATCACTGCCTGTCTGTCTCTCCAGTTTTGGGGATAGTGGTTTTCCCTGTGACTTCACTTCTCTGACAGATCTAAAAAGAACTGTTGATTTTTCAGTTTGTTCAACTCATTATGATGGAGCATGACTTCTAATCTCCTTACATGGCAGCCAGAAACTGCCAGAAACTTCCAGAAATTTTAACTCAATAAAAACATACCCCCAAAAATTGAATATGTCTCAGAATTGTAGAAAGGGGTAGAGATTCAGCTACACACTGAGCTTAGAGCAACAAAAAGGGACAGCATGATTGGCAGGTGGTGGTGTGGACTGGGCAAACTGGAGCACTCACGCTTCCGGCACGTGCACCAATTCAGGCAACAAAAACCCAAAACTATGTTTAGTGTGGCCTTGTTATCTTAAAATTGTGATTTTTGCATAGTGAGAACAAAATCTGAAAATGTCCCTACAATTCATTTATTACCTCTGAAACAAGGATGTGACAAGTCTGATGTCAGCTGATGTGAGTCACAGAGGACTGTCACAAAAATTACATTGGTTTAAATGAAAGTTACCAGGAGATTTCTTTTAAAAAGAAAACAAAATTACAATGGTAATCCCCCCTTCTTTTATTTTTCTGTTTGCGCTAGGTTTAAATGTTTTCGTCCCTCCAAAATTCATTAGACTAAAGTGGATTTTAGTCTCCTATGCCACAGTATTAAAAGGTGCAGCCTTTAGGAGGGGCCTGGATCATGCCAGCCAGCCCCCATGAATGGGATTGGGTGCCCCTGACCAAAGGATTTGTTGGAGGGAGTTTACTCTTTTGTTCACCTGTTTCATCTTTTCCACCATGTGAAGACAGACTTCCTCCTCTCCAGAATATGCAGGATGGAAGCAGAGAGTAGCCCTCGCCAGACCCCAATTCTGCCAGCACCTTGATCTTGGACTTCCCAGCCTCCAGAACTGTGAGCAGTAAATCTTCATTGTTTGTAAGTTACCCAGTAGGTGTTATTTTTTATACCAGCACAAACAGACTGAGACTGATATTGGCACTGAGAATTGGGGGTATTGCCACTAGCACACAACACCAGCCTGGGGCAGCCCCAGGAACAACAGAATCCCATAAGAGCATGGACTGTGCTCAGAAAAGTCACCCAACCACACCCATGTGGGACATGAGTCAAAGAAGGTGATATTCAAGCTTTAAGATTTAATGTTGTTTGCCCTTGCTGGGTTTTGGACTGAACTGGGGACAGTTAGTTACCCCTTTCTTCTTGCCTGTTTTTCCCTTTTGGAATGAGAATGTCTATCCTATGCCTGACTCAACATTGTATTTTGGAAGTAAAAATACAATGTTTGGGAAAACTTGTTTGATTTCACAGGCTTACAGCTAGAGGGGAATTTGCATCAAGATAAATGGTACCAACAGAGAACGGCTGGGCTCCTGGCTAAACCCCATCCTTAAGCTTGGAACTGCGGCCCTAAAAACAGCTGACCCAGTTTTTCCACCCAAATGTTGCTTTTTTGGCCTGCCACGCCCCTATTCTGTGCCCATAAAGACTTCAGCTGGCAGAGCAACACGAGCGGCTGAGCATTGGGGATACAAGCTGCTAAGCGTTGGGGATACAAGCTGCTGAGCGTTGGGGATATGAGCAACTGAGTGTCAGAGACTACAGATAAACGCAGCTAACTTCACTGGTGCAGCTTCAGAGGGGAGCCTGGCCAGAGACCGCTGGGCTTCAGGAAAAGATCTCCTCCTGCACCATCCCCTTTCCAACTCCCCTTCCACCAAGAGCCACTTCCATTGCTTAATAAAGTCTTCCACGTTCATCATCTTTGAAACAGTGTGTGACCTGATTCTTCCTGGATGCTGGACAAGAACCCAGGTGCCGAGAGGGCAGGCGCCTGGATGTGCTGTGGGGCCCGCACTGAGCCCGCTCCTGCCAGAGAAGAGCCACCAGCCCGTTCCAGTGTTTGTTCCGTCTGCTTCCTGCACTTCCTTCCTCAAATGTTCGCTCTCACAAGGAGTGGCCATCTCAGTACATTGAGTCTCACCTATATCTGATCTAGATGAGATTCTAGACTTTTTTTTTTTTTTTTTTTGACACAAAGTCTCATGCTGTTGCCCAGGCTGGAGTGCACTGGCATAATCTCAGCTCACTGCAGACTCCACCTTCCAGGTTCAAGTGATCCTCCTACCTCAGCCTCCCAAGTACATGGAATTAGAGGTGTGTACCACCACACCTGACTAACTTTTCTATTTTTAGTAGAGACGGGGTTTTGCCATGTTACCATGTTGGCCAGGCTGGTCTCAAACTCCTAATCTCAAGCAATCCACCTGCCTCAGCCTCCCAAAGTGCTGGGATTACTGAAAATACAAAAGTTAGCCAGGTGTGGTAGCACAGGCCTGTAATCCTGGCTACTCACGGAAAACAATTATTTTAGAGACAGAGTCTTACTTTGTCGTTCATACTGGTCTCAAACTCCTGACCTCAAGCGATCCTCCTGCCTCAGTCTCCCAAATCTATTCAGTTTTGTTTGTTTGTTTGTTTGCTTTTTGAGATGGAGTCTTGCTCTGTCGCCAGGCTGGAGTACAGTGGTGAGATCTCGGCTTACTGCAACCTCAGCCTCCCTAGTAGCTGGGACTACAGGCACGCGCCACCATGCCCAGCTAATGTTTAGTATTTTTAGTAGAGACGGGGGGTTTCACGATATTGGCCAGGATGGTCTCGATCTCTTGACCTCGTGATCTGCCTGCCTCAGCCTACCCAAAGTGGTGGGATTACAGGCTTGGGCCATCCCACCCAGCCTTGTTTTTAATGTTTGTTTTTTCAAGACAGACCATTGCTCTGTCACCTAGGCTGGACTGCGGTCGCACAATCACGGCTCACTGCAGCCTCAACTTCCTGGGCTCAAGTCATCTTCCCACTTCGGCCTCCCGACTAGCCAGGACCACAGGTGTGCACCACCATGCCCAGCTAATTGTTTTATTTTTTGTAGAAACAGGGTCTCACAATGTTGCCCTGGCTGGGTTTCAACTTCTGGCTTCTAGCAATCTTCCTGCCAAAGTTTTGGGATTACAGATTTGAGCCATAGAACCTGGCCCAGTATTCACACACTTAACATACCAAGCCTTGGAGGAACCACCAAGATCTTTAAACGGAAACATCAGCTTCTGATGTGACTCAAGGATCCCAAAAGTGCCTTTGTGTAAGCCTAGGTCAGGATTTAGGATTTGGATGTAGAGAAGAGAAATTATGTCCTGGTGGCAGGCCCTGCCTGGCAATGTTAACGGGACAGTTATTCTAAACCACATCAAATGATCTGATTGATCTCAGGTGGGCACCGGCACTAACACTCTCCCAAAGCTTCCCAGCGTTTTTTTTGTTTGTTTGTTTTTTTTAAAGACATTTATTCAGCGTCACGATCAGACTATTACATTTAGCAATCAACAGCATGGATGCAAAAAAAAAAAAAAAGATAAAAAGATAAAGAAAAAGAAAAAAATCTACATGAAAACCCTTTGTTGGAATGCTTTACACTTTCCACAAAACAGAAACTAAAATAACCTGTTATACAATTAGTCACAAATACAGTCCTCGAGTTTTTTGCCCATACACATGAGTATTTGTCTAAATCATGTCTTCTTTGTAGCAGCTGGGCCCTGCCGCCACTGTGCTTGGCTGAGTTCACAAATCTGTTGTAACCTGTAGCTTCCCTGTCACTTCTCGGGCTCTCCGCTCCTGCTGAGCTTTGTTGCCTAATTAAAATCTTCTGCCACTGCCATAGCTACTGCTGCTACTGGAACCACCATAGCCACCTTGGCTTCGTGGTCCATGCACAGCCAGCATTTAAAACTCTGAGGGTTTTAATCACATCTTAGGGTTTGAAACACATCTTAGGGTTTGCCAACTAGATGTTTTCTCAACTTCCCAGACCCCCGATCTGGGTCCTAGATTGGACATATTACTGCAGTTCTGGGAGGGAAGGGAGTGGCGGGAGTGACGGGAAGGATGGTGTCAGTCCAGTCGGTCGCTAGCGGGACGGGGCTAATGGTGGCAGCAGGGGCAGCCTTGCCGGAGGTAGGCTTCCCATACAGCGTGCGGTCTGTGCTTCCACCCAAATGCAAGTCCACACTCAAGAGTCTCTTCTCCCTGGGGTCCTGTCTCACTCAGACTCTGAGAAGAGCTGGCAGGAATGAGTTCATCAGATGCCTTGGTCAGGATAGGAAGGATGAGGGAGCATGTATCAACAGAGGCGCCGGGGAGAGGAGCAGCAGAAAAGAAGAGAAGAAGGCACTGAATGTGGAATTAGAAAGACAAGGGACGAACAGGATCGGATTCTCAGTCCCTGCGTAGAGTCTGCTGTGCTTTCTCTGACCCCGCTAGTTTTGGTTTCTTTCTGGGATATTAGTATAATAGAAAATGGCTGGAGGAGTTAGAAGAGCAAGTGATTTTGTGAGACAATGGGATGTCTCAGGGTCGCCCCCACTTTTAAAGTATGTTATTTGATTATGCATAAAATTTCTTTGAGAAGAGCCCACATTTTCTTTTCTAGATTTAAAAACAAAACAAAACAAAACAAAACAAAACTAGGACTAGGGCTGGGTGTAGTGGCTCATGACTGTAATGCCAGCACTTTGGAAGGTCGAGGCGGGTGAATCACTTGAGGCCAGGAGTTCAAGACCAGCCTGGCCAACATGGCCAAACCCCATCTCTACTAAAAAAAAAAAAAAAAAAATTACCCAGGTGTGGTGGCACGCGTCTGTAATCCCAGCTACTTAGAAGGCTGAGGCAGGAGAATTGCTTGAACCCAGGATGTGAAGGTTGCAGTGAGCCGAGATCACGCCACTGCACTCCAGTCTGGGTAATAGAGCAAGAATCTGCCTCAAAAAAAAAAAACAAAAAAAAAAAAAACCCAGGACTGGGTGTGGTGGCTTATGCTGATAATCCCAGCACTTTGTGAAGCTTGAGCCCAGGAGTTCAAGACCAGCTTGGACAACGTAGTGAAATCCCATCTCTAAAATTTTTAAAATTTAAAAACCAGCCAAGCATGGTGGTGCACTCCTGCAGTCCTAGCTACTCAAGAGGCTGAGGTGGGAGGATCACTTGAACCCAGTAAGTCAAGGTCACAGTGAATAAATAAGGCTGAAAATAAAACCCCACCCAAGGAGAGAGACTTAACAAGATTTGAAGCCATAATTTCAAACAAAGTCCTGGACAATGGAGTCTGAGACAATGATCAAGTAGGAAGCACCAAGAATCGGCCTCCCTATCTAGACAACCATTGCCGGGCAGAATCTCTTTGCCGTAACTATTTTAGAACTCTGGAATCTATTGGAGACTTGCCACTTTCAGCGGAAGACTTTGATGGTAACTCGTGGTTAATTTGGTCAATTTCAGCTCTTGGTGCAGTAGCGGCTACCCTTTTTCTCAGCACCTTTCCCACAGCAGGCAGCTGCATATGTGTTCCTTTTTTTCTTTTTTTTGAGATGGAGTCTTGCACTATTGCCCAGGCTGGAGTGCAATGGCACGGTCTTGGCTCACTGCAACCTCCACCTCCTGAGTTTAAATGATTCTCCTGCCTCAGCCTCCCAAGTAGCTGGGACTACAGGCGCCCACCACCATGCCTGGATAAGTTTTGTATTTTTAGTAGAGATGGGGTTTCACTATGTTGGCCAGGCAGGGGTCAAACTCCTGACCTCATGAGCCACCCACTTCGGCCTCCCAAAGTGCTGAGTTTATAGGCGTGAGCCACTGCACCTGGCCCCGTGTTATTAGATATGAATGCCCAGCTCTCAACAACGAGGCATAAGAACAAAAACAAAAACAAAAAAACAGCAATGACTGGACCATTGAAAGGAATAAAACAGGAGACTGAGACTTATTTTTAAAGACTTTAAAACTACTGTCTTAAAGATACTCAGAGAACTACAGGAAGGTATAACAAGGCATGAACAAATTAGAACTATCAATGACGAAACAGAAAATCTAGGCCAGGAGCAGTGGCTAGCATCTGTAATCCCAGCACTTTGAGAGGCCAAGGTGAGCGAATTGCTTTAGCCCAGGAATTTGACACCAGTGTGGGAGCATGGCAAAATGCTGTCTCTACAAAAAATTAAAAAATTAGTCAGGCATGGTGGCACATGCCAGTACTCCCAGCTACTAAGGAGGCTGGGACAGGAGGTCAACAGTTTGCTTGAGCCCGAGAGGCTGAGGCTACAGTGAGCCATAATTGTGCCACTGCACTCCAGCCTGGGCAACAGAGTGAGACCCTATCAAAGATGAACAGATGGAAGGAAGGAAGGAAGGAAGGAAGGAGGGAGGGAGGGAGGGAGGGAGGGAGACTGAGGTGAGAGGATCACTTGAGTCCAGGCGTCTGAGCCCAGCCTGAGATCCTGTCTCAAGAAAAGAAAAGAAAGAAAACAAGAAAGAAAGAAGAGAGAATTAGCACTGACCTTCCCTGCAATAAATGCTCAAGAGAGTCATACAATGTGAAATGAAAGGACACTAGACAGTCACTGGAAGCCATACGGTGAAACAAAGATTTCAATAAAGGTAAATACACGGGCCATTACAAAACATGGTATTGTTGTAACAAGGGTTTTAACTTCACTTTTTGTTTTCTGTATGATAGACTATATGATAGTCTCTTAAGAGACTAATACATTTTTTAAAATTAGTCAAAAAGTGAGTATTATTATAACTTTGGGTTGTGATTCCACATTTTGTTTTCTTTACTTTTAATTTAAGACACAAATGCACTTAAAATAATTATTAGTTTATGGCTTGGGGCAGCACACTATAAACATGTAATTCTGTGACACCAACAATCAAGCTGGGGGACAAAGCTATAAAGGAGCCTAATTTTTGTGTCATTTAAGTTAAAGCAGTATAAATCCAAATTAGAATTTTATAACTTTAGGAAGTTAAATGTGATCTCCATGGTAACCACAGAAAAAATAGCTGTAGATATACACACAACAAAATGAGAAATTAACTTAAATGTTCCACTATAAAAAATCAAGTAAACACAAAAGATAGTAAGGCAGAAAGCATGGAACAAAAAAGTTATAAGGCATATTGAAAAAAATAGCAAAATGATAGAAAACCCACCTTATCAGTAATCTCTTTAAATGCAAATGAATTGAACTCTCCAATCAAAAACCGGAAATTAGCAGAACAGATAAAGCACCTGACCCACTTATCTGCTACCTTCAGATGATTTTTATTAGATCTAAAGACACAATTCATTGGAAGTGAAAAATGGAAAAAGATATTCCATGCAAATAGCAATTAAAATAGGCCAGGGATGGCTATACTAATATTAGACAAAATAGACTTTAAAGTTTTAAACGTTACAGTTGACAAAGAAAGGCATTATAGATTAATAAGAAGGTTTGATACAGCAAGGAGATATAATAATTATATGGCTGGGGGCAGTGGCTTACGCCTGTAATTCCAGTATTTTGGGAGGTTGAGGTGGGCAAATCACTTGAGCCCAGGAGTTCAAGACTAGCCTGCGCAACATGGCAAAATCCCATCTCTACAAAAAATTTTAAAAATTAGCCAGGCATGGTGACACGTGCATGTGGTCCCAGCTACTCAGAGGCTGAGGTGAAAGGCTTACTTGAGCCCAGGAGGTTGAGGCCACAGTGAGCTGTAATCATGCCACCGCACTCCAGCCTGGGCAACAGAGAGAGAACTCGTCTCAAAATTATAAACATTTGCTGGGCACGGTGGCTCATGCCTGTAATGACAGCACTCTGGGAGGCCGAGGTGGGTGGATCACCTGAGATCAGGAGTTCAAGACCAGCCTGACCAATATGGTGAAACCCTGTCTCTACTAAAACAATACAAAAATTAGCCAGGCATGGTGGCGCACACCTGTAGTCCCAGCTACTCGGGAGGCTGAGACAGGAGAATCTCTTGAACCTGGGAGGCGAAGTTGCAGAAAGCTGAGATCGTGCCACTTCACTCCAGCCTGGGCGACAGAGCAATACTCTATCTCAAAAAAATAAAAAATAAAAAATAAAAAAAATAAACATCTATGCACCTCACAGACCATCAAAATATGTAAAGCACAAACTAATAGAATTGAAGGGGGAAATAAACAGTTCTATAATAACAGCTGTAGACTTCAGTGCCCCACTGCCAACCATGGATAGAGCTAGCGGACAGAAGGTAAATAAGGAAATAGACAATTTAACAAAATTAAGCACCTCTAAGTCTATCAGACACATGCACACATAGAACACTCTACTCAACAACAGGATATGCATTAAGTGTACATGGAACATTTTCCAGGGTAGACCCTATGTTAGACCACAACCCAACTGAAGACTTTAAAATAGTCATACAGTGTATCTCCTCTGACCACAACAGAATAAAGGCAGAAATCAGTAACAGAAGTAAAACTGGAAAATTCATAGAAATCAAACAACATATCTTTTTTGTTTGTTTGTTTTGAGACAGGATCTCACTCTTTCACCCAGGCTAGAGCAGAGCGCTTCACAATATTCTCAAGTCACAGAAAGGCAACCGGTCAGAAAAATTAGGAGATTTCAGAAAGACTATCTCATGACAGCATAATTTTTTTTTTCACTAAAACAGAAAATTAAAACGAAGCTGCAACCCAAATAAATTTCCAAATGGCTCATTTGTTAGGCAAACAAACACATTTACTGATGGTGAATTAATTAAATCATATTTAATTCCAGAAGCCAAAGAAATGTGTTCGGAGAAAATAAACCGGTTTGACTATTCACTTTTGGGTAAAAACAGTTGCTCAAACAGTTGAGGATATTGAGAGCAACATTAATAGCCAATTTGAAAACAAGGCAAATGATTTTGAGTGATTTTCCTTGGCTTTTAATGACTCAACAGATATTTCCAACACTATTCAGGTGTTGTTTTCAAGCAGTCAACGCCTGGTCTGAAGTCACTGAGTGTTAGCCTCTGTGAATGGTCTGCATGGAACAAATCTGAGAATATTTTCAGATAACTGGAGAAAACACCAATTCAGTACAACCTCAAGGGGAATCCACTAACGTGCTGAAATGGATAGTGATAAAAATGTATCCAGACGCCAGGTGTGGTGGCTCATGCCTATAATCCCAATGCTTTAGGAGGCTGAGGTAGGAGGATCGCTTAAAGTCAGGAGTTCAAGACCAGCCTAGGTAACATAGAGAGCACCCCCATCTCTACAAAAGATACAAAAATTAGCCAGCATGCTGACACATGCCCGTAGTCACAGCTACACAGGAGGCTAGGGTTGGGGGCTTGCTTGAGCCCAGGAGTTGGATACTGTAGTGAGCTTTGATAGTACAACTGCACTCCAATCTAGATGACAGATTGAGATCCCACCCCAAAAAAAGTACGTGGAGGCCGGGCGCGGTGGCTCACGCCTGTAATCCCAGCACTTTGGGAGGCCGAGGCGGGTGGATCACAAGGTCAGGAGATCAAGACCATCCTGGTCAACATGGTGAAACCCCATCTCTACTAAAAATACAAAAAATTAGCTGGGCATGATGGCGCGTGCCTGTAATCCCAGCTACTCAGGAGGCTGAGGCAGGAGAATTGCCTGAACCCAGAAGGCGGAGGTTGCGGTGAGCCGAGATCGCGCCATTGCACTCCAGCCTGGGTAACGAGAGCGAAACTCCGTCTCAAAAAAAAAAAAAAAAAAAAAAAAAAAAAGTACGTGGAGAAGACAAAGGCTTAGTTCAACAAATTTACAAAAAAATTTTTTAAATTCAAGGCATCTCTGCGTGTTCTCACTCATAGGCGAGCGTTGAATAATGAGAACACATGGGTATAGGGAGGGGTACATCACACACTGGGGTGTGTTGAGGGGTGGGGGTCTAGGGGAGGGGCAGTGGGGGGGGAGGGGGGTAGGGATAACACTGGGAGAAATGCCCGATGTAGGTGATGGGGGGATGAACGCAGCAAACCACCATGGCATGTGTGTACCTATGCAACAATTCTGCAAGATCTCCGCATGCACCCCAGAGCTTCAATTACAAAAAAAAAAAAAAAAGCCACACTGAAAAAAAAAATTCAAGGTGTTTAAAGACTTCTTTGTATTCACTGTACTCATCATCAGCAGGTACATATGTGAAAAATATTTGACTATCACGTGTTATTCAACCAATGTGTCAACAGTGAGCTTCATTTGTTCTTGTGGACTTAATAATGTTCAGTCTTGTGAATTTTTGTCATAAATAGAAGCAAGTCTCCTCATTTGCCCTATCACACAGCAGTTCGATGGTTTTGCAGTGGTAAAATTGTACGTAGGGTTTTTTTAAGCTCATAGTTAAGATTCAAATTTTTCTTTCTTTTTTTTTTTTTTTTTTTTGAGAGATGGAGTTTCGCTCTTGTTACCCAGGCTGGAGTGCAATGGCGCGATCTCGGCTCACCGCAACCTCCGCCTCCTGGGCTCAGGCAACTCTCCTGCCTCAGCCTCCTGAGTAGCTGGGATTACAGGCACGCGCCACCATGCCCAGCTAATTTTTTGTATTTTTAGTAGAGATGGGGTTTCACCATGTTGACCAGGATGGTCTCGATCTCTCGCGATCCACCCGCCTCGGCCTCCCAAAGTGCTGGGATTACAGGCTTGAGCCACCGCGCCCGGCCTAAGATTCAAATTTTTCTAAATGAGGACTTTCCGTGACCACTACAACTCTGAATGGCTTTGGGAATTAGCTTCTGCTGCAGACTTGATAATGTTTTTGGATGCATTAAGCCTAAAACTACAGGACGAAACAGAGCTTGGATAGGAAGCTTCTATTCAGCAAAGCCATTTGGATGACAACAATGGTGTTGGAATCATAAGCAATATCAAGCTACTTTTTCCACTCCTTCTGCTGTCAAAAATTAAAACGAGAAGCAAGATCTCCATCCCGTACAAATTTGCAGAGAATATATTTTTCAATACTGTTCCAGCAATATTTGTCATACTTCAATGCAAATGCAAAGGATATTCTCATATTTCAAAACCCATTTTACTGTGCTGTTGAGAAGCTTCTACAGAACCTTCAAGGGGAAGTAATTAATCTGCAGTGTAGTAATACGCTAAAAGGCAAATATCAAAGAAAGAATACAATAAAATTCTATAAATGCCCTCAAGCGATGAATGTAGACAATTAAAATCTTATGCTATGAATGTCGGTGTTCAGTAGTATCTTACTGGCGTGAAAAAACATTTCCTTGTTTTGTAAGTACCTATATAATACCTCAATTGTCCTGTTAGCCCACAATACCCATGAATATTCATTTTGTTGTTTGCAGAAAATAGAAAAGCCCCTCATCTGGAGAGCCATAGGTGTCTGAAAGCAGAGGTGGGTGGATCACCTGAGGTCAGGAGTTCAAGTTGCAGAGAAATGTCATTAAAAGTGACATTAAAGGCTGGGCACAGTGGCTTATGCCTGTAATCCTGGCACTTTAGGAAGGTGAAGCAAGCGGATCGCTTGCACCCAGAGGTTCGAGACCAGCCTGTGCAACATAACCAAACTCTATCTCTACAAAAAATGCAAAAATTAACCAGGAGTGGTGGCTCGTGCCTGTAGTCCCAGCTACTCGGAAGGCTGAGGTGGGAGGATCTCTTAAACCCATGAGATCAAGGCCGCAGTGAGCTGTGATCACACCACTGTGTGAGCTGTGTGTCTTCCAGCACACATGACAGAGCAAGAGCTGTCACACACACACAAAAAAAAGGCCAGGCAAGGTGGCTCATGCCTGTAATTCTAGCACTTGGGAGGCCGAGGTGGGTGGATCACCTGAGGTCAGGAGTTCAAGACCAGCCTGGCCAACAGGGTGAAACCCTGTTTCTTAAAAAAAAAAAAAAAAAAAAAAAAGTGACTTTTTTTTGTGCCCACAGGAAAAACAACAACAACAAAAAAGTGACATTGAAGGATTGCTTGCTAGGGAAAGTTTGGTTAAGCATGCAATCTAATTATTCCAATTTAGAAAACAAAACCTTACCTGCAGCCATGTTACTTTAATAAAAAATAGAAGTGGACCTGAATCTACTTCTTTCTACTACTATAAACCAAACACGAGCAATTTGGTTTCAGCAAACAACACCATCTGTCTCTCATCAGTGCTGCCAATTTTAATTTTTATTAGTTTTATAGTTTTGTTTGTATTTCATTTGTACATCTTGTATTGGATTCAGACACCAATAACACTAAGGAATTTAATATTATATTTGCTCATATATATGAGCAAAGTATACTAAAATAAAAATTATAATTATATAATTTTATTATATTATATAATTATATTAATATAAAATTACATTTTAATATAATGAGCAAACATTATATTAAAAATAGTCTTTATATTCAGCTGGGTACAGTAGCTCACGCCTGAAATTTCAGCACTTTGGGAAGCCGAGAAGGGCAGATCACAAGGTCAGGAGTTCGAGACCAGCCAGACCAAAGTGGTGAAACCTGGTCTCTACTAAAAATATAAAAATTAGCCGAGTGTGGTGGCACGCATCTGTAATCCCAGCTACTCTGGAGGCTGAGGCAGGAGAATCATTTGAATTCAGGAGGCGGAGGTTGCAGTGAGCTGAGATCACGCCATTGCACTTCAACCTGGGTGACAGAGGCCGACTTCATCTCAAAAAAAAAAAAAAAATAGTCTTTATTTTCGTCAGGATGAGGTCTCACTATATTGCCTGGGCTGGTCTCAAGTTCCCCAGTTAAAGCAACCCTCCTGCCTCCACCTCCCAAAATGCTGGGATTTCAGGTGTGAGCTACCGCACCTGGTCAAAATATAGTCTTAAGTCACCACCCTGAGGTGGACATTTATTTCTTTATAAGGGTCCAGTTAAATACTCAAATTTGAATTGGAATGATACAGAGGAGATTAGCATGGCCCTGGCCAAGGATGACATGCAAATTCATGAAGAGTTCCATATTTTAATAAAATCTTGAGCTGTTGTTCACCTCAGAAATCCATCCATCAATCAATCAATACTCGATTTCGATAAAACACTGCCTGAAGTTGAACATCCCCCAAGATCAGAGCAATTGTCTCAATCGGGTGTTAGATGTGAACATGGATTCGAAGCCCCGAATCTTCCCAGATGTATTTTCATTTACTGAAAAGGAACCTTATGAATACACATAAATCTGTTAGTTGGAGAAGTGTGAAAAAGCTAAGTGCGGTACTTCTCATCAAGTGGTCACGGAAATGGCGGAGTGTCCGGAAGAGGATCTGTTAGGCAGAATGACCTGCACAGCGGTCTGGGCTTACCTCTTCAGATGCAGCAGTTCTCAGACTGAACGTGCACAGAATGACCTGGAGAGCTTGTTTAACAGAGATTCTCAAACTTCTCTTCCAACGATTTTCACCCAGCAGCTCTAGAATGAGACCCAGGGGTGTGTGTTTATAGCAAACATCTCAGAAGATTCTGACACTGAGAACACACGGACAACCGTATTTTGAGAAAAAATGCTTTCATGACTCCTGATTTTCATGGCTCCATTCTGTCACTGATTGATTGATTGAGATGGAGTCTTACTCTGTTCCCAGGCTGGAGCGCAGTGGTGCGATCTTGGCACACTACAACCTCCGCCTTCCGGGTTCAAGCGATTCTCCTGCCTCCTGAGTAGGTGGCATTAGAGGCATCCCCCACCATGCCCAGCTAATTTTTGTATTTTTAGTAGTGACTATGTTAGCCAAGTTGAACTTGAACTCCTGACCCTAGGTGATCCACCCGCCTCGGCCTCCCAAAGTGCTGAGATTACAGGTGTGAGCCACCACACCTGGGCTGTGCTTCACTTTAGATCCCAGATCTTTTTCTTTTCTTTTCTTTTCTTTTTTTTTTTTTTTTTGAGATGGAGTCTCACCCTATCAGCCAGGCTGGAGTGCAATGGCGCGATCTCAGCTCACTGCAACCTCTGCCCCTGGGTTCAAGCAATTCTCCTGCCTCAGCTCCTGAGTAGCTGGGATTACAGGCGCGTGCCACCACACCCAGCTGATTTTTTTTTTTTTTTTTTTGGTATCTTTAGTAGACATGGGGTTTCACCATGTTGGCCAGGCTGGTCTCAAAGTCCTGACTTTGTGATCTACCTGCCTTGGCCTTCCAAAGTGCTGGGATTACAGGCATGAACCACCACACCCGGCCAATCTCAGATCTTTTTCCATGCTACAAGGTTGTTTTTTCTGCAATGATTCCCTACCGTACCAGGTGAGATGGAAAGAGCTCAGCCATTCCATCTTGCTATTCTCTTCATTATTGTTATAAATCCTAAACCACACTTTCTGCAGAACCGTTTAGAAGATAGCAGTGCCTTGGGCTATTTTGTTTGTAACTACCTAGAAGTAATTTTCTTGCTTTCAGGTTTAAAGATTCAAATACCGGCCGGGCGCGGTGGCTCAAGCCTGTAATCCCAGCACTTTGGGAGGCCGAGGCGGGTGGATCACAAGGTCAAGAGATCGAGACCATCCTGGTCAACATGGTGAAACCCCGTCTCTACTAAAAATACAAAAAATTAGCTGGGCGTGGTGGCGCGTGCCTGTAATCCCAGCTACTCGGGAGGCTGAGGCAGAAGAATTGCCTGAGCCCAGGAGGCGGAGGTTGCGGTGAGCCGAGATCGCGCCATTGCACTCCAGCCTGGGTAACAAGAGCGAAACTCCGTCTCAAAAAAAAAAAAAAAAAAAAAAGATTCAAATACCAAGTAAGTCAAGTTTCAGTTGAAAACTAAAATGTGACTAAGACTCATTCTCTAGCATTCTAGTTATTCATTTATTTATTTATTTATTTTTTAGATGGAGGGTTTCACCATGTTGACCAGGATGGTCTCGATCTCTTGACCTCGTGATCCACTCACCTCGGCCTCCCAAAGTGCTGGGATCACAGGCTTGAGCTACCGCGCCCGGCCTTCTAGTTATTTTTTTAAAGTCTTAAACAACATAAACAATCTATAGTCTTACATTTAGCAATTTTCTGAAATCTCCACTGAAGGTTCAGACACACACAAAAAGCCCTTGCTTCACTGCTTGAAAAACAGATGAATACCATCATTTTTGGCCAAAATAATTAGTACAGCCCACGCTTAATGGTTAATATTAATATAAAACCTCTACCCCTCAATATTAGTTTCAATGTAAGGCATCAAAAACCTAATGTCAGCAGTGCCTCACACCTGTAACCTCAGCCCTTCAGGAGGCTGAGGCAGGAGGATCACTTGAGGTCAGGAGTTTGAGACCAGCCTGGGCAACATGGTAAGCCCTGCCCCAACCATATCTACTAAAATTCAAAAAAAAAATTAGGCAGGAGAGGTGGCCTACGCCTGTTGGGGCTGAAGTGGGAGGATCACTTGAGCCTGGGAGGCGGAGTTTGCAGTGAGCTGAGATCACACCACTGCACTCCAGCCTGGAAAACAGAGTGAGACCCTGGCATCAGCCCAAACAAAACAAACCTAGTGTCACTAAAAAAGACTTTAAATAAGTGTAAAATTGAGGCCACTTCCTGAGCAAACATTGCTGAGGAAACCAAAGTGTTAAACTAATTTTCTTTTTCCTTTTTTTAAGATAGAGTTTCACTCTTGTTGCCTAGGTTGGAATGCAATGGTGTGATCTCAGTTCACTGCAACCTCCACCTCTCAGGTTCAAGTGATTCTCCTGCCTCGGCCTCCCAAGCAGCTGGGATTACAGGCATGCACCACCACGCCCAGCTAAATTTTAAGTAGAGATGGGGTTTCGCCATGTTAGCCAGGCTGGTTTCAAACTTCTGACCTCAGATGACCCGCCCACCTTGGCCTTCCAAAGGGCTGGGATTACAGGCGTGAGCCACTGTGCCCGACTCCTAGTCTGATTTTCAATGGGTATGTTCCTCCACTGCCAGTCCCCACAACCCACTGCCTGGTAAAACAAAAAGCATTTATTAGAAACAAAAGGTTTTTCTAGGATGGAAAATAATTTTTAGCACTGGGAAATGACAGGGTCAAAGCTCACCTGGTAGCAGAAAGCTCTGGGCAGTGACTTCTAGTCTCAGTTCAGCTCCTGATGTTGGTGAGACTAGAAGACATGTGGGTTCACTGCCCGGTTTCCTTGCTGTGAGCCTAGAAGAGCAAGCACCTTGCTTTACCAAGGAACCCCAAGTGTGGCACCTAAGTGATGGTGAGGTAACAGCCTTGCCCTTTGTGACAGTTCCCCCACCCTTCTGGTGGCCCTGCCATTTGGATTATTCACCACGTGTTTATTCTCAATCCCTCCCTCCTTACTCCCTCCCTCCCTCCCTCCCTCCCTCTTCCCCTCCTTCCTTCTCTCCCTATCTCTCCTCCTCCTTCCCTCCCTCCCTCCCTCCCTCCCCCTCTCCCTCCTTCCTTCCTTCCTTCCTTCCTTTCTTCCTTTCTTTTCTTTTTTTGAGACAGGGTCTCACTTGGTCTGGCACCCAGGCTGGAGTGCAGTGGTGCAGTCCTAGCTGACTGCAGCCTCCAACTCCTGGGCTCAAGTGATCCTCCCGCCTCAGCCTTCCCAGGTAGCTGGGACTACAAGTGTGCGCCACATGTCTGGCTAACTTTCAAATATTTTGTAGACACAGGGTCTCACTATGTTGGTCTTGAACTGCTGGGCTCCAGCGATCCTCCCACCTTGGCCTTCCAGAGTTCTGGGATTATATGCACGCGCCACTGTGCCTGGCCCTATGCTCAATTTCGACACCTTCTCTTGATCATGCCCCGTTCCCTGACCTCCCAAGTCTCCTGGCTGCAGTCTGTGCTAGTGCACCCTCTGCTTTTCCCAAACGCGACTCCTAACTCCCAACCTCCCTCCCCCCATAGTGTTCGCAGGCCTGGCTCCTGCGGCACAGAGCTCACCTCCATCCCTCTGCCTGTGCTGTCCCTGGACAAGCCCCCCAGACAGGCAGCTCTCAGTGTGGGCCGCAGTGTGGTCTTCCCGGTACGAGGCTCACATCTCTCCTGACTCCCACCCCTGCCCCTCCCTCCCTCCCAGGTGCACCTGCGCACACTGTAATAATGCCCTTCTGTGTCATCACGAGGTCACGGCCCTCCTCACAGCCCCGGCCTCCCCTGACTTCCCTCGGGCTCCTGGTGCTCTGGGCAGGGTGCACCATCTCCTCCCCCTCCACCCCCATGATAATTAGAGGTTAGACTTGGCATTCTTCAATGGTTTGCTCTGTCAATTTGGGTGGAAGAAAGATGAGTTGAATGGAGAAAGGACACAGCTTCAGAAAACCTAGAATACCCTGAAAACCCTGATTTTTATCCTCACCCTCAAGGATCCTATTTCACAGATGTCTATAGATCAGTTTACTTCCCGAGCTTTTTCCTTGCTAAATAGATTCCTTCTTTTCTTTTTTTTTTTTTATTTGCAATGGCATTTTGCTCTGTCACCCAGGCTGGAATGCAGTGGTGCAATCTCAGCTCACAGCAACCTCTGCCTCCCAGGTTCCAGTGAGTTTCCTGCCTCGGCCTCAAGAGTAGCTGGGATCACAGGCATGTGCCACCATGCCTGGCTACTTTTTGCATTTGCTGAGGAGTGATTTACTTCCAATTATGTGGTCAATTTTAGAGTACGTGCCATGCGGTGCTGAGAAGAATGTATATTCTGTGGATTTGGGGTGGAGATTTCTGTAGATATCTATTAGGTCTGCTTGGTCCAGTTCTGAGTTTGAGTCCTAGATATCCTTGCTAATTTTCTGTCTTGTTGATCTGTCTAATACTGACAGTGGAGTGTTAAAGTCTCCCACTATTATTGTGTGGGAGTCTAAGTCTCTTTGTAAGTCATTAAGAACTTGCCTTATGTATCTGGGTGCTCCTGTATTGGGTGTGTATATATTTAGGATCGTTAGCTCTTTTTGTTGCATTGATCCTTTTACCATTATGTAATGTCCTTCTTTGTCTCTTTTGATCTTTGTTGGTTTAAAGCAGGCGTCCCCAAACGTTTTACACAGGGGGCCAGTTCACTGTCCCTCAGACCATTGGAGGGCCACCACATACTGTGCTCCTCTCACTGCCCACCACTGAAAGAGGTGCCCCTTCCTCAAGTGCGGCAGGGGGCCGGATAAATGGCCTCAGGGGGCCGCATGCGGCCCGCGGGCTGTAGTTTGGGGACGCCTGGTTTAAAGTCCATTTTATCAGAGACTAGAATTGCAACTCCTGCTTTTTTTTTTTTCTCTTCATTTGCTTGATAAATCTTCCTCCATCCCTTTATTTTGAGCCTGTGTGTCCTTGCATGTGAAATGGGTTTTGTGAATACAGCACACCAATGGGTTTTGACTTTTTATCCAATTTGCCAGTCTGTGTCTTTTGATTGAGGCATTTAGCCCATTTACATTTAAGGTTAACATTGTTATGTGTGAATTTGATCCTGCCATTTTGATGGTAGCTGGATGTTTTGCCCATTAGTTGATGCATTTTCTTCATTGTGTTGCTGGTCTTTACCATTTGGTATGTTTTTGGAGTGGCTGGTGCTGGTTGTTCCTTTCCTTGTTTAGTGCTTCTTTCAGGAGCTCTTGTAAGGCAGGCCTGGTGGTGACGATATCTCTCAGCAATTGCTTGTCCATAAAGGATTTTCTTTCTCCTTCGCTTATGAGGCTTAGTTTGGCTGGATATGAAATTCTGGGTTGAAAGTTCTTTTCTTTAAGGATGTTGAATATTGGCCCCCATGCTTTTCTGGCTTGTAGGGTTTCTGCAGAGAGAGCCGCTGTGAATCTGATGGGCTTCGCTTTGTGGGTAACCCAACCTTTCTCTCTGGCTGCCCTTACCATTTTCTCTTTCATTTCAACCCTGGTGAATCTGACGATTATGTGTCTTGGGGTTGCTCTTCTTGAGGAATACCTTGTGGTGTTCTCTGTATTCCTGGACTTGAACGATGGCCTGCCTTGGTAGGTTGGGGAAGTTCTGCTGGATAATATCCTGAAGAGTGTTTCCCAGCTTGGATTCATTCCTCTGTCACATTCAGGTACACCTATCAGATGTAGATTAAGTCTTCTCACATAATACCATCATATTTCTTGAAGGCTTTGTTCATTTCTTTTTGCTCTTTTTTTCTCTATTGTTGCCTTCTCATTTTATTTCATTGAGTTGATCTTCAATCTCTGATATCCTTTCTTCTGCTTGGTTGATTTGGCTATTGAAGCTTGTGTATGCTTCACTAAGTTCTCGTGCTGTGTTTTTCAGCTCCATCAAGTCGTTTATATTCTTCTCTAAGCTGTTTATTCTAGTTAGCATCTCATCTAACCTTTTTTCTAGGTTCTTAGTTTATTTGCATTGGGTTAGAACATGTTCTTTTAGCTCTGAGAAGTTTGTTATTACCTACCTTCTGAAGCCTGTTTCTGTCAATTCATCAGATTCATTCTCCATTCATCTTTGATCCCTAGCTGGTAAGAAGTTGTGATCCTTTGGAAGTGGAGAGGCGTTCTGGTTTTCGGTATTTTCATCCTTTTTGTGCTGGTTTCTTCCCATCTCAATGGCTTTATCTACCTGTGGGCTTTGTAGTTGGTGAGTTTCAGATGGGGTCTCTAAGTAGATGTACTTTTTGTTGATGTTGAAGTATTTCTTTCTGTTTCTTAGTTTTCCTTCTAACAGTCAGGTCCCTCTGCTGCAGGACCACTGGAGGTCCACTCCAGACCCTGCTTGCCTGGGGATCACCTGTGGGGGCTGCAGAACAGGAAGGGTTGCTGCCAGTTTCTTCCTCTGCTATCCTTGTCCCAGAAGGGTACTCACCAGATATCGGCCTGAGCTCTCCTTTATGAGGTGTCTGTTTGGGTATATGGGGGTCGGGGAGTTGCTTGAGGAGACAGTCTGTCCCTTACAGGAGCTCAAGTGCTGTGCTGGGAGCTCCATCATTCCCAGAGCTGCTGGACAGGTACTTTTATTTTATTTTATTTTATTTATTTATTTATTTTGAGACAGAGTCTTGGTCTGTTGCCAGGCGCCAGGCTGGAGTGCAGTGGCACAATCTCGGCTTACTGCAACCTCCGCCTCCGGGTTCAAGTAATTCTCTTGCCTCAGCCTCCTGAGTAGCTGAGACTACAGGCACCTGCCACCACGCCCAGCTAATTTTTGTATTTTTTAGTAGAGACAGGGTTTCACCATGTTGTCCAGGATGGTTTCGATCTCTTGACCTCGTTATCCACCCTCCTCAGCCTCCCAAAGTGCTGGGATTACAGGCGTGAGCCACCGAGCCCAGCCGCTGGGCAGGTACTTTTAAGTCTGCTGCAGCGGAACTCATAACCACCTCTTTTCCCAGGTGCTCTGTCCTAGGAAGGTCGGCTTTATTTGTAAGTTCTTGTCATGCTGCTGCCTCTTTTCATAGATGCCCTGCCCGGCAGGGAGTAGTCTAGTCAGTGTGCCAGCAGAGGCACTACTGAGCTGCCTGTGAAGTGCCTGGGTCATGGGGGACGCCCTTCCCCCCACTGAGCTCGGCCATCCTGGGTTCAGCTGCACTTGCTGTGAAACTCTCAATCCAGAGCGTTTCAGATTGCTTGTTTTGTGGGGGTGGTACCCGCTGAGCCAGATCACCTGGCTCCCTGTCTCTGCCCCTCCCTGTCTGTCTCCCAGGTGTTCCAGGTGCCAGTCAAAACAGCCGCCCAGACTTGTGTGAGTTTCTTTGCACCCACCCAGCACCAGCTGAAACCTCTGCTAAAAACTCCTGGTGCTTTTGGCCCGGGAACCTCCTGGTCTGTGGGCAGTGAAAACCTGTTTGGAAATGCAGTGTTCACTCACCCTCTGCTGTTCTCACTGGGAACTGCACTCCGGAGCTCTTCCTATTTGGCCATCTTGGATCCTTGACCTAATGGCATCGTTTTTAAGCTATGGATGATCCTTTGAAAAAAAAAAAATTAAAGGATAATGGAAATGTACTTTAAACCGGAGTGCAAGGGAGCTCCTGGAAGCAGAAGGGAAAACAGGAAGAGCTTTTCCCTTCCAGGTCACGGCAGGGAACGTTTCTCCTCTAGTCAAACAATGCTGGGTGGGGAGGATGCCCCATGGGGAGACGTCTCAGGGGTCAAGAGGACATTCTGGAGATTTCCTACAACTTGCCTGGTGTTTTTCTCAAAGACTCAGTAGCCACCTTCAGAATTACATTCTTGTTTATATTTTAAGTTCAACATATTACATAATCAGTCTCAGAATTCCTTATCAGGTGGCTCCTGGGAGCCTGCACCCACTCTTATTCCTGCCCCATCTGGGTTCCCTGGCACGTGGAAAGGTTTAACGAAAAGGACTCTTTCCTTGAAGAATACTCATTGTTACTTTTTAAAAAGCATTAAGGCCTGGCGAGGTGGCTCACACCTGTAATTCCAACACTTTGGGAGGCCAAAGCCAGCAGATCACAAGGTCAGGAGTTTGAGACTAGCCTGGCCAACATGGTGAAATCCTGTGTCTACTAAAAATACAAGAAAAAAGAAATTAGCCAGGCATGAGGGCATGCACCTGTAATCCCAGCCACTCAGGAGGCTGAGGCTGGAGAATCTCTTGAACCCAGGAAGGCAGAAGTTGCAGTGAGCCGAAATCGCACCACTGCACTCCAGCCTGGGCAACAAAAGCAAGACTCCGTCTCAAAAAAAAAAAAAAAAAAAAAAAAAAAGCATTAAATAGGCTATGCTATTTTAAGGAAGTAAAAAATATTTATTTTAGATAAGTGATTACATCTCGCATAGGGCTCATTTTGAAATAATGATTTAAGACAAATCCAGGCTGGGTGTGGTGGCTCACGCCTGTAATCCCAGCACTTTGGAATGCCGAAGCAGGCGGATCCCTTGAGGTCAGGAGTTCAAGACCAGTCTGGCCAACATGGCGAAACCCCATGCCTACTAAAAACATTAGATGTCTCTAAAGTCTCTTTAGTAAACCCCATGTCTACTAAAATATTAGAAAAAATTAGCCAGGGGTGTTGGCATGTGCCTGTAATCCCAGCTGCTCAGGAGGCTGAGACAGGAGAAGCACTTGAAACCAGGAAGCGGCGATTGCAGTGAGCCAAGATTGCGCCATTGCACTCCAGCCTGGGCGACAGAGCAAGACTCCATCAAAGGAAAAAAGAAAAAGGAAAGGAAGGGAGGGAGAGAGGGAGGGAGGGAGGGAGGGAGGGAGGGAGGGAGGGAGGGAAAGAAAGAAAGAAAGAAAGAAAGAAAGAAAGAAAGAAAGAAAGAAAGAAAGAAAGAAAGAAAGAAAGAAAGAAAGAAGGAAAGAAAGAAGAGAAAGAAAGAGAAAGAGAGACAGAAAGGGAGGGAAGGAGGGAGGGAGGGAGGGAGGGAGGGAAACACTGGATCTAGGACGTCACTTCGGTTCCTTTATCAATTTGGCTCCCCCTAGAGGTCAGTTAGCAAATTTTAGGCAGTGCCACTTAAACCCATCGGGCCTCTTTTAAAACAGTAATTTCTCCTGGGAAGGTTTTGGGAGCAATGATTGAAATTGATTAATAAAGTCTATGTTTTAGCAAACATTACATTTAATTTTTTGTTTAAAATTACTAAGCTTTCCAGGTTTAGCAAAAAGAAAAAAATTACAGGACACTCAGTAATATTTAAATTTCAGATTAAAAAAAAATTCTTTTAAACCTAAGAATGTCCCAAATGCATTAAGTTGGCAACTCTGAGTATCTGTACATAGAGACATACACTATACATACAGTGTTTTATTCCTCATTTGTTAAGTGAGGATTCTGAGAAGCCAAACATCCAACTCCAGCCTCTCATTTCTCCACATTCCCACGGTCTGTTCTTGTTTTTTTCATTCTAAGTTTTCTTCTAAGTTCTCAAAAAAAATCAGATCACAGGTCTGGTCAGATAACTTGATTTTAAGCTCCAAAGACCCTGAGATATTATAGGAAACCAAAATATTTTGCCCCAAAATATACTTTGTTGGCATATTTTGAGATAGCTCTTCAGAGAGCCAAGCAGCCTTGCAAAGCTGTCTTTTGTGTGGAGCTTTGGATCTGTAGAGCAAATCTGTATCCCTGCAGCCAGGCCGTCTGAGGTCCTACCTGGTCCAGATCTAGGAAAGATGAACAGAGTGTGACATCTCTCAAGGTCTGAAAGGAACATTTCCCACCTTTTCTCTCTGAGGGCTGCTACCTGTGAGGTTTCAGCTGCATAGTAAGACCTCCTTTGCTAGCCAGGCACCCTCTTCTCTCCTTTCCATAACCTGTCTTGCCACCATCGCCTTTTTGGGGCTATGCTCTGAGTCCCCATTCTTTCTGTAATATCAAAATTGTAGAAAAGACCAGGCCTGATGGCTCATGCCTATAATCCCAGCACTTTGGGAGGCCCAGGCAGGTGGATCACTTGAAGTCAGGAGTTCAAAACCAGCCTGGCCAACATGGCCAAACCCCATCTCTACTAAAAATACAAAAAATTAGCCAGGTGCACTGGTGGGCACCTGTATTCCCAGCTACTCCGGATGCTGAGGCATGAGAATCACTTGAAGCTGGGAGGTGGAGGTTGCAGTGAGCTGAGATTGTGCCACTGCACTCCAGCCTGAGCAATGGGGCAAGACTCCGTCTCGAAACTTAAAAAAAAAAAAAAAAAAAAAAAAACAAGGCAGAAAAGCGTCTGAGCTCCTTGGGGAAGCGGGGGCAATCACTCTATGATTTTCCTCTGTGCATGTTGATAGATGTGCATGCTTTGTCTCTTAATGATCCCAGCCACTCGGGAGGCTGAGGCAGGAGAATTGCTTGAGCCTGGGAAGCAGAGGCTGCAGTGAGCCGAGATCGCACCACTGTATTCCAGCCTGGGCCACAGACGAAGACCTTGTCTCAAAAAAAAAATTTTTTTTAATTAAAAAAAATAAAAAGGAACGGAGGTGAGTTGGGGCGGGGGGTGGAATTCCTTAAGTATCACCCTAATATACCCAACAAGAAAGAGGCGGGTCAAACATACAGGATGCAAGGATGAGTTTTGCACGAGAACAGAAATCACAGCCGTCCCCTTGCCATTTTGTTTCCTCCCGGCGGGAAGGAAAGCTGGAGAAAGTGGCTCCAGTTTTCTGGCATCGATGGAGATCATCGTATTTTTCCTTCTTAACAAATGAATATGAGTTACATTCACAGATTTCTTAACATTTTTGCATTTACAGTTTTTAAATTTTTGTGTTCCTGAGATGAACCTCACTTAGCTTATCTATATTACTATTTAAATGTGCTTCTAAATTATCTTGATGAATATTTGATTCGGAATTTTGGCCCTCATATTTAGAAATGAAATTGATCTGTAATACTTTCCCACTGTCTGCACCTGGGTCCATTGGTTTGGCAGCCATAGTGAGAAGGAACTTCCGGCTGCGTCCCAGGGTCATTGATCTCTAAGGCTGTCAGGAGGAGCCCCAAAATGGAATCAAGAAGCTGGGGGCAGCCCGGCCCCTTGTTTCTGCCACTGCTCCTACTGCCTCTACTTGGCCCTGCGTTTGTGCTGTGAGAGTTGGCGTGCACACCCTCACATGCTCACGTTCACACTCTGTGAGCTGTGAACACGTAGGAGCCCAGGGAGGCCTTTACCGCACAGCCAATCCCTGCCTCAGACTTCCACCTCCCACAGAACGGAACCCTGGGGTTACACAATTCCCTCCTCTCCCATGCACGGGAGTTTTCAGCTTCCCCAAACCTGGGGGTGGCCAATACCCAGGCTCTAGGGAAGCAGCTTCCACCCCAAGCACGCAAATGGATTTTCCCAACAGAAACAGGATTTTTTTCCTCTCAAAGGATTCTGATGCAGCTATAAAGAAAATATAAACCTTCCCACCTTCTAATAGTGGCTATAAAATAACTGTATGGTTTTCAATGATTTTTAAGGAGATACTGTATTAATATTCGGGTATATTTTATCCCAAAGTATTGTACTCACTGTTGTTAACCCTTAATAATCGTTCTTTCTCTTCCTTCCTTCCTTTCTTTCTTTCTTTCAAGATGGAGTCTCGCTCTGTTGCCCAGGTTGGAGTGCAATGGCTCGATCTCAGCTCACTGCAACCTCCACCTCCTGAATGCAAGCGATTCTCTTGCCTCAGCGAGTAGCTGGGACTACAGGTACACGCCACTACACCTGGCTAATTTTTTTGTATTTAGTAGAGACGGGGTTTCACCCTGTTAGCCAGGATGGTCTTGAATTCCTGACCTTGTGATCTATCCGCCTTGGCCTCCCAAAGTGCTGGGATTAGAGGCATGAGCCACTGGCCCTGGCCCAGTAATTTTTTAAAAACGGCAGATAGGCTGGGTGTTACAAGGCTGTTTCTGCCTGTCCATCCTCAGGGCGCGACCTGTCATCAAGGTCACCTCACGCTTTAGGATGGCCTGGATCCTCCTCAGCCATTATGCTTGCGAGCTAGGCAGCAGAGAGCGCAAAAGCGAGCAGAACTGGCTTTTTTTTTTTTTGAGACAGTCTCACTCCTTCGTCCTTTGCCCAGACTGGAGTGCAGTGACATGGTCTTGGTTCACTGCAGCCTCTAACCCCGGAGCTCAAGGGATCCTCCTACCTCAGCCTCGGGAATAGCTGGGACCACAGGGGTGCGCCACACACCCGGCTAATTTTTGTATTTTTAGTAGAAACAGGGTTTTGCCATGTGCCCAGGCTGGTCTCGAACTCCTGGCCTCAAACAGTCCACAAGTCTCAGCCTCCCAAAGTGCTGGGATTAGAGGCATAAGCCACCTCGCCCAGCTCTGCAGTTTTTTTCTTATGGGACACATGGTCCAGGCTTGTTCCTTTGCATCCACGTAACTCGAATTCATGCATTCCAGCTGCCGAGCAGCATTGCTTCGTATGAGTAAACCACAGTTAGCACTTCCTTACTGAAGGACGCAGGTTCCAAAATTTCCCCTTTTTCTCTTTTTGAGACGGAGTTTCACTCTTGTCATTCTGGCTGGAGTGCAGTGGTGAAATCTCAGCTCACTGTCGCCTCTGCCTCACGGGTTCAAGCGATTCTCCAGCCTTGCCTCCTGAGTAGCTGGGATTACAGGCATGCGCCACCACACCCAGGTAATTTTGTATTTTTAGTGGCCAGGCTGGTCTTGAACTCCTGATCTCAGGTGATCCACCCATCTCATCCTCCCAAAGTGTTTGGATTACAAGTGTGAGCCACCACGCCTGGCTAAAATTTTCTATTATAAACATTGTTGCAATAAACAGTCTCCTTGTGGCTGCACGCCACAAGATGAACCACAGGGTCCTGTGTTCCTGGGCCACTCTCCCACCTCCCTTGCTGTAACGTGGGTCCCAGGCCTGATGCAAAGTTATGAGGTATCCCAGGCCAGTGGATCAAACCTTCTGTCTCTGTCTCTTCTAAGGTGGAAGAGAGTCCCTGTCATTGACCCAGGTGGCTGGCTCTTCTCCCCTGGGGATAGTGCCAGTGAAGGGACACAGTACTGGTCTCTGTTGTTGGTAGACTGGGTATTCAGTTTTATAAATTGCTAGATTAGCTTGGCAAGTAGGTGTATTCGTTCCATATTGCTACAGAACCATCCCCAAATGTAGAGGCTTGACACAGCATTTATCTCACAGTTTCTGTAAATCAGGAATCCAGCCCTGGCTGAACTGGGTCCTCTAACTAAGGGGCTGGATACGGCGGCTTGCACCTGTGATCCTAGCATTTTGGGAGGCCAAGGCGGGAGAATTGCTTGAGGCCAGGAGTTTGAGAAAAGCCTGGGCATTATTTTTATTTAAAAATTTAAAAATTAGCCAGGTATCATGATGGATACCTATAGTCCCAGCTAATCAAGGGGCTGACGTGGGAGGATCACTTGATTCCAGGAGTTTGAGGCTGTAATGAGCCAAGATTGCACCACTGTACTCTAGCCTGGGCGATAGAGTGATATCCAGTCTCTAAAAGAAAAACAATCATAATAATAAACAAAACCAAATAATTGGTTAACTATAAATGGGAACGAATTATCTTACTGGGGTCATGTTCTGAATCTGTATTGTGCTGACGATCACACAACTTGGTACGGTCGTTAAAAATCATTGAATCGTACAGTTAAAATGGGTGAATTTTACGGTGTGAAAGTTATGCCTCAGTTAAGTTACACATACATACGACATCAGCTGTAATGCTCTGTACAACCACAGCATGTCAGCAAAGACAGCCACGAACGATTTTTTTCATAAACCAAATTTTCCAGTGAAAATGCCATCAACCACTAGATGTAGCTGCCTTTTCACGACAGGAATGCCTTTGTTCTGGGTCTCAGGGACTTGAAGTTATCCAACACCAGGAATAAGGAAATATTTTCAAATATCAGCTTATTTAAACCGATCATGACTGAGCCTATCAAATCATTTTATCCTTGGGTACAATGCATATTCCTGGGGTGACAGGTGCTCTAAATCTCCAGACTTCACCACTATACAATTCATTCATGTAACCAAAACCACTTACACTCCAAGAGCTATTGAAATAAAAAATACATATTAAAAATCACTTTACCCATTGAATATACAATTTTAAAACTCACACCACAATTTTTAATAAGCAAACTAGAAATGCATTCCTATAAAAAATATTAAAACTGTTTTAAACCAGCCTTATACTGGTTACACATTTGTTTTGTTTTGTTTTGAGATGGAGTCTTGCTCTGTCACCCAGGCTGGAGCACAAGGGTGCCATCTCAGCTCACTGCAACCTCCGCCTCCCAGGTTTAAGCAATTCCTTTGCCTCAGCCTCCCAAGTAGCTGGGACTACAGGCACGCACCACCATGCCCGGCTAATTATTTTATTTTTAGTAGAGGCAGGGTTTCACAATTGTTGGCCAAGCTGGTCTTGAACTCCTGACCTCAATTGATCTGCCCACCCCAGCCTCCCAAAGTTCTGGGATTACAGGCGTGAGCCACCACACCCGTCCTGGTTATACATTTTGGTAAACATGTTTTATAAACTTTGATTTTTATGACATATTTCACATCTATATTTTATATTATTTATTTCCCCTCAGCTTTATTAAAGGGTAATTGAAAATATTTTAAAATGTACATTTTAAAGTACAATTTTACATTTTTTCAATTTAATTGCTATTCTGCTAAGAAAAAAGTGTCAATAAAACTTTTCAAATAACATGGCAAAATCTTCTAAAGAAAATATAACCTCTCCCTTCATTACTTCAGTTCTTTCAAGAATATTAAAATAATGAACTGGGTTATGGGACAGGAACCCTCCTAATGCACTCTGAAAACCACAACCTTTTCTGAGCCAGTGATAATTTCTGTTAACTTGGTGCAGCCCTGTTAGGTTGAGAAGGCCAGAGGAAACTCTTGTGGTGGAAAATTTCCAGTCAGTCACAGTTTTGGCACATTTATGAATAACAAAGTAAAACAACATTTGCCCAAGTGAAGTCTTCACGTGTCAAAGTCTTAATCTAGGTTACCAGAATCCAAGTAGACATCCCTGATGTCCCTGCCTTCATCACAGACCAGTTTCAGTCTCAGGCTTTTTTCTCTTCAATGCTGGGCAATCCTCAGAATGGATTATTTAAAATATTAATGTTGAAGACATTCCAAAAGACAATTTTATGGGTTCATGATCTGAGTTCTAAGAATCTAGACGCCGTGTTCACAGGGAAAAAATAAGCTCTGATGAACTCTTCTCTGAAATTTGCATTTCACTGTGAATTTCATCACAGTGTCACAAATGTCAAGCTCTGGAGAAAACAGAGGTTCCCAATCAAACAGAGGTCAAGTGACCTGGCCAAAGTGACACAGGAGTTTTTTGTTTGCTTGCTTTTTTTTGTTTGTTTTTTGAGACGGAGTTTCGCTCTTGTTACCCAGGCTGGAGTGCAATGGCGCAATCTCGGCTCACCGCAACCTCCGCCTCCTGGGTTCAGGCAATTCTCCTGCCTCAGCCTCCTGAGTAGCTGGGATTACAGGCACGCGCCACCACGCCCAGCTAATTTTTTGTATTTTTAGTAGAGACGGGGTTTCACCACGTTGACCAGGATGGTCTCGATCTCTTGACCTTGTGATCTGCCCTCCTCAGCCTCCCAAAGTGCTGGGATGACAGGCCTGAGCCACCGCGCCCGGCCTTTTGTTTGTTTTTAAGACACTGTCTGGCTCTGTCGTCCAGGCTGGAGTGTGGTGGCACAATCTCAGCTCACTGCAACCTCCGCCTCCTGGGTTCAGGCAATTCTCCTGCCTCAGCCTCCTGAGTAGCTGGGACTACAGGCGTGAGTCATCACATCCAGCTAATTTTTGTATTTTAGTAGAGACGGGGTATCACCATGTTGGTCAGACTGGTCTCAAACTCCTGACTTTGTGATCTGCCCACCTTGGCTTCCCAAAGGGCTGGGGTTACAGATGTGAGCCACTGCGTCCGGCCTGACACAGGAGTTTTAACAGAAAAGCTAGGACCAGAACGCAGGTCTTGTGGCTATCAGCCACGGTTCCTCAAGCCAAGTACACACTACTGTTCATTCTCCTCTTCACAGCACCTGTGGCTTTGGCTGTTGGTGTTTTGCTGTAGTTCTTTGTATCCAGGGTAAATTTTTTTTTTTTTTTTTTTTTTTTTTGAGACGGAGTCCCGCTCTATCGCCCAGGCTGAAGTGCAGTGGCGCGATCTCGGCTCATTGCAGCTTCCACCTCCCGGGTTCCAGCGATTCTCCTGCCTCAGCCTCCTGAGTAGCTGGGATTACAGGCACGTGCCACTACGCCCAGCCAATTTTTGCATTTTTAGTAGAGACGGTGGTTTCCCCATGTTGTTTAGGCTGGTCTCGAACTCCTGATCTCATGATCTGCCTGCCTTGGCCTCCCAAAGTGCTGGGATTACAGGCATGAGCCATTGCCCCTGACCAGGATGGATTTTTAAATAAATAGATAATCACTGCCTGACTCATTTTGAAATCAGTCATGAAACAGGGATGTTTGGGATGCTCTAGAAGTAGTCAAGTAATCATTTAGTGAAAAATCCCTAAGAAACCACACCGAATCTCAGTGTGCTTTGGTGGGTGAAATCTATACCAGCTGTGGACGAGTTCCCGTGGATTTTCTGCTAAGCGCCCCCCAGCAACAGTCTTTTTGCTCTGTTGTTACATGGGGTGTTACCTGTTACGAAGCACTCAGCTGGTACTCCGACTTCTCCCACTGCCCCCAAAACTGCCACCATCCTGTATTCCTGAAGCAACAGCAACCCAGCGTTTAATGATGTTAAGTCAGGTTAGTTGACTAGAAAGACGTTATACCCTTGAAAAAGATTTGGCTTCCACCCTTCTAGGTCTAAACTCCAATAAAATCCAGCTGGGTTACATCAATTCAGATATCTGAATAAAAGGATGAATGAGATAAGTCAGAACTATGCATGCCAGGAAAGAAAATTATACCACCTAAAAGCTCCATCCTTCATAGCATCAAATCTATTTTAACACTGGCTGGTTATGTGAGGAAAAGGCTAATTAAAAAAAAAATCCTGGCTGACCAAAGAAGTATACATATATGTGTATTTATTTTTAAACAAATTAATATTGAGATGGATTAATGTTCTAAAATTTGGAATTTCTAACATTATCTTATTCAAAATTTCACATATCCAAAGTCTCTGAATCAAAATTGTTCAAAGGCATATAATGTAATTATCGTTACCAGGTCACTAACCTCTAAGCAACTGCTAAATGCCATCAGCACCTTCATCTCCAACTGCATCTTCCTGATATTTCAAGCTACAATAACAAAACAGATGCTGATCTCGGCATTACTAAGCAACAAAATATGTATACTTTTCAGAATACAAAAATATCACTTCCCCCAGTCAATGATACTTATTTTCCAAGAACTGTCAAAAACTTCTAGTGATATGGTTATGCCCATCCAATTCCCATGAGACCAACACTGTGATAACAGGTTATGATAAGAAATAAAATGCCACCCACAGGCGTGACTGAATGATATGCAAAACTCTTCGACTCTTTTCCACTATGTTCTTTTTTTTTTTTTTTTTTTTTGGACAGAGTCTCACTCTGTTGCCCAGGCTGGAATGCAGCGGTTCGATCTCCTGCCTCAGCCTCCCCAGTAGCTGGGACTACAGGTGCGTACCACCACACCCAGCTAATTTTGTATTTTTAGTATAGATGGGGTTTCCCCATGTTGGCCAGGCTGGTCTTGAACTTCTGACCTCAAGTGATCCACCCAGCTCGGCTTCCCAAAAAGTGCTGGGATTATAGGCTGAGCCACCAAGCCTGGCCTCATTTTCTGCTATGTTCTAACCACCTGAAGTAACTCATCATATGTACTTAAAGCAAAACTGGTAATTTTACTGAGAAAAGATGAATTTATTTTAAAGTCACTTACTTGCTAAAATTATGTGGCGTGGAAGAAATGTGTAAGGTTCTTACGTCAAATAATTCATTCTATTTGCAAGTAACTGTGTAGTCTTAGAGACAGATCTATAAGGATTCCCAAACCTTGTCAAATGATTGCCCCTCCCTCACACTTTACCCAAGACTCCCCAGAGTTACTCTCACATAGTTCACTAAAATAGATCAGATAAGACTTCCCTTACTCCCTTACCCCCATAGGGCTTGGCATACACTTGGAGAGCCCATGGCATAAAAGAATACCACCCATGAGTTTGGAAGTGTTCATAGACTAATAATGTTTCCAAGAAAATAAGCCGGTTGGAAGTCACACATACACTAGGTGGCGCTGTGGCTGTGACATTAAACACAGTCGAAGTGCCAGATAAACGCTGGGTGAGAGCATCCATGACTCAAAGGGAGAACTAAGAGTTCAGTGTTCTCCAACACTAGAGTGCTTCAGAAACATGCCAGGAACTCAGCGTGGTGGTGGCACATGCCTGTAATCCCAGCTATTCTGGAGGCTGAGGCAGGAGGATTGCTTCAGCCCAGGAGGTGGAGGCTGAGGTGATCCGTGATTGTACCACTGCACTCCAGCCTGGGCAACGGACCCTGTCTCAAAAAGAAGCAAACAAACAAATATGCAAGGAACTGGTGAAAAATACAAATACCCAGACCTCTTGAATGAAAATTCCAGAGGTATGGAATGCAGAACGGAAGACACAGACGGACACACTCACGCTATCCTCTCCCGGAACAGGCACTTTCATTCAGAGCCTCCTTATTTGGGCTTTTCACCTCCTCCAAAGTCTATCAGTAGTGGTTGGGCACAGTGGCTTATGCCTGTAATCCCAGCATTTTGGGAGGCCAAGGTGAGTGGATCACCTGAGGCCAGGAGTTCAAGACCAGCCTGGTCAACATGGTGAAACCCCATCTCTACTAAAAATACAAAAAATTAGCTGGGCGTGGTGGTGCGCGCCTTGTAGTCCCAGCTACTCAGAAGGCTGAGGCAGGAGAATCACTGAAACCCAAGAGGCGGAGGTTGCAGTGAGCCAAGATCACACCACTGCACTCCAGACTGGGTGGCAGAGCGTGACTGTGTCTCAAAAAAAAAAAGTGTATCAGTACTGAACTGTGTTTTAAAAGGTAAGAATTTAAAAGTTCATTCCTAAGTCAAGCCTGATGCTGGTCCGCTATGAATTGGTGCTTCTGAGAGCTCCACAAACACTGAACAGCAAGAACTCTCGTACACCTGGTTAACAGTCATTTGTCCCAGAAAATGACGGAGCCACAGGTCAAACACCCTTCATAAAGCGAGGTGGCTGAGAAAGATCTGGCAGAGTCCCTGTGTCACCTCCAGCAGTCACAGAGACCAGCTGGACTTTGGCATAGTAAGTGACAGGGTTTTCCTTCCAGCTTCTGTCCATTCAAATCACAGGAACAAATCCTTCTTCCGAAAGCTATGCTGCACAACAGCTGGCTGTAAATCCAGTTTATAGAAAAACAGAGGCTCGTAGAAATACACAGGTTATCACACTAGTTCAGAGATCTCAGTATTTCTAGTCCATTGCCAATAGCTGGAAATATTTAAGTAAATCCATCTGAAATTTGGTTTTCTTTTCTATAAAACGGAAGGGAAATTCCACCTGTTGGTCAGGCTCTGTGGCTCATGCCTGTAATCCCAGTACTTTGCGAGGCTGAGGCAGGTGGATCACTTGAGCCTAGGAACTGAAGACCAGCCTGGGCAACATGGCGAAGCCCTGTCTCTCTCTACAAAACAAACAAACAAACAAACAAACAAACAAAACCCCACAAAAATTAGCCAAGTGTAGTGGTGCGTGCCTGTAGTTCCAGCTCCTTGGGAGGCTGAGGTGGGAGAATTACTTGAGCCTGGGAGGCAGAGATTGCAGTGAACCGAGATTGTACCACTGCACTTCAGCCTGGGTGATACGGTGTGAGACCCTGTCTCAAAAAAAAAAATTACACAATCGAGACCTGTTTTAGCTGTAGGATTCTGTTTCAGTGAGCTCAGCTGTGACTTTGATGTTCCAATAGCTAGCTAGTCCTTAAACGTAGAGTCATTTTTTTTCCCAGTCAGCATCAGGGATTTGAAAAGCCAGAGAAAAGCGAAAATGTGCTTTTGTGCATCTGAACAGGAAGGTCTGGGTGTTCCCACACATAGCCACTCAGGCCACAGAGCTCTCTCTCTTCAGCCACCACCCACTTGAGTCATTGCCAGCAGGTGCTTGTCATTTTCCTGCCTTTGGGTCCAGACTGGATGAGATCCGCAGGCGCAGGACAGAGGCTCCCTGTCCCAGTTCTGCGCTTGGTCCTGAGCCATGTGACCTTTGGCAAGCTACTGAACTTCTCCAAGCTTGCTTTCTTGTCTGCAAAATGAGGATAATGGTAACAGCATGAACACTTGCCGGGCTGTGAGGAAGCCCCTAGGCACAGGGGGAGTGCTCTGTAAATGGTAGCTGTTATCCTTGCCTGCCATGATTACATGGCTGTAGCATCCGGGGAGCTCCATAGCTGGGAGAAAGCAAGCCCAGGACGGTGCTGGTAATGTCAGCACTGCCACAGCCCCGGGTCCCACAGCTCCGCTCTCTGCTTCTGGACGTCTTACAAATGCAGCCTCACTTGTTGGCTTGAAGGAATGAATGAACATGCTGACCCCTATGTCTCTTTGTGGAAACTCCGTATCACATAGCCCTGAAGATGTATACATTGTAGCTGGACTATAGGTGAGCACCACTATGCCTGGCTAATCTGCTTAATTTTTTTTTTTTTTTTGAGACAGTCCCACTATGTTGCCCAGGCTGATCTTTATTTTTATTTCTCCGCAACTGTGCGGAATCTCACACTATTGCCCAGGCTGGAGTACAATGGCACAATCTTGGCTCACTGTAACCTCCATCTCCTGGAGGTGCCTGCCTCAGCCTCCCGAGTAGCTGGAAATACAGGCACACACCACCACATCCAGGTAATTTTTTGTATTTTTAGTAGAGATGGGGTTTCACTATGGTGGCTAGACTGGTCTCGAACTCCTGGCCTTGTGATCCACCCACCTCAGCCTGCCAAAGAGCTGGGATTACAGACATGAGCCACCATGTCCAGCCAAGAAAATGGATGTATATAGAAAAAAAACATACCCACGAAGCATAAAGATTAAAACATACCATGCTTAGCCGGGCGCGGTGGCTCAAGCCTGTAATCCCAGCACTTTGGGAGGCCGAGGCGGGTGGATCACGAGGTCAAAAGATCGAGACCATCCTGGTCAACATGGTGAAACCCCATCTCTACTAAAAAAAAAAAATACAAAAAAAAATTAGCTGGGCATGGTGGTGTGTGCCTGTAATCCCAGCTACTCAGGAGGCTGAGGCAGGAGAATTGCCTGAACCCAGGAGGCGGAGGTTGCGGTGAGCCGAGATCGTGCCATTGCACTCCAGCCTGGGTAACAAGAGTGAAACTCCGTCTCAAAAATAAATAAATAAATAAATAAAAATAAAAAATAAAACATACCATGCTTGAGCAGTTCAGAATCAAGTCTATGTCTTTAAGATGACCTTAGAAAAGATGAAGCATGACCAGATCAGGAGGATAATGGTAACAGCATGAACACTTGCTTGTAATCCAAGCACTTTGGTAGGCCGAGGTGGGCAGATCACCTGAGGTCAGGAGTTTGAGACCAGCCTGGCCAACTTGGAGAAACCCTGTCTCTACTATAAATACAAAAATTAGCCAGGCATGGTGGCACACACCTGTAGTCCCAGCTATTCAGGAGGCTGAGGCAGGAGAATCACTTGAACCCGGGAGGCAGAGGTTGCAGTGAGACGAGATTGTGTTACTGCACTCCAGCCTGAGTGACAGAGTGACACTCCATCTCAAAAAAAATGAAAGAAAGAAAAAGAAAAAGGAAAAAAAAAAAGCACATCTGAGCTTCTGAGAACCACGGTAAACACCATGCAATAGTCACTGCATTATGGCCCGCGAACTGGCAACAGCTCTGCCTGCCTCACATGTCAAAGCGGCCTAATTATTTTTGGTGTCGACTAGAACAATCAAGTTGGTTTCACAAGTCATCATATTGTTTAAAGGTGTCCTGTTCGGGACATGGGAAACAGCATGTTCTGGACATAAGCATGTATGAAGAAACTGTCGAGTGTGGTTGAACGAGGAACGGGGCATCAGGCGCTCAAACGGCCGCCATTCCCGGGCAGTGCCTTGCTCATGCCCACGTTCTCAGTTCCAGCACGCCTTGTGCGCACACACGTTTAAATACCACCAGGAGTTCAATTCCTTAATGTTCCCATTTCACATGACTTAGTGTTGTGCAGCACCCAGTTACACTTGACAGGGAAGGTAGTGCCTCTCCTCATCCTGGAGTAGCAATTTAACTTCTACACCCAGCAGTCCAGATTCTGAAACTTTTAGGATTAAAAGAAAGGCACATGCAGTGAGAGCTCCGGATTCCACACGCACGGGTGCGCGGGGCTCGGGATCCCACACCCACGGGTGCGCGAGGCTCGGGATTCCACACGGACGGGTGCGCGGGGCTCCGGATTCCACACCCACGGGTGCGCGGGGCTCGGGATTCCACACGGACGGGTGCGCGGGGCTCGGGATTCCACACGGACGGGTGCGCGGGGCTCCGGATTCCACACCCACGGGTGCGCGGGGCTCGGGATTCCACACGGACGGGTGCGCGGGGCTCGGGATTCCACACGGACGGGTGCGCGGGGCTCGGGATTCCACACGGACGGGTGCGCGGGGCTCGGGATCCCACACCCACGGGTGCGCGAGGCTCGGGATTCCACACGGACGGGTGCGCGGGGCTCGGGATTCCACACGGACGGGTGCGCGGGGCTCGGGATTCCACACGGACGGGTGCGCGGGGCTCGGGATTCCACACGGACGGGTGCGCGGGGCTCGGGATTCCACACGGACGGGTGCGCGGGGCTCCGGATTCCACACCCACGGGTGCGCGGGGCTCGGGATCCCACACCCACGGGTGCGCGGGGCTCGAGATTCCACACGGACGGGTGCGCGGGGCTCAGGATTCCACACGGACGGGTGCGCGGGGCTCGGGATCCCACACCCACGGGTGCGCGGGGCTCAGGATTCCACACGGACGGGTGCGCGGGGCTCGGGATCCCACACGGACGGGTGCGCGGGGCTCGGGATCCCACACCCACGGGTGCGCGGGGCTCAGGATTCCACACGGACGGGTGCGCGGGGCTCGGGATTCCACACCCACGGGTGCGCGGCATGCACAAGGTTCCTGCCTGCAAAGCTTCCCCCCACCCTGGTTCTGCGGCGGAGAGGTCCCAGGCGGAACCTGCCGTAAGGCTGTCGCATGGCACTATTTGGTAGCAGAAGCTTGGTTTCGGGGACCCATCTCACGAGCAAGGCCGAGAGTCCCCGGGCCTGCCTGGGAGCGAGGCTCAAGCCCCAGCCCCCACGAGCGGGTCCTCCCCTCCGGCGCAGGCGTCCCGGGTGTCTACACGCCGCTCTTCCAGAGCCCAGCTGTATTCGACGTTGACGGCCAGATGCGGCCCAACCCTAAGGGCGGAATCCTCAGGAGCAGCCCGGGGCCTTTCAGCCCAGGCTTCGTGCTGGCAGGTGGAGGGTGCAGTGAGCCGAGATCGCACGGCGGCACTCCAGCCTGGGCGACAGAGCGAGGCGCCGTCTAAAATAAAATAATAATAATAATAATAATAATAATAATAATAACGTACCTCCCCCGCCCCACCCCCCCAAAAAAAGGTGCTGTTTTTCCAGTTGTGATGCCTGGGACTGTGGCCACAACATTAAGGTCAGGGGAGGCAGCAGGTAGAGGAAAAGAATGAGGAGGAAGGACGGCCGCGATGCCATTGTTGTCACTAAATTAGCAAGCCTGGGACTTCCTACCAAAGGACTTCTTGTTCTGCAAGGTGGTGTATTTTCTTCTTGTTTAAACCACTAGGTTTGGGAAGGGGGACTTCTGTTGCTTGTGGTCCCAAGTAATTGGATAGACTCCCTTTCCTCTGAAGTAACAGAACCTATTTTACAAGCTGGAGTACACACATGCATGTGTACACGTTCCTTGTCCTCCCCCACTTTTTAGATGAAGCTGACTCGGGTGAGCGCTAACGTGGGCTCCTCCGTCCGCCAGACCCCAGCTCCTTGCAACAGTGTGTGTGCTCTGTGATCCCCAAGCACCCACCCCACACCCAGCACTGTCAGTCATTTCAAGGCCCAGTTCAAAATCCACTTCCCACATGAAGTTTCCTATTTAACCCCCACCTGCTTCTTTCCAGAATTCTAACATGGAGCAAGCATCCCCTGCAACTTCATGCATCTTGTCTGCTGATCCTGTCCCCTCTGCGTGCCCACCCACCCCAGCCACACCGCTGACACACAGCGGCTGACGCAGGGGACGACAGTGCGAGGCGCTCCTGCCCTGCGCCTGAAACCCGGACTTTCCCTTTCCTTTTTCTTCCTCATCTTCCTTCCCCATCTTCTCTGTAGGAGAGATGACAGAAATTGAGATAAAAGAAATTCCCGCCAGCGGAGGCAGCTCATGTCTGTAATCCTAGCACTTTGGGAGGCCGAGGTGGGTGGATCGCTTGAGGCTGGGAGTTTGAGCCCAGCTTGGCCAACATGGTGAAACCTCGTCTCTACTAAAAATAGAAAAATGAGCTGGTTGTAGTGGCACATGCCTGTAATCCCAGCTACTCAGGAGGCGGAGGCAGGAGAATCTCTTGAACCTGGGAGGCCGAGGCTGCAGTGCAGTGAGTTGAGATCATACCACTGCACTCCAGCCTTGGATGAGAAACTGACAGTCTTAAAAAAAAAAATAAATAAAGAAATTCAGAGCTCCATCTCTGAAGGAAGAATAAATACTTTTAAAGAAAGCCAACAATGACATGCCCTCCTGGCTGGGAATGACCAATAAGGGACAGAATTCCAACGGAACAGGGGGAACTGGTGGCTGGATGTGCCACAAACCGCTCCCGTTTTTCTCTCTCTCACCACACACTGACCAGATACGCTCTTGAAACTGGGGGGTGAGGTGGGGACATCCTTAAAGCAGAGGTCACAGTAGGAAATACAGCAGAGTCCAGCATGCCGCAGACAGTCAAGACATGTCGGAGAGTGAGAGGGGACAGAGCATCCTGTGCTGAGGGCTTTGGGCTTCTTCCCTGAAGCTTTTCATTAGAAAAACAAGACAGAACGTAGATCGCATCGCAGTCTTGATTGTAATGAACCTCAGCTGAATGTGCTGACAGCAGGCTATCTGATCTACTGTGGACTTTGAGGCATTTTGAAATAAAAAATAAAATCCAGGGAGTTTTTTTGTTTTTAAAATTCCTGTGGTTGTTTGCTAAACCGCAAAATAGGGCGCCACCAGCCAGACACTCCAGACCACCTACAGAAAGAAAGTCTCAGGTATCACGAAGGCGAACCGCTAACAGTCGCTCTTTCCTTCTGGGTGCACAACTCTGCGGCCATCCCGGCCATGAGACGGCAGGAGGATCAGCAGCCCGTGTGGAAACTGACTTGAGTCCCTGAAGGTATGCAATGCGATCCCAACAGGCTCTTGACTCATTCCAGATATTAAAAACAGGTCATCACTTTCATGAGGCAATATTAAACCAACACTAAGAACTTCTGCAAGACCTTTTATATTACACAATACAGTTAAAAACTGTAGTAAATGTTCAGATATTTAAATGAGCACCAAACACTACAAAATGCAACCAACATGGTTCTATTAAAAACTCTCTTTGACTGTGGCATTCAAGGACAGAATACAATCTTTTTTTTTTTTTTTTTTTTTTTTTTTTTTTTTTTTACAAAGCAACTAATATAAAAATCTGCAAATGCCATAAATTCGTATCTAGACTATTCTTCTCATATAGGCATGTCATTAGATAGACTTTCTTTCGATTATTTCCTGAGGTATTTTTTGTGGTTTCCTTTTATTGTACTGCTGGATGCATTATTTTTGATCATTCTTTCCTAAAATGATTTAAAGACCTGCAAATAATTTTATTGCATAGGACGCTATTCAAGACAGAGAAAATGGGAACTGCACGTATGTGGCCTGGAACAAGTCTTACAAATATTGCATTCTAAGAATCTGCTACATACATTTTTTACAGTTTGTCTCTTTTAAAAAATTTGAAGTTAGAGCTATGACTTAACTACGTACAGTGAACCATTTTAGGAATGTTAAGAGATTCGAGAAGATGAATGATACAAAGAAAAAAAAGCCACCATTCTTGCCAGCTATATATTGTATTCCTTCAAAAGCAACTGTACATGCTGTCCTCAGTTCATAGTTAAATATTTCTACTAATCTGTTTTGGGAGAACAAATGTCTTTCAAGGTTTCAAGTTCCTCTATAAGCTTCTTGTTCTGGACTTCCAGCACTGCGACTCGGCTCTCCAGACATTTTACGTATTCTTTCTTTCGGCGTCGACATTCTTTGGCAGCTTCCCTGAAAAAAGCAGAAGCAAAGGGCAAACAAAGCATTTTTTGCATGCTACTGACAAACAGATCAAAGTAAGCTCGGTAGGCAAGGGTGATCACGGCTGCATTCCACATCGGGGAACAACATTTGCAATTCAATTTCAAACACTAATCCAAACTGGATTCACAAGTGTCCTTTCCACACGTCCACAGTGCAGTAATTAGAACTGCTGCATGTCCTGCCTTGATTAGAGTTCACAGTAAACAAGGTCCAAGTCAAAGACAGTTACTCTGCTTTATGGCAATAAAGATCTTTGAGGGCCTTGAGTTCCTCAATGAGAGTCTTGTTTTGGTTTTCAAGCACAGCCACACGATTTTCAAGACATTTGACATATTCTTTCTTCTTCCTGCGACACTCCCGGGCAGCTTCCCTGGAACCAACACAAGGCAAATGACTACAGGAACAGCCTTCCAACACAGTCCACAGTGGCTCAGTGCACTTCTGTCCCCCGAACTCAACAGCCATCCGATCCTAGGCAAGGACTGGACAAACCCACGTAACAAACATCACCAGGCACGTGCTTTTTGTAAGATAACCGTAAGCCAACAAGAATGACTTGAGAACACAGTTTGCCCAGCGTGCGTCACAAATGGTGTTTTCTTAGGGCACACATTCCACTGGTAACAACAAGCAGAACTGTTTTCAGTAAACTACAATGGGACCACATCCCCGAGTGGGATTTCTACAAACACACTTACAGACCCTTTCAATGATCTTATTTTTGTCTGCCAAAAGGCACATATTCCAACATAATGAGTTAATTTTATTTGATCAAAAATGATTATAAGAATCCTTAAAAACCTTAAATGTCAACACTGGAGATTCTTAGTCTTCAGACCAATCTCAGTAAAACAAGATCAATTGTGACTCCAAGATCCAGTTTTTGGGCTAGAAAATACAACATGGATAAATCGTAATAATGAAAAAAAGATGTGCATTTTTATAAACCAAAACGAATGGACGGTGCTTCTGAAAATTCAAGAACAAGGCGGCTACACAGACAACACTCAAATAACCCAGGCAATTTAAACCCACACACGTGAGACCACCACAATCATAATCATAATAAAGAAGCTACTGAGTTACTCTGGGGCACATTTCAAGACTGTTTTCCAATCACATGCATTTAATATCCAATATATTGAATTTTAAAGCACTATAAGCCCAAACTGAAAGAACAGACCAGTCGCCAAAGCAACAACACAAATAGATGAGTTGAGTTCGTCATTTTCATGCGTGACCCCACAAAACAATAAAGATAGCCAACATTTCTCTTTGTCTTTCTTTCAGGGTGGGAGGGATGGGAACTACTTCCCTTAACTCCTCTATAGAAGACACCCTTTGGCCTCATTTTGGAGGATTCAGTTCCAGAATAACTGCCTTTGAAGTAGATCGCCCTTCATATCAAAAAAGCCTACACTGAAACAGATACCATCATTCACATGTTAACAAGAGCAGTGCTGAATGTCTGAACACCAGGTTCTGTAATGCCAATTAGCTTCCTGATCCACATGTGATATAGACATGATTTTTTTTTAAGATAACTGACTCCCACTGACTGGGTATCTGTGTTTTCACTGTGGAAGCATGAGTCAGCAAAGAAGAACCTTGAAATCCAAACGAACTGCAGGAAAAGATCAACACTTGCTTCCTCGCCAGGAACAATGGACTCACCCTGTGAACTCACAAAGTTCTCAGACTTCTCAGCTGGTTAACAAAAAAATTAAAAATATAGAATTGAATGTTATAGTGACTAATTTAATTTCAATGATGCACATGGAAAGGTTAAGAATAAATCCACACACACATTTGCCACTTTGGAAACATAACTCTTTTCCACAAAGAAACTGAAATTCATTTATGAATACCAAGGTTTTCATGGTTAAACTATATTAAATTCTAGACCTAGAAGGAAGATAGTCACTTTACAAAACAGGTTACCATTAAATGAAAAACTTAAAGACCTAATAGCAGCGCTGTGGGTGTTTAATCTTTAAAATTTTATTTACCAAGTTATAAATATCCATACTTCATATTCCACATTTGAGTGTGTGTGTGTGTGTGTGCGCGCGTGTGTGCGCGTACATTATGAGAGTCAAAATGTCCCAGGCACAAAGCTTTTCATAATCATATCAGTAGACGGTACGTTCCTAAGTACTCCTCAGCCATGGAAAACACCTGTTTCTTCTATTAATAGCGAGCTCAGTTCAGGCTTGCATGTTTCTGGGTATATCCTTAGCATAGACAGGAAATGCAAGGCAAGGAGGAAACTCACAAGGATGGAAAGAAATAAAAACTGTTGCTAGATTGGCAGAAATACAATATAATGAAAGATGGATTATAGATGCCAACCAAAGAATAAAAAGAGAATATGTAAGAGATCTTTCTGTGAATTACTAAAGCCTACATACTTTCCCATGAAGTGAAATCTGCAGGTTATGACGGGGTATTTTCGAGGTGCCAGATGCTGGTATAGAGGACAGTTTCTGAAATAAAGACTGCCTAGTTGCCCATCCTGGTTCTGCCCAGTTTGGGCCATGTGATCTTGACCAACTTATTCCTTAACCTCTCTGAACCTCTGGTCCTCCTGAGTAAACTGGGGATAATAATGACCTATTCTCAAGTAAGCATTGAAGACACAGTAGAAATAAAGCATTTAAAACCTGCTAAACAGATCATGAGCAACCTAACAGCCACGTATCATCTGCTTTTCTCTTGTCCTGCTCTGAAACAGATTCAGAAAGTGAAAATAAGCCTTTCTCGGAATCCTTTACAGCTAGGGACTAAAGACCTATTTCCAACCAATGACGTGTAGGTGAAAGTTGCCGGGTCTTCCAGGAAAGGTTTGCAGTTGGGCTAGACCCCAACCAGCACCAGGTTTTGGCTCTAGCTCTTCCTCCTTCTTCCTGTCTGAGGCAATGCCTGGAGGTTCAGCCGCCGGGCTGTGATCATAAGAATGAATGGCACATGCTGAAATGATGCAGCAGGGAGCGGGGGCCCTCGATGACACTTCCGAGCTGCCGTCCTGGCCACACACAGTGAGGACATTATTTGACACTTAGGGATAAGGTGACAAGACTACTGGGAAACTCCAAGACAATTGTATTCCTTTTGAAAAGATTAATTGGCACCATAATCCATGATAAAAAACTAAACCAAGAAAAAATAATATACAAGTTAGATAAAATAAAATTGTATTTCTGTTTAAATTTTTTTTTCAGTTTGGAAAATCGCATTTTCTACTATGTTGTTTAAAAAATAAAATTACAGAGATACGGAGCAAGAAGAAGTGAGAGAAAACTAGAGCAGACCAAAGTACTTGTAACAGGAGGCGTCACTACGCGGTTAGAGCCGTGGTGACTGTGATTCTTTTTGTTATGTTGTATTTGCACTTGACTAGAATTTATCAGATTAAATATGTATTGCAGTGTAATAGAGGGAAAAAGGTACAAAATAGATCAAAGGAAACTACATGTAGAAAATGTAGAAAACAAATGCTTAACTTACACGTAAGTTCATTTTGCTCATACAGAACCTAAAAAATCCTATTCATCACCTACTTCACAAAGTAAATACAAAATAGCCCTTTATAATGAAGTCCTTTCATCATTAATTTTAAAACTTTCAGGCCGGGCACGGTGGCTCAAGCCTGTAATCCCAGCACTTTGGGAGGCCGAGGCGGGTGGATCACGAGGTCAAGAGATCGAGACCATCCTGGTCAACATGGTGAAACCCCGTCTCTACTAAAAATACAGAAAATTAGCTGGGCATGGTGGCGTGTGCCTGTATTGCCAGCTACTCAGGAGGCTGAGGCAGGAGAATTGCCTGAACCCAGGAGGCGGAGGTTGCGGTGAGCCGAGATCGCGCCATTGCACGCCAGCCTGGGTAACAAGAGCGAAACTCCGTCTCAAAAAAAAAAAAAAAAAAAAACTTTCTTTATCTTTTGACTATTACCCTTACAACATAGGGATGTAACTTCTGCTGATGAAATTGTTGAATGGCCAGGAACTCTGACTAGAAGACGATCTAATAACACACATACAGAGCACAAACCTACATGAAATGCCACGTTAGGTGAGAAACAAAGGAGAAACACTTTTTATGAACATTTAGTTTATGAAAACTATCATTTTTAGAAAGCGTCCTAGAAGTGACCGATGGCCTGTGAAACGCCTCACCTGTTCTTCATCAGCCTCAGCTCTCGCTTGCGTGTTGCTTCTTCTGCCAGCTGCTGGGGACTGTGCAAACTTCCGGGCGACGCGGCCATCACCACTCCCTGTGGCAAACCAGTAGCAGGAGCTCGGATCTGGTAAGTTGGCATGTCACCAGTGGCGGCTGCAGTAAAACAAAATATTTCAAGCTTACATAAAGAATTCATAATTTGCCATCTTACATAAAACTGACCTGGAAATGGTATACTTTTGACATGCCATAAGAGGTAATCTTGTAATGTTTATGATAATTATTCTGAGCATTATAGCAATCTAAGTATTAAAGATGCTCCTCAGCTCTTAGAACAAGGTATTCAGCATGCTCTAAACATTTAAGGTAGAAAAGTGTCCTAATGCATTTTAGACAGGTTTTTATCAAAGGCAAAAGCTCACTGCCTTTTCCATAGATGGCTCATTTAACCTAAAATCAGTGGTGTGCTGATAAATATCTACAGTCCTCAGGGAAAAACAATTAAAAAGCCCTGATGTGTAGTGTTTGATAATTCTCATGATGTAAATACTTCCACTATGGTCAGTTTCAAGCTACCAACGTGACTTCACTGAGCACAGAGTTGGAAACAGACACGTAGCATACAGATAAAACAGATGCCAGTACCCACAGAGCACAGAATACTTGGACATTCTGAGTTTTGAGTATGAATGTTTTTAATGTGTAAATACATTGTATATGTATGTGTATATATGCATGTGTATATACATAGATGCATGTATACATATATATACACACACAATTTTTAATAATAGCTCTTTTACAACCAGCTCACAAAGACACTGAATTTCTTTTTTTTTTTTTAGGTAGAATCTCACTCAGTAGGCCCAGGCTGGAGTGCAGTGCTGCAATCTCGGCTCACTGTAACTTCCGCCTCCCCAGTTCAAGCGATTCTTGTACCTCAGCCTCCCAAGTAGCTGGGATTACGGGCATGCACCACCATGCCAGGCTAATTTTATATTTTTAGTAGACATGGGGTTTCACTATGGTGGCCAGGCTGGTCTCGAACTCCTGACCTCAAGTAATCCACCTGCCTCAGCCTCCCGAAGTGTTGGGATTACAGGCATGAGCCACCGTGCCCAGCCTCAAAATTTAATAGGCTCTAGCAAGCCAGCAGGAGCTGACTGCAGCACACCACTGCAGAAATTTCCAGTAAGCAGAATAGCTCCATCCTCAAAATGTTTCAGTTTAGAGATTTTCCTATACCCCATATCATACCTGAAACAGTCACTGAATGTCTTTAAGTGCAATTCTCGTTACTAGAGAATGACTGAGGCACTGGAAGGAATTGAGCTCACTGCAGTTTCAGTAAAGAAAGAAACAAAAACAGTAACAACCACCACCCAGCAAAGCTCTGCTTAAACCTAGTTTCTCTGGGGAAAGAGAATTTTTTGTCTTTCTTAAGTTTCCTGGCAAAATAATACTTTTGTAAATATTCATTTAAAAATATTGTCTAAGTATAGTATTACCAGACAGTGAAAAGACAGCATTTAATATTTACTTAGTCTTCAGGTCAAATGCTAAAAGTAAGTTCTCAAAGTCTCCTAATTTATATTCAAAATTTGCCTATCTACAGCAAGAAACATAGCTTCCTAGAAAAGACAGATGGATTTGAGTGATGAAACGTTTCTCCCACCAGCGCTTCCACATTGAGAACGTATGGTCTAGAGTTAGTTTGTCACTCTGATGAGACATTACAAAATACATACTCTCTCAAAGCTAAGTGCAAGAAAAAGAATTCTTAGAGTTATCAAATCCTATAAAAATTGTCTGAACTAAACTCCAATCAAAAGAGGAAAATACAGCACTTCTGTATTTCACGAAAATGTATCATACCCATTGAATAAGATGTGAAATTTTACCCATGGAGACAAAAACTTTGTTAGCTAAATAGGATATTATCACTGAAAATGGCCAAGCAGTTTTAAAAAGTTAAACAAAGATTAACTGATCTATGTGCTTCTATTTGGGTATATGCCAGGTTTTTCCCTCCTAAGGCTTGAGAATTAGGTGAAAGAATACAACAAAAACATGGCTTTTGCCAGGTGCGGTGGCTCACGCCTGTAATCCCAGCACTTCAGGAGGCCGAGTTGGGCAGATCACCTGAGGTCGGGAGTTTGAGATCAGCCTGACCAACACAGAGAAACCCCATCTCTACTAAAAATACAAAATTAGCCAGGCATGGTGGTGCATGCCTGTAGTCCTAGCTACTCAGGAGGCTGAGGCAGGAGAACTGCTTGATCCCGGGAGGCAGAGGTTGTGGTGAGCCAAGATCGTGCCACTGCACTCCAGCCTGGGCAACAAGAGTGACTCTGTCTCAAGACAAAACAAAACAAAACAAAAAACACGGCTTTCAAAGAAGCTCACTTAAAGATTTTTGAAGAATAAAAATATTTATAAGGTTGTACTGTCTTTTCCTTCTACATGTAATTTTAAAACATTGCTGATAGGTGATCATTGTGATTAGTAATCAGCACATGAACAAACTTGGGAAAAGTCCTATTTTTGTGACTATTCAAAATAACGTTTACACAGACAACTCAATATGAGTCGTACAAAACTGTGTGGCTTTGAGATAGCTAAGGAGGTCATGTTAAGCCTGTTATAAACTAACTCAATCGACTGTTTAAAATATCTTCTTCATCATATTGTCGGAGGAGATGGAGTGGAGCAGAGAATAACATAGCTCTCCTCTCTTTTCTCCTCACCCACATCCAGGGAAGAAGGTTGTGGTATAAGAAAGGCTGAAACAATGGAACAGCTGGAGGCACCTAGGCCTTCTAAAATTGTAACAATAGCCAGTGACAGATGAGAAGTTTACATGACACGGGGTTGACACGTGCAGGCAGCATGAATGCTAGGATTATTCTTTCCAAACACTGCCCACACAGATGTGCAATAAAAGTAATAGGTAGAGAGGGGCTCATTATAGTCTAGTTCTGCAGACATTTGCTATTTTCTGTAACATAAAGTTAGAGCAGGATGCTTCCATGATACACAAAAGCCAGTTTAAAAAAAAAAAAAAAAAAAAAAAAAAAAAAATTTTTTAAAGGGGTGAGTGGAAATAGTCACAGATGAAAAATGAAGTTCAAGGCCAGACATGGTGGCTCATGCCTGCAATTCCAGCATTTTGGAAGGCCAAGGTGGCAGGTTCACTTGAGCCCAGGAGTTCAAGACCAGCCTGGGAAACATGGTGAAACCTGGTCTCTACAAGAAATTAAAAAATTAGCCAGGTATGGTGCTGAGTGTCTGTGGTTCCAGCATCTGAGCTGGGAAGATCATGTGAGCCCAGGAGGTTGAGGCTGCAGTGAGCCATGATCATGCTACTGCACTCCAGCCTGAGGGGCAGAGTCTGGGGAGGTGCAGGGGGGAGGAGGAAAAAGAAAAGAAAGAAGAAGTTCATTAATTGGCCTTGTATTTATCAGAAATGGTTCTAAACAACTCTTGACTGTTTCTAAAAGCAACAGCCACCCTCAAGAAGCCAAATTTGGCACCATGAAGAATAATGGCAATTCCAAAGTAAGAATTCTTAAAAACATTTTGAGCCATAGCTCAGAAAAAAATACCACTTTAAAACAACTTGGAAGGGGATGATATATTCAGATGTATTCGTTCTGAGATGTTTGGTGACTGGGATTTATTATCATTTTTCAGAGGTATCATATATTAATTTTATTTCCCTCAATAAAATCAAAATAACAGCACATTAATTCAAGCCATAAACAGGAATTAGTATAAATTAGTAGGAATTTGTGTAAATTTCTATTATATCCCAAAGGATCTATAAGGTTGGTATACTTCTAATGGTCAGTGGACAAACCCCATATACTCCAATATAATCTTATTAGCAAAGTACATTTAAAAATATATGGGCAAAGATAGCTATGCACAGTGGCTCATGCCTGTAATCGCAGCTTCTTCAGAGGCTGAGGCAGCCCAGGAGTTCACTGGAGCCCAGGAGTTCAAGTCTAGCCTGGGCAACATAGTAAGATGCTGTCTCTTAAAAAAAATAAAGATACAAAGGTAATCTATTGTCTTGAGAAAATCTAAATGTCACAAAGTTTTATTTTTAAAACAAGTTATAGGCCAGGTGCGGCGGCTCACGCCTGTAATTCCAGCACTTTGGGAGGCCGAGGCGGGTGGATCACCTGAGGTCAGAGATTCGAGACCAGCCTAGCCAACATCATGAAACCCCATCTCTACTAAAAATACAAAAAAAAATTAGCTGGGCATGGTGGTGCATGTCTGTGGTCCCAGCTACTCGGGAGGCTGAGGCAGGGGAATACTTTGAACCGAGGAGACGGAGGTTGCAGCGAGCCAAGATCCCACCACTGTACTCCAGCCTGGGAGACAGAGAGAGACTCCATCTCAAAACAAAACAAACAAAAAAACAAGTTATAAAAAAAGTATTTATCTTAGTCAGCTTCAAATTTCCAATATTATGAATTCCGTGGAAAATAAGATACCAAGGATCACAGTTATAAAAATCTTGTATTCTCTGATGACACACTGCTATTCCTGTACTCTTATAAAGGCCAATTCCTGTCCCATTTAACTACTGAAGGTGTCCAGTTACTTTTTATTCTAGAATTTTCATATTCTGAAAATACATGGGTAATCAGTGGGGAATTAAAAATCGTGATTGAAAAACGATTGTAAGATGTTTGCACACTAACTTTATTCTTAGGAAAGCAGAAACTTTAGGACAAGCCAGGGTTAGTCTATTTTTTACCCCGGAATCTATCACAGTGCTTGGCATGTAACCGGTGCTTCACGAGTTTATGTGTGCTGTAGGAAGTAACATTTGAACTTCCGAGGGTTCTGCACAAGCCTGATATCATTTGGAATGTTTAAAATAAGCAGTCTTTCTTACAAACTTACATTATAGCAGCTAAACATTTACCTTTAAGATGGAAAGCCCTACAAGATGCGACATGTCTCTTCAAAGTGGCCTTTCTTGATAAAAGGTGTTATTTCTTAAATCTTCCTTGGATGCGCTTCAGATAAGTCTAACATAGCATTTTAAAGGCAAAGGCATTCTCATTATATGTTTCCATCTAGCTCCTGACATGAAAGCATTTTCTTTTTAGGTTCAGTATCGAATATTTCATGGGAAAAGAAAATTCCTAGAACTCTCGGTTTTGGTCAATGACTTCGTACCTCTCTTTGCGAGCTTTAAACACCGTACAGCAGAAAGAGCATGGGGTTTGGAGTCTGGGTTCTAGCCCAGCTCTGCCACTTACCAGCCATGTGACTTGGGGCAAGTTCAGTTTCCTCATCTGTAAAATGATACAGTATCTCATTTAATACTCACAATAAACCCTGTAATGTATGTCAAAGTGTCTAGCACAGCACCTGGCGTATGGCAGGCACTCTGCAAATGTTACTTCCCCTCCTCTTCCCCTCCTTAAGTTCTGAAAGACAACGTGCCAAATTATGCTTACACTGCACATTAGTTAAAAGGAATATAACATCCAGAAATACATTACCCCCTGGCACCCTGGAATTTCCCTTCTAACAAACCCCAAGAATCAAAAGGTATGGCTCTTATTACTGTTAAAAAAAAATCTATTAAAAACTTCTAAACTTATATATTGTTACATCCCTTTAGAGAATACATGATTAAAGAGAATGTAAGATGTCCTTTTCAATGTATGCAATCACTTATAACAGAACCTCCAACGGCCAAAGACTCGTAAAAAGAAAACTGAAAAAAACCCGCAAGTCAGAAGAGGAAACAAAGACGCAAACAAGAAACCCTGCCAAGTGCCCAGGCTGGCAACTGCCAAAGCGAAACGGATTCTCAACACCCCAAATGATGGTGATTTTATTCAACTGGTTATTTATTAAGATATCTGTAGTCCTGAGCACACAGACTGAGTTAAAAAAAAAAAAACATTTTTATATAGAGAGTTCCTGCTTTCCTATGCCATTTCACAGCACGGCACTAATCCCACATACACCTTCAAGTAAGCAGCAGAGGTTAAGTCAGACATCACACTTCTAAGTAGCGGGCTTCTATCCCTAACTCGGTAACTGCTGACATCACCATCACTGGGATGGTTCTCTTCCTCCCTACTACCACCTGCTCCTCCTACCCAGATCCTCCGTCTCTACGCCTGCTGTCCCACCTACCAAAAACGTTCCCTTCTCCGTGAAAATTAAATCCTACATGAGAGTGGCTATTTAAGCACTTTCAAATTTGCTACAATCACTATGACACAAAGACCACATAGAACAGACCCAGCAAAATCTTTTCAGCTTTATTGAGGTATGATTGAGAAAGTTGTATATACTCACAGTGTACAATGTGATGCTTTCACATATGTATACTTTATGAAATTATTACCACAATCCAGCTAAGTTACATACAAGAGACCTCTTAAAGTTGTTTAGCATGTGCAAATCTATGAGTCAGTCTATATAAAAGATGGGAAATTATGAACACCGAAATTTAGTGTTCTACATAATAGCAAATATATGCTCTCGTCCTATGAGAGTAATAACAATTTATAAAAAATTCAATTTTAGGTTGGGCGTGGCGGCTCACACCAGTAATCCAGCACTTTTGGGAGGCTGAGGCAGGCAGACTGCTTGAGATCAGGAGTTCAAGACCAGCCTGACCAACATGGTGAAACCCTGTCTCTACTAAAAATACAAAATTAGCCGAGTGTGGTGGTGGGTGCTTGTAATCCCAGCTACTTGGGAGGCCGAGGCAGGAGAATCACTTGAACGCGGGAGGCAGAGGTTGCAGTGAGCCAAGATCGTGCCACTGCACTCCAGCCTGGGGAACAAGAGCAAAACTCTGTCTGAAAAAAACAAAGTTCCATTTTAACGACTTAAAATGATGTTAACCTCATTTTATGTGTTTTATAAGCAGTGTGTACTCACATGACACTGTATTTGTGTGTCAATGTCAGGATTCAGAGGAGTCACATGACATACTATGAACAGAACCCGAGGGTTCCGAAGACTCGAAGGGGTTCTCTACTTGCTAGCTTTGTAAACTTGGAAGTCCCTCACCCCGTCTGACCTGGGTGTAGATGGACGTGCATCAGTGAGAATGCCTGTAAACTGCCTTTTGTAGCATGTAAGCACGGTTTCCTAGCGAGGCCTACCTGATCCCTTCACCTGCTTCTATGTCACTCACAATCGGATCGTTTCTTTGACGGCATTTTCTACGTTTGTATTCATGTTTATTTGTAACATTAAGTGACTGTTTTATTTGAAGGTTTATATAAATGCAAAGTGTAATTATTTTGTTAGCATACAAATTAATGAATATATTTGCCTAATATATTCATATAGGCAAAGTAAAACAAATATCTCAAATTACATTTCATCGTACATTTTTCAAAAATTGTAGGAAAACAGCGTAAGAATAATTTCCAATTTCACCCTGCGGACTTGGTTTACTGAATCTTAAGGTAGACAAAAGACTTGTTATTTTCACTTCCAAAATGATTATAACTTGTTCAGCTACCAACTTCAAGAATATGTTACAACAGAAATGAAATTATTCTTTTATATAAAAATTTCTAAGTAAAAATCATTGCTAATAGCCTCCTTTCACAAAGATGATATATATCCTTATTCTCATGCATCAAATACTAAGATACTAGTTTTCCAAATTTGTTGGAAACTTCGTTTTTAATAATTCAGAAATCCAGCCAGAATACAACTTCAGACTCAAGAGTTTAAAAGATATGAAATTATGCTCCTAACAGAATCAGCTTATGAATAATACAAAAGGCAATTTCTAATAAAAATGTAAATTATGCCCCACAAAATCAATAATATAATCTCATAAACTATAATTATCTACTTTTTTTTTGAGATGGCGTCTCACTCTGTCAACCAACCTGGAGTCCAGTGGCATGATCTCGGCTCACTGCAACCTCCACCTTCTGGGTTCAAGCGATTCTCTTGCCTCAGCCTCCTGAGTAGCTGGGATTACAGGTGTGTGCCGCAACGCCTGGCTAATTTTTGTATTTTTAGTAAAGATGGGGTTTCACCATGTTGGCCAGGCTGGTCTCAAACTTCTGACCTCGTGATCCACCTGCCTCAGCCTCCCAAAGTGCTGGGATTACAAGTGTGAGTCACCATGGCCGGCCAGTCATTTACTTTTTATATTTCACTCCATGATCCTCTAAGTAAATGCTGCTAAAATCTTTTCCAGGCCAGCCATTAGTGCTAGGAGCCTGATTTCCATCTCGATCAGAGTTTTTCAAACTGTAAGCTGTAGACCATTAATGGGTCGTAATGTAAATTTCATGGGTCAAGGATAGCATTTTTTAAAAAAGGACAGAAAAGGAATTACGGGTACATCACATAAGGATAAGAGTTATGTTTGAAACTTGTTTTATATAAATGTAGGGTACACGCACACACGAGTCTGCTATGTCATGATGTAATGTGGGTCATGGTTGAAAAGTCTGCAAGCCACTAACCTAGATCAATCTACTTGGTCTGCCAATCCCACAGGTTTACCCTAGAACCGAGAGCCCAGAGGTCTGGTTCCTAAGTCTACCCTACTGCACATTCAAAAAAGTTCCTTAACCCTGTGCTCTTCTGGCTTTAAAAAATAAAGTAAAATGACGGCCGGGCGCGGTGGCTCAAGCCTGTAATCCCAGCACTTTGGGAGGCCGAGGCAGGTGGATCACGAGGTCAAGAGATCGAGACCATCCTGGTCAACATGGTGAAACCCCGTCTCTACCAAAAACACAAAAAATTAGCTGGGCATGGTGGCGCATGCCTGTAATCCCAGCTACTCAGGAGGCTGAGGCAGGAGAATTGCCTGAACCCAGGAGGCAGAGGTTGCGGTGAGCCGAGATCGCGCCATTGCATTCCAGCCTGGGTAACAAGAGCGAAACTCCCTCTCATAATAATAAAAAAATAAATAAATAAAAATAAAATAAAATAAAGTAAAATGAAATCAAATTTAGTATTCATTTTTTCAGACAGCACTGTTTCTGTAAGAACTGGCCAGATTTTTAAAAACATGATTTCCAAAGGCAAAGTCAGGTCTTGTGAAAAAGTGCTCTATGTTGTTTGACATTTTAAAGTTTCAGCATTTTTACAAGTTTAAATTGACAAGGGAAAATAAATCATGGGTAGCATTACTGTGAACAAGACTCTTCAAGGATGTTATGTTCATTCTGTAAAAACAAACGTGAAAAATGTTCACTAAAAATATACAGTCTTTTCACAGCATTTTATTTAACTTTTGTTGAGTCTTATGCTTAGACAAGTCAAAGAGGGAATAGGAATGAAAGGCTTGGTAAAGAAAGATATAAACCAATAATTTTTAGAAAATGAATATATGTACAAAAATGCCTTTTGGTTCTAACAATCATATGACATGCAGTGTTTTTTTTTTTTTTTTTTTTTGAGATGGAGTTTCGCTCTTGTTACCCAGGCTGGAGTGCAATGACGCGATCTTGGCTCACCGCAACCTCCGCCTCCTGGGTTCAGGCAATTCTCCTGCCTCAGCCTCCTGAGTAGCTGGGATTACAGGCACGCGCCACCATGCCCAGCTAATTTTTTGTATTTTTAGTAGAGACGGGGTTTCACCATGTTGACCAGGATGGTCTCGATCTCTTGACCTCGTGATCCACCCGCCTCGGCCTCCCAAAGTGCTGGGATTACAGGCTTGAGCCACCGCGCCCGACCTGACATGCAGTGTTTGAGATAATTTGAAGTTAATCTATATTTTATCAGAAATTTATCATTTGAGTTCTGCAATCTATTACATCTCTAGAACTTCACAAAGCTTCTTTGGGGAAAAAAACAACACAGTCTTAAAAACAATGTAATATAGGTTTTACTTGCTCAAGACAATCCAGTGTTCCTAAGCAGAAACAGGGCTGAGACCAGTAACTGCAAAGAGCTAAATTGCAGTAAAGCTGTTAAAACCACCCACTCTTTCTTAATTCAACTGCAAATTCAGTATTGGGTTACAAACACGACCACTGAATAAACAACGTTGCAAGCACACAAAGGTTATTAGTAACTAAGTCTTTCAAAATCACTGTTACTGAGAAAAGCAAACCGAGTGAAAAATTACCGATTACAAATTTAAATACCAGAGGCTGGGAGAACAAGACAAGCACTTCCCTGAATGAACACTAGAGAGCGCTCTGCATCGCAAGTTCATATAGATGGAGTAAAGAACCCACCAGCCTATACATACATAGTCCACTTCTCACCAGGCACGTGCAGGTACGGCCTCAGTAGGAGGCTCGATCTTACCACTAAGCTGGCCAGACAACTCCTGAGTTCTGTTCATGCATTACAGTTTCGTGAAGTGTTCCCCTCTTCAAGCAGATACCCACCGCAAAAGAAGTGTTAAAGTAAGGCTAACAAGAAAAGCTATTCAGTCTAAGAGGGAGCTTGGAGGCAGAGGCAGTGGTGAGCTAGTTAACTGCAAATCTGTCAGCAGCACTTGACAAAGCAGAAAGGAACTGACTAAATCACAACATGACTCGGAGCTGACGTCAATGTGCAGCTCGCTTGGAGTTTAACTTTTCCACTTCCCCTGCTGAAACACGATTCCAGGAAATGTAATGACATCAGCCCTTTGAACTCGATTAGCTGAGGAACAGACCATTTTAAATACAGGAGGAAAGAAACAAGTAGGCACACAAACATCCATAGCACGCGGGTTTTTCCTATTTTGTCTGGAGCTGCATTAGTCCACAGTAATGAAATCAGAACGTGAACAGTATATACTGTATGTTTAACCTGCGGCTAGATTGAATTTGCAACAGGTTGCAGATGAAGTAATAGCTTATTTTAGTAGGGCGGAATGGTATGCACATGAAAGAGAGCGAGAGGGAGGGGAGGAGGGGAGGTAGGGAAGGCGGGCAGAAGGGGAGGAGGGGGAGGAGGGGAGGGAGGATTACTGTCTTAGTTAAGCAAGCAATATAATACCAAGCAAAGAAACAATCACACGAAGATGCCCTAGCAAAGTGAGCTGAACATATAGATCTATATTTTTAGAAAGTCTTACTCCTAAGTGACTAGGAGAGTAACACTTTCTGAAACACTCAGATGTTCCTAAATACTTCCTAAACTTCCAAACAATCTGCAGAATTAAGTGAAACCCTCTTTAACATTCTTACCTGTGTCATCTCCAGTTACAGCCATGATGGACTTCTGCAGACAGAAATGTCCTGTTTCCTCTACCACAGTTCAACATAAAATGTTCCAAATTAGCAAGCATGTGCAGGGTAAGCAAGCGGACTGACATCACAATGACATCACTAGCCTATCACTGCCATCAATTTGCTTTGTCACAGACGAGCTCACTGAAACCAAAGCCCTATAAAAACTCTTCCTGTAATAAACCATCTTAATGCTCTTGTTTCTGATTTTTACATAGAAATCTGTTTGAGGTAGGCTCTGGCAAAAAAAAAAGTCTTTTTTAGCATTAGAAGTTACATGGTTGTATCTAACAGGGCTAATTCTTTATTATTGTGGTGTCCAAGGCTTCTAGATAAACATAGGGGGAATAAACCGTGTATACTTTCCTAACTCACAGGAGAGAAAAAACACTTGGAGATTTAAACTTTGGGCATTAAACACAAACATACACACACTGACTATCAGCACGGAAATACCATATTTCATAGTCACTTCTAAACTGACCAAGTAAGGAATATCCAGCCAGTTGCGTGCACTAACATATTTTTATTTGCTGGGCCACTTGTTACACCATCCACAATCCAACTCTTCCTAAGGTGGTACAGAATTTGCTAATTTCACTTGATGGGAGTAGATATTTAAGTTTTAAAAGTTCACTGTGCCAATGGAGCAAGTATTATGTAGTATTCTCCCAGAGCTACTAGATTGAATGAATCACATGAACTTGCTGATAGTTGACCTTTCTGGCCCACAAAAATAGCAGTTTCATGCAATTCAATCTAATGCATTATTTTATCAGATTAAATGCCTCTGAAAAGACTTTTATGGTTTTTAAAATTCATAAATAAATCAAAATTATTTGTACATTTTTTTAAAATGTCAAATTTTATTTGGATCACTTAGTGAAGGCTCAGTACATAAGAGAGCCGGATCATTATAGAAAATTCAGTGATTATAAGGTTAGACGCAAAAATGGGTGAATATTCGACCACAGAACAGACCATAGCCTGGAAAAAAATGATTGGCATTTCCAATGAGACCTTTTGTCTTTATCAGTTGAGTTGTACAAAGCCCATTTCCTTGAATGATTAGAATTCAACCTGACCTATGTCAATGAAAGGACGTCCCACCACATTGTTTGCTGTGTTTAATTTAATCATCTTCCAGTAAAGGCAAGGACTTTACACTCAGATGCTCAGGAGGTAAAGTTTCAGGGGGTATCCATGTTTCTAGTAATTCTCCAGGATGCCTGAGAGGGAGGCTGGGGTTTCAATTCAGCTGAAGATATCCCGGCTAAGAAAGCCTGATGGTCACCTAGACATCAACCCCCATCTGGGTCTCCAGCAGGGACTCTTTACTGCCCCAGTCCACACCTGAGGGTTTGGGTCTAAGACGGCTATTAGTATATTAGTACATTTTATTTCAAATTTCAGAAAATCAATCAGAAATTTATTTTTATGTCAGTTAATTCTTTAAATTGGCACACAGATGCTCAATAAATATTGGTGTCAAAAAGGTTAAGGAAGGAAAGAAGGGAAATGGGTTGTTTAGTTGATTACTGCTCTTAGTAAAGTTGTTTTTTAGTTTTTATTTTTTTTAGAGACTGAGTCTCGCTCTATCGCCCAGGCTGGAGTGCAGTGGTGCGATCTCGGCTCACTGCAACCTCTGTCTCCCAGGTTCAAGTGATTCTCTGCCTCAGCCTCTGGAGTAGCTGGGACTACAGGTGCCTGCCACCAAACCCAGCTAATTTTTGTATTTTTAGTAGAGACAGGGTTTCACCATGTTGACCAGGCTGGTCTTGAGCTCCTGACCTGGTGATCCACCTGCCTCAGCCTCCCAAAGTGCTGGGATTACAGGTGTGAGCCACCGCGCCCGGCCTAAAATTTTAATATCTTCCCTGGACCAGTTAATCTCCAGTCAATCAGCACATGGAGTAAATAACATTTTCACAGAGGAACAATATTTCACTTTCATTTGGTAAATGCTCACTGAACATGTATCACATGCCAGGGTCTGTGCTGGGTACTCGTCCAAATAGAACTTACCATCTAGCAAGATACAGACAGACAGCCACGATAGAACATGGTATGTGCCTAAGGAAGTATAGTAGGAATTCACAGGGGGTTGCCTAAGCAAGATGTGGGGGATGGAGGCGGCTTCCTGGAGGAAGCATCGTCTAAGATGAAAGATGAAACATGAGTGACACATACAGTCGGGGAAAGCAGTCTTATCAGGCAATCCGTATGTGCGAAGAAGGCCCTGGAGGGAGAGAGGGCATGGCCTATCCCAGGAAATGAAAGGAAGAGCTGTTACAAAGCAGGGAGAAGTGGAGAGGTAGGCGGTGATTTAAGAATGCAGGGCTTGGATCAAGCAAAGATTGGGGCCACATGAAGGATCTGGGGCTTTGTCTAACAGGTCACAGACATGGATGGATGGTCTGGAGTGGATGCTATAGACTGAATGTTTGAACCCCTGCCCAATTTCCTCTGTTGACATCCCAATCCCCAATACAATAGTATTTGGAGGTGGGACCTCTGGGAGGTGATGAGGTCATGAGGATGGTACCCTTCTGAATCGAATTAGTGCCCTTATAAAAAAGACCCCAGAGGCCAAGCACAGTGGCTCATCCCTGTAATCCTAGCACTTTGGGAGGCCGAGATGGGCAGGTTACCTGAGGTCAGAAGTTCCGAGACCAGCCTGGCCAACATGGTGGAACACCGTCTCTACTAAAAATACAAAAATTAGCTGCCCATGGTACATGCCTGTAATGCCAATTACTCAGGAAGCTGAGGCAGGAGAATTGCTTGAGCCCGGGAGACAGAGGTTGCAGTAAGCCGAGAACACGCCACTGTACTCCAGCCTGGCCAACAGAGTGAGATTCTGTCTCAGAAAAAAACAAAAACAAAAACCTACAGAGGTCGAGTGCAGTGGCTCGCGCCTATAATCCCAGAACTGTGGGAGGCCAAGGAGGGCAGATCACCTGAGGTCAGGAGTTCAAGACCAGCCTGGCCAATGTGGTTAAACCCTGTCTCTACTAAAAATACAAAAAAATTTAGCTGGGCATGGTGGCGGATACCTGTAATTCCAGCTACTCAGGTCGCTGAGGCAGGAGAATGGCTTGAGCCTGGCAGGCGGAGGTTGCAGTGAGCTGAGATTGCGCCATGGCTCTCCAGCCTGGGCGACTGAGTGGGACTCTGTCTCAAAAGCAACAACAACCACAAAAAGACCCCAGAGAGCTCCCTGCTCCTTCTGCCATGAGAGGATACAGTGAGAACATGCCTAACTGTGAACTGGGAAGCAGCCCTCACGGACACAGAATCAACTTGAGGCCTTGGTCTTAAGACTTTTAGCCTCCGAAACTCTAAGAAATAAAGGTTTGTTGTGAAAGCCACCTAGGCTATGGTATCTTGTTCTAGCGGCCTATACAGATTAGATTCAAATTTTAGAAATACTACTCAGAACTGAAGGAAAGACAGTATGATGCATTGAAGAGACTTCTGTTTTTTTTTTTGAGAAGGAGTTCCGCTCTTGTTACCCAGGCTGGAGTGCAATGGCGCAGATCTCGGCTCACCGCAACCTCCGCCTCCTGGGTTCAGGCAATTCTCCTGCCTCAGCCTCCCGAGTAGCTGGGATTACAGGCACGCGCCACCATGCCCAGCTAATTTTTGTATTTTTTTTAGTAGAGACGGGGTTTCACCATGTTGACCAGGATGGTCTCGATCTCTTGACCTCGTGATCCACCCGCCTCGGCCTCCCAAAGTGCTGGGATTACAGGCTTGAGCCACCGCGCCCGGCCGAGACTTCTGTTTTTAAGAACCTCCCAGAATCACTGTGGGGAAGAAGAAATAGTCTAGCTGAACTTTCAGGAACAATTCCCAAAAAACTCAGCCAAGAAGGGAGCTGCTGCCTCTGGCGTGATCAGGAGGATCAGGAAGCTGTTTCACAACAGCGGGCGTCCAGGCAGGTGGCTGCTGAAGACTGCAGCCCGCAGGGTAGCCCAGGTCAGAGGGACAGCAGCCGGGCCAGGGCCAGGACAGTGGGGTGTGGAGGGGCAGAGCATGAGTGGCTCAGCCAGGGGGAAGAATCTACAAAGTGACTTTGGGTGGAGATGTGGGAAGAGTAAGGGATGACACCCAGGTTTCTGGCATCAAGCACCAGGTGGGACAGTAGCGGCCGATCATGAAGATAGGAACAGAGGATTTCAGGAGTCAGAGGTATGTGTGGGCCATCTAAGGCACCAGCTGGAGTCAGGGCATAGACACAGTGAACTGAAGCCAGGGTGGGAGGGAGTCCTCCAAGGAGGGAGCTCAGCAGGAAGAGGGGTGGTGGAGCAAGCCTGAGCATCACGGAAACACTCAGGACAGGGACAGAAGCTTAGACCAGTGAGACCGGCAGAGAAGCAGCAGAGAGAGACCAAGGAGAACGCAGTCTCAGGAAACGGAGGAAACAGAAGCCGACAGTGTGAGTTACTGCTGAGGGATCAGCCGACAGGCACTGAGGATCCACAAAGCAGCTGACGGGGCGCTGCAGTGAGACGAGAGGGAAATTGGGCAGGGAACACCGCACTAAGCTCAGGAAGACAACAGTGCCCAAGGGCCTTGCTGCGTTTAAACTGGAGCTCCTGGCCATGATTGTTTAAGGAAAAGAAAAAAAGAGAGAGAGAGAGAAAAAGAGGAATAAACATTGGAAGGAAGGAAATAACAACATCACTATTTGTATAAACATTCACATAGGTCACAGACTGATTCACAAAGCATCAGCAAATTATTAGAAGTAATTAGAGGTGAGCAAAGTTAATAGATAAAAGATCGACTTAAAAGAATCCGTATTTCTCCATGCCAGCAACAACTAGAAAATACGACAGAAAAATAAGGTACCATTGTAATGGCAACAAAAACTATAAAGTATTTAGGAACCGACTGAGGAAAGAATATACAAGGCCTCCATGCAGAAAAATGTTCAATTGTTAAAAGAAGTAAAATGAGATCTGAATAAACAAGACATTCTATGGTTTGGGATAGGTCAATTTAATACGAAGACTTTTAACTCTCCCTAAATTAAATGCAGTCTCATCACTGGTTTTATTATTATTACTTATTGAGCCCGGGAGACGTAGGTTGCAGTAAGCCGAGATTGTGCCACTGTACTCCAGCCTGGCCAACAGAGTGAGATTCTGTCTCAGAAAAAAACAAAAACAAAAACCCAGAGAAGTCGAGTGCAGTGGCTCGTGCCTATAATCCCAGAACTGTGGGAGGCCAAGGAGGGCAGATCACCTGAGGTCAGGAGTTCAAGACAAGCCTGGCCAATGTGGTGAAACCCTGTCTCTACTAAAAATAGTAGAGACTCTACTAAAACCCTGCCTCTACTAAAAAAAGTAAGACTTGAAACTTATTTCAAATGCATATAAAAGAATAATGGTGCACAAATAGCTAACTCTGCATTACACTGAGAAAGAAGGCAAGAGGAACTTGTTCTGTGAGGTAACAAACCTGTACAGCAGCGGCATTCAGAAAAAGATGAATGCAACAGAAGACGGGACAGACCCAAGGGCACAAGCAAACGTGCTGTCTAATGAAGGCTGCCCCATACGCTAATGAGGAAATAAACCCTTGGTAGTGGTTCCATATAAGGAGAAAAAAGTTAAAAATGAATTTCCACCCAATACTATACATAGAAGTGAAGCCCAGATACATTAAAGACCTACACGTGAAAGGTAAAACCATAAAGCAAATAGAAGAAAATGTGGAAAAATATCTTTGTGACTTGTGGAAGAAAAAAAATTCTTTTTTTTTTTTTGAGTCGGAGTTTCGCTCTTGTTACCCAGGCGCGAGTGCAATGGCGCGATCTCGGCTCACTGCAACCTCCGCCTCCTGGGTTCAGGCAATTCTCCTGCCTCAGCCTCCTGAGTAGCTGGGATTACAGGCACGCGCCACCATGCCCAGCTAATGTTTTGTATTTTTAGTAGAGACGGGGTTTCACCATGTTGACCAGGATGGTCTCGATCTCTTGACCTTGTGATCCACCCGCCTCGGCCTCCCAAAGTGCTGGGATTACAGGCTTGAGCCACCGCGCCCGGCGAAAAAAAATTCTTAAATGAAGACCTCAAGGCACAAACTTACATATGTAATGTGTAAAACATTAAAAATTATCAAAACTCTGTTGTTTGCAGTAGATTCTTCCAGGTAACAAAGATAAAATGAGAAGAAATGACTATTCTTTTTTTTTAAAAAAAAAAAAGAAAAAAATTTACTTTTAAAAACAGGGTTTTGCCATGTTGGCCAGGCTGGTCTCGAACTGCTGACTTCAGGGGATCCACCTGCCTCGGCCTCCCAAAGTGCTGGGATTACACACACGAGCCACCACACCCGGCCAAGAGATAACTGTACCTTAAGATTATTCACTTAGACATAAATATGGTCCATGCGTACAGGGAATAGAACGGGTGGCTTTAATTTTACATTTCAAGAAACCATTAAAGCCCTGGGTTCGTTCTATGCATTTTTTACCCCATCAATGCCGCCACTTCAGTTCTTCACACACTTTTACCAAAGTACACATTAACCTCCCAAATACCTGAAAGTATAGCTAAGTATCAAGAGACTCATCAATTATAGTAAGCTTATAATACTTGCAAGACTTTCTAACTAAAAGAACGGATTTTACTTTCTTTAAAATTAGTGCTATATCCTGAATCCTAAGTGAATGGGCCAAGAGAGACAGAATTAAATTAAAACACAGGAGTTTCAAAAGGTGTATTAAATGCATCTATTACAGTTATCATAAGCACAACTGAATGCAATTAAAATAATGTATAACGCAAATCCAGTTGAAATCTCAAATAACTCTAAAAGCTTAGGGCTACATCTCAACTTTTATGTCACTACTGACAGCTTCCATAAGAGCTAGAATGGATACCTCAGAATTCAAACATACTAAGAACAGTCTTTAAAAAAAAAAAAAAAAAAAAATCAGCATTTGTTCTGAAATGAGTTGCCTCAAACTTGAAAGTAATAGCTGGGGAAATACCCAAATTTGGGGCATCATAACCTGAATACTTAAATTGTCACAGATTTAGTAATAGAAATCTATTAGGTACAGCATTTGCAACCCCCTAATGAAGGATATTTTCTTAATTTAAAAATTCATTCATGTTTCTAGCTCTTTTTCTACCATGGTACTCTGAATTTGGCCTTTCTCCAGAGCCAGTAAAACCTGCTAAAAGCGGCTCACACTTGTAATCCCAGAACTTTGGGAGGCCAAAGTGAGCAGATCATGAGGTCAGGAGTTCAAGACCAGCCTGGCCAACACAGTGAAACGCTGCCTCTACTAAAAATACAAAAATTAGCTGGGCATGATGGCGGTCACCTGTAATCTCAGCTACTCAGGAGGCTGAGGAGGAGAATTGCTTAAACTCAGGAGGCGGAGGTTGCAGTGAGCCGACATCATGCCACTGTATTCCAGCCTGGGCAACAGAGCTAGATTCCGTCTAAAAAAAAAAAAAAAAAACCTGCTAAAAAGTGAAAAATGACATAACTTCTTTAATATGTTATTTAATGTATTCAAATATTTCTTCTGTAAGCCAAAGTGCCTCCCAACCCCCACCATCTACCTTTGATATATTTCAGAAAATGCAATGGTACAATATAGTAATCCATAGGTATTCTAAATGTATTAGATTAATTAAAAATACCTTGAACAACCACCTGGCTGCCTGGGACAAAGAACTGCTGTGTGCCATCAGCTGATTGTGCTGCATACTGTACAATCGTAGCTCCTGGTGGAGGAGCTCCTGGATTTGTCATTGTTAATGCCTGCAGTCCCTGAACACCATCAGATCCTGGGTTAGAGATCTGGATTGTTCCACCTTGGGCTATAGCAACTTAACAGAAAAAGAAAAAAAATATTAGAGAATTTCAAGATTTATTTTTAATAATCCCATATTGGAAGAATATACTCTGAGTCTATTTATTGCCATTGCTTCTTTCTCAGGTCACCCTTATTTTCTATGCTGTACTGGGAAGGAAGAACAGCTTCTTCATGGGATAATACTCCAGAAAAAGCATATAAACACCGGAAAATAGCTGATACCAGAACTACTTGAGATTCATGGAGCCCATGGAGTGTTTCTCCTCCTTAGCATGCAGCTAACTACATACTGAAGAGTGGAGCAGCATACAGGGGAAGTCCAGCTTCCTGGTTTGTTCCATTCTCTCAGATGTTTTTCCTTATAAACACGATTCTTCTACCACTTAAAATTTCCATTTAAGGCCAGGTGTGGTGGCTCGGGCCTGTGATCCCAGCACTTCGGGAGGCCAAGGCAGGAGGATCACCTGAGTCCAGGAGTTTGAGGCCAGCCTGGGCAACATAGAGAGACCCTGTCTCTTAAAAAAAAAAAAGAAGAAGAAAAAAGAAAAGAAAGAAATTCCCATCTAATACTGCAATTAAAATGAATTTGTACCTTCATTCAGCTAACTACTTTTCTAATTTATCATCAAAAGAAAGTAGTTTTTAAGAAATATGGAGGCTGGGCACAGTGGCTCACGCCTGTAATCCCAGCACTTTGGGAGGCTGAGGTGGGCAGATCACCTGAGGTCAGGAGTTTGATGTGGTGAAACCCTGTCTCTACTAAAAACACAAAAATTAGCTGGGTGTAGTAGCGGGCGCCCATAGTCCCAGTTACTCAGGAGGCTGAGGCAAGAGAACCCAGGAGGCGGAGGTTGCAGTGAGCCGAGATCACGCCACTGCACTCCAGCCTGGGCGACCGAGAGAGACTCTGTTTCAAAAAAATAATAATAATAATAATATCTTTATATATACACGCACACAGACATAGATGCATAACATATTTTGGTTATAAAGCTGAAGCCTAGAAAACTGTAACCTCTGTCATTTTGTCTGTGTCAGAAGAATCCTGAAATATAAAAAGTTAAGTTGGAAAGGTCCTTAAAAAGTAACTGTAGTAATATGTGCTACAGTATTTACCTCCATCAAGTACCTCAAATAACTACAGCTAATGGCAACAAATACGAGGTAGATTTCCTATATAATACTAACGTTTGCCAGTCATGTTTAACGGTTAACATACTAATTGACTTAAGTCTTCCAAAGAATAACTGATCAAATGTTTCATTTCAAAATTTCACTCTAATAGACAAATAAGCATTGTTCAAAACATTTGAAAGGTCCGCATATTTTAACATAAAGATTCCAACTGCATGCTTTAAACAGTAGATATTAAATGGTACCAGAGGCTATGCTTAAAAAAAAAATGCACATATAAACTAGCTAACTAGACTTTACAATGAAGATTTTAAAAACATCACCAAAATAACATGACATCTATACATCAATGTAAATTACTTACAATAGCATAACAGCAGTGTTAAAATACACTCTGGATATTTTCAAGTCATTTCCAAACGGTTTTAACGGCATCTAGGCAAAAAGGTACTTAAGCGATAACCTGCTAGGACAAACCTATCAGAACTATAGAACGAGTAACAAATTTTCACTTCTTTGACCTAAGGTGCCAGCGTCTACAGAGGAAGACAGACTGACGTTTTTAAAAAGATTTCCACACACTGCATTCTTAGTGTTTTAGTTCAGTGACAGGCCCATGTGGCTGGCAGAAGCTGAAGAGTCAGTTACAGACTGTCAGCAGAGCTCAGGCCGAGACATCCTGATGTAACAGCACTTCATCCAGCTCATCTAGAGCAGTATTTTCTGTACACATTTTAAAAACAGGGTACTTTAAAACGACGGCTTTCCAAATATTTCACGGGTCTCAGGATTCAGCCCTCATCTAACTAAACTCTTACAAGTATGAAAATGTCAAGAGACACTAATTTCTTGGCCCTTCGTGGCTAGACATGAGTAAATTTTGTATGTTGTCATGTATTTGAATGTGTATTTTTCAGTTGATAATTCGTTTGATGTCACAGAAATAGTGCTTGAGAAAGAACAGCCTAAGGGTAGGGTAGCCACAATGTGTTAAAAGTACAAAGCCTAGAAAAGAGCTGCCATTCAAGAAACTGAATGAATGAATGAATGAATGGCTATCATTTCCTCATGACAGATGATACCATAAACAACTTAAGCCACCTGTGAATCTAGGAGAGTTAAATGAGGTACGGTTTCAAATTCCAATCACAGAATCTAATTTTTCAACACCAATAAAATTATCAAGATTTTAAATAACGATTGAGTTAATCTGAGGTGAGAGCAGCTGCCTCTAAAGGTAAGAGCCCCTAAAAAGGTAGGTAACAAAGATCTTTACTTTCTTTTTTCTCCTCTTTCTTTTTGCTTTTCTCATTTCCTTTCTTTTCAGTAATGTTTCCCCATAGTTCCGATCAAAACAACTTTGTTTTCACACTATGAACAGCTGACACATCAAGAATCTGTTTCTCGCATTTTATTTTCTGGTGATGTCATTATATAATTAGATGTGGAAAACAAAAGGTAAACACACACACACACACACACACACACACACACACACACACACCCCTCACACGTTGGCGCTAGGGAGAAAACATTTCTACTGGTAAATCAGGCACATTAGCCTCATTTTCATTTTTTGTACCAAAGGTGCTCTTGATTTTGTTATCAAATGACAGAGGACCTTCCCACTGAAAATGTTCTCTCTCATTTGAAAATAAACAAGATTTCCCAATGCCTCAGGATCCTGGAAATAGGTTTTATGTGGGCCTGTTTGTATTCAGAGATTTGAGGAGAAAACTGTTTAGGTTTCAAAATAATCAAGGATAGCCTAACATGTGCTTTCAGTAAACATAAATCAATAGTGAGAAAAAATTAGATGAAATTAACTAATGAATTTAGATACTTCTATTTTAGCTAATTATGGTTTTTTTTTTTTTGAACCTACAGAAATTTTCTGGCAAACACAAAAGTAGAGAGAATTTTTTGTCATCCATTTACCCTGCCCACTCACCCTGCCCCTACCCCCGGCCTTTTAAAAAAATTATATGGAAGCTGGGCAGATGGCATGTGCCTGTGGTCTCAGGTCCTTGGGAGGGTAAGGTGGGAGGATCACTTAAACCCTGGAGTCTGAGGCTATAGTAAGCTGTGATTACACCACTGTACTCCAGCTTAGGAGACAGAGCCAGGCTCTGTCTCGATTAAAAAAAAAAAAAAGTGTATATATATATATATATATATATATATATATATATATACACACACACACACACACACACACACACACACACACATATCTGTATTTCAAAACAAATCCCAGACATCAAGTCTGGCTGATCATTTTTTTTAAAATGATCCTGTGTAATGGACAAAGACAAGAAAGATGAATTTTTAAGGGCAGAAAGGGCCCAGCCTGGTGGCTCATGCCTGTAATACCAGCACTTTGAAAGGCCAAGGCAGGAGGACTGCTTGAGTCGGGAGTTCAAGACCAGCCTGGGCAACATGGCAAGACCTCTGTCTCTACAAAAAAATACAAAAATAAAGTTTAAAAATTATTTACAAAATAAATTTTTTTAAAATGTAAAAGGTGGAAAATGGAAAAGAGTCCACGACAATGTGGAAATAGAAAATATATAAAATTTCATCTCAACTCTCTTTTTACTTGATGCTTTTACTTATGTATATAAGAGATGGGGTCTTGCTACATTACCCAAGCTAAACTGCTAGGCTCAAGCAATCTTTCTGCTTCAGACCCCTCAGTAGCTGGGACTACTGGCACAAACCACCAAGCCTGGCGATGTTGTATACTTCTTATTTATTTATTTAGAGACGGAGTTTCACTCTTCTCACCCAGACTGAAGTGCAATGGTGTGATCTCAGCTCAATGCAACCTCCACTTGCTGGGTTCAAGTGATTCTCCTGCCTCAGCCTCCTGAGAAGCTGGGATTACAAGCATGCACCACCACACCCAGCTAATTTTGTATTTTTAGTACAGACGGGGTTTCACCACGTTGGCCAGGCTGGTCTCAAACTCCTGACCTCAGGTGATCCACTGCCTCGGCCTCCCAAAGTGCTGGGAATACAGGTGTGAGCCATCACACCCACCTGACATTATATACTTCTAATCCTAAACTTACACCCATGAGCTAATTAAAATACATAAACATGTAAATGTTTATATTTAAAACCACTCTTGTTCCAAATTGCAGTCCAATGATTCATAAATGAAATCTCACTGTGTTAACTTTAAAAACAACAGCAGACAGGCCTTTGTTCCAATGAATTCTCATGTTTAAATTCAGAGTGACCATAAGAGAGTACCTATCAGTACCTGAACCTTAAAAGCCAAGAGGTGCATACAGCAGAAGGAAGACTAAATCATGCTATAAAAAGAATAGCAACACTAAAGTTTAAAAGGCAGAGTTACATTAAGTAGTGCCTTAAACAATTTTGAAACAGTTACCTCGGAGAAATGTAAACAACGTCACTATTAAGAATAAGAACTGCAACTGGATGAACTCTCGAATGTGTAAGACAATCATGTTCCAATTCCCTTTATGAAGAAGTGGAATTGGTGTTTATTTGTGAGCCTCCTGAGAATTCTGAATTCTTATAAGCAGTTCACAAAGTTCACATTTTTCTTTTCAAAGTGGTGCATGTAGGCTTGACCCACTACTTACCTTTCATGTATAAGAATTCCAAAAAGATGAGTTAATAGAAACTCTAGTAGGATTCCTAGTAAAACACAGTAGGAACAAGCAGAGACAAGGGACATTTAAGGAAAAAAAAACTGAAGTCTTAGGTGATAGTCTTTAATTGGTACAGGAAGAGGTTGGGTATAGCAGAATGGGAGATTTAAGAAATCTTTGTTTCAAGAGAAAATTTAATGAATTATGAAATTTCAATCATTTTAATTTCCTCAGTTGCTTTTACAAATTCACTCATTTAAAGCACATCTTAACTGTCTTATGCAATAAGGAACATTCTTTGTTAATTATTTATTATTATTATTATTATTATTATTATTGAGACGGAGTCTTGCTCTGTCGCCAGGCTGCAGTGCAGTGGCACGATCGTGGCTCACTGCAACCTCCACCTTGCAAGTCCCCTGCCTCAGCCTCTCAAGTAACTGGGACAACAGGCACGCACCACCACGCCTGGCTAGTTTTTTGTATTTTAGTAGAGACGGGGTTTCACCACGTTGGCCAGGATGGTCTCGATCTCCTGACCTTGTGATCCACCTGCCTCAGCCTCCCAAAGTGCTGGGATTACAGGCGCAAGCCCAGCCACTCTTTGCTAATTCTAGGGCTCTCTCTGTCCTGCCATCTCTTGGATATATGCTCCTGAAATAAAAAACTTTCTTTGTCCAGCATCGCTCAACTGTTACACAGTAAACCTACCACTAAGATCTGTACTTGCAGTGAGGATTCTGCAGGTACAGCTCACTTACTTGGTGTTGTAATAGTGAAATCCTATTTTACGTTCTTTTTCCTATTCCCCAGGGAGTAGCTGATTCCAACTTTCAGTCCTTAGTTTTTGTGATAATAGTAAGTTAAAATAATAAGGCCAACTTCTGCCAAATATGTTTCAACTATTAAAAATGTAACTGCTTGTTTATGGGAAAACTTCAATATACCTTATTTCTTCAACTTTGATATACATTTAGTTCTTTTTTAATACTAGCTAACTCATTATGCCAAATTAAAAATACTAATCTTTGAAAAAAAGCAATAAAAGCAAAGTTTGGGAGAAAGCCATTCATGGATAAAAACTGAAGAATTAAACCTAAAAAATTTTTTTATAACAAAAGGTTGTAAAAGAGTATTTGAAAAAAAACAATTTCCAGCTGAAAGGGAAGACAAAAATAAAAATCTCCAGAAATTCTAGGAAAATAAATTCCTCTATTCTAAAAACCAAAGGACGCTGGCCATTTTTTCCATTTCTAGGCATTCTGGTACAACACTAAAGCATTAATATCTGCTAAGTCGTTCTATAAGAAATAAGATCAATAAAAATGGACTTGTGTGCATAAGTACATGTTTACCCTCTGTCTTCTAAAAAGTTTAAATGTTGTTAGTATTCACTTCTTAAATGAAAAAATTACCTAAGTAATTATCACTAAATGTCTCCAAAATGCATTTTTAACAAAAGATGTTCACTTTGTGTGAACCAATAAATGGCAATTTTTACCTGTAGACTGTACATACAGAACTATAACTTCTCATTAAAATAATTTCTAAGCTCATACTGTACAGGCTCAAATTAAGACACTAAAGTAAGAAATAGTCCATGACTTCCTATGTGGCAAATAGACAGATACGTGTGTGTGTGTGTGGTTTTTTTTTTTTTTTTTTGAGACAGAGTCTTACTCTGTTGCCCAGGCTGGAGTGCAGTGGTGCAATCATAACTCACTGCAGTCTCAACCTCCTGGGCTCAGGCAATCCTCCTGCCTCAGCCTCCTGAGTAGCTGGGATGAGCGCGTGCCACCACACCCTGCTAATTTTTAAAATTCCTTTGTAGAGACAGGGTCTCACTCTAGTATTTCCCAGACTGGTTTCAAACTCCTGGCCTCAAGCAACCCTCATGCCCAGACCTCTCAAAGTGCTGGGATTACAGGTGGGAGCCATCACCCCTGGCCTAATATCTAATTTCTAAAGATGCAGTTTTCTAGTTCTCAACCAGAACTCCTGATTCCGCTCCTCCCATCCCCCCACAGACACAGAGAGCGAGGTTTAATGACAGCCCCCTCATGTGAGCAGGCACCAAGGACACAGAGAATGAAGGCACTGGGGCTGGCTGGAGGGAAAGTTCAATGAACATGAATGAGACTTTGCCACAGCCAACTTAATTTCTCTGTTTCGTGCCAATAGTAATGTCTTTTCCCCCGACTTTTACCTGTTATCTCCTCCGTCTTCATAGGAACCCCAGAATTTAGCAATTTAGTATTATTCCCACTTCAAAGACTAAAACCTGAGATGTGAATTTAATAAAGCTTCTTGCTCTGATCACTGAGTTGACAAATGGCACAAAGATGGTTCTTTCCCCACATCCTCTCCAGCTTCACCCCATACGTTTTCACAATTTCAAATCTTCAGCTAATAATCTAGACAAGTTAACCCTACAGCATCTGCTTCCCTATTAATATGTAAAGGAATCACTGATCCTATCAGAAGTCCTAAGTAGCATTAGGATATGCCAGAGAAATGTTAATATGACAGCATCTTAGTGGTGGCCAACACTTTGAGAAGCCTTAGCATCATTTCAGCAGTCACTTCCAACCTTTTCCCTGTCATGACACAAGCAGAACATGATGATATGTGTACAGCCCACTGGGGTGAGTGGCTGGAGCTGCTCAAGGCCAGCACTGACCAGCCAGGATGCCCCAGCAGCCCCTGCCCAGCCCCTCTGGGGGCAGAGGGATGAGGCGCTCAGCCTTCTCCTAACCTGCGCGCTGCGCTGGAGGCTCATAAGCTGGCATACTCAGATTTAAAACCCACCGGAGATTCCCAGTGTGCCAGACAAAAGAGCATGCAAACGAGAGAAGTAATTTTAAAAAATGACAATGTAAACCTCGAGGTCTATTTCTTACAGATGAGGGGAGTTTTCTTTTCCTAACACTGACTTTAGACAAGTCTACTGGGTGCCCAGCAGAAGCTGTGAATACGGTATGCCCCAGATCTGCTAGGTATCACGGTAGGAGTTCCCCGACAATTACCACCAGAGAATGTCTTTAATAGTTTACAGCTGCAAATCTACCACTGCTTCAAGAAAGACTCTAAAAAGCTCCAAAAACATCATGACTATATAAGGTCTTCCCATATATTAAAGATTACAACTTTAATCTTTAAGTTAGTAGCCAGGTCTTAAATTAAGACTTGAGATTTTTTTCTTGGTATTGCTACTCTTTTTAAAGGAAAAGCAAAGAATATATCTAAAACCTTAATACATCATTTGGATAAACATATTATTTAATATCACATACAGTCCAGTACCTAAGTAGCTCTTTTTAAAGTCAGAAAACTAAAATCATGAATGTCTTCAACTACATGATTGCTGTCAATATATTCAGTCATTTACTTCGAGAGCCTAGGGTAGCAGAGTTTACAAAAGTCGCTTTACTTCATATTATAATTACATGGGAAATTGATGTGGACAATTTCCAGGGACAATTTATACTTTAGAAAAGACAGGAATATCACATTATTCCAGTAACTAAGCAGCTACTTAGGATATGTGATATCCCTATCCTTTCTCCTCCTTTTTCTTTTATTTCTAGCTCTTGTTTTCTACTATTTTTACGTATCAAACATTCCTGATTTAGGACAAGAACTAGTGCTTTAATCAGAGCAAAAAGCACAGAATTAATAGTCCATTAAAATGCACAAGACTGAATGTAAATGTATCTGTTTATTTAGAGCTTCTGGTGCGTAAAATTTCAAATAAAATTATCTATCCAATTGCTACAGTTTAAAAAATTAAATCATTTTTCCATTCTCTTTTAGGAAAAACTGTAGCACAAATTAACAGAGTAGAGAGTAGTGAAAACAGAATTACATTGAAAACATTCTTTAGAAAACTCTTAGGTTAGTAAGTAAAATATGTAATTGCTGGTAACAAAAGCCAACAAGAATGAAATACAGACATTTACGTTTGCATGCATCATAAACACAACAAAAACAATGTTTTACTAGAGATTAATATAAACACGTAAAAAGGAAAAAATTCTGCCTTTATTTTTACCCAAAATTTTCTATTTTCAGTAGTTAAAATTTTTACTTTTCAAAATTATATGACAATGGTCAATACAAATATCTCACTTCTAAACATATACTTTCATTCTCTGATACAGTTTAGGTACTAATGATGCATTTTAAAATGGAAAAATGTAATGCCAACACCTGAGTTGCTTCAATAGAACTAGAGAAGACTTAAAGCTAGCGCTGTATCTTATCGCATTGCAGCATACATACTGTATTGCCCCGTGCTAGTCTGATATATGCTAGTTGGTACTGCCATGGTAGCAATGTTAGGTGGTGTTCCTTCTTCCTCTGATTTTTCTTCTTCAATCTTGGGAACACCAGACACATCAGAGGACAGTTCATTCAGTATTTTTCTAAAATGTAAGTTAACAATGTTAAGTCACTAAGATATATGAATGAGTCTTAAAACAGAAAAGCTATAAAGGAAGAATTTATTTCATGTATAATTATTCTACCGTTTTGGAAAAAGTATCTTTACAGTAGGAAACCTGGTTAACTTACCTGTAAGAGGGTCTTCGTGAAAGGATTTCTCTACGTTTATGAGAATCAATTACACCTTCTGATTCTGCAGATTCATCTGTCTCTGCAATTGTTGCTACCTATAATACAAGATTTTCTGAAATGCATCACAAAATATATGCTATTTTCCCTCATTTAAAAACTGGAGGTTAAGAGTCTGCCTGTGCAGCACTGAGCCAGGCACTGTGGAAGCAACCGAGCGACAGAACCCAGTGAATCTGCACTAACGGAGCCCTCGGTCTGGCTCAAGAGAGGAAGCACAGACACACATTTCAGTTATAAAACAAGTATGTGTGGAAAGGAATGATATGGGTAATACATGCTATAGAAATACAAGGGAAAGAGTGGTTGGGATGCCAAATGAGGCACTGCAGAAAAGAACAAAATGTAAAAGACCTAAGACCTAAACTCCTCAACCTTAAAGTGCTCCTACGGACCCAGTGGGGAGCCAGCGGGGAGCAAAGGCAGAAGAGAGTTCCCGGAAGACACTGCTCTCCCCACACTCTCACAGCTGGCGCTGGTGTGAGCTGGGTCTTCACATCAGCCATCAGGCCCACAGACAGGATATGTAAGCAGAGAAGCAAGTCGGTAAGCAAGTCTGGGGAAAGGTAGGATTTCTGTTACAAGCAGTAAGTTAAGGCTTGCTGGCAAGTAGATCTTGAAGATCCAAATAAAGAATTTCTCCTTAAGAGAAAGATAAGAGTTTTAAGCATGATTTCATTTTTCAAGTCAAGTAATGATACAGCGATTTGATTATTAAAGAAGTCAGAACACTAAAATAATGAATCTCTTCAACAATATGACTGTTTTCGATATATTCAGTCCATTATTAAATACTTTGAGGGCCTAGGGTAGCAGAGTTTACCAAGCTCACTTTACTTCATATTGTAATTACATGGGAAACTGATTTGGACAAAATCAAAAGAGCTTATTAAAATATCAACAATGCAGGCAAGAACATACACTTCCCAAAGCACATGGGAGGTATGTACATACTGACCTCCACATATGACTGCATCTTTGCTCATGAACCCCACACATGAACACACATACCCAATGAACAGAACTTACTGAAAAAAAAATGTTGTTGCCTCAGATAATCATATATCACCACCAAATACTTATGACTTTACAGCAGGCTCTCACACATGTGTCATAGAATCGTAACACCTCCCTTAGGTGAGGTATGCTACTAATTTACCTGTTTTAGAAAGGTGAAAATTAAAGCTCATGCAGAGAGATTAAGTGGCTTGACCATGATCCAACAGTAAGTATTCTAGGACCAAGATCCACTAGCACCTCTCTCCACAAGACAATTAAATCATTCACTTAACAAAACCCAAACAAAGTCTCCTGAATATAAGATAATAGTTTCTTTCAGCTGGGTGCTGTGGCTCACACCTGTAATCCCAGCAATTTGGAAGACTGAGGCAAGAGGATCACTTGAGGCCAGGGGTTCAAGACCAACCTGGGCAACATACTGAGAATTCTGTCTCTATTAAATAATAATAATAATAATAAATAATAACAGACAATACTTTCTTCCAATACCAGCCAGGTTGAAACTAAATAGAAATAGTCATAAAACAAAGAAGCAGCTGGAAAAACTTTCTTGTTTTATAATTAGTAACAGACAAAGAGTTAGAAACTCTTGGAATCAAGGGTCATCATAGGAAAAAAAAAAAACAATGATGAGAATTATTCTTAAACTTATGGGCAACACAGGAGAAGACACCCATGCAACAAAGATAATCAAGCTTTTCATGTATGTGAATGTCACGTCAGGAATCTTGTTGCAACTCTCATCCTTCTGTGATAAACGACTTGAACACACAGGAAAAGAACTACACTACATATGTGTGTCTCCATTTTCCTCACAGATTTTTTTTTTGTCATCAATTAGTCTCAAATAATTTAAGCATTTAAAGGATAACAAACTGACCTTAAAAAGGAACAGAAATAAATTCAGTAATTAAGATAAGTATGCTTTAAAAAATACATACTTGATAATTTACATCTATTGATGGAAAAAATGTTTCACCTTCAAGAAATGTTAAGGGTAAAATACATCTCTGGATCACAGCAACAATAATAATATTATCTACAAATGCCAAAGTTTAATCTCAGAGGGATACATCAATAACATCATCTTACTAAGAATTACATATACTGAATTTAAAATAAATTTCTATCTACCTACTAAGGTGACTATCCATGAAAACAGCATCAGTACTATAATCTTTTTTTTTTTTTTTTTTTTTTTTTTTTAAATAGAGATGGGGTTTCGCCATGTTAGCCACGCTGGTCTTGAATTCCCGACCTCATGATCCACCCACCTCAGCCTCCCAAAGTGCTGGGATTACAGGCGTGAGCCACCATGCCCGGCCAGCACTATAATCTGTTTATTACTGTGTTTATTGACATCTTCTCTGAGGAATCCTCAAAATATTTTTAAGCACCTTTGGGGAGCATTGCTAAATAAATCTGACTCTGAACACGGAACAGCAACGTGAAGAAGACATGAACTGCTCATCTGGCAATTCCTCAGTCTCCAGATTAAGAGCTGACAACAAAGCTGCAGCTCTCAAGTGAAACCTACATACCTAGCAGGACACAGAGCACCTTACGCAAGGAAAAGGGATTCCTCCAAATATCTAACCGAAAGATTTGAGCATAAAAGCTTCACAAAGAAAAATGATAAATGAATTAGTGAAAGAGGAAAAAAAAAAAAAAGGCTCAAAAAAGTCAAAGACAAATCACCCAGGAAGGAAGCTAACCTGAACAGTGTGTATTTGTGGTGACTGAATAACCGATGGCTGTGGTGTCTGAATTACTCCCTGGACATGTACAGTTTGGCCCGAAGGTAACTGCACTAGAGTTACAGCTGGAGAGCCTCTTCCGGTGCCTGATCCAGCTACAGAAACCTGCAAAAATGATCATCATTGAGGATTAAAGCTGGACCTTTTTGTTATTGTTTTTGCTTATTTTTAAGCAATACCATTCACTATTATGGCTGGCCTACTTCTTTTTCCTGTTCCAGAGAAATGACAAACCAGCTGGGGTACTTACCATTGGGAGGCGGTTACTGTCCTGGAACAGTCATTTTCTGATGTGACAGATTATTAAAGAACACATGCTCCTTATTACTTTTGGTGCCCATACTTGAGTGGCTAAGAATGTTCCAACCACAAAGTTCTAAAGCAGTTAAACCACCTCACTACGACCTCACGCCTACTAACAGTGAAGCCTTTCTTATGCCAGAGTATAAACTACCCTCTCTAACTTCTTCAGAGAAATTGGAGATAGAACTTAAAATATGGTGAATGATTTTTATTAAACGTGTGACATGATATTCTAGTATTACTCTTAGATGTGAGCTGATGCTTTGTCTCTAGACTGATAAAAATCAGTCACTGGTATGCCCTCATAATCACTAAAAAGGCACAGGCCAAAGAAATTCCAGGACCTTTCAATTCCTTGGTGTCTCTGACCCAGAGAAAGCTCATGCCTTGAAGGCTGGTGAGGCCTCTGGACACTTTTCCGCTCCCAGCTCAAGCATCCAAAGAGGCCAGAACTATTACTTAGCTTTGGGCAGAAATCAGCGACAACAACCATCTCCTCACTACTTCCCTGAGTTCCTTCAACAGAGATCCCTACCAGAAAACACGATACCGCCACTCCTCTGGACTCAAAACCTGCCAGGTTTTCTAATTAGTAAACAACTCTGTCCTATAGGCCAGCATAATTTCAGAAACTTTGCCTCATTTTACTAAGATTCACTATTCATTATAACTTACTCAAGTCAAAGACCTTGGAAATGAATTAAGTCACCAGTTTCTATCATGAGTGGGAGCAGAACCACAGGATCTAAAACAATTTTAAAGGAAGCCTTTGTATGTGACTTCACTTTAAGGAACACCAATGATTTCCAACTTACATTAAAACCTGAAAACAATTATTAAAAACTAGGTTTATAACAAATAACTAAGATTTATTTATGTCATCATTCCCTTGGAAAACTTCTCTGGCAATCCAAAAGTTAAAACATGCTTTATCCGTGTAAGAGACCCTAGGTATTCAGCATTGTACTAGGTGCACTAGTAGAAAAGAGAATTAATGAAACCAGCACCTAAGAAACAATGGCACATCAAATATTATAGAACTGATTGCTCCATTTTAGAGGCCGTGAGTACCACAGGAGTACAGAATAGAGAGATCAGTATGGGCCCAAACAGTCAGTCAGTGAAGGCTTTGTGTGGATGCCAGAGCCTGAGTGAGGCCTTGATCTAAACCTAGATAACAGCTGGACAGATAGTGAGAAACCAGGGCAGAGGCAACCAACGTGTAACCCACGGGGAAAATTCAGCTTGCCCACCCCCAGACTATTAAGTCCACTTTAGATTCCAGGGAAAAGAAAAACATTATCCCATGATGGAACCAGCAGATTTAACAACTACAAATTTTAAAACATTGGATTTATTCTACAAATGTTTCCAGCACAAAAGGCAACTCTGTATGAATTATAAGAAGGCAACCACCTCTGTGGTGACTAATTTCTAAAAGATAACTCTTTCTCCATACAACTAATTCTTAAATATTTCAGTCTCAGGGCAACTTTGCACTCTTAAAAATTACTGATGACCTCAAAGAGCTTGTGATTCTGTGATTTATATTCAGCAGAGGCTGTTAAACACTTAACTAGATCTTAAGGAGGAACCCTGACTTGTAGTATTTGCTGATTTCTGTAATATAAATACTCCTACTATGGCTGATTTCAAGCTGCCAATGGATCACATTGAACACAAAGCTGGATAAAGATTATACAACTGGCTTTCACTGGTACAAGCCAGCTGTGCATATCACTGGTTAGACCTGTTGATATTTAACATATTGGAAATAAAAACAAATTTTAAAAATACTCTGTAACTCATTTTAAAATAATAAATTATATGCTAACATAAATAACGTTATATGAAAATGATTATATTTTCAAAAACAATGAGAAGACTGGCACTGCTTTATATTTTTACAAATTATTTTAATGTCTGGTTTAATGAAAATAGCTAGATTCTCATATCTACTTCTACAATGAATCTGTTGCAATATGTTGCTTTAGTTGGTATGTGAAGAAAATATGGGCCTCACACAGACTCATGATTTAAAAACGGAGGAATATTATAATAGCTTCTTTAGAAAATCATGGATATTCTTCATTGATACTACCCCAAAAAACTTGACAAGTGGTTGTCTCTTAAGGGTTAATTGCAATGTACAATCTGAGACTGTATCAGTTACATTAAAATAGACTGATCTGTCTTGTACTTTGGATGAATCTTTTACCCATGCAAGATTTTATAAAATGTTGGCTCACTAAGTTCAGCAGATCTTCCAAATGTGAACACATTTCATCACACACTATCATAAATCACATTTCATTAAAGCATAACCAGCTTCATCAGAAAACTATGAATACTGTGAAGCTCACAATGGCAGACACAGATTTTCCAAAATTCAAATTTTTGGCTTAAAAGTTTGTGACGATAAACGCCATGAGTTGGTTCCCTTGAACTGACAAGCTCACTTCATTTGCTTTTGAGAAAATGTCTTCAAGTTTGAATAGCCATCATTTGGCAATTAGTCATTCTTCTGAAGAAAATGATGTTCTGCTGAAAAACAGGCAGGGAATTCATCTTGGCACTCAAATTAACACAAGTGCTTTTCCTCCAGGACTCCGTGGGCCTTCAGTATGCAACAGGGGTGCTTTCTGCAACTGTCCCACTCCAGGACACAGAATATCAAAACAGTATGGACTCAGAGTCAAGATTCAATGTGACTAGTAATTTTTACTGCCTCATCAAAGATATTCTTAAGTAAAACTGACTTAAAACAACGACAAGTGGGTGGCAGTGAATACAATGAACAGCAGTACAGTTTGTGTCACTCACTTAAGTCACCAACAGTTCACCACTCCCCCACTACCACTGCTTTCACACCATCACTACAAATATCAAAACAGAGAAAAAGAAAAAGAACATCTTAACATTACTGTGAAAATGGTTTCGACCTAGCAAGCCTCTTGAAAGTCTCAAGAGTCACCCCCAGGGTTCTGCAGAGCACACTTTGAAAACAGCTGCTCCACACTCATCTAGCCCCTTTAACTTGGCTTTCAGCTTAAAGAACTGCTCAGACAGGCTGAGATTTCAGCTCCAATAGAGCAGCAGAGACAAAATAAACACATCCAGTAACCCTGACAGAGTCCATATGCCAGAGATTGGCAAAATAGAAATTACACTTTATAACTAAATAAAGCAAAAGAAAAAAAAATTAACACAAAGAGAAGATTTCATTGACCAGCTTCTATCTCATCAGCTCAGGAACTGGGACATGATCTTTACAGCCAGATTCCGGGCTGAGTGCTCTGGAGGGCACAGCATCCCACTACCACTTCTGCCACCCACCACTATGTGCAGGGACGACCCACAGGTAAGTAAGGAGAGAAGAGTTGATTTTCCTCTCTGTTCCTTTCCTTTTTTGAAAATGTAGTCACAAGGCTGGGTGGTGGGAATTTTTGAAGTTACTGCATTTTCTCAAATCAAAATAATTTTCTTTTTAGAATTAAGGAGCTCTGAAAGATACCTTGTCAGATACCCAGTGGCTCTCAATGTTTTATTCTTTAAACACACAGAATAAGGTATCTGAAAACAACGAACTTGAAGCTGTAAGGGGGAAACCCAGGAGTCCTACAAATATTCTCACAAACTAGACCTATGGGTTGAGATGGCAGGTGGTGCCCACATTCACTTTTTGTGGGGAAATGCCCCAGCTTCAAAGAAATCAGATTACTCTGGAGAACAGAAAAACAATTCAACAAAGATTCATGGGCCTCTAATAGGTATAAATCATGCTTTATGTTGCTTTAACCATCTTTCAAATACAGTTCTCAAAATTTTAATCAGATAACAGCTCTATCAAAAATGGCTAAATCCTCATGACTATAATCCCAACACTTCGGGAGGCCAAGGCAGGTGAATCACCTGAGGTCAGGAGTTCAAGACTAGCCTGGCCAATATGGTGAAATCCTGTCTCTACTAAAAATACAAAGATTAGCCAGGCTAGGGGTGCACACTTGTAATCCCAGTTACTCAGGAAGCTGAGGCATAAGAATTTCTTGAACCCAGGAGGTAGAGGTTGCAGTGAGTTGACATCACACCATCACACTCCACCAGCCTGGATGACAGAGTAAGACTCTGTTTCAAAAAAAAAAAAAAAAAAAAAAAGGCTTAGTCAAGAATAGCTGCTGCAGAGAAAGAACTTGTACCCATTAACACAAACCATATCCCTACAGTTCTGAAGATGAGTTACACAGATTCTGTAACCACAGGGAAACTTCTGTACGTCCAACCTCTGAGCAGGGAAAAAGCTAATGAGACAACTTTTTCACTGAACTGCTAAAATAAAGACGGAGAGCCTGCACAAAGGACACACCGAGAGGTGGAATTCAAATGTCTCCTTTTAAAAAAGAAAACCCTTAGATCTGGAGAACTACCATTCCACATTCTCTTTGGCCAAAACCACTTTTTTTTTTTTCCCAATGTGCTTGCAAACAAAGGTCTGTAGTTTGGCCAAAACTTATAAGCAAGAGCATCAAGCTTATAACTATTCTGGTAGCGTTAACAGGGTAACCTCCACCATTATTATTTTTTTTAAAAAATTCACATGCCTTCCTACCTAAGTGCCAACATCTTAGCACTATTATTACACCGAGTGTGTCGGGCTACAGCTGAGGACATGGCTGCCTGTGAAGTAGGGTATGGTACACAGATGGCACAAGGGCAAGGAATGACCCAGTAACATGCACAGTATCCTGAAAGACAAAATAGGTAAATAAAGAGGCATCTTTTTTGATTTGTGCAAGGTGACAGATTCCGTTTTAGGCAGCTTAGGCCTAAAGAATGGCAGGGCCACAGCAGGACAAGAATTAGGGGACTGGTTATTGGATTAAAGCCCAGATAAGAAAGAAAGATCTGAGGTGGGCTGTGGTGGCTTACTCCTGTAAGCCTAGCACTTTGGGAGGCCAGGGCAGGTCAGGAGTTTGAGACCAGCCTGGCCAACATGGTGAAGCCCCATCTCTACTAAAACTACAAAAATTGGCTAGGTGTGGTAGCACGCACCTGTAATCCCAGCAACAGGGAGGCTGAGGCAGGAGAATCACTTGAACCTGTAAGGTGGAGGCTGCAGTGAACTGAGATTATACCACTGCATTTCAGCCTCAGTGACTAAGACTGTCTCTCAAAAATGAAAAAAAAGGTTGAGCGCGGTGGCTCACACTGTAATCCTAGCACTTTGGGAGGCTGAGGTAGGTGGATGACTTGAGGTCAGGAGTTCAAGAGCAGCTTGGCCAACATGGTGAAACCCCATCTCTACTAAAAATATAAAAATTAGTCAGGTGTGGTGGCACATGCCTGTAATCCCAGCTATTCAGGAGGCTGAGGCAGGAGAATCACCTGAACCCAGGAACAGAGGTTGCAGTGTGCCAAGATTGTGCCACTGCACTCCAGCCTGGGCAACAGAATGAGACTCCATCTCAAAAAAGAAACAAAACAAAACGGAAAAAAGATGTGAGTAATATTAAAAAGGAGGAATCTACAAAGTATTATAATAACTTTATTCATAATATGTAAGGAGGACTCTAAAGCAGCTCTGGAAACAGAAAGGAATTAGTTAAAAAGTCTTTCCTAACAGACACACAAGGAGACAAGCCCAAAGTTCACTTGAACTAAAATCTGCATACCACTGGTAAAAATAGAGATATCTTTCTTATAAACATCAAATGTTCATTCTAAGATATTTTTATAAGCAAAAATTTCACCAAAACACACCATATTTGTGAACTAACTCTAATATCTGCTGAACAAATATCCACTGGGAGCTTGTTGTGGACTATTCTAGAAAGTGGGAATACAGCAGTGAATGAGAAAAGTTGTCGCTCTCACAGATCAGAAGACAGAAATAGATGAAGAAACGCATACATAATTTGGGTGGTGCTCCATTCTTAAAAGAACAGTAAAGCAGAATAAGGGATTTGAGAGCGAGGAAGCAGGGCCCGGGGGTGGTATGGAAAGAGGCTCTTTGTTGCAAGAAATTTCTCAGAGGAGGGAATATTTGCACAAAAAGCCTAAATGAAGGGAAGGAAAAAGTGATGCCAAGATTCCAATAACCAAGTAGGCAACTGCTCAAAAAACTGAAACATAAAATGGATGTATTTTATATTTCATAATTTTTATACCTCTTTTCATGAGGCTTTAAAAGTGTGTAGAAGGTAGCAGATATCATTTACCTTTTCTTCCAGATCCCCTGAAGAATAATCCTCTTCTATAGGATGCCTGAAACATAGATTATGCTGATGCCACCACATCCACCAAAAACCCCACTATAGACAGTACTTAATCTGAAGAAATAAGGTAAGATGATGCAATTGACAGCCTTACTTGGCTTTGCAGTTAAACGAAAGCCCTACTAATGACACTTATAACTGGGAAAACCTCACAGCATTGTAACACAGCATTTGATTAGCACCTAATGAACTAGCTCCAACCCGTAGCTAGGATCCCTCATGATGGGGTTTATGATGTCATAGTAAGGCTGCACACGTCACAGAGCTACCAGGCCTGCATTCAAGACAGTTAATAAAGGGTTTTATTAACTGCTCTATAAACTCTGCTTCTGAAAAATCAAATCTCTATACCACCTAGTTTAACTTTAAGGACCACAATAAAAATAAACTAACAAGCTAAGTAAGAAGTTGAAAACTATCTTGATGTCTATTAAGACAGGATTCTCAAGAGTCTGTTCGTTCTACGGCGGAAAAAAGCATTTAAAAGAATATTTCAAATATGTCAAAGCTAAAAATAATATTGTAAATTGAATACCTGAATAAAGGTGTAAAATAGTCCACTTTAATTTTTTTTCCTCCGAGACACAGTCTTGCTCTGTCACCCGGGCTGGAGTGCAGTGGCACCATCTTGGCTCACTGCAACCTCCGCCTCCCAGGTTCAAGCAGTTCTCCTGCCTCACCCTCCTGAGTAGCTGGGATTACATGCACCACCACACCTGGCTGATTTTTGTATTTTTAGTAGAGACAGGGTTTCACCATCTTGGCCAGGCTGGTCTCGAACTCCTGACCACAGGTGATTCGCCCATCTCAGCCTCCCAAAGTGCTGGCATTACAGGCATCAGCCACTGCGCCCGGCCCACTTTAATTTTTAAAAGTCGTATTTGATTGTGCTAAGTGAAGACAGATATAAAATGAAAAATGTAGTTGGTCTTCATTTTGGTATCTTGAGTGACTTCCTTCCCATTTAGGTATTTTTTGTGGTTGTTTCTGTTTTTTATTTTGAGACAGAGTCTAGCTCTGTTGCCCACTGGGGTACAGTGGGCACAGTCTTTAACTCACTGCAATCTCTACCTCCTGAGCTTAAGCAATCCTCCTGCCTCACCCTCCCGAGTGGCTGGGACTACAGGTGCCCGCCACCACCCCTCGCAACTAATTTTTTTAAATATGTATACAGAGTCTTGTTCTGTTGCCCAGACTGGAGTGCAGTGGTGCAATCTGGGCTCACTGCAACCTCCACCTCCTGGGTTCAAGAAATTCTCCTGCCTCAGCCTCCCAAGTCACTGGGATTACAGGTACCTGACACCATACCCAGCTAATTTTTTTATTTTCAGTAGAGACGAGGGTTTCACTGTGTTGTTCAGGCTGGTCTCAAACTCCTGACCTCAGGTAATCCGCCCACCTTGGCCTCCCAAAGTGCTGGGATTACTGGTATGTGCCACTGCGCCCGGCCATAATTTTTTTTTGTATTTTTAGTAGAAACAGGGTTTTACCATATTGACCAGGCTGGTCTCGAACTCCTGACCTCAAATGATCCAGCCAGCCTCCCAAAGTGCTCAGATGATAGGCATAAGCCACTGCACCTGGCCTAGATTTTTTTTTTTTTTTAAGATAGTGTAGCTAACAAATTACAAAATCAAAGTAGTTAAATTTTACCTTAAGAATATCCGTTGGGCCGGGCGCAGTGGCTCATGCCTGTAATCCCAGCACTTTGGGACAATTCAGCAGGCAGATCATGACGTCAGGAGATCGAGACCATCCTGGCTAACGTGGTGAAACCCCATCTCTACTAAAAATACAAAAATTAGCTGGCTGTGGTGACACATGCCTATAGTCCCAGCAACTTGGAAGGCTGAGGCAGGAGAATCACGAACCCCGGAGGGGGAGTTTGCAGTGAGCCGAGAGCGCGCCACTGCACTCCAGCCTGGGCAACAGGGCCAGACTCCATCTCAAAAAAAAAAAAAAAAAAAAAAAGAAAGAAAGAATATCTGTTGAATATATTTGTTAAAAAGAGATTAGCCAAGTACAATTATTATATTTACTATCTATCATCTTCTAAAGAAATGTTGTTTCCTCAAAAATCTTTTGTGTATAGAGAGTATAGGCTGAAATCCATAATCTAAATTAAAAAGCAGGAATCATTGTTTCTGATACTGTAAATGTAAATGGTCAAATTCTGTGCGGTTTTTTTGTTGTTGTTCCTCAGCTGGAAAAATTTTGTTTTTAAAAAATTTACCTCTTGAAATCAAAGCAAATATTGGAATTCAGGCATTCTTAATTATTCAGAAGGGTTTAAAGAACTTATTTTGATAATACTTCCAGTAAGCAGTTAAATTAAAATTAGGGTTCTTTATCCCTTGAAAACAATTCTCTAGCTAATCTTCTCTTTTTCCTAGCTAATCCTTATGGTATCTTGGATTTCCTATTTATAGTATTTGGGGCATCATTTTATATTCTAAACAAAGTATGTTTCACTTATTATAACATGTATTTTAAAGTACTATAAAAATTAACATGATCTTTACAGAAGTCAAAATCGTTTAGCTCTGGAAGGAATCTCTGAAAGTCAACCTTGTATTTGGTTTCAGTAAGACTGAAACTAATCACAATTTGCTAACCAAATGTATTTCAAAATAATAAATACTCATAAAGAAGTTGCAGTGAGATCTTAAGCCCAAAAAGGCTTTTTATGCAACAGACCTCACATAAGGGCAAACAGTATTAAAACTGCTCTAGGCCGGGCGCGGTGGCTCAAGCCTGTAATCCCAGCACTTTGGGAGGCCGAGGCGGGTGGATCACGAGGTCGAGAGATCGAGACCATCCTGGTCAATGTGGTGAAACCCCGTCTCTACTAAAAATACAAAACATTAGCTGGGCATGGTGGCGTGTGCCTGTAATCCCAGCTACTCAGGAGGCTGAGGCAGGAGAATTGCTTGAACCCAAGAGGCGGAGGTTGCGGTGAGCCGAGATCGTGCCATTGCACTCCAGCCTGGGTAACAAGAGTGACACTCTGTCTCAAAAAAAAAAAAAAAAAAACAAAAAACTGCTCTTAACAGTAATACAGATCATTTCTAGTAATGAACAGGAAATGTCCATGCCAAAAGCTAGAAGCCAGAGAATGAATGTCTATAAACCACTTATCCAAACTTTCATGTTAAACTTTATTTCTAACATAAATCAATTCTTTATTGAAGTATCTATGGAAGTCAATGTGTAATTCATATGAATTATTCTAGTTGTCATATTTCTTCTATCATCACTTGGTATAAGTCTAACAAGTACTGACTTGACAAAAACCACCTTAGAAAAACAGTAATGATAAGCAAAATGTGGTACAATGTGGTACAATGAAATATTATTCAGCCTAAAAAAGTCTTGTCATATGCTACAAAATGAATGAATGAATGTTGAGGACATTATGCTAAACATGTCAGTCACCAAAAGACAAAATACTGCATGATTCCACCTATAGGAGGTATCTAGTCAAATTCAGAGAAACAGAAAGTAGAATGGTGGTTGCTGGTGGCTGAGGGGAAGGAGAGTTGTTTAATGGGTGCCGAGTTCCAGATTTGCAAAATAAAAAAAGTTCTGGAGATCTGTTTCATAAAAATGTGAATATACTTTACATCAGTGAACTGTGCATTTAAAAACTGCTATCATGGTCAATTCTGTTAGATATTTTTCCCAGAATAAAAACATTGTAATAACTATGGCCCCAAATTTGACGGATATAATTAACTGGCTTTTTGCCAAGAAAACACTTATTAAATTGATTTTACTAAATTGCAATGAGACTGATGCTCATCATCTCAAAAGATATAATTCTAAAGCTCTGGATTCTCATACTCCTGCCCCGAGAATTAGAGTACAAATACAATGGCTGTTGGTGCTATTGTATTTGTACCCTAATTCTCAGGGCAGGAATGCAAACAATTCCTAATGCATCAAAATGAGTAAAATTTAAATTTTCTATGACTTCACACATCCAGGGTCAGAAGCTGAATTGGGATCTAATTTCAAACTATCTTCTCTGCCACTGAATAATGGAGTAACAGAATAATGGTATACATGTATCTGTAGTACACATAAACACACACATAAATTGCTATACAGTAGCTATATATTGAGACAGAGAGCATATATTTATTATTACTCCTAATGAACTATGGATTTTTCTAGGTAACGTTCTCTGAAACTGTCTGGTTCAACATTTGAGTGCCTGTGCATTATAGGTGATAAATGGTGGAGTGGTCAATGGACTCTAAACCCACACTGCCTGGGTTCGAATCTTGGCTCTGCCTTTTCTAGCTGTGTGATCTGAAGCAAGTGACTCAGATTCTCTGTACCTTGCTTTCCTCAACTGCAAATGGGAATGAAAACAATACCTTTCTACAGGTACTGTTCTAGTCAGTGAAGATTTAGTCAGTGTGTAAGGCACTTAGAACAGAGTCTGGCAGTCAGGCACGGTGGCTCATGCCTGTATTCTCAGCACTTTAGGATGCTGAGGTGGGTGGATCAGCCTGGCCAACATGGTGAAACCTGCCATGTTGGCCTCCTGCCGAGGAGTTTGAGATCAGCCTGGCCAACAAGGTGAAACCCCGCCTCTACAAAAAATAGAAAAATTAGCTGGGTGTGGTAGCACATGCCTGTAACCCCAGCTACTCTGGAGGCTGAGGCAGGAGAATTGCTTGAACCTGGGAGGCGGAGGTTGCAGTGAACTGGGGTGGCGCCATTGCACTCCAACTTGGGCAACAAGAGTGAAACTCTGTTTCAAAAAAAAAAAAAAGAAAAGAAAAAAAACCACAACAGTGCCTGGCACATAACAAATACTCAACAAAAGCTCACTTTTGTTAATTTTATTATTGCTATGTTTTATTCAAATAATTTGGTAAACAAAGTACAGCTTACATAGCATATCTGTATATTAAACCCTTTGATTTGGAAGGATTAAAAAATTTTTTTAAATCTTCCCCAAAATGGAGTCAAGGAAAGAAGAAAGATTTACATAAAAGCAGATGTCAAAATCAGAATCATTTTGACAAAACATGTGATATAGTTCGGACACTTGTCCCCTACAATCTCATGCTGAAATGTAATCCTCGATGTTGGAGGTGAGGCCTGATGGAAGGTGTTTGGGCCATGGGGGAGATCCCTCACGAATGGCTTGGAGCTGCCCCGTGGTCATGAGTGAGTTCTCGCTCTGGTAGTCCTGAGAGCTGGTTGTTGAAGTGTGGCACCTCCCCTCTCTCTTGCTCCCTCTCTCTCCATGTGATACCTTGGCTCCCCCTTCTCCTGCTGCCATGATTTGAAGCTTCCGGAGGCCTCCCCAGAAGCAGATCCTGGTGGCACACTTCTTGTGCAGCCTGCAGAACTGTGAGCCAAAACAAACTTCCTTTCTTTATACATTAGCCAGCCTCAGGTATTTCTTTTTTTTTTTTTTTTTTTTTTTTTTTTTGAGATGGAGCCTCGCTCTGCTGCTCAAGCTGCAGTGCAGTGGTGCAAACTCCACCTTCTGGGTTCAAGCGATTCTCTTGCCTTAGCCTCCAAAGTAGCTGGGATTACAAGCATGTGTCACCACGTCCAGCTAATTTTTGTATTTTTTGTAGAGACAGTGTTTCATCATGTTGGCCAGGCTGGTTTCAAACTCCTGAGCTAAAAAAATCCACCCACCTTAGCCTCCCAAAGTGTTCGGATTACTGGCAGGAAGCACCGCCCTAGCCAGGTATTTCTTCATAGCACTGCGAAACAGACTAATACAACACAGCCAGGCCAAATTGCGTCTTTGTTTTCAGTTCCAGTCCAATGGTCAGAGTACATAAAGTATAGGAGTTTAGCTCCTTCAAGAAACTATAATGCAGTTTGGCCTTACCATGAAATCTATAATACAGTTATAAATTATATTTTAGATTTTTATGCCCAAAGTGGCCTGGAATGTTCTAAAATATCTAGGAGAAATCTAAAGTAGCTAAATTAAGAAGCATAAAACATAATTTTAAGCAAGCTCCTGCCATAACGGAATTTTGCTTATAAAACAACTATTAAAAATTAGCCTTTCTCCTCTATACCCTCTGGAGGCCTATTAAGCATAGTAGATTTATGTTACTTTACAGAGGATTCTGAATACAACATAGTTTTAAACCAGTACAAACCACTTCATCTTAAAGCCTAATTGCTAAGATCAAGACAGGTCACTATGATGATAAAAGCAAGCATAGCATTTATTGTACACTGACCACATGTCCTTGTGATTCACACAAATCATCTCATTTAATGAAATCAGTATTTCCCATTTTTTTAGGTAAAGAAAGCAAAGATCAAATGATTAGTCTTAATACTTAAAACTGCACAAAATATCAACTTTAATCTAGTATTAAAATACAGCATGAAAAATACCTCCCACCACTACTTTTAAGTAAACAAGCTAAATTTAATTCAAATCGAGTGCACATGCATAAATTAGGGCTTTTTTTTTTTTTTTTTTTTTTTTTAGATAGGCTCTGCTATGTCACCCAGGCTAAAGTCAGCTCACATAACTGGCCTCAATCTCCCAGGCTAAAGCGATCTTCCCACCTCAGCCTCCTGAGTAGCTAGAACTGTAAGTGTGTGCCACCACACTCAACTAATTTTTTTTTTCTTTGGAGACAAGAGTTTCCCTCTAGTAGCCCAGGCTGGAGTGCAATGGTGCAATCTTGGCTTACTGCAACCACCTCCCAGGTTCAAGCGATTCTTCTGGCTCAGCCCCCCAAGTAGCTATTACAAGCGCCCACCACCATACCTGGCTAATTTTTTTGTATTTTTAGTAGAGATGGGGTTTCACCATGTTGTTGGCCAGGCTGATCTCAAACTCCTGACCTCAGGTGTTCTGCGCACTTCAGCCTCCCAACGTGCTCAGATTACAGGCATGAGCCACTGTGCCTGGCATAAATTTTTAATTTTTCATAGAGACAAGGTCTCTGTGTCGTCCAAGCTGGTCTCAAATTCCTGTGCTCAATCCCCTCATCTCAGCCTACCAAAGTGTGGGGATTACAAGCATGAGCCATCACACTTGGCCTCTCTTTCTTTTATGAAGCAGTAAACGATCCCTTGGAGACAAAACAAGAAAGCTCTAAGAATAAAAGACCTGAGAGACCGACTTAAAATGCCGGTACCTAACCAGTATATTACCACAGCCAACAGTAAATATGCACACCTTTATTATTTTTGTTCTCTATTTTCAAAATTTATTTTTGTTTTTTGTTGTTTGGGACAGGGTGCCGCTTGGTCACCCAGGCTGGGCTGCGGTGGCATGATCATGAATCACTGAAGCGTCAATCAACTTCCAGGGCTCGAGATCCTCCCACCTTAGGCTCCTGAGTAGATAGTAAGTACTACAGGCAAGTTCCCATTCCTGGCTAATTTTTTTTTTGGTAGAGATGGAGTCTTACTTTGTTGCCCAAGCTGGTGGTGAACTTCTGGGCTCAAGCAATCCTCCTGACTTAGCCTCCCAAACTGCTCGGATTACAGGCATAAGCCACTGCTCCCCACCCATTAATTACTATTTTGTATTTGATTTTACTTCCTGGTGGCCATAGTTTGTTGGTGTCCTAAGAAAGAGTTTAATCTCCCAGCTGGGCAAACTGAGCACAGGTAGTTAGAAAAAGTTAAAAATAATTCCTGATTTTTCAACCAAATTTACTATAACTAGCCTCTCCTGTGGCCTCTGAGAAGCCCAGGCTTCAGTACTGCCCAAAGCAGCCTGTTTACAATTTTAGATTCTGGACTCCTTCTTTGTAAAAGATGAGAGCAGCTTCCTAAAGAGGGACATCTCATACTGATAGGCAGAGACAAGCAGGAGAGAAAGACCAGGCAAGGAAATTATGTGGAGGTTGGAGACGTACCTTTCAAATGTTCCTATGTTTTGAACTGACAGATAAAATTGCATTTATCACATACAACATGATCTTTTGGAGTATATATACATTGTGGAATGGTTAAATCTAGCTAATTAACAACTGCATTACCTCAAATAGTTGTTTCTGTGGTGAGAACATTATTAACATTCAATTATCTCTGCATTTTTCAACAATACATGGCCCTTAACTACAGTCACCATGCTATATGGTGGATCTCTTGAACTCATTCCTCCTAACTGTAATTATATATCATTAGACCAACATTTCCCCATCCTCCCGCTGCCTAAGCACCCCCACCTCTGCTAACCACCATTCTACTCTCTACTTCTGTGAGAACTTATTAGACTTCACAAGTGAGCGAGATTGCGCAGTATGTGTCCTTGTGGGCCTGGCTTATTCACTTAATAGAATGCCGTCCAGGTTCCTCCATCTTGTTGCAAATGACACAATTTCATTCTTTCTCGTGGTTGAATAGTATTCCATCGTGTATACATGCCACACTTGCTTCACCCATTCATCCAGTGATGACCACTTAGGCTGATTCCACACCCTGGCCATTGTGAATAGTGCTGCAATAAACATGAAGTGCAGATACCTCTTCCACACACTGCTTTCATTTCCTTTGAGTAGACACCCAGTAGTGAAATTGCTGCATCATCTGGTACTTCTATGTTCAATATCTGGAGGAATCTCCGTACTGTTTTCTATAATGGCTATACTAATTTACATTCCTGCCATTGGTATCTAAGTGTTCCCTTTTCTTCATATTCTTGCCAAGACCTGCTATCTTTTGTCATTTTGGTAATTACCAGCCTAAAGGAGTAAGGTGGTATCTCATTGTATTTGATTTGCAATTCCCTGATGATTAATGATGTTGAGCATTTTCTTTTTTTTTGAAACACAGTCTCGCTCTATTGCCCAGGCTGGAGTGCAGTGGTGCAATCTTGACTCACTGCAACTTCCGCCTCCCGGGTTCAAGCGATTCTCCTGCCTCAGCCTCCTGAATAGCTGGGATTACAGGTGCACAACACCATGCCCAGCTACTTTTTTTCTTTTTTTAAGCCAAACACTCTGTCACCCAGGCTGGAGTGCAGCGGCACCATCTCGGCTCACTGCAATCTCCACCTCCCAGATTCCAGCAATTCTCCTGCCTCGGCCTCCTGAGTAGCTGGTATTACAGGTGCCTGCTACCACACCCAGCTGATTTTTGTATTTTTAGTAGAGACAGCGTTTCACCCATGTTGGCCAGGCTGGTCTCAAACTCCTGACCCGAGGTGATCCGTAAGTCTCAGCCTCCCAAAGTGCTGGGATTACAAGCATGAGCCACCGTGCCCGCCATACATTTTTTCATATGGTCATGCACTACGTAACATTTCAGTCAATTATAGACCACATGTATGTCCATGGTCTCAGGTGGTTCTAATGGTGCTGAAAACTTCTTATTGTCTATTGACATCTTAGTCATCATTGTGTAATGGATTATGTATCTGTGGTGATACTTATGTAAACAAACCTACTGCACTTGTCTGTTACATAAAGGCGCAGCACAGGGCCAGGCGCAGTAGCTCACACCTGTAATCCCAGCACTTTGGGAGGCCAAGGCTTGTGGATCACCTGGGGTCAGGAGTTTGAGCCCAGCCTGGCCAACATGGGTGAAACCCCGTCTCTACTAAAGATACAAAAATTAGGCAGCTGTGGTGGTGCACACCTGTAATCCCATACTCGGGAAGCTGAGGCACGGGAACAGCTTAAACTCAGGAAGAGAGGTTGCAGTTAGCCAAAATCGCATCACCACACACCAGCCTGGGCAACAGAGCGAGACCCAGTCTCACAAATGATTAATTAGATAAAAGCACAGCACATGCAGTTAAGTACAGTACATATGCTTAATAATAAATGACTGTTACTGGTTTACATATTTACTATACTTTTCATTATTTTACTTCAAGTTATTAAAAAAGTTAACTGTGAAACAGCCTCACGCAGGTCTTTCAGGAAGCATCCAGAAGAAGGCACTGTTACCATAAGAGATGACGGCTCCCTGAGTGTTCTTTCGCTGAACACCTTCCAACGGGACAGGATGTGAAGGTGGAAGTCAGGAAAATGGATAATCCTACGATCCTGACTCTATACAGGCCTGGGCCAATGTGGGTTCGTGTCTCAGTTTTTAACAAAAAAGTTTAAAAGTAAAAAGTATAAAATTTCAAACACAGAAAAGGTTTATAGAATAAGCATAAAAAGAAAACATTTTTATGCAGCTGTATGTGTTTACATTTAAAGCTAAGTGTTACAAAAGTCAAAAAGTAAAAGATTTACAGTAAGCTACAGTTCATTTATTATTGAAGAAATCATGTTTAAGGAATTTAGTGTAACCTAAGTGTACAGTGTTTATCAAAAGCCTACAACAATAAAAATAAAATAAATTAGGCACACATGGTGGTACACCCTCTAGTCCCAGTTACTTGAGAGGCTGAGGCAGGAAGATGACTTGAGCCCATGAGTTGGAAGCTGCAGTGAACTATGATTGTGTCACTGTACTCCAGCCTGGGCAAAAGAGCAAAGCTCCATTAAAAATAGTCTACAGTCGTGTACAATAATGTCCTAGGCCTTCACGTTCCCTCACTGCCCACTCACTGGCACACCCAGGACAACATCCAGGCCTGCAAGCTTCACTATGGTTACATGCCCTATACAGATGTGCCATTTTTATCTTTGATACATTTTTACTGTACCTTCCCTATGTTTAGATGTGTTTAGATACACAAATAATTACTTTGTTCCAATTGCCTGGAGTATTCAGTATAATCACATGCTGTACGGGTTTGCAGCCCAGAAATAAGCTGTACCATATAGCTTAGGTATGTAGTGAGCTACCCCATCTAGGTTTGTGTAATTTGCATAAAGATGAAATCACCATACCATTGGTTCTGTTGGATCATAAGGGGGAAAAAAAGATGAAATCACCTAATGACACATTTCTCAAAAATGTATGCCTGTTGTTCAGTGATGAATGACTGTACTTGTTGGCCATTTTTATGTCTTATTTTGAGAAAAGTCTATTCAGGTCTTTTGCACATTTTTAAAACATGAGATTGTTTTCTTACTATTGAGTTGCTGGAGTCCTGTGTTTTGGATATTAACCCCTTATCAGATGTATAGTTTGCAAATATTTTCTCCCATTCTATAGGTTGCCTCTTCACTCTATTCAATGTTTCCTTTGCTGTAAGGAAGCTTTATAGTTTGACATAATACTGTTTGTCAATTTTTGCTTTTGCTGCCTGTGCTTTTGAGGTCATATCAAAAAACTCATGGGCCAGACTAATGTCAAGGAGTTTTCTGTTTCCTTGTAGTAGTTTCAGAGTTTTAGTCTTAAATTTAATCCATTTTGAGTTTATTTTTGTTTATAGTGAGAGACAAGAGCTTAATTTCATTCTTCTGCATGTGAATATCCACTTTTCCCAACATCATTTATTAAAGAAACTGCCCTTTCCCCATTGTGTGGTTCTACCATCTTTGCTGAATGTAAGTTGGCTTTAAGTAAATGCATGGTTTTATTTCTGGACTTTTTATTCTGTTCCATTTATCTATGTGTCTGTTTTTATCCTGGTACCATGCAGTTTTAATTACTATATCTTTGTAGTATATTTTGAAGTCAAGTAGTGTGATGCCTCCAGCTTTGTTCTTTTTTGCTTCTGCATGACAAAGAGTCTTGACTTTCAAATGATTATCGGTACACCAAGTAATAATAAATAACAAGTTCTTAAGTTCTATCATCTAGTAAATATGACTAAGAGCAACAAAAAGCAGCCCAAACAATTATACCAATATTGTTATTCTAATCATTAGCAGGAATAGATTAAGGCTGACTGCTGCTTCACACAAATTACTACTACTTTTTCATAGATAAAGCTCCTGAAAAATTCAAGAATGCATTAGGGAAAAAAGAATTTCATTCCTTTCTTTCTTCAAAAAAATTGACTTTGTTTAATTAGATCTAAGAAAGAAAATGTCAGCACTGATAGAACTTGCTTGAGTCAAAAGGCATAGGAAAATAGACAGCATATAACAATTAAGTTTCTAAAAAACATGAACTCTCTAGATAAGTTCTAAGTCTATAAAAACAAACTATATTTGCTACTCTCCAAAAAGTAGAGGGACCTATTACATAACATACAGAAACAATTTAATGCCTTTCCGTAAGAATGTAACTCGAGGTATGTTGAAGCTTCATATTCCATGAGAGCATCTAAAATGACAATCCATACAACAGGTGCTACTTTCTTCTCCTACCCATTTATGCAGTGGTTTTTACAGATTCTGGCTGATGTTGCAGACAAAGGCCAAGAGATTATCCAAGACTTTATCCTTGTTCTGCCAGAAGTAGGTCTGGAGGATCATCATCTTTTCTCCTGGGCCTCCTTCTCCACTTCAGTGCTGCAGCTTCATTGGCCTTAAACTCTTTTTTTCCCCCCCCACTGCAGGCGGCACTGTTCAACTTCAGCCTGAGCTACTTCTTTGGCCTGCCTCAGCCACTAGTTCCTGTGCCTGTAGGCCTCGAAAACCTTCCGGACAGCCCGCTTCTCAGTCTGTAGCAGCTGCAGGATCCCCTGCAACAAACTGGCCATGGCAGTGGTTCCAGCTTTGTTCTTTTGGTTCAAGATTGCTTTGGCTAACTGTGGTCTTTTGTGGTTCGGTATAAATCTGGGGATTGTTTTTCCCTATCTTTGTGAAGAATGTCATTGATATTTCTGATAGGGATTGCATTCAATCTGTAGACCACTTTGGGTAATATAGACATTTTAACAATATTAGTTCCTCCAATCCATGAACATTTATTTGTGTCTCCTTCAATTTCTCTCATCAGTGTTTTCTACAGTTTTCAATGTAGAGATCTTTTACCTCCTTGCTTATATTTATTTCTAAGTATTTTTATAGCTATTGTAAACAGTTCTTTTCTTGATTTTTTCCCAGATAGTTCACTTATGAGTATATAAAAAAACACTGATTTTTTAAGTCAATTTCATATCCTGCAACTTCACTGAATTCATTTATTAGATATAGCAGAGGGTTTTTGGTGGCATCTTTAAGGTTTTCTATTTTTTTTGTTCCTTTTTCTTACAGTTTTCTAAATGTAAGATCATATCATCTATGAACAGGGACAAGTTGACTTCTTTTCAATTCTGTTGCCTTTTCTTTTGCCTAATTGCTCTGGCTAGGACTTTCAGTACAATGCTGAATAGAAGTGGCAAAAATGGGCATTCATGTCTCTTTTTTTTTGGGACAGGGTCTGGCTCTGCCACCCAGGCTGGAGTGCAGGGGTGTGATCTTGGCTCACTGCAACCTGTACCTCCCAGGCTCAAGCCATCCTCCCATCTAAGGCTCCCAAGTAGCTGGGACTTACAGGTATGTTCCCCCACACCCAGCTAATGTTTGTATATTTTCTGGTAGAGTCAGGGTTTCACTGTGTTGCCCAAGCTGGTCTCAAGTGATCCACCTGCTCAGCCTCTGAAAGTGCTGGGGTTACAGGTGTGAGCCACCATACCTGGCCTGGTATACTTATCTTATTCCAGATCTTAAAGAAAAAGCTTTCAATCTTTCCCTATTCAGCATGTTAGTTGTGGGTGTGTCATATACAGCTTTTGTTGCATTGAAGTACATCCCTTCTATACGTAATTTGTTGAGAGTTCTTAATTGTAGAAATGTGGAATTTTTTTTTTTTTTTTTTTTTTTTGAGATGGAGTTTCGCTCGTTACCCAGGCTGGAGTACAATGGCGCAGATCTCGGCTCACCGCAACCTCCGCCTCCTGGGTTCAGGCAATTCTCCTGCCTCAGCCTCCTGAGCAGCTCGGATTACAGGCACGCGCCACCACGCCCAGCTACTTTTTTGTATTTTTAGTAGAGCCGGGGTTTCACCATGTTGACCAGGATGGTCTCAATCTCTTGATCTCGTGATCCACCCGCCTCGGCCTCCCAAAGTGCTGGGATTACAGGCTTGAGACACCGCGCCTGGTGAAATTTTTAAAATGCTTTTTATGCATGTATTGAGATGATGATATGGTCTTTTGCCTTCATTCTGTTGATGTGATTTATCAGGTTTACTGATTTGCATATATTGAACCATCCTTGCATCCCTGGGATGAACTGTACCTCATCACTGTTAATAATCTTTTTTAAATGTTGTTAAATTTGGTTTGCTAGTATTTTGTTAAGGATTTTTATAACTATGTTCATCAGGGATATGGACCTGTAGTTTTTGTTGTTGTTGTTGCATCTTTACATACATTGTTTTAAAGGAGAATAATTATTATCTGCCAAAATAGAGGTCTACTTCTGAATGAAACCTGTTTAAAGACAAGTGTTTTTCCTAAACTATGCCTGTCTTCTTCATCTAATTTTGTCTCTACCTAATACATTCAATACCATAACCAGGTTTTTCTCCCCTATACCTTTTAAGAAAACCACTACAGTTTTATCTCTGACAGGGCTACAAAAATCCTCATTTGTGGAGAGCACTATGAAGATGCTGTCACAACTATTCAATGAAGGAGAAATTTTCTAAAGCCTCTGTTTTCCAAATATAATTCTTAATAGTCTGGGATTTACAAAGGTTATAATAACAATAAAATAAGGGAAAGAAAATAATCTCTGTCTGAACATAGTGTCTCACGCCTGTAATGTCAATGCTCTGGGAGGCTGAGGAGGGAGGATCACTTGAAGCCAGGAATTCAAGACCAGCCTGAGTGAGACAGTGAGACCTCATCTCCATAAAAAATTTAAAAGTTAGCCAGGTGTGTTGGTACACACCTGTAGTCCTAGCTACTCCAGGAGACTGAGGCTGCAGTGAGCCACGATCATGCCACTGCACTCCAACATGGGTGACAGAGTGAGACTCTATTTCTTTAAAAAAAAAAAAAAAAAAAAAAGAATCCCTAAGTCTTACTCAAAAAACAAACTATAAAATTAATGTTTCTTTTTTCAAATTTCAATGTCTAGTCTATTTGTCTTTGTTATTCATTATCTTTTATTTTGGTAAAAGACACATAAAATTCACCATTTAAGTGTAGTTTGTAGTGTTAAGTATATTCATTCCCATTACTGTTAATCAGATCTCCAGAACGTTTTTCATCTTGTAAATCTGAAACTCTATGCCCATTAAACAATGACTCCCCATTTTTCTGTCCTCTGAGCTTACTCTTTTACAAAGAAAATAATAGAGAAAAAGGCAAAAGGAGTAACTTTATACTCAGTTATCTTTTTCATTACTGCTAGTGACAAACTACCCATTACTAAGAAGGGGAACCCGAACATTTTCTGTGAGTATCCAAACCTCATAGAAAATCATTACAAATTACAGAAAAATCTTTAACAATCTCTCAAACACTGAAATAAATTTGTATGCATTTTTATTGCAAGTTAAAACAAAATCTTTTTCTGCAATTTAATTCTAACTGCTTTATACATCCTAAAATTAACTCTGAAACATCAAAATTTATTTAAAGCAAAATAGTGTCACCTTTAATACACTGACTGGGATTAAAACATAAAAGTGGGGCCGGGCGCGGTGGCTCAAGCCTGTAATCCCAGCACTTTGGGAGGCCGAGGCGGGTGGATCACAAGGTTGAGAGATCGAGACCATACTGGTCAACGTGGTGAAACCCCATCTCTACTAAAAATACAAAAAATTAGCTGGGCATGGTGGCGCGTGCCTGTAATCCCAGCTACTCAGGAGGCTGAGGCAGGAGAATTGCCTGAACCCAGGAGGCGGAGGTTGCGGTGAGCCGAGATCGCGCCATTGCACTCCAGCCTGGGTAACAAGAGCGACACTCTGTCTCCAAAAAAAAAAACAAAAAAAACATAAAAGTGGATTCTAAAGCCAAAAACAAACCTTTAAAGAAATATACTATTACATACAAAATTATCAAAATGTGAGTACAGACACATAACAAATTCTTGTTGAAGTTGAGAAAAGTTGGTTACTAATATTAACCGTTCATCAGTTCCTTTTCCTTTTGGCCTCTGGAACCTTGAATTACCTTCAACAGTGAGTTACATTTCAAAGCAGTGGGTTTTTCTGAATTGGTTGACTAAGGAACATTATATAATACAGATTTAGCATTTACTGAAAAAAAATTCACTCTTACTTTTTCTTCCAACCTTTGTTCATTTTTATAGATAATTCTAACAGAATACAAATGTTTTGTATAAAAGATAAAATATGAAGAATGAAAAACAGCCAGGGGACAAAATATATAAAAATAAGGAGCAACAGAGGAAAAAAAACAGAAATGTTTATTTCAAAATTTTAACAGGAATATTCTTCTGCTTCAGTGAGAGTCCCTCAGCTAAGGGAATTAATATACTGAAGCTAAAAACATAAGATTCAATAAAAGACTGACCTTAAACTAGATCTACTTAGCTAAAATTATATAAAATCAACCTAACATAATGCAGATCATCTCTAACACATAAATATGAGGTTGCTGACTGCTTGAGGTTTTCTATTAGTTCATTTTTGGTCTGTTTTCTAATTGCCATCTACATCCTTCCTAGGCCTATCTGGGACCAAGAAGATGGATTTTTGACATAGCTAGCCAAAACGATGAGAAATGCCATTCCAATTTTCCACCAGATTAAAAAAGAAAATTTACAACTGATACATGACAACACTTCCAAGTATACCTTGTTAAATCATTCCTACTTCAACCTCCCACTGCATGCCAGAGTTGCTTTATTCCGAGAGACTCCTTACACCGTGTACATTCAGAATGGAAAGGATGAGGAAGGAGATCAGGAGAGTATAATCTCTGAACAACATCCCCTAGTGGCTTTCTCTGCCTCCCTAGCATCTCCTTGTTTCCAAAAATACAGAGGTCCTTGGAGAGGTTAAGTTTTATATGAGAACGAATTCTCTCAAGGCAGTATGCTGACCTTGACAATCTCCAGAGTTTCCTTCCACCCCTTTGACTCCTGTGATGCTGCTCCTTTCATCTTTCCCTTCTATCTTTGCTGAAACCTTGAGAAGTGGTCATTTATAAAGAAGAGTTATTTAGCCTGCAGAGTCGAGGCCTCCAGGCTTCATTAGCAACTATGGGGAATTACGCTTCAGAAAGGTACATCTTTTCCACTGGCTCCATCTAAATGACCTCACCCACCTAGATTTCATGGCAGTGTTACCAATTCCCAAGAGTCTGGGAACAAGAAAAGTTCAAGTTATCCACTCTGTTGCCTTCAGAGTAGATCATACAATTGTGAAATGAATATGGACTGCATATTAATTATACTTGACTTAACTAGGTATAATGACATTGTGGTTTTTTTTTATTTTTTTATTTTTTTATTTTTATTTTTATTTTATTTTATTTTATTTTATTTTTGAGACAGAGTTTTGCTCTTGTTACCCAGGCTGGAGTGCAATGGCGCGATCTCGGCTCACCGCAACCTCCGCCTCCTGGGTTCAGGCAATTCTCCTGCCTCAGCCTCCTGAGTAGCTGGGATTACAGGCACGTGCCACCATGCCCAGCTAATTTTTTGTATTTTTAGTAGAGACGGGATTTCACTATGTTGACCAGTATGGTCTCGATCTCTTGACCTCGTGATCCACCCGCCTCGGCCTCCCAAAGTGCTGGGATTACAGGCTTGAGCCACCGCGCCCGGCGACATTGTGTTATTTTTTAACAGTTGCATACCCAGAAGTAAGTAGGAGTAAAATGACATGATGTCTGAGATCTGCAGGGCTGCTTAAAATACTTCAGCGACAGCAAGAAAAAAAGAAGACAGATGAGGCAAGTGCTACAAAATCTTTTTTTTTAACAGGGTCTCGCTATGTTACCAGGGCCTATTCATAGGCATGATCATAGTGCACTGCGGCCTTGAACTCCTGGGCTCAAGCAATCCACTGGCCTCAGTCTCCCAAGCAGCTGGGACTACAAGCGCATGCCACCGCACCTGGCAAAATATTTTTTGTATTAATTTATTTTTCATTACAGAGACAGGATCTCACTATATTGCCCACGCTGGTCTTGAACTCCTGGGCTCAAGCAATCCTCTTGCCTCAACCTCTCCTAATGTGCTGGGATTAAAGTTGTGAGCCACATGCCTGGCCTAGTAAAATCTTAATAATTATTAACTTTGTATATGTGTGGAATGATTATTCTACTCATATATGTTTGAAGTTTTTCACAACAAAAATAGGTTTTAACTTCCCATTACCCATTTAAAAACCATATTATTTCTAGATGATGTAAGTGTCACTATTTTAAAACTACTTGTATTACACATACAGTATTTTTGCTTTTTGCCATTTTGATTTCTGGAAAAGATTTCCCCCTGGCCAGGTTATTTAAAATAGACTTCCAATTTATTATCAACAGTTTTACCAGGATTCGGTGGATCTAGTCCTATATATCGACACACATACTTAATAAATAAGATGCCAGCTTCCATTAAAAATAAATCAGCACAGGCCGGGCGCGGTGGCTCAAGCCTGTAATCCCAGCACTTTGGGAGGCCCAGGCGGGTGGATCACGAGGTCAAGAGATCGAGACCATACTGGTCAACATAGTGAAACCCCGTCTCTACCAAAAATACAAAAAAATTAGCTGGGCATGGTGGCGTGTGCCTGTAATCCCAGCTACTCAGGAGGCTGAGGCAGGAGAATTGCCCGAACCCAGGAGGCGGAGGTTGCAGTGAGCCGAGATCGCGCCATTGCACTCCAGCCTGGGTAACAAGAGTGAAACTCCGTCTCAAAAAAAATAAAAATAAAATAAAATAAAATAAAATAAATCAGCACAAAAATAATTTAGACAAGAAGAAACCCAAGACAATATTTAACCTCCAATTATTTGCCATACCAGGATTTGTTAATGGCAACTCCTGCTTCCAACTTTTTGACATGACACCACCATGATTTTATTTTCAAAGAGAAGAGAAAGGCTCCATTTATTACTAAAAAGTTATAAAATAGAAAAGCAAAACTCCAGTCTCCCCTTGAATACCTGAACCTCCCCTCAATCTATCAGCAGAACAGGGGCCTAACAGCCAAGACCAAGCTCAACAGTTGTTATGTCTCTGATGATTTTCAGAGTATATTCTTGATGAGTAGAAGCACTAGAAAGGCCAGGGCAGTCAAAACAACTAGTATCAAATGACATTAGATGCAGAAAATCAAACCCACTAAGTGTTTTGCTCACGCCTTTTGTTCCCACACTGTTTACCGATAATCTGATCATATAACAAGGAAGGTGAGTGTCATAAATTCCTCTTTATACACAACTAAATTTAAATGTAAAACATATGGAAATTTACAATCCTCAAGTTTAAAGAAAAATGCGACAAGTGGCAAGTAAATATGAAGCCATCAGGAATTCAGAAGAGTCAGTCACTTTTGGCATACATCAGAGGGTTAACAGAGTTCAGCATGATTTCCTACTCTTTGTAAGATATTTAATACTGTATGATGATAGCACATACTCATAAACGAACAGCTTCTGGTATCACAAGGACTTAAATGAGTAATTATGTTCAGAAATTCTGTCTGCTAAGGACTGTGTTGTAATTCTTCAAAACATCATGATCCACGAATGGCATGGAGAATAATCCTTAGTTAACTAAAATAATCCACGAGTCAGCATACGGATTACTTCTTAATCGCTCTGCATTTCTAGCATGTGAAAGATAAAAACCACAGTTTACTGTTGGATCAAATACTTCAAACAGGCCAGGTACGGCGGCTCACACCTGTAATTTCAGCACTTTGGGAGACCAAGGAGTTCAAAACCAGCCTGACCAACATGGCATAACCCTGTCTCTACTCAAAATACAAAAATCAGTTGGGTGTGGTGGCAGATGTCTGTAATCCCAGCTACTCAGGAGACTGAGGCATGAGAATCACTTGAACCCAGGAGGTGAAGGTTGCAGTGAGTGGAGGTTGCACCACTGCACTTCAGCCTGGGTGACAGAGTAAGACTCAGTCTCAGACAAACGAAACAAAACAAATACTTCAAACATATAGAAAATAGAAAAACAGCAAAACTCCATGAATTTACTATCCAGATTTAATAACTATCAATATTTATTAGCATAGAACATTAACATACAACATTATTTGAGATTTTTAAAGAAGCATTACAAACATAAACTACAGGCGTTTCTAGTTCCTTGATTCAGCCTTCTCACAAGTCTCTATCTTCCCTTTCCATTTTATTCAAAACATTCCCAAATTTCCCAAATCCCAGTTCTCACCCCTTTGTCTCATAAACCTATCCTTCTCTATGATTTCAAGACAAATTTCTTAAAAGAATCTATACTCTTCCTCTCCTGTTTATTCTCTAACCTACTAAAACCTAGTTTCTGCTCCACCGGACTCCTATTCAATTCCAAGCCCTCAGAAACCTAAAGCTACTTTTCAGACTCCGTATTACCCGACCTGTTGATAACTTTTTTTTTTTGAGACAGGGTCTCTCTGTCACCCAGGCTGGAGGCCACCTGTTGGTAATTTCTGACTGAGGCTCACAGAGCTGGCTGTCACCTAGCCTGAAGCTCCTCAGAATTGCAAATTATCATATTTACATAATGGGGATCTATTGCTTTGACTGCAGCCCCAGAATTCTGGGGCAAAAGGCATCTGTAGAAGTTAGTGAGCCAGGACCTAACTAGAGGGGAGTGGAGGCAGAAAGAACAACTTTCAGGCTGGGCGCAAGCAGCTCACACCTGTAAATCCCAGCACTTTGGGAGGCTGAGGTGCAAGGACGGCTTGAGCACAGGAGTTTGAGACCTGCCTGGGCAACAGAGTGAGACCCTGTCTTTACCAAAAAAACAAGTGCTTTCAATTACAACTTCAGCAAAGACGGGCAGAACAGAAACCACAGCTCTAAAAATTCTAGAAAATCCCAAAATCCTGAAAAAAAAAAGTATATATTTTCTATTCTACTCAGACAAAAAGACTAAAGGAGCTATACCAAAATGTTAACAATGATTAAATCTATGGATCGTTTTTGTATTCTTCCTTTTAATATTTATCATCTACAATGAACATGCATTTTTTAAAGAGTGTGTGTGTGTGTGTGTGTGTGTGTGTGTGTGTGTAGGTATGTATGTATGTATGTGTTTAAGTAAAAGGCCTGCAGGCCTGTCTTCCAGCGTAACAAAAGGTATTGCTAGGGAGATGCAGCTCTACAGAACACTTGCAGAAAACCTCCAGGGAATGAGTGGGTGCTGGCAGCTTTCAAGAGGAAAGCAAAGCAGGCTGGATGCATGGGTAAGGACAGCTCTCACACCAGTCTGGCCTAATACAACCCAGGGAGTGCCTGGTGTTTCCCCTAAGCCATCCAGTCAGCCTCCAGGTCCTTTTCATTCTCCCTTTAAGGGACCACAAAGGTCTCGTCACTGCTCTGTATCCCACACTACCGTGATGTCACCAGGCACCCTGATGGTGTCTTTACTCCCAACTCACTGACTTCCAATCCCATGTCCACATGGCTACTAGTGCTGAAACATGGTGGGCACCTGAAAATATTTCAGGACTATTTAGAATACGTTTCTAAACCCTGAAGTGTACGCAGTCCTCTGCTCACCTTTACCAGCTGCACTGACCAGCCCAGACACTTGGCTCCAGTTAAACTCAGTATCTGTACTTCCCTGAACATCCCATGCTCTGGCTTTGTGCCTCTGTGCACATTCTTCCCTCTGCCTGGAATATGCTTCCTCACCTTATCAACCTGGCAGACTCCTACTCGTCCTTTGTGTCTAGACCTGTAAAGCACAACTAGTCAGCTGGCTGCTCCCTCTTCTGTAGGCCTTATTCATTTTGTGCATAGTATTTTACAGCGCTTCTTACCCTACTCTGGAATTACTGCTAAAATATTTTTCTACCCCACTAAACCATGAGATATTTAAGGCCAGAAACCACATATCCCCATGCATCTGGAATAATTAGACACAGCAGACATTCAGTAAATAGTTGATGAATTAACAAATATGGGTTGGTATTCGTTTTTACTACATATTTTTTATAGATATCTCAGAAATAAATTTTGGGATCTGGAAACAGGTACTAACTGATACTGGTGCTCTCTGAATGAAACCAATTCAAAGTTTGAGACCTAACTGAAAAGAAAGTACTGATCAAGCCAAATATATACTGGGCAAATGGTAAGATTTCTGTCATCTTAACAGCTAAGGACATCAGAACTGTATCGATTTGGAATTAGCAACCCTCTCAAATCATACTTTGAGGATTACACATTCAGGAAGGTTTTTTGTTTTTCCTTCCATGGTGGTGGTGGCAATGGACTTGGGGCACTGCCAAACATCTGTTAAAATGCAAGGCTGATTAGAAGACGTATCTTTTCTTCACAGTCAAATCAGGAAGAATGGCTGATAACCAGGGAACGTGGACAATTTAAGATCAACGGCAAGAAAACAGAAGCTGCACCTACTTCTCATTTCCATATATTTTAACTTTCAACAGTTTCCTGCCTATTGCCTACCTGAGCTAAAGCAGGGATTGAATTTTGGCCAGTCTGAGTCTGCATATGAGCAGACTTGCTCTCTGTCAAAGAGGCTGTTACATTTCCATCATGCTGGGATTCAACTGTTTCCATGGTCATTTGTCTGAAAAGACAATAAAAGGGAAGACAAATTAAGCCCTATCTTAAGTATTTCGAAATACAAGTTGAACATCCCTAATCCAAAAATCCAAAATCTGAAATGCTCCAAATTCTGAAACTTTCTGAGCATTTACATGATGCCACAAATGGAAAATTCTACATGCGATCTCATGTTATGGGTCAAAACTTTGTATCCTGCACAAAATCTTTAAAAATATTGTATAAAATTACCTTCATACTACGGATATAAGGTGCATGTGAAACATAAATGAATCTCATTTATAGACCTGGGTCTCATCCCCAAGGTACCTCATATGTACATGCAAATATTCCAAAACCCTGAAAAATCCAAATTCCGAAACACTTCTGGTCCCAAGCATTTCAGGTAAGGGATACTCAACCTGTACTGTTTTTACCCAGCTTTCTAATAACCGCTTCTGACATCCAATTGCACTGTTTTCTTCTTCAAGAAACAGGTTCAACAGTAGTGTCCTAACTCTCTAAACTTATCTTTTCTGCTCACTGTATAGGAACATTACCAAAGGAACACTGCAAAATGTCTTGCAAGAACTAGCTTATTTTAAAACTTAAAAAAACTTAAAATAATAAAGTCTTCCTGATAATTACCTTAAGCTTGCTATTTAACATGAATGACTGGTAAAATCAGGTTTTCTATTTTACACGAAAAGTATAAATATTCTATGATTCTTAAGGCCTAATAAACCTGCTTTATATTATGAAGTAGTGTGAAAGAACTTGCCCAGTCTAAATTAAATGTATAATAATATAAAAATGTGTCTTTCTTTGTTAGCCCTAAGTCGTTTCTGATGTTTATCAGAAAGCCCCAATTATTGAAAGAAGAGGACCTAATTTTTCCAGGAAAAACTTCTGATGTGATTTGAAGTTTGTGTACTAATTCAATTTAAGTTCATGATTTCTATATGGACTCTTTCTAGAAGGCAAACTATAATAAATTTTATCCTGTTAAAGAGAAAATATAAAATATAAACAAAATTAACAAAATTAAAATTTAAAAACTTACTTATAGGAACCACTCCATTACACATCTTCTCAGCTGTCAATAATACAATGTGTTTTTTCACCTTAGTCTAAGTATATATCCAAAAACGATACAGTCCACTTAGATCTTTGAATTAAAACATCCAAATTGTTCTAACAGATTTAATTAGTTACCAGATCCTACAGAGCCTTCATCTACCGTCTTTGACTTCATGCTGCCTTTTGCATTCGAGTAGCCATTACCTGAATCCAATCCTTCCATGCTCAAACCGTCTGCTATTGTCTCTACCACAGGTATTTTAATACTTATAACTGACCAGGATGATTTAGAGCAATTATATCAAAATACTAACGTAGAGTCTACCATAGAAAAATGTCTTTCCCTTAATATTGCCTATTAATCTTTTATGTCTTTTCTTATAACTTCCCAGAGTGGCCTCTCCAATTCTAGGTAAGTGTGGGTCATCATCACACATAAAGTGTTAATTCCTACTGTTTTACTTTTGGTTGTGAGAGCAGTTTCCAAAGAAAATACCTCAGGACATTAGTTCTGCAGGTTCTAAAAAGGCCCTATCTGGGGGAAAAGGATAGGGAAAATGCTTAGTCAAAACGTTTTAAATATCCAAGATTAAAAGGGTTTCTTTCCTGAAGAACATCTCAGAAGCTTCAATCTGCTAGTGTCTTGAGAAAGGTGAAGGTGCAGATCCAACAGACAGCTTCTGAAAGTATCTGACCACCAAACAAACCCTTTCCCACAAAGCATCCCCCAGCAGGAATATTTTGGAAACCACCTGGGAAATGTTGTCTTGCTATTTTTTATACCTTTGAAAGATAAAAGCTTTCCTAAGGTTCTGCAACAACTTGAGTCTCAACGCAAAATTTACATGCCAAAAGGCCTTCCGGGTAAACTCTATTTCATTCTGGAAACATTCATTTAGCACCATCTACATGGTAAGCTCTAAAAATACAAAGTGGATTAGTCATGGCCCTTGCCCTGAAGGAATCCATTAACTGAATGGTCGTGGGTTTCTCAAACTATGGTCCTTGGACAACCCACATCAGAATTAAGGAAAACTATTTGTTGTAAAAAATGCAGAAGCTTAGGGTCAACCCCGAACATACTGAATCAAACTTTCTTGAGGATTTGACTTCTTATATCCAAACAATTCCAATGTGCACTAAAATTTGAGAAACACAGCTTATTGGAAAGTCAGTAATGAACACAAGCAAAGCAAATTCTTTTTTTTTTTTTTGAGGCAGAGTCTTGCTTTGTCACCCAGGCTGGAGTGCAGCAGCATGATCTTGGCTCACAGCAACCTCTGCCTCCCAGGTTTCAGAGGTTCTCTGGCCTCAGCCTCCCAACTAGCTGGGATCACAGGTGTGCGCCACCATGCCTGGCTAATTTTTGGATTTTTAACAAAAACGTGGTTTCACCATGTTGGCCAAGCTGGTCTTGAACTCCTGACCTCGGGTGATCTGCCCATCTTGGCCTCTCAAAGTGCTGGGATTACTAGGCGTGACCACCTCGACTGGCCGTAATTCCTTAAATCATGTGACATATGTGATGCATGAAATGCTCTGGAAAACATATGAGAATGATTAGGTCTGCCAGAGGATATGGTCACATGAGTTGTATATTGAAGGCTGAGAAGGATTTCACCAGGTAGAAAGGACAGTTCGACTATGAGAGGAAAGAAAGTATAGAGGATGTCTGGGAAACGGAATGATTGGAGTAGAAAATTTCGGTGAGGGATAGGGGGAGCCTAATTAGATTTAGTGAGGAGGAGACAGAGTAGGACCAGTACAAATAGCCTGGAAGGGTTGCATGGAATTATATTAGGATAATAGCCTTTTTTTTTTTTTTTTGAGACGGAATCTTCTCTGTCACCCGGGCCGGAGTGCAGTGCGATCTAGAGTCACTGCAACCTCCGCCTCCCGGGTTCAAGTGATTCTCCTGCCTCAGCCTCTAAAGTAGCTGGGATTACAGGCACACACCAACACACCGAGCTAATTTTTTATATTTTTAGTGGATACGGGGTTTTACCATGTTGGCCAGGCTGGTCTCCAACTCCTGGCCTCACGTGAACGGCCCACTTCAGTCTCCCAAAGTGCTAGGATTACAGGGATGAGCCACCATGTCTAGTCTCTGAGTTACAACTCAGAGGCATGGTTAAAAATATCAGTTATAAATAACAACTATCAGGCCGGGCGCGGTGGCTCAAGCCTGTAATCCCAGCACTTTGGGAAGCCGAGGTGGGTGGATCACGAGGTCGAGAGATCGAGACCATCCTGGTCAACATGGTGAAACCCCGTCTCTACTAAAAATACAAAAAATTAGCTGGGCATGGTGGTGCATGCCTGTAATCCCAGCTACTCAGGAGGCTGAAGCAGGAGAATTGCTTGAACCCAGGAGGCGGAGGTTGCGGTGAGCCGAGATCGCGCCATTGCACTCCAGCCTGGGTAACAAGAGCTAAACTCAATCTCAAAAAAATAAATAACAACTATCCTGAGTCATCAAAAAAAGGCTAATTATGTTCAGTATACTTTAAGGACAGAGGGACACACCCTATAGAATCCAAGAAGTCTTCCATCAAAAAAAAAAAGTTTTAATGATTAAGAAGATAAACTGGGGCTGGGCACAATGTCTCACACCTGTAATCCCAGCACTCTGGGAGGCCAAAGTGGGTAGATCACAAAGTCAGGAGATGGAGACCATCCTGGCTAACATGGTGAAACGCTGTCTCTACTAGAAATACAAAAAATTAGCTAGGCATTGTGGTGTGCACCTGTAGTTTCAGCTACTCAGGAGGCTGAGGTAGAAGAATCACTTGAACCCAGAAGGCGGAGGTTGCAGTGAGCCAAGATTGCGCCACTGCACTCCAGCCTGGGCGACAGAGTGAGATTCCAACTCAAAAAAAAAAAAAAACTATTTAGGACTCTATTTTTGAGATATGATAAAAGACTTTATAAGCCATCAAACAGATTTCAAATGTTTTATACAAGAAAGTGTCTTGATATGTATCATCTCATGCAATCATCTTAATTGGCCCTTTTCTCTGGGGGCATTTCCCAGAGAGTTGAGTCCTTTGCCCTTTTCCTTTTGTCAATACCACAGAATTTTTCAATACTATGAATACTATGGTTTCTTCAATCCTATATGCAGATGGCTCCCAAATCTGTATTTATGCACACCTCCCTCCTACTGAGCATCTCAACCTGGGGTTTTCATGGGCACCTGTCCCTTCTTTCCCTTTCATTCTTCTTTTAGTCAAGAGTATCATCCAGTCAGGCTCCAAAGCTAGATTCGTGTGTCTATATTAATCAGTCAGAACCAGATCAACCACAAAAAACAACCCTACAAAGCTAAACATCAGTGAGGATGCCATGAGGCCTTGAACCTTAGAGAGAAAGGCAGAGCTGGAAGGCCAGCAGCCACCCCGACTCCTCCTCCTTGCCAGACTTTAACACTGGGCACTGTCCACTGTAACCTCCTATGGCCTCACTGGACCAAGCAGTTGAACTGCTGTTCCACACAGTTGCTACCATCCACTCTGAAGACCATAAATCATAGACAATGAGCCTCTTCCTAAGCCACAACTGCACTGCAATGCCCCTACACCCATGCCAGAATCACACTTAAATCACTGTCCAAGATATAAGCTCCTTCCGTATTTCATCTTCACTCTCTTAACTAGTGCTTCCTTTACCTCCATAATACAACCCTTCACTCCTGTGCTCCTTCCAAACAGCAGCAATGTGCCATGTGGAACTCCCAAAGCCTCACCACTGTCCTCTCAAGAAGGTACTGCTCCATCTTCCCACATCCAATCCAGGTCAGGATACTGACTGGCCATCTGCTTCGTACCCCACTGCCTTCCCAACTGTTCCTTCTTTACTCCCTCATAAAAAACCTTGTTCCACTGAGGCTTAAGGTCATCAGTTGTACCAACCTAAACCCATCCATAAGATAATCAGCATCTACTCACCACCAGGATGTAAACTGAAGACTCTGGCCCCTGATGTAAAAGCCTTCCTCTTCACCATTCTATGTTCGACACTCAAAAGAAGACCCATCCCACACCCAGATGCTTCAGATCAATGACTTACTTTATGCCACTTCAGCCATCTAGTCAAGTGGCTGGCCACACACTGGACCCTGCCAATGTGCAACTGGTCCAGCTCTGAAATAGTTAATTCCAACATTCCCATCTGCCTCCAACATCCGATTTTCCCAGCCTACCCTTTCCCTTGACCACTCTGATCACACTTCCTATTCCAACACACTGAGACCACCACACCACTTTCTTTCTGGCCATCCACCTCCCACTTTATTCACTTCCCACCCTATTCAGCTAGTGTGGCTTCTCATTTTAATTATTGTTTCCCAGCCGGGCCAGGTGGCTCACACCTGTAATCTCAGCACTTTGGGAGGCCAAGGAAGGCAGATCATGAGGTCAGGAGTTCGAGACCAGTCCGACCAACATGGTGAAAACCCATCTCCGCTAAAAATACAAAAACTAGCCAGGTGCGGTGGTGGGCACCTATAATCCCAGCTACTCGAGAGGCTGAGCTAGGAGAATTGCTTGAACCCGGGAGGTGGAGGTTGCAGTGAGCAGAGGTTGCAGTGAGCAGAGATCACACCACTGCACTCCAGCCTGGGTGACAGAGCAAGACTCCATCTTGGAAAAAAAAAATTATTGTTTCCCAATACCCTAAATTCTCTTGTCTTCTTTCCTTTTGTTGCATATTTCTAGTAAATACCAATCTTAGATAAAACCAACTTTTGATCCCTCTATGCTCGCACCAAGGCAGATGAACAATACTGAATGAAATTATAAAACAGAATATTATTAAAGCTATTGAGGCCAAGCACAGTGGCTCATGCCTGCTGGAATCCCAACACTCTGAGGGGCCAAGGCAGAAGGATCACATGAGCCTAGGAGCGCTCGTGACCAGACTGGGCAACATAGTGAGACCCCATCTCTTAAAAAAGAAAAGAAAAGAAAAAATTAGCTGGGTGTAGTGGCAGGCACCTGTAGTCCCAGCTACTCAGGAGGGAGGCGGAAGGATTGTTTGAGCTCAGGAGGTGAAGACTGCCATGAGCCATGATCTTGTCACTTCACTGCACTCCAGCCTGGGCAATAGAGCAAAAGCCCATCTCTAAAAAAATGAAATAAATACAGCTACTGAATTCATGGTTTTCAACCTCAAATGGGCAGCAAACTGACGGAGCTTTCTTATTTGGCTTACTCTCCCATTCTCCACAACTGTTTCAAATATTCTCCCTCTTAATCCCTGCATTTCCATGCTGACTACAGCCAGTGAAAGCCCTTGCCTCCTGTCTAATGAGAACTCCCTCAACTTCCCAACAAATCAACAAAGCCACTGACATCTACGCTCACCATGTTCCCTTGTCTCCGGCCTCCTCCCACTCTTAAAATTCCTGTATCTGTTGTTTGGAGTCCATGCCCTTTTGGGGGATTATACTATCAATTATTCTTTCTCCTCTCTAACACTTTTTTCCCATGAAGACTTAAACACCTTCACGTCTCTCCCATCTCACAACTTACACACATAGCCACAAATCCAATGGACCAGAAATCTCTCGAGTTATTCCCTCAAACCTCTATTCTCCTTCTCATTGCTAAACTACTTGAAAGAACTGCTAACACTATTTCCATGACTTCACATCCCACATACTCCTGGACACCCCCAAGTTTAGAGAGGTTTCTGCCTCTAAAACATCTCTAGAAATGGTAACTAATCTCTGTCACTAAATCCAATGTACATTTTAAGTTTTATCTTTTGTTTGATCTCTCAGCAGCGTTTAAACTGTTGACAACATCTTCATTCTTGAACTCTGAGTCCTGATACTACATTTTCCTGTTCTCATCCAATTGGCTGACAATTCCTCCACAAGTTCCTTTGCCAATTCCTACCCTTCCTCAATACTGACCTTCAACCTAGATGTAAGCCCACAACTCTAGGTCAGACGTCTCTCTGGAATTCCAAAATCCAATATCCAAATACCTGTTTAACATCTCCAAACACATGTCCTGAAAGAACCTCAAAATCAATGAGTCCAGAACTAAACTCCTCTTCTTCCTCCACAAACGTTTCACCCTTCTGAGTTTCCTGTCTCAGGAAATGGGACCCCACCATCCAACCAACTGTTCAAGCCAGAAACCCCTGAAACTTCCATACAGCATCATCACCAGGTATGATGGTTCTACCTTCTAAAGAACAATTAAGTCTTCTCTGCATTTCCTCGGCCACCACTCTATCTCCTGGCTCCAATCCATGCCAACAGTTATGTTTCTAAAACATCTATTTCTGCTTAAAACACTTCTTTGCTTAAAATGCTTCAGTAGCTCCCTGTGGACTATAGGATAAAATCCAAACTTCTAATTCTCGTAACCATAACTACCATTTATTGAGCGTTTACCATGTGGTAAAGGCCTAGAAGTTTTGGTTAACAACTCTATAAGGTCACTATGATCAGGTATTCTTCCAGCCTGGGCAACAGAGCGCAACTGTCTCAGAAAATAAAAAATGATTAGTTCTTCTTTTAGAAATAAGAAAAAGGAGACTCAGGGAGGTTAAGAATCTGATCTTACCACAAAGGTATTAAGTGGCATAGCCAGGTTTTGAACCAAAGTCCGTATTCTCCATTACCAAACCACACTGCCATTCGATCTCTTTCACGGTGTGACCCGTTTTAGTTCTACAGCCTAATCTCCAGTCCCTCTACTCTTTCCAACACGCTGCATGCCAGCCATTTATCCAAGTACATATCTTACTCTCCCAGTTTTAATCTTTTACATCTATTCTCCCCTCTTCTTGAAACGGCCTTTACCCCTTCTTTGTCCAACTGGCAAATTCTAACTAGCTTGTCAAGGCCTGGTTCAAGGACACCAACTTTCAAAAGTCTATTCTGATAGCCATGGGCAGAATTCTCTCTTTTGAGTATCCGAAGCATTTTACAAATCCGTTATAACACTTGTCTAGCATATAATACATGTATTCACACAACAGCATTAGCAACTCAGGGACAGGGATCACATCTTACAGATTCCCATGCATGCCCAGTACCTAGTACGGTATATGCTAAATAAACCAATTATCCAGTTATTCTGGAAGACTGTGCAACTGTCAGATGTCATTATGATAAAAATAACTTTTAGGGCTGGGCGCGGTGGTTCATGCCTGTAATCCCAGCCCTTTGGGAGGCTGAGTTGGGCAGATCATCTGAGGTCGGGAGTTTGAGACCAGCCTAACCAACATGGAAACTCCTACTCTACTAAAAATACAAAATTAGCCTGGTGTGGTGGTGCATGCCTGTAATCCCAGCTACTCAGGAGGCTGAGGTAGGAAAATCGCTTGAACCCAGGAGGCAGAGGTTGTGGTAAGCAGAGATGGTGCCATTGCACTCCAGCCTAGGCAACAAGAGCGAAACTGTGTCTCAAAAAACAAAACAAAAAAAAGTTCAGAGAGATTAGGGGACTTTTACAGGCAACATAATAGGTAGCATCAGGAGGGATGAAAAAGAGGTCTTGTGACTATGACTCCAGGGTCCCTTCCACAGCCAGTGCCCTGCATATTCCAGTTTGGACGACATTCAACAGTGATGTATCATCGTTTGGAGTATGCTGCAATGGTTGCCACAATCTCACTCACATACGCTTTCTCTTTCACACCAAACTTATGGATTGTCATTTTATTCCATCAGTATTCTGCTAGAGCACCTAGCACGGTGTTCAGTTCATGCCATTCAGTAAAAGTTTGATATCAAATTATTATTTTTTGGGGGTAAAAATCATCTACAAAAAGGTAAGGGTGACACTAGCAACTTAAAATAGAGATGCTATCATTTTCAAGCCAGGTCATTCTGCAGATCTATATCCAACTGCTCTCCAGTACAACCTTCTAAGCCCACTAAAACCCAACTCCTACGAGGGACTCAGTGCCGAAGATTCAACCAACATTTCAGTGCTCAACATGGGTCAAGCACTGTACCAGGCATTTTTCAAGCACTGTCTCAGCAGAAAATGCAGGACCCCAAACTCAGCTGTAAATGACATACATACAACATTAACATCTATAAATCACCCACAGCTGCTCCAGATAGAATTTATAAAGACTCCATTATAATCTTACATTAGTTTCACTATATAATCTATAGCTAAATATGTTTAAAATGAAGACAGGTCTCATAGAACCTATTTCCCCAAATCTCACTTTCTATCACAGTTGTACTAAAACTAACAGTCTTTAATTAACTACGTAGTATTTTTTTTTTAATCTTAAACAATAATCCTTTTTAGAGAGAAAAGAACCAACTGGCAATTATGGATTACAGAATATTTAAAAATAAAAACATGCAAGTATAAAACCATAGAAACTAAAACAAAAAAGTCCACTAAGCACTATAAATTAACAACAGGCAAAATACCGGGAAATATTTGGTTCCGCAATTCTAAAAACCAGGTAAAAAATTGCTAAAATGGGGGCTGGGCATGGTGACTCATGCCTGTAATCCCAGTATTTTGGAAGGCATAGGTGGGTGAATCACCTGAGGTCAGCAGTTCAGAGACCGGCCTGGTCAACATGGTAAAACTCTATCTTTACTAATAATACAAAAATTAGCCAGGCATGGTAGCACACGCCTATAATCCTAGCTACTCGAGAGGCTGAAGCACAAGAATTGCTTGAACCTGAGACAGAGGTTACAGTGAGCCAAGATTGTGCCACTGCACTCCAGCCCGGGCAACAGTGCGAAACTGTGTCTGAAAAAAACATTTTTTGCTAAAATGGGGATATTTAAACTTACAAACAACTAATAATAGCAGCATCACTATTTTCTTTTGAAGTTAAATGTTTCTTCTGAAATCTCCTTTACACTATTTATCAAACATTTCTCTCCTTTGATAGAAAAGCAAATATTATGCCAACCTGTTTTGAATATATTGGGATCCAAATTAATAAAATATTAATCTAGCTATTTTTTTTTTAAATGGGACCCTCCATTAAAAATGATTTTTTTTTTCCTGAGAGACAGGATCTTGCTATATCATCCAGGCTGGTCTTCTCTTCTCTCGTCTTTTTTTCTTTTCCCCAGGCTGGTCTTTAACACCTGGCCTCAAGCAATTATCCCACCTTGGTTCTCCCAAAGTGCTGGAATTACAGGCTTGAGCCACCACACCCAGCCCAGAAAGAATTTTTTAATAAAAAAATTTTTTAATACACAATACAAAAAAAATTAGCTGGGCATAGTGGCACTCACCTGTAATCCCAGCTACTTGGGTGGCTGAGGCAGGAGAATCCCTTGAACCTGGGAGGCAGAGGCTGCAGTGAGCTGACATCAGGCCACCGCACTCCAGCCTGGGTAACAGAGTGAGACTTTCTCAAAAAAAAAAATCTAAAATTTTAGTTGTATCCAATTTTCTAAGACAAATTATACTGCAGAGCAACTGTATTACCCTTGAAAAATTGTTTCACCTCTTCTAAAAATAGAATCCAATTGGGAAAGGAAAAGTTATTAAAGTCGTTTCTATTCTTTTAAGTAACTTTATAAAAAAGTATCTCAGAAAATCAATTTTCTCTTTAGCAGTACATCCAACTGATGAAACAGAATGTCTCTGAAAGTAATCAAAAGAAAACTTGAAAAATTCTATTTGGATAACTGTAAAATGTTGGTAGAGACCATTCTGTTTTATAAAGTTAGGTACAAATATGGCCAAAAGGCCAGGAGGAAGAATAAAACCCTGGAGACTCTCTGAATTCTACAATTCCACTGAAATATCGACATCCTCATATATGGTCTACTTTCTAACTGAAAAGACTAATACTTAGCATAAGCCAGCTATAAATACCCACACATTCCCTGCAGTGCCTAACATGGTACACAGGTAGATGGTGCCTTAAGTGAATGGCTGAATAATCTGACTATATATTATAATATAAATACATACAGGCATATATGTGTACATCTATGTATCAATTTATTCATCTTTAATTTTAAGCTAAGTAGAATTTTCAAAAGAACAGAAAAACATACATCTACCTACCTTAGATTTGTCTTAATATATTTTTTCTTTGCACATTTGCTCATTGTTAAGGCATTTGTAATCAATGCTTTCCTCCTTCCCCGTTTTCTTTATTTATCCTGCAGTAAAATTACAATGTTGAATTGGGAGATCATAACATTTTACTTCAAAAAACTCTCAAATTTTACTTAAATTACAATTTACTTCTCAAAACAAGGCCAGGAAGAATATTCTAATTTCTATAAAACTAAAAATACAAACTGCACCCCCTCCCCCCAAAAAACATAAATACTAGAAAGCTGAAAACAGCCCTGTACTGCTTTCTGTCAGTCTTACTTCTACTGTATTTTTCTTATCTTCCTAGGGAAAAAAACGGACAAAGCTGAAATGATGCACTATTTTTCTGATTATTTTCTACTGAAGAGAAAGCAGTGCTATCTAAATCATCTGATACTAAGTATCGCTTATACGTATCAGCTCTATTTTTAAGAAGTAATGATCATTTAATAAACTTAATGAATTTATTATTTCCTTAAATTTTTTCACTCCAATGCAATAAAATTTTCATTTACCTTAAATTCCAACTTGAGTTTTTGTCAAAAAATTAAACTCCAAACGAAGTAAGTTTATTTAAAACATCCTTCTGATAGTCTTCAATCCATAAAAATCCTAGTTTAGACACTGGAGCAATTAAGCATCCTTTATTTTTTACTAACATCTTTAAAAATATCCATTTGACATGTGGAATGAAGTAAAACCGGCAAATAAAAAGACAAAAGAACATCTGAGGCAGACCTGGTGGCTCACACCTGTAATCCTGGCACTGTGGGAGGCTGAGGCAGACCTGGTGGCTCACACCTGTAATCCTGGCACTGTGGGAGGCTGAGGCAGACCTGGTGGCTCACACCTGTAATCCTGGCACTGTGGGAGGCTGAGGCAGACCTGGTGGCTCACACCTGTAATCCTGGCACTGTGGGAGGCTGAGGCAGCAGGTTTGCTTGAACTCAGGAGTTCGAGACAAGCCTGGGCAACATAGAGACACTTTGTCTCTACAAAAAAACTGACCAGGTATGGTGGTACAGGCCTGTAGTCCAGCTACTTAAGAGGCTGAGGAGGGAGAATCACTTTAGCACAGAAGGTTGAGGCTGCAGGGGGCAGGATTTGCACCAGTGGATTCCAGCCTAGCTGACGGAGCAAGACCATTCATTCGCAGACCTAAAGTCTTTTGAGACACAGTCTAAAAAAAAAAAAAAAAAATCTCAGAGTCCTTAATTTATTTTAGAGCTGGAGAGAACAATCGTGCTCTTCCTTAAGTAACCACTAGGTACCTCTGCCAGCAACAGCGGTGCTTAGACAGACACACGGCTTTCAGAGTTCCCTCCTAAAGGGACCCTCTAAAATGATGTCATACAATCCCAGTCAATTTTGGAACTGCAGACAGCAGGCAGGTTTACCACACCTCACACTAGGGGCACTAAGGCCACTAAGGCAATGGTCACTACTGCTACCATCTGCCCCCAGCATAGGGACAAGAGACAGTAGGGCACTTAAACAGGCTCCTCACAACAGGAACAAAAAGCAGCACTGATGCCACTCTCAGAATAAACCTTATTCTGTTATACTACGCTAGCATTTTACATAGGGACATCTTACCTCCTTAAAAACTGTATAACCCATTAGTTGCCACACCCTCACACTAATGGGCGCTTACCAAGAGTTAGCTGTCTTTGCCGCCAAACCTCATTAGGCCAGCCTTGTTGCAATTTTGTAATTTTGTTAAAATAGTACATTAGATAAAATGACTAAGTAGATTAAATGATTCAAAAAGAGAACTGTTTCTCTGAAAACTAAGTTGAACACTTTGGGAAGACAATAAAGACAGTTTTGCACCCTCCCCCCAATTAAAAACATCTGCTTTTGGCTGCTGGGTGCCGTGGCTCACACCTGTAATCTCAGCACTTTGGGAGGCCAAAGTGGGTGGATCACATGAGGTCAGGAGCCGGAGACCAGCCTGGCCAACATGGTGAAACCCCATCTCCACAAAAAATACAAAAATGAGCCAGACACGGTGGCGGGCGCCTGTAATGCCAGCTATTCGGGAGGCTGAGCAGGAGAATCATGAATCGTTTGAACCCAGGAGGCGGAAGCTGAAGTAAGATGAGATCACACCATTGCACTCCAGCCTGGGCAACAGAGTGAGACTCTGTAATAAAAAAAAAAAAAATCTGCTTTTGGACTAGATATTGCAATTGGAGATAACTATGAAATACTAGAAATATTAAGAATTCTTTACAAGACACTTGCCAAACAATCTAAGTTCTTACTCCACTTTCAAAAACCCAAAAATGTAAACTGAAAATTATGCATTATGAGATGGTTTCTGAAAGGCTAAAAAAAAGAAACAGAAGAAAAACTGAAAGCACTGCAATTAGCATACCCAAAAGAAAAAGAAAGTAATGTGGAATAAAAGGCATCGCACCTTTTACAAAAGCAGGAAGAGAAAGAGAACACAGAGAAAGATAATCTGTTTCTTTGGTTCTGTCATGAAGCATGGTTTTAGTTCTTTGCAAAAGTAGATTATCCATAGGTTAACTGTCATTTAAGTAGCAATAGCAAAGCTTGAAAGAAAATGAAGCTCATATTGTAAAGCTGGTCCTTCTCAACCAAGTTGATTAAAAAATTGGGAGAAGGTGGGACTAATTATAAGCGATAAATAATTCTAAACAGACATGCAGCTGAAACTGACAGGGATGAGGCTATGGTTATGCATTTCAGAGGAAGGAGATGCATACAGGAAAAACAAAGCGAGAAAGCAGCAACATGAAATTACACCATTAGTCTTATGCTGTTTGTGAAGCAAAGTTACAGTAACTTTCAAAAAGCAATCATTACACTTTCACATAAAAACAAAATAGCCAAGAGCGATAGTCATAAATATTCCAAACACTTGTAAATGTCTTTAATATTTCAAACATGAATTATACATAAATTCAGGAGACTCTCTCAAACGGATGCAAGGCTACTCCAATTTAATTGCTTGAGACACCTGTTATTAAGAAATCTTAACTCTTTACTAAAATCACTAAAGGAGTAACTATTCACTAAGTGTCCCTTTTTCAGTTCATTTCCCTCTTGCTGCCTGCTTTTGGCTATTTCAGAGTCAATGAACTACAAAATCAGCTGCTGAGGAGGAAATTAAAAATAAAATTCAAATATCATGGCCTATTTCCAACCTTTCAAATACCGCCCTCCCCCACTACCACCACTTGATGGGAAACCAAATTTTAAAACTTTTGGGGGAGTTACTTGCTTGACTAGGCTCACTGTAAGGTTTTTCTTTTCAACAGCCTGCTCTTTACTGTACATTAAGTACATTTCAAAAACACCTATCTACATATTAAGGATAAATGCATTAACTACTAAAGAGTAAATCAGAGAGAGTAGATAAACTACCTGAATTAGCTTAAGATCAGAGAAAAGAATTTTATCATTATTTTGCTTACACAGATTGGTACTATGTTACACATCTAAACAAAACCTGTATCTTTCTAAGTGTAGAAACATGCCTAATTCAACTCCTCCAGAAATTTTAAGAGTAAAAACATTCCAAGCATCCATATTCAGTAATGTATGTATAATATAGTTGCCATAATTCCAAAGGTAAACACTTCCACCATAATCAGTGCAAAGATATACAGTCCAGTTAAAAACATTTCTAAGTAAAAAAAAAAATCATTTTTGTGCTATCAATGAAAAAGATCGAGGTTAAGAATATAAACTATCTGCTATTTTGCTATTCTAAGTTAGATTACTTACGTCTGCTATGTTAAAAAACAAAAAACAAAAAAACTTTATCCAGATAAGTTTGAACAAATTGATTTTATTTTGTGAAATTCTCAAGGAAAACATTAGCATCACATTGGCTCCACTCTTAAAAGTTCACAGGGGCCGGGCGCGGTGGCTCAAGCCTGTAATCCCAGCACTTTGGGAGGCCGAGGCGGGTGGATCACGAGGTCAAGAGATCGAGACCCTCCTGGTCAACATGGTGAAACCCCGTCTCTACTAAAAATACAAAAAATTCGCTGGGCATGGTGGCTCATGCCTGTAATCCCAGCACTTTGGGAGGCCGAGGCGGGTGAATCACGAGGTCAAGAGATCGAGACCATCCTGGTCAACATGGTGAAACCCCGTCTCTACTGAAAATACAAAAAAGTAGCTGGGCATGGTGGCGCGTGCCTGTAATCCCAGCTACTCAGGAGGCTGAGGCAGGAGAATTGCCTGAGCCCAGGAGGCGGAGGTTGTGGTGAGCCGAGATCGCGCCATTGCACTCCAGCCTGGGTAACAAGAGCGAAACTCCGTCTCCAAAAAAAAAAAAAAAAAAATCTAGATCGTGTAACCGACTACACACCTAGGCGAAATGACAGCCTGTTTCTCCTAGGTTCCAAACCCGTACAACATGTTACTGTTGTATACTGCAGGCGATTAGAACACAGTAGAAAGCATTTGTGTGTCTAAACACACCTAAAGACAGAAAGGTAGTATGCTGCCCTATGACATTAGGACAGCTAGGACATCACTAGGTGACAGGAATTCTTCAGCTCCATTATAATCTTACGTGACATACATGCAGTCCATCATTGACCAAAACGCCATTATTCAGCGCAATAAGACTTAAGGCATCTTCATAAGTAATAGCAAGAAAAATTTCCACTAATGATATCCTTAGGTTTTCTTCTTTGTTCTTACTTATTCTCTACTGGATATAGAGTATCAAACAATGAGAACCTGGAAGTAAAAGCATTTGTGCTTAAGAGCAGCGTCTGTGTTGTGGAGTTCCCATCGCAAAAGGTGTTGAAAATGTATTCTCTAAAAGGAGATTATTAACATAATTATTTAAAATGTTCATTTCTACCTATTATGTAATGAGATTCATTTTTCCTAAAATCTGTATTTTTTAAGTTCCTGTGTTGATAATACCAAAACTGTATTCAATATACGGTAATTCTTTTCAAAGCTGACTTTTACGTATAGAATCCATCAGTTAAACGAAGTAGAAACAATAAAATTCCGACATTTCAGCCTTATTTCCTTATCAACCAATGTTTTTCGTTTCCTTTTTTTTTTGAGACGGAGTCTCGCTCTGTTGCCCACGCTGCAGTGCAGTGGCTCTACCTCGCTTCCCCACGGCCTCCACCTCCCGGATTCCAGCAATTCTCCTGCCTCGGCCTCATAAGTAGCTGGGACTAAAGGCTCACGCCAGCTCCCCCAGGCTTTTTTTTTTCAAATAGAGACAGGGTTTCACCATGTTGGCCAGGATGGTCTCGATCTCCTGACCTTGTGATCCGCCCGCCTGGGCCTCATCCGCCCGGCAAATTAAGTAGAAAAGGAAACTTAGTCACGTAGGTAAGCCACCCTGTTAAAGGGGCTCTTTTCAGTTCCGTGACACTTTGAGACTGACACTGTAAGTCACAATTTCTTGAAATCTGGTTACAAACTGAAGCTGCTTCGCTGAGCAGCTTGCAGGAAACCCCTAAGTGATTTCAAGCCAAGTAATTTGCTGGGATTACAGGCGTGAGCACGTGGTCCTTATCAACCAACGTTGATAAGGAAATATAAAAATATCAATGATTCTAAAACTGCTCTTAAAAAGTCTCTCTCTTTTTTTTTTTTTTAAAGATGAGGTTTCACCCTGATGGCCAGGCTGGTCTTGAACTCCTGACCTCAGGTGATTCCCCCCCACCTCGGCCTCCCAAAATGCTAGGATTACAGGCGTGAGCCACTTCACCCGGCCAAAAAAAAAAAAAAAAAAAAAAAAAAAAGTCTCTCAATGTCTCAACTATTAAGTGTTTGCACTGTTGAGTTTTAAAAAGTCTGTCTAAAAGGAACAGGACGTTTGAGAGCTTTTCAGTAGGACTATCCACTTCAACAATAAACCTAGCTAAATATTCTGGCCTAATACTTAATTTTCAGGGAACACAACTTAGGAAAAAAAGGATCAGAAATATATGTCTACATTGGTAAACCTTCAGTCAGGATTCCTGATGTATGATAATAAACGAAACTCTTTCCTACTTTTCATGAAATGGTCATAACCCTAAAAAAGATTTTCTATTTTGATTAGGCAGTAACTCACCCGCGTAGGAAACTGGAATATAGCCTATGGATTCCAGAGTTTGTTAAAATTCGTAGGTAGAAGCAAATTTCAACTTTCAGGGACAATGCAAAAACAAAAAGACTAAAAATGTCCTCTGTATCTATGCATTCAGTAAAAATTTATTCATACAGCATGACGAAAAAATATACACAAAGATCACCATAATCACAACTTAACACTCACCAAAATGACTCCATATCCCTCACCAAGTCACTGGGAAAGTATGTGTTATGTTGATCTATTTACAGATTCGCCAAAGTTGTGTGAATATTGACAATGCTTTAAATTTATTTATTCAGGATCAAAACCATTTTAACATATTTTATAAAGCTGTGTCGGGATCAATACGTAGTTCTTTAAACACCAGTTTTAATACTTAGCATTTACTAGCCAAAACATATCGTGTGCAATTTGCCTTTCTTTAGGAAAAAAGTCACTTTAGACTCAAAGACTTTTCAGACTACCACGACTCAGGAAGGAAAAGTTTGCTATCCGTAAAGAGAATCAAGACTAGGAAAAAAACGTGCTGCTCCAAGCAAAGCAAAACAAGACGCAGCGTGGACAGGCCGTGTCCCCTCCCGCCGCGCTCCGCGCGGAGCCCGCGCCGCACAGCAGGCTTCCGTCTCGCGGGAACGGCGCGCGCGCCTCCGCCCGGCCGCTCCAGCCGACAGGACACGCGGCCCCGCAGGAAGCCGCCCGCGAAGGGGCGACCCCGAGACCGGCACGGAAGTCCCCGTCTCCGAACCTCTGATCCCACCGCGACAGCGGCTTCGCCGGGCAGCGCGCGGGGACCCCGCGTGGTTTCAGGCTCAGGCGCCCGGTACGCGAGGAGGACGCGGCGGGAGCGCGTCCCTTCCCCAGACGGAGCGGGCGCGGGGAGCCTCCCGGGAGCCGCCGGGGCGCCCCGAGGCCCCGCCCCCCGGCCCCCGCCCGCCTTTGCCTTTCCCGGGTCACAGCGCTCGCCCGCGCCGCAGGGGAGGACTTTCCGCCTCGCCCCGAGTTCGCGGGGCGGCCGGCGGGGGCCGGGACGGCGGGGCGGCCGCGCCGGGGCCACTCGCGGCTGCCCCGCCGCCCCCGGCCCGGCCCCGGGGTCCCGGCCCCGGCCCCGCCCGCCGCTGCCTCCGCCTCCTGCCTCCTGCCTCCGCCTCCTGCGCCGCGTCGCCGGCTGCCGGGTCTCGGGGCCGCGGCCGGCGCGCCACTTACCCGCCGCGAAGGGATTTACGTAGCGGACTCGTCACTGATTACGGACGCGAGGAGGTGGAGACGCCGAGCCCGACCGCCGCTCCGCCGCGGCGCCGCCGCCCAGCGACCCGGCGCCGGCAGCGGCCGCACGTCGTCCCCACGTCAGCGCTGATGCGGCCGCCGCGGCCTCCCCGCCGAGCTCCGACCACAAGTAACGCCGCAGCCGCCGGAGCCGCGTCCTCGCGCCCCGCCCTCCCTTCCCCCACGCCGGGACTGCCTCCCGGGGGACGCCCCGCGGAAAAACCCGGGCTCGGACTCCGCCCCCTGCCGGCCGCCGGCGGGAGTGCGGCGCCACAATCCAACAATGCCGTGGAACGGGGCAGGGGCGGCGGGCGGCCGCGGCTCGGGGGGCGGGGCCTGGGGGCGGGGGGCGGGGCCCAGAGGAGGCACCCGCCTGGAGGTGGGGCGGAAGGCCGCGGCCGGGCGGAGGCTGGAAACCGGAAGCTGCCCTCGGCACGCCGCGCGTGCGCCGGAAGTGGAATGACTTTCAGCCCGGCTAACGGTCGTCGCCGGGGCCTCGGGGTCTCGCGGCTGCTTTCTTCCTGCAGCCGCCACCCCCAAGCCAAGGTCCGCGAGCGTCTCGCCTCGGTCCCGGCTGGAGGCGCGTTTTGCGGACTCCCGGGCCTGCAGGAGCGGCCCCGCCTCCGCGCCTGGCCGGCCCGCCGCCCTGGGGCCCGGGTCCCCCGCGGGGTGCGCAGCCTCCCGCGACCGTGTCCGTGCGTCCGTGTGGGCGAGCGGCAGCGGCAGCGGCAGCGGCAGCGTCCACGTGGAGACGAGACCGGGGCGAGGAGCGAGCAGAGCCCTCGCGGACGCGGGAGGAGCGCTTTCACCCGCCGGCAGCCGCGGCGCTCCCAGGCCGAGCGTGCCACCGGCCCCGGCCGCGGTGGGGCGGAGCGGGCGTTCGGAAAGGAAGGGCTTGGGGCCGGGGCCGGAGCCTCCTCGCGCCCCGGGAACGCGGGCAGCTAACACTCAGCCTTCGCGTGCTCGGGACCGTGTCGCTTTGGAAGCGGCCGCCAAGGGCGCGACGCGAGAAGTCGCTGAGAACAAACAAAAAGGCGTGTCCGCCTCGTGCGGGCCGGGAAGGTCGCTGTGAAACGCCGGCGTCCCTGCGGGGCGGGGAACCCGAGCCGGGCGGCGGCCGACCGAGGCGCTTCCGTTCGGCCGCACCCCGCGGCCGGCGCACGGCCCGGCGTCCCCGCAGGCGGGGTTCCGGCGCCTCTCCTCCCGGCGCGGAGGGCTGGCCTCGGGGCGCGCGTCGCGGGGCGCGGGCGGGCGGGCGGTGAGGCCCCGCCCCGGCCTGTCTTCCGGGCCGGGCTGCGGCGGCGTCCTCTCGGCGCTCTGCAGCCTCCGCCTCCCGGGCGCGGGCGAGTCTCCAGCCTCGGCCTCGCGGGCAGCTGGGCCTGCAGGCGTGCTGCAGAGCTGTGAAAGCTGCCTGCAGGCCCCGACCGGTGGCCCTTTCCCCGCCTTCCCAGCCGGTCACGGCTGTCCGAGTCCTCCTCCAAAAGAAGCTTGAGCTCCCGAGACGACTCGCCTGCTTCCGAGGCTCCTTTCCTGCCGTTCATCCGAGTGTGTGATTAGACACGCTCCGCAGGCCAGGCGCGCTGGCTCAGGCCTGTGATCCCAGCACTTCGGGAGACCGAAGTGGGAGGTTCGCTTGACCAACCTAGGGAACACGGTGACACCCATCTCTTCAAACAAAAAACTCAGCAACACAGAAAGGTCATTTTTATTTTATTTATTTATTTTTTTAAGATTAAAAATGTAGGCCAGGTGCGGTGGCTCACGCCTGTGATCCCAGAATTTGGGGAGGCCTAGGCAGTCATATCACTGAGGTCAGGAGTTTGCAGCCAGCCTGGCCAACGTGATAAAACCCTGTCTCTACTAAAATACAAAAATTAGCCAGGAGTGGTGGCGGGCGCTTGTAATCCCAGCTGCTCGGGAGGCTAAGGCAAGAGAATCACTTGAACCTGGGAAAGGGAGGCTCCAGTGAGCCGAGAAACTTCACCACTGCACTCCAGCCTGGCAACAGGGCAATGCTCTGTCTCCAAAACAAAACAGAACAAAACAAAAAATAGAAATGTCACAAACTGGTTTTTTCAGTTTCTCATGCTTATACCTACTATAAAGGTTTTTAAAAATATTTTGACCAGGCACGGTGGCTCACGCCTGTAACCCCAGCACTTTGGGAGGCCATGGTGGATGGATCACCTGAGGTTAGGAGTTCCAGAGCCCCCTAGCCAACGTGATGAAACCCTGTCTCAATTAAAAATAACAAAAATTAGCTGGGAGTGGTGGTGGATGACTGTAGTCCCAGCTGCTTGGGAACCAGGAGAATGGCTTGAACCTGGGAGGTCAAGGCTGCGCTTAGCCGAGATCACACCCACTGCTTCTGCACTCCAGCTTCAGTAACAGGTCAAGACTCTTGTCTCAAAAAAAAAAAAATTAATGAGATATCAGGATAAAGAATAGCAGCATGGTTATAGAGTAACGATAGATTCTTAAGAAACCGTGGCATTAGATCAAGCAACTTACAGCGGGTCCCCAAAAAAGTTTCAGTGTTGTCTTCATTTCATTATAATATTGATGACAGCTGGGCACGTTGGCTCACGCCTGTAATCCTAGCACTTTGGGAGGCCGAGGTGGGTGGATCACCTGAGGTCAAGAGTTCACGACCAGCCTGGCCAACACGGTGAAACCCCATCTTTTGAAAACAAAACAAAATTAAATTAAAATAATATTGATGACGAAATTTGTTTCATTGTACATTATTTCACTGAAAACCACAGTTTCTAAAAAGTTATTGACAATGTTAAGTGAGGATTTACTATATTCTTTCATATCAGTTACTGTAGTGTCCGTGTATTTATGATTTTCACTGAGCAGGGCTTAATCTAAATCCAGTCTGGAACTTTGTTCAAATCTAAGTTTTATAGATCAAGGGGAATTGTATCCACAGTTGTCTCTGTAACAGAATAGATCATAAGAGACCAAAAGAATTAAAGCAATGGCAATTTCTTATTAGAAAAGTATTTTCTCTACTGTTTCCTTTCTTGCCAGTATTATTCTCCCATATGTATGCAGTCTTAATTATAAAGTCCAGAAAGCACAAACCATATTTTTTGTTCATTTGTTTTTTTTTTTACAAAGATCAATGCTGGAGGTGAGATACACGTACCTGTAAGCCCCTAAGTTCATGGCCTCTGCTATCCCCTTGCCGCAAGATGTAATATGCTTTAAAATCATGCAGTTAGATCTGGGTTTAAATGTAGGCTCGTTTGCTTTGGGCAAGTTTCATATCCTCTTAAGGGAAGCATAAGTTTTTAAAATGGGAGGAAGGAATAGTACCTACCTCTTGGGGTTATAACATACTTTTTAAGAATATTTGCCGTAAGTACTTAAAAAGCTAGCCATGTTTATGTCAGTCCAGCGTCTAGCTTTTGGGGCTTCTCACCGAGTTAATTCTCTGTTGAGGAGGGACAACTAGGTCACCTACTTTTCTGAAAATACAGGCTGTTAGTCACACCCTTATCCTCCTTCCTCTAAACTTTCCCTCCCTTTCTAGGTCGGGAGAAGTGCCTCCTTTCCTCTCCAAATCCAACTGCAAGCTAGCTGCTGTTTCTCTCCCATGTCAGATCTTGCTCCGTCGTCGAGTCTTGCATCTGCAGTCTTTGTCATCCTCTTGGCTCCTTTCCCTGCAAATGTGTTAGTAACTCAGCTCTTGAACGCTGTTGGCACTTCTAGCCCCATAAGGAAGGCAACAGAGTTGCCAATTCCAGGTTGCACATTTACATATTTTTGCCCATTTGCTTACTGTTCCATCCCTTGCCATCCCCTCACCATCAGATTTCCCAAGAGAGGAGGGCAAGGCAGGGGCTGTGTTCACTTGCTCACCACCCACTCGTCGGTATTTCCTGTCTCATTTTTGTCCTCTTCCTGCTCTTCTTTTAAAATTTAATTTTTATTTTTATATGTAGACATGGGGGTCTCACTCTTGCCCAGGCTGGTCTGGAACTCCTACCTTAGCCTCTGAAAGTGCTGAGATTATAGGCATGAGCTATTGCACTTGCCGTGATTACTAAATCTGTCCCCTTTCTGATTACTGAATCTGACCACTTTTTCTCATTTTTGATTCGACTTGACCTCTTTTCCTCATCTGATACTACCAATGACTGCTACCTTCTTTTTTAAATTTATTTACTTAGAGGCAGAGTCTCGCTCTGTCACCCAGGATAGAGTGCAGTGGTACAATCAGAGCTCATTCAGCTTCAGATTCCTGATCTAAAGCAATTCTCCCACCGCGGGTTCCCGAAGTGTTGGGATTGCAGGCATAAGCCTGCCACCTTCTTTGTTTTCTCCTGCATTTTCATGATACTTGGCTCTCCTGGTTTCACTCATCTTTTTTTCCCCCTACTGTAGATAGCTATTAATTTTCTGTCCTTGGACATCATCTTCTATACTGTACTCAAACAGTATTTTCCTCAGTGATCTAATCATTCCCATTTTTTTGAAGGAAAATTCTAAAATTTATACCCAAAGCTTCCAACTTCATTCATTAGCACTGGATCACATTTCCAAACACATGACAGTTTCCACTTACATGGCCTATGAGCATTTCCAACTCATGGGTTCAAAACTACGTACCTTGTCTTCTTCCCCTTTCATACCTGAACCTTGATTTTTTTTTTCTTGTTGTTTTAACAATGTTAGTGGCACTTTTCAGCTCCTTGTCATCCAGCCTCTAACTCTTGAAATCATTTTGGTCATTCTTCTATTCTTGTCATTCAGGAGCTACATAGACAATATTTTGAGGTACCTGCTCTGTCCTAGGCCCTGTGGTAAACGCTAAGTCCTGTTGCTTTTGCCTATAGAAACTCACACATATCCTTTCCTTTTTATTACCACTGTTACCTGTCTGGTACTTCCAGTATAGAAGCATTTCTGTCTGGTTCATTTTCCTTAGATACTAAGCATTTCTGTCTGATTCATTTTCCTTAGCTAGAGCTCTGGTGATGTGATTTCTGTTCTTAAAAATCTACAGTGACTAGGAGGGTCTGAAACTTAAGGAACAGAAGTGAAAGGAGACTCTGATTTATCTTTAGTGGCCTCCTGAATGGTGTACTGCAAGAGTCCTTTACATGTTTTTAAGATAAATGAAATTTGAATTATAGTAAAAACACCAGTGAGATGTTATTAGCTAACAGAGTGCAACTATGGCATGAAGTCCTTTGTTTTGTTTTGTTTTGTTTTGTTTGTATATTCTGTTTGTTTGTAGATAGGATCTCATTCTGTCACCCAAGCTACAGTGCAGTGGTGCAGTCACAGCTCACTGCAGTCTTGACCTCCTAGGCTCAAGCAATCCTCTCACCTCAGCCTCCTGAGTAGCTAGGACTACAGGTGTGCACCACCACGCCTGACTGATTTTTTAAATTTTCTGTAGAGATGGGGTCTCTAAAATGGGAATATTGGCCAGGCATGGTGGCTCACACCTGTAATTCCAGCACATTGGGAGGCTAAGGTGAACTGATCACTTGATGCCAGGAGTTTGAGACCAGCCTGGCCAATATGGCAAAATCCCATCTCTACTAAAATTATAGACATTAGCTGGGCATGGTGGCGCATACCTGTAATTGCAACTACTTGGGAGGCTGAGGCATGAGAACCACTTGAACCCAGAGGGCAGAGGTTGCAGTGAGCCAAGATTGCGCCACTGCACTCCAAGATTTGGTAACGGCTCAAAAAAATAAAATAAAATAAAATGGGGATATTATTACTACCCGCCTCACAAGCTACACCAATTAAATTAATCCATGTAAAGTATATAGAACTTTGTGCCTGGCACAAAGTGAGCACTAAATAAATGTAGGCTATAATTGTTATTTTATGACTTGGCCAGTTTTCTTTGTTAACTTGTATGAAATCTGAGAACTTAGAAATAAAAATAAACCCCTTGGTTTTATAAATTAGAAAGTATAGGCTGAGAGGTTTTAAGACATCCTTTGGCTAGTAGATAGTAATATTAGGACTAGAGCCCCGAACTTGTGGCTTTTAACCCTGTACTCTCTACTAGACCACAGATCGCAAGATTTAGCATTTTTCAAATGACTGTCCTATTTTATTTTACTAATTTAATACAGAGAAAAAATAGAAAATGGATTCACCTTAAAAGCATTTATACACAGGCCCTTTCTATTCAAACTTTAGGATTTGAGACTCTTAGAAAGATAGTGTGCCCAATTTAAATATTTGAGAAAAGTAAAACAAGTTAGTATAATATGTGCTTGATTTATGATGTCTTTGATTTGCCATTTGGCAAAAAATGCTTCATTCTGTGGAAAGTTAACAGTTCTATATATCCCAACATGGGAAATACCATTTTGTATGTGTGCTTATGTGCTTTTGGTTTTTAAGTTTGGCAAACTTAAACCTCTAAATCTGATATATTCTGTACTCAGGAAACTGCTTACAACTATCGTTAAAGGATATTATAATAAAAACCTAGGCAACTGAATTTTTAAAACTATGAGATTGCAGTAGTTAACCTATCATGTCTAATTTTTATTTTATTTTTTTTTTGAGACAGGGTTTTGCTCTGTCGCCTAGGCTGGAGTGCAGTGGTGCAATCATGGTTCGCTGCATTAATTAGCTCCCAACACAGTAATGTGCTCACATTAGATTTTAAAATAACTGCTTTTCCTTGATTTAGTTTAATACTATGTGTTGGAGATGCTTAATAACTGTTTTGTTGACTACCCGGGCTCAAGCAGTCCTCCCACCTCAGCCGGCCAAGTACCTGGGACTACAGGTGTGTGCCACTATGCTTCACTAAGGGAGAAGAAAGGCATGAGGAAAAGAGGAAGATTGTCATTATCAATATATTTCATATTGGAAAAAGGCTCCATGCCACATTTTTGTTCTGTGGCCTTAGCCCCTTTCCCAGCCTAGTTTTCTTTAGCTGTAGAACAGGGATCCTAGTACTGACTTCATAAAGTGTTTGTGAAGAAGAATATATTAGCTAATAACAAAAGTTTTAGTGTGGTGCATATCATACAGCCCAGCCAACATGGCAAAAACCCATCTCTACTAAAAATACAAAATATCAGCTGGGCATGGTGGTATGCCTGTGGTCATTGTCACTCAAGAGACTGAGGCAGGAGAATCGATTGAGCCTGAGAAGCAGAAGTTGCAGTGAGCCAGGATCGCCCCACAGCACCCCAGCCTGGGTGACAGAGTGAGTGAGGCTCCCATCTCAAAAATAAATGAATAAATAAATTCCATCTTCCTGCCAGAATATAAACTCCATGGATGGCATCTGTCTCATTTAATACTGTTTCTCTAATAGCTCCTGAATTGCCCCCTAGAATTGCTTATAGGAAGACATGACATTATGGAGAATGCATTAAGTAGCTCCCAACATATTTCATATGCTCACATTAGGTTTTAAAATAACTGCTTTTCAGGCCGGGCGCGGTGGCTCAAGCCTGTAATCCCAGCACTTTGGGAGGCCGAGGTGGGTGGATCACGAGGTCGAGAGATCGAGACCATCCTGGTCAACATAGTGAAACCCCATCTCTACTAAAAATACAAAAAACTAGCTGGGCATGGTGGCACGTGCCTGTAATCCCAGCTACTCAGGAGGCTGAGGCAGGAGAATTGCCTGAGCCCAGGAGGCGGAGGTTGCGGTGAGCCGAGATCGCGCCATTGCACTCCAGCCTGGGTAACAAGAGCGAAACTCTGTCTCAAAAAAAAAAATAATAATAATAACTGCTTTTCTTTGACTTAGTTCAATACTCTGTGTTGGAGATGCTTAATAACTGTTTTCTAAAAAGATGAGGACTAAGATGCTGTTATTAAATAAATCACAGAAAAATGAACTTGGAAAGGGATATGAAGGATTAGCCAGTAAGTCTCTGTAAAACAAGGGAATTATATCGATATTACCATGTATATAAATGCCTTATTTTTCAGCATTTTTTTTTAGACTGAGTCTTGCTATATCGCCTAAGCTGGGGTGCAATGGCGTGATCTTGGCTCAGTGCAGCCTCCGCCTCCTGGGTTTAAGTGATTCTCCTGCCTCAGACTCCTAGTAGCTGGAATTACAGGTGTCTGCCACCATGCCCAGCTAATTTTTTTGTATCCTTAGTAGAGACAGGGTTTCACCATGTTGGCTAGCCTGGTCTCGAATGCCTGACGTTGTGATCCGCCCACGTTAGCCTCTCAAAGTGCTGAGATTACAGGCATGAGCCACCGTGCCCAGCCAGCATTCTTTTTTTGTTGTTTTTCTTGAGACAGGATCTCTTGCTCTATGGCTCAGGCTGGAGTGCAGTGGCATGATCTTCGCTCACTGCAGCCTCAACTATCTGGGCTCAAGCAATCCTTGCACGTCAGCCTCCCAGGTAACTGGGACTACAGGGGTGTGTCACCGTGGCAGGCTAATTTTCATATTTTTCACAGAAGGAGTTTCCACCATGTCTCCTAGGCTGATCTCGAACTCCTGGGTTCAAGTGATCTGCCTGCCTTGGCCTCTCAAAGTGCTAAGATTCACAGGCATGAGCCCAGCCATTTTTTTAAGCACATTCTTTTGGCAATGTCTTTTCAGCATTTTAGAGTAAAAAGTACTCTAACTAGAATTTACCAAGTTCTCGGTCTTCATAAATTGAAAACCTCTTATTTTGTGGGTTATAGTGCCATCATGTGGATATTTTGTTTTCCTCAAATAAAATAACATTTTTATAATAGAAAATAGAAAATTCAGCCATCCCAAACCCAGGTATGACAATTTATATTTTATGTTATTTATTTATTAAGACCTCTCGGTTCACTGCAACCTCCGCCTCCAAGGCTCAAGCAATCTTCCCAACTCAGCCTCCTTAGTAGCTGGGATCATAGGCATCAGCCACTGAACCCAGCCTAGCATGATAATTAATTTAACATTGATGTGTAAGCCTTTCTGTGTACACATTCACTCAAGGATTTGTGTGCAGATTCACTCAAGGACTTCTACATCTGAGTTTTTAGTATACAAAATTTGGAAGTAGTCATTTAGATGATAAAACAAATTTGAATACCATAGCTTGATGATACATACAGTCCCTACAGATGATCAGTTTTCTTTCTTTCCTTATTTCTGGATACTAGGCTGTGCAAAGAAATTGGGCCAAAGGTTTGTGATTTTTGTTTTGTTTTGTTTTGTTTTTGCCATGTTCTAAAAAGATAAGAATAAAGAATAAATATTAATGTATGGAGCCAAAAAAGTAACCTCAGACTGGCTTAGGAGAGCAATATAGTCTAAGGAAAAGAGTTTCAAAAAAAAGGCTGGGCACAGTGGATTATACCTGTAATCCCAGCACTTCGGGAGGCTGAGGCATGCGGATCACGAGATCAGGAGATCAAGACTATCCTGACCAACATGGTAAAACCCTGTCTCTACTAAAAATACAAAAATCAACTGGGCATGGTGGCACACACCTGTATTCCCAGCTACTCGGGAGGTGGAAGAAGGTGAATCGCTTGAACCTGGGAGGCAGAGGTTGCAGTGAGCCGAGATCATGCCACTGCACTCCAGCCTGGCAACAGAGTGAGACGCCATCTCAAATAAATAAATAAATCACCTTGGGCTGGGCAACGTGGCCTGTGTCTGTAATCTCAACACAGGTTGAGGTAGGAGGCCGAAGTGGGAGGATCACTTGAAGCCAGGAGTTTGAGATCACCCTGGGCAACATAGCGAGTTCCCATCTTGACCAAAAAAAAATTGAAAAATGAGCCAGACATGGTGGCGTGTCTATAGTCCCAGCTAGTCAGGAGGCTGAAGCAGGAGGATCCGTTCGGCCTAGGAGTTTGCACCACTGCACTGTAGCCTGAATAACAGAGTAAGACTGTATCTCTAAATAAACACATAAATTGATTTTAAAACCTTCCTAAAAATTCTAGTGTGCCTAGATATATGAATACCAAAATATTTGTGTTAAAATCTGGGTGTGTTGATTTTCATGGAGAGCTAAAAATTAGTCCATAACTCACTTAATATTAACTGACATCCACCAGAAACTAAATATGGTAAAATTATATGGCTCAAGAACTCCACAGTGCAAATGGAGATCCACAGAAACAGAAATGGAGAATTGGAAGAACCTTTAAAATTCTTTTTTTTTTTTTTTAGACGGAGTTTCACTCTTGTTACCCAGGCTGGAGTGCAATGGTGCAATCTCGGCTCACCGCAACCTCCACCTCCTGGGCTCAGGCAATTCTCCTGCCTCAGCCTCCTGAGTAGCTGGGATTACAGGCACGTACCGCCGTGCCCAGCTAATTTTTTGTATTTTTAGTAGAGAACGGGGTTTCGCCATGTTGACCAGGATGGTCTCGATCTCTCGACCTCGTGATCCACCCGCCTCGGCCTCCCAAAGTGCTGGGATTACAGGCTTGAGCCACTGCGCCCGGCCTTTCTGTTTCTTTTTGACACAGAGTCTTGCTCTGTCGCCCTGGCTGGAGTGCAGTGGTATCATCTTGGCTGACTACAACCTCCGCTTCCTGGATTCAAGCAATTCTCCTGTCTCAGCCTCCTGAGTAGCTGGGACTATAGCCTTGCACCACCACGCCGGCTAATTTTTGTATTTTTAGTAGAGATGGGGTTTCACTGTGATGGCCAAGATGGTCTCCATCTCCTGATCTCATGATCCACCCACCTCAACCCTCCAAAGTGCTGGGATTACAGGCAGGAGCCACCACACCCGCCTTAGAATTCTTTTTCTTACTTTTAGTATTTACCTCCTTTTTAAGATAAAATAAATAAACCAATAAAAACAGGTACTTCAAAGCTGAAACTGAGTCTTGCCTCCTCCAAGACTGAGCATATGGTTTAAAATGTCTCATGAATTTCCCAATCACACAATTATTTAACAAACTTTGAATGTTGCTTGTTCAGATGCTATGTATAAGCAAAGAAAATATGAGCCAGAGAGACTCCACCCAGTGTTAGAGAAAAGGAACGTGCAAGGCGCATTGGGAAACATCAACCTTCAAGGAGTAGATCAGAAAAAAGAATTGACCGAGACTTTTGGAAGTGTGGTGTGTCGGTGCAGATTGGCCAGCCTGTGCCTGGGGGCCCTGTTACCCCCTTGTTCTTTCCTTTTAGTTCTCTGTCAGTAGCAGTGGCTGGAGTAGAGGAATTGTGAAATCATCTGGACATGCCTGAAATGGGAAAACAGGGAATGCTTGAGCGGGATCATTATCCTGGAAGCACTTGAACATGAGATAGACATTTTCCCAAGTCCTAAACTCCAGTGGAGCAGCACAAACCAACATTGAGGCTTTTCTCCTCTTCCCTCAGGTAGACATGATAGCCAAGGCAGCTGATTGTCCCAACGAATAAGTATGAGCACAGAGGGAAGACCATGAAACATCTGAGGACCAAGAGAACTACTAAAGCATTACATAGAACTAGCCGTATCAGAGAAAGTCAAGCGAATGGATCAGACAATAAGAATTGAAAATAAGCTTAACAAAAAGCTTCAGAGAAAGAAGGGAGAATGTTGGAAACACAAAGCACAAACAAGCATTTGTGAATTGGATGTTGACAAATACTAATAAAATAGCTCAATGGATGGGTTGACTATATAGCTGGAGAGCATTCACGAACCGGAAGGTTAAAGCAAGAAAGGAACTAAGAAATGGAAAGCATGAGAAGAGAGTTAAGAAATATGGAAGGTAGGCCGGGCGCCGTGGCTCAAGCCTGTAATCCCAGCACTTTGGGAGGCCGAGGTGGGTGCATCACGAGGTCAAGAGATCGAGACCATCCTGGTCAACATGGTGAAACCCCGTCTCTACTAAAAATACAAAAAAATTAGCTGGGCGTGGTGGCGCGTGCCTGTAATCCCAGCTACTCAGGAGGCTGAGGCAGGAGAATTGCCTGAACCCGGGAGACGGAAGTTGCGGTGAGCCGAGACCGCGCCATTGCACTCCAGCCTGGGTAACAAGAGCGAAACTCCGTCTCGGAAAAAAAAAAAAAAAAAAAAAAGGAAATATGGAAGGTAGGCTGGGCACGGTGACTCATGCCTGTAACCCCAGGACTCTGGGAGGCTAAGGCGGGCAGATCACGAGGTCAGGAATTCAAGAGCAGCCTGACCAACATGGTGAAACCCCATCTCTACTAAAAATACAAAAATTATCCGGACATGGTGGTGCATGCCTGTAATCCCAGCTACTCAGGAGGCTGAGGCAGGAGAATTGCTTGAATCAGGAGGCAGAGGTTTCGGTGAGCCGAGATCGTGCCATTGCACTCCAGCCTGGGTGACAGAGTGAGACTCCATCTCAAAAAAGAAAAAGAAATGTGGAACATAGAAGCATACATATTTTTTTTTTTTTTTTTTGAGACGGAGTTTCACTCGTTACCCAGGCTGGAGTGCAATGGCGTGATCTCGGCTCACCGCAACCTCCACCTCCTGGGTTCAGGCAATTCTCCTGCCTCAGCCTCCTGAGTAGCTGGGATTACAGGCACGCGCCACCATGCCCAGCTAATTTTTTGTGTTTTTAGTAGAGACGGGGTTTCACCATGTTGACCAGGATGGTCTCGATCTCTTGACCTCGTGATCCACCCTCCTCAGCCTCCCAAAGTGCTGGGATTACAGGCATGAGCCACCGCGCCCGGCCTCATACATATTTTTTAATAGAAATTTCAGAAGAAAAAATAACAGGCAAAAGAATTGTTGCTGAGCATTGAAGACATACTTCAGAATGATAAAGGTTGACTCAACTTTTTGGGATTTCTGGCTTTGGAGAAAAGAAAATTTAGAATGACAAAGGGGAGCACACAGGATTTTTAGGGTAATGAAACTATTCTGTGTGATTCTACAATGGTGGATGTATGCTATTACATATTTGCTAAAACCCACTGAGTGCACAACATCGAGAATGAACCTTCATGTATGCACTTTGGATGAAAATTATCTATCAATGCAGGCTAATCAGTTCTAACCAATAAAACAGGCTGGTGCAGGATGTTAATGGGGAGGCTGTGCGCATATGGGGGAGGGGATGATAGGAACTCTGTACTTTCTGCTCAATTTTGCTGTGGACCTAAATTTTTCTGAAAAACATCAAGTCTATTAAGAAACAAACACAGCTTTTTAAAGTATAAGAGCATAATTGTTATAAAAATACACGTAATGCAGTGTAATTTTAGAATTCAAGGTCACATATTCCTGTAACACATTTTTTTCTTCCATGCCTACAACTTTCATGGAGTGGTCCACTCAATAGGTTCCACATAATAGGAACCTCCAGTAATATACCATTTCACATGTAGCGGAAGGACTTTATAACAGTATATTCCCAACTCTTCCCTTCTATTCATTGTGCTATTGTTGCCATAATTTCACTTTTACAAATGCTTTAAACATACAATACTCGTGCTATTTTTGCTTTTGACAGTTGTCTTTTAGAGCAATTAAAAAAAGAGAAAGAAGCCAGGTGCAATGGCTCATGCGTGTAATTCCAACACTTTGTGAGGCTGAGGCAGGAGAATTGCTTGATCCCAGGATTTTAAGATGAGCCTGGGCAATATAGGGAGACCTTGTCTCTACAAAAAATAAAATGCTAGGTGTGGTGGCACACATCTCTAGTCCCAGTACTGAGAGCTGAGGTGGGAGGACCACTTGAGCCTGGGAGATAGAGGTTACAGTGAGCCAAGATTATGCCACTGCACTCCAGCCTGGGCAGGAGTTAAGTGTTCTGCCAGTACACATCAGCCTTCATGAATTCTTCAATTCTTCCAGCTAAATGGATCTAACCGATATCTGGTTGTGGCTGTCCCAAGTAAGCTAGTGTCCTTCTCTTCCTGCAAGCATGTGTTGCTTCTTAGATTTTGGATCAGTTTTTTGTTCTGGGAACTCAGCTCTTTGATAAGTTCAAAAATACTTGGTAATGTGAAATTACTTTGCCTTTTTTTATTGTAAGGTGGAAGACATATCCCTTCTGGATCTTTACATCCAAAACGAGCTAGAAGTCAGCCCTGGCTAAGTTTTTGTTTTGTTTTGTTTTGTTTTGTTTTGTATTGTTTTTGATAGAGTCTTGCTCTCTTGCCCAGGCTGGAGTGCAGTGGTGTGATCTTGGCTCACTGCAATCTCTGCCTCCCATGTTCAAGCAATCTCATGCCTCAGCCTCCGGAGTAGCTGAGACTACAGGCAGGCACCATCATACCTGACTAATTTTTGTATTTTTGGTGGAAACGGTTTCATCATGTTGTCCAGGCTGGTCTCAAACTCCTGACTTGAAGTGATCCGCCTACCTTGGCCCTTCAAAGTGCTGGGATTACAGGCATGAGCCACCATGTCCAGTCAACTTTTAAATATACAGATGTCTAGCCTCAATGAAAGAACAATATCTGTGAATGAATACCAGGAATTAGTAGTTCTGAACCCCTCAGATGACTTTAATGTTCAGTTAAGTTTGAGAACCACTGCATTGTGTAGGAGAATGAACTTGAGGTGAGAAACATTTAAAACCCAAGTATACAGAGGATAGTGGTGACTTGGCTTTGAATGATGTCATTGGAAATGAAGATACATAGATTGGTCAAAATCAACTTTATGATTGATGGATTGGCAGAGCAAAGCTAGACGGAAATATGAGGATAATTGCTAGATTTCTAACAAGTGTGAGGTTACATCAAACAGTGGCGATTTATGGGACAATTTTATTTCAGAATAAGAACAGAAGTTAATTTTTTTTTTTTCAGAGATATGGTCTCACCATGTTGCCCAGGCTGGTCTTGAACTCCTAACCTCAGGTGATCCACCCACCTCGGTCTCCCAAAGTGCTGGGATTACAGGTGTGAGCCACCATACTTCGCCAAAAGTTAATTTTTCAATGTGTTGATTTGAGATGCCTATAAATCAGCAAATGTTGATGTAAAGAGATAATTTGATGAATGTGTGGGTATGGAAGTCAAAAAGAGATAGTAATTGAAGACATACATTTGGGAGTCATTAGCATAGAGATGGCAGTAGAAGATTCACAAGAGTATGTGTTAGCTAACCTTCACGAATGTAGGAAAAAGAGTCATGCTAATGAATAGAGGGGTAGAAATTTCCATTAAAAATAATTTAGAAGTTATTCAGTATTATAAATAACAAAATCTAATATATGTATATGTAATTATCTTCTTTTAATTATTTAGAAATTATTTTACACATAATAAAATCTGTATAATCATGTATAATCTAGCTATAGCTACACGATACTTTTTTTCTTCACATATTAATTTACTCATTCTTTCATCCATGAATTCATCCAACAAATATATGTATAATGCACTGGTGTTCTCCTAGGAACTAGACATACAGTAGAAAACAGGACGGTGTTCCACTCTTACGGAGCTATCAATATTGAAAGAAATACCAAATACGCATTTATTTGAACTCTCATAGTAATTAGAAATAAGAGCATCAAATATTTACTGAGTACTGCACATTTACTAAATACTTGACATACTGTTTTTTTAAATCTCACAAAAGTCATATTCCTATATCATAAATAAGGAAAATTTTAGATGAAAAGATTCAAAGAGGATTAAATGAGATCAGAAGAAAAGCCACATCTGGGCACATTACTGTGAAATTAAACATCAGAGAGGAACAATAGATATAGATATTTTCAGCTTATCTATTTCTTACCCAGAAAAATTTTGTACTTTATGCCTTTCAGATAATTTCTCTATTTTGTCTCCTTTGTCAAATTCATTGTCATAAAATTGTTCATAATATATATATTTTTTGAGATGGAGTCTTGCTCTGTTGCTCAGGCTGGAGTGCAGTAGCATGATCTCACTTCACTGTAATCTCCACCTCCCAGGTTCAAGCGATTCTTGTGCTTCGGCCTCCAGATAAGTTGGGATTACAGGTGTCCACCACCACACTTTGTGTATTTAGTAGAAACGGGGTTTCACCATGTTGGCCAGGCTGGTCTCAAACTCCTGATCTCAGGTGATCTCAGCCTCTCAAAGTGCTAGAATTACAAGGGCGAGCCACTGTGCCCAGCTTGTAATACTTTTTTAGCCTTTAATGTCTGTCAGATCTGTAGTGATATCATCTTTCAAGCCAAATCTTGGTAATTTGTATCTTTTCTATTTTTACCCATTTTATTGCTCTCTTCAAAGAATCAACATTTATTTATTTATTATTTTATTATATTTTTTGAGACCAGGTCTCACTTTGTTAGGCTGGAGTGCAGTGGTGCAATCTTGGCTCACTATAGCCTCAACCTCCTAGGTTCAAGTGATCCTCCTGACTCAGTCCCCCAAGTAGCTAGGACTACAAATGTGTGCCATGCCCAGCTAAGTTTTGGATTTATTTGTAGTGACAGAGATCTCACTATATTGCCCAGGAAGGTCTCAAACTCCTAGGCTCAAATGATCCTCTTGCCTCGGTCTCCCAAAGTGCTGGGATTACAGGTGTGAGCCACCGCACCCAGCCAGAACCGACATTTAGATTAATTAATTAATCTCCCTTCTTTACTGTTTTCTTTTGAGATGGAGTCTCTCTCTGTCTCCCAGGCTGGAGTGAAGTGGCACTATCTCAGCTCACTGCAACCTCCACTTCCCAGGTTGAAGCAATTCTCCTGCCTCAGCCTCCCAAGTAGCTGGGACTATAGCTGTGCACCACCATGCCTAGCCAATTTTGTGTTTTTAGTAGAGATGGGATTTCCCCCATATTGGTCAGGCCGGTTTCAAACTCCTAACCTCAAGTAATCTGCCCGCCTTAGACTGCCAAAGTGCTGGGGTTACAGGCATGAGCCACAGTACCTGGCCTGTTTAATGTTTTTATTATTTCTTTTACTTTTTTTTCTTTTTGAGATGGAGTCTCCCTTTGTCACCTAGGCTCAAGTGCAATAGCGTGATCTTGGCTCACTGGAACTTCTGCCTCCTGGGCTGAAGTGATTCTTCTACGTCAGTGCCCTAAATAACTGGGATTACAAGCGTGTGCCACCGCTGCCCGTCCGGTTTTTTGTTTTTTTGTTTTGTATTTTTAGTAGAGATGGGGTTTTTCCACGTTGGCCAAGCTGGTCTCAAACTCCTGACCTCATGTGATCTGCCCACCTTGGCCTCTCAGAGTGCTGGGATTACAGGTGTGAGCCACTGTGCCTGGCCTATTATTCCTGTTCTTCTGCTTACATTGAGTGTAATTTGCCCTTCTTTTTCTAACTTTTTAAGGTGGAAGCGTAGATCATTGGTCTAGGACTTTCTACTGAAAGGGTTATTCTATAAATTGTCCTCTAAGCAGTGCTTCAGCTGCATCTTACAATTTTTTAAATGAATTTTTATATATTGCATTTTCATTTTTATTCAGTTCAAGATATTGCCTAATTTTTCTTGTGTTTTCTTTGCCCGTGGGTTATATAAAAATATGTCATTTGTGTTGCTGAGGAATTCTGTCAGCTTTATCTTTTCTGAAAAAGTCTTTATTTTGCCTTCATTTTTGAAATGTTTTTGCTGGATAAGGAATTCTAGATTGAATTTTGTTTCCTTTCAGACTTCAGAGAACTTCTCCTTTTTTCTGCTGACTTTCATAGTTTCTATGAGAAGTCTGCTTTAATTCTTAGTTTTTTCCTCTCTGTGTGATTTGTTCTTTTTCTCTGGTCGCTTTAAGAGCTGTTTATTACAAATTTCAGCAATTTGGTTGTGATGTGCCTTGTCATGGCTTTCTTTATATTCTTCTTGTGATTCTTTGGGTTTCTTGAGTATATTTCATTTTTATCACATTTGGAAAATACTTGGTTATTATTTTGTCAAAATCTTAGCTGCCTTCCTGCTTCAAGACACCAGTTGCATGTATGTTGTACCAGTTGTGTGTCATGTTGTTTTTGGGGTAACTGATGCTATTTTCATTTTGTTTTCTCTTTGTGCTCCATTTCATCTTATTTTTATTTTTATTTTATTTTTTAGACAGAATCTTGCTCTGTTGCCCAGGCTGGCAGGCAGTGGCATGACCTTGCATTACTGTAACCTCTGCCTCCTTGGTTGAAGCAATTCTCCTGCCTCAGCTTCCCGAGTAGCTAGGATTACAGGCGCATGCCACCATGCCCAGCTAGTTTTTATATTTTTAGTAGAGATGGGGTTTCACCATGTTTGCCAGGCTGGTCTCGAACTCCTGACCTCAGATAATCTGCCCACCTCGCTGCCCACAGTTTTGGGATTACAGGCATGAGCCACCTCACCCAGCCTCTTTGTGCTCCATTTTAGATAGTTTCTATATATTTTTCTTCAGATTCATTGATGTTTTCTTCTGCAGCATCTGATCTTTAAATTCCATCCAATGTATTTTTTAATTTCAGACATTGCGTTTTCGTTTTTAGAAATTCTATTTGGAATTTTAAAAATATTTTCTCTCTCCTCACCATGGTCATGTTTTCCTCTACTTTTGTGAACATATAGTGTGTATTTATAAAATCTATTTTTAAAAAGTTGTCTGTGGTTGGGTGCAGTGGCTCATGCCTGTAATCCCAGCACTTTGGGAGGCTGAGATTGGAGGATCACTTGAGGCCAGGAGTTTGAGACTAGCCTGGCCAACGTGGTGAAACCCTGTTTCTACTAAATAAATAAATAAATAGCTGGGTGTGGTGGACGCCTATAATCCCAGCTTCCCGGGAGCCTGAGGCACGAGAATCACTTGAACTTGGGTAACGGAGGTTGCAGTGAGCCGAGATCATGTCACTGCATTCCTGCCTGGGTAACAGAGTGACACTCCATCTGAAAAAAATAAACAAACAAAAAACCTCGTCTGCTAGATTCATCATAGCTGTTATTTCTGAGTTTGTTCCTATTGATTGATTTTACTGTTTTTACCTGACTATGAATCATATTTTGTTGCTTCTTTGCATTCCTGGCAATCTTTGGTCAGATGCCATACATTGTGAACTTCACATTGGTAGTTTCTGTATCTTGCTGAATTGTTTTTTGTTTTTTGTTTTTTGTTTTTTTGAGGCGGAATCTCACTCTTGTCACCCAGGCTGACGTGCAGCGGTGTGATCTCGACTCACTACAACCTCTGCCTCCTGGGTTCAAGTGATTCTCCTGTCTCCGCCTCCCAAGAAGCTGAGATTGCAGGCATGGACCACCACGGCCGGCTAATTTTTTTGTATTTTTAGTAGAGACGAGGTCTCACCATGTTGGCCAGGCTGGTCCCAAACTCCTGACTCCACCTGCCTTGGCTTACCAAAGTGCTGGGATTACAGGTGTCAGCCACCACAGCAGGCCACTGAATTTTTTTATATAGTATGCAGTTAAATACTTGAAATCAGTTAGATCTTTTTGAAATTTTAAGATTATTGGCGTAAGTGAAGAACAGTCTTTAATCTTGATCTATTTTGATTTCACAATTCAGGCAAGGACCTTTCGAAGATTCTACCTGATTCCCTGCCCTGTGTAGTACTGTGACTTGTGATAACATGAATAATTTATTTTCAGCCTTGTGTGAGGTCTAGGAATTTTTCTGTCTACTCCTTTCCAGAGATTATTTCTCTGGCCCCAGTCATGTTCTTCTTGTACATGCACAGCCCAAAACTCAGCCATAGACTTGAGGACACTCCTTTCCAGGTCTCTGGACCTCTCTCTGTAGAGCACTGTCTTCTCTAATAGTCTGTCTGGAAAATTCTAGTGTCCTCTCTGAACTCTAGTATCTATTTCCTCAACTCAGAGAGCCATGCTCTGTCTGGGTTCCCTTTGTCTGCACTAGAGCCTGAAAACTGCCTCCAGACAGTAAGCTGGCTCAATTGCAGCACTCACCTTGTGTTTTCCCTTTGCTCAGGGATCACAGTCCTGCAATGCCCATTATCCACCATCTGAAAACCATTGTTTCATGTACTCTCTCTGGTTACCTGGTTGTTTCAGGTGGAAGGATAAATCCAGCTCTGTCTTTCCATCTTCAATGAAAGCAGAGTTCCAGCAGATGAGATTTCAACACATTTTTGTAAGATTGAAACAATGATAGTTAATAGTAGACACAGGGTACAGAAGGGAAGACCAGTGAGAAGCAATTTTAATTACTTTGAAAAATTTAAATGTCCTATAGGGGCTGAAATAGGATTTGGTTGTGAGTTTGCACAAGGAGTAATGAGGCATTCCTCTATGCCCATAGATCCTTGTACAGTGGGGCAATGACTCCTCTCCTACCACACTCCCAGTCTCTGCACAGTAGGTTATGAGTTTTTGCTCTGCAGGAGTCGAATCAGAGACCATGAAAAGTTTTTTGGAAATTAATTGCAAGATAACTGAAACACTGATGATTCCCAAATCAGTTGATATATCCTTGTTCTTCCTGGGCTTCAGATGAATGTGTATAGCTTTCTATTGAACATCTCTATTTGAATGTCTAATTTATTTTATTTTAATGCATTTATTTTATTTTGTTTTAGAGTCTCACTCTGTTGCCCAGGTTGGAGTGCAATGGTGCAATCTCAGGTCACTGCAACCTCTGCCTCCTGGGTTCAACCAATTCTCCTGCCTCAGCCTCCTGAGTAGCTGGGATTATGGGTCCGTGCCACACTATGTCCAGGTAATTTTTATATTTTTGGTAGAGGTTGTGTTTCACCATGTTGGCCAGGTTGATCTTGAATTCCTTGAACACCTGAACTCTTCAAGTGATCCACCTGCCTCAGCATCTCAAAGTGTTAGGATTATAGGTGTGAGCCACTGCACCTGGCCTCAACGTCTAATGTATTTTAGATACAACATTTTTAAAATACAATTCTTGGCTGGGCACAATGGCTCACACCTGTAATCCCAGCACTTTGGGAGACCAAGGCAGAGGATTGCTTGAGGCTAGGATTTTGAAACCAGCCTGGGCAACATAGTAACACCCCATCTCTATAAAAAGTATTATTAGAAAAACTTAGCTAGGCATGGTGGTGTATATCGATAGTCCCAACTACTTGGGAAGCTGGGACAGGAGAATCTCTTGAGCCCAGGATTTTGGCGCTGCAGTGAGCCACAGTCATACCACTGCACTCCAGCAGTTGGGCAACAGAGCCAGACCTCGACTCAAAAAAAAAAAAAAAAAAAAAAAAATCTTCTCATAAGAGAAGAATGATTCTTAAAGAATCATTTAATCTCATAATTCTTGTTCTCCCTATAAACTTGCTTCTTCTCCATTTCTTTTTATCAGTTAGAAGTAGCAAACCCATGCATGCTACTTTAAAAATAATTATCTAATCCAACCACTGCTGTGCCTCCTTTGCTAAAAACCCTAATCCAAGCCACTGGCATCTCTTGCTGAGACACTGCAATGGTACCCTAACTGATTTTGCTGCTTTCATTCTTGACTTCTGTTCTGGGCTGAATTGTGTCTCTCCCAAATTCACTTGTTTAAGTCTCAACGTCTAGTACCTCAGAATGTAACCGTATCCAGAGATTAGGTCGTTAAAGAGAAGATTAAGTTAAAACGAGGCCATTGGGCAGGACCTTAATCCCATATGACTGGTGCAATCATAAGAGGGGGATACCAGGGACCCATGCACACAGAGACAAAGATGTGAAGAGGCAGCAACAAGGGTGGCCATCTGCAAGCCAAGGAGAAAGGCTTGGAATAGACTCCTCCCTCATGTCCCTGAGAGGAAACCAGCCCTACTAGCCCTTGATCTTGGAATCCCAGGCTTCAAAACTGACAAAATGAATTTCTGGGTTTTGTTTTTGTTTTTGTTTTTGAGACAGAGTCACACCCAGGCTGGAATGTAGTGGCATGATCTTAGCTTACTGCAACCTCCACCTCCTAGGTACAACCAGTTCTCCCATCTCAGCCTCCAGAGTAGCTGGGACTACAGGCATACGCCACCACACCCTGCTAATTTTTGTATTTTTTGGTAGTGACAGGGTTTCACCATGTTGGCCAGGCATGTCTCGAGCTCCTGACCTCAAGTGATTTGCCTGCCTTGGCCTCCTGAAGTGCTGGGAGACATAAGCTACTGCACCTGGATTATTTCTGTTCTTTAATCTGCCCAGTCCGTGGCATTTTGTTACAGCAGCCCTACAAACAATTATACCTCCCCCTTCCTATAGCAGTGTGGATATTTTATTTGTTGTTTTGTTTTGTTTCCGAGACACAATCTTGGTATGTTGCAATGGCACAATCATGGCTGACTTCAGCCTTGACCTCCCAGGCTCAAGCGATCCTCCCAACTCAGCCTCCCAAGTAGCTGAGACCTCAGGTGTGTACCACCACACCCAGCTGATTTTTCAATTATTTTGGAGAGGTGGGGTCGCTATGTTGCCCAGGCTGCTCTTGAACTCCTGGCCTAAAGCAATCCTGCCTCAGCCTTCCAAAATTCTGAGATTACAGGTGTGAGTCACCATGCCTGGCCCACTATGGATATTTTAATTATGGCAAGCCAGATTATATCATTATTCATGCTTAAAAACCTCCAGTGACTTCCATGTGGCTAAAATAAAATCTAACTTCTCTAGCAAAGCTTGTGAAGTCCTCCAAGATTTGGTCTTTGTCTTCTTTTCGCTATGCACTGATGGCGCTGGCTTTCTTTCATTCCACAAACACACCTAACTCGTCCATTCTTCCGTCTTTTTCACTTGCTGCTTCCACTGTCTGGAAATCTCGTTCTGCAGACGTTTGTGGGGCAGCCTCTCCTTGCCACGTAAACGCAAATGTCACCTGCTCAGAAAATCCTTGCCTAATGGCCTTAGCTAATGTAGTATCCCCCATCACTTTATTCAATTATACTGTTTTTCTTTACAGTATTAATTACTAGACAAAATTATCTTTGTCATTCATTTACCTTATTTTTATTTGTCTCTGCTCACTGAAATGTAAGTTTATTGAGAAAAGGACCCTACAAATATTTTGCCCCAGGACCTAGAACATTGCATGGCACATAATATATATGAAATAATAATGTAATCAATCAATAAGGAAAGATTGATAGATGAATAAATGTATAGTTCTGCCTGGTTGAAATGACGGTCAGGTTTTTTGTTTTGTTTTGCTTTTGAGATAGGGTCTCACTCTGTCACCCAGGCTAAACATTTTTTAAATTTTTTAAAAAACCTAACCATTTCTGCCAGGTGCAAACATGGCTCACTGGAGCCTTGACCTCCAGGCTCAAGCAATCCTCTTACCTCAGCTTCTCAAGTAGCTGGAACTATAGGCATGCACCACCACACCTGGCTAACTTTTGTATTTTTTGCAGAGTTGGAGTTTTGCCATGCTGCCCAGGCTACTCTCCAACTCCTGAGCGTAGGTGATCCACCTATTTTGCACTTCCAAAGTGCTGAGGTTACAGGCATGAGCCACTGTGCCTAGCAGAAATGGCTAGGTTTTAAAAATACAGTAATTGAATAAACATCAGATTTCTGTGTGACAGCTAATAATTTATGAGAAGACCCAGGAGGTCCCATGGAGAGGTCCGCAGGGGCTACATGGAACTGAGGTCTCCTGCCAACAGTAATGTGAGTGGCTTTGGTAGCAGGATCCTCCAGCCACAGTCAAACCTTCAGATGTCTGTAGCCCATGCCAATACCTTGACTGAAATCTCATGAGAAACCCTGAAAAAGAACTATTCAGCTAAGCCACTCCCAAATCAAATCCTTGACCCAAAGAATCCATGCACAGCAAGACATAGCTAATACATTCCCAAATCTGGAAACTAGGTGTCATCCTTGATAACTTTCTTCTACTTCAATTCCAATATCAAAGACATTTAAATATCTTTCAGATCTTTCATTTCTCCCTGTCTTTCCTACCACTATTCTAATCCAAACAACTGTCTTCTTTTTTTTTTTTTTTTTTTTGATTCTGGGTTTAACTCTGTTGCCCAGGTTTTACAGTGGTATGATCTTGGCTCACTGCAGCCTCAACCTCTTGGGCTCAGGTGATACTCCCACCTTAGCCTCCCAAGTAATTGGAACTACAGACATGCACCACCACACCTAGCTAATTTTTTCTATTTTTTGAAGAGACAGGGTTTCATCATGTTGTCCAGATTAGTCTGGAGTTCCTGGGCTCAAGCAGTCCTCCCACCTTAGCCCAAAGTGCTGGGATTACAGGCAAGAGCCACCGCACCCAGCCCAAACTACTGTTACTTCTTACTTAGGCAGGTGCAATAACCTCTTAACTGATCAGCCTGCATCCATTCTGGCCTCTTGTTAATTCAGTCTCCATTCGCAAAAGGCTAAAGTGTTCTTTTTCCAACATACAAATCTCACAAACTCTTCACTTGCCCTAAATAATTGCAATGAATTCCGTTAAGTGCCACATTGGCTATAACTCCAGAGAGTACAAGCACACAGAAAAGGAGCAATGAACTAGGAAGAGTAGGAACCAGGCTTTCTCCTTTTAAAATTAATAAGTGTTAAATTGATGACACATAAACATGGCGCAAAATTCCCATGAAATATCAAGGACACATTTCTGTATCCCCACTTCTCCAGTTCTCTCCAGAGGCAACAGTAGGCATTTTAAAAGGTTGTAAAGGTGTTTTAAAACTTAGGCAGTTTTAAAATGCATCATTTTGGAGGTATTTTATGCATATTTATTGACAATTATGAAAAGCACTTGAAGTAAACTGCCCTTTTCTCTAAAATCGGCCTTCAGCCTACTTTCAAAGCCATTGCTTACAATCCTTTTTCGGATCATAACCACTCTGCTTTCAAAATCAGGTAAGGGCAATGCAGACGTAATTTATCCTTTTTCTTTATTGCTAACAGGAGTTATAATGATAACATCAGACACACTGTCATAAACTGCCCTTCTCTCTAAAATCTTGACGTTCAGCCTACTTTCAAAGTCATCACCTGTAATCCTTTTTCAGATCATAACCATTCTGCTTTCAAAACCAGGTAAGGGCAATGCAGACATAATTTTTTTTTTTTTTTGAGACGAAGTCTCACTCTTGCCCAGGCTGCAGTGCAGTGGCATGATCTTGGCTTACTGCAATCTCTGCCTCCCAGGTTCAAGTGATTCTCATGCCTCAGTCTCCACAATAGCTAGGATTACACATGCACACCACCACGCCTGGCTAATTTTTGCATTTTTAGTAGAGACAGGGTTTCACGGTGTTGGCCAGGGTGGTCTCTAACTCCTGACCTCAAGTGATCTGCCTGCCTCAGCCTCGCAAAGTACTGGGATTACAGGCATGAGCCACTGTGCCTGGCCAATGCAGATGTAATTTATCCTTTTTCTTTATTGCTAACAGGTGTTATAGTGATGACATCAGGCATACTATCATAAAGTAAACTTCCCTTTTCTCTAAAATCTTGGCCTTCAGCCTACTTTCGAAGTCATTACCTATAAGCCTTCTTCAAATCATAACCACTCTGCTTTCAAAATCAGGTAAGGGCAATGCAGATACAATTTATCCTTTTTCTAACAGGAGTTATAATGATAACATTAAACCCACTATCATTCCATTTGGGCTGTCATAACAAAATGCCATAGACTGGGTGGCTTATAGAGAACAAACATTTATTATTTATAGGAGGCTAAGTCCAAGATCAAGATGCTGGCAGATTTGGTGTTGGTGTCTGGTGAAGGCCCCTGTGTGGATCATACATGGTTGTCCTCTTGCTGTGTCCTCACATAACCAAAGAAGTGAGGGAGCTCTCTGGGAACTCTTTCGTAAAGGCACTAATCCCATTCACAAGGGCTCCATCCTCATGACATCGCACCTCCCAAAGCCCTGTACTACAAAAACCATCATATTGGGGATTAGGTTTCAACATACGAATTTTGGGAGATGCGATCATATTTTCTGTAGCACCTACACATTTTTGTTTAATCTCCAACTCTCTAAATTTTTAATCTGTTACTTGAGTGATTGTTGGGAATATATGTGGTTCTCATCCTTAGCTATCTGTGTGTGAAGTACATTGTCCCACACCAATATGTCGTTTGGAGTGTTCTTTTCTCCTAAAGTTTGTTGATGTTTCTTGACTTTTTTTTTTTTTTTTTCGGGAGATTGCCTCTTTCAGGAGCCAGATTCATGGCTTTTAGTAAAGCTTCTGTTGAACATTAATTGTGTTCCCTTTATTGCGTGTAATTATTTAGTTTTTTGAAACCTAAATCCAAGCCATCACATTCAATCCCTGTTAAATGTCATGTTGTTTGTTTCAACGCATTTCTTAAGCCTGAATATATCTTTAAGAGTCTTTGATTTTTTTTCCATTAGTAGAACTGTTCACGTAAAAGAAGAAAGAAACGAAAGAAGGAAGGAAGGGAAGAAAGAAAGAAGAAAGAAGGAATTTTTTTTTAAAAAAGCTTGGATTCCATGGTTACTTATACATTGAATTTGCCATTGATTTATTGCATGCCTATATTTGCATATTACTATGGTTTCCTAAAATTTTTCCTGTCCTTAACACTACAGAAAATTGGAAAAGAAGCCCAGCAATTCCGCCTACTTCCCCACACCAAGGTTCTAGGCAATCAAAATAAATGGAGGGGAAGAGAGAAAAGGGAAGGGGACCAGGAAGTCAAGGGGCCAACCTCAATGAGAAGAGTCATGTCGGGGACCATCTTCCCAGGCTAGAGTGCAATGACGAGATCTCAGCTCACTGCAGCCTTGAACTCCTGGGCTCAAGCAATCCTCCCTCCTCAGCCTCAATAGTAACTAAGACTACAAGTGTGTGACACCACACCCGGCTAATTTTTGTATTTTTGTAGAGACAGGGTTTCTCCATGTCACCCAGGCTGGTCTCCAGCTCCTGAGCGCAATGATCCACCTGTATCCCTAAGTGCTGGGATTACAGGTGTGAGCCACTATGCCCAGGGTCTGGTGCCATCTTATGGATCCTGTGTGTATGTGTGAATACATGTGTGTGTGCACGTGGGTATGTTTATCTGTTTTTGTGCAGCTAATAGACTATATTTAAAGTCTTCCAGATGTTGGAGACAGAAATGAGTTACCATAAAGCTAAAGAAGCTTACATTTTCTTCCCAAGGCCCTATGTCAGGCACTAGCATTTTTCATTTGCATTTATATATATATATTAAGTGGACCCCCTCAATTCCAAGATCCATCCCTTGGCAAGGTTATATTTTATTGTAAACCTTTAGATTTAAATGTAGAGGTGAAATAATAAATGAGAGGCAGAGTATGAGAATAGTATTACTTCATACTGGCTGGGGAAAATCCTGCATTGATGAAACATTTTGAGTGGCCAGGTATGGTGGCCCATGCCTGTAATCCCAGCACTTTGGGAGGCTGAGGTAGGCAGATCGCTTGAGATCAGGTGTTCGAGACCAGCCTGGGCGACATGCTTAAACCTCATTTCTGTGAAAAATACAAAAAATTAGCTTGTCTTGGTGGCACACGCCTGTGGTCCCAGCTACCCAGGAGGCTGAAGTGGGAGAATGTTTTGAGCCTGGGAGTTCAAAGCTCCAACGAGCTATGATCACACCACTTCACTGCAGCCTGGGCAACAGAGGGAGACCCTATCTCAAAAACAAAAAAATATTTTTTTGAGCCAAGTAGATTTGGGATGAAAGTACCTTCAAAGTACATATGTTTCTGGATTAGATAGTTTACAAATATGTAATAGTTTGGACACAATGAAAACATCAGATTAGACAGCTCTTCATACTAATGTTACAACTAGCTCCTCCTCTTAATAGGCAGCTGTAATCCCAGCACTTTGGGAGGCCGAGGTGGGTGGATCACAAGGTCGAGAGATCGAGACCATCCTGGTCAACATGGTGAAACCCCGTCTCTACTAAAAGTGCAAAAAGTTAGCTGGGCATGGTGGCACGTGCCTGTAATCCCAGCTACTCAGGAGGCTGAGGCAGGAGAATTGCCTGAGCCCAGGAGGCGGAGGTTGCGGTGAGCCGAGATCGCGCCATTGCACTCCAGCCTGGGTAACAAGGGTGAAACTGCGTCTCAAAAAAAAAAAAAAAAAAAAAAATAGACAGGCAGCATTGTTCAACTTCGATTTTAATAATTGGAGTACTGTGACTGGAACTAACATTGTGACCGGAACTAGCATTGTGACCTAGTTTGTTTATTTTAAAATTTATTTTATTTCTTTATTATTATTATTATTTTGAGACAAAGTCTGGCTCTGTTGCCCAGTCTGGAGTGCAGCGGCACAATCTCAGCTCACTGCAACATCTGCCTCCCAGGTTCCAGTGATTCTCATGCCTCAGCCTCCCAAGTAGCTGGAATTACAAGCAGGTGCTACCACGCCCAGCTGATTTTTGCATTTTTAGTAGAGATGGGATTTTGCTATGTTGGCCAGGCAGTCTCGAACTCCTGGCCTCAAATGATCCACCCACTTTGGCTTCCCAAAGTGATAGGACTGCAGGCCTGAGCCACCATGCCCAGCCTGTTTCTTATTTATTTTTATGTTATTATTATTATTATTTGAGATGGAGTCTTGCTCTGTTGCCCAGGGTGGAGTACAGTGGTGTGGTCTCAGCTCACTGCAACATCTGCCTCCTGGGTTCAAACGATTCTCCTGCCTCAGCCTCCTGAGTAGCTGGGATTACAAGCATGTGCCACCATGCCTGGCTAATTTTTATATTTTTGGTAGAGATGGAGTTTCACCTTACTGGCCAGGCTGGACTTCAGGTGATCCACCCGCCTTACAGTGGCTCACACCTATAATCCCAGCACTTTGGAAGGCTGTTTCTTATTTTATTAGTCTAGTGCAGACAGTAAATAACTCAGATTACATCACAGCTACAAAACAGATATCTCGTTTTTCATGCTCTGTTAGTTCTACTCCCTCTAATTAGAAACGATTCCCCTTTGGTGCACTAGAATTAGAGCAGGGAGCTGAGCACAAGCTGTACTGCTACAAATGTCAATAGCAACTGCTCTAGTTCTGGGTAAAACACGTTTTTCAACTATGCTTTTGTCATTGGAGTAGAATTGAATGATGTAAAAGATGAGTTTGGAGCTGAAGAGTACTTATGTGTGTGGTGACTCAGCTGTGAGAGGACCTAGCATGCCATTTGTGAGGGATTGAAATCCCTCACAAGCAGGAATTAGTAGACATGAATTTGTTGTGTTGACACTTCTGTCATTTACAGTCTTCATTGTAGCTTCCTGTAAAACAGGAGTAATAATGGGCCCTAAAATTCAAAGCAGCTGTTTTGATGTGTGTTAATCTGGTGATATTAAAGCAGATTCCTGTGTATGGATAGATGTTGATAGTAATGAAGTCGAAGTGTGGTCTGCCTTTAGACCAGTTGTCTCCATGCTGAAAGCAACTGGTTCTGTAGCTTTGAACCGTCCCACAATTATAAGCCACTATTGACCGTGACATCAGATGAATGTCTGGTGATGGCTTAATACCTCTCACCTTTATTAGAGATATTTAGTTAGGCTAAATTAAATGCCCAACTGGCTACGAGACTCTTCCAGATAGAAGACTGGAAACTTCATGATCTGAATAAGGTTCCTGTATTCCCACAACCCAGAAGCCCTCTCCCTTAATTACCTCTCCCTCTTCTCACTCCTAGGATAGAGGCACTCCCCATTCCTCATTCATTCCTAGGCTCAAGTTGTCAGAAATGACTAGGAAGAAGGGAGAAAAACTCAGGTGGCAAAGGGCATGGACGAAAACCCATGGCGACATGGAAAGAAAACGCGGTGATACATGGAGGAAGAGCACAAGAAAACTTATTGGGATAATGGAACTCTTCTGTATCCTGATTGCGGTGATGGCCTCGCATGGTTGTAAATGGGTTGAAATGGACAGAAGATACACCCCTCCCCCAGTCACTTTTTACTGTAGGATCTTTTTTTTTTTTTTTTGAGACAACTTTCTCTCTCTCCCAGGCTGCAGTGCAGTGGTGCTCTCTCGACTCGCTGCAAACTCTGACTCTTGGGTTCAAGCAATTCTCCTGCTTCTTCACCTCCCGAGTAGTTGGGATTACAGGTGCTCACCACCACGCCCAGCTAATTTTAGTGTTTTTAGTAGAGGCGGGGTTTCTCCATGTTGGCCAGGCTGGTCTCGAACTCCTGACCTCAAGTGATCTGCCCACCTCGGCCTCCCAGAGTGCTGGGATTACAGGCATGAGCCATCACTCCTGGCCCGAGTTATTTAAAAATAAAAAGCAAAGGCCAGATATGGTGGCTCACAACTGTAATCCCAGGATTTTGGGAGGCGAGGGCGGGTGGATCACCTGAGGTCAGGAGTTCAAAACCAGCCTGGCCAACATGGCAAAACCCCGTCTCTACCAAAAATACAAAAATTAGCTGGGCACAGTGGTGGGCACCTGTAATCCCAGCTCCTCGGGGGCTGAGGCAGAAGAATCGCTTGAACCCAGGAGGTGGAGGTTGCAGTGAGCTGAGATCGTGCCATTGCACTCCAGCCTGGCGACAGAGCAAGACTCTGTCTCAAAAAAATAAATAAATAAATAAATAAATAAAAATAATCAATATAAAAGAAAGAGAAAAAATAAAAAATAAAAATAAAATTAGAAAAGATAGGAAATGTGATGAGGATATAGGCTTCAAGTGAGTTGTATGTAGGACAGGTTACAAAAGACCCAGCAAGTTTATCTCCCCCACTTTTCTTATTCTTTAAAATAAATAAAAAATTTCCTGGCAATTTTTGTTTAAAAATTTATCTCTTGTTATTTCTAAGTGTTTGGTGTGTTATTTGTTGTTTCGAAGTGTTTGGTGTATACTCTGATCTAAGAGTTCATATTGTGAATGTTTTTTCTTTGTTCTCTTTTTTTAATAGCAAAAGATACCTTTTTGGAAGCAAGATCTTGCTAACTTTTTTTTTAGATTGGTGTTATACCAGAATGTTTTATTTATTTTATAGAATGTTTTAGGCTGGGTGTGGTGGCTCATGCCTGTAATCCTAGCACTTTGGAAGGCCAGGACAGGTGGATCACCTGAGGTCGGGAGTTCGAGGCCAACCTGACCAAAATGGAGAAAACCTGCCTCTACTAAAAATACAAAATTAGCCAGGTGTGGTGGTGCGTGCCTGTAACCTCAGCTACTTGGGAGGCTGAGGCAGGAGAATTGCTTAAACCCAGGAGGCAGAGGTTGCGGAGAGCCGAGATCATGCCATTGCACTCCAGCCTGGGCAACAAGAGTGAAACTCCATCTAAACAACGAAAAAGAATGTTTTATTAAATATTAAACGACAGTACAGGACTGGGCACAATGGCTCATGCCAATAATTCCAGCACTTTGGGAGGCCAAGGCAGGAGGATTGCTTGAGACCAGGAGTTTCAGACCAGCCTGGGCAACATAGCAAGACTCTGTCTCTAGAAAAAAACAACAAAAATGAAAACAAAAAACCCCACTGTACAATTCTTAGTATATTAGTCTTACTTACTTGCCCACAGAGATCTAGTCAAGTAAATCATAGGCTAATAAAAGTCCATTTTTTTTTCTCTTTTTCTATTGGCTTACTTGACACATATTTTATTTATTGGAAAAGGCCTTGATACTTAGCTAAAATTCTTAATCTTGCCATACCTAAGTATGCTATTTTATGTTTTATTTTATTTTAGCTGGAGTTCAGTGGCACAATCTCGTATCACGGCAACCTTAGCCTCCCAGGTTCAAGCAATTCTCATGCCTCAGCTTCCCAAGTAGCTGGGATCACAGGCATGCACCACTACACCCAGCTAATTTCATTTTTTGTATTTTTAGTAGAGACAGGGTTTCACCATGTCACCATGTTGACCAAGCTAGTCTTGAACTCATGGCTTCAGGTGATCTGCCTGCCTTAGTCTCCTAAAGTCTAAGTATGCTATTTTAGAAATCTGGTTGTGTTTTAGAAATTGTGGGTAGTTTCTACTTCTAACATTGATGTTGAACACACCCGGTACACAGGCCCCACTTGGTACAAGTTAATATTATTGATCAACTGTCTTCCTACCATCTTTGGCCCAGAAACTATGTCTCTTTTTTTTTTTTTTCTTTTTGAGACAGAGTGTTTTGCTCTTGTTGCCCAGGCTGGAGTGCAAGGATGGTGCAATCTCAGCTCGCTACAACCTCTTCCTCCTGGGTTCAAGCGATTCTCCTGCCTCACCCTCCCAAATAGCTGAGATTACAGGCATGCACCACCACGGCCTGCTAATTTTGTCTTTTTAGTAGAGACAGGGTTTCTCTACTATGTTGGTTAGGCTGGTCTCAAACTCCTGACCTCAGGCAATCCGCCCACCTTGGCCTTCCAAAGTGCTGGGATTACAGGTGTGAGCCACTGTGTCTGGCTGAAACTATATCTTTTAGTTCATTTGCCCTTTCTGTGAATTAGCTTCCCTCCAGATTTGCCACATTTGATTTGTTCTGCTTTCTTTGTTCCTATCTTCTCAAATGAGATGGCCTATGTTACTTATTTTATTTATTTATTTATTTATTTATTTATTTATTATTATTATTATTACTTAAAAAGACATTTATTCAGTGTTATGATCAGACTATTACATTTAGCAATCAACAGCATGGGTGCAAAAAAAAGAAAAGAAAAAGAAAATGAAAAAAAATCTACATGAAAACCCTTTGTTGGAATGCTTTACACCTTCCACAGAACAGAAACTAAAATAACCTGTTATACAATTAGTCACAAATACAGTCCTCGAGTTTTTTGCCCATACACATGAGTATTTGTCTAAATCATGTCTTCTTTGGCGCAGCTAGGCCCTGCCACCACTGTGCTTGGCTGAGTTCACAAATCTATTATAACCTGTAGCTTCCCTGTCACTTCTCGGGCTCTCCTCTCCTGCTGAGCTTTGTTTCCTAATTAAAATCTTCTGCCACTGCCATAGCTACTGCTGCTACTGGAACTGCCATAGCCACCTTGGCTTCGTGGTTTGGCAAAGTATTGGCCGCCACCACCACAGGGGCCAGAGCTTCTGCCTCCAAAGTTTCCTCCCTTCATGGGTCCAAAATTTGAAGCCTGATTGTTGTAACTGCCAAAATCATGGTAGCTTCCACCACCTCCAAAATTGCCTCCATCATTACCAAATCCATTATAGCCATCCCCACTGCCACCATATCCACCATCACCATGGCTGCCACGAAAGCCACCATGACCACTGAAGTTTCCTCCACAACCAAAGTTGTCATTCCCACCGAAACCACCTCCACGACCACCAAAGTTTCCGGAACCACGTGGACCTCTCTGGCTGGATGAAGCACTCGCCTTCTCTTGCTTTGACAGGGCTTTCCTAACCTCACAGCCGTGGCCGTTCACAGTATGGTATTTCTGAATGACAGTCTTATCCATGGAGTCATGGTCGTCAAACGTTACAAAGGCAAAGCCCCTTTTCTTGCCACTGCCTCTGTCAGTCATGATTTCAATCACTTCAATTTTTCCATAATGTTCAAAATAATCTCTTAGGTGATGTTCTTCAGTGTCTTCTTAATGCCACCAATGAATATTTTTTTCACAGTTAAGTGGGCACCTGGTCTTTGAGAATCTTCTCTTGAGACAGCTCTCTTTGGTTCCACAACTCTTCCATCCCCCTTGTGTGGCCTTGCACTCATGGCTGCATCCACCTCCTCTACAGTTGCATTCGTAATGAACTCAAAGCCCCTGGAGCACTTGGTGTTTGGACCTCTCATGACCACACAGTCCATGAGCAATCCCCATTGCTCAAAATGGCTCCTCAGGCTCTCATCGGTTGTTTCGAAGCTCAATCCTCCAATGAAGAGCTTCCTTAGCTGTTCCGGCTCTTTAGGAGACTCTGACTTAGACATGATCGCAGGGAGAAGAGAGACTTTAACGATGCTTCTTCGGCAGCGTCCACGGGCAGAAAGCTATTTTATTTATTTATTTATTTATTTATTTAGAGACAGTCTGGCTCTCTTGCCCAAGTTGGCTTGCAGTGTTGCAATCTCGGCTCACTACAACCTCCACCTCCTGGGTTCAAGCAATTCTCCTGCCTCAGCCTCCCAAGTAGCTGGGATTACAAGGTGCCCACAACCATGCCCAGCTAATTTTTTGTATTTTTAGTAGAGAGGGGGTTTCACTATATTGGCCAGGTTGGTCTTGAACTCCTGATCTCAGGTGATCCACCTGCGTCGGTCCCCCAAAGTGCTGGGATTACAGGTGTGAGCCACTGTGCCTGGCCTACTTGTTTTTATTAAGTTACAAGTTCTTCCATCTTCTTTATCATCATCCTTATCTGGGTGAGTCACAATTCATATTTTGAACTTGGTAACACACATTTTGTTTTTCTTGGTAGAAACAGGTTTTGTCTTTAATTCCTGGCCTCAAGCAATTCTCTTGGCTTGGCCTCCTAAAGTGCTGGAATTACAGGTGTAAGCCACCGTGCCTGGGGTATTTTTTAATATGATGTAACAGTTCAGAAAAATGTCATCTCCCCTTCTTTGCCACATCATGTATAAGTCTTTGCAATCTATTACCCAGATTCACTCTGTATTCCCAATTTTGAGAAATCATAAATGCATTATCTATCTCAAATAGTGGGTTATCTATCTCCAATACTGGATTTTTCTTCAAAATGAGTTCTTTTTCAATGCGGCTTTTACCTTATTAAATTACCTGTCTAAAAGTGACTGCAAAGAAATATAAAGGATCCACAGGTAATTTCTTTTTATTAAAAAAGAATACTTTTTATATTTCCTTTTTAAATAGCTTTCAACCAGAATTGTCTAGGAGAGGCAAAGATATAACCTGTTTATCTGGTATCACCATCACCCAAAGCATATGATATGAGTTCTGAGCTTTTCTGATTTAGAGACCTTGTACTTTTTCTCATATATATATATATTTTTTTTTGAGTCAGAGTCTCACTCTGTTGCCCAGGGTGGAGTGCAGTGACATGACTTCGGCTCATTGCAACCTCTGCATCCCAGGCTCAAGTGATTCTCATGTCTCAGCTTCCCCAGTAGCTGGGACTATAGGTGTGCACCACCACGCCCGGCTAATTTTTGTATTTTCAGTAGAGATGGGGTCTCGCTGTGTTGCCCAGGCTGGTCTCAAACTTCTGACCTCAAGTGATCTGCCCACCACAGCCTCCTAAAGCGCCAGGATTGCAGGCATGAGCCACTGCACCCAGCTGGAATTTGTCTAATATTCTTCTCTTGATAGACTGGGCTTAGGGGCTTGGGGATGATGATGACAGAGGTAAAGTGCTATTCTCATCATATCATGCTGGAGTCCATTGCTAAATACTGAGCCGGATCACTTGGCTGAGGGGTACTTGTCAAATTGTGCCACTCTAAGTTATTCTTTTTTTTTTTTTTTTTTTTTTTTGAGACAGGGGGTCTTGCTCTATTGCCCAAGCTGGAGGGCAATGACCTGATCACAGTTCACTGCAACTTCAATCTCCTGAGCTCAAGCAATCCTTCCACTTCAGCCTCCCGAGTAGCTGGGAAAGCAGGTGTGCCCACCATGCCTGGCTACTTTTTTTTATTTTTTGTAGAGACAGGGTTTCACTGTGTTGCTCAGGCTGGTCTTGCACTCCTGGCCTCAAGCAATCCTCTTTCCTTGAGGGACAGAGGAATTACAGGCGTAAGCCACTACGCCACAGCCAAGTTACTCTTATTAAATTCCCTTTCTACACTGTACTTTTTAGAAGTCACAATGCATAGTTTACAACCAAAATGAGTGACTGAGGCAAATGTCTTAATCAATTAGGGTGTACTGAGCCAGCTTAAAGGTACTGCTAGGAAGAATTCAAGGCACAGATGCATCTGGCCGTTTTTTCCAAAGAGGTTCTCAGGAAGTGTGGTATTTGTACATTTTTCTTAAATCAAGGGGGCGGCAGTAAGGCAGATAGATACCTACTTATGAGACTTTAGTTAGTGCTCAGCAAATCTGCATTTTACATAAGATAAGGTTAACCTTTGAAGAAAAGGGGCATGAGGCCCGGCCACATTGGCTCACGCCTGCAATCCCAGCACATTGGGAGGTTGAGGCGGACAGATCACTTGCAGTCAGGAGTTCGAGACCAGCCTGGCCAACATGGTGAAACCCCGTCTCTACTAAAAATAAAAAAATTAGCCGAGTATGCTGAAAGGCACCTGTAATCCCAGCTACTCTGGAGGCTGAGGCAGGAGAATCACTTGAACAGAGGAGGTAGAGGTTGCAGTGAGCTGAGATCGTACCACTGCACTCCAGCCTGGGCAACAGACTCCATCTCAAAAAAAAAAAAAAAAGAAGAAGAAGTGAAGCTGAAGCTACAACTTTCTTTTCTTTTTTTTTTTTTTTGAGAAAGAGTCTTGCTCTGTCACCAGTCTGGAGTGCAGTGGCACAATCTTGACTCACTCTAACCTCCGCCTTCGGGGTTCAAACAATTCCCCTGCCTTAGGCTCCCGAGTAGCTAGGTCTACAGGCAAATGCCACCATGCCCAGCTAATTTTTTGTACTTTAGTAGAGACGGGGTTTCACCATGTTGGCCAGAATGGTCTCAATCTCCTGACCTCGTCATCTGCCCACTTCGGCCTCTCAAAGTGCTGGGATTACAGGCGTGAGCCACCGTGAGTGGCCACATCTTTCTACTACTAGAAAACTAACACGAGCAATTTAGTTTCAGCAAACACAACCATCTGTCTCTTAGTTGGCTCCTTTACCCCTTTGAAATCCTCTTATGGAAGTAGATTCTGTTTTGTTTTGTGTAAGAGCATGTCCTTACTTTCTTAACCTACACAGTTTTGTTTGTTTGTTTGTTTATTTTAAGATAGAGTCTGGTTCTGTCACCCAGGCTTTAGTGCAGTGTCACAAACGGCTCACTGCAACCATGACCTCCTGGGCTCAAGTGATCCTCCCACTTCAGCCTCCAAAGTAGCTGGGACTACAGGCTTGCACCACCATACCCAGCTGATATTTTGTTGTATTGAGTTTTCATAGAGACAGGGTTTTGCTCTGTTGCCCAGTCTGGTCTTGACCTCCTGATCTCAAGTGACTCTCCTGTCTCCACCTTTCAAAGTGCTGGGATTGCAGACATCAGCCACTGCACCCGCCATCACATCAGCCACTTCTTCAAGGAGACGCACACTTTCATAAGCTCAAAATAGCTCTTTTTTTTTTTTTTCTTTTTTGAGACAGAGTTGCTCCTGCTGGAGAGGCGCGATGTCAACTCGATGTAATCTCCACCTCCCAGGTTCGAGTGATCCTCCTGTCTCAGCCTTCTGAGTAGCTGGGATTATAGGCATGCACCACCGGGTGGCGGAGGGGCAGCGAGCAGTGCTCATTTTTGTATTTTTAGGAGAGATGGGGTCTCACCATGTTGGCCAGGCTGGTCTCAAGCTCCTGGCCTTAAGCAATCCACCCACCTCGGACTCCCAAAATGCTGGAATGACAGGCTGAGCCACTATGCCCAGCCTCAAAATAGCTTCTTAATGAGCCGCTCCAAACATTAAAACTGTTGTACAGTCTCTATTTTTTTAGTTTCCCAAAATAAAAGATAGAAAAATATTTCATACATGATATAACTGGCCAGGCTTGGTGGCTCACACCTGTAATCTCAACTCTTTGAGAGGCTGAGGCAGGTGGATCACTTCAGGTCAGGAGTTCAAGACCAGCCTGGCCAACATGGTGAAACCCTGTCTTTACTAAAAATACAAAAATTCACCAGGCGTGTTAGCATGTGCCTATAGTTGTTCCAGCTACCTGGGAGGCTGAGCATGAGAATGACTGGAACTGGGGAGGCAGAGGTTGCAGTGACCAAGATCATGCCATTGTACTCCGTCCTGGGCAACAGAGGGTGGCTCTGTCTCACACACAGACACACACACACACACACACACTAATTATTTGCATTTTCATAAAGATCAAAATCAGCCAAGTACAAATAGCTGACCACAAAATAGCATATATATGTTCTGATATGTATAAAATATATTTAATCATATTCATAGAAATAAATTGTGAGTATGTACATCGACCGAAACATGATTCTCTATTTCTGTAATAGAGATGGATTTTACAAAACGCATATATTCCTTTTTTTTTTTTTTTAGATGGAGTCTTGCTCTGTTGTCAGGCTGGAGTACAGTGGCACAATCTTGGTTCACTGTAACCCCCACCTTCCGAATTCAAGTGATTCTCCTGCCTCAGCCTCCCAAGTAGCTAGGATTTCAGGTGTGCGACACTGTGCTCAGCTACTTCTTGTATTTTTTTTAGTAGAGACAAGGTTTCACCATATTGGCCAGGCTGGTCTCGAACACCTTACCTCAAGTGATCTGCCAGCCTCAGCCTCCCAAAGTGCTGGGATTACAGGCATGAGCTGCTGTGCCCCACCAGCATGTTACTTTTGAAGTCAGAACAATTATAAAGGAATTCAATAAACATACAAGGTCAAAACAGAGTTTTGTAAAATGTAGCATTTGCTAAAAAGTGAAACAAGGAAAGCAATCATAGAAGAACTAGGATTTGAGATTTGCTTTGGGGATAAGGTGGAACTAATGCTAAAAGTGGTGACTTGAAGAGTTACCCAGAAAGAATTTCATTTTCCTCTAGGAAAAAAAAAGTAATTTCACTTTGATATTAAGGGCTTAGATGCCAATAATCATTTTACAAATATTATTTTCCCACTATAGAGTTTGGGTAAACTGTCAAGGGGTTGGGAGAATCTCTGGAATTTAGAAATAAAGCAGGTGCTCCAGGATTGCCACCCTTCACGCTCAATCGCATTTCCAGTCGGAGTTGGGAACATGACGAGAGTGAAGGAATTTCATGAGTTAGAGCAGTGATTCTCAAAGTTTTGGTTTCTTCACATTCTTTTTTTTTTTCTTTGAGACAGGATTTCACTCTTGTTGCCCAGCTGGAGTGCAATGCAATGGTGCAATCTCAGCTCACCACAACCTCCACCTCCCGGGTTCAAGCAATTCTCCTGCCTCTCGAGTAGCTGGTATTACAGTCACCTGCTGTCAGGCCTGGCTAATTTTCATATTTCTAGTAGAGAGGGGCTTTTACCATGTTAGCCAGGCTGGGGTCGAATTGCTTGGTGATCTGCCCGCTTCAGCCTCCCAAAGTGCTGGGATTACGGGCGGGAGCCACCACACCCGGCCTCTTTACACTCTTAAAAATTAATTCTGGCTGGGAGCAGTGGCACCTGCCTATAATCCCAGCACTTTCAGAAGCCAAGGCAGGCAGAACCTGAGATCAGGAGTTTGAGACCAGCCTGACCAACGTGGTAAAGCCCTGTCTTTATTAAAAATACAAAATTAGCTGGGCAGGGTGGTGTATTGGTGTATGCCTATAATCCCAGCTACTCAGGAGGCTGAGGCAGGAGCATTGCTTGAACCCGGGAGGTGGAGGTTGTGGTGAGCTGAGATCATACCACTGGACTCCAGACTTGGGCAACAAGAGCAAAACTCTGTCTCAAAAAAAAAAAAAAAAATTATTGAGGACTTCAAAGAGCTTATGTTCATGTGGGTTATATCTATTGTACTAAGCCATTCTTACACTGTTATAATGAAATACCTGAGACTGGGTAATTGATTAAATAAGAGGTTTAATTGGCTCATGGTTCTGCAGGCTGTGCAGGAAGCATGATCCTGGCATCTCCTCAGTGTCTAGGGAGGCCTCAGGAAACTATCTATTTATAAATATCTATTTATATTTATAAATATCTATTTATAAAATAGATATTTATATTTATCTATTTATAAATAATTATTGTATTAGAAATGTAAAAGATAAAATTTTAAAAAAATTATTGATTTTTAAAATAATAAACCAAACACATTTTAACATAAATGGCATGTTTTTATGAAAATAATCATATTTTCTAAAAATAATTTGATGAGAAGAAAAGGACTGCTTTTGTATTTTTGCAAATCTCTAAATATTTGGCTTAATAGGAGATAGTGAGCTTCTCTATGGTTGAAGTATATGAAGAGACTCAGGCCTTTGAAAGAAAATTTAATATTCTTTTTGGATAATTATGGATATTCTTCTTTGATACTATAGTGAAATTCAACAAGTGGTCATTTCTTTTCTTTTCTTTTTTTTTTTTTTTTGAGACAAGGTCCGGCTCTATTGCCCCAGCTGGGCGCAGTGGCGTGATCTTGGCTCATGGCAACATCTGCCTCCTGGGTTTAAGCAGTTCTTCCACTTCAGCCTCCCAAGTAGCTGTGACTACAGGCACACACCACCATGCCTGACTAAATTTTGTATTTTTTGTATAGACAGGGTTTCACTATATTGTCCAGGTTGGTCTCAAACTTCTGGACTCAAGAGATCTGCCCGCCTCAGCCTCCCAAAGTGCTGGGATTATAGGCATGAGCCACCAAGTCTGTCAATTGTTCTTTCGAGTAAAAATGGCCTTCCATTGTAATGATCAGATGAGTTCTTCTTGCCTACTGTGCAAACAAAATTCACTGAGACCAAGGTATTGCAGTAGAGAAAGAGTTTAATTGACCTGAGGCCAACCACATAGGAGAACCAGTGTTATCACTCAAATCAGTCTCCCCCTGGGTTGGACGTTAGGGTTTTTATTGACAATTTGGTAAGCAGGGGGCTAGAGAATGGGTTCTGCTGATGGGCTGGGGATGGAATCATAGGGGTGCGGAAAACAGTCCTTGAGTGCTGAGCCTGCCTCTGGGTGGGGCCATAGGACCAGTTCTGAGTCATGAGTCATGAGTCCAGGTGGGGTCAGTCTGAAAAATATCTCAAAAAGCAATCTTCAGTTGTACAGTACTGATGTTATTTATAGGGGCAATCGGGGAAGTCACAAATCTCGTGACCTCTGGCCACATGGCCCCGGAGCAGTAAGGGAGTATATTAATAGAAATATGCCTGTACTGTAGCAAAGTTCACACCCCTCCCATAATCCTATTCTTGCTGCCTTTCATTAGTCTTCCAAAGTTGGTTTTTCATCCCTAAACAAGGAGGGGATAGTTTGGGGAAGGAACTTAGATTTCAAGTTAAACCACAAACTAACTTCCTCCCCAAATTAACTTGACCTATGCCTAGGAATGACCAGCAATAACTTGGAGGTCAGAAGCAAGATTAAATCAATGAGGTCAGTTTTCTTTTACTATCTTATTTTGCAAAGGCAGTTTCACTATGAAAAATGCAGGTAGTTCAGCCTGTAAGTCAACCACACAAGTGCTTTTCTCCAAGACAGCCATCCCACTTTGGCATGCAGGAACGCATGTGTACTTCCCATTTCTTCACACAGAATATGAGAAAGACTTGTATACAAGGGTCAAAATTTAATAAAATTAATGCTTCTACTTCATCCAGGATATTCCCAAATCAACAGTCTTAAAACCTGGGAATGTGTGGCAGTGAAAAATACAGTGATCCAATGGCTACCTGGACAGGTTGGTGACACTGTCTTGATTCCTGCTAAGGCATCAATAATGTTCCTATTCCTTTGTACCATCAGTACAAATTCCCAGTCAAAAAGATAGAGGAGGCCAGGCTTGGTGGCTCAGTCCTGTAATCCCACAACTGTTGGGAGGCTGAGATGGGTGGATCGCTTGAGCTCAGGAGTTTCAGAGCAGCCTGGGCAACATAGTAAGATCCCTCTCTACCAAAAATACAAAAATTAGCCAGGTGTGGTGGCACATGTGCCTGTAGTCCCAGCTTCTTGGGAAACTGAGATGGGACACTCGCTTGAGCCCAGGAGTTTGAGGCCGCAGTGAGCTATGATCGGGCCACTGTACTACAGCCTCAGGGATAGAGGGATACCCTGTGTCAAAAAAAGGTGGCAGGGGCGGGGGTGGTGGTGGCGGGGTTGGGCCTGGCACAGTGACTCACACCTATAATCCTAGTACTTTGGGAAGCTGAGGTGGGTGGACTGCCTGAGCTCAGGAGTTCAAGACCACCAGCCCGGACAACATGGTGACATGGTGAAACGCCATCTCTACAAAATACAAAAAATTAGCTAGGGGTGGTAGCAGGCACCTATATTCCCAGCTACTCAGGAGACCGAAGCAGGAGAATGGCTTGAACTCAGGAGGTGGAGGTTGCAGTGAGCTGAGGTCATGCCACCACTTCACTCCGGCCTGGGTGACAGAGCAAGACTCTGGATCCAAAAGAAAAAAAGGGACAAGAAATGTTGCATTGTTGACAAACTAGTTGTTAACCTTGTGACCTCTGTAAAGGCCTCAGGGATTTCCAGGGGTCTGGGGACCGCACTTTGAGAATCACTAGATTAAAAGGGGGAAAACATGGGAGGAAAAAAGGTCACATATTGGAAACATACTGTTGAATTGAATTTAGTATATAAAAACTCTTTACTGAAATAAAGAATACAGACTTCATGTAGATTAGAAGAGGAGGAAGAGTCTAGGGATTGATGAGGTCAGGAGGCAGGGATTTAAACAGGCCTTGAAGGGTTGGGGCAGTTTAGAAGGAAGGGGTGGGAGGGAAAAGCTTGTTAAATGGTACAAGTGAAGGAGACCCTGATCGTGAGCTCTTGAAGATTTGAAAGGCAAAAGGCACTAAAGCCGGGCTTTTGTTCCTCTATGGCCTTGCATACATGAGGAGGCGATGAGTAATTCTACATTTTTGTCAACTTTACTGTTCAAAATTCCAAGGGAGGTTGTTTCCTATGATCCATGTTAGAGGAAAAAAAAAAAAAGAAAGAAGAACAACTCCAAGGGAGGAAAACCCTTCAAGCTGATATGCTTGGGGCTCGGTGAAGGTGAGGTGCTAGTGACAAAGATGTAAAGTTTCTTTATTGAAAATACATGCATGTCCAAGACTTGCTCTGTCGATAAAACCCACTAGAAAAGGAGTTTGTCAGAGAGAAAAAGTAGTTTTGCTAATATATTTTTGATCATTTGCAAAGCCCATGGCGGTGTATGGCAAGAGGACTGTGCTGTCTCAGGGTATTCACATGGGTCTGAAACAAGAAAAACATACTTCTGATGAAAGTGCCATTCCAACGCTGTTATTAGTAGTCCCTGGACTAACGGGTAGTGGGTGGGGACGGTGTCCATCCGCTCAGCGAACCGCAATGGCCTCAGTGACAGCGAGCCCAGCAAGGAAGCCCTGGAATGTGAATTTCCGTGGCCTTTTGCAATCGCACGAAGCTTGGCCCCCTGCGCCTGCCGTAACGCGGCCTCTACCATTGCTTTCCGAGGGGGGATTCGGCGGCAGCGGAAGAAGGAGCGCGGAGGGTGTGTGCCGAGAAAGCCGGGTGCCGAGGAGGACGATTGCTTTGCAGACCCCGTGATCCGCCCGCCCGTCTCCCCTTCCCCGCCGCCCTGCTGCCCCTGTCCCGCCGGGGAGCGGCGGCGGCCTTGGGCTTCGCTGCGTGTCCTCGCGGAGGCAGGTGAGTGTCGGCGCGCGGGCTCCCGGGCTTCGCTCCCCACCCCCCGCGTCTCCGGAGCAGGTGGCGGCGGCCGGCCGGGGAGGCGGCCTCGGCGCACAGTAATGGCTGCGCTGTGAGCGGGGGAACGCGAGCTGACAGCCGCCGCCGCCGCCGCCTCCGCCCACCTTCCTCGCCGGGGCCTCGTCCTTCATTCCTTCGGGCTGCCTCCCCCTCCCCTTGCCCCCTGCCCCTTGCCCCGCTTCTGCAGAAGGTAACCCCGCTGAGGGTCGGGGAGCCGGGCTGCAGGCGCCGGGAAACTTCCCTTCCCGGCTAATGGGTGGCGGGGCTGGGGCGGCGGAGAGGAGTTAGGGGCGACGAGGTCGGGGGAGAGGGATGAACGGGGGAGGCCCGGGAAGGGGGCGTCCTGTAAGTGACCTCGGCTCCCCGGAGCGCTGACCCCTAAGCCCTGCCACCCCCTGGACTGCATCCCAGGCCTCCCCAGCCCGATCTTGGCCGCCTCTCCCTCGGCCCCATTTTCCTCCGAAGGAGGGAAGGTGAGAGTGCGTGTACTCTTCTGCATATTTGCGTGCTCACACGAATACACAACTCTGTGTGTGTGTGTGTGTGTGTGTGTGTGTGTGTGTGTGTAGGGGGCATCAATCTCATGCATCCTTACCACGAGTATTTTCACTTTTGTTTCCGCAGACTGCGAGGGTTGATAGCTTTGGGGAAGAGTATCCTACGTGCAGGCTAGACCTCTTGTCTCAACACTTAGGGTCTGGTGAAATAGGATCTCACACGCTTTCTAGCACTTGCTTACCCTCTAGGGAGTCTGGACCATTCCCTCCCATTACGTGCATGCAAATAAAACATCTGTGAATTGTAGGCTGTTATTCATGTTAAGCCCTCACCTTTGCCCCGTGGATTAAAATATTGCTACTTGAAGGCCAGTATTCTGGGCGTTTAAATTTTGAAGATACATACTATTAACACTCACTGTAGATTGTGACTGTTCAACACAAACGTCTTTGAACTAGACTTATCCCAAGCCTATCTTCGTAGTAAAGTATGGGAAATAATCACTTTGATCGGATTGACAACTGACTGCATAATAATGACTTAAAAACATTCAAAATACTGTTGTCTGCCCTTTAGAATCTTACATGCCTTTTCAAGACGGACACATGAACAGATTAGCTATACTTTGCTGCTTTTGACCGTTTGCGGTATCTGGAAGATCTTTCCAAAAGAGTCACGTGAGATAACAGAAGTACATAGCTTTTTTTGTTTTGAGGTAGAGTTTCACTCTTGTCACCCAGGCTGGCGTGCAGTGGTGTGATTCGCCTCCCGGGTTTAAGCAGTTCTCCTGCCTCAGACTTCCAAGTAGCTGGGATTACTGGCATGTGCCACCACACTCGGCTAATTTTGTATTTTCAGTAGAGATGGGGTTTACACCATTTTGGCCAGGCTAGTCTCGAACTCCTGACCTCAGGTGATCCGCCTGCTTTGGCCTCCCAAAATGTTGGGATTACAGGCCTGAGCCACTGCGCCCAGCGCGTAGTGTTTTGAATTACCCGTTTTTTTTTTTTTTTTTTTTTAGTTGCTTTTCATGAGTTGGAACATTTCTACAATGTGCTTTCACATAGCCTGGGAAAAATTCCTTTTCAATTGCCTTTTGAGTATTTGGTGGTTCTCCATCCTCTTTGGTGGCTTTCAGTGTTCTATAAATGTGAAGATTATCCATGCTTTTTATCCTCACCCGTTTGTCAGTAGATTAAATGTTGTGGACCTTCTTTAAAGTCATTTTTGCCTTATCTGTCAGTTGACAAATATTAAGCACTTGGTTTATTTGCCAAGCAGTGCTGCGGGCATTAAGGATACAAGGCTAAACCAGACACATTAAATTTCACATTAAATTGATCCTCTCGGAGTATCAATTCTGGCTTGGGATGGAGAGACAGACAGTAAACAGATAATCTCAGAGAATAAGTGCTGTGTAGGAAATAAGGTAAGGAGTGTGGTAGTGGCTGGGGGATTACTTCAGATACTGTAATCTGAAAAGACCTTCCCAAGGTAAAGCTTGAAATTCTGAGGGAAAAGTTTCTCTTTTAGGGAGGAGCAAATGGAGAAGCCTTGAGGTGCTATCAAGCTGGGATCCAGCGAACTGAAAGTGGCTTAAGGTGGACTGTGTTCGTGCTCTCCCCTGGGCTCTTAAATCAGACTGCTAATGTAGACTTTGCTCTCTTTTTTAAAATACAAAAGAGAGAGAGAGAGAGAGAGAGAGAGAGAGATTAAGAGTGGGTCCTAGCCATTGGCTGGATCACGTTGGCTTTTGTTCTTCTGAGGCTTTAAAAGGCTTTTGGAACTCTTCTCAACTGGGAGTGGTAAGGTCTGATTGAGAATCAGACTGCCGTTTGGAAAAGAGACACACAAGCAGACCAGTGAAAATGTTTTGAGATGTGTTTTGGAGTTGAAGATACTGAAATTGTCCTGTTTTGGATGAGCATGCAGTTGGGACAGGGGTCACTCCTGGGTTTTTGGCTTCTGCTGGAGGGTGATGATGCTGTGTACTGAGACGAAGAGGCGGCAGGAATTGGCAGGGCCAGGCTGTTGTTTGGGTTGGAGTTGGACTGGTCTGGTTAAGTTGGATCTAGCTGTTCCAGTGGAGGTGAGGAGTAGGTGACTGGAAGTAAGTGTGGAGCTTAGTGAGAAGTTAAGGAGTGATTTATTCATTCAACGAGGGCTTCTCAAACACCAGCTTTAGACCAGATGTGTGGATATAGTAGTTAAAAAATCTCTAGCTTCATGGAACTTAAGTTCTAGTGAGGAGAGAAAGATGGATATGGAGAGTCGCCAGCATTTATTTATTGGTATACTATACTTATGTTTTGAAGAAAAACTATATTCACGTGGTTCACAATTTAAAATGTTAGTCTTGGAGACATGGTGAGACCCTGTGTCTACAAAAAATAATTCTAAAAAAATTAGCCAGGTGCGGTAGTGCACGCCTGTAGTACCGACAGTTGAGAAGCTGAGGCCAGATGACCAGATTGGAGGCTGCAGTGGTCTATGATTGCACCACTGCACTCCAGCCTGAGTGACAGTGAGACTCTGTCTCTAAAACAAACAGAAAACCAAAATATAAAGTTATCCATGGGAATAGACTGAAAATCTCCCTCCTCTTCCTGTATCCTTGTCATCCGGCTTTCCTTGGAGTCAAACATTGTTAGCTCTTTCTTAGATATCCTTTGAAAAAAAAATTTGTGCACATACAAATGAATATTGTCCCCACTTTGCAGAAATGGTAGTACACTTTACTTGCTTTGACATTTGTATTTTTTAGAGTATTGAACAGTATTTAAGTTATGAAATAAGATGAGAACACAGAATGTAGAAAGGAGAGGCCGGGTGAGGCGGCTCATGCCTGTAATCTGAGCACTTTGGGAGGTCTAGGCGGGCAGATCATGAGGTCAAGAGATCAAGGCAGGAGAATCACTTGAACCTGGGAGGCAGAGGTTGCAGTGAGCCGAGATCACACCACTGCACTCCACTTCAAAAAAAAAAAAAAAAACAGAAGAGGAGAAAACTATGGAGTACTGCAGCATTTTCTGATTTGGTCCCTGCCCTTGTTAAGTTTATCTATTTATTTATTTTGAGATGGTGTCTTGCTCCGTTACCCAGGCTGGAGTTTGTATTTTAAGTAGAGATGGAGCTTCACCAGGTTGGCCAGGCTGGTTTCATTAAGTTTTTGACCTACAGGTGTGGAATTGTTTAAAAAGCTGTTTCTAGCCAGTGTGCTGGCTCGGGCCTGTAATCCCAGCACTTTGGGAGACAGAGGTGGGTGGATCACGTGAGCCCAGCAGCTTGAGACCAGGTTGGGCAAAATACAGAAATTGGCCATGTGTGGTGGTGCAGGGCTGTACTCCCAGCTACTAGCGAAGTTGAGGTGGGAGGATCACTTGAACCCAGGAGGTCGAGGCTGCGTTGAGCCACTGCACTCCAGCGTGGATGAGAGCAAAGGGGGTCTCACTGTGGGTTTTTTCTTTTTTCTTTTTTTTTTCCTGAGACAGAGTTTCGCTCTTGTTACCCAGGCTGGAGTGCAATGGCGCGATCTCGGCTCACCGCAACCTCCGCCTCCTGGGTTCAGGCAATTCACCTGCCTCAGCCTCCTGAGTAGCTGGGATTACAGGCACGTGCCACCATGCCCAGCTAATTTTTTGTATTTTTAGTAGAGACGGGGTTTCACCATATTGACCAGGATGGTCTTGATCTCTCGACCTCGTGATCCACCCGCCTCGGCCTCCCAAAGTGCTGGGATTACAAGCTTGAGCCACCGCACCCGGCTAAGGGGGTCTCACTGTGTTGCCCAGGCTGATCTTGAACTCCTGGGCTCAAATAATCCTCTCACCTCAGCCTCTGTGTTAGGATTATAGGTTTGATCCACTGTGCCCCACCTTGTTTCTTTTCTTTTTTGTTTTGTTTTGTTTTGTTTTTTGAGACACAGTTGCCCAGGCTGGAGTGCAGGGGCATGATCTCAGCTCACTTCAGCTTCCTGGGTTCAGGCAATTCTCCTGCCTCAGCCTTCCAAGTAGCTGGGACTACAGGCACCCTCCATCACACCTGGCTAATTTTCGTATTTTTAGTAGAGATGGGGTTTCACCATGTTGGCCAGGCTGCTTATTTCTTTTATCTTTTTCAACTTTTATTTTAGATTGACTCAGTACATGTGTAGGTTTGTTACCTGGGTATATTGTGTGATGCTGGGGTTTAGGATACGAATGATCCCATCACTCAGGTGCTGAACATAGTACCCAACATTTTTTCCTCCCTCACTGCAAAAAGCTCTTTCTTTTTGTGAGACTTTTTACAAAAGTTTGCACTGTTTCTTTTGTGTTCTACCTTATCTGCCTGTTCTTTGGGTAGTCTGGAAAAATGTCTGGCTATGATTGAAAGCAGTGTTTCGTATGTACTATCAATTATTTATTTATTTATTTTTTTAAGACAGTCTCACTTTTTTGCCAGGCACCAGGCTGGAGTGCAGTCGGGTGGTCTCGGCTCACTGGAACCTCTACCCCCCGACTTCAAGCAATTCTCCTACGTCAGCCTCCCAAGTAGCTGGGACTACAGGCGCACGCCACCACGCGCAGCTAATTTTTGTATTTTAATAGGGACGGGTTTTACTATGTTGGCCAGGATGGTCTTGATCTCTTGACCTTGTGATCTGCCCACCTTGGCCTCCCGAAGTGCTGGGATTACTGGCATGAGCCACTGCACCCAGCCACTATCAGTTATTTTTAAGTAAATTGATGACAGGATCAGCCCCAGAATCTTAATATTATGAAGATTTGTGACCGGCTCATGTTAAATCTTGGAAAAACAAGCAGCAATTTGGAATGTTAGGAGATTTGTAACAAGTTACTGATCTATGACTGAACCCTCTCTTAGTAATCAGTTAATTGCAGTATCTGTTTAGAGTGATCTGTCTCTGTGCTTGAGTTTGAATCTTAACAGTAATGTATCTGTCACATTTCAGTTAGCATAATCTTTGGGTTACCACCTTTAAGAATATACAGATTTCTATGTCAGTACTTTATATTTGGCTTTTCACTGGGAAAGGCTTATTTGAGACAATTCTTTGATTCTTAAAGGTTTTGAGACAGTGAGTAGGAGTGTTAGGTTAAGATTGTGGGTTTGGATCTGTAGAAACTTTTGGGGTGCATTGAACCCTGTTGATTTTCCTTTGGAGGAGGAGAGGTACAGTATTTTCTTTTGCTTTAAGCTTTGTTATTCTGGAGAATTAAAAATTCAGACTGACACTGTTTTGTTTGATTGTTTGGGACAGAGTTTTGTTCTTGTTGCCCAAGCTGGAGTGCAATGGCGCATTCTTGGCTCACTGCAACCTCTGCCTCCAGGGTTCATGTGATTCTCCTGCCTCATCCTCCCAAGTAGCTGGGACTACTGGTGCCTGCCACCATACCTGGCTAATTTTTGTATTTTTAGTAGAAATGGGGTTTTGCCATGTGGACCAGGCTGGTCTTAAACTCTTGACCTCAAGTGATCTGCCTGCCTCGGCCTCCCAAAGTGCTGGGATTACAGGCGTGAGCTACTGCACCTAGCCTCTTTTATATAGTTTAACGTTATAAATAACATTAGTTATATCCATTAACTCAGCGACTTAGTCTTTTTCTATTGTGGCTGCTTTTCAAAGAATGAAACATGGATTTGCCATGTGTAATTTTTAAAAAATATCTCAGCCTTGTTTTAATTCAGTTGTAGGAGATTGAAAGTACAGGCTACACTCCAGCCTGATTTTGAACTCCTTGGCTCAAGTGATCCTCCAGCCTGGTCTCACAAAGTGTTGGGATTACAGCAGGCATAAGTCACTGTGATCTGCCTGTGGTTTATCGTGTAACCCAGCCATTATTTTGTTGCTTGATTTGTTCCAGATTTGACCTTTGGTTTGGCTTGTGTCCTTTCAACTTGCCCCCACCCTCTTTTTGTGTGGGGAAAGCACCTTTTATTTCCTGATCTCATAGATGTTCTAGGTTCAACTTGTATTTTTCCTGCTCCAGCCATGGAGTCAGCCACTTTTCCAAGGAGTAGTTCTGGTTTCTTTTGTTGGAGAATGCGATTCAGAAACCAAGACGGAGGCTCTGCTTGTGCGCTCTGCCGCTGTGGTGTCGTTGCTCCCAGGCCCTTCTCAGTGAGCAGAGCTAGAAATATATGTGTATTCATCCATGCAGGCACAAATATCTATGTTTCTATCTTCTTATCTGCGTGTATATGTGTGTTTTTGTATTTAAAACCATGAGTTTGTAAATCAGACCTTTAATTACAGTCCACCACCACAGGATTTATGCTTGCCATTCCGCTTTATTTATAACTACTATTTTCTGACCGTGGGAAATAGAAGATACCTTTCTTTTTCTTTTCCTCCCTTTTTTTTTTTTTTAAATTGAGATGGATTCTTGTTCTGTCGCCTAGGTTGCTGTGGTGCAGTGGCACAATCTTGGCTCACCACAACCTCTGCCTCCTCGGTTCAAGCGATTCTCCTGCCTCAGCCTCCTAAGTAACCCACCACCACACCTGGCTAATTTTTGTGTTTTTAGTAGAGATGGGGTTTCACCATGTTGGCCAGGCTGGTCTCGAACTCCTGACCTCAAGTTATCTGCCCACCTTGGCCTCCCAAAGTGCTGGGATTATAAGCGTGAGCTACCATGCCCAGCCAAAGATAACCTTTCTAATAGTCATAGTAATTATGTAAGTTATGTATAGTTGTCAAAATAGTCAATAATGTGACATTAAGAGAAAGATCCCCAAGTAGTCCTGCACCTTCAGAAAAATTTTATCTCAAAATATTTCTATTTTATGTATTTGATAATAGTCTGAACCAAAAATAACATTTTGTCATACTCCAAGCATTGTTTTGATTAGCGTGCATCCATTTAAAAATTTTCAGAGTATTTTGCAGTGAGATTCAGATACTTTTCTGACGTCAGAACTTTGTACTATGAATAAGGACAGCATTTTTTTTTGTATTTTTATATTGTGTTAAAACAACATACAATTTACCATTTTAACTATCATTAAGTGTATAGTTTAGTGGTGTTAATTGCATTTACAGTGTGATTGTGACCCTCACCACCATTTCCAAAACTTTTTTGTTACTAGACAGAAACTCTGCAGCTGTTAAGCAGTAGCACCCCATTTCCCCTGCCCCCAGCATCTGATAAAATCTTTCTGTCTTTATGAATTTCCCCATATGTATAGTTTTAAGCAGGACCATAAGGTATTTTTCATTTTGTGTTTGGTGTATTTGACTTAGTGTAGTGTCTTCAAGGTTCATTCTTGTCATAGCATGTATCGGAATTTATTTACTTATTTTTATTTTTTTTGAGACGGAGTTTCGCTCTTGTTACCCAGGCTGGAGTGCAATGGCGCGATCTCGGCTCACCGCAACCTCCGCCTCCTGGGTTCAGGCAATTCTCCTGCCTCAGCCTCCTGAGTAGCTGGGATTACAGGCACGTGCCACCATGCCCAGCTAATTTTTTGTATTTTTAGTAGAGACGAGGTTTCACCATGTTGACCAGGATGGTCTCAATCTCTCGACCTCGTGATCCACCCGCCTCGGCCTCCCAAAGTGCTGGGATTACAGGCTTGAGCCACCGCGCCCAGCCTATTTTTTGTATTTTTAGTAGAGACGGGGTTTCACCATGTTGACCAGGATGGTCTCGATCTCTTGACTTCATGATCCACCCGCCTCAGCCTCTCAAAGTGCTGGTTTTACAGGCATGAGCCACCACACCCGGCTGAGAATAGTTTTTTTAAAAAGATCAGTTTCTTAAATTCATTGACTAGATTATTGAACAAAAAGTGAGAAAGCAAGTGAAGAAGACGTTAAACTTCAAGCTGATAAGAGCGATGTGAAAACTTAAGAAAACAAAGTACAAACTGTGCAGGCTTATGGGGGAGTCTAAAAGTCTAAAATTCATTGCAGAGAGGGGTCTTTTATTCTGGTGAAGTGGGTTTATTTTTGGAAGCAGATGGCTGCTTTTTTGAGACAAGATCTCAGTCTTTTGGCCCAGGCTGGAGTGCAGTGGTGCCATTGTAGCTTACTATAACCTTGAACTTTTCCTGTGCTCAAGCCATGTTCCCACCTTAGCCTCCTGAGTAGCTGTGACACCTGGCGGCACGTGTTACCAGAGGGCCCAACTATTAGAATTATGTTTTTTGCAAAGACGAGGTCTCTGTGTTGATCAGGCTAGTTTCAAACTCCCAGGCTCAAGTGATCCTCCCACCTCAGCCTCTCAGAATACTGGGATTACAGGTGTGAGCCACGATACCTGGGTGCAAATGGTTTCTATAACATACTTACTGTTTCATAAATACATTCCTTACTCCCCACTATGTCTTCCCGTTTTGAGACTTCAAGATGTCTTCCTGCAGTATACATTTTGGCACACACTATATGTCTGTTCACTCTTTGTTTCCCAACTCATTTCTTTTTTAAAAATATATACTACTGGCCGGGGGGAGGGGGTGGCTCAAGCCTGTAATCCCAGCGCTTTGGGAGGCCGAGGTGGGCGGATCATGAGGTCAAGAGATCGAGACCATCCTGGCCAACATGGCGAAACCCCGTCTCTACTAAAAATACAAAAATTAGCTGGCCGTGGTGGCGCGTGCCTGTAGTCCCAGCTACTCGGGAGGCTGAGGCTGGAGAATTGCTTGAACCCAGCAGGTGGAGGTTGCACTGAGCCGAGATTGTGCCACTGCACTCCAGCCAGTGCCTGGCGACAGAGTGAGACTCTGTCTCAAAAAAAAAAATATATATATATATATAGATAGATAGATAGATATACACACACACACGTATATATACTACTAGAAACTCTAGGCTGGGTGTGGTGGCACACACCTGCACTTTGGGAGGCCAAGGCTGTTGGAAGCTTGAGCTCAGGAGTTCAAGACCAGCCTGGGCAACGTAGGGAAAACCTGTCTTTACTAATACAAAAAATAGCTGAGTGTGATGGTATGTGCCCATAGTCCCAGCTACTTGGGAGGCTGAGGCAGGAGGATCACTTGAGCCCAGGAGGTCAAGGCTGCAGTGACCCGGGCTCACACTGCTGCACTGGGTAGCGGAACAAGACCCTGTCTCAAAAATAAATAAATAAAAATAGAAATTCTAAAGCTGGAGAGTCGCGATGGAAATATTTGTGGAGTACTTAGAGCTCTGTGGGTCAGACCTTACTGCAACAAAAAACGTTGCACCCTGAATCTCCAAATAAGAAAGGACATTCTTAGTTACATCCAATGGCTCACTCATTTGATACAGCAAGATGAAAATGCATTCTTGAAGCTTTTTTTTTTTTTTTTTTTTTTTTTTTTTTTTGAGACGGAGTTTCGCTCCTGTTACCCAGGCTGGAGTGCAATGGCGCGATCTCGGCTCACCGCAACCTCCGCCCCCTGGGTTCAGGCAATTCTCCTGCCTCAGCCTCCTGAGTAGCTGGGATGACAGGCACGTGCCACCATGCCCAGCTAATTTTTTGTATTTTTAGTAGAGACGGGGTTTCACTATGTTGACCAGGATGGTCTCGATCTCTTGACCTCGTGATCCACCCGCCTCGGCCTCCCAAAGTGCTGGGATTACAGGCTTGAGCCACCGCGCCCGGCTCTTGAAGCTTATTTTAATGTTAAATGATGGCAGCATGTTTGGTCAGTGTGCACCACTGGCAGCTTTGGGTCCACCTACGGAAATGGAAAATAATGCCAAGTTAATATTGTATTCCACCCCTCCGCCCCCACTTATTCGCAGTTTTGTTTTCTTCATTTTAGTCACCCATGGTCAGTGGGGTCTGAAAATATTAAATGGAAAATTTTAGAAAGAACTCATAATTAAATTCTGCACCGTTCTCAGTAGTGTGGTGAAATCTTGCTGTGTCCTGCTCAGACGGGGGTCATCCCTTTGTCCAGTATCTCCTCACTGTCTGGCTTCTGCCGTTAGTCACTCAGTAGCTGTCTTGATTATCAGATAGACTGTTGCAGTTTTGCAACACTTGTGTTCAAGTAACCCTGATTTTATTTAATAAGAGCCCTCAAAGTGCAGAGGTAGTGATCCTAGCAATATGGATACACCAGAAAGAAGCATGGAGTGCTTCCTTTACATGAAAAGGTGAAAGTTCTCAATAAGGAAAGAGAAATAAATAGGCTGAGGTTGCTAAGACCTGCTGTAAGCAGGTCTAGTAAGAATTTCTTTTTCTTTCTTCACGATTATGAAAGAAAAGAAGTTATGAGGAAAGAAAAATAAATTGTGAAGAAAGAAAAATTCTTACTTGTTTTGGTGTCAGACCTCAAACTGTACAAGTGATAGTACATTGTGCAATAAGTGCTTAGTTAATTTGGAAAAGGCATTACACTGGTGGGTGGAGACATGAGCAGAGACAAGTTTCACTTGATGGCAACATATTGTGCCAGAAAGCACTAGACCTGTTTGAAGACTCAGCAAGGGATCCCGAGAGACGAATGACACCAAGCTATTTACTCTTAAGTCAGGGATGATAACACACATTAAGGAATTCAGAAGGTCAGTAGTAAGTAGGCTAATGCCGACATTCTGATGCCTGTGTCACTCAGCTCACTTCATCTCATTACGTAGGCGTTGTATTGTCTCATACCTTCACAAGGGTGGGTACACAGCACAATGAGAGATTCTGAGAGACCACACTGACGTAACTTTTATTATGGCATAATGTAATAATTGTTATATCTTATTGTTACTGTTAATCTCTTACTATGCTTGATTTATATATTAAACTTTATCATAGGTATGTATGTATATGAAAAAACAGTTTCGGGCATCCACTGGGGATCGTAATGTATCCTCTCAGATAAGGCTTTGGTGGGGAACTATTGTAATGCTCTTTTTCTGGGTCTTAAGTATTTTTCTGATTTGGTGTATTAAGAATGAAATCGCCGGGTGCGGCGGCTCACGCCTGTAATCCCAGCACTTTGGGAGGCCGAGGCGGGTGGATCACGAGGTCAAGAGATCAAGACCATCCTGGTCAACATGGTGAAACCCCGTCTCTACTAAAAATACAAAAGAAAAAATTAGCTGGGCATGGTGGCGCGTGCCTGTAGTCCCAGCTACTCGGGAGGCTGAGGCAGGAGAATTGCCTGAACCCAGGAGGAGGAGGTTGCAGTGAGCCGAGATCGCGCCATTGCACTCCAGCCTGGGTAACAAGAGCGAAACTCCGTCTCAAAAAAAAAAAAAAGAATGAAATCTAAGACTATTGAGTGGCATTTGAAAAACTAATGATAGTGTCAACCATCTGAAACCAACTTAGACCACTCCATTGTATCTTGCTGGTAATTTTTGGATCCCCAATTTTTATTGCTGCTACTGATCAATACTGAAATAAAAAATCGTCATTCAGGAGTTTTGTTTACTATGAAGAGAATCAAAATAGTAAGTGGTTAGCTGTTTACAGTATTGATAATTATACTTTTAGAAGGCAACTAAGGCCAGGCGCCATGGATCATACCTGTAATCTCAGCACTTTGGGAGGCTGAGGTGGGCGGATCACGAGGTCAAGAGATTGAGACCATCCTGGCTAACATGGTGAAACCTCATCTCTACTAAAAATGTAAAAACAGGCCGGGCGCTGTGGCTCACACCTGTAATCCCAGCTCTTAGGGAGGCAGAGGCGGGAGGATAGCTTGAATCCAGGAGTTTGAGACCTGCATGGGCAATATATCCCATTCGCCACAAAAAGGAAAAAAACAAAAAGACAAAAAAAAAAAAAAAGAAATGTAAAGACAATTAGCTAGGCTTGGTGATGCGCACCTGTAGTCCCAGCTACTCAGGAGGCTGAGGCAGGACCATCGCTTGAACTTGGGAGGCAGAGGTTGCAGTGAGCTGAGATTGTACCACTGCACTCCAGCTTGGGTGACAGAGTGAGACTTTGTCTCAAAAAAAAAAAAAAAAAAAAAAAAGAAAAGAAATAAAAAGAAGGCAACTAAAATATGACACACCAAAATGAATCTTTTGAGATACTGTAAATTTTACCTGCTGAAATTATCTAAATTGTTTCTTTTTGCCAGGGCAAGTGAGTTCACAGGAATAAATCTCTTTATTTGAAAAATGTCTAAATGAAGAGCAGGATCACCTCAAGTTAAAATTCATCTGATCTTAACAAAGTTATATGTATTTTTTATTTCTACCATTAGTAAATGTTTGGGGGTGGACATTTTGTCAGGCTGTGTTAGCGCATCGTACTTAGGGACAGTACCATGTGTTTTGTGCGCTCTCCTGCAACTTTGGAAACCTAAAACAGGAAAGTTAAGATTCTCAGAAGGGAAGAAGGTTCGTCACAGCTTTCAGTTAGTAAGAGATGATGTGCTTTCTCTGAATTTATGAAAATGTTAATGATTTTAAGGATTTTTTAGACTCCTTTAATATGGAAAATTGTAAACACATACAAAAAAAAGAACACTGTAATAAATCTCCGTGTCCCTGTTACTCATCCTTAGCAGTTATCAGCTCATGAGCAAGCTGTTTAATTGTGAAGCAAATTTCAGACAGCATATCATTACATCTGTAAATATTTTTAAATAATGATTTTTATTTATTATTATTATTTTTTGAGACAAGGTCTTGCTCTCTTGCCCAGGCTGGAGTGCAGTGGCACGATCTCAGCTCACTACATAACCTCTGCCTCCCAGGTTCAAGCGATTCTTCTGACACAGCCTCCTGAGTAGCTGGGACTACAGGCACCCACCACCATGCCTGGCTAATTTTTGTATTTTTTTAGTACAGTTGAGGTTTCACCATGTTGCCAGCTGGTCTCGAACTCCTGACTTCAAGTGATCCACCCGCCTTAACCTCCCCAAAGTGCTGGGCTTACAGGCATGAGCCACTGCACCTGGGTCCAAATATACTCTTAAGAGAAAAAAGCAGATATATAGCAATCTGAATAGTATACCGTTTATGTAAAACAGATGAAAAAAAGACCACATTTGTATTATGTAAAAGGGAATAACAAATCAACATGTATGTCTAAAATACGCCCAGGAACATAGAAAACTTACCGCCTCTGGTGATGGGAGGTGGCAGCTAGGTCATACACAGGAGTGGTGGGAGAGAGACTGAGATTTCAGAATTTTATGCTAAGCGACCATGTGGATATATTAATACTTATTTCCACCTCATCCCCATTACATTGCTCTAAAACTTGGTATGATTTTTAGAATTCACTTTTAAATGTATGGCAGCTTTATTGAGAGATACTTCACGTACCATTCAGTTTACCTATTTGAAATATACGGTTGAGTGGTTTTTAGTATATAGTTGTGCAGCCATCATGAGAGTCAACTTCAGAGCATTTTCATCACCCTATTGGCAGTCATTTCCCATTTCCCCCAAGTTCCCTAGGCAACCACTCATCTACTTTCTGTCTCTATAGATTTGCCTATGCTTGATACTCCTTATAAATAGAATTGTACATTATATGGCTGTTTTGTGGCCCTCTTCATTCACTTAGTACAATGTTTTTGAGGTTCATCCATGTGGTAGTGTGTATTGGTACTTTATTGCCTTGAATTTCCAAAAAATAATTTATTGTATGGATATATCACATTTTATTTAACCATTTATCAGTTGATAGGCACTTGGGCTGTTTCAAAGGCCTTTATGAATAATACTGCAGTGCACATTTATATACCAGTTTTTACGTGAATATGTTGTATTTCTCTTGGGAGTTTTATTTTTCTTAGGAGTGGAATTGCCGAGTCATATGGTAACTGCATTTTATAGTTCACTTTTGAGATTATTATTGACAATCATGCATATTTAGAAATTAATGCTCTTAGGAAATCTAATCTACAACTGTCTTCAAATGTAACAAAAATGTTGCAAATATTATATTAATGTTGACTTAATATTTTATGGAAACAGGTAATATAAATTTTTATTTTGCAGTTTTTAAAAATGTGGAGAAAGTGTGTGTGTGTGTGTGTGTGTGTGTGTGTGTGTGTGTGTTTTAGGTCCCCCCCATAAGTCTTATGCCCTAGGCACTGTACCCGTGTGCCCTAAAACTCCATCGTTGCAAGAGTGGAACTCACAAGAAAGCCAAAGGGGACTGTGGTGATTTCAGGAGACTTGGATTTGCAGTTACTTGATGGGACAATCTGAGTGCGCATGAGAATCTCGTTAAGGCACAGTAATAAAGAACAAGACTGATAGATTTATGAATTATTTGACAGCATGGGAGGTAGAAAGTAAAGTACTGTGGCTGTGGTCCTCTTTCTTTCTCTTTCTTTTTTTTTTTTTTTGAGATGGAGTCTCACTCTGTCACGCAGGCTGGAGTGCAATGGCCCGATCTCGGCTTACTGCAGCCTCCACCTCCCAGGTTCAAGCGATTCTCCTGTCTCAGCCTTCTGAGTAGCTGGGACTACAGGCATGTGCTACCACACCTGGCTAATTTTTGCATTTTTAGTAGAGACAGGTTTTACCATATTGGTTAGGCTGGACTTGATCTCCTGACCTCAGGTGATCCGCCTGCCTCAGCCTCCCAAAGTGCTAGGATTACAGCCGTGAGCCACGGCGCCCTGCCATGGTCCTCTTTCTTTCATTGTCTTGTCTCTTTCACTTCCTTATGTAAACTTTCCATGAATGTTGTTAAACAATTTCAAGAAAACAAAATAAACTTAATTTTCCTAGTTATATAGCTAGCAAGCAGAGAATCTGACAGACTGTTGCAGCATCCTTCCTGCTATTGGGTTGTCAGTTTTTGGTGTGTTGCACAAGGCCAGTGCTTCTCTCACCTTGGCTTCCAGAGTTTCTATCCATCCAAGCATGGATTGTAACTGTGCCTTTTCCTTATAGCACCATAAATCTATCAGTCTCAACAGAGAAGTCAGTCAGTGTCAGTCTGATTCCATAAAGCAAAAAAGGCCGGGCGCGGTGGCTCACGCCTGTAATCCCAGCACTTTGGGAAGCCAAGGCGGGCGGATCACGAGGTCAAGAGATCGAGACCATCCTGGTCAACATGGTGAAACCCCGTCTCTACTAAAAATACAAAAAATTAGCTGGGCATGGTGGCGCGTGCCTGTCATCCCAGCTACTCAGGAGGCTGAGGCAGGAGAATTGCCTGAACCCAGGAGGCGGAGGTTGTGGTGAGCCGAGATCGCGCCGTTGCACTCCAGCCTGGGTAACAAGAGCGAAACTCCGTCTCAAAAAAAAAAAAAAAAAAGCAAAAAAAGTCTATGCAACTCTTAAACTAATTTGCAAGCAGTGTGTTTAATATGATTTCATTTTATAAGAGGAGAAGGTGAATGTGAGGGGAGCATCACCAGCTTTTTGGTATGCAGTTAACAGAATTGTCCCCACTCTCAGAAACATTCAGGTAATTCTAGTTGAGAGTGATGAAGTACCCCAACAGGGGAAAGTATGGAGTTCTTAGATAATACCTACAATAGGACACCTTCCCTGGCTTAAATGGTCCAAGAAAGTTTCTTAAAAGCAGGTGTAGGCCGGGCGCAGTGGCTCACACCTATAATTCCATCACTTTGGGAGGCCAAGGTGAGCAGACATTTGAGACTCAGGAGTTCGAGACCAGTCTGGCCAACATGGTGAAACCCCATCTCTACTAAAAATACAAAAATTAGCCAGGCATGGTGAGGTGTGCCTGTAATCCCAGCTACTTGAGAGGCTGACGCAGGAGAATCACTTGAACCCGGGAGGCAGAGGTTGCAGTGAACTGAGATCTCACCATTGCACTCCAACCTGGGTGACAGAGGGAGACTCTATCTCAGAGAAAAAAGAAAAAGAAAAAAAGGCTGATGGACCAAAGTTAGACTATCAGTAAGAGTTAGGCGGGAATGGCTAAGGAAAAGAGAAGCACTTTAGGTAGAGAAAATAGTAAGAGGAAAGGCAAATGTATGAATCGGGCTGATGTGTTGAGTGATCTCCAAGCAGTGAGAAGCTCCTGGATATTGTCATGGTAGGTAGTACCCGGGAAGAGGAGCTTGGGTGCCATGTTGCAGTTGAGCCTAAACGGAATGCTGTCTGTAGAAGGAAACAAACAGCTTTATGTACAAAGCAACGTGGTCAACTTTTGGCCTAGGTAGGTTATTTTTGTGTCTTTGATAAGGCCAAGAGCTGAGATTCTGATCTTGAAGTCAAGAACTTTGTTTTTGCCCACCGTATCCTCAGAACTTGGAATGGTGCCTGGCAAGGACCAGCAAGCACGTTAGTGAGGCATCGCGCCTGCACATGGCAGCCGAGCACAGGCCGCAGTACAGGTCTGAATCCTGATGTCAGCATGACGGAGCTCTGTGACCTTACGCACGTTTCTGAATCTCCTGCCACTCAGTTTTCATATTCAGAAAATGAGGAGAACAGTGGGACTACCTGTCAGAATACTGGGAGAATTAAATGAGTTGATACAGGGTGCTTGGTTCACAGTATATACACTGCGTAAATGTTAACAGCTGTTACTTTTCTGCTGAGGGTCTGATTCCAGAGCATTTGCGGGGCTACACGGGAGTGGATGGATTCAGGAAACACTCATGTGCACAGTTGATGATAGGATGTGGTGAACAAGGGAGAGAAGGAGGTATGGTTAATGCCCTTATTCAGAGCTTGGGAAACTCAGTAGGTGCTCCCAACCCCTCCACTCCCACCTTCTCTGCAACTTGGCACAGTAAAATCACTGCTAGTCCATTCCACATAGTTCAGGAATGAGTTGAAGGCCAGGAGGTGGAGGCTTTGGTATGTTGAGGAAAGAGGGTGTGATTCAACATGGCGTACCCTCTTTTGGATATTTGACTTTTCTCTGATTTTTCCCCCCTTTTCCATGGAGTCTGTTCCTGGGATTCCTTGAGTTCTCAGCTGGGAGCGCAGAAGGGCCTCTCCCAGGCTGCTGCTGCCTTGCGCATTCTCTCTCCGCATCGCCCCCTCCTCCCCGTTCTCTGCCTCCCTCCCCTTTCCCCCATGGTGGGAGGCAGGAGAAGAGAGGTTTCATCCTTTTTTGGCCTTGGCTGCAGACTAGGTTGGTGCCTCACAGTCCTGCTAATAAGGGGAGACTTGAGGGAGGTCATTAAAACATTTGCCAGAAAAACGTTCTTTTGAGCAATTAAATTTAACTTAGAAAGTTTCTCTTTTAATTCCGATTATCTGATGTGATATTGGGAAAGATTTAATATCTAGCTTGAACCAAGTTTCTATAACCTTGGGACCCTTTTGTTCCAGAAACCAGCTAACTCCTAAATGCAGTTTGTCTGCAACGCAGGAGTCTTTGAACTCCCTTAAACGCTCACCAAATTCACTGGAGCCAGGGGTTCCATTGCTAGAGCCATGCTTTTCATTAGAACTGGGAGGTAGATACCCCAAGAATCTGGGAGGGAGCCTTAAGCTCTCCACTGCAAACCTGACATTTCTTTGAAATCTTTCTTCTAAATCTTGAAAGGTCATGTGAATTTTATATTCCACTCTACAATTCATCCCTGTTTGGTTTAATATAAATGTAAATTTCTTCCCTAATCTAATACTAAAACTAATGCTTCAGGAAGTTAAACCCTTTCATTTTCTTGTATCTTCTCAGATTTCATTGCATGCTACCTTATTCCCCACTTTCAGGAGTGCAAACCACAAGGATTTGGGGCCAAAACCTTTTGGCTGAATGTCTTGCATTATTTCCTCTGATGGAAGTTGGCTTTTTGCTTAAGTGGGTCCCACTTTCTTTCCCTCACAATATTAAATGAGGGCTATAAATCTTTGAAACTATACCCTTTATCATAAATAATTTGTACTAGAAACCTGCCAGTTCCTAGGGTTTGTAATGATTGTTAAATAGTCTATGATGTTTCTTGTCTGGGTAGTCTTGAAAAGATGGTAGTGAACGTTTTGCTGTGTACCGGGTTCTTTTCTCACTCCTTGCATGTATCATGCTATTTAATTATGCAGTCCTTTAAAAACGAATAACTAAGCTTGTGGAATTGATGCTAACATTGTTGTCGTTCTTAATCAACAGATATCAACACTACACTTGCACGATGTCTTTGAAACCAAGAGTAGTAGATTTTGATGAAACATGGAACAAACTTTTGACGACAATAAAAGCTGTGGTCATGTTGGAATACGTCGAAAGAGCAACATGGAATGACCGTTTCTCGTATCCTTTTAATGGCAGCTTGATCAATATTCCAAAATTGATAAACTTGTTGAAAAGTGAGAACATGTTCAAGGTTATGGAAAAACTTTCCCGTGTAACTATTTTCAAATACTTCATTATCTACATTTTCAAGTTCATCACCTCTTTTATGGCAGTCAGTGTTTGATAACCTTTCATTCAACGACTATTTATTGAGTACTTAGTATCTGTCAGGGACTAATTTAGCCTTTGGGAATACAGTTGGCGAACAAAACAAATTCCTTTCTTTCCATTACAATGGTAGAAACAGACACTAAACAGTTAAAAAAAAAAAAAAAAAGTCTAATGCCCTTGCTTCTTAGAAGAGATAGCGATAAGTGAAAACAGGGTAAGGGCGTGGGAAGCTTGGAGTACCTGTGTGTGCTGCTCTTTTGGAATGAGTAGCCAAGGAAGGCCTCCCTGAGGATGGGGACATGAGAGCAGAGACTTGAACACAGCGACGGAGCAAGCTGTGTAATTTCTGGGGGGAGTGGGCGTTTGGTGGAGGGTGAGCAGCAAGTTCAGTGAGTGGGCTGGAAGCGTGTTTTTCATTAGCTCGTCTACGTTTGTGAATTCAGAGTTTTGTGTAACAATGCAGATTGCTGATTTCTCTCGGATGCCCTGAAGCCTAGTTTCCAGCATTCCTCCATGACAGTGATCTGCTAGACCTAACTAGTGCTGCTCTCTCTAGCAATCTGCTGGGGCCACGGAAGGGCGGCCGTCATTCTGTGGGGCATACATTCTTTAGTAAAGCTCTGAGTTCATAAGATAGTGGTTCAGCTTGATCTTAATGCCTACTTCAGCTGTTAATATTAAGCCGAATGTGGATGCAAGAACAGTAAAGTTCTTTAGACCAACAGAAAATCATTTAATTCATTATAACTGCAGTAGGCAGTAAGGAACGTTTGTTAAGCCAGCTATGTTCTGGGTACTGAAGATACATAAAAGGATGATGACATTTTAGAAGGCTTCATAGTTTGCAAAGTTCTTTTATATTTTATATGTTATTTGATACCTCAATCAATTCTGTCAGATCAGTGGGACAAAAATAATTACTTGACTGGACTTGCCTGGGGTCACGCAGTTGGTAATCGATGGAGCACAGGCTTGAATATAGTATCTTAAACGTCCAATTCCCTATGCTTTCCAGTATATCTAGAGGATAACTGATAGAGATTCTGCGTTTGAGTTACACAGCTAATTTTTCTCTGGAACATTATAGATTGATTTGGGGCAGGAATCTTAATTAAAGTTAAAAAGTGTTAAGGCTACTTGTATGTTAGTGAGATTGGGCTAAGCAAGTTCTTAGGTGCTTTTAAGGATATTTAAACTAAAATAATGAGCAGAGAGGGAAAAGGAGTTGGTCACAGATGCCTACAAGAAGAGGGAAAATGAACATGAGATAAAGAAAAAGATAATTGAAATGTGTTCATCATTGTACAGTATAGACAGTTAATTTGTTGGGTTTTAAGTGGTTTTGAAATAGATGATTTCCTTGTAAAGTGACCCCTTCAGTCACTGTTATATTTCATCCATCTAATATGGTTTAGTTATTCTTTTATTTTTATAATTTATTTTTAGAGATAGGGTCTCACTCTGTCACCCAAGCTGGAGTGCAGTGGTATGACCACAGCTCACTACAGCCTCAACTTCCTGGGCTCAAGAGATCCTCCTACCTCAGCCTCCTGAGTAGCTGGGACTACAGGCATGTACCACCACACCTGGCTGATTTTCTTTTTATTGTTTTTGTAGAGATGGGGTCTCACTACGTTGCCCAGGCTGGTCTCGAGCTCCTGGGCTCAATCAGCCCTCCCACCTTGGCCTCCCAAAGTGCTAGGATTACAGGTGTGAGCCACCATGCCCAGCTGGTGGTTGGGCCAGTTATTCTTCACCTGATCATGAATCTTCTCTTCCCCCAAAATTAAAAAAAAAAAAAAGTCTGCAAAAATAATGATTAAAGAGTATAATCTTTTGATTTAAATTTTGTTGAGGAAAGTAAAAGGCCATGTTCCTGTTACAAGGTAGTGTTCCTTCCTTTTCCCTGTTATTTTGCCCAAGAATATAAAAATTCACTTCTGAGCCTTAACATCTTAAGTGGAAATTTTAAGGGCCATAAAATGTAAACATTTTGAAAAGGAAAAAACAGGTCCCCCACATTGTTTCAAATGTGCTTTATTATTTGAACTTTCAGCGTGCTCTTGTGGGGAGTGTGACCATATATATAACACAAATATGGACAAGTTCATAAAATACGCCATTGCACAATTATAATGCAATTATATTATCACATAGGTAAAGAATGTTAATGGAATAGAACTTTGTCAGCATTCACTATAACCCTCCTGAAACACATGACCCTCTAGTTCACAAGCCTACCCATTTCCCTAGGAGCTAACTACTTATCTTAGATTTTTGTGCCCGTTGTTTTTGTGGTTCTTTTTTTGTTAGACATAGTGCAGTGATCTCAGCTCATTGCAGCCTCCATCTCCCGGGTTCAAGTGATTCTCATGCCTCAGCCTCCCGAGTAGCTGGGAATACAAGCACCTGCCACCATGCCTGGCTAATTTTTGTATTTTTAGTAGAGACAGGGGTTTGCCATGTCGGCCAGGCTGATCTTGAACCCCTGGGCTCAAGTGATCCATGCGCCACGGCCTCCCAAAATGCTGAGATTACAGGTGTGAGCCACTGCGCCCAGCCTTTTGTGGTTCTTAAATGGTGATTTCTTTGATATTTGGACTTTATATAAATAGAATAAAGAATAAAGGTGAATTCTTTTTTTTTTTTTTTTCTTGTGGCAGGGTCTCATTCTGTTGCCCCAGTTGGAGTTCAGTGGTATGCTCTTGGCTAGCTGCAGCCCCCGCCTCCTGGTTTTAAATGATTCTCGTGCCTCATCCTCCTAGTAGCTGGGATTACAGGTGGGTGCCACCATGCCTGGCTAATTTTTGTATTTTTAGTAGAGACGAGGTTTTACCATGTTGGCCAGGCTGGTCTCAAACTCCTGACCTCAAGTGATCATCCTTGCCTCAGCCTCCTAAAGTGCTGGGATTACAGGTGAGAGCCACCATGCCCGGCCAGTGGTGAATTCTTTTATTTTTGGACTTTGTATAAATAGAAAGGCTGTACCTGGCCCTGTTCTAGTTTACTTTTACTCAAAGTTTTCTGTCTTTTATTAGCTGTTAGGACAGATTTGCAGACTCCAGCAGCATAATGTAGACATTTTCCTACTTGAGGAGAAGTGGTATTCAAAACGTTACAGTAAGTCCAAAATGATTGTTAAGGGAGACTTAATATTGCCTTCCCTCAATGTATTTCTTCCAGGTAGGAAAATGAGTTCATCCTTCCACCATTTAAACCCAGGCATACTCTTGTCCTCATTTCTTTTTCTTTTCTTTTCTTTGTTTTTTTGAGACAGAATTTTGCTCTTGTCTAGACTCGAGTGCAGTTCAACTAGACTCGACCTCAGCTCACTCCAACCTCCCCCTCCCGAGTTCAAAGGATTCTCCTGCTTTAGCCTCCCAAGTAGCTGGTATTACAGGCATGTGCTACCACACCTGGCTAATTTTGTATCTTTTTTTTAGTAGGACAGAATTTTACCTTGTTGGCCAGGCTGGTCTCGAACCCCTGACCTCAGGTGATCCACCCGCCTCGGCCTCCCAAAGCGCTGGGATTACAGGGGTGAGCCACCGCACCTGGCCATGATTTCTAGTTTATATTCTATCAGGCATCTCTTTCAAACATAGACCAGTTTTGATGTCATTGGAAAATGTTGAGGCAGGTGATCTGTATCCTTGACATTTTCCACAAGTGTTAGAAAAAGAAAGTGTTAGTAACCATGGAGTCTGTACATAGCAGCCCATCATCCTTTCTTGGATTTTATTGATGAGAAAAAGATTTTCTCTATAGTCAGGTGTGTTTGGTGCATCAGCAGCTGCCTCACCCTATTCTAAATTATATCAGGCTAATTGATATTTGATGTTCACATTGATTGTCTAGCTGTGCACTTGAAAATTTTCCATTTAATCATTTTTTTATCCTTGCTTGCTAATTTATGATTTCATAGATATTGCATTTGTATTCTTTCTCATGAGAAATATCAGCAAATCCGCTGGGCGCAGTGGCTCACGCCCGTAATCCCAACACTTTGGGAAGCCAAGGTGGGTGGATCACCTGAGGTCAGCAGTTCGAGACCAGCCTGGCCAACAAGGTAAAATCCTGTCTCTAGTAAAAAATAATACAAAATTAGCCGGGTGTGGTGGTAGATGCCTGTAATGCCAGCTACTTGGGAGGCTAAAGCAGGAGAATTGCTTGAATCTGGGGGCAGCGGAGGTTGCAGTAAGCCGAGATCACACCACTTCATTCTAGCCTGGGAAAAGAGTGAAACTCTGTCTCAAAAAAAAAAGGAAATGTCAGCAAATTCTTTTTTACTGGTTTACTTATTTTTTTAATTGTCAAATCCTTTTTTGGTTGTCTTACCATTTTCAGTTTTTAGATTACCTTGACTTTTACTCCCATTGTAAAACTCTCATTGTTTTTGATCCACGGCATAATAGAGTTCATAATGTTAAAACTCAAAATTAGGCCCAAGCATAGGAAACACCTTTTAATAGAGAATGTGAAATAAATAACTTTGCTGCTGGTTAGGACTGTCTTTTGGTTGCAGCTAAGAGATTTAGTTCTGTAACAGCTTAGTTTCTGACTGAGACATTTTTAAACTGGAAAGTTCATATAGAGGAGTTTGTGTATTCTGCTTCCCTAAAAAGTGACTTAGGAAAGATAAATCTAGGGAGAGAATGTTTAAGTTGAAATCTGACCTGTAATTATTTTGCGTTTTTTTTTGTCTTTTAAAGTGTCTAGTCTATAATCAAATCATAACTGAGTGTTGGAGGTTGAAAAATGTTCAATTTCGTAGGTGTTCTTCATAAGAGCTAAACATTTCCAGGTTGGTTGGCTATTTGAATAGAGAAAAAGAACATTTAATTGGTTAAAATTATGCAGTAGTTTGAGACCCAAAACTATGGTAAGTTAAAACATGAACTTTAAAATTTTATTAAGGTGGATTCACTCCACTAAAAAAGTACTTATGTTCTGACAGAGCCCCACAGTGCGGAAGTACCACATGTGGAATGAAGTGGGGAAGTCTCTCTGCATACCTCTCTTGTGTAGATCCTTTCTCCTTAAGCTGGAGATTTGACACAAATCCTTCCAGTAGATTTCGTTTATATTTACATGCAGTGGATATATTGAGATACTAATTTTCATGATGTGAGACATTTGGGCACATAATTAGCCTATCATGCAAAAATCATGGTATTGAATAATTTTAATTTTACAATACCAATTAAGTCATGTCTTCTAGAAAATTTGCATACTTATTTTTAAGTAAACATGTATATGGCTTTAGGAAGACATAGTTGGAGCAAATAACATGTTTTATGAAAATTCTAGAGGTAGGTATTCAGAACCTTAAAAGATTTAAGTCCACATGATCTTTGTTAAAAGGATTTAATTACCAATTATTATTAAAAATAAGTAAGGCTAGGTGTGGTAGCTCATACCTGTAATCCCAGCACTTTGGGAGGCCGGGACAGAAGGATTGCCTGAGCCCAGAAGTTTGAGGTTAGCCTGTGCAACATGCTGAGACCCTGTTTCTACCAAAAAAAAAAAAAAAGAAAATTTTAAGTAAAAATATAAATAAATAACACACAGCAAGGGTGAGAAAAAAAATATATATGTAAAGCTTAAAAATACGTAAAAGCTTAAAAATACATAAATAGAAATGATAAAAAAATTTATAAGTAAATGTGCAGAGGGCTGCTTGTGCTTTCTGGGGTAAGGGTACTAGGTAAATGGAGCATGTGAGATTGTCCTTCAGTAGGATAAATAATAAATCGTCACGTGCTAGGACCTGTGCCGGGGAGCTGGGAGTTAACAGGCTAATGTGGATGGGAAAGGTATAAGTAAATTCTACTGTATAAAAATAAATTTTGTAGAATGCATACAGTGTTAAGGGGACAAAGAGGAGGAAAAATCTGCATCCCTATTTTGAAGTAAACGTTTTTATTTCATAGTATTTCCTAGTCTTTGTGTTAAACATAAATACCTGAGTCACCAACCTTATTTCCCGTTCATATCTGCATCTTTAGTTAGGCTGGTCTCAGGTTGCTCACAGGTCCTTTATCTTGTGCATTTGGTTAGTGATGGGCAGTTTATACAGCACTGCAAGAGTCTTATAGGAACTGCGGAGATGTCGGGGAAAGTTTCATTACCTTTGGAGACAATTGGCGGTGGTCGTCGTGCCAATCCGATGGCATAGCTTTAACATGGAACAGTCCTGGAGTATGACCACCAGGAGGTCCTGACCTCTGTGTTGCTCCGGTGTCAGTGCTCCTGTGGACAGATGAATGCCTGGTCACAGTAATTGGAGGCGGCATATGAAACACCTAGTTCCCAGAATCCTAATCTGATACCGTGTCTGGCCCCAAGGTTATAAATGGGCTTCGCTTTAAGTCTTATCTTTTGTTTGTCTTGGTATATAGTGTTTCTAAGTATTGGAGATGTTGAGAAGATCCACTAAAGCAAAGGATATTTAAAAAAAAAAAAAAAAAAAAAAAAAGGCAATTCTAGCCCAGAGAGGCTAGGAAACTTGGTTAAGATCTAACTGGTGAAAGGTAAAGGCTCGGGTCTTATTTCTTTCCACTCCTTCTGTTATCTACCTCTGGTGAGACCTAGCAAGGTACTGACTTTGTGTTCAGAAACTTAATTGGTTAATTGATATTACTGTGCATGGTATGTTTCTTCTGATAGAGTAAAGAAGTGTAGAGTAACCTGACTACTATGCTGTAGGAGGCTGTGTCAAATGAGTCATTTTTGTTTAGTTTCTCAGAATTGCTTAGACATATCTGCCTCTTGTCATAGTCCATAGGCCTTCACTGATAACCATGCTAATGTTTATTCTAATATAAACCTTATTTTATAGGATTCTGGGTAATTTGTTTTTCCAGAAACCCCTGGATTTTAACGTCTCTGATAAGAACCGTTTTCCTCACAGTGTCTTCAAGTAATTCTCTATAAATACTTGTAAAATGGATAAGTGAATGAATCTTATAGTGCTTTATTTATTTCTTTATTTATTTTGAGACAGAGTTTTGCTCTGAACTCCCAACCTCAGGTGTTACAGGCATGAGCCACTCGCCCAGCCTGTAGTACTTTTTATAGTCAGCATGGTTATGTATTCTACGTTTGTCACAGGTATATAACAGTATTATATATATTATAAGCCTAAACCACACAAAAAAGAAATTTTTTAATGCCAAACAAGATAAGTCTCATGTTTAGAAATTGTCTCCAATAAATATGAAAACCTTAATAATTTAACTAGCGATATCTATGCTTTATGTGTGGCCTATCCTGAACCCCTTGGAGAAAGACTTTATACAGAAACTAAGATTTTTTTAGAAAATCACGTTCGACATTTGCACAAGGTAAGCAACAATCCATGCATGATATAAATATGTTGACAGTTGTGTACTTTACTAGTTTACTGTTTTCCCGTGTAGAACTTGTATCAAGATCATCTTGTTTTGCTGCTGTCGCTTTTTGCATTCTTTCTTTTATTTATTTATTTTTTTAATAAAGACGGTGTTTCACCAAGTTGGTCAGGCTGGTTTTGAACTCCTGACCTCAGGTGATCCGCCCGCCTTGGCCTCCAAAGTGCTTGGATTACAGGCGTGAGCCACCACGCCCGGCCTGCTGCCGCTTTTTTAAAATACAGGGTGTTGCTCTGTTGCCCAGGCTAGGGTGCAGTGGCATGATCATGGCTCACTGCAGCCCTGGCTTCCCTGGCTTCAGTGATCCTTCTACCTCAGCCTCCCAAGTAGCTGGGACTACAGACACACACCACCACACCCGGCAATTGTTGGTAGAGACAAGAGTTCTGACTGTATTGCCTAGGCTGGTCTCAAACTCTTGGGCTCAAGTCATCCTCCTACCCTGGCCTCCCTTGTTTTTACTTCTTAATTAGCAGTTAAAAATTGTATACATATTACGATCTTTGAGTCAAGCTCTGTGTTGTTAGGGAAATCAGTTTACTTGTTCAGCCTCATGTAGTTAGTAAATGAAGGAGAGGGTCAGCTCAAGGTTTGTCCAGTTTTACAATGTGCTCCTGTGTTTTCTGAGTAGTGTTTATACAGGCAAGTTTTCCCTTGTTTTTTATTCCTATCTCTTTGTAACTCTCTCTCCCGTATTTTCAGCTTTTTAGCTGCCTTTCATATGCTATATAAAGTCTTCCCAAAATCTAAAATTAAAAAGGGAAGTGATAAATGATGATAGAAGCTGTCTCTATGACCAGTTTTTTGATTAGTATGCCATACACAGAGGGGCAGCAGCACAAACATGATCTGTGTATAAACAGTGAACTTTGCAGTATTTTGCTATAGACAGCATTCCGAACTTAATTTAGACCTGATCTAATCAGGAACTGGAGGAGGTAATTTAGCGCCTGCGTGAGAATCTTCACTCTGCTTTTTATTAGCTGTCGTAACCATGGGCAACTCATTTAACAACTACCTTAGGTATGAATCGAGCTTTGAGTTTCTTTATCTATGAAATAGAAATGAAAAAATGCAGTTTATTTAAACTAACTCTGCATGTGGTCAGGAGTAGATACTTTTTTAAATGTTAAGAACTGGCCTGGCACAGTGGCTTATACCTGTAATCTCAGCACTTTGGGAAGCTGAGGCAGGAGGATCATATGAGGCCAGGAGTTCAAGATTAGCCTGAGCCAATATAATGAGACACCAAAAAAACCTCATAAGTAGGGCACAGTGGATTGTGTGCTGTTTCCCTGAAAATGTTACAAGGAAATGCTCTACTTTTTATTGTATACGGCATGTACATTTTATTTAGTGTTTTAATGCGATCATTTATCCACTTAATGAAAGCAGTTTTGATGTTAAAGTGGTCTTAAAATGTTTATGTTTAGTACATTAAAGTTCTGCTATTGTAAGCTGATGAGCTTTGATTACATCATAAATGATAACTATGTAAGACATTAATACATTTTTTGCAATTTTATATTTTAGGTTACATTGTAAGTGTGGTTTTCTTTTTTTGTTTTATATATTTTTTGGGTTTTGAGAGACAGTCTTGCTCTGTTGCCCAGGTTGGGTTGTAGTGGCATGATCTCCGCTTACTGAAACCTCTGCCTCTTGGGTTCAAGTGATTCTCCTGTCTCAGTTTCCCAAGTAGCTGGAACTTACAGGCATGTGCCACCATGCCTGGCTAATTTTTTTGTATTTAGAAGAGGCCAGGTTTCACCCATTTTGGTCAGGTTGGCCTTGAATTCCTGACCTCAGGTCATCTGCCCGCCTCAGCCTCCCAAAGTGCTGGAGTTTACAGGCTTGAGCCACCATGCCCGGCTTAATTTAGTCTCTGTTATGGATGCTTCACTTTCATACTGAAGGCTGACATCTTTCCCAGTTGTTTCATTTTTAATAAAGGTAGTTAATACGTACTGTGTAAATGTAATTTTTACTGCTTGAATTATGTAAATTATTTTAGAACATTAATTTTGATATGTTTTACGGTTAACAGTAAAAATGATTGTTGTTTTTCAATTAAAAATATTTTTCCTGTTCATATAGAGAGTTCTGGAGTCAGAAGAACAAGTACTTGTTATGTATCATAGGTACTGGGAAGAATACAGCAAGGGTGCAGACTACATGGACTGCTTATATAGGTGAGTGTGCCTTTAAAATCGAGACAAGCCGAGCAGTGTTGCCTGCATTCTCAATGATTGACGGGATGATTTTTTTATTACCTATTTTCTCATTCACATGTGCAGAACTAAAGCATTCTCTCCAACATGGACTTTTCTCTGCTGTCGGGAAAGGTCTGTCATCTAGGTAAGGTGGGTATTTAGGAGCCAGGCAGTGTGTGGAGCATTCTGTGAAAAGTAAAACTGTATTCAGTGGCATGGCTCTGTTTCTTCTGATTGTTTGCAGCCTATAGCACATGTTGAATCTCAACAGAGATCAGTGTGGAAACTCAACTTGCATGAAACTTAGTGGGAAATCTCAGCTCCTGTCCCCTCGATATGGTCTTATTTGACTCTAGCATTCAGTATTTTCTGTTTGAGACAAACAGTATTAGATAGATTACTTGTTATTTTCCCTTTGAAGTTCTGTATCCCCCATGCTCTAGGCATATTGAGTTACCTGTTTGATATTGCCCCATGGTCTCGCCCATCTTCCTGCCTTTCCTTGCCGTTCCATCTGCCCGGATTGCTTCTCTCTTTTTCTTTTTTTTTTTTTTTTTTGAGGTAGGGTCTAACTTTCTCACCTAGGCTGCAGTGTAGAAGCATGATCTTGGCTCACTGCAGCCTCAACCTCCTGGGCCCTAGCAAGCCTCCCCCTTCTCCCCAGTTGCTGGAACAACAGGTGTGCATTGCCATGCCCAGCTACTTCTGTTAATTTTTTTGTAGAGACGCTGTCTCACTATGTTGCCCAGGATGATCTCCAACTCCTGGGCTTAAGCAATCCTCCTGCCGTAGCCTCCCAAAGTGCTGGGATTATAGGCATGAGCCACTGTGCCTGGCTAAATTAGTACTATTAAATTGGTGCTACTTACGAACTTTTAGTAAATGTAATATATATAAAACGTGTGTTTATGTGTGTGTGTGTAAAATGATATGGGGTAGTCCATATCTCCATTTTTTACAGAGGAAGAAAGGAATGCTGAGAGCATGATTTTATTGAAGGTCACTCAGCTGATGAATCACAAAGGCAGGATTTAAACCCAGATCAGTCTGAATCCAAAGCCCTTCCTCTTAACTACTTCATTCTACCATAGTCTTGTTCTAGAAACATGCTATTTCACTGAAGTAGATTCTGTTCTCATCTTTTTCTTGTATAGGCATACTTTGGAGACGATGTGGGTTCAGTTCCAGACCACCACACAATAAAGGCAATATTGCAATAAAACAAGTCCCACAAATTGTTTGGTTTCCCAGTGCATTGTTATGTTTATGCTGTAATGTAATCTGTTAAGTATGCAGTAGCATTGTCTAAAAAAAAATGTGCACACCTTAATTTACTTTATTACTTAAAAAAAATGCTGTTGATCATTTGAGCCTCCAGTGAATTGTAATCTTTTTGCTAATCTTCTTGCCTCAATGTGGATGGCTGCTGACTGATTGTGAGGGTGGTTGCTGAAGGTTGGGAAGGCTGTGGCAATGTCTTAAAATAAGACAGCAATGAAGTTAGCTGCATGAGTTGACTCTTTCTTCACAAAAGATTTATCTGTAGGGTGCAGTGCTGTTGGTTAGCACTTTACCTGCAATAGAAGTTCTTACAAAATTGCAGTCAGTCCTCTCCCCTGCCACCACCTTATCAACTAGCCTTATGTAATATTTGAATCCTTTGTTATCATTTCAACAATGTTCACACCATCTTATTAGGAGTAGATTCTCTCTCAAGAGACCACTTTATTTCTCATCCATAAGAAGCAACTTCTTATCCATTCAAGTTATATCACGAAATTGCGGCAATTCAGTCCCATCTTCAGAATCCGCTTCTGAGTTCTCCTGATGTTTCCACCACATCTGCAGTCATTTCCTCCTCTGAAGTCTTGACCCTCTCTAAGTCAACCACGAGGGTTGGAAGTGTTAACCGAAATGAGTGACGGAGGCAGGTATTTCGTCTGAGGTTTATTGAGCCAGCTTAAGCGTGCACCCCGGAAAAATGCAAGGCACAGATTCATCTGTGGCTGTTTTGTGCAAAGAGGTTCTCAGGAAGTTTAGTGTTTATACGTTTTCCTTAAATCATGAGGGGTGGCAACAGTGACGCAAATGGTTACCTACTTGTCAGACTAATTAGTGTCCAGTAAATCTACAGTTAATATAAGGTAAGCCTTTGAAGCAGAAGTAAATAGAGGAAGAAAACAGTTGTGCAGGTATCTCAGGGAGAGGTGAAGGAATGATTACTGTCATCGTGCCTTTGCTCTGTATGTGGGAATATCACCTAAGAATTGACACTTACCAAGTGGATGCTAACAGACTTTAGTTTTTAGGAACTAGACTTTAGAGGGCAGATCTAGAGTTACAATTGACACATCCTTGTGTTATGGGAGGACGTACATTTTAAAGGTTTGGAGGCTAGCAAATTTGTGCCTGAGTGACTCTTTGAGGCAGGGGTAGTTATCAGGAAATGGCTGAGGTTTTTTGCCTTACTTTGGGGATCTGGCTAATACATAATGTTTCGACACAAAGTTGTAACAATTATTCATCCAGGAAGAGCATGGCCATTTAGCATGACTCAGCCTCTGAGCTTAAATTTTTGTTTGGCATAGGAGGTTTGGGGATCCTGAGATTTTATTTCCCTTTACAGAATCAACATCTTCTAATCATCTGTTCATAATGATATTTAGACCTTCTCTCATGAATCATGAATGTTCCTTTTTTAATTCTTGAGATGGGGTGCAGTGGCAGGATCTCGGCTCACTGCAGCCTCAGCCTCCTAGGTTCAAGTGATTTATCCTGCTTCAGCCTCCCGAGTAGCTGGGATTACAGGCACACTCCACCACACTGGGCTAATTTTTGTATTTTTTTTAGTAGAGACAGGCTTCATCATGTTGGCTAGGCTGTTCTCGAATTCCTGACCTTTAGTAATCTGCCCACCTCAGCCTCCCAAAGTGCTGGAATTACAGGCATGAGCCACCGTGCCTGGCTGTGTGAATGTTCTTGATAGCATACAGAATGGTGAATCCTTTCCAGAAGGTTTTCAGTTGCCTCTGCCTGGATCCGTTAGAGGAATGTCTATCTATGACAGCTATTGTCATAGAAATATTAGAATAGAATAGCAATAATATTAAGAATAACACAGTAATTCTTAAATAATAAGACTTGAAAGTCAAAATGACTCCTCGATCCATAGGATGCAGTATGGAAGTTGTTAGCAGGCATGAAAACAGCATTAGTCTTTTTATTTATCTCCATCACAGCTCTTGGGTGACCAGGTTCATTGTGTGAACAGTAGTATTTTGAATCTTTTTCCTGAGCAGTAGGTCTCAACAATGGGCTTAAAATATTCAATAAACCATGCTTTAGACAGATGTGCTATCATGCAGGATTTGTTGTTCATTTCTAGAGCACAGGCAGAGTAGATTTAGCATGATTTTTAAGGGCCCTAGGATTTTTGGAATGGTAAATGAGCATTGGCTTGAATTTAAAGCTACAGCTGAATAGCCCCTAACTAGAGAGTACACTTGTCCTTTGAAGCTTTGAAGCTAGGCATTGACTTCTCTCTAGCTATGAAAGTCTTTGATGGCATCTTCTTCCAATAAATCTGTTTTGTCTACATTGAAAATATGTTTAGTGTAGCCACCTTCATCAGTGGTGTTAGCTAGATCTTCTGGATAACTTGTTGCAGCTTTTCCATTAGCTCTTGGTTGACAGAATAAATGGTAAGACATGTACTGTTGCATTATGCCTGAGTAGAACAATTAGATATTGCCCCGTGGTAGAGTATAAACTGTTTTAAGAAATTATTTGAGGCTATTCTGTTTCATGATTAGAGTCTAGAAGATATGTATCTTTTTTATTTTTTAAACTTCTGCTCCCAGATCTTTTTTTTTTTTTTTTTTTTTTTTTTTGGAGAGAGAGTTTTGCTCTCGCTCTATCACCCAGCAGTGGCTTGATCTCAGTTCACTGCAGCCTCCACTTCCTGGGTTCAGGTGATTCTCCTGCCTCAGCCTCCTGAGTAGCTGGGATTACAGCCAGCTGCTGCCACACCTGGCTAATTTTTGTATTTATTTAATAGAGATAGGGTTTCACCATTTTGGCCAGGCTGGTCTCGAATTCCTGACCTCAGGTTATCCACCTGCCTTGGCCTCCCAAAGTGCTGGCATTACAGACATGAGCCACCACGCGTGGCCATTTATTTTAAAACCTTATATTTCAAGCTTACATTTTATCAAGAATAGAAATCTGCAATAAGAAAGACATAATTAATGTAAGTTAGTTTAAATTTTATTCTGTGAGGAAAAGAGAATACTCGTTTGTCCTAGCAAATACAAAGCATGTAAAGCTGCCCTAAATCAGTACATTGGCTCAAGAATATACATCCAGATCTTTGAAAGGGATTTAGTGAATTCAGGCCTGATCTGCAGATGTAGCATTTGTTTCCATGCTAAGCACTTTTTACTTATTACATAGGTAAAGGAAGCTCCTGTAGAATTTTGAATAGGGAATAGGGAAGTGACACCCTGACAGCAGAATTCTTAGATGAATTAGAGATGCCAGAAACTGAAGTAGAGCCCAGTCATAAGAGTGTTCCACATGACCTGGGCAAAGGGTCAGCAGGTACATCGGAAGTCAAAGGAAGTAGTGGGAGGAGGTGATGAATACTTTAGGACAGGAAGACTGACTCATTGAAGAAGGCAAAACGGAAGGATGAGATAAGTGATTCTGATGTTTTAGGCGAGGTTACTGGAATGGTCTTGGTGCCAGTGACCAGTGTGTCCCCAGTGCCTTGCATTGCACCTGGCACACAGTACACCCTTAACTGATACATGTTGAATGGGAGTGGAAGACCTCTCCTGGAGTTTCTGTGCCAGCCCTGCCACTTAGAAACCGACTGACCATGGCAAGCCCTTTAACCTCTCTAGGCTGCAGCTTTCTTATGTGTAAAATGAGGAGCATATGAGTACCACATATATCCGTCTTAGAATATTCAGCCACGGCCGGGCATGGTGGCTCATGTCTGTAATCCAAGCACTTTGGAGGCCAAGGCAGGTGGATCACCTGAGGTCGAGAGTTCAAGACCAGCCTGACCAACATAGTGAAACTCTGTCTTTGAAAAAAAAAATAAAAAAAAAAATATTCAGCCACATAAAATGCTTAGGGCTGTGTCTGATAGGTGATATCATAAATGTTTGTGGTTACTTTTATTTCCTGGTATTCATGGCTTTTATGATCTGGCTGCAGGCTGCTTTTCCAAGTTTGTGTTCTGCTGTTAGCTTTTGCTATCCTTGCGGTCTGGAATGTTATCCGTTTATATTAGGTAATTCATTCAGTAAGTATTTTTTGAGGACTTGTCTGTAAATGCTGAGTGGACCCTTCATTTTGCTATAGTGAACCTTGAAAAGTGTGTGTATTCATATGTAGATTTCATGGGTTATTGCCTAAAATACTTGTATTGTCAGTAGCTGTCTACACTAGTAGAACCTTTCAAATGAATAGTTTCAGGTGTTGATTGTTAAAGGCATTATTACAAAATATGAGATCCTAAAAAGTATACGGCTGAACATTACTACGAGTCCTTTCTCCATGATTGGTTTTATTTTAGAATTCTGTATTCATCTCAGTTATTCTTAGAGTTCATCACACATTTATTAGTCTTGGAATATATTAAACATTTTCATTATAATCCATTTTCCTCTGGTAGACAAAGTGTTCTTATATCTGTCAGTCTTATCCATACTTACTATCTGTAACAGTCTGTTCCATTTTCTTACCTACTGATTGTGATCTTTTTTGTTTAAAAATGAAAAATTGCATTTCTTCCTGGTGATTAGAATGTAAATTAGAAACCTAACTTGACTTTGATCTTTTAACCATTCTCTGTTTACTTTTTGGAAAGCGGACTTTATCTTGACTTTCCCAAGAACGGCCTGGGAAGTAGCAAGCGAGATTGTAGAAATTCTGAAACTTGGATAAGAGCTATTGGGCTAGAAGGGTATTTATAAGACCTTGCAGAGAAAGGTGGGCTGATAATTTTAATTTTTATTATATTTCTAATCTCTGCATTGTTTCCTTTGGATTTATTCTAAGCCATTCCATCAGTCATTCCATGACTGATATGTAACCTTAAAAATACTCTTCTGAAGTTGCAAGTTACTTGCTTTCCTACTGACTTTAACTTAATATCCAATGATATTACATTTATTTTCCAGGTATCTCAACACCCAGTTTATTAAAAAGAATAAATTAACAGAAGCGGACCTTCAGTATGGCTATGGTGGTGTAGATATGAATGAACCACTTATGGAAATAGGAGAGGTAGGACGTTCTTTAAATGACCAGCAAACATAAGTGTGTTTTTATACATTGAGGTAATTTGATTCGGCAGCATTTTTTAAGGATACTGATTTGGCTAGCTTAAAATAGTCAAGATTTAAAATATCCTAAATATTTTAGGACAGTGATGTCCTAAGAATCCTCAGATAGATAAGAGGAGTGAAAAAGATACGACAGTTACTCTTTTAGTAATTAAATTTATGTTGGGTGAATGATAGGGTTCTGTCAGAACCATTGTTCTGCATTGTAAAATACTCAAAAATCATAAGGTGTTGACAGCCCTGTAGTTAAAAAGTACAGAGGACAAGAACTTAAGACAGGCTAGAAGAGAGGAGGAAACAAATGTATGGATCTAACAAATTTATTGTAACTTTAAAAGCAATTAAATTCAGAGTAAACAATGAAATAGGCAGTTTGGTCAATTCGATAAAGTTCTTGTGCAGTGCAAATTAAAATACAGATAATTATCCTGATTGGGAAAGAAAGATTATTGTACAAGTTTATTTATCTTTATTGAATATCCAGGTATTGGGGATATAATGGTGAACAGACAGAAAGACTCTGCACACAAAAGCTTGTAAATTCATTTAAGGGAAGCTGATGCCAAATAGGAAATTAATGTTAAATTGTGATTTGTATTAATGAAGGAAATAAATAGCTAAGAAGCAGCATTAGTAGACATTTAAGTTACTGTAATCCTTTCCAAAAGAAATTGATGAGTCTTTCTTTTAATACAATTTAAAATATTTAATACCATTTGACCAAGTAATCCCAAGTCCAAAGTCTATTGATCCATACTTGGAAAATAATAAATATGAGAAAAGAGTTTAATGTTTAGAAGTCTTCTTTGCAATCATTGTTAATAGGGTGCCTAACATCAACATTCAACAGTAAAAAGCATGGAAGAAGTATTTATCATATATGATACGATTTTGTTATAAAGGTAGGCAAATGGATAAATGAATAGCAGAAAATTGTTCATACAAACTTTAACAAAGGGGAAGTAGTTTATGATAAAATTTAGACACAAAATTCTAGGTATATGTTTAATACAAATAAAATTGTAGGGAACAGATGATGTAGAGAAAAAGATCAATGAGAAATACCAAAATGTTGATGGTAGTTGCTTTCAGTTAGTAGGATTGTAAGTGAATGATTTACTTAAAATTTTCCCTTATCACCAGCACTGTCAAGCACACTTCTCTTCCCAGGGGAAACCACTGTAAACAATTTGGTTTGTGTCTTTTCTGAACTTTATCTGTGCATTTACAAATATATGCACACACACACACACACACACACACACACACACAGCAGTTTTGATTTTATTTTTCAAATTGTGATATAATGGCATGTGTAAAGTTCTATATTTCTTGCCTTTTTGTTTTTGTTACTAATGTCTGTCTTTTTATGTAAGTTTGTTTTTTGTGAAAGCTTAATATTCTCTATAGATACAGCATAATTTTTTAAACTATTGTCTTAATTTTTAATTTTTTGGTATTACTGCAGTGAACACCACTATTCATTTATTCATTCATTAAAGTTTGTTTTGTTTTGTTTCAGACAGAGTGTTTTTCTGTCACCCAGGCTGGAGTGCAGTGGCGTGATCTCGGCTCACTGTAACCTCGGCCTCCTGGGTTCAAGCAGCTCTCTGCCTCAGCCTCCTGAGTAGCTGGGATTACAGGCGCCTGCCACCATGCCCAGCTAATTTTTATATTTTGAGTAGAGACAGCGTTTCACCATATTGGCCAGGCTGGTCTTGAACTCCTGACCTCATGATCCGCCCACCTCAGCCTCCCAAAGTGCTGGGATTACAGGCATGATCCACTGCACCTGGCCCATTCATTAAGTATTTTTGAACCCCTTTGTATTGAGTATGTTGAATATAACAGTGAACAAAGTAGAGAAAAATCTTTTTTTGTTTTGATTTTTTTCACCGTCTCAACCCAGCTTTTCCTGACTCCAGGAAGAACTGGGAAGAGAAGGCGAGAAAAATCTTAACACTCACAGAGTTCTATTTATATGTGTCTCTCTTGGTACATGAGCAGAACGTTTCATAGACTGGGTGTCGGGGAGTAGAGCCTCTGTCGAAGCACATCCCGAAGTTTGACAGCTCTACCCCATCGCCTTTCAGAAGGGCTTTACCAGTTTACCCTTCCACCACATGTGTAAAATACCAGGTTTTCATGTATTGCCTCCCCAACCCCAATTCATGCTATTTAAGAAGAAAGTAAGGCAAGACTTGAACAGTGTTCCTTGTGGGAAGACAGATGCTTAATCACGAATGGATCAGAATAAAATTACCCTAGGAAAACAATAGAGTGGCTAGCCACAGCCTATCTGAACGCAGTTAAGGTAGAAACAGAGAACAAACAGAAAAAATCAGTTTTCAGTACTGGAATAATTTATACTCTATGCAGGGAAAATATATTTGAAGTTTAAAGGCTTTAATGTGAAAGGCAAAGCTTGAAAACTTGGAAGGCAGAGTAGGAGCACAAACATGCCTGTTAGAAGGATTTTTTTAAAAAACAAAAAATACCCATGATAAAGGAAGAGATTGGTAAATTTGAGTACATTAAACTCTAACACGTTTTTACCAAAACACTGTAAAAGAAACTGAGCAGTTGATTCACTGGGACAGACTATGAAACTTTCAAGGGATTAATTTCCACAGTAAATATTTTTAAAACTCTAGCTCTTTCATGCCTATCATCCTAGCACTTTGGGATTCCCAGGCGGATGGATCATCTGAGATCAGGAGTTCAAGACCAGCCTGGCTAACGTGGTCAAACCCCGTTTCCACTAAAAATGTTAAAAAAATTGCCTGGGCCTGAGGGTGTGTGCCTGTAATCCCAGCTACTCCATAGGCTGAGGCAGGAGAATCACTTCCAGCCTGGGAGAGGGAGGTTGCAGTGAGCCGAGATTGCACCATTGTGTCCTGGCTTGGGCAACAAGAGCAAAACTCCATCTCAAAAAAAGAAGAAAAAATCCAGCTTTTATTAAGAACAGGGACAAGCTTTAACAGACTAACAGGCAAAATTAGGAATAGGCGTTTCTCAGGAAAGAAACCAAAATGGGCAATAAACATTAAACAGTCCCCAGCTTCATTTGGTAAAGTGAGAGTTAAAATCACAAGGAGACACCATTTTATACCTAGCAGACTGGCAAAGTTTGACTGAAGTCCAGCAGTACTGCTTGTTGTCAAGGATGGGGCCTAATGGGAAATCTTGTCCTTGGCTATGCAAGTATAAATTAGAAAATTACTTGACTTGATTTAGTAAAGCTGGATGAACACTTGATCGTTCAGTCCAGAATCTCAACTTGTAGGTGTATATCAGAGAATCTCTTACGTGGGCCAGATGATACATGCAGGAATCACAGCATTGTTTCCAGTAGCAGGAAATAGGAATCACAAACACATCAGCAGTCAGCAGCAGCAGAGTGGAAAAAGAAGTCATGGTGTATTTATACAGTAGGCTGCTGTATGGCAGTGCCAGCGATTGAACTGTGGCTGTATATTTCCATTTGGAGGGTTTCACAAAATTCTAGATTGCAAGAACCTGAGGGGAAGGAGGAGGATAGCTGGGACAATGGTAATGGTGAGGTTACATTTCTTTTTTCTTTTTCCTTTTTTTTTCTTTTTTTGAGACAGAGTCTCCCTCTGTCGCCCAGACTGGAGTGCAGTGGCACAATCTCGGCTCCCTGCAACCTCTGCCCCCGCGGGTTCAAGTGATTCTCCTGCCTCTGCCTCCTGAGTAGCTGGGATTACAGGCGCGTGCCACCACACCTGGTTAATTTTTGTATTTTTGTTAGAGACGGAGTTTCACCATGCTGGCCAGGCTGGTCTGGAACTCCTGACCTTGTGATCCACCCGCCTCAGCCTCCCAAAGTGCTGGGATTACAGGTGTGAGCCACCACGCCCAGTGAAGTTGTATTTCTTAAACTGAGTGGTGAATACAGGGGTGTTTTATTACTTTTTTTTTTTTTTTTTTTTGAGACTGAGTATCACTCTTGTTACCCAGGCTGGAGTGCAATGACACGATCTCGGCTCACCACAACCTCCGCCTCCTGGGTTCAGGCAATTCTCCTGCCTCAGCCTCCTGAGTAGCTGGGATTACAGGCACGCGCCACCATGCCCAGCTAATGTTTTGTATTTTTAGTAGAGACGGGGTTTCACCATGTTGACCAGGATGGTCTCGATCTCTTGACCTCGTGATCCATCCGCCTCGGCCTCCCAAAGTGCTGGGATTACAGGCGTGAGCCACCGTGCCCAGCCCTATTACTCTTTTAAGCAAATTGCTCTTTTATGGTAGTATGAAATTTTTCATAATTAAAACAGTATACAGCTAAATCACATGATTAACATAAATCCTTTGTTTCTGTTATGGTCGTGGTATCTATAGCCCATTTGTAGTGTTGAGCATTTAACAATCAATAAATTAAGGGTTTTGTTGTTGTTTTTGAGACGGAGTCTCGCTCTGTTGCCTGGCTGGGGTGCAGTGGCTCAATCTCGGGTCACTGCAGTCTCTACCTCCCGGGTTCAAGCAGTTTTCTTGCCTCAGCCTCATGAGTAGCTGGGATTACAGGCATGTGCCACCACACCTGGCTAAATTTTTTTTTTTTTTTTTTTTGAGACAGAGTCTTGTTCTGTTGCCCAGGCTGGCATGCAGTGGCACAATCTCGGCTCATTGCATCCAACCTCCACCTCCTGGGTTCAAGAAACTCTACTGTCTCAGCCTCCTGAGTAGCTGGGACTACAGGGGTGTGCCACCACACCCAGCTAATTTTTTGAATTTTTGGTAGAGACATGGTTTCACCGTGTTGGCCAGGCTGGTCTGGAACTCCTGACCTTGTGATCCACCTGCCTCAGCCTCTTAAAGTGTTGGGATTACAGGCATGAGCCACCACCCCTGGCCTAAATTAATGTTTTATAATAATCAATTATTTGTGTAAGATTTTCAACTAATAATGAAACCTTACTAATGTTGACAAGGCTAGTAGAATGGTCATTGATATTTCAAATAAGAAGTGTATTTTCTTTGAATTTTTAAATTTTTGTTTAGGTTTTATTTTAATTTTGAACTGTTAGCATAAATACTTCTTTTGATGAGTATTTTCACTTGAAAAAAATCCTTAACAACTGTTAAAAATATATACTAAGTAATTCAGCCTTAATGATTTTTGTTTTTCCTGGCAGCTAGCATTGGATATGTGGAGGAAATTGATGGTTGAACCACTTCAGGCTATCCTTATCCGAATGCTGCTTCGAGAAATCAAAAAGTAAGTAATGACATTTATCTTGCTGAGTCAATTTGATTTTGTTGTTTGGTATGGTTTTAAAGTAGTGTATGGTTGCATAGCTGGTGACTGGCCTTGGGGCTGGTTTACAGTAATGAACCTTATTTTACTTCTAAATGCCAGCTTTTTTTTTATTTTTTTTTTTTTTGAGAAGGAGTTTCACTCTTGTTACCCAGGCTGGAGTGCAATGGCGCGACCTCGGCTCACCGCAACCTCCGCCTCCTGGGTTCAGGCAATTCTCCTGCCTCAGCCTTCTGAGTAGCTGGGATTACAGGCACGTGCCACCACGCCCAGCTAATTTTTTTGTATTTTTAGTAGAGACGGGGTTTCACCATGTTGACCAGGATGGTCTCGATCTCTTGACCTCGTGATCCACCCGCCTCGGCCTCCCAAAGTGCTGGGATTACTGGCTTGAGCCACCGCGCCCGGCCTAAGTGTCAGCATTTTTAAGCTGTTTTCTTTTCTTTTTTTTTTTTTTTGTTGGGGGATTTCTGGTCTTTTCTTATACTCTAATATGCTTAGTAAATAAATAAGTACCTTAGAGGAGCGCAGAGCTGAAACTCTTAGACTTTCTAGGCAGTGCCCTGCGTTGCTTGTATATATTATTTGTTAAATCCCAGTGAGGACTACCTATTCAAGAAAAGATTCTTCTAGTTAGTTGGTTACCTCTTAGCCTCAGTGTTATAATCAATAATGTGGCTAATTTTGTGAGACAAATTTGTGGGAAAACGGGTTCCCCCTTTACCGGTGGCTCACAGTGGTTGATGCTTTTACCCTAGTGCTGTGTGAATACAACTTGGTACAAAGAACGCTATCCTGCAGAGTCCAGAATAGAACGTCCTTGGATCAGCTCTGGCCCAAAGACTCTATGAAACTCTGTCAGTCACACAAAGATACATCTAATAAATTCCAGGTTACTGGAACTGATGTTACAGGAATTATCTAGACCAACAAATTGTAGTGTAATAATGGCCACTCCCCCTACATCTGTGTTCTTCAAGAAGACCCAAATTTGGGTCTGTTGAAATATGAGGAAAAATTTGTCAAAGCCATGGTACTCAGTATGAGACTGCTGGTCGGAAGTAAGGGATTAAACATACACACCCACCCCCACGCCTCACATAAGAAGATAAGAGGATATTTTTACATTTTTAATGCCAAATAGAAAGTAGGTGGTGGTAGCAACTAGTAACTTGATTTTTACAAATTGTCAATGACGGTTTTAATGATTCCATTGTTTTCAGAGAGAGCGAGCTGGAGAGGAAAGGCAATAGTGAAGCAGTTGGGTGTAACCCATTGTTTTTCTTCTTTTCTTTACAAAACTATGAACTAAAAGAGCACTCCCAACAAAACTTTTAAGTTCTAATATCATTTCTTCTGCTAAAATATACTTTTTTTTTTTTACTTGGAATTCAAATGTTTTACTTTAAAAGTATAATGACAATATTGTTACATTTTCTAAATGTACTTTTGTGAAATATCTTTTTAAGTACAGTTTTGTCTCAACCTAGTAAATTTTTCTTAAGTGTGATTGTTAGTTTGCTAAAAATGAATGTGATGAAAAACAAAAGAATCTGTGTAAGAAAAATAATACAACTACAGGATATTACTTCTGGAAAAGATAGATTATCTGGTCTGCTTGTCTTATTTCGTTGTTATAATCAGCTTCCATTAACATTGTTTCACATGCTTTGCTAAGATCTCACTTATTCTTCATGACAGCTCTCTTAGGTAGAGTTCTGCATGTTACAGTTAAGGAAACTAAGGCATATCAATAACAACAGAAATTAAACATGGGAACTACATACTAAAAAGATGCATGCTAAACATTTTGCATGCATCTTCCCATTTAATCCTCACAACACTAGAAGGCTGATACCATTACTGTCACCATTTTACATCCATGACATCCTTGACATGCAGATATGCAAAAGTCAATGGCAATGGTCTGACTCAGATCATTTCTCTCCAGCCTCCATCTAATAATAATTAGGCATTCACATCTGGACTAATCTAACTCTGAATTCATTATGCCTGTCCTTTTTTTTTTTTTTTGGAGAGCGAGTCTTGCTCTGTCTCACAGGCTGGAGTGCAGTGGCGGCATGATCTCAGCTCACTGCAACTTCTGCCTTTCGGGTTCAAGCGATTCTCCTGCCTCAGCCTCCTGAGTAGCTGAGTACCACCATGCCTTGCTAATTTTTGTATTTTTGGTAGAGACCGAGTTTCACCATGTTGGCCAGGTTGGTATCGAACTCCTGCCTCAAGTGATCCGCCTTCTTCAGTCTCCAAAAGTGTTGGGATTACAGGAATGAACAACCATGCCTGGCCTTTATGCCCTTTTTTTTTTGAGATGGAGTCTTGCTGTGTTGCCCAGGATGGAGTGCGGTGGCGGAATCCTGGCTCACTGCAACATCTGCCTCCCGGGTTCAATCGATTCTCCTGCCTCAGCCTCCCAAGTAGCTGGGATTACAGGCATGCAACACCATACCCGGTTTATTTTTGTATTTTTAGTAGAGATAGGGTTTCACCATGTTGGCTGGGTGATCCGCCTACCTCAGCCTCCCAAAGTGTTGGGATTACAGGAGTGAGCCATTGTGCTTAGACATGTTTTATTATTTCTAATAATTCATGCTTGCTTTTGGATTTTCTATGTAGGCTATCGTTAAGTTGAAAGTTTGTTTCCTCCCTGTGTGTGTGTGTGTGTGTGTGTGTGTGTGTGTATGTGTGTGTGTGTGTATGTGTGTGTGTATGTGCACGTTTGTTTGTCATCCATAGCTTTACTGCATTGGCTAGGACCTCCAAAGAGAGGCGATGGATAATGAGGATCTTTGTCTCATTTCTGACTTTAAAGGTTACATACCTAACATTTCCTCATGTAAGATAATGCTTCCTCTAGTCTTTTAATACTCATGATCAGAATAATGAGATTAGCAGGAATTGGTGCTGAATTTGATAAAAATGATGTTTCTTCTATTGAGTGAAGTATATGGTGGTTGCTTTTTTTTTTTTTTTTTTTTTTTTTCTATTACTCTGTTAATGTGATGAGTTGCTTCTATGGATTTTTTTTTTTTTTTTTTTTTTTTTTTTTTTTTTTTTTTTGAGACAGTCTGGCTCTGTTGTCCAGGATGGTGTGCAGTGGTGTGATTGTGGCTTACTACAATCTCTGCTTCCTCCTGGGTTCAAGCGATTCTCCCGCCTCAGCCTCCTGCGTAGCTGGGATGACAGGCACCTGCCACTACGCCCAACTAATTTTTGTATTTTTTTTTTTTTTTTACATAGAGGTGGAGTTTCACCATGTTAGTCAGGCTGGGCTGGTCTTAAACTCTTGACCTCAGGTGATCCACCGATCTCAGTCTCCCAAAGTGCTGGGATTACAAGCATGAGCCACCATGTCTGGCCTAATTTTTGTGTTTTTTAATAGAGACATGGTTTCAAGATATTAACCAGGCTAGTCTTGAACTCCTCAGGTGGTCTGCCCTCCTCAGCCTCCCAAAGTGTTGGGATTACAGGCGTGAACCACCACGCCTGGCCTGTTTATGGATTTCCTAATTTTAAACTATTCTTGTATAACTAGGATAAAGGCTAGGTTGATCCTTGTTCATAACAGTTTTTATAGCATTTGATTTGCTGATGCTTTATTTGGAATTTTGCATCTGTCCCCATGAGTGGAATGAGCCTGTGATTATTCTGTCTTGTAATATCTTTGTCTTTGGTATACAGCTTATCCTTGTAGGATGAATTCATGGGTATTCCCCTCTTTTTCCTTTGAAAAGAAAAGTTTGTATACAATTGGGATTATCAGCTTCTTAAAAGTTTAGTAAAACTGAAAAACCATTGGTCCCAGGGTTTCTTTGTAAGATGATTTGTTTGTTTAAGAAGATTTTTAACAATGGCTCAGTTATTTCAGCTTTTAAGACTAGTCAAACTTGTATTTCTTCTTAAATCAGTTGTGATTTTTTTTTTTTTTTGCAAAATCATTGGGAAGTAGTTGTGTAACAGTATTCTCTTTAAAAAAAGCAAACTTTATTTGAAGTAATTTTAGATTCATAGAAGAGTTAGAAAGCAGTTTCGTGTAACCTGCACCTAGGTTCCCCTAATGTTACAATAGATAGTATATTTATGAAAATGGGTATAACATTATTATTTATATATATATGTTTTATTACACTTTAGGTTCTGGGGTACATGTGCATGGGTATAACATTATTAACTAAACTACAGTTTATATGCATTTACCTTTGCACTGATGTTCTCATTCAGTCCAGATCACAAAATCACATTTAGCTGTCATGTCCGTATTCTGTGGAGTCTTTCCTTTTGACATATGACCATAAAAATTTTAAAGAGTAGTGATCAAGTATTTATAGAATGTCCCTCCATTTTTGTTTCCCTGATGTTTTCTTATGGTTAAACTGAGGCTATGGGTTTTTGGAAAAATACTGGAAGGTAATGTGCCCTTCTTACCAGATTAAATCAAGGAATAGATGGTGTCAACATGTTTTCTCACTGGTGATAACTTTGATCATAATCATTTGGTTAGTATGTTGTTTTTATGTTCACCTGGAGTAATGTCTTCATAATATTGCTTATTCACATTTTCCTTTTTTGATCACTTTTATTAGAGGTGTCTGTATTTTGTTAGGTTTGATTCCCCCTAAAGAATTGACTTTGTTTTTATTTTTTATTTTTGTATTTGTTTGAGACAGTTTCTCTCTTGTCACCCAGGCTGGAGTGCAATGGCGTGATCTTAGCTCACTGCAGTTTCCACCTCCTGGGTTCAAGCAGTTCTCTGCCTGAGCTTCCCGAGTAGCTGGGATTACAGGCGCCTGCTACCATGCCCAGCTAAGTTTTGTATTTTTAGTAGATATGGGGGTCTCACCATGTTGACCAGGCTGGTCTCGAATTCCTGACCTCAAGTGATCTGCCCACCTCGGCCTCCCAAAGTGCTGGGATTACAGGCATGAGCCATGATGCCTCGTTCTATTTCATATTCCTGTAATTAGAAAAGCTAATATTCACCTACATGTCTTAATATGATTAAGACTTTATAGTTTGTAGTGAGTGCAATTCAGGTATTCTTAATCACCAGTATTAAAGTTTTGAATTGATGGGCTGCTATCTACTTTGTTAAAATTGAAGAAGTGTCATCTTAGTATTGACGTAGTGTCTTGAACTTTACAATCAGTTTTCCTTTTATTTCTTGAAATGACATCTAATGTAAACATTAACTATCATAAATATTAACTCATAAATATTAACTAACATAAATATTAGCTGGGATATGAAAAAAATCGTTAAGATTCATGCATGTACCTTTGTAGTTCTTTACACTTCGTTTAGACCAATGGAATAAGGAACCATGTTTTAGCATACTTTGGTATATTTCCATAGATATTTGTATTCTCAAGAATATTTTGTGTTATACCTTGTTTTAGTGATCGTGGCGGAGAAGACCCAAACCAGAAAGTAATCCATGGGGTTATTAACTCCTTTGTTCATGTTGAACAGTATAAGAAAAAATTCCCCTTAAAGGTAAACAGCCTCCTTTACAAACATAAATAATCAAACTGTTAATTTCTTAAACTGCTTGTTCTAATTTCTTCTAATATGATGTAATTGATTTATTCAGTTTTATCAGGAAATCTTTGAGTCTCCCTTTCTGACTGAAACAGGAGAGTATTACAAACAAGAAGCTTCAAATTTATTACAAGAATCAAACTGCTCACAGTATATGGAAAAGGTAAGAAATAAAACATATTAAATAAATTTCTCTATTTGGTATCTGGCCTGGTTTTATTTCACATAATTCTTAGTATTTTTGTTGTTGCTGTTCTTTTGGCAGAAAAAGATTGTTTATTTGATCAATAACTCTGAGTTATGGTTATTATACCATATCTATTGACAAGTCATTGCTCTTGTTATAACAGTTTCCTCAGAAAACAGTACCCCTCCTGTTTCATCATAGGTGATGCTTTTTGATGCTTGGTTTACTTGTCCTTGAAATTAACATATACGCATATTCTTGGCAGAATAATAAACTGGATTTCATGCTTAGTGGTTTAGAGAATAGTATAAGAGCAGAAGCTTTGTGTTTAGGTTTTTGTCTTCCTTTAAAATTAAAGGAAAATATGGTAATTCTAGACATTTGGGATAAGTCAGTAAGTCATTCTTTTGGTCTGTAACAGTTCTTGGAAGGCTAGAAACAATCCCACATGAGGGTGTGGTTTTTTTTTTTTTTTTTTTTTTTTTTTTGAGACACGGTTTTGCTCTGGTTTCCAAGCTAGACTGCAGTGGCTTGATAATGGCTCCCAGGCTCAAGTGGTCCTCCTGTCTCAGCCTCCCACGTAGCTGGGACTATAGGCACACACCACCATACCCAGTACCTTTTAAAATTTCTTAGGCCGGACACGGTGGCTCACACCTGTAATCCCAGCACTTTGGGAGGCCGAGGGAGGTGAATCATGAGGTCAGGAGTCAAGACCAGCCTGGCCAATATGGTGAAACCCCATCTCTACTAAAAATGCAAAAAATTAGCTGGGCATGCTGGTACAAGCCTGTAATCTCAGCTACTCGGGAGGCTGAGGGAGGAGAATCGCTTGAACCCAGGAGGTGGAGGTTGCAGTGAGTAGAGCCTCCACTCCAGCCCGGAAGACAGAGTGAGACTCCATCTAAAAAAAAATTTAAAAATTTCTTATATAGATGGGGTCTTGCTGTGTTGCCCAGGCTAGTCTCAGAACTCAACTCAAGCAGTCCTTTTGCCTCAGCCTCCCAAAGTGCTGGGATTATAAATGTGAGCTGTTGCACCCAGCCAAGAAATTTTAATTCATCACTAAACCCATACATACTAGTTATTATATGTTAAATTCCATGTATATTTTCTCACTAATAGAAGAAAAATGGTCATACAAATTAAATCACCATATATAAGATATATTAGAACTCCTAGCCAGGTTTTTTCATCTGCATTGTTGGATTTCAGGCTTTTTATTTTTGGATGATTTGTGTTAGTTTATGTAGCCAAGAAAGGTCAAGTAGTGTAAGTGGGTGAGCTGTCATCCTACATCCGTAGGTCACAAGTCACAAAGCATCAGTGCTTAACAGATACATTCTTCTGTGGTCCACAAAGCCCTGATCTAGAGGTCTTAGTTGTTTCAGTCTCTTCCTGCTTTTGTTACTGCTTAGCACTGGCCCCTGAGCAAATTATCCAGAACTTTCCCCCATCAATTAAATTCAGGTTATACTAGATGACTGGTTCTTAGCTCTTAGTCCTTTTTGCACCTTAGACTCCTGTTGAAGCCTCTAGATCCAGCCCTAAGAATCACACACAGATTATCTGTGATATATACACCTTGCTCTTTCTGGCTCTCAAAAGGATGCCACTAGCAAATGGTGGCAATAGCTCAGATGTCTGTCAGAAGTTGAAAGGATAAGCAAAGTGTGGTACACACATGCATTGAAATATTATTCATCCTGTGTGGGGAAAAACTCTCTCAAACCATGCTTTTCCTCTACTCACACCACAGCAACAATCATCAGCACAGAAGGCTTCTGTAAGCAAAGGTGTGACTCTCCTCCCACACACCAAACAGCAGACACCAGCCAGGTGTTCTCCAGTTCAACTCTAACCCCATCTACTTGAGATAGCGGCTGATCCCACAGATTGAGGGCTGAGTCTCCTAGACTGCCCCGCACATCCCCAGACACCAATCACAAGTCTGAGCCTCCAGACGACTTTCAAGTTGCGACTCTGGGTTCCATTAATTTGCTAGAGCAGCTCACAGAACTGAGGGAAACACTCACTTAATGTTTACTAGTTTATTAAAAAGGATTTTTTTTTTTTTTTTGAGACAGAGTCTCGCTCTGTCACCAGGCTGGAGTGCAGTGGCGTGACCTCAGCTCACTACAACCTCTGCCTCCCGGGTTCAAGCGATTCTCCTGCCTCAGCCTCCCAGGTAGCTGGGACTACGGGTGCGCGCCATCACGCCCAGCTAATTTTTGTATTTTTAGTAGAGACAGGGTTTCACCATGTTGACCAGGATGGTCTCGATCTCTTGACCTTGTGATCCACCCACCTCGGCCTCCCAGAGTGCTGAGATTACAGGTGTGAGCCACTGTGCCCAGCCTTAAGAAGGATATTTTAAAGGATACAAGTAACCACATGGGGAGATACATAGGGAAAGGTCAGAAATCATCCCAAGTGCAGGAGCTTCTGTCTCTGTGGAACCCAGTCTTCTTGGATTTTTGTGGAAACTTCATGATGTCCGTAGTCTTTACCCCAGAGTATACGGTGGGGTTTTCTCTGGGGAGTCTCTTATGACCCACAGTCAGAAAGGTGGGACAAGATTAGAGTCCTGCCTTGAGGCAGGTGGAAGGAGGGTAGGAGAGAGATTCTGTTTCCTGAGACCTAACACACTCAACATTATAACTAAAGACTGGAACTAGGGATAAGGAAGTTATGAACCAGGAACCACAGGTGAAAACCAATGTGCATATGTATCACAACACCACACAGCCTTAAAAAATCATGGACAAACCCTGAAAATATTAATGCTGAGTGAAATAAGCCAGACACAAAAGGGAAGGGCAAATATTCTATGGTTCCATTTATAGGACGTATCTAGAACAGGTAAATTCAAAAGGACAGAACGTAGATTAGAGGTTATCAGGGGAGGAGGATGTGGGGATTTGTTCCTTAAAGGCTATAAAATTTCTGATTGGGGTAATGAAAAAGATTTGGAAGTAGACAATGGAGGTGGTTACAAAACATTGTGTTATTTAATGCCACTGAATTGCCCACGTAATAATGGTTAATGTAAAGTTTATGATCTATATTTTTACCACAGTTTAAAAACATTGATAATGTAATATTCGAAAACCACTGAATTGCACACTTTAAATGGGTGAATTATATAATATGTAAATTACATCTCAAAGTGTAAAAAGGGAGGGCGAAGCGTTGGAATAAATTAGGTTTGGAAAAGAGTGTTTATTAGAAACGCTTATTTCAGGCTGGGCACAGTGGCTCGCGCCTGTAATCACAGCACTTTGAGAGGCTGAGGTGGGCAGATTACACAAGTGTAAGAGTTCGAAACAAGCCTGGGCATCGTAGCAAAACCCCATCTCTACAAAAAATTTTAAAATTAGCCAGGCATGGTGGTGTGGTCCTCTGGTCCTCACTACTTGGGAGGCTGAAGTGGGAAGATCGCTTGAGCTCAAAAGAGGCAGAGGTTGCAGTGAGCTGAGACTGCACCACTGCCCTCCAGCCTGGGCGACAGAGAGATCCTGTCTCACAAAAAGAGAAAGAGAAAGAAAAGCTCTTATCAGGAAATAATGTTGGACGTTAGCTTCAAGGGCAAAATCCTGGGCTTTGCTCTCGGTTTAGTTAATTGCGGGCTGAGTCAGGACAGCCTTTCTGCCTCCCTTGCTGTGATCCTCTGGGTTTGGCTGTTCTTTCCCCCCAGGGTTTTTAGAGCTGTTTGAAGCCCCGCATTGGGGCAGTCCAACCTTGTCTACCTTTCTCTTGATATGCACCTCTCTGCCCGAAGTGATCATGTTTTTTTCCCCCTTCTTTTATCCTCCTTCACCTCTCTCAGACCCACTGCAATTGCTGTTGCATTAAGTTAATTTAGCAAGCAGATTAAAGTCACTATCTTATGCTCTGAATGACTAATAGGCGTAATCCTTTTTATTTGTTATAAAAATAGCCCTTAAAGGATTTATGGTTAACCAAAGTGCCTTTCTGAGCTGATGTGATATGTGGTGAACACTTCTGTCCTCTAGTCCAGGGGTCCCCAAGCCCCAGGCAGAGGATCAGTACTGATCTGTGGCCTGTTAGGAACCGAGCTGCACAGCAGCGGGTGAGCAGCCGCTTTGTGAGCATTACCGCCTGTCACAGCAGCAGCAGCATTAGAGTCTCATAAGAGTAAGAACCCCTTTGTGAACTCTGCGTGCGAGGGGTCTAGGTTGTGCGCGCTCCTTAGGAGAATCTAATGCCTGGCGATCTGAGGTGGAACACTTCATCTGGAAGCCACCTGCCCCCACCAGCGCTGCCCCCACTCCATCTGTGGAAAAAATATCTTCCTCGAGACCAGTCCCTGGTGCCTAAAAGTTGGGGGCTGCTGCTCTAGACCCCTTCTTGCCTAGCCTCGGTCTGTGCCTTTGCCCCGAACTCTTGGCTTCAAAGTGTAGCACAATAGGAAACACAGGACTGTGGGACCCTGCTCAGTCTTGAGCCTCATTTTTGTTGAAAATTTCTGATACACTTTCCAGGAATGCTGTGCACTCCCAGAATCACCTTCCGGTGCCCAGGCCAACTCAGCAGCACGCTCCAAAGGACCAGGGGTGTATAGGTCCCTGAGAGCACTTAATTTTAGAAGCTCTAACTACACAGCTTCATGTTACAGAGTGCTTCCAAGCCTGGGCATTTGTATGTGTATGTGTTGTTTTCTCTTGAGAGAGAAATTATTCAGATTGTTTTATTATCTTCCTTATTGGCTAGTGTTAATAACCAGTGTTATTTGTAGCTCAGTGCTTTATGTAGGATAAACTTAAAGATCTTGATTGACATATTTGACTATGGCTGAATATATATTTACTTTCAAAAATTTTCTTTTATTATTTATTTATTTTTGAGATGGAGTTTCCCTTGTACTGCCCAGGCTAGAGTGCAATAGTGTAATCTCGACTCACTGCAACCTTATCCTCCCAGGTTCAAGTGATTTTCCTGCCTCAGCCTCCCGAGTAGCTGGGACTACAGGTGCCTGCCACCACACCCAGCTAATTTTTTGTATTTTTAGTAGAGATGGGGTTTCACCACGTTGGCCAGACTGGTCTCGAACTCCTGACCTCATGTGATCAGCCTACCTTGGCCTCCCAAGGTGCTGGGATTACAGGCATGAGCCACCGTGCCAGACCTTATTTTTATTTTTTTGAGACAGTGTCTCACTCTGTCACACAGGCTAGAGTGCAGTGGCAAGATCTTGGCTCACTACCCTTCCCCCATCTTCCGGGTTCAAGCGATTCTCCTGCCTCAACCGCGCAAGTAGCTGGGATTATAGGAATGCACCACCACCTGAGTTTTGCATTTTTAATAGAGACGGGGTTTCACCATGTTGGCCACACTGGTCTCGAACTCCTGACCTCAGGTGATCTACCTGCCTTGGCCTCCCAAAGGCCAAGGATTACAGGTGTGAGCCACCATGCCCTGTCCCTACTTTCAAAACTTTTAATGAAATCTTTAATGTGATAGTAAACTGTCATGTACATACAGTTCCATTTTACAAGAGGAGATACCAATATAAAATAATTAGATTCATGTACTTGATCTTGATATAATTTATTTTTTAGTTTGATATTCATACAGATCACCTGTTCTGATTTTTAATCATCTGTACGCACTTTTCCTGTTACATGTCGTGTTGCCCATGTAATAGAGTGAATGGTGTAGGTAAATGAAGGCAAAATGCAGAGTATTTAACTTTAATTCTTGCTTATAAGACTGGTCGAAAGTAGATGACACAGCTAGTAGCTTAAATTAAAATGTAAAATGATTTATGGACTGTGGATTTAAATTGCTTATGTAACCCTTATTTCTTACCTTTGCCATGTTTAATTCAGCTGTTTAAAGTTTGGCTGAGTTACTTGCTGAAATTACAGATTTTTCCTCATAGTAAAACTTTGTATCCATGACTGTAAGAATATATTTCTATAGGTCCTAGGTAGATTAAAAGATGAAGAAATTCGATGTCGAAAATACCTACATCCAAGTTCATACACTAAAGTGATTCATGAATGTCAACAACGAATGGTAGCAGACCACTTACAGTTTTTACATGCAGAATGTCATAATATCATTCGACAAGAGAAAAAAAATGGTAAGTGACACCAAACAAATATAAGTAGAAATTCAATTATAAATGCTTCTTTTATATCATCTTCCAACCACCCTTGATTTAGTGCATATTTTAGTAATAGTCTTTAAAATATTTGAAATAACTTTTTTACAGATTATTAATAGTTTACTTTGAAAGACTGTTTTGGGAAAGTGTTTTCAAAGAGTGTTCTAAAGTCAGAAGAAAGTGGGAAATTGTGTTTATACATTTTTATATGTTATAAGAGCTAATTTCCTTAATGCATTTAGAATTCCTGATAAAAAGGAATAAAGGCAGAGACTCAAATAAAATATAATAAATATAATTATATAATATAAAAATCAGCAATATCTGATTTTGTTTTTAAAAATGCATTACTTTTATAAGCAGGAAAGATAATAAATGTGTGTTATTTATTTATTTATTTGGAGATGGGAGTCTTGCTCTGTCACCCAGGCTGGAGTGCATTGGCATGATCTTGGCACACTGCAAACTCCGCCTCCCAGGTTCAAGCAATTCTACCTCAGCCTCCCGAGTAGCTTGGATTACAGGTGCATTCCACCATGCTGGGCCAATTTTTGTGTTTTTAATAGAGACAGCGTTTCACCATGTTGGCCAGGCTAGTCTTGAGATCCTGACCTCAGATGATCTGCTCGCCTCTCCCTCCCAAAAAGCGCTGGGATTATAGGTGTGAGCTACTGTACCCAGCCATAAATTGACTTTTTTTTCCCCCCCATATCAGACCACTGATATGAAAAGACCACTAAGTAGTCCCAGGCTGGAGTACAGTGGTGAGATCTCGGTTCACTGCAACCTCTGCCTCCCGAGTTCAAGCAGTTCTTCGGCCTCAGCCCCCTGAGTAGCTGGGACTACAGGCACCTGTCACTGTGCCCAGCTAATTTTTGTATTTTTAGTAGAGACAGGGTTTCAGGCTAATCTCGAACTCCTGACCTCATGATCTGCCTGCCTCGGCCTCCCAAAGTGCTGGGATTACAGGCATGAGCCACCATACCCGGCCCAATGTTGTTTAAAGCAGCATAGATCCAGGGCAATGTAGTCAAAACACAATAATTTTATTTTAATTCTGAAAGTCACTATCTTGAAGAGTATGATGGAAAGAATTTAAAGGCTAGCAAAATTTACTGTAAAAGCTATAGTAATTAAGACAGTGAGGCACTGGTACAAGGACAGACAGATATCTCAATAAAATAAGAGACCCCAGAAACAACCCATGCACATGTGGCCACTTGATGTAAGACCAAGATGGCGCTGCAGAGCAGCAGCTGAAAGATGGTCTTTTCAGTACACAGTGCTCAGTCAATAGGATATCCATTTGAGAAGAAAATGATTTTTGATCGCTACCTCAGATACCTATACAAAATCAGTTCACTATAGTTTTTTTGTTTTTGTTTTTGGTTTTTTTTTTTGAGATGGAGTCTCACACTGTCACCCAGGCTGTAGTGCAGTGCCGCAATCTTGGCTCACTGGGATCTGCCTCCTGGGTTCAAGCAATTCTCCTGTCTCAGCACTCCCAAGTAGCTGGGACTACAGGCGTGTGTCACCACACCCAGCTAATTTTTTTGTATTTTTAGTAGAGACAGGGTTTCACCATGTTGGCCAGGATGGTCTTGATCTCCTGACCTTGTGATCCGCCCTCCTCGGCCTCTCAAAGTACTGGTGTTACAGGCGTGAGCATCCACACCTGGCCCTACTACAGATTTTTAATCTAAATATATAAGGTAAAACAATGACACTTCTAGAAGATAATATAGGAGAATATCTTCATAACCTTGAGACAAGGAAAGATATTTTAAATAGGACACAAAAAACACTAACCACAAAGGAAAGATTGATCCAGTAGACTACATTAAAAGGAAAAACTTTGGATCATTAAAAGGCCATTAAGAGGCAGGTGGATTTCTAGAGCCTAGGAGTTCGGCACCAGCCTGGCAACATGACAGAATCCTGTCTCTGCAAAAAATACAAGCGTTAGCCAGGTGGGGTGGTATGCACCTGTGGTCCCATCTACATGGGAGGCTGAGGTGGGAAGATTGCTTGAGCCTGGAAGGTGGAGGTTGCAGTGAGCCAAGATCCTGCCACTGCACTCCAGCCTGGGTGACAGAGTGAGACCTCATATCAAAAAAAAAAAAAAAAAAAGCCATTAAAACCACTGCATCATTAGAAGACAGTTATAGGGTAATGTAGCTGCAATATTAGAGATTTATATCTAAAATATAAAATGGTCAAAAAACAGGCACTGCAGAATATAGGATATCCAGACGTCCAATGTCCAATAAACATAAAGAGATAATCTCATTAAATAAGGGAATGCAAATTAAAACCACACTAAGATATCAATAATTATATTTTTATATAAAATTTAGACGACTGGAAGGAGGTGTTGAGAAATAGGAAGTAGCAGGAGCTTATTAAACACTGAAGTGAGAGTACAAATCAATGCAACTACTTTGGGAAGTGGCATTGACCGCTAAGTGGAATATATTATGTATATTTTACGATCTCGCGGTTCTACTCCGGAATGTATGACCCCTGCCCTCCCCCTCCACCCCGCACCTCCCGACTGCCTATGGATGGATGGACATGTGTACAGAAAGACATACAGGAATGTTCATAGTAATATTGTTCGTAATAGCTCCATAAACTGGAGCAGCTCAAATGTCCAGTAATGGCAGAATGGTACAGTATATTCATACAATGAAATATTATAGAGGAGTGGAAATGGACAAATTAAAACCACGTACAACAACATAGATGATCCTTATACATATTTTATTGTACACAAGAAGCCAGACACGAAAGAATTATGTGATTCCATTAAGTTCAAATTCATCTGTGATTTAACAGTCAAGCAGTAGTTAACTTTGTGGAGAAGCAAGAGTGTGTGATTGGAAGGGGCATGAAGGGGACTCCTGGGCATAGGTCATGCCTGTTTCTTATCCTGGTTGTGATTACGTGGGTGTTGTGTGTTCACTTGTAATAATTCAGTAAGATAATACACTTACGGTTTGTATACTTTGCTGTTTATGTGTGATGTTTTAATAAAACGTTTAAAATAAAACCCACTACACTGAGAGATCATTATTCACCTCCCAGTGTCGGAGATCAAAACGTTTATTTGGTAACACATTGTTGGCAAAGGGACTCCCTGCTGTTGGCAGCTCTGATTGATTAGAAGGATCTGTTTACGGCTGTGCAGGGTGGCTGATACCTATAATCCCAGCACTTTGGGAGGCTGAGGCGAGCAGATCATGAGGTCAGGAGATTGAGACCATCCTGGCTAAGACAGTAAAACCCTGTCTCTACTAAAAATACAAAAAAATAGCCGGGCGTGGTGGCACCCACCTATAGTCCCAGCTACATGGGAGGCTGAAGCAGGAGAATCACTAGAACCCAGGAGACGAAGGTTGCAGTGAGCCAGGGTCAGGCAACTACACTCCAGCCTGGGCAACAGAGCGAGACTTCATCTAAAAAAAAAAGGATCTGTCTGTAGGATTAAACTTTGACACAGCAACCTCACTTTTAGGGGTTTATACTACATACATTCTTGCTTGTGTATAAGATTATTGATTGCAACATTGAAATATCAAAAGACTGGAAACCACCTAAATTTTCGTCAGTTGTTAAGAAACTATAATATATCCAAATAATGGAGTACTGTGCAGCTGTAAAACACATAGAAATGCTTTATGCACTAGTAGGAAAAGACCACTAACTTAAAATGTGTTCTGAAACGACAAATATACAAAATACAGTACACTGTATTAAAAATGGTGAAGGGAAGAATGTATGTATTCACTTGAATTTGCACAAAATAGCTTTGGGAAGATGTTAAATAATCACATACATTTCCTGTGGGGAGGGGGCTTGGATGGCTGGGAGGTGGGTGTGGGGAACTTTTCTCTGCATACTCTTGTACTTCTGTACTTGGAGCCGTATGTTACCTAGTAAGTGAAAAATATTTGGGAGTTACTCATCACCTGTCTGTCTCCCTCAGACATGGCAAATATGTATGTCTTACTCCGTGCTGTGTCCACTGGTTTACCTCATATGATTCAGGAGCTGCAAAACCACATCCATGATGAGGGCCTTCGAGCAACCAGCAACCTTACTCAGGAAAACGTGAGTCGTGTGGGGAACTACAGTGGTTTCCTCATAGTCAGATCCATCATGGAGTCTTTCCTTTGACCTTACTGCTTTGAAAGATCAAAGAAAAAGTCTTACCGTGCCAACAAAAGAAATATCTTTATTCTAATGTTTTAAACCTAGAATTTGTTGGACTTATTTTGGAATTATTAAATTATTAGAAAGCTATTGATGAGCTAGGCTGCAGCTTGCCTATACAGAAGTGTCCATTCAACAGTTGTTAACTTTTCACAGAAAATTTAGCTTGCCATTTCTAAGTAACTGTGTTTTTGTGTAATTGGCATTGATAACATGGTTCATTGTCATGGTACTAGTACTGATCAGTGGTAATATAGACAACTTGAAATTTTACTTTGTATGTTCTCTGAATTTGGTTGTCCAGGAAGCAAATTTAGATTAAAACAATCTTCTCTAAGTATATGCTTGCTGCTCAGAATACCCAAAACAATGACCTTTATGTCCCTGATACTCATCTTTCTTGAGTATTTTGCCAATTACGTGACTATAACAGTTTGTCTTTCCTATTGCCAAATCTTGTTATTACTGGTGACGGTTGACGAGCAAGAGAGACGTAACATCAGATGTTACTGTCTCTTTTTAAGTAGAGTTGTTTGCTCTTCATCCATAAGATGGTATCAGTGTGTAGACATCACTGTTCAGGAGCACTTTTTAGAGGTTGTTACCTTAGCTGCAGATTGGTCTTTGGCAAATAATAATTTTTAGTTTTAATGTTCTGCCACAATAATGTCTAAGTTTTCTGGTTTTTAAAATTTCTTCAAATTCCTTTTCACTCAGTTTTCTATTTTGTAGAACTATTAGTTTTTAGTATTCAGGTTTATTCCTCTGTATTATTAATCAAACTGACTAGTTTACATTATTATGTTTATAGATTCCATGTCAAATGACATTGAGCATAGAAACATAGAATTTTGTGTCAAGGCTGGGAGGTGGAAACATAAGTGAATACATTTGTAGTAGATTCAAATCCAGCTGACTTAGTTAACTTCTTCATGATTATCACCATGAAGAAGTTAACCAAGAAGAATAGTTCTAATATTAGGTATTAGAAATACCTAATAGTGCAAAAGTGAATTTTCCCACTTATCAGGTATTTCTTCTCTCTGAGATGTGAGGGATTGTCTTGCCGAGTTCAGAGGGTCTCTGTTCTCAGGGTTACTGGCTTTGAAACTCTCCTCTCTTTCAGCCTTCAGTGACTTTGCAAGCAGTCTTTGCTTACATAAGCCTCTATGAAAGTGATAGACCTGGTAGTTCAGATCTTGTTATCCTTAAGATAAGTGATTTCAACACAGTAGAAAAGTGTGCTTTCAGTGCATTCTTCTGGCAGATACTAGACAGTCTATGAAATTAGCTCGTTGTGTTGAATGACAAGCTATTTTAAACACCAAAATTAAAAATTTTTCTTTTTCTTTTCTTTTTTTTTTTTTTTTTTTTGAGACGGAGTTTCGCTCTTGTTACCCAGGCTGGAGTGCAATGGCGCGATCTCGGCTCACCGCAACCTCCGCCTCCTGGGTTCAGGCAATTCTCCTGCCTCAGCCTCCTGAGTAGCTGGGATTACAGGCACGTGCCACCATGCCCAGCTAATTTTTTGTATTTTTAGTAGAGACGGGGTTTCACCATGTTGACCTGGATGGTCTCGATCTCTTGACCTCGTGATCCACCTGCCTCGGCCTCCCAAAGTGCTGGGATTACAGGCTTGAGCCACCGCGCCCGGAAAATTTAAAATTTTTCAAACTGTCTTAGCTAAAACAATTTTCTGACAAGTGTGCATGTGTAAAACATGATTTCCTTGAGGAAAAATTTACTCCTAAGTCTTTAATAAGCCTAGTAGTTTTATCCTTGAACCTCTTAAAATGTGGTTTTGTACTTATATTTCATATTTTTAGATGCCAACACTATTTGTGGAGTCTGTTTTGGAAGTACATGGTAAATTTGTTCAGCTTATCAACACTGTTTTGAATGGTGATCAGCACTTCATGAGTGCATTGGATAAGGTAAGTTTTAAATACATATATAGTAAAAGTATACAAAGCTCTATCATTCTTTAGGCAGTTTCAGGATTAGACTTCTAAGTATGAGATTTCTGATCTAGACATGGAGATTAAGTAATTTTAATATGAAAGTCAAAATAGAAATAATAAATTTTAAAGTATTTATTTATTTTGAGATGAAGTCTCTCTCTTTCACCCAAACTGGAGTGCAGTGGTATGATCTTGGCTGTCTGCAAGCCCGCCTCCCGGGTCTAAGCGATTCTTCTGCCTCAGCCTCCCAAGTAGCTGGGACTATAGGCGTGTGCCACCACACCCAGCTAATTTTTGTATTTTTAGTAGAGACGGAGATTCACTATGTTGACCAGGTTGGTCTCGAACTCCTGACCTCGCGATCCACTTGCTTTGGCCTCCCAAAGTGCTAGGATTACAGGCATGAGCCACTGCGCCCAGCAATATAACTTAAATTATTAACTGAATAGTTAAATTGAATGTTTGTGGAATTTCCAATGATTATGCTATATAAAGGAAATTTTTAATCTGATATCTTCTGGATAGACCTGCATAATTTAAAAAATTTTAATACTGATTTTTTCCTTTGGCCATAATACTTAGGCTATATTGAATAATAATTGAAAAGAAAATAGATATGTTTTATATGAACTTTCGTATACTTTAAAGGAAAGTTGCTTTCAAGAGTGTAAAATTTTTTTTTAAGTAGTGTTACTTTATCTGTTTCAAATTTCAGTAATGAGTTACGGAGTATCTTCCAATAGCAACAACATGTACAGTTATTTTGTAATTAGAGAATAAAGTCAGAGGAGTCTATCGTGTTAGGTATGAAAATATGAACAAACTATCAGCAATGCTGTGTTTTATGTGGTGAGGTAATTTTGGATGTACAGATTATGGCTTATATATATTGAACTAGCTGTACTTTTTCCCTGTGGCTGGTCGTTAATTATGGCCTGTCTTTTATTTAGGCACTTACATCAGTTGTAAATTACAGAGAGCCTAAGTCTGTTTGCAAAGCACCTGAACTGGTAAGTTTGGTTGTTGCTCAAAAGTAATGTTACGAAAAGTCAGTATTAGAAAATGAAAACTGAGAATATCAAATTAATTTCTTGTAACCTTTCTCAGAAAAGTACAAGGAAAATTGTCTACATTGTATATAATTTGGCATTTATGTAAGGAATACAATATACCACGTGTCTTTTCTTAAGGAATAACCAAAGAATAAAGTCTTTCATTTTACAAAGTTTGGATTTTAACATATGTCTATTTTGAAATAGTTTGCATTACTATTCATGTAGATTCTGTTAAATCTGAAATCTAAAGGAAATTGGGTAACCTTTGAAGGAAACTTTTACAAGGTTTTTGTAACATTTTCTAAAAGTACTTGTTCAATGTCAAATTATAAAACCACTCGAAACTCACCTGGGTGTTCTTTTAAAAATTTATCTTACTTATATCAGTTGCTTTATTGGTCAGTAAGTGATGACTCAATGTTGGAATTTGTTCTAGTTCTTTTAAAAAACTTTATGATGTATACTTTATTTAGTTTACATTTATGATTATTACATAGAGCTTTTGAAGCCAGGTGTGGTTGTGCATGCCTGTAGCCTGAGCTACTTGGGAGGTTGAGGCAGGAGGATCCTTTGAGCCTAGGAGTTTGAGACTGCAGTGAGCTATGATCTTGTCTCCTGCAATTCAGCCTGGGCACAGAGCAAGACCCAGTCTCTAAAAAAAACAGCAAAAACTCTGTCCATTGAACTTATTTTGTATCACCACTTTGCCTGTGTTGAGGCGCGATATATACAGAAGCACCCTTTTTAAGATGTATTATCAATTTCTACTTGAGCTTGCTAAGTACTGTGACAACTTACTAAAGAAGTCGGCGAAAGGGATGACAGAGAATGAAGTAGAAGACAGGCTCACCAGCTTCATCACGGTGTTCAAATACATTGATGACAAGGACGTCTTTCAAAAGGTATGTTGTGAACAGAAAAATTTCATTTGTGTTTTAGTCAACTTTATTACTGAATGCTAAATCATTAGAAAGGAAGTAATCTTAAAAAATATTTTTAAACGTAGTTCTACGCAAGAATGCTGGCAAAACGTTTAATTCATGGGTTATCCATGTCTATGGACTCTGAAGAAGCCATGATCAACAAATTAAAGGTAATGTAAGTCTCTAATCCTGTACTGTCCTAGAAATTCATTTACAAGCACATGAAGATGTTCATTGCAGCATTGTATGCAGTAATAGGAAACAATTCATCTGGTTCAGTGTATATTCGTATATTTACACAGTGGGCTATACAAATGCTGTATTAAAAGGACAAAATATATATGTTTATATGAAGATTCACAGCTGGGCACAGTGGCTTATGCTTATAAATCCCAGCACTTTGGGAGGCTGAGGCAGGCAGATCACTTGAGGTCAGGAGTTCAAGATCAGCCTGGCCGACATGGGGAAACCCCATCACTACTAAAAATACAAAAATTAGCCAGGAATTGTGGCACATGCCTGTAATCCCAGCTACTCGGGAAGCGGAGGCAGGAGAATCACTTGAACCCGGGAGGGGGAGGTTGCAGTGAGCCGAAATCATGCCACTGCACTCCAGCCTGGGTGACACAGCTAGACTCCGTCTCAAAAAAAAAAAAAAAAAAAAAAAAGATTCACAAGCTAATCAGTATTAACAATAAAAAATCATTGCTATTTATAAATGAGTACACCTAAAATATTCCTTTAAGTACAATTTTGGAATGCAGTTCCATTTCAGTTTATTTTTACATCATTTCGGCTTGCTTATACACTGACAAGTAAGTGGTAGCAGGTTCTTATTTATCTTGTGTTACTCAAGAGTTAAATTTTTTTGCATAGTAGACGTTTTGAATACACATGTGCTCCTTTTTCTTTTTATAAGAGATAGGGTCTCCCTATCTTGCCCAGGCTCACTCTAACTCCTCGGCTCACGCAGTCCCCTCGCCTTAGCCTCCTGAGCAGCTGGGACAACAGGCGTGTACCACTGCTTCCAGTTGCTGTGTGCTCCTTTTTAAACCTACAAAAAAAAAAACCCTTAGCTTTTAATTTCTAAAAGTAGTGTTGGTCAGGCATAGTGGCTCACGCCTATAATCCTAGCACTTTCGGAGGCCAAGGAGGGTAGAGTGTTTGAGCTCAGTAGTTTGAGACCAGCCTGGGAAACATGGCAAAACCCTGTCTACCAAAAATACAAAAGTTAGCTGGGTGTGGTGGTGTGTGCCTCAGTCCCAGTTACTTCGGAGGCTGAGGTGGGAGGATTGCTGGAGGCTGGGACGTTGAGGCTGCAGTGAGCCATGATCACATCACTACACTCCATCCTGAGTGACAGAGGAAGACCCTGTCTCTAAATAGATACATTAATTGCAAAAAAAAAAAAAACAAGTAATGTTAATGGAACACGGAGCTTTTTATGTTTCGAGATTAGAGATTCAGGTTTTCTGACCTGGTAATGACAGAATTTTGAGTAATTTTAAAGAAATAGTTTTCTTCATCACTCAGTAGATGCTATTAAAAATATGCCTGAGGCAGGAGAATTGCTTGAACCCAGGAGGTGGAGGTTGCAGTGAGCCGAGATTGCGCCATTGCACTCCAGCCTGGGTAACAAGAGCGAAAACTCTGTCTCAAAAAAAAAAAAAGAAAAAAAAAATGCCTAAATAGCTCTTTTCCAGTGGTCTATTGGCTGATGTATTCCCAGTAATCATTTATGTAATCTTTCATTTGATACTGTCTGTAAACCTTATAAGACTCACAGCTGTGGCATATGCCAGTAGACCCACTACTGGGAGGCTGAGATAGGAGGATTACTTGAGCCCAGGAGTTTGAAGTTGTAGTGTGCCGTGATGGCTCAAGTGAGTAGCTACTGCACTGCAGCATGGGCAACAGTGAGACCCTGTGTCTTTAAAACAAAACGCAACAAAATCCTTATACAGTATCTTATGTATAAAAAAGTTTTTGTTTAAGGGGATATTTATTGTTCATAAATCGGTGGTTTTCATTCACCTATTTAAAATATGCCTTTAAAAAGAAAGGAAGTTTGAATTAGGTTTTGATTAGCTGCTTTGGGTTATGAAGAATATATTACTAGTCCTTGGGTGTAAGTGTAAATGCAAGGACCTTTGACCAAAGACCTAGCAATAGTGACACATTCTTATTAACCAATATGACTTATTATTTTTCTTTTAAAGTCATATATTTTCTAAAACTTTTTTATAGCAAGCCTGTGGTTATGAGTTTACCAGCAAGCTGCATCGGATGTATACAGATATGAGTGTCAGCGCTGATCTCAACAATAAGTTCAACAATTTTATCAAAAACCAAGACACAGTAATAGATTTGGGAATTAGTTTTCAAATATATGTTCTACAGGTATGAATATGTGTTTTACTATGACCATTTACTAATCATTTCAGTACTTCGATAAAAAGGATTCATAAATGGATACCCGATTACATTTGGTTCTGTTAGTAGATCGTGGCTTCCAAAGTTCTATTGATTTGGGCTGGGCGTGGTGGCTCACACCTGTAATCCCAGCACTTTGAAAGGCCAAAACGGGCAAATCTCTTGAGCTCAGGAGTTGCAGAACAGCTTGGCCAACATGATGAAACCCCATCTCTACTAAAAATACAAAAATTAGCCAGGCGTGGTAGTATGTGCCTGTAATCCCAGCTACTGGGAGTCAAAGGCAGGAGAATCACTTGAACCCCAAAGGCGGAGGTTGCAGTGAGCTGAGATTGTGCCACTGCACTGCAGCCTGGACGACAGAGTGAGACTCCGTCTCAAAAAACAAAGAAGTCCTATTGATTTGGAATGAAATGTGCCATGATAGAAATACTCAGATTTCATCAACATTTTGAGAAAGAAAAAAATTTAGATGCTTAGATTATTTAATAAATGTGTACTTTCAGTTCAGATGTTGATCTGTTCAGCTTTTTATTTTATTTTTCCTTCTAGGCTGGTGCGTGGCCTCTTACTCAGGCTCCTTCATCTACATTTGCAATTCCCCAGGAATTAGAAAAAAGTGTACAGATGGTAAGTTTGCAGGAAATATATTAGAAGACTAAAGGAATTTTAACAACTATCTTTCTATTATTATCACCTTTAATATTTTTTCAAGGTCTTAAGGGTTCCTGTGATAAAAATAGATTCACAAATTACAGTCAGTCTGCCCTTAGGAATAATATGTTATTGTAGTTACTAATATTAAAACTAAAATGCCAAGAATGTCATACAGTTCTTTGTCAAAGCATGTCTCTTATTTTGAATAAATCTATATTCTGCTATTAAGAAGTTTTAAATTATAAAAATTTTGATATCAGAAGAAGGCTTAGAATTCAACACTTAAGTCTTTTCCGTGGCGCCTGGAAGGCGTATAGCTGCTTCAAGATGAAGCTGAACATCTCCTTCCCAGCCACTGGCTGCCAGAAACTCATTGAAGTGGACGATGAACGCAAACTTTGTACTTTTTATGAGAAGCGGATGGTGACAGAAGTTGCTGCTGACGCTCTGGGTGAAGAATGGAAGTGTTACGTGGTCCGAATCAGCGGTGGGAACGGCAAACAAGGTTTCCCCACGAAGCAAGGTGTCTTGACTCATGGCCGTGTCCGCCTGCTACTGAGTAAGGGGCATTCCTGTTACAGACCAAGGAGAACCGGAGAAAGAAAGAGAAAATCAGTTCGTGGTTGCATTGTGGATGCTAATCTGAGCGTTCTCAACTTGGTTATTGTAAAAAAAGGAGAGAAGGATATTCCTGGACTAACTGATTGCACCGTGCCTCGTCGCCTGAGGCCCAAAAGAGCTAGCAGAATCTGCAAACTTTTCAGTCTCTCTAAAGAAGATGATGTCCAGTATGTTGTAAGAAAGCCCTTAAACCAAGAAGGTAAGAAACCGAGGACTACAGCACCCAAGATTCAGCGTCTCGTCCCTCCACGTGTCCTGCAGCACAAACGGCGGCGTGCTGCTCTGAAGAAGCAGCGGACTAAGAAAAGCAAGGAAGAGGCCGCACAATGTGCTAAACCTTTGGCCAAGGGAATGAAGGAGGCTAAGAGAAGCGCCAGGAACAAATTGCGAAGAGACGCAGACTTTCGTCTCTGCAAGCTTCTACTTCTAAGTCTGAATCCAGTCAGAAATAAGATTTTTTGAGTAACAAATAAATAAGATCAGACTCAAAAAAAAAAAAAAAAAAAGATCCAACGTTTAAAATATCACTAGTTTTCCTTTTGAATTTTGAGCAAATACCTCATTCAACCCTTGTAATATTTTTATTTCTGTCCTATAATGTAGGTAATACATGTGAAATAACTGCTAGTAGAGTAAGTAGTAACAGGGCTTGATAGTGGTCATAGTTTCATGGAAATAGTAGAGGAGAGTCCTGTAACCAGTCAGGTAGATTTCAGGAAGGCGAGCATGATGGACTTTCAGAATAGGAGGCTAAATTAGGACTTCTTACATCATCTTTGAAAAGAGGTTGTATCATAGACTATTTTAGAAACTATGTGAAGAAGAGCATTTGTGCAGACATTCATTGGATGGGAAGACTATAACCCAAGGTTATTACAAATTTTACAGAAAGGATACATCCCAAAGTGCTGGGATTACAGACATGAGCCACCCATTGGCAGTCTTTTACATTTCTCTTTAAAAATCCTGTGTCCTAGGAGCTGGCAGAAATGAAGTTTTCCTTTAGTTTTTTCTTTTCTCTCTCCTTGAAATAATTATTTTCCATTTCTAGTTTTTAACTTCTTAAACTTTATCAATTGATGTATAGCCTTCATCAGGTTTTAGTTCCTCTGTTTACAGATAGGAAGTGAGTTTCTTTCTGTCTGTAAAATTCTGATTCCAAAAATACTGTTCTCTCCATTTGGATTATCTCTAATTACCAGTAGAGGGAGTTTGTTCTTTTTTTTTCTGGTAAGTCCAAGTTTTCAGATACATGGGCTTGAACTCCGTTTGTATACTTAATAGTGTACAGTTTTCACATGTAAATTAATTCATCCTGCCTTAGTGATTTGCATTTTTTATACCTTAATCTTAAATATAACTATTTATCAAAATTTACTTTTATTTACACCAAAGTATTTAAAAACTGTGGAATTAAAGCTGTAATTAAAAGTAATTCATTTTGTACTTTAGGCCTACAGATCTTAATTGTTATATTTCTTTTTTTACCTAGGCCAAAACCTGAATAATACTAAGAAGTATCTAAAGTAGTATATATTAATGTAGCTATATATTAGAGGTAAATAAACTCATTGAATATGAAATGTTAATTTTTAAGGCTCTTTGAGATCTAATTAATGCCCTTAAACAGTATTTGAAAAATGTTGGGTTTTATCCTACTTACTTTAAAATAAGAAGTTTAGTCGACATATATTTCTTACTTAAGAAGCTTTGCTAACACAATTATTTTAATGATAGAATCAAGGAAGATTTTATAACTTTGGTCTTTGTAGTACCGCATGAATTGATGAATTTATTGGAGTCTGTTCTTGACCAGCCATATAGATATGAGAGTCTTTGAGGTCGGATTATAAATGTAAGGATGAATCTTCTTTTGGCATATTGATGTTATCATCAATAAAACTTTACCAAATGGTACTACTGAAGAGGTAAAACATGTTTTAAAGCTTGGAATATACATCTTAAAGCCAGCTTTGCACTTTAAATTATGGGCATTTTTAAGCTGGAATTTCTCATTTCCAAAAGTGTTTTGAGGAAAAAAAAAAAAAAAGATTTTTAAAAGTTTGATTTTGCTTTTGTCCAGAGATTCATTGTAAATATTTTATAGATAAATAGTGAATTATATAGTAATGACTGATTTGATTGATACCCTGGGGATTATTAATTTGTCAGATCATACTTCTCAAATCCCCTTATGATGTATTTCAGTTTGCTGTTTGTCCGGATTGGAACCAAGCGGGCAAGCTGAAGTATTCCAGGTGGTAGTCATTTCCCATCTTCCTGCAAAGGAATTGGTGGATCTGCTGGTAGAGAAGGATGCTGCACCATTAGAGGGAAAGTAGGCTCGACAGATTTCAGCTCCCCAGGACTAGGCAGACCTGGAGTAGTAACTACTGAAAGAACTGACTGATTTGCTTGGTTGTAGCTAATAACTTCTGCTGTTAAGGCGTGGTCATAGTATATAGCTGATAGGTCAGTCATTGCCGACTGCTTTATGTGAACTTCCTTTTTAAAGTACAAAAGGTAAACTTTGATAGACAAACAAAAGCTTTAAGTATGTTACATATGGTATATCATGCCAAAAGTTTGTCCAGAATTCTGAATTATGGCGTAATGCAGTTCATTTTTTAGTTTTATAAAGAAATTGAATTTTTATCTTTTTCACATTCAGTATCATTTTTCCAGTTTTGTGTTTGTTTTCTTTTGTTTTTGAGATAAAGTTTTGCGCTTGTTGCCCAGGCTGGATGGAGTACAGTGCTGCAATCGTGGCTCACTGCAATCTCCACCTCCCAGGTTTAAGCAATTCCTCTGCCTCAGCCTCTCGAGTCCCTCAGCTGGGACTACAGGCACACACCATCACACCTGGCTGATTTTTTGTATTTTAGTAGGGATGGGGTTTCACCATGTTGGCCAGGATGGTCTCGATCTCCTGACCTTGTGATCTACCCACCTTGGCCTCCCAAAGTGCTGGGATTACAGGCGTGAGCCACCTCGCCCAGCCTCATTTTTTCAGTTTTTATTATGTACTAGCTCTTTATTAAAGAAAAAGGAATTCAGTGTTTTTGTCCTGTAATTACACATTCAGTCCAGGGAGGAATGTTTAAAATTTCAAGGCTACATTAATAGAATTTAAATTTAATTGTTAGCAATAATATCAGCAAAAGGATATCCAGAGACACAGCATAAAACTTCGTATTTGTGTCTGATTGGATGTGGAAGTTATATGTTAGCAAATGGTAGATTAGAAATGAAGGTGGGGCGGGTGTGGTGGCTCACGTCTGTAATCCCAGAGTTTTGGAAGGCCAAAGTGGGTGGATCTCCTGAGGTCAAGAGTTTGAGATCAGCCTGGCCGACATGGAGAAACCCTGTCACTACTAAAAATACAAAATCAGCTGAGTGTGGTGATGGGTGCCTGTAATCCCAGCTAGCTACTCAGGAGGGTGAGGCAGGAGAATTGCTTGAACTCAGGAGGCAGAGGTGTCAGTGAGTCGAGATCTCGCCATTGCACTCCAGCCTGGGCAACAAGAGCGAAACTCCGTCTCAAAAAAAAAAAAAAAAAAAAGGTGGGTTTCTGTTTTCATGGTGAAATATATATGTTGCCGTGTTTGGTTAGGAAGTGAAATTTATAAAGCCCACAATAGTATCATTCAGAAATGATAATGAGTCACTGACTATGTCATTTCTGATTTCATACAGAGCAGTGCTGTGGTTTAGGGGAGAAAACTCTAGAACAGATTGTCAGTTAAAAGAGCTGGAATAATATGTGTATGACCTTGATTAGGGATCATAGGAACGTGCTTTCTCCTCTGTAAAAGGAGATGGTATACCAGATGGGCTGTAATGTATTTTTTAATGTGAATGTCTTTTATTGCTTTTGTTGTACAGTGTTAATTAACTAGGTAAGTTATAGTAGCTAAAAATAATGTGTGTGTGTGTATGTTTTTTTTTTTTTACAGTTTGAATTATTTTATAGCCAACATTTCAGTGGAAGGAAACTTACATGGTTACATTATCTCTGTACAGGTAAAATGTATTTAATTATATCTGGCTTAGTAAAATTTACCTGATACGATTATATTAATTTAGAAAGAGATTTTCTATGGCCCAATTATAATTTTTAACCTTTTCTCCTCCATCAACCTTTCTCCATTAACACAACTAACAATGAGATTCAAGTATAGCAGTTTTTAATAGTATTTGCTAATTATACTGTTTATAATCTTGCTGCTTTTAAAGAAATGTTCTGACTTTATACTGATTTATTACATTTCTGTAGCCAACCACTACATTAGCAGATTTATTTAGAAACTCAGATTTGATGGGTCAGACACAGTTAGAAACTTGTGTGCCAGATCCCCTTGCCAGTTTCATTATTACAGCATCAGAAGGAGACCTAACCATTTGATTTTTACTTGTCATACTGCAGTAAAGCAATAGTAAAGCTTTTTGCAGAAAGTCCCACTTAATTTTCAATAGTTGCTAATTTTTAAAAACTTTAATCAGAATCTGATTTCCTTTGCTGCTTTCTGGAACAATGGAGTCCACTTATTTACAGTAAGGTTAATACCTGAAGCATTGTGAACTGTTAGTGGTTGCTTTTAGTCACCTGAAGTTGTAAGCCAAAGCAAACACTTGAATTTTCTTTTCTTTTCTTCTTTTTTTTTTTTTTTTTTTTGCTAAAATATGCTTTGACAAGTTGATTGAATCACTTTTCCTTTGTACAAGAAGGAAAGGGTATATATGCTAATATTTCTTAGAAGTGGTACAGGAAAATCATTTGCCGTAGCTTTTATTAAGAAATGTTTTCTATCCCCTCCCCAAGAGAGATTTCATCCTAGAAACTGATACTTGCTGTTTATTTGACTAATTTACATCTTGGGAACATAATGGCTCATTATATTAGTAATACATTTTGCATTATTTGTGTAAGGTGATCGTTATTGAGCAAGTTGGACATTCTAATTTTTAAAATATTTTTTGAAATGAGATTTTCATTGATAGTCTTAATGGTCGAAGATCAAACTTTTTTTTACCTTTGGCTTGGCACAGTGGCTCACACCTGTAATTCCAGCACTTGGGGAGGCTGAGGTGGGTGGGTCACTTGAGTCAGGGAGTTCGAGACCAGCCTAGGAAACATGGCAAAACCCCATCTCTGCTGGAAATCCAAAAATTAGCCAGGCATGGTGGAGCACATCTTATAGTCCCAGCTACTTGAGAGGCTGAGGTAGAAGGATCACTTGAGCCCAGGAGCTCGAGGCTGCAGTGAGCCATGATCATTCCACTGTACTCCCACCTGGCAACAGAGCAAGACCCCATCTCAACCAGTCAATCAATAAGTTGACCTTTAATTTTACAAATTTTCTATTTCCATTTTGTAAATATAATTTAAGAAAAAAATGCTGGATCAGGGTTTTAGTTTTTTTTTTGTTTGTTTGTTTTTCTAAGAAAACTAATATATCTTAGTGTAGTTCGATTTAGCTTCCTTTTGTTTTCCATGAATATATCTGTCTTGGGGAGTTTAAACTCTTGGTTATTCTCATTATTTCAACAGTAATCAACGTGTCTCCTAAAGTAATTTTAATAAGGGGCTCATTTTTTTCATAACAACTAGTGCTGTATAGGAAGAAAAGAAATTTATGCACATAATTTTTTAGCCATTGGAATTGAGTCTGAAAGTAGTCACCAATATCACCTAAATAGGAAAGAGAGTAACTTTCTTTCTGTTTTTGAGCTATTCTAAATTTCCATGCTGATACATAATAATTTGATTTGGGGAACTCTTTTGTTTGTTCATTTCTTTTATCTTAATATTATTTGTGTTTTAGTTAAAACCAAGTAGTTAATTCCTTTGGAAAGATAAGTTGAATGAAAGTTGAAAGAAATGAATTCCTTATAAGTTCATTTTTTGTTTTGAAATCACCTAAGGTACTGAAGTGAATCACACCTGTGACCTGTCAGTGAAACCAGGAGTTAAGAGTTTTTCTTCCCAGCTTTATTAAGCTATAATTGACACATAAAAATTGTATATATTTATAGTGTATACTGTGATGCTTTGCTATATGTTTATACTGTAAAATGATTAACTCAAGCTAATTAACATGAGTAGCATCTCATGTACTTTTCTTTTTTTGTGGTGAGAACATTGAAGGTCTGTCATAGCAGTTTTCAAGTTTTACTCTGCAGTATGGTTAACAGTCACCATGCTTTGCCATAGGTCTCTAGAACTCACTGGTCCTAACTGAAACTTTGTCTCCTTTGGCCAACATGTTTTGTTTTATTTTTGTTTTCCGTTTGTTCATCTAACAAAAAGATTCTCACACACTATGTGTATTGAAGATGCTTGTTCTAGATGACCCATATATGGCCTAAGGCTCCAAGACTTCTTTACAGCACTGGCTCCGAGGCTGGGCAGATTGCTCGGAGTTCCGTTCCTTGAGAACTACTGTTACTTCTGCTTAAATATAGAATGAAATTATTCCTTCCTACTCCGTTTGTACATTCCCCGATCATTGAATACCCAAGAAAAGGTCAATTTTTGTTTTGTAACACATGAAGAGTCTTCACATATGGTTGATGGTACACAAAGTGGTATTTGGGGGAATTTAGAAGCAGGAGACCTGTGGTTGAGTTATTAGCTCACAACTTAACTAGCTGTGTAATCTTGAGCAAGTTACTCCCCAGTATCTGTGTCAGGCTCCTTTGAGCCTGTTTCCTTACCTTTATCTTTGTAAAATTCATTGATTAACTCAGAGAACATTTTCTGTGTCGACAGTGGACAGAAATAAAATACAGAGCCTCGACCCTCAAAAAAAAGCTCATGTCTAGTAGGAAGACAGGCAGGTACATAGGGACCATACAGTGTTTTGAATGTGGTAGAGGCCACCCCAGGGTACAGAATGGTGGTGGCAGTCAGGTCCTGGCGAGGGAAGGCTTCTGGGGAGATCACACCTCACCTCGTTTTCAAGAACTAATAGGGCCAGGTTCAGTGACTCACATCTGTAGTCTAACACTTTGGGAGGCAAGGCAGGAGAATCCCTTGAGCCCAGGAGTTCAAAACCAGCTTGGGCAACATCATGAGACCCTGTCTCAGGGAAAAAATAAAAACCACACACACACATAAAAAATAAAAAGCATGAATAGCACTTCACCAACCTAGGTAAAGGAGAGTGTTGACAGTGTGTTACTAACAGAGGTCGGGATTTTAAGAAACAGTCTATGATGCCGGATGTGGCAGAGTGAGAAAAATCTTGAGAATTCCACTGGATTTATGACTAGGGCTTTGGTTAGAATTAACTAAGGAATAGTTTGATAAAGACATACAGATACTTGATAAAGAGATATAACCAGACAGTGTAACAGAAACCATTGCCCTATCTGGATATAAATAAGTTTTGTTGGTGGCAAAGCGAGAAGTTGGAGAGATTCCTTGTCAGTTGCTGAAAGACACCTTGAGAAATGATGAACTCAGGGAAGATAAAACTTGACCGGACAGTACATAGTATGGATCAGGCTAGAACTTTGTGAACTCTAAATCATAGTATGTGTTGGTAGTTACTATTGTTTGGCAAAATAAAAGTAACACCATTTAACTGTGCATACCTTACAAGGTAACGATTCTATTCACTAAATTCGTCTCGTTTTTGTTTTCAAATACTTCCAACAGCTAAAAATAGGGAGGGGTGTTAATATTGTCTAATGTCCAGTCCATGTTTAAATTTCCCTGATTGTCCCAAGGTGGTGGCTTGGCTGTCAGAGGTCACTAATTGCATTTGGTAGTTAGTCTTCCTTCCACCTCCACACCCCTCAGCATTCTCTGACATACTGTTTGAACAGACCAGGCCAGTAGTCTTGTAGAATATCCAGTGCTCTAGATTTGTTAGATTACTTATTTGTGATTTTTAACATTTGTTTTCTATTCCTCGTATTTTCTGGAAGGTGGAAACTAGTTCTAAAGGTTTGATTATACTCAGTCAAGTATTGTTGGCAAGGATATTTCATAGGTGGTCCTGTGTATTTCATATTGCATTATATCAAAGGCGTCTAATGTCAGATTGTCTCACTATTAGAGATGCTAAATTTGGTCACTTGATTAAGGCAGTAACCACCAGATATCTCCATTTAGAGGTACTCTTTCCCCTTTTCAATTAGCTTAGCAGGCAGTCTGAGGGATGATGCTTTGGCTCATGAATACCCTGTTCCAGGAACCAAATGTAGTTTTAGCCTCCACTGATGATCCCTGCCAGAATCAGTTGTTTGGTTACTGATTGAAAGTGGTGTTACTCTATCATGCCTTCAGCATTGATTAACTAACATTCTTTTGTAAAGAAAACCTTTCCTGAGAGTAGAGAGCTGACACAGACATTGAGGAGTGACTTGCATGAAACTATTGTTGAGAGTTCAGCCCACACTTTATTTCCTGTCATAACCGCTGCTTGAATTATGGTTGGCTTGCTTTAATTATGCATGTATCAGAATGTTTTGTTTTAGTTTTTAGTTTCTTAGGGTTTGCCAACCTATTCTGCAGGGTAAATCACCACTCTTTTCATTTCTCTGTTTACATCACAGTAATTAAATGAATCATCCAAGTTTGGGGTTTCCTTTCCTGCCCCTCTGTCTTCCCACCACTTCCCCAGTCTTTTCAGTAAGAGTACAGTGCTAAGAGAAGTGGGAAGAGGTCATTGTACCCCTGACCCCTGGTAAAGTATTGAAAAGTAGCAAGAAAGTGCACAATGCAAGAGTGAACTTAATAGGAAGGAAATGATGCTTTGCCCCTTGCACAGTCTCCTAATGCTCTTTGAGTCTCGTGGTGCTGAAAGACGACTTGTGTGTGGCAGAAGGCTCAGGCTGTTTTCAAACCCATGGCAGCATATTATAACATCAGTGACATCCTGGCTGACGATCTCACTTAATCATCTGTGTGCTTGATGCATACTCTGCTGCTTGTTTCTGCATATGATGAAGTCATTGCAGAAATAACAAAATGCAATTTATATGTTTTACTTCTTACCACATTTTCCAAACTTAAATGTTGGTGAGAGTCCTGTTTATAGAGAGTATTAATAGTATACTCCAAATGACAATTTTTTACACAAGCTGTTTCTATGAATTGGATATTGAATTATATATATATATATATATATATATATTTTTTTTTTTTTTCTTTTAAGACAGAGTCTCGCTCTGTCACCCAGGCTGGAGTGCAGTGGCACAACCTCAGCTCGATGCAACCTCCCCCTCCCCAGTTCAAGGGATTCTCCTGCCTCAGCCTCCCAAGTAGCTGGGATTACAGGCATGCATCACCACACCTGGCTAATTTTTTGTATTTTTAGTAGAGACACTGTTTCACTGTGTTAGTCAGGATGGTTTTGATCTCCTGACCTCGTGATCTCTGCCTGCCTTGGCCTCCCAAAGTACTGGATTACAGGCATGAGCCACCATACCCGGCCTGAATTTAATATATTAAACATCCTTTTGTGATAATTGAAAGGGTTAGAAATTTTTTCTCTTGGTATTTCCATCCAAATAATTCTGAAAAACATTTCTGAATATCAGTTTTATCTGAAATAAGTCAAGGCATAAATGAAAATAATCAAGGTAATAATGTATGTGTGATGATATTAAGCTAATGAGTTGACTCATAGCCTTTAAAATCTTTAATTAGGTAATGAATAAATAAAGGAAGCAGAAAACCTTAATCAGAGTTACTAATTATCCTTGAGAGGGAAAATTCAGTCTCTGGGGTAATTTCATGTGATGTACAGCTTCCTTGAGGTAACAAAGAAGAGCTTTAAAAGAAAATCTCATGTTGATTTTATTTATAATCTATTCAGCAGTCAAGTAATGCAGGCCGTGTATGTGTTAGAGTCACCAAACCACAGCTTCTTGCTTTAGGAAGCAATTCTTGATTTGCATCACTTTTTTTACATGTTATGGAGCATTACAGAGTGCAGACATGGTTGTCCTATCATTCATTATGCACTTTTCAGCGTGCTGATGTCATGCTGCTGTCTCCCACGATGTTGCAGAACTGTAGGATGTGTAATACTTGCTCTGTCTCTTACAGCTCTCTTTTTTGAGACAGATACTCACTCTGTTGCCCAGGCTTAAGTGCAGTGGTTGCAACTTGGCTTGCTGCAACTTCCAGCTCCCGGGTTCAAGCAATTCTCTCTCTCTGTGTCTCTTTTTTTTTTTTTCTTTCTTTCTAAAGAAGAATCAAGCAATTCTCATACCTTAGCCTCCTGAGTAGCTGGGCTTACAGGCATGTGCCATCATGCCTGGCTAATTTTTGTATTTTTAGTAGAGGCAGGGTTTTACCATGTTGACCAGGCTGGTGTCAAATTTCTGGGCTCAAGTGATCTGCCTGCCTCGGCCTCCGCAAGTGCTGGGATTACAGGCATGAGCCACTGTGTCTGGCCCATACAGAACATTTTTATGAGAACATTCAGATTAAATGTATTTTAAAGTTTAACCTATCAACGATTTTAATAAAAGAATGGGTCTGCCTATTTGTCTCTCCTTTCATACCTGTTTGCCTCTAGGAAGTTACTAGAAAGAAAAATGTTATTTATGAGACATAATAGCATTAATTTTGGCAGAAATTATGGCTTAGGGCCGCAAAAGCATTTTCCCTGTGGCTGCAGACCTCCTAGGAGGCTTGAACCTTTCCCGGGAGAGCCCAGATTTGGACAGCACGTGAAGCAGTTGCTGGTATCATGTTCCCCTTTGTCCATTCGCCTTCTGCCACCTCCTTTTATTGTTTGGTGTTTTTGGTGGTGGTGTTGTTTCTGCTTAAGTCTTAGCCTTTCTATTAATATTTAAAGACTTTTTTTGTTTTTTGAGATGGAGTCTCGCTCTGTCAACCAGGCTGGATTGTAGTGGCGCGATCTCAGCTTACTGCAGCCTCCGCCTCCCAGGTTCAAGCAATTCTCCTGCCTCAGTCTCCTGAGTAGCTGGGACTACAGGCGTGCGCCACCACGCCCAGCTAATTTTTGTATTTTTAGTAGAGAAGGGGTTTCACCATGTTGGCCAGGCTGGTCTCAAACTGACCTAAAGTGATCTTCCTGCGTCAGCCTTCCAAAGTGTTGGAATTAACAGGCGTGAGCCACTATGCCTGGCCTTAAAGACTTTTTTTAACCTACTGGTAAAGTTATGATAGCTTAATTGATTTATACTATATACTCAAAACTAATGGCCTTTCATCCTCACCTCCCTGAGAAACAAAATGACTACATTGTTAACAGCAATGGGTGTACAACAATTTAATAAAATTATTGGTTCACTCTTTCAGAAGAAAATGTCTGAAATAAACAATTATTACTCAAGTAATTTTGAAGTGTTTTTTTGAATGGTGAGTTCACTGTCAGTTTTTGTTTTAATCGTAGGTGAGGTTAAAATGAACTATTTGGGCAAACCATATGTAGCCATGGTTACAACATACCAAATGGCAGTTCTTCTTGCCTTTAACAACAGTGAAATGGTCAGTTATAAAGAACTTCAAGACAGCACTCAGATGAATGAAAAGGAACTGACAAAAACAATCAAATCATTACTTGATGTGAAAATGATTAACCATGATTCAGAAAAGGTATGTAGTAATATTCCAAAGAATTTAAGCATCATCAACATTAAATCTTTTTCATGAGACGTTTGCAGTTTTAAAGTAAGGCTGTAATTGTCAGTGCGCCTTATGCTCTGGAAGGCACTTGTATCTGCTGCATTGCTGCACGCTCCGTAGAGCTGGGAGCATGAGGCATCACAGAACATGCTGTGTGAGTTGGTGCCATGTGCCCTTTATAGTTTGACTTTATTTGTCCTCTGTGACAGCTTATTGAATAATTGCAGAATTGCGATCTGGAAGATGTTGATTAACTGAGGTTTTGAAACTAGCCTTTAAAAGATTTTCCAGGTTTTTGTTTTTTAAAATGTGCTTAATTTCATGGTTCTATAACAGGAAATGACAGCCTGTTGATATTTATTTGTATATATATTTAATATGTGTAACTCCATTCCAAGTGTTCTTAATTTCAGTAATTTTTTCTAGTTATAAGATGTTGTTGCTTTATTGTCATAGTATATCCTAGATGTTTAAATGGTTAAAAATGCAACAGAGGTGGTGGGATTGTGTATCGCCTTCAAATTATTGTGCTTATAAGAAAAAAATTCCCATAAATAATGTTTTGTTTTTACTTTGGTAAATTAATAACCTGCAGCTTATTTCTCTCATCAGTTCATTTTGCTGACATTCCTAAGATTATGATGACATTTTATAGTCTATAATTGACCAACTGTAAAAGGTATATATTCTGAAATTCAAATCAGTGTTTTCATAACTTAGAGAAATTATTAGTTTTTCTGGCTTCAGAATCTTAGCCAAATATGGATTGATTTATTTATTTTTGAGATGGAGTTTCGCTCTTACTGCTCCGGCTGGCGTGCAATGGCACGGTCTTGGCTCACTGCAACCTCCATCTCCCAGGTTCAAGCGATACTCCTGTCTCAACCTCCTGAGTAGCTGGGAGTACAGGCACCACCCCTAGATAATTTTGTATTTTTAGTAGAGATAGGGTTTCACAATGTTGGCCAGGCTGGTCTCGAACTCCCGACCTCAGGTGATCCAGCAGCCTCAGCCTCCCAAAGTGCTGGGATTACAGGTGTAAGCCACCGTGCTCCGTCAAAATAGGGATTTCTTAACATTAATTAATCATGGTTTTTACTTTTAGGCTAGTAAGTGCTTAAAGGTTTTATGTTTTTTTCTAAAACATGCTATTTTTGCTGCCCAGATATGTACAAAATAAACATAGAATTCATGTTTGCATTTTAAATTTTATTTTATATTATTTTTATTTATTTTTGAGACAGGATCTCGCTCTGCCACCCAGGCTGGAGTGCAGTGGTGCCATCTCAGTGCACTGCAACCCCCACCTCCTGGGCTCCAGTGATAATCCCGCCTCAGCCTCCCTAGTAGCTGGGACCATAGGTGTGAGTCACTACACAAGGCTAATTTAAAAAATGTTTTTTTGTAGAGATGGGATTTTGCTGTGTTGGCCAGGCTGGTCTCAAACTCCTGAGCTCAAGCAGTCTGCCCATGTCAGCCTCCCAAAGTGCTGGGATTACAGACATGAGTCACCATGCCTGGCCTTTAAGTTTAATAATCTGCCCATTCCTTAGCAGAATGTCTTAGATTATTATTGATTATTATTGAGGATTTGTTCATCTTCCAAATGCCTCTTGATTCCGCTGCCAGAGAAATTCCACTCGATGATATCAGTGGCTTTCTGAAGCCTGATACAGAAGTTGTTATTCTAAAAATTGGCTTAGCAGTTTTCCCCTGAGCAAAGGCCACTTGCTTCTTGAAGAGTGAATAAAACATGGATTGAAGGGTAAACGCTTTCACCGTCACCCCAGGTCACGGCAAATTGATGCTGTGTGCTGCTGGAGGCACAGCTTTCCTCTGCTGTCAGGCCATGACAGTGGGTATTTTGTTACTGCAGCATTTGTAAAACAATTTGATGGTTTGGTTTTTCAGGATGGGGTGATGGAAAAGTTAGGAACTTTGGTGTTTCATAAAAATTAAAATGTCAAACTATAGGCAATGAGCTTGACTCTTACTTTATCAAAAGGTAGTATATGTAACACTAGGCTCAGAAAATAGCTTATTCCTAAATATAAACTGCTTAAGATTCTGGCAGATGTAAAAGTAGAAAATAATTGGGTTTTTCCTGTTTGTTTGAACAAGAGAATTTTCTCTTAATCTATAATTTATAATATGAAAGTTGTGAGAGTGAAGGCTTTTTTGCTTGATCATTAATGTAGCAGCGTTGCTTGCAGCAAGCTGTTATTTAATGATTCGGGTTTTTATAAATATAAATTTTATTTTTAAATGTAGGAAGATATTGATGCAGAATCTTCATTTTCATTAAATATGAACTTCAGCAGTAAAAGAACAAAATTTAAAATTACTACATCAATGCAGAAAGACACACCACAAGTAAGTGCTTTTAATGTCACATTGTTTGGGGGACAAACATTTAAGCATTGGACTTTACGTAATTTACATTGAGATTGTGCAGAACTTCGTACAGCAAAGTTAATAATAAGATATGGCTTTTCTAGTTTTTTGTTTGCATTTACTAACTTTACAATCAAACAGAAATCTCTACTTGTATTTTAGTTTTTTCTAAGGGAAAAGGTATGGTTTTGTAGTATTTGCTTTTTTTTTTTTTTTCTTTAACAACAGAGTCTCGCTCTGTTGCCCAGGCTGGAGTGCAATGGCACGATCTCAGCTCACTGCATGCAACCTCCACCTCCCTGATTTAAGCGATTCTCCTGCCTCAGCCTCCTGAGTAGCTGGGATTACAGGCGCACACCAACATGCCTGGCTAATTTTTTTGTATTTCTAGTAGAGATGGGGTTTCACTGTGTTGGTCAGGCTGGAGTATTTGCTCTTAAACCATTGGACTGTGTAACCTTGCTTTGCATTTTCTCGAAAAATTCCCACATTGAGAAGTAATAAAATCTCATATTTTTCATTTGTAAAATAAAGTTCTATAGCTCTTATCTTTCAAAGAAAACTTGTCAGTAGAAAATGCTTCTTAAACTTACATGTGCAAATGAGCCACCTGGGCATCTTGTTAAAATGCAGATTGTGGACCAGTTGCGGAGGCTCACATCTATAATCCCAGCACTTTGGGAGGCTGAGGCGAGTGGATCACCTGAGGTTGGGAGTTCCAGCCTGACCAACATGGAGAAACAGTATCTCTACTAATAATACAAAAATTAGCCAGGCGTGGTGACGCATGTCTGTAATCCCAGCTACTTGGGAGGCTGAGGCAGGAGAATCGCTTGAACTTAGGAGATGGAGGTTGAGGTTGAGCCGAGATCGTGCCATTGCACTCCAGCCTGGACAACAAGAGTGAAACTCCGTCTCAAAAAAAAAAAAAAAAAAAAAAAAAAAAATGCAGATTGTGATCTACTGGGTGTGGAATGAGGTCTTACTCCTGACAGGTCGATGTGAGTAGTGGACTTCTGCTCTTCGTTCCTTTAACGCATCAGTGATTGTTGCTTTGGTCTGGGATAGGCTGTTTCTCTATCACTTAGGCTTCCTGATTGTCTCCAGTGTGCAGTCCTGGGGCTGGCGCAGGATGCGAAGCTAATATTAGATGTTAGACCCTCTCCACAAACTTAATTCCCCATGGTAGAGACAAATATGAATTGCCATTTACTTTGAAACCTAAAATGGTCAAGATTCCATTTTCCTCTAGGCTAATAAATAATAATTTGAAGTATATAGATTGTATTTTGTCTTTGAAAAGCTGTGAAGGAGATCCTGTGAATGTGGCATGGCCTGCTTCTATGCCTTGCTTCTCCTGTGTTTCTTGAGCTCCGTGGCTCCATAGAGATAGGCCCCGTCTCCTGGCTTCTCTGCTTGAGCCAAATAAAATGGCACTTCACAGCTCTTCCCTTTGACGCCTGATCCAGTATGCATTTGGAGCTAATTACTGCAGTTGACACAACTCCATCTAAAAGCATCGTGATACAGATTCTGTAATCACTGAAAAGAAACTGATCTTGCAGATTATTGCTGTGTCGTCCTCTACTGCCTCTTTTCCTGAACAGTACAGTTTATAATAATGTAAATGTTTTCTAATGACTCTCAACTTTAACCCTGGAAACTATAGATGTTTTCTCAGTGGTTATGTGATATTAACACAACATAACTGTATAATTTGCTCACTGTTGATTAGAAACGTATTGTTGTGGCACATGCCTGTAATCCCAGCTGCCCAGGAGGCTGAGGCATAAGAATCACTTGAATCCAGGAGATGGAAGTTGCAATGAGCCAAGATCGCGTCACTGCACTCCAGCCTGGACGACAGAGTGAGACTCTGCCTCAAACAAACAAACAAAAAAAAATTTGCACTCACTGATAAAATGAATTTAAAACACATTCAGTGACTTGATGTCTTGTTGGCTTTTTTCTTCTGTAAAACAGGAAATGGAGCAGACTAGAAGTGCTGTCGACGAGGACCGGAAAATGTATCTCCAGGCTGCTATAGTTCGCATCATGAAAGCGCGAAAAGTACTTCGGCACAATGCCCTTATTCAAGAGGTAAAAGGAGGGCAGCCCTCAGGGCTTCTCGGGGTAGGGGGCGTTGTCAGTGTACAGACTCAGTCTCTTTCTTCTTAAAGAGGATACAGAAATAAACAGATCCTCAAATAGCATAAAGAAATGTTTCATACTTAGAATCGTACTCGCTTCTAGTTTCAATATTAAATTCAGATTTGAAGGCTGGGCACAGTGGCTTATGCTGGTAATCCTTCATAGTTGTTGTTCAGACGGAGTCTTGCTCTCGCCCAGGCTGGAGTACAGTGGCGTGATCTTGGCTCACCGCAACCTCTACCTCCCGGGTTCAAGTGATCCTCCTGCTTCAGCCTCCCGAGTAGCTGGGAATACAGGCATGTGCCTGGCTAATTTTTGTGTTTTTATATTTTTGTATTTTCAGTAGAGATGGGGTTTTACCATGTTGGCCAGGCTGCTCTTGAACTCCTGATGTCAGGTGATCTACCCGCTTCAGCCTCCCAAAGTGTGGAATTACAGGCGTGAGCCACCACGCCTGGTGAACACCTGTAATCTAAATGTCTTGTTAGGCCAAGACAGGAGGATCGGTTGAGTCCAGGAGTTTTAGACCAGCCTTGGCAACATAGGAGACCCCCATCTCACCAAAAAATATTTTAAAAATTAGACCAGTTGTGGTGGCATACACCTGAAGTACCAGCTACTTGGGAGGCTGAGGTGGGAGGATTGCTTGAGCCCAGGGAATTGAACCTGGCTGACACAGTGAGATGCTATCTCGAATAATAATAAATTCATTTTTGCTTTGGCTTTGTTTTAGAGCTCTAAAACTTGCCAATTCATTGAGTCTTCTGTTCAGTTATTGAAGGAAGTTGACACATCAGAAACTCGTGCATTCCATAAATATCTGAGCCTACCATGTGATAGATGGCCGGGCTGGTCACTGGGTTGTAGTACAGAGCAGCTGAAGATGTCGCAGGCCCTTTTAGAGTTCACAGTTTAATAGGGAAGAATTACGCTATTGAAATGAAATAGTACACGAATAAATATAAAATTACATTAGCATGCCCTGAAGGAAAAGTACATAGTACCATGAGAAGGTATTTAAATGTCCTGACTTAGGGGCTGCTAGGGAAAACTTTCTGGAGAAAGTGGTGTTTGAACTAAGAGCTGAGAGTTGAATTACAGTTAACTAGAAGCTTGGGTTTGGGTGTGAGTACTTAGATTAATTAGTTTATTGTTTCACTTAATGATGTATCATTATTAGATTTTGCTGTATCTATTCTCCACATTTTCGTTCCTATTTTCATACTTCATTCCGCCTGTTTGCGGAAACTTCAGTGCATTTGGGACACTTTAAACTGATTGGTTAGAAGTCATTACTTACAGCTGAAGAACGGGCAGTAATTTGACTTCCACGTCTCTTCCACAGGTGATTAGCCAGTCAAGAGCTCGGTTTAATCCCAGTATCAGCATGATTAAGAAGTGTATTGAAGTTCTGATAGACAAACAGTACATTGAACGCAGCCAGGCGTCAGCAGATGAGTACAGCTACGTCGCGTGATGTCGCTCTCCTCCAGCGTGGTGAAGATCATTGCCATCACCATTTGGTGTGTTCCTGTGGGAAAAAGCAGGCCTGTGCCTCCATAATTTGGTCATTTGGCAGCCCCTGTTTTCTGCTGTTTACAACATCACCAGTGCCACGTCATGAGCGTCAAAGAAAATGCCTAGAGATATTTCAAGCTCATGTCATGATGACATTTCTTAAAACTTTATTAAAAGAATGAGTGAAGTATTGCTGAAATGTGGAAAGTCGGTTGGGTACCATGCTTTTTCTCCCTTTCACGTTTGCAGTTGATGTGTTTTTTTTTTTTTAATGTATCTTAAAGGACATAAAATTTAAAAACTTAAATATTGTAATATGACAGATAACCTAATAATTGTATCTACATTAAAATGACAAACATGATACTGCTGCTTGTCAAATAAAAAAAAAAAATAAAGAAATAGAATGCCTTTTTTATGTGAATGGAGTATCAGGTTGACCACAAAATATATAGACTCAAAGCCGCGAATGGGCATCTTTAGTTGCATTTTTATCTGAGCGGTTTAATTTACTTGAACTTTTATTTAAATCCTACATGAAAAATGTCTAGATTATTGTTCTTGAGTGCACTGGACTGCATTCAGCATAAGGAATGCTTTATTTTTATGGATTAGATATATTGGATCTAAGCGTTTTGAATCTTGAAGATGTAATTCCATCGGCAATTTCTGGTGGTGTGCTACCCCACAGACGTCGCAGAGTGTGAGCAGGATTCATGGTGACCTCAATCCTGGCACAGAGAGAGCTTTTCATTCAAAAGTTGTCTTTCTTCTGTTGCATAATGCATTAATTCTAGCATAGACTAATATCCTAGCTCTATGGCCTTCCCTGAGTCTTAGGAGATCCTGTGATACCAACGTATCCATATGCCTTCCCTACCTGTTACCCTTACAACCCTCCTCAGACAGTTTATATACTAGAATCACTCTCATCAGTCACAGATGTGCTTAGCAATGCATAACCTAAATATCTTTTTTAAAAAAAATTGTACATTGCGCCAGATGCCACTTATATATAAATCTCATTATTTTGTATATGTATCAACAGCAGTGTCAAAATACTGCAATCTGTTATATTTATTGGCTGTCCACGCCATCACCGCCACCACACCCCTCTTCCCTCAACGCATACATTTTTTTCTTTTTTTTTTTTGAAAAGTAAGAGATGGGGGCCCAGCACTTTGGGAGGCCAAGGCGGGTGGATCACGAGGTCGAGAGATCGAGACCATCCTGGTCAACATGGTGAAACCCCGTCTCTACTAAAAATACAAAAAATTAGCTGGGCATGGTGGCGCGTGCCTGTAATCCCAGCTACTCAGGAGGCTGAGGCAGGAGAATTGCCTGAACCCAGGAGGCGGAGGTTGCGGTGAGCCGAGATCGCGCCATTGCTCTCCAGCCTGGATAACAAGAGTGAAACTCCGTCTCAAAAAAAAAAAAAAAAGTAAGAGATGGGATTTTGCCATGTTTCCCAGGCTAGTTTAGAACTCCTGGCTTCAAGCAATCCTGTCTCTGTCTCCCAAAGTGCTGGGATTACAAGCATGAGCCACTGTGTCCGTCGAACATTCAATTTTTAAAATCCAGAATATTTAAAAGCAAATCACAGAAATTATTTCACTTTTAATACTTAAGTTTTTATCTTGAACAAATAAGGCCTTTAAAAAAATCCACAGTGACATTATAACTCCTAACAAAAACAATAATTAACTTAGTATTATCTAATATGTGCTTCATATTTAAATTTCTTGTTGTTTTGAAATGGCTTTTACAATTGGTTTATTCAATTGCATTTTTTTTCTAACTCGTGTCTCTTAAGTGTTTTAAAAATCTACTGAACTTATAATGACTTATATACTGTATTTCTCATTTTATCTTTCTTCCAAAAGAGGAAATAATGGCAAACCATATATTGTACATTCACTGTCAAAAAGCAAACCCTTGTTTTGATAACTTGTTGATCGATAAAAGTTTTCCAAATTGATTCTTTTTTTCTTAAATATTTATAAATGTTAAATTTAAGTTTTATCCTGGTATCTAATCGTCAAAAAAGTACATTGAAAAATGGACAAAATACTTGTGCGGAGGTCAACAGAGATGGCTTACAAGAGTTTCCTTCACATCCTCTCTCTATTCACCTGTAAGGAAACATCTGTCACATGAGGAAGAAAAGGGACCAGATCTGTTCAACCAAGGCACCATTCAGAAAGGGAGAATGTTTGGAATTCATTGTAGCACACACCTTCCCCTGCAGAGAGTGTGGGGAAGAGTTGCAGTCTTGTCACGTTAGGTGAGGAGACTGAAGTCGCTGCAGAAGCTGTAGCATACAGCCCAGAGCCCTTACCTGGTACCCGGCTGTCCCACTCTGCAATAACCAGTGCATGTGGGCAAAACAGCTCAGAACGACGAAAAGGAAAAAGGACCAAGGAGAGGAGGGTTTTCTCTGCTTCGCTGCAGAAAACACATGAGCAAAACTCTCAGAAGTTTTTTAGAAGCCATTAAAACTAAGGTGGTTTATGTGTGTGTCAGTGATGCATTGTATGGCCAGCCAGCATGAGGCCGTGTCAACATGCCCATCCCTTCCCTTCGAAAGCAAATATTTTAATTGCTATTGATGGTGCAGACTTATTCTAAGGTTTAGTCCAGTATTTTATGACCATTTCCTTTAATTTAAGCAAACATTCTGGGGGTTGTGTGTTTGTTTTGTTGTTTTTAAGACAGGGTCTCGCTCTTGTCACCCAGGCTGGAGTGCAGCGGTGCAGTCACGGGGCACTGCAGCCTCAACCTGCTGGGCTCAAGTGATCCTCCCACCTCAGCCTCCCAAATAGCTGGGACCACAGGCACATGCTACCAGACTCGGCTAATCTTTGTGTTTTTTGGAGAGACAAGGCTTTGCCGTGTTGCCCTGGCTGTCTGCCTTGGCCTCCCAAAGTGCTGGAATTACAGGTGTGAGCCACCATGCCAGGCTTTATTTTCCTTATAACTTGTTATCTTTATAGGATTTTGTAACCTGTGAGTGCTACCATGCTATCCCATGTCTGTTCACTTTGAGTGTAAATGATGACAGGTGCTTCCACCTATGTTACTTTGTTTAATCTTCAGGTAATCCCATTTGAGAGACAATGCTTCTCTTTTTCATAGGTGAGGAAACTAAATGAGGAGACTTTTTTGGGAGTTACTGTTGTAAACTGCAGAACCCGAATTTAATTGCCAGTCAAATCCATGGATATTTATAAGTATGGCCTCTCTATGTATACAGTCTCTAAAATAAGTAGAAATAACTATTTCATACATAAGAATAGTTTTTTTCCCCCGACTTTTGAGAATAACAATATTTCTAATTAGTATATGATAAACACTTCATATTTTTTATAAGATATTTAAGATGATATCAATACACACAGTTAAGGAGTTTGTCTTGGCACATAGCTAATTCATGGCAAACGGTATTTGTTAATTTAATATTTTACATTCACGTGCTATTACAGAACATTTATTTCACAGTGTATATATACTTAAAAGTTGTTATCAGTTAATTTTGTTGAGCTATGTACTAGTAAAGGATAATTATTCACCTCTTAATTTTTGGTTCGAAGAATACATTCTTGGTTGAGCAAAGTCAAAGTCAAGATGTGAACTTAAAAATACCAGATTTTGGCCAGGTGTGGTGGCTGACGCCTGTAATCCTAGCACTTCGGGAGGCCGAGGTGGGTGGATCACCTGAGGTCAGGAGTTCGAGACCAGCCTAACCAACATGGTGAAACCCTGTCTCTACTAAAAATATAAAAATTAGCTGGGTGTGATGGTGGGCGTCTGTAATCCCAGCTACGTGGGAGGCTGAGACAGGAGAATGGCTTGAACCCAGAAGGCGGAGGTTGCAATGAGCCAAGATCATGCCATTGCCCTTGAGCCTAGGCAACAGCAAAACTCCATCTCAAAAAAAAAATTATTTTTAGTTAAAAAAATAAAAATACTAGTCCTAAGGGCTGTTGCACATGGGCCATAGCGAAATGAGTGGAAATTAATATGGAGAGACCCACTAGTTGAAGATTGCTGTGTTCTTGAAGTGTATCAAGGCCAAAGGGCTGAGCACAGTGGCTCACGCCAGTAATCCCAGCACTTTGAGAGGCCACGGCGGGCGAATTACGAGGTCAGGAGACAGAGACCATCCTGGCCAACATGACGAGACCCTGTCTCTACCAAAAATACAAAAACAAAAACAAAAACAAAAACCAGGCGTGGTGGTGTGTGCCTGTAGTCTCAGCTACTCAGGAGGCTGAGGCAGGGAAATAGCTTGAACCCAGGCGGTGGAAGTTGCAGTGAGCTGAGATCTTGCTACTGTACTCCAGCCTGGCAACTGCGTCTCAAAAAAAAAGAAAAGAAAAGAAAAAGGCAAAGCAACTTAATTAGGCAATCCTCCTTTTTTTTTTTTGGAGACGGAGTTTCGCTCTTGTTACCCAGGCTGGAGTGCAATGGCGCCATCTTGACTCACTGCACCCTCCACCTCCCGGGTTCAGGCAATTCTCCTGCCTCAGCCTCCTGAGTAGCTGGGACTACAGGCATGCGCCACCATGCCCAGCTAATTTTTTGTATTTTTTTTTTTAGTAGAGACAGGGTTTCACCATGTTGACCAGGATGGTCTCGATCTCTTGACCTCGTGATCCACCCACCTCGGCCTCCCAAAGTGCTGGGATTACAGGTTTGAGCCACCGTGCCTGGCCAATCCTTCTTTGAAATATACAGCCCAGCTGGGCATGATGGCTCACACCTGTAATCCCAGCTCTTCGGGAGGCTGAGGCAGGCAGATCACAAGGTCAGGAGTTCAAAATCAGCCAAACAACATAGTGAAACCCCATCTCTATTAAAAAAAAAAAAAAAAAAGTGAAATACACAGCCCCACAGGCTAGAATTCATTGAAGGTAGGACTTACTGATGGGGAAGAATGATAATTTTCATAAGCAATGGCTGCACTACCTAAGAAACTGTAAGATATTTTTTTTTCTTCTCCTGGCCTCCACCCACAATCCAGGAAATTCCTCTTCCTTTCATGGTCTAGCAAACAGGTAACTGCTGCCAGGGCGTTACGCTGGGTACAAGATACGCAGTGATGAGCAGAAAAGATGCGGCATGTGCTCACATGGAGCTTCCAGTTTTTAACAGTCAGAACTGGGTCATTCCAGACGTGGTGAGTGCTTGTGAAGGAAATCCTGGAGGATTTCATAAGACGTTAAAGGGTGGAGAATGAAGGCGGGAGAGCTCATCTAAACGGAAGTAACAGCAGAGATCCGGAGATACAGGCAGCCGGAACCTGGGAATCGAAAAGGCCAGTGTGGCTGAATTACATGCATTTGAAGCAAAGACTGATTTGGTTATATTTACATTTTTAAAAAATCATGGTAATGTTTTCGTAACTGGGCTAGTTGGTGTGTGAATATTCATTTTGTTAATATGCTTTATGGTGTACATATTTGTATATTATTTTGCTTTGGCATTGTGAACTATGTCATAATATTTGTAAATTTTAAGGGGCAATGGATCAGGAGAAATTAGAAGTTCTGGGCGGGAGTAATTTTTTTTTTTTTTTTTTTTTTTGAGACAGAGTCTCGCTCTGTTGCCCGGCTGGAGTGCAGTGGCGCAATCTCTGCTCACTGCAAACTCCGCCTCCCAGGTTCAAGCGATTCTCATGACTTAGCCTCCCGAGTAGCTGGGATTACAGTTGTGTGACAACACTCCGCTAAATTTCTGTATTTTTTGTAGAGTCAGGGTTTCACCATATTGGCCAGGCCGGACTCAAACTCCTGACCTCAAGCGATCCACCTGCCTCAGCCTCCCAAAGTGCTGGGATTACAGGCATGAGCCACTGTGCCTGGCTCAGGAGTGATCTTAATAACAGTGGCTACTTTCAGAAGGATCAAGTGGACGACCCAGAGTGACATGGATTGAGACAGGGTGAGTGGGGGGAACGGGTGAGTCAAGGATGACACCTGAGTTTTTGGCTTTCACAGCTAATGCCATTTTAGCGAGTTGAGGGGATCCTAGAAGCCAGAATGGAGAAGGAAGTTAGTAGGCTTGGTTTCAGACAACATGCACTCGAGGTGCTTTTGAGATGTCCAACGGCAGCAGGCGGTGGGTGGTAAAGGCTGAAACTCCACTGTGCACATGCTGCCACCCTGATTCGTAAAAACCAATCTGTAGAGGCTGTTTGAACCGTTCTTTCTCTGACTCCAACCCCTGAGTCAACACTTTTACAGTTCACTGTGACTAGAGAATAACAAACATTTACTACCAAGTGAATATGTTGCAGACATGTTAAGTCATAAAAGCAGGGAATGAAGAGGAACGAGTTTTTCCTTTAGTTATTAATATATTGATACGTTCTACGATTTGCCTTCCTATGTTTCACGGAGTGGTCTTGTCATCCCCACTTTGAGGTCAGGACATATTTACAGAGGCGAGGTCATTGAGCCCGAAGTGAACCTGCTGGGTGGTTCTTTCTGATATTCACAAATCTTTGCCCGTTACTGGTTCTGTACTGCACTCCTGGTAAGCTTGAAAGGAGTCATCAGGAACGGAGGAACGCTTTGGGAACCAACTTGTGGACAAGAATTTGAATAACGAAGGGCAGTATTAGATGTTTCGTTACTGTTTTCTTTTTCTCCATTGTTAGTAGTTTGCTATTTATTTATTTTTTGAGATGGAATTTCACAGTTTCACTCTTGTTGCCCAGGCTGGGGTGCAAGGTGCAATGGCACCATCTTGGCTCACTGCAACCTCCCAGGTTCAAGTGATTCTCCTGCCTCAGCCTCCGGAGTAGCTGGGATTACTGGCACGCACCACCATGCCCAGCTAATTTTTGTATTTTTAGTAGAGATGGGTTTTCACCATGTTGGCCAGCCTGGTCTCCAACTTCTGACCTCAGGCAATCTTCCCGCCTCAGCCTCCCAAAGTACTGGGATTACAGGTGTGAGCCATCTCACCCAGCCAACTTGCTATTTATTGTTACAGTAATTGAAGAATTGCAGTCTGTGTTGAAGTTTGCAGCCTCGAGTAAGGAGAAAGCTTAGCTATTTTTATGCTTGGATGACCAGATTGATATTTTCCTTGGAGGAACTTTGGTGTTGCAGAAAAAAAATGAAAATTTTCTGTGACTTTCATACGCAGCCCTGTCAGGTATCCACTAGCCCAGGCGTCCCCAGACTTTTTACACGGGGGCCAGTTCACTGTCCCTCAGACCGCTGGAGGGCCACCACATACGGTGCTCCTCTCACTGACCACCAGTGAAAGAGGTGCCCCTTCCTGAAGTGCGGTAGGGGCTGGATAAATGGTCTCAGGGGGCCTCATGTGGCCCTCGGGCCGTAGTTTGGGGACGCCTGCACTAGCCTCTGGGGCTGCCCCTAGCTCAGTACTCAATCCTGTGCAGAGAGCCTCAGCATTCTTAAGTGGTGGTTTTCAGGCTGTTTGTCTTCTAGGGGTAAAAGGACAGACATGATAAGCTCAGATCTACTCTTAGCAGAAACAAAGCTGTTATAGTGGCCTGGCACAGTGGCTTACACCTGTAATCCCAGCACTTTGGGAGACCAAGGCGGGCGGATCATTTTGAAGTCAGGAGTTTGAGACCAGCCTGGCCAATATGGTGAAACCCTGTCTCTACTAAAAATACAAAAATTAGCTGGACGTAGTGGCGGGTGCCTGTAGTCCCAGCTACTCGGGAGGCCAAGGCACGAGAATCACTTGAATCCAGTAGGTAGACGCTGCAGTAAGCTGAGTTCCTGCCACTGTGCTCCAGCCAGTGTGACAGAGACATCGCAAACACACACACACACACACACACACACACACACACACAATGCAAACAACAACAACAAAAAGAACGCTGGTCTAGCATCAAGTTTATCAAACTTTTGGCCTGGGGGGTCAATGACGCAGGGGAAGTATGCTGATTTAAAGGAAACTGGAAAGCCAAAGAGAAAAGACAAGCTGTTTCAGTATCTGAGTTTATATACTACTGAAGTCACCAAATGCAAGTCAATGCAATGCGACGAAGTAAATATCTGAGACACCTTGTTTAGATTGTACATTTTATTGTTTTTGTTTTTTGAAATGGAGTCTCACTCTGTTGCCTGAGCTGGAGTGCAGTAGTGCAGTGTCAGCTCACTGCTACTTCCGCCTTCCAGGTTAAACAAATTCTCCTGCCTCAGCCTCCAAGTAATCCAAGCTGGGATTACAGGTGTGTGCTGCCATGCCTGGCTAATTTTTGTGTTTTTAGTAGAGATGGGAGTTTTACCATGTTGGCCCGGCTGGTCTCGAACTCCTGACCTCAAGTGATCCGCCTGCCTCGGCCTCCCAAAGTGCTGGGATTCCAGGCTTGAGCCACCACGCCTGGCTCAGATTCTATATTTTAAATAATCGTCTCTAACTGTTGATAGCCAAGAAAGATGAGGACCTCCGGCCACTTTGTAATGGTAAATTGGAAATACTTGGTGTCAGCAGTCAGGAGGTGCATGCAACTTCACTTGAAATTGCTTGGCTCTGGTTTCGGCCGCCATCTCCACTGGTCCGTAAAGCAGGGAAGACACTTCCTCAAATGAAGCAAGAGGCTTCAATAGCCAGCCACCACTACTTTTCTGAACTATTTCTGGCATTTGGCCTCCAAGTCTAAATGGGGTGAGCCAGTCTGCATTCCTTGGGCAGTTGCACCCTTAGCGGGGGTCAACCTTAGCTCTTGAAAAGTCAGATCAAGCTCACTGCTGACCAGCAATTAAAATCCGATCTAATTAGATCTGAAAGTTCTGGCAGCAATTGGAAATCCTTGAAGCAACCGGTGTAGGATTCTTTAAGAAGCAGAGATGAAAGGAAGGGCCAGACAGCCAGTTCGTTTTGATCCCTGCTAGACCATCAAACCCACCAGGGACTATCCATAAAAGGGCAAGGATGTGGCCAACCGAGGAATCTCCTGGGATGCAGCAGAACACAGTATTACAGTGCTGTCGTTTCCAGACTGCCCTTGAAAAAAATGCAGTGTATACACACACACACACACACACACACACACACACACACACACAGAGTTGTCCCTCAGTATACGTGGGGGATTGGGTCCAGGATCCCTCACAGATACCAAAACCCACAAATGCTCAAGTCCGTTATACAAAATGATAGGGTACTTGCATAGAACTTATGCACATCTTCCTGTATGCTTTAAATCATCTGTAGATTACTTACAATCTCTAACAGAAGGTAAAGGCTATGTAAGTAGTTGTTCTACTGTGTTGTTTAGAAAATGATAAGAAGAAAAAGAAGTCTGGACATGTTCAGTACAGATGCAACTATTCTTTCTTTTTATCAAACTTTTGGTGCTGTGGTTGGTTGAATCCATGGACATGGAACCCATGAATACAGAGGGCTGACTGTATGTGTAAAATGAGATTTTAATTTTGTTTGTTTATTTTGAGATGGAATTTTGCTCTTGTTGCCCAGGCTAGAGTGCAATGGCGCGATCTCGGCTCACTGCAACCTCCACCGCCCAGGTTCAAGGGATTCTCCTGCCTCAGCCTCCAGAGTAGCTGGGATTACAGGTGTGCACCACCACACCTGGCTAATTTTTTGTATTTTTAGTAGAGATCGGGTTTCGCCATGTTGGCCCGGCTAGTCTTGAACTCCTGACCTCAAGCGACCTGCCCACCTTGGCCTCCTCAAGTGCTGGGATTATAGGTGTGAACCACAACACCCGGCCCCAAAAGAGATTTATTATAAGGAATTGGCTCACAAGATATTGGTGGTTGACCAGTCCCACAATCTGCTCTCTGCTAGCTGGAGACCCAGGAGGGCCAATGGTGTGCATTCCAGCCTGAGTCTGAGGGCCGGAAAGAGGGCGCTGCCCACGGCATAATTCACATTCCAGGATCAGGGGAAGCCGATGTCTCAGCTCAAGCACTCAATAGAGAGACAGAGTTCCACCTTTCACCGTTTTCTTCTACTTGGGCCCTCAAAGGGTTGAATTATGCCTGTCCATAGTGGAGAGGATAATCTATTTTACTCAGTCCACTGATTTAAAGGCTAATCTTTTCCAGAAGCTCCTCACAGACACACCCAGAAATCATGTTTAAGCAGGTATCTGGGCATCCCGAGGGTCAGTAAAACTGACACATAAAATTCGCCACCACAAGTCCACCTCCTGTCAACTTGGCACCAGTACACCTCCCTGTAAAGCATATTTAATCTTCAAAGAAAGACAGTAACAGTCTGGGCATGATGGCTTATGCCTGTAATCCCAGCACTTTGAAGGCTGAGGAGGTCAAATCATTTAAGGCCAGAAGTTTGAGACCAGCTTGACCAACATGGTGACACCCCGTCTCTACTACAAATACAAAAAATTAGCCAGATGTGGTGGCGACGCCTGTAATCTTAGCTACTCAGGAGGCTGAGGCAGGAGAATCATTTGAACCTGGGAGGCAGAGGTTGCAGTGAGCCGAGATCGTGCCACTGTACTCCAGCCTGGGCAACAGAGTGAGACTCCTCAAAGCAACAATAAAAAAAGTCAATAGAAAGGTCATAGTTCCACCTCACTACAACTGTCCTGCATGCAACTGAAAACACATCAATCCCTTCCCCAAAAGAGAGCGTAAAATCCTTGAGTGATGTTTATTCTTCTCTTGATAGCCCATAATTTAAATACTATGGTATAAAATTAATAAATACTATAAAGTCAGTATATCTTCTGTTATATGATAAAGGAATAAGAGATGAAAAATAAAGACAAACATTCATAACAAGATGAGGAAATATGACAAGGACAGTCCTTGTTTTTGTAACTGGTCACATGGCCGTAGCTGGTATTCGTAACCACCTTCTTTCTATGACCCACTGCACATTCCCTTGGCAGCTGCTTGTAGCTCTTCATCTGGTGGGGTGACCCAAACCTTTATTTCTGAAGAGTCTCAGCTACCAACAGTCCTGCCTGAATTGGGTTGTTGTAGTTTCCCATTGACCTTAATCATAGGTAGCACCAAGAGGCCACTTCAAGGGATCTCCCGTATTCCAGATCTACTCTTCCTGATCTTCACCATGGGGTAGTTGTTCCATTTCCTCCTGGTATTCAGGATCCGTCACCGCAGCCCGCACGCTAACTCCCTTCTTTGCCTGTCGGTTCAGAGCCACAAGGAGCTCAAAGTGACTGGGGACAGTCTTAACTTCCAGTTCAGTGAAATCGTTGCTGTGTTTCCTGACTGAAGCATTCCTCCCTCTGGAACTAAGACCTCTAGGTCACCAGAGCATAAGGTCACGGGGCCGGAAGCAAAGGTTTTGCTAATAGGCTACCAGCGGTGATCATGAACAGTGCTGCTCCCACTTTCATCCCTTGATTCCTGGATCTGTGAGTCCTGACTGGGTGGAAAGGCTGATACCACTGTGAGCAGAGAAGCTGATAGCACTGTGGGTGAGACCTCTTCCACTGGCAGAAAGACTCATCAGAATGTAGGGGCTCGGTGCCCCCCACTGTGTCAGGATCTTGCCACATATCCCCACCTCAAGGGAGAAGATTCCTTTCTTTCTCAGTCACTGCCCTCGCTTTAATAGTGGGCACTCTGCCAGGCCAGGAGTACAACTTCCAATGAAACTCAGCCAGATGCCGGGCGCGGTGGCTCACGCCTGTAATCCCAGTACTTTGGGAGGCTGAGGCAGGTGGATCACAAGGTCAGGAGTTCGAGACCAGCCTGGCCAAAATGTTGAAACCCCGTCTCTACTAAAAATACAAAAAAATTAGCTGGGCACGGTGGCGCGTGCCTGTAATCCCAGCTACTCAGGAGGCTGAGGCAGGAGAATCGCTTGAACCTGGGAGGTGGAGGTTGCAGTGAGCCGAGATCGCGCCATTGCACTCCAGCCTGGGTGACAGAGTGAGACTCTGTCTCAAAAAAAAAAAAAAAAAAAAAAAAAAAAGAAAGAAACTCAGCCAGACACAGGGTGAGATTCCATGTTTGACTTTCAGCGATCTCAGCCCTGCAGCTACAGGGAATATGGTGAGAAGGCACCATCTATGAAGCAGAGCAAGTGAGCCCTCACCAGACCCAGACTTGGCTGCTGCCTTCATCTTGGACTTCCCAGCCTCTAGAACTGTAAGAAACTTCTGTTGTTTATAAATCATGCAGCCTAACGTGTTTTGTTATAGTAATCTGAGCCAGCCAGGACAGTCTTCCTCCAGCCTTGCCCATCTCAGTTGATGACAACTCCTTCCTTCCAGTTTCTCAGACCAAAAGCCTTGGAGTTTTTCTTTAATCATGTCTTTGTTTTTTTGAGACAGAGTCTCAGGCTGGAGTGCAAGGCCTCTTGGGTTCAAGTGATTCTCCTGCCTGAGCTTCCCAAGTAGCTGGGACTATAGGCACAGGCCACTGCACCTGGCTAATTTTTGTATTTTTAGTAGAGACAGGGTTTCACCATGTTGGCCAGGCTGGTCTTGAACTCCTGACCTCAGGGGATCTGCCTTCCTTGGCCTCCCAAAGTGCTGGGATTACAGGTGTGAGCCACTGTGCCTGTCCTCAAAAATTTGTTTTCTAATACTATTTTGATAACAATCTTTCAATGTAGTTGGTTTTCTTTATACAGTAATCCTGAGTATTTTATTTCAAGGATTGAATAATATTGGCCGGGCGTGGTGACTCAAGCCTGTAATCTCAGCACTTTGGGAGGTCAAGGGGGGCGGATCACGAGGTCAAGAGATTGAGACCATCCTGGCCAACATGGTGAAACCCTGTCTCTACTAAAAAATACAAAAAAATTAGCTAGGCGTGGCTGGGCGCAGTGGCTCAAGCCTGTAATCCCAGCACTTTGGGAGGCCGAGGCGGGTGGATCACGAGGTCGAGAGATCGAGACCATCCTGGTCAACATAGTGAAACCCCGTCTCTACTAAAAATACAAAAAACTAGCTGGGCATGGTGGTATGTGCCTGTAATCCCAGCTACTCAGGAGGCTGAGGCAGGAGAATTGCCTGAACCCAGGAGGCGGAGGTTGCGGTGAGCCGAGATCGTGCCATTGCACTCCAGCCTGGGTAACAAGATCGAAACTCCATCTCAAAAAAAAAAAAAAAAAAAATTAGCTAGGCGTGGTGGCGTGCGCCTGTAGTCTCCCAGCTACTCGGGACGCTGAGGCAGGAGAACTGCTTGAACCCAGGCGGCGGAAATTACAGTGAGCCGAGATTGTGCCACTGCACTCCAGCCTGGCGCCTGGCAACAGGGCAAGACTCCGTCTCAAAAAAAAAAAAAAAAGAAAAAGAAAAAAGAAAAAAAAAGAAAAGAAAAATATGACTGTGAAGATTCAGTTTCCAGAATACCATGTGCTGTGCCACAGCTGTCACGGGAGGGCCCCACAGGCCTCATGCGTCCTGGGCTGTGTGAAGCAACTTCAAGCCACAGCGTCCCTCCCTTCTGTCTGATCCTCCTGTTTCATTGGCTGAGTCCACTGGCTGCGCTTTAACCGAGAGGCTACTCCCTTCGTTCCTTTTTCTTTCTTCTTTTTTCAGAGACAAGGTCTCACTCTGCCACCCAGGCTTGAGTACAGTCGTGCCATCATAGCTGACAGTGGCCTCAAGCTCCTGGGCTCAAGCAATCCTCCCACCTCAGCCTCCCGAGTAGCTGGGACTACAGACACACACCACCATGCCCTGGCTAATATTTTTATAGAGACGAGGGTCTCCCTATGTTGCCAAGGCTGGTCTCGAACTCCTGACCTCAGGAGATCCTCCTGCCTCAGCTTACCAACATGCCTGGATTATAAGTATTAAATCGCTGGACGCGATGGCTCATGCCTATAATCCTAGCACTTTGGGAGGCCGAGGAGGGTGGATCACCTGAAGTCAGGAGTTCAAGACCAGCCTGACCAACATGGAGAAACCCCATCTCTACTGAAAATACAAAATTAGTTGGGCATGGTAGCACATGCCTGTTACCCTAACTACTCAGGAGGCTGAGACAGGAGAATCACTTGAACCTGGGAGGCGGAGGTTGCAGTGAGCCGAGATCGCACCATTGCACTCCAGCTTGGTCAATAAAAGCAAAATTCCGTCTCAGAAAAAAAAAAAAAAAAAGTATTAAATCAAGTTTAGCCTAAAGCTTCCTCCTTACATATGTTAGCTTTGACCTAAAGGTTTCTCTGTACATCATGGACTATTAGCTAAATGGAATTGTAAACAGACTGGAGCCTACTCTTGTATCAGTCACCGAGTTTTGGCCAATCAAATGTGGTCAACTGTTCCAACCATGTTCTGATAAGGCGAACGCTGAGCTAGGACCAGTCTGGCTCTTTCTGCACCTCTCTTCCATTTTTTTGTATGTCACTTTCCTTTTTTGCCCGTAGATCTTCCAACACGTGGCTGCGCTGGAGTCTCTGATCCTGCTCTGGTGATGGAATGCTGGGACCATGCATTCTCTCTGTTGCCTGCTGCCCCCGCCATTCCCCACTGCTGGCTGTGATGGTCCTTTGAGGAAGGATCTTTGAAAAGCTTCCTAGTGTCCTTTGCCTTGCCTACTGGAGTGGAGCGCCTGGTCCCAGTGACTGCCGCAAATGGTGCTGAGTTTATTACATCCTCTGACGCTAGGCTCTGAGCTGCCTAGAAGCCCTGGGTAGAATCAGGCTCTATCTTCACTGGTTGTGTTTGTTGCTTTGTTTCCATTCTCTGGGGTCTACGACTTCTCCACAGACCTCTTCCCTACCTCGTTTTCCTCACGCCTCATACCCAGGACTAACCTTTGGTTCTAGTGTAGTTCTCTGGAGCAGGAGAGAAGACACGTAATTCCCCTGCTACCTGATGATTCTTCATAGCTTTTTCCCTGCAAGTTCAGCATTCCTCCTTTATGATCGTTTCCAACTCGTTTTCTGCAGTGGTGCATACGCTTCTGCTCCCAAAATCCTGCTGGAAGGGCAGCTTGTTAGAACCAGACCAATTGTTCATGTGCTCACTGCTGAAGATCAGGCTCATGGCTTGTCTCTAATGACTAGAAGCAAAGAAAGAAGCTGTTTTGAGGCTGGGCACAGTGGCTCACACCTGTGATCCTAGCACTTTGGGAGGCCGAGGGGGGTGGATCACAAGGTCAGGAGTTCAAGACCAGCCTGGCCAATATGGTGAAACCCCATCTCTACTAAAAATACAAAAATTAGTTGGGACTGCATTAGTACTTTGCCCTGTTTTTTTTGTAAAAAAGAAAAAGAAGAAAAGAAAAGAAAAATTAGCCGAGCCTAGTGGCCAGCACCTGTAATCCCAGCTACAGATTCGGGTAGAGAATTACTTGAACCCAGGAGGTGGAGGTTGCAGTGAGCCGACATCCCACCATTGCTCTCTAGCCTGGGTGACAGAGCGAGACTCTGTCTCAAAAAAGAAAGAAAGACAGAAATTAAGAAGCTGTTTTAAGGGGAAAGTCTGCTTTTGAATCCAGCCCCCACTTAGGTTTTTGGCTTAAATGAAATAGCTTCTTTCTTCATGCATAGCAGAAATACCCAGGAAGCCACTTCAGTTCTCTGGGTTGGAGTATAAATGTTCTAGGTGTTTCCTCTCTGAGCCAAATAAAAGGAATCCCCAGAATTCCTAGAGGAATTTGACATGGAAGAGTTAACACACGCTACCCTGCCTTTTCCACATGAACGAGGACCAAGGACATCCTCCTCCCTGGCACCAGGCTGGAATAGCTTGGGCTACTAGCAAGCAGGTTGCCAGTGTCTAGGCCACTAGGAATCGAAGGGACTGGAAAAATCTCAGACCAAAACACTTTCCGAGCATCACCCTTACCTCGGTGTCCAAGATTTCTCTATTCGAGATTCCTAACGGCTTGAGATGTCAGAGTTCCTGGTCGTTGTGCAAACTTGTTTTCTGGAAGGGCCCTCATGTCTGAATGCCTCTGCTTTTTCCAGCAGAAGCAGCAAGTCACCTTTCTGTCACCGTCAAGGGGCCGGGTCCCAAGTCCTGAGCTCCGGTTGGGAGGAGACAGTTTGAAGAGCTCTGAAAGACGGAGGGTCAGCCCGGGAGACTGGACAGGGGCTCCTAGTGTGGGGAAAAGGTGGGCGCGCGGGAGGAAGCTGCGTTTGGAATACAGGTGGGTCCCCCGCCTGTGGCGATCTCTGTCTCCCTCTGGTGGCTTCAACTCTCACAATCGTAGGCGTTCTTTGTAAGTAACTCATAGATTCCCAACACGGGGTGAATTTTCACTCTGGGCTCCTGTCATTCCCTCCCAGCAGCTAGGGTCTCTGCATTTTGTCCTGTTGTCATGGCAACTGGTGCTCTGCAAGCTTCGGGAGCTGAAGCTGTAGAATCGGCTCGTTAGGGAGGCTGCCCTCTGTCCCCGGCTCAATGGGAAACTGCAGACATTTGGAAGACGTTGAATCATTCTAGTTCATGGAATAGCTTGCCGAGCTGACCCTGAGCAAGTTCCTTCACATCTCTCAATGAACAAAAACTGTATGTTGTGAAGATTGTATGAGATAACTTATCTGAAGTTCCTAGCACCATGCCTGACATACTATTTTAAGTGTTTGATAAATAACATTTGCCTTCCTATTGATTCAGACTCCACAGGCAGCAATTGAAAAAAAAAAAAAACAAAAAAACAAAAAAACCCCACTGCTCTAAGTACTTCTCTTTTTCTCTGCAGCCTTTCGTGGAAGTTGCCATGGTTCCGCATCCCTAAACTACACCAATGAGACACGTGGCAATTTCCCTTCCTACCTCTATTTCAACCACCAGCTTAACTCCCCTTCCCGACTGCAGCAGAAGCTGTGGCCATCAGGCAGGTGAGGCTTGGTGCCTCCTGTTTGGCCAGTAGGAATGACTGACGCAGGATGGGGGTGGGACCAGCAGGAAGAAGCCCAGAGCAATGACCAGAGCTCCCTTTCTGGGGAGAGCTGGGCTGGAGTCAATCTATGCACTGCTGATCTCCCAAGGAGACAGCGTCAAGGATGAAACGATGGTGTCCGGCCGGGCGTGGTGGTTCACACCTGATATCCAAGCACTTTGGAGACCAAGGCGGGTGGAACACCTGAGGTCAGGAGTTCAAGACCAGCCTGACCAACATGGTGAAACCCGGTCTTTAAAAAAAAAAGAAAGAAAGAAAAGATGGGAAAAGATGGTGTCCCTTAGGCCTGAGGCTGCATAGATCTCCTTTTTTGCCATTGAGGACAGCAGCGACAGCAAAGCTTCCCAGATCCCCTTTCGACCTGCCAGCTGGCATGTCACCTACCACAGGGGAAGCCAATCCTACACCTTGCACAACTTAAGAGATTGCAGGGCCGGGCGCGGTGGCTCAAGCCTGTAATCCCAGCACTTTGGGAGGCCGAGGGGGGTGGATCACGAGGTCAAGAGATCGAGACCATCTTGGGCAACATGGTGAAACCCCGTCTCTATTAAAAATACAAAAAATTAGCCGGGCATGGTGGCATGTGCCTGTAATCCTAGCTACTCGGGAGGCTGAGGCAGGAGAATTGCCTGAACCCAGGAGGCGGAAGTTGCGGTGAGCTGAGATCGCGCCATTGCACTCCAGCCTGGGTAACAAGAGCAAAACTCCGCCTCAAAAAAAAAAAAAAAAAGAGATTGCGAAAGTACCTGTTAGCTGGGTTTGGACCCCAGTGATAAATAGACTCATGACTGAGCTAAGGAAAGGAACTGGCCCATCTGGAAGGAGCCAACCCAAGGAAAGGCAGGAATATATTAATGCATTCAATAACTTGAACCAAAAAGGAACAAGAAAGTAAAATTGAGTATTTGGGTGATGGTTACACTAAAAGTCAAGACTTCCTCACTACACGATATATCCATGTAACAAAACTGCACTTGTACCCCTTAAATTTATAGACATAATTAAAATAAAAGAGTTTTTTTTTTTTCTGAGACAGAGTCTCAGGTTGGACAGTGCCCAGGTTGGAGTGCAGTGGTGTGACTGCGACCTCTGCCTCCCAGGTTCAAGTGACTTTCCCACCTCAGCCTCCCAAGCTGAGACTATAGGTATCTGCCACCATGGCCAGCTAATTTTTGTATTTTTAGTAGAGACAGGGTTTCACCATGTTGGCCAGGCTGGTCTCAAACTCCTGATGTCAAGTGATCCACCTGCCTCAGCCTCCCAAAGTGCTGGGATTACAGTTATGAGCCACTATGCCCAGCCAAAATAGAAGAGATTCTATTACAGCATAAAATGCTTTGTGGAAATGAGAAACATGAGTTTTTTATTTTAAACTTCAATTGATGGATCGAAGAAGAGGATAGTTGCAAGCTAAATTAGTGACCCAGAATATTCAGTGAGAGAAAAATCTCAAAACATAAAACAGAATTACAAACAGATGGAAATATTGAAGAAACTGACAAAATACTTGAAGTCTAGATTCAGACAGCTTTCCATGTAAACAGTAAAATGTCTAGAAAGATTTTTTTAAAAAGTAGAAGAGAAGCTAATTAAACCAACCAATAATGATAATAAATCCTATGTACTAAAAAAAATTGAGTATTCAAAGGGAAAGAATTTACCAAATTCCAATCTGGATTAATAAAACTCTTAAGGAATTTACTGGCGAGCTGGGCACAGTGGCTCACATCTGTAATACCAGCTTTGGCCAGGCTGGTCTTGAACTCCTGACCTAAAGTGATCCACCTGCCCCAGCCTCCCTCAGTAATGCCCCCGTGGGATTACAGGAATGAGCCACTGCTCCCAGCCTATATAACTGTTAAATTAAAAGAAACATATTCAAGGCTGGACGTGGTGGCTCACACCTGTAATCCCAGCACTTTGGGAGGCCAAGGTGGGCAGATCACGAGGTCAGGAGTTCGAGAACAGCCTGGCCAACATGGTGAAACCCCATCTCTACTAAAAATACGAAAATTAGCTGGGCGTGCTGGCGAGCACCTGTAATCCCAGCTACTCGGGAGGCTGGGGCAGGAGAATCACTTGAAACCGGAAGGCAGAGTTTGCAGTGAGCTGAGATCGTGCCATTGCACTCCAGCCTGGGCGACAGGAGTGAAATTCTGTCTCAAAAAGAAAAGAAAAGAAATATATTCAAAATTACACAGAATTTGGAGGATAAATCGTACACCTACTTCTGTTTGATGAAAATATTCCAGAAGAACTCTAATCAAACTATAAGTAAATCAGAAAGAAGACTACAAGATTGCAGTGATGAATAATGAACTTGTGTGTGTGCGTGTGTGTGTGTGTGTGTGTGTGTGTGTGTGTGTGTATGCATGTGTGTGTAGTAATACCGGGTAAGGGAGCAGAAGGATAGTTACAGCATTCTTTTTTAAAATTTATTTTTTTTTCTTTTTCTTTTCTTTAGCATTTCTTGTTATTTATTTATTTATTTTTGTAGAGACGGGGTTTCATCATTTTGTCCAGGCTGGTCTTGAATTCCTGACCTCATGATCCACCCACCTTGGCTTCCCAAAATTCTGGGATTACAGGCGTGAGCCACCTCGCCCAGGCAGTTATAGCGTTCTTAAGAGTTTATTTATCAGAGGGAGCAGGAGGAAAAAAAAAAGAGTTTATCTTACCCGTCAAGGAATGGCGTCCCTTGGTGAATGAAATATTTCATCTCGTGCTTCTGTTTTTCTTTTCCCAGGTAATGGTAGAGAAATATTTGTTTATGTGTATCCGGTATAGGATGGAATCATTAGTTAAATGGAAAATTCCATCAGAACTTTGCATTTTGCAGGTCTGCTAAGGAATGACTGAATGACACACCCGTTCCTTGCTCCATCCCCACTTCTGATTGCCACATCCATGCACTGGAAATTCTTGATTTCTTTAGCCAAGGACACAGAAGCTTAACAAATTAAAGATAACATGCAGAACCAGAGGAGATGTGTTTTTTTGGTGCTGCTAGAATCTTGCCTGATTTGAGAGGTTTAATTTTAGGGTGTTTAACAGCCTAGCAATTCTCCCACCTCAGCCTCCCAGGTATCTGGGACTACAGGCATGTGCCACCATGCCCGGCTAATTGGTTTTTTTTTAGTAAAGACGGTATTTCATCATGTTGGCCAGGTTGGTCTTGAACTCCTGATCTTGTGATCCACCCACCTTGGCCTTCCAAAGTGCTGGAATTATAGGTGTGAGCCACTGTGCCTGGCCTCATACTGTCATTTCTTTGTGATGAGAACTTTTTTGGTTGTTGCTTTGAGACGGGGTTTCACTCTGCTGCCCAGGCTGGAGTGCAGTGGTGCTACCTAGGACTCACTGTGATCTCCGCCTCCCAGGTTCAAGCAATCCTTCCACCTCAGCTTCCTGAGTAGCTGGGATTACAGGCATGTGCTATCATAGCTGGCTAATTTTTGTATTTGTAGTAGAGACAGGGTTTCACCATGTTGCCCAGGCTGGTCTTCAACTCCTGGCCTCAAGCAATCCTCCTACCTCAGCCTCCCAAAGTGCTGGGATTACAGGTGTGAGCCCCCATGCCCAGCTCTTTGCGGTGAGAACATTTAAAATCTAATTTTGGGGATCTGCTGTTTCTTCAGGCAAATTTAGAGCTAGGCAGGCCACATCCTGGTGTGGGAACAGGGGTCAGGGTGAGTCCCTTGGCATCACTGAGGAGTCCCTCAGCATCCATCTTCCCAGCTGGAAAGCAGCTTGCTGGCCAGTCTCCAAAATAATAAGTAGAAAAGGTGAAATAAAGGAGGATGTGATCACATCAGCAAAAAAAAAAAAAAAAAAAAAAAAGGCCAGGCACGGTGGCTCACGCCTATAATCCCAGCACTTTGGGAGGCCAAGGCAGGTGGATCACTTGAGGTCTGGAGTTCAAGACCAGCCTGGCCAACATGGTGAAACTCCATCTCCACTAAAAGTGCAAAACTTAGCTGGGCATGGTGGCGAATGCCTGTAATCCTAGCTCCTTAGGAGGCTGAGGCAGGAGAATGGCTTGAACCCAGGAGACAGAGGTTGCAGTGAGCCGAGATAGCGCCACTGCACTCCAGCCTGGGGGATGAGAATGAGACTTCATCTCAAAAAAAAAAAAGTAAAGTGAAGAAATGCCAGTGTAAAATAAATAGTAAAGAAGTAATATGACTAACAATATTCGTAATATTGTTGCTAGTGAATAGACTGCATATTTGCATATTATATAGTCATGAATTATATGTAGATATCTTTATCATATTTCTAAACTCCTTTATGTATTCATTCTTCTAGGAGAAGATTCATACAATCACAAAATAATTATAGTTTTATTTCCTCCCTTTCAGGCCTTTGACTTGAATTTATTTTTCTTGTGTTGGCCAGAATATACGGAATAGACATATAACATATATACGGGGCATCTTTGTCTTCTTCCTGATTTTAAAGAATACTATTTTTTTTTTTTGAGATGGAATCTTGCTCTGTTGCCCAGGCTGGAGTGCAGTGGCTCTATCTAGGCTCACTGTAACCTCTACCTCCCGAGTTCAAGCCATTCTCCTGCCTCAGCCTCCTGAGTAGCTGGGATTACAGGTTTGCGCCACTATGCCTGGCTAATTTTTGTACTTTGAGTAGAAATGGAATTTCACCATGTTGGTCAGGCTGGTCTTGAACTCCTGACCTTATGATGTGCCTTGCCTTGGCCTCCCAAAATGCTGGGATTACAGTCATGAGCCACCATGCCCAGCTGGATACTAATTTTTTTAATGGAATTATTTATTTATTTATTTTTGAGCCAGAGTTTCCCTCTTGTTGCCCAGGCTGGAGTCCAATGGCACGATCTCGGCTCACTGTAACCTCCGCCTCCTGGGTTCAAGTGATTCTCCTGCTTTAGCTTCCCAAGTAGCTGGGATTACAGGCATAAGCCACCAAGCCCAGCTAATTTTGTATTTTTAGTAGAGACGGGGTTTCTCCATGTTGGTCAGGCTGGTCTCAAACTCCCGACCTCAGGTGATTCGTTCACTCGCCTCAGCCTCCCAAAGTGCTGGGATTACAAGCGTGAGCCACTGTAATCCCAGCTTGTATGGGATTTATATAGGCCTCATGAAATGAGTTGGGAAGTCGTCTTTTTTTGCTCTACTCTCTAGGAAAATCTGTAAAATTAGAATGGCATTTTTCAGAGAAGCTGACTTCCCTGTGAAACTAACTGGGCTTAGGGTTTTCTTTGTAGGAAAAGAGCCCATTTCTGACATCCATCATACTGTTTAGGAAGCCGCTAATTTTTACAAATGAAAACCTATTTATGACATTCATTTTGCTACCAAAACCCCACTCCTATTGATCAACATATGTACAGTGAAGCCTTTGTGGTAGTTGACTGCTGTGAGGGCTTAAGGTGAAATGTTAGCTGAGCACTCTTGAAGAGCGAGTTCCTGATTAAAAACATTGACTTCACTTTAAGTGTATCTTACACACACACACACACACACACACACACAGAGGCATGCATGCACACATCTCATTATTCTTGCCAAAGTACCTTAAAGAAAGTTACAGTATTTTAAACAAAATTAACCTCCATGCTTTGATGTTTTAAAGTCTATTTTTGGGTTCTTGGGCTGACTTCTTTTTGACACCAAATTAACATCAAATCATTTATTTCATGACTTGCTGAAACACGAATACCTGGAAAGAAAAGCTCTCTGTGAAGCAGAGATTAGCTCTGTGGGAATGAGGAAGAAGGGTCTACAGCAAGCCTGAGCGGGCTCCACAGGTTCCGTCCCCAGGATTCAGCCCTCGACAAACAGAGCGAACTCTTGCTCCCAAAGATCAGATCATTTTTTGGAGGAAATGTCAAAATTCAAGAAATCAGAATAAATCCTTTCTTAGCCATTCCTTCATTCACAAAGCAGTTATTGGAGGTCACCTAGGTGCAGGGCACCATGATAGACACCAGGGATACAGAGTTACTTGCCCTCAAATAACTCACGGTCTAGATAGGATTAAACAGAGAATTAGCCGGGTGCGGTGGCTCACACCTGTAATCCCAGCACTTTGAGAGGGGGAGGCAAGCCCATCACTTGAGGCCAGGAGTTTGAGACCAGCCTGGCCGACAAAGTGAAACCCCACCTCTCCTAAAATACAAAAATTAGCTAAGCATGGTGGTGCATGCCTGTAATTTCAGATACAAGGGAGGCTGAGGCAGGAGAATTGCTTGAACCGGTACCCAGGAGGCAGAGGTTTCAGTGAGCTGAGATAGTGCCCCTGCACTCCAGCCTGGGCTACAAAGTGAGATTCTTTCTCAAAAAAAAAAAAAAAAAAAAAGTAATGACCAACACAAAATCAGATCTAATTTTTTTTGAGATGGAGTTTCGCTCTTGTTGCACAGGCTGGAGTGCAATGTTGTGATCTCGGCTCACCACCACCTCTGCCTCCCAGGTTCAAGAGAGTCTCCTGCCTCAGCCTCCTGAGTAGCTGGAATTACAGGAATCCACCATGCCCGGCTAATTTTTTTTGTATTTTTAGTAGAGATGGGGTTTCACCATGTTAGCCAGGCTGGTCTCAGACTCCTGACCTCAGGTGATCCACCCACCTCAGCATCCCAGAGCACTGGGATTACAGGCGTGAGCCACCATGCCCAGCCTTCAATTTACTGCTTGAGGGAACAAGGCCAAATAATGAGAATCAGTATCAGCAGACAGTAGGGACAGACGCACAGCTACTCCTGATGGTGCAACTACCAGACACAAACTGTAAAATCACTGCGTGTTATGTTCATGGAGACAGAAATCAACATTCTCAGGAAGGAACTATAACTACGAAAAGTTACGTTGGGCTGTGCATGGTGGCTCAGGCTTATAACCCCAGCAAATTTGGAGGCTAAAGCAGGAGGATCACTTAATCCCAGGTGTTTAAGGCCAGCCTAAGAACATAGTGAGATATGCCTTTCACCCTCCGCTATGATTGTGAGGCCTTCCCAGCTACATGGAACTGTGGGTCCATTAAATTTCTTTCTTTTGTAAATTGCCCCATCTCGGGTATGTCTTTTTCAGCAGCATGAAAACAGATGCAAACCCTGTCCTTCAGGGTGCTGGGGAAAGCTGTCCACAGGGAAGGGTGTCACTAGAAATGAGATACTGTACTACAAAAGTGCCAGGGCAGAGTCCTGGGCACACTGCTGGAGCTGGGTGAGGAGGAGGCTGCATTCGATGCAGAAGCCTGCACAGGAAAAGCCGCGCACTCTGCATGAGCCTGCCCAGCCGAGTACCCTGGGACCTTCACCTGCAGTGTCTGTCCAGTACTCTACCGAGAAATCCTCGGTGTCCTCTAGCATGGGGAAAAAATACTTAAAGGACGAGAGCCATTTTCAAAGATCATCTAAAAGGGTAAATTTTTTGTTTTGCTTTGTTTTGTTTTTGAGACAGAGTTTCACTCATCGCCCGGGCTGGAGTACAATGGTATGATCTCAGCTCACTGCAACTTCTGCCTCCCAGGTTCAAGTGATTCTTCTGCCTCAACCTCCAGAGTAGCTGGGATTATAGGCACCCACCACCACACCTGGCTAGTTTTTGTATTTTAGTAGAGATGGGGTTTCACCATGTTGGCCAGGCTGGTCTTGAACTCTGGACCTTGGGTGATCCACCCACTGTGGCCTCCCAATTTACAGGCATGAGCCACTGCACCTTCTGAGTTCAAGTGATTCCCCTTCCTCAGCCTCTCCAGTAGCTGGGATTACAGGTGCCTGCCACCATGCCCAGTTAATTTTTGTATTTTTAGTAGAGACGGGGTCTTACCATGTTAGCCAGGCTGGCCTTGAACTCCTGACCTCAGATGATCCGCCTGCGTGGGCCTCCCAAAGTGCTGGGATTACAGGCGTGAGCCACTGTGCCTGGTCTAAAAGGGTGAATTTGGAGGCCAGGGCAAATTCAATACATCAATAACCAGCACAAGAAATTAGAAGAAATGATAGAAATGAAAAATAAAATAGATAAAAAGGCCTACTCTTCTAAGCATCAAGACTTATAAAATTGTGATGGTCTAACAATCAGCAGCAATAGAATAGAGAGCCCAGACAGAGATCCTTAAATACATGGGCACTGATTTTTTTTTTTTTTTTTTTTGAGACAGAGTCTCGCCCTGTTGCCCAGGCTGTAGTGCAATGGCCCAATCTCGGCTCACTGCAAACTCTGTGCTCCAGGTTCAAGCAATTGTCCTGCCTCAGCCTCCCAAGTAGCTGACATTACAGGTGCATGCCACCATGCCTAGTTAATTTTTTGTAACTTTAGTAGAGATGAGGCTTCACCATGTTGTCCAGGCTAGTCTCGAACTCCTGAATGTGTGATCCACCCGCCTGAGCCTCCTAAAGTGCTGGGATTACAGGCATGAGCCACCATGCCCAGCTGGAGATTAATTCTTGACAGAAGTGTCGCTGCAAAGAAGTGGGGAAAAGATGTACTTTAAAACAAATGACCTGGATCATTTATTTTAAAGAAGTAAAACAACAAAACTTGTCCCTCACCTAACATCATGCATAAAAGTCAATCCTAAGTCCGGGCATGGTGGCTCACACCTGTAATCCAAGCACTTTGAAGGCCAAGGTGGGTGGATCACCTGAGGTTCAGAGTTCAAGACCAGCCTGACCAACATGGTGAAACCTTGTCTTCAAAAAAAAAAAAAAAAAAAGTGTAAAAAAAAAAAAATGTCAATCCTAGAGAGGTTGTAGAAAAAAATTGTGATAGAAAAATAAAGCTTTTGGAGGATGATACAGAATTCCATAATCTTGCATTAATGCTATTTTTTTAAAAGACGATCACTGCATTTGCCTATATTAGAATTAAAGACTTCTGCTCATGAAAAGACACTATGAGCAAAATAAATAAGGCCAGCCAGTCACAAACTGGGAAGAGATACTTACAACAGGTGTAAGTGACAAAGGGATTATACCGAGAATATTGAAAGAATTGCTACAAATAAATAAGAAAAGGACAGATAACCCAATTGAAAATTTGGGAAGAGACTGAATTTCACAAAAGCAGAAGTCCAGATGGTCAATAAACATATGAACTGATGCTCAACTTCTTCTTCTTTCTTTTTTTTTCATTTTAAAGCTGGGGTTTCACCATGATGACCAGGCTGGTCTTGAACTCCTCACCTCAGGTGATCCGCCCACGTCGGCCTCCCAAAGTGCTAGGATTGACAGGCGTGAGCCACTGCGCCCAGCTCTGCTCAACTTCATTAGTAATTAGGGAAATGAAAATTTAAATCACAGTGAAATACTGTTACCCACTCACCAGAATGGATAGAATTTTAAAAACAGGCTATTTGAGGAGTGAAGCAACTGAAAATTCCATGCATTACTGGCGGGAGTTAGTTGGAACAGGCATGAGCCACTGTGCCCGGCCCTAGAATCTAGAATGCATCTTGTGGAACTTCTCTTTTCTCTTTTTTTTTTTTTTTTTTTTTTTTGAGACGGAGTTTCGCTCTTGTTACCCAGGCTGGAGTGCAATGGCGCGATCTCGGCTCACCGCAACCTCCGCCTCCTGGGTTCAGGCAATTCTCCTGCCTCAGCCTCCTGAGTAGCTGGGATTATAGGCACGCACCACCATGCCCAGCTAATTTTTTGTATTTTTATTAGAGACGGGGTTTCACCATGTTGACCATGGTTGGTCTCGATCTCTCGACCTCGTGATCCACCCACCTCGGCCTCCCAAAGTGCTGGGATTACAGGCTTGAGCCACCGCGCCCGGCCTCTTTTCTCTTAATTGATCCTTCATGTCTCTGTTCAGAAGGTAGACTCTGGGAAGAACAAAAGTTTACCTTAGTTTCTGATGGCTCATAAGGTGACACCCAGAACATGAAACCTCTCCTCAGGCCAGGATTGTAAGAACACCATCTCAATGCAGTGCTCTTCCTCATCCCGTTCCTCCTCTATCTCTGTTTTGAGAGACGCTCAGCTAGAAAGAGTTGCTTTTTTTTTTTTTTTTTAAGACGGGGTTTCACCATGTTGGTCAGGCTGGTCTGGAACTCCTGACCTCAGGTGATCCGCCCGCCTTGGCATCCAAAGTGCTTGAATTACAGGCGTGAGCCACCATGTCCGGCAGAAAGAGTCGCTTTGAGGCTAAGCTACGGGAGCTCCTGACAGTGGCAGCCTGGCCCGTGGTCACTGCAGGCCCCTACCTGTGATGAAAGTTGATAGTAAGGGCTCAGGGAGCCAGGCTCAATGGCTCACGCCTGTAAACCCAGCACTTTGGGAGGCTGAGATGGGAGGATGGCTTGAGCTCAGGAGTTTAAGACCAGCCCGGGCAACATAGAGAGACCCATCTCCACAAAAATTAAGAAATGCAGCCAGGCATAGTGGCACACACCTGTGGTCCTGGTTACTCAGGAGCCTAAGGCGGGAAGATCGCTTGAGCCCACGAGTTCAAGGCTGCAGTGAGCCAAGATTGCACCATTGCACTCCAGCCTGGGTGATAAAGCAAGACCGTATCTTTAAAACAACAACAATAGCCGGGCGCGGTGGCTCAAACCTGTAATCACAGCACTTTGGGAGGCCGAGGCAGGTGGATCACGAGGTCAAGAGATCGAGACCATCCTGGTCAATTTGGTGAAACCCCGTCTCTACTAAAAATACTAAAAATTAGCTGGGCATGGTGACGCGTGCCTGTAATCCCAGCTACTCAGGAGGCTGAGGCAGGAGAATTGCCTGAACCCAGGAGGCGGAGGTTGCGGTGAGCTGAGATCGCGCCATTGCACTCCAGCCTGGGTAACAAGAGCGAAACTCCATCTCCAAAAAAAAAAAAAAAAAGAATAAAACAACAACAATAAACACACACTCAGAGAAGGTAGGAGGAGGCATGGTTCTTATTCTGGAAGGAGATGGCGGGATTTCACTGTTTCAGGAAACCTTCTGAGTTCCCTAACCCAGTGGATTAAGAGTTTGACTTCGGGCCGGGCACGGTGGCTCAAGCCTGTAATCCCAGCACTTTGGGAGGCTGAGGCTGGTGGATCACGAGGTCAAGAGATCGAGACCATCCCGGTCAACATAGTGAAACCCCGTCTCTACTAAAAATACAAAAATTAGCTGGGCATGGTGGCACATGCCTGTAATCCCAGCTACTCAGGAGGCTGAGGCAGGAGAATTGCCTGAACCCAGGAGGCGGAGGTTGCGGTGAGCCGAGATCGTGCCATTGCACTCCAGCCTGGGTAACAAGAGCAAAACTCCGTCTCAAAAAAAAAAAAAAAAAAAGAGTTTGACTTCATGCACTCCCATCCATGCTATTCAGGGGTCTACCAGCATCTGAGGTCTCTGCTTCTGGGTGGAGGCCCTCACAATCCTAAGGACCACAGCACACAGCCGGGGCCTCAGACTAGGGCATCGGCCTTTATCCTATGCCTGAGGTCACAGCCTTATCACCAACCCTACCCTTGTCAGCCGTTCCTGCCTTCAGGGATTTTCCTCCATTTCCCCAGCTGAACTCCTGTGCCCGCCTGATTCTTTATTTCACAAACCTTCTTGGCTCTGAATTTGGGTTTTCCGGGGAGTGCTCATTTGACTTTGACAAACATTCCTTGAGCTCCCAAGACAGGTGTGGCATCAGCCTTGAGGAGGCTTTAACTTTGTAGTAAAAATCAGCTGGCCAGGCGCATCGGCTCAGGCCTATAATCCCAATGCTTTGGGAGGCTGAGGCAGGCGGATCACCTGCAGTCAGGAGTTCTAGGCCAGCCTGGCCAACATGGCGAAACCTGTCTGTACTAAAAATAAAAAAATTTAGCTGGACGTGGTGCTATGTGCCTATAGTCCCAGCTACCTGGGAGACTGAGGCAGGAGAATTGCTTGGACCAGGGAGGCAGAGGTCGCAGTGAGCCGCGATCACGCCCCTGTACTCCAGCCTGGGCGACAAAATGAGATGGTTTCAAAACAAAACAAAACAAAACAAAACAAAACAAAACAAAACAAAACCAGCCACTTCCACAAAAAGTGCAATGCAGAAGATGGTGAGTGTTTCCATAGATAGAGAAGCAGCTCAAGAGGAGTAGTGGGAAGGAGGGGAAGGCAGGCTCCCAAGGCTCTCTTTAGAGATGTGGCCTCCGGCTTGAAAGACAGAGATGCTTTCAGAAGCCCAGGTGTGGGGAGAAAGACACGAGACAAAGAGACAGCATGCCCAGAAAATCACTGAATTCCAATCAAATTCCAATCTGGTGCAAGTACCGGTAGAGAAGGAAAGAGAGAGAGAGATGACAAAACAAAGTTGAAGTGATGTCACTGAGAGTCCCCATGCCAAGCCCGGAAGCTTCGACCTTTGTAGATAAACGGGAGCCAGTGAGGAATCCTGAGCCCAGGCTTCCGTGTGTGAGCCATTCTGATCCCACCCAGTCACAATTCTGTATCTGTAGCCTCTTAAGGACTCTCCGTCTCTACACCCTTAGTGCATGCCACCATCTTGTCCCCAGACTCCCTTCTGCCTCCTCCGCTCCTCCAGACTTGGTGGTGTCAAAGCGCAAATCCAATCATGTCCATTTCCTGCTTTGGAACTCTCAAGAGCTTCATGTTACCCTCAGGATTAAGCCTAAATTCCTTTTATATGATACACCTGGCCCTTCCCAGCTCCACTGCACTAAACTGTCTCTACTTCTGCAATCTCTTCTGCAGGAATGGCCCTCCACCCATCACCTGCGACTGCCACCCAGCTCTGGGCGCTCCCCCAGGGGCCTCTCAGACGCGAAGCTCCTCCTCGGGTTTCTTCAGCCCACTGTGCTTCCTGCTGTCTGTCCTAGCACCTATTGCTGTGTTGAAATGGCCAGTCCCATCATTTTTTCTCTGCTCTCAGTTTTATTTATTTATTTTGAGATGGAGTTTCGCTCTTGTTGCCCAGGCTGGAGTGCAATGGAACGATCTCGGCTCACTGCAACCTCCGCCTCCCGGTTCCAGCGATTCTCCTGCCTCAGCCTCCCGAGTAGCTGGGATTACATAGGCCACCATGCCAGGCGAATTCTATAATTTTGTAGAGACAGGGTTCCTCCATGTTGGTCAGGCTGGTCTCGAACTCACGTGATCCATGTGCCTTGGCCTCCCAAAGTGCTGGGATTATAGGCGTGGGCCACTGCGCCCGGCTTATTTATTTTTTTGAGACAGAGTCTTGCTCTGTCACCCAGTCTGAAATGTGGTCTTGGCGCACTGCAACCTCTGCCTCCTGGGTTGGAGTGATCCTCCTGATTCAGCCTTCTGAGCAGCTGGGATCACAGGCGTGCGCCGCCACACCCAGCCCGGTTTTGTTTTAGTGTCTGTGTTTTCACAGAGCAGGAAATAGGGGCTCAAAAAAAAAAAAAAAAGGTCCTTAAAAGGATGGATAAAACACCCCCTTCCTCAGAGGACCTCTCCTGACTCACATCAGTCCCACACCCGCTGGACACACTTGCTTCTGCTTCTTTCTTCTTCTCTGCTTCCCATTATTTTTTTTTTTCCCCTGAGACAGGGTCTCACTATGTTGCCCAGGCTGGTCTTGAACTCCTGAGCTCAAGGGATCCTCCCACCTCGGCCTCCCAAATTCCTCACCTGGCCCCATGGTCTTTCTGTCCCTAGTTCTGCCCCAAGAGGTGACTGTGGTATAGCAGAAAGAGTCCACATAAGATCATTTACAAACAAAGCCTGGAGTGAAACAGCAAATGTTTAACAGCAGGGGCTTTTGGGGAGTAGGACAAGAGATGGCATTTGTTTGTTTGTTTGTATTTTGAGACGGACCTCACTCTGTCACCCAGAATGGAGTGCAGTGGTGTGCTCTCGACTCACTGCAACCTCCGCCTCCAAGGTTCAGGTGATTCTCCCGCCTCAGCCTCCCGAGCAGCTGGGACTACAGGCACGCGCCACCACACCTGGCTAATTTTTGTATTTTTAGTACAGTCCGAGTTTCACTATGTTGGCCAGGCTGGACTCGAGCTCCTGACCTCGTGATTCACCCACTTTGGCCTCCGAAAGTGCTAGGATTACAGGCGTGAGCCACTGCACTTGGCCAAGAGACAATAGTTTATTCTTCCCACCTTTTTTTTGTATTAAATTTACCATATTTGCTAATGGGAAAATACTTTTTTTTTTTTTTTGGTAAGAAAGAACAGGCTGGGTGCCGTGGCTCACTGCTATAATCCCAACATTTTGAGAGGCCAAGAGCCCAGAAGTTTGAGACCGCCCTGGGCAAACCTTGTCTCTAAAGAAAATTAGCTTGGCATGGTGGCACACGCCTGTCATCATAGCGACCCTGCCCAGGAGGCTGAGGCAGGAGGATTGCTTGAGCCCAGGAATTGAAGGTTACAGTGGGTTACAGTTGTGCCACTGCACTCCAGCTTGGGCAACACAGTGAGACCCTGTCTCTAAAATAATAATAGTAACAATAATAAAAGAGCAGTAGATCAAGACTGAAAGAGCCTGATTTAAGTGAGAATAGCAGAATAGTGTGTATAGTAAATATCATCTGTCTAAAAAAAAAGCAGAAAAATTTTTATTTATAAAATCTCTTGTGCCGGACATGGTAGCTCACCCCTGTAATCCCAGCACTTTGGGAGTCTTGGGCGGGCAGATCACCTGAGGTCAAGAGTTCCAGACTAGCCTGGCCAACATGGTGAAACCTCATCTCTACTAAAGATACAAAAATGATCTGGGCTTGGTGGCGGGTGCCTGTAATCCCAGCTACTTGGGAGGCTGAGGCAAAAGAATCGCTTGAACCCAGGAGGCGGAGGTTTGCAGTGAGCCAAGATCACGCCATTGCACTCCAGCCGGGGTGACAGTGCAAAACTTTGTGTCAAAAGACAAACAAACAAAAAAGCATTGAGTTTGAATTCTAACCCACTAGATAACTTTGGAAACCTCACTTTCCCCATCTGTAAACTGGAGAAAACAGTACCTATTTCAGGCAGTCTTTGCAAGAAGCGAGTGGCATGTGAGTGTCTTTGGTGGCCCTGTGAGGCATCCTGCAGAGGTAAGGGCTTGTCCTCTGGCTCCCGATTCCCCCTGGCTGTTCCTCCCTCTCACCCTGTCTTGCCCTCCAAATGAAGCTGTCAAGGCCAAGATGGCCCCGCTGGGATCCCCCCCACTTGGCTGTCTGCCTGTTGGATCACAGCTAATAGCACAGAGGAAAAGCCACACTTCGAGGATCTGGACATTTCAAAGCAGCTCTATTTGTTTTCTCAGGCTCTCCGCTTGCCAGCTAGTTCCACACGTTAGAAATATTTTGGGTGAGCTCTGTAGTTCTCAACCATAGGCCATTCGTCTTGTTTCATGACTGCTTCCTTATAACAGCTCTGGGAAAAACTGCACTGGACTTAGTCCCAAACCACGCTGCTGGCATCCCAGGCTGCATTCAATATGGTGCCTTCGGGTAGGAATTATAAGAGAAGTGGAAAACTCCTGCGACTTCCTCGGGTTGGGTCTGCAGCAAGGAGTGGCTGTTTGGGTTGAGTTTCTAGAGGGTTGTCGTCACCACGACCCCCCAAGTGCTTGAGGTAGGAAAAGAAGAGCTTAATTTATCATGTTTCTGCTGGTTCCAATAACCCTGCTCCTCTCTGTGGTCTTTTTTTCCTCCTCCATGTGGATATTTAATTGAGTGTCGATGCAAAATCTGATGCTGAAGGAGATGCTTTCTTTCTTGCTTGCTTTCTTTTTTGAGACGGAGTTTTGCAGTGTCGCCTGGGCTGGAGTGCAATGGCGTGATCTTGGCTCACTGCAACCTCCACCTCCTGGGTTCAAGTGATTCTCCTGCCTCAGCCTCCCTAGTAGCTGGGATTACAGGTGCCCACCACCACGTCCAGCTAATTTTTTGTATTTTTAGTAGAGATGGGGTTTCACTATATTGGCCAAGCTGGTCTCAAACTTCTGACCTCATGATCCGCCCACCTCAGCCTCCCAAAGTGCTGAGATTACAGGTGTGAGCCACCACACCCGACCAGGGGCTTTCTTTGTTGCCTGGGATAGGGTTGCCAGGTTTGGCAAATGAAAATGCAGGATACCCACTTAGGTCAGATTTCCAGGGGTGAAGAATTTTTTAGTGTAAGTGTGTCCCACGCAATTTTTAGCACATATATTGAAATTATTTTTTGTTTTAGTATATAAATATATCCCACACAATATTTGTTTTATTGTTGGTTTGATTGATTTTTTTTTTTTTTTTTTTTTTTTTTTTTTGAGATGGAGTCTTGCTCTGTCACCCAGGCTGGTGTGCAATAGCACGATCTTGGCTCACTGCAACCTCCATCTCCTGGGTTCAAGCCATTCTCCTGCCTCAGCCTCCCAAGTAGCCGGGACTACAGGCGCACAACCCCATGCCTGGCTAATTTTTGAGATGGGGTCTTCCTGTGTTGTCCAGGCTGGTCTCCAACTCCTTGGCTCAAGCAGTCCTTCGGCCTCAGCTTCCCGAAGTGCTGGGACTACAGAGGCGAGGCACCACGCCCGGACTTCCCATGGCGTATTTGCACATACTTACATTCCAGAGTATTCGCTGTTTATCTGAAATTCAGATTTAACTGAATGTCCTGTATTAATGTATGTATGCATGCAGCACGTATTTATTTATTTATTTATTTATTTTCTGTCCCTCATACTTTACTGGTCAACTCTAGGTCTCTGTGCGGCTGGGTGGGTTTGAGGGAGGGCGTTACTATTCCCCAGCTCCCAGTTGGAGGCCTGAGAAGGACTTGGCCTAGCTCTCCAGGGTCCCAGACTGTGGAGTTTGGAGGAGCAGATCTGGCCTCTCCTGAGCCAACACAGGGCACCTATGTAGGGGTACAAGTTCACTATCCATCAGCCAGCCTAGCCGTGTTAGGAGTAGACCTTGCTGTCATTCACACTGGGCTTGACCGTGTCACTACCAGGCTTCTAGCCAGCAGGACAAACTTCAGATGCTCTTCTGTGTACTGGAAGGCCTGGACCAGCCGCAGAGCCTCATCCACGGAGAGTCCCACAGGCCAATCATTAACGTGATCCGGGATCCGGGGAAGGCCATCCTTGCCATGGATGATAAAGAGGCCCCAGCAGGCGGGGCGTGGTGGCTCACGCCTGTCATCCCAGCAGGATTACAGGGAGGCCGAGGCGGGTGGATCACCTGAGGTCGGGAGTTTGAGACCAGCCTGACCAACATGGAGAAAGCCGGTCTCTATTAAAAATACAAAAATTAGCCAGGCGTGGTAGTGTGCACCTGTAATCCCAGCTACTAGGGAGGCTGAGGCAGGAAAATCACTTGAACCCGGGAGGCGGAGGTTGCAGTGAGCTGAGATTGCATCACTGCACTGCAGCCTGGGCAACAAGAGTGAAACGCTGTCTCAAAAAAACAAAAAAAGAGGCCCCTGCAGATGGCACCCTGGTCTATTTTCAGCATGCCATCATTCTCAGACACACTCTGGTCACATCAGCAAGCAAGGAGGTGTTCAGGGGGTCCAAGCCTCCCTCCCTCGGGGTGGGGGGGCACTGATCCAAGCTAGGTGGATGAATTGAGCCCACTGAGGCCCCTAGCACTTCGCAGCTTTTGGAAGCCGTAAGCATGGTCGCTGAATGCGATGATCTCCATTGCAGGCACACAAAAGTGAAATCCAAGGCACCGTGGCTCACAACTATAATCCCAGCACTTTGGCTGGCCGAAGCAGGTGGATTATCCGAGGTCAGGAGTTCGAGACCAGCCTGACCAACATGGTGAAATTCCGTCTGTACTAAAAATACAAAATTAGCAGAGCATGATAGCACATTCCCGTAGTCCCAGCTACTTGGAAGGCTGAGGCAGGAGAATTGCTTGAACCTGAAAGACAGAGAGGTTGCAGTGAGCTGAGACCGTGCCAATGCACTCCAGCCTGGGCAACAGAGTCAGACTCCATTTCAAAAAAAAAAAAAGTCAAGTCCAGAGGATGGAAAAAGGACCATGTGCTTCCATCTGTAGTCCAGCGGCTTTCTCTCCTTGAAGGCGCCATCCACCAGGGCAGTGGCCTTGAAGTCAGGAGTGAGCCTTCCGACATGTGTGTTACCGGAGGCCCTGACTGTAAGCTGCATAGGCCAAGGTCAGACGCAGGATCACCAGCTGCAGGGACCTGTGTGCTCAGTGCCCTGGCACCCTGTATCTATTTACCCGGCTGCTCTGCCTGTGAAAGACATGAGTAGAATCCTCTTCAGTCATGCAGAGGAGACAGGATGCCCGTTCTTGTTCTCTGGCCTGAGCCTACTTCTTTATTTTGTCACTATTTTTATTTTATTTTTTAGAGATGATCTCACTCTGCTGCCCAGTCTTACGTGCAGTGGTATGATCACGACTCACCGGGCTCAGGCGATCCTCCCACCCCAGCCCCTGGAGTATCTGGGATGACATGTGCGCACTACCATGCCTGGCCAGTGATGATTGTTCTTCCAATTTCTTCTAGAAACAAGGTCTTGCTCTGTTGCCCAGGCTGCTCTTGAGCTCCCAGCCTCAAGTGGTCCTCCCAGCTGAGCTTCCCAAACCACCGAGATGACAGGTGTGAGCCACTGTGCACAGTGTGGCCTGAGCTTGCTTCTCCAGCCCAACTCTCGACCCCCTCCCGGGGGCCACAACATGAGGACTGCCGTAGAGACAAGACCCAGCGCTCTTGCTGCGCCTGGCACTCTCTCCTGCGCACGGGGCCTTGCCACCCGCTCCCAGAGCAGGAGCACAGTCCTGCTCACCGCCTGCCCTCTGCGTCCTGCAGCTGCTGCTCTACCCGCTGGGGCTGCCTGGCTCCCTCTTTAGTAACACATCCACACTCGGGTTCCTCCTGGGTTTCTTCTGTGTCTACTCTGAGGAATAATTCAGCCTGATTCCTGATTCCATGCAGCTTGAGACCTTGCTGGGTTCTGGATCCTGTGACCCTAGCTCTCAGCAGATCTTCCCTGTCCTGTGTTTTTTTTTTGTTTTTTTTTTTTTCGTTTTTGAGACGGAGTCTTGCTCTGTCACCAGGCTGTAGCACAGTGGCGAAATCTTGGCTCACTGCAACCTCCGGCTTCTGGGTTCAAGGATTCTTCCGCCTCAGCCTCCAGAGTAGCTGGGACCACAGGCGCATGCCATCACACCTGGCTAATTTTTGTATTTTCAGTAGAGACGAGGTTTCATCATGTTGACCAGGATGGTCTCGATCTCTTGACCTCGTGATCCGCCCGCCTCAGCCTCCCAAAGTGTTGGGATTACAGGCATTTCTTTTTTTAAAATCAAGTTTCAACTCTGTCTCCCATGCTGGAGTGCAGTGGCACGATCTCCGCTCACTGCAACCTCCGCCTCCTGGGTTCAAGCGATTCTTCCACTTCAGCCTCCTGAGTAGTTGGGATTACAGGCACAAGCTGCCACGCCTAACTAATTTTTGTATTTTTAGGTAGAGATGGGGTTTTTACCATGTTGGACAAGCTGGTCTTGAACTCCTGACCTCAAGTGATCCACCTGCCTTGGGCTCCCAAAGTACTGAGATTACAGGTGTGAACCACCACACCCTGTCCTCTTAAAATGGTTCTGCCTGCTGACTTGGTGTTAGAATCTGGCTCAGAGGCCGGGTGTAGTGGCTTTTGCCTGTAATCCCAGCACTTTGGGAGGCCAAGACAGGCAGATCACAAAGTCAAGAGATCAAGACCATCCTGGTCAACATGGTGAAACCCTGTCTCTACTAAAAATTGAAAAATTTGGCCGGGCGCGGTGGCTCAAGCCTGTAATCACAGCACTTTGGGAGGCCGAGGCGGGTGGATCACGAGGTCAAGAGATCGAGACCATCCTGGTCAACATGGTGAAACCCCGTCTCTACTAAAAACACAAAAAATTAGCTGGGCATGGTGGCGCGTGCCTGTAATCCCAGCTACTCAGGAGGCTGAGGCAGGAGAATTGCCTGAACCCAGGAGGTGGAGGTTGCGGTGAGCCGAGATCGCGCCATTGCACTCCAGCCTGGGTAACAAGAGCGAAACTCCGTCTCAAAAAAAAAACCAAAAACAAAAAACTTTGATTTTTCTGGTTAAGAACCATCAGTTTATGATTTTATGTTTTTACTTCCACCACTAACACCTAGCAATTAGTTTTTATAGAGTTTTTTTTCTTTTCGAAACGGAGTTTTGCTCTGTCGCCCAGGCTGGAGTGCAGTGGTACTTGGCTCACTGAAACCTCTACCTCCCAGGTTCAAGTGATTCTCCTGCCTCAGCCACCAGAGTAGCTGGGATTACCGGCGCCTGCTACCATGCCGGCCTAATTTTTGCATTTTTAGTAGAAAAGGAGTTTCATCATGCTAGCCAGGCTGGTCTCAAACTCCTGACCTCAGGTGATCTGCCTGCCTCAGCATCCCAAAGTTTTGGGATTATAGGCATAAGCCACCTCGCCTGGCTAGAGATATTTTCTAAAAGCTACTAATCTTTTAATGTTTCTTCAGGGCTAGACACAGTGTATCACGGCTGTAATCTCAGCACTTTGGGAGGTCAAGGCCAGATGATCGCTTGAGCCCAGGAGTTTGAGACAAGCCTGGGCAACATAGTGAGACCCTGTCTCTACAATTTTTTTTTTTTTTTTTTTTTAATTAGCCGGATGTGGTGGCCTGAGCCTGTAGTCCCAGCTACCTGGGGAACTGAGGTGGAAAGACGGCTTGAGCCTGGGAGGCAGAGACTGAAGTGAGCTGTGATCATGCCACTGCACTTCAGCCTAGGCAACAGAACAAGACCCTGTCTCAAAAACAGTAATAATAAAATAAACATTTAAAAAAGAAAAGCCAGGTGCAGTGGCTCACACCTGTAATCCTAGCACTTTGGGAGTCTGAGGCAGGTGAATTGCCTGAGCTCAAGAGTTCAAGACCAGCCTGGGAAACATGGTGAAACTCTGTCTCTATTAAAATACAAAAAGTTAGCTGGGCATGGTGGTGGGCACCTGTAATCCCAGCTACTTGGGAGGCTGAGACAGGAGAATCACTTGAACCTGGGAGGTGGAGGTTGCAGTGAGCTGAGATTACACAGTTGTACTCCAGCCTGGATGACAAAGTGAGACTCTATCTCAAAAAACTAAATAAAAGCCCGGGCACGGTGGCTCACACCTGTAATCCCAGCACTTTGGGAGGCCGAGGTGGGTGGATCATGAGGTCAGGAGTTCAAAACCAGCCTGGCCAAATTGGTGAAACTCTGTCTTTAAAAAAAATAAAATAAAATAATAAATAAATAAATAAAATAAAATTTTTAAAATAAGAAAAAAATAAACAAAAGAAAAAAGAAAATTAATAAAATAATCAATCTAATAAATATTTGAAGCCTAGACAAAAATATAATAAATTCGGGGTTCACCAAAACTGCCTCTTCTGAGAATAGTCGAAACTGCCGCTGTAAATCAATGGATGTTGGGTCTGTGGTGTTAGCTTAGCTGCTTCCTCTTTGTTTTTGAGACGACACTCACTCTGTTACCCAGGCTGGGGGGCAGTGGTGCCATCTCAGCTCACTGAAGCCTTCTCCTCCCGAGCTCAACCAATTCTCCTGACTCAACCTCCTGAGTAAGTGGGATTACAGGTGTGTGCCACCACACCCAGATAATTTTTGTATTTTTAGTAGAGATGGGATTTCACTGTGTAGCCTAGGCTAGTCTCGAACCCCTGGATTCAAGCCATCCACCCACCTCGGCCTCCCAAAGTGCTGGGATTACAGGCATGAGCCACTGCACCCAGCCAGCAGCATTTTCTTTGAACCAGATTCAATTCTAGATTTTGCCTCAGTGTGTATTACTGCTTACCTTCTGATATTTTTGTGTGTATATATGTATATATCTGATGGCAAGCCCGCTCAGGACACTGAAACTGGGTTCTCATTGCATCTATTCTCTAACATTAAAAAAAAAAAAAAATTTATGGCCATGCATGGTGGCTCACGCCTGTAATCTTAGCACTTTGGGAGGCCGAGGCAGCCGGATTGCCTGAGCTCAGGAGTTCGAGACCAGCTTGGGCAATGTAGTGAAACCCTGTCTCTGCAAAAAATTAGCCAGGTGTGGTGGTGGTCGCCTGTAGTCCCAGCTACTCAGGAGGCTGAGGCAGGAGAATTGCTTGAACCTGGAAGACGGAAGTTGTAGTGAGCCGAGATCACGCCACTGCCCTCCAGCCTGAGCGACAGTGAAACTCTGTCTCCAAAAAATAATAAATGAAAGTAATAATAATAATTTTATATTTGCTAATCTCTGAGTAGTTCCAATTTTTAGTAGATGTGCTCCCGAAGCAGGCATCTCTCCAGCATTTTGAGCAAATTGAGGAAACATTATGATCCTGGGAAGGCGTCACCGGATCTGTTGGTACATTTGAAAATTAGAGCAATAGCTCTCTTTTGCTTAGAAAACGCAGTTAATGAAAAATAATGAAATAACAGTTACATGGCGAGGGCCGCATACTGCACACAGCTTAACTCCACAGTAAACATTTACATGCTTATGATTCTATCAAGAGAAAGCAGGAGCACAGCAATATATACATCATTAAAATAATATAAAAAGGGGCTGGGTGCGGTGGCTCACACCTGTGATCCCAGCACTTTGGGAGGCTGAGGTGGGTGGATCACAAGGTCAACAGTTCGAGACCATCCTGGCCAACATGGTGAAACCCCGTCTCTACTAAAAATGCAAAAATTAGCTGGGCGTGGTGGTGCACACCTGTAGTCCCAGCTTCTTGGGAGGCTGAGGCAGGAGAATCACTTGAACCTGGGAGACAGAGGTTGCAGTGAGCCGAGATCATGCCACTGCATTCCAGCCTGGGTGACAGAGCGAGACTGTCTTATATTTTTAAAAAGATATTAAAATTTAAAACAAAGCAAAGCAAAATAATATTAGATGGACCTCTTCAGACTTTTTTTTCCTCTTTGTAGAGATGGGATCTTGCTGTCTTGCCCAGGCTGGTCTCAGAACTCCTGAGCTCAAGCCATCCTCTCACCTCAGCCTCTCAAAGTGCTGGGTTACAGTCATGAGTCACGACATCCAGCAAAATGGACCCTTAATGTGTAAATATGCCGGGAGAGTGAAGGAGAGAAAGTAGGAATGTATTGTACTGAGAAGGAACAACTTTCACTGTCCTCTTAGCTTCAGAAATCAGAGCTCTGTGAATCAAACTGACAAAAGACAGATTAGCAAGAGGAAAGACAGATTCATTATGCACATCTGGGAGTTTGCAGAAACATGTGACCCCGGCAAGCAGCACACGGTTAGAACTTGGGGGTTAAGTTCTATCTTGACGGGGCAGGAGGGGAGCAGGGCACTTAAGGGCAGGCAAATGATTTTTAAGAAAGATAAACGGGCCCTTAGGAGAACAGATGGGAAGCAGGCGAGTTTTGAGACAATGCCTAGGTGTGGTGACAACTTCTCTTTGTCTCCGTGACAGGTGTCAGTCTTCCCTTCTCTGAAGGGAATGCATGATAATTAAGGTTTTTCGTGTTATTTCTTGGGAGGCTCTGCTTGTTAGGCAGATGAGAGATTTCAGGAACTCAAAGGACTTCTGCTCAAAATGTTTTTTATGGCTGGGCACAGTGGCTCACGCCTGTAATCCCAGCACTTTGGGAGGCCAAGGTGGGCAGATAATTTGAGGTCAGGAGTTTGAGACCAGCTTGGCCAACATGATGAAACCCTGGCTCTTCTAAAATACAAAAGTTAGCTCGGCACAGTGGCGCGTACCTGTAATCCCAGCTACTTGGGAAGCTAAGGCAAAAGAATTGCTTGAACCCAGGAGGCAGAGGTTGTGGTGAGCTGAGATCGCACCACTGCACTTCAGCCTAGGCAACAGAGAGACTTCCTTTTTTTTTTTAGACGTAGTTTTGCTCGTCACCCAGGCTGGAGTACAGTGGCGCCATCTCTGCTCACTGCAACCTCCACCTTCCAGGTTCAAGTGATTCTCCTGCCTCAGCCTCCTGAGTAGCTGGGATTACAGGTGCGCGCCGCCATGCCTGGTTAGTTTTTGTATTTTTAGTAGAGACGGGGTTTCACCATGTTGGCCAGGCTGGTCTCGAACTCCTGATTTGCCCACTTCAGCCTCCCAAAGTGCTGGAAGTACAAGCGTGAGCCACTATGCCCAACTTTGAAAATTCTTTTTATCAAAGTAATATGCATCCTTAGCCCAGGCTGGAGTGTAGCGGCAAAATCATAGCTCATTGCAGCCTTGAACTCCTGGGCTCAAGTGATCCTCCCACTTCAGCCTCTTGAGTAGCTAGGACTACAGGTATGCCACACACACCGAGCTAATGTTTTTGTTTTTTGTAGAGATGGGGTCTCACTATGTTGCCCAGGCTGGCCTTAAACTGCTGTCCTCAAGCAATTGTCTCCCCCCAGCCTCCCAAAGTGCTGGGATGGCAGGCATGAGACACCACACTGCCTAAGAGTCTATTGAAAAGTTCCATGTACAGTAAAGCTGCATACGCTAGTGGCATGTTTATAATACTTTTGCAGCTAAAATATGTGTATACATTTACAACCTGCCTAACCGAAAGCTTTGTGTGTGGTGTGCGAACCTCTGTGAAGAAAGGAACAGAACCGGGGTAGGAAGAAAGGGCTATTTGTCACAGAGAGCTCTAAGGGGCAGCATGAGCCCAGCAGGGGTCTGTGTTCCCTGTGACAATGGACACACTGGAGTGAAATGGCCACAGGCGGCTGGGGCGCCCTTGGGCATGTCTGGATTCCATGCCATCTGGATGGCAGATCATGGAACACAGGGAAACTCCGGAGAAACTGCAAGGAATTTTTTTATTTTTATCTATTTATTTATTTTGTGATGGAGTCTCGCTCTGTCACCCAGGCTGGAATGCAGTGGTGCGATCTCAGCTCACTGCAGCCTCTGCCTCCCGGGTTCAAGCAATTCTCCTGCCTCAGCCTAAGGAGCAGCTGGGATTATAGGCGCTCGCCAATGCACTTGGCTAATTTTTGTATTTTTAGCAGAGATGGGGTTTCATTATGTTGGCCAGGCTGGCATTGAACTCCTGACCTCAAGCGATCCACCTGCCTTGACCTCCCAAAGGGCTGGGATTACAGGTGTGAGCCATCACACCTGACCAAGAATGCTTTTAATGGACTCCTCAGGCAAGGGAGAACTTTCCAGAACAACTTCACATATAGTTAACTTTTGAGATTCACAGTTGTTTTTTTTAATGGTATAAACATCACTGATCAATGGAGACACCATACAGTGTCAAGTCCACACTCACTGTCTGTGTCCCAGAGTGGACAGGCATGAGTTTCTTTTCTCCTCGTTGACCTGCTAACCAGCCTCACTCTGACACTCAGCAGATAGAGCAGCTCCCAGCACAGCCCACACGCGCACAGGGCCTGACCCCAGTCCGGTTACTTTTTTATTCCCAAATTAGATCCTGGGTATGTTAGTGACTGATGTACATTGTGTTTTTGTCTGTTGAAATTCACTTCTGGAAATGTATGGTTGGGAAAAAGAGTTTCCATAGTAAAAGCATTGCTGCAAATTATAAAAACCACTTTCTGAAGAAAGACAGACAAAGAAAAAGAGAGAGAGAGAAAAAGAAAGGAAGGAAGGAAGGAAGGAAGAAAGAAAGAGAAAGAAAGAAAGAAAGAAAGAAAAAGAAGGAGGTTGGGCTGAGTGTGGTGACTCAGCCTGTAATCCTAGCACTCTGGGAGGCTGAGGCAGGAGGATCGCTTGAACCCAGGAGTTTGAGACCAGTCTACACAATATAGTGAGACTCCCTCTCTACAAAGATTTTAAAAACATCTATTAGCTGGGCATGTTGGTGCATGCTTGTAGTCCTAGCTACTTGGGAGGCTGAGGCAGAAGGATCCCTTGAGCTCAGGAGGTTGAGGCTGCAGTGAACTATAACTGAATCACAGGATAATCACAAGACCCTGTCTCAAATAAATAAATAAATAAAAATTTTGAAAAAAAGAAAATATAAAAATAAAATGGATGGGAGGAGAGGCAGGGGGAGGTGACTCTTTTGGAAATCGGGTCTTGCTATACTGTCCAGGCTGGGCTCAAACTCATGATCCTCCTGCTTCAGTCTCCTGCGTAGCTGGGACTACAGGTGCATGCTGCTGTGTCTAGCCACTGTGCCCCTTTGCCCCAACTGCCTTGGACTCCAGTGCAGAATGAGCACTGTATCCAGGTGTGGCCAGGGGACCCAGATGCCAGGTGGGCAACCAAAGCTTGCAGGCTGTCAGTCAGGCCTGGACTCACCACACGCACAGCCAGAAAGGGCTCCAGAGAGGCAACAGCAGCTGGGCACTTCCGCCACCATCCAGGGAGTGAGGCTGGGAAGGCCTGAGCTCTCGTCCCACATGAGGCTGCTTCTGGGGGTGCCTGACTGGGCCTGCCTTGGGAAGTCAGACAGGACTGAGAATACAGAGCATCTGGAGACCACTCCTGACCCTTGAAAGTGTGTCCTGAGACTATGCAGTATAGGATCCTTGAAGAAGTAATATCAAGACAAGAATAAAAAGGAAAGGCTGGGCGTGGTGACTCACGCTTGTAATCCCAGCACTCAAGGAGGCCGAGGTGAGCAGATTGCAAGGTCAGGAGTTCGAGAACAGCCTGGCCAACACAGTAAAACCCCATCTCTACTAAAAATACAAAAATTAGCTGGGCATGGTGGCAGGTGCCTGTAATCCCGGCTACTTGGGAGGCTGAGGCAAAACTTGCTTGAACCCAGGAGGTGGAGGTTGCAGTGAGCTGAGATTGTGCCACTGCACTCCAGTCTGGGCGACAGAGCTCAATTCCGTTTTTGTTTTTGTTTTTGTTTTTGTTTTTGTTTTTTTAAAAAAAGAATAAAAAAGAAAACAGAGGCCAGGCGCGGTGGCTCACACCTGTAATCCCAGCACTTTGGGAGGCCGAGGCGGGTGGATCACGAGGTCAAGAGATCGAGACCATCCTGGTCAACATGGTGAATCCCCGTCTCTACTAGACATAGAGAAAAATTAGCTGGGCACGGTGGTGCACGCCTGTAGTCCCAGCTACTCGGGAGGCTGAGGCAGGAGAATGGCTTGAACCTGAGAGGTGGAGTTTGCAGTGAGCTGAGGTTGTGCCAGCGCCCTCCAGCCTAGGCAACAGATCGAGAGTCAGTCTGAAAACATGAAAAAAATAAAAAAGAAAAGAGCCAGAAGGAAGCTCACTAACAGGAGACCTGGGTGTGAGTGGGCGCCTCCCCTTCCCGTGGGTGTGAGTGGGTGTGAGTGAGCGTCCCCCCTTCCCCTGGGTGTGAGTGGGCGTCCCCCCTTCCCCTGGGAGTGAGTGGGTGTGAGTGAGCGTCCCCCCTTCCCCTGGGTTCTGTGCACTGTGTCAGGCTGATGACTCACCGTGGCTGGGTTACGGCAGCAGGGTCCATCCTGGCGCGCTGGGCAAGCACAGCTTTGAGGCTTAGCAAAGAAAATGAAACACTGCACCCATGGGTAGCTCTAGTGGCTAAGAGGAAAGGAGAAAACAGACCCCTCCTCACCCTGTGATCCTAATACTTTAGGAGGTCAAGGCAGGAGGATTGTTTGAGGCCACGAGTTCGGGACCAGCCTGGGCAACATAGTGAAATCCCGTCTCTATAAAAATAAATTGAATTATTTATTTATTTATTTATCTTGAGACGTAGTCTCGCTCTGTAGCCCAGGCTGGAGTTCAGTGGCATGATCTTGGCTAGTGAGATTATCCTCTGCCTCCTGGGTTCAGGTGATTCTCCTGCCTCAGTCTCCTCAGTAGCTGGGATTACAGGCATGTGCCACCACACCCAGTTAATTGTTTCTATTTTTAGTAGAGATGGGGTTTCACTATGTTGGCTTGGCTGGTCTCAAACTCCTGGCCTCAAATGATCCTCCCACCTCAGCCTCCCAAAGTGCTGGAATTACAGGTGTGAGCCCTACCCTGCCTAAATTAACTTATTTTTATTTTTTGAGACAGAGTCTCACTGTATTGCCCAGCCAGGAGTCCAGTGGTGTGGTCTCAGCTCACTGCAACCTCTGCCTCTCAGATTCAAGTGATTCTCCTGCCTCAGCCTCAGCCTCCCGGGTAGCTGGGACTACAAACATACACCACCACTCCCGGCTAATGTTTGTGTTTTTAGTAGAGACAGGGTTTCAGCATGCTGGCCAGGCTGGTCTCCAACTCCCGATTTCAGGTGATCCGTCTGCCTTGGCCTCCCAAAGTGGTGGGATTACAGGTATGAGCCACCGTTCCCGGCATAAACGAAATGTTTTAAAAAGCTGATGACTAACTGGAAAAAAACAATGTTCCCAGAGACCCTGACCAGAGGAGAGAATTACGTTTGTTAAATCTCGAGTCTGCTTCTCTTTTTCCTTACTCTACCTTTCCCTGCCCAGGATGGCTAGTTTACAGACACAGAGTGCTGAAAAAAAATTGAACCAGATTTTCAAGTCCCCCTGAGTACCCAGCCCTATTTATGCTAATTTCCAAGTGGTTAAATCCATGATTCCCAGTCCTGATTTTAGGACACCCCGGGCGTCTTGAATTATTCCAAGGGCTATTATGAAATTCTAAAAATAAAATCTTTTTAATTTCCTGCATTTTAAGATAAGTACACACCTGGTGCTCTCTAAACTCACATGCTTCCGGAGGAGAAAGATTGTGAAATCCTGCAGACAAAACTCGTTTGGATTCCAGCAGTTTGGCCACAGCAATCAAAATGCCACTTTCCATTTGGGTGACGCTCTGCGCCTTCAAGAGCGCTTTCTGAGAAGTAGGTTAGTGACGACTGTGTGAATCAACACAGAGGATGCCTGTTCTAGCCTGGACATTGCAGTAGAGGTGGGAACAGCCACACGGCCTTCCTTTGGGGCGCATACTGGCTCCTCTGGGACGTTTCAGTTTGTCACCAGCTGGCAGAGGGGGAGTCTGGAGGGAGGCTGGTGGCACAGGTCCGGGCTGCAGTGGCCCCATGTGGACGAGGCCAACTGAGCGATGGGGGCATCCGGTCACTGTCAAAGCAGAAGAGGACCAGGCTGGCTTTCCCCCGATCCTTGGTAAGACTGAAAGTCAAAGCCCGAGGCAGTACCACTGGATGGCAAGGTCCCCAACTCCAGAACTTTCCCTGGCTGCCAGATAGGCAGCACGCTTTCCTTTACCGTGAGAAAGGGGGGCCATCAAACTTCATATCATTGATGTCATCGTCAAGGACACTGTGACTGCCATGGCTATTGTCTCCGATGTGTCTTCCCTGCGCAGTGTCCCCAGGGCCCTGGCGAGACCCAGGGGTGAAGACTCTCTCTGGAGCTCCAAGGAAATGGACGGAAACCTGAGTCACGGTACTGCGAGCTTGCTGAGCCTCCAGTGGAACCAGGGGAACAGAGAGCAAAATGCCAACGCTGGCATGGAGCATGCCACACTCTAGGGGGCAGCTTTGCTAAAAGCCACTTTAAGCCAGCGTGGCAGTAGACACCTGTAACCCCAGCACTTTGGGAGGCTGAGGTGGGTGGATCACTTGAGCCTGGAAATTTGAGACCATCCTGGCCAACATGGTGAAACCCCATCTCTACTAAAAATACAAAAATTAGCCGGGCGAGGTGGCGTGCGCCTGTAATCCCAGCTACTTGGGAGGCTGAGGCAGGAGAATCGCTTGAACCCAGGAGGCAGAGGTTGCATGGGGCTGAGATCGTGCCATTGCAGTCCAGCCTGGGTGACAGAGAGATCTTGTCTCAAAACAAATCAAAACAAAGGAAAAACAAAATCCTTACCTACAAGCCATCACAAATGTGGGGACTGCCTTGCCTCCTCACCTGGCTCTCTACAAACAAACACCTTCCTTTCTCCCACTACCAATGTCAGTAGAGACCTCTGGTCTTACTGCACCGGAGAGCCAACCCCAGTTCGGCTACAGCACTAGAGACTTCAGCCATTTTTGCAGATCAGAGCATGAGCCTCAGGCCGTCAGGGTTGAGGGCAGGAACCTGTTTCTCCGGCTCCGGCTGGGCTCAGTTCCCAGGCCGCCTCCTCCTGCCAGCAGCCGGGGTTAGCAGCCTGAGTTCGGGAGTGGTTTCTTGGCAGTGGACCAGGCACTTAGGAACTGAGAGAGCAATTTACCTTTCTAAGTTCCAGCTCTGCAAGGGCCTCCCAGCAGTCTAAATAAGCTACGAATACAAAGTTCCTACAGCACTTTACAGTTGACAAGATGTCTGAGCAAATGCGAATTCAGTCCTCCAGACGACACGCGGAGGCAGTAATCTGACACTAATGTACCTGCTGTGGGTAGGCAGATGCTTCCTTACCTTTGTGATTGGGTTTGCTCTTTTGCAGATGAGGAAATGGGAGGTCCAGCAAGTAATGGAGCCGGTAAGCAGCGAGGATGGGACTGAAGTTCAAGTCTGCTTTATTCCCAAGCTCATGCGCCTCATCAACCCAGCATGCTTCCTCTCTGTATAATTATTGGAACTCAGTTGAGACGTGCAAGGGTCGGCTTCCATGGGAGGTGGGGTACCTGCATCCGTAATAGGTTGATAATTATTTTACTTGTTTTATTTTTATTTATTTATTTGATTATTTTTTAGACGGACTCTCACTCTGTCGCTCAGGCTAGAGTACAGTGATCTCGGCTCACTGCAACCTCCACCTCCCAGGTGTAAACAATTCTCCTGCCTCAGCCTTCGGAGTGACTGGAATTACTGGCACCTGCCACCATGTCCGGCTAAGTTTTTGTATTTTTAGTAGAGACGGGGTTTCACCGTGTTGGCCCGGTTGGTCTTGAACTCCTCACCTCAAGTGATCCACCTGCCCCGTCCTCCCAAAGTGCTGGAATTACAGGTGTGAGCCACCTCACCCAGCTGGTTGCCTATTTTTATAGTTATTTCTTGACGATACGTTAAACAAGTCGTGGATTATTCATGAGTTTTCCCAGGAAAGGGTGTGCAATTCCCAGAACTGAAGGTTCCTCCCTTTTTAGACCATGTAGGGTAAGTTCTTGATGTAAACTGTCACAGCACTGGTGGGAGTGTCTTTTTAGCATGCTAATGCATTAATAATTAACGGAGAGGCCGGGCGTGGCGGCTCACGCCTGTAATCCAAGCACTTTGGAGGCCAAGGCAGGCAGATCACCTGAGGTCGGGAGTTCAAGGCCAGCCTGACCAACATGGTGAAACCCCGTCTTAAAATAAATAAATAAATAAATAAATAAATAAATAATAATAAACGGATAATGAGCAGTGAGGACAACTGCCCTCTTGGTTTTGGTGGGTTTTGTCTGGCTTCTTTACCACACCCTGTTTTATAGCAAGGTCTTTGTGACCCGTGTCTAGTGCTGACCTCCAGTCTCATGCTGTGACTTAGAATGCCTACACTCCTGGGAATGCAGCCCCATAGATCTCAGCCGTACCCAGGCCCTACTCAAGATGGAGTCACTCTGGTTCAAATGTCTCTGACAGTAATAAATACAGGTTTTCCAATCCATAGGTTGGATTAATAATAATGACAATCAACTGGAGAAGGAGTGGGAGCAAAAATAAATAAATAATAAATAAAGATGATCATATCCGCTGTAGCTAACCAACACGTGAGTCCACACAGACTCCTAGAACTTGGCATAGTTTTTGTATTTGTGAATGTCATACCTGAAGCTGCGTAAGTACATCAAGGTTCACTTTATCACTTGAAGAATTGCCCTCTTACGTTTTTGTTTTTGTTTTCAAGACGGAGTTTCTGTCTGTCGCCCAGGCTGTAGTGCAATGGCATGATCTCGGCTCACTGCAACTTCTGCCTCCCTGGTTCAAGCAATTCTGCCTCAGCTCTCCGAGTAGCTGGGATTACAGAGGCCTGCCACCATGCCCGGCTAATTTTTTATAATTTTAGTAGAGATGGGGGTTTAACCATGTTGACCAGGCTGGTCTCAAACTCCTGACTTCAGGTGATCCACCAGTCTTAGCCTCCCAAAATGCTGGAATTACAGGCATGAGCCGCCTCACCCAGCCTTATTTTGTTATATTTTACTCTCAAAATAGAAGACTATAGTGTTTTGGATAAACAAAGTAGTTCAGAAAAGTATTTCTTTCCTCCTTGAATGGAACATATCTGATTGCATGCTTTTAATTTATTTCAGTATTTTTACCATGTGAAGTTAGATCTGAATAAAAAAGAACTGTCATTCCCCAAGGTGTAATGTACAAGATGGAAAATTACTGGCATGCTGCATTTATACTGACAGATAATTACTAAAGGGAAGATCTGGGATTTAGATTTTACCTCATTTTCTGCAGTTGTTATAAAAAGCAAATGTCTTTTTCATTTGGGAAATAGGATACATTTAAAAAATCAGATTAAAAGATGCAGATAGTTGAAACTGTGCAGCTTCAAACACTGGAGAATATTCTTAATGCGATGTTTTCTTCTTCCTCATTATTAGCTTCCATTATCAGATAGGGATGAAAGGAAAGGGAAATTTCTGAAAATTACTTTTTCAGAAATTTTGTGGCCAGGGGCAGTGGTTCACGGCTGTAATCCCGGCACTTTGAGAGGCTGAGGCAGACAGATCACTTAAGATCAGGAGTTTGAGACCAGCCTAGCACTATAACAAGACCTTGTCTCTACCAAAAAATAAAAGAATTAGCTGGGCATGGTGATGTGTGCCTGTAGTCCCAGCTACTCGAGAGGCTGAGGTAGAGGATTGTTTGAGCTCAGGAGGTGGAGGCTGCAGTGAGCCATGATTATCCCACTGCAGTCCAGCCTGGGCAACAGAGCAAGACCCTGTCTCCAACTAACAAACCAACCAACAAACAGAATACGGAAAAAAATCGAACACTCCAGGTAGTCTAAAGGAATGGCAATTCCGTTTTTCCACTTGCTCAGGTCAAAAACTTCGGAATCGTTCTTAACTCCTTCCTTTATTGTGAGATAAAGACATCCTACATCCAAATCCACCGGGAAGGGGCTCTTGGCTCAACCTTCAGAGTAGATCCAGAATCTAATACCACTCACTGCTTCTGTTGTCACCTGGAGACAACAGGAGGGCCTGGGAAGGCCACCTTGCCCCCAGAAATCTTCCTTCCGGTCACATGGTCCGCCGTGAGATCACTTAGGGAGGAGGAAGGAATCACTGAAGTTTATCTTAAATCCCAACTGGGAGAGTAACACCTTGATTATTCACTCTGTTCGCTGAAACCTACAGTGGTGGAAAATAGTATGAAAATACATTAAATAATGAATTGAAACTGCATAAAATGGATACACCATATCGCCGTGATCATTTTGACGATGCATCTGACATTCCCAGGTACTATGTGTGTACAATTGCACTGAACAGAGTTTTTCCTTTGGATGCTTTTCAGAGAACATGTCAGCGTCTGGTCAGGAAAGGGGAGGAGTGTGTATGCCAAAGTCTGAAAGGGCAGGAGGTGGCTATGGTGGACCCGAAGGTTGACCCCCTCGCCAGTATTCCTGGGTTCCCCGGGCAGGGCTGGCTCCTGTTTCAGGTCGGGCTTACAGCAGTCCTTGATGTTGCCAGCTATAGCCATACTTCTCCCAGCTCTACCTCCATCTTTCTTTGTTTTCTTTTCTTTTCTTTTCTTTTTTTTTTTTAACTCCCAGAGTTTCACTCTGCTGCCAGGCTGGAGCATGATCTCGGCTCACCGCAACATCTGCCTCCTGGGTTCAAATGATTCTCCTACCTCAGCCTCCCAAGTAGCTGGGATTACAGGCACCCACCACCATGCCTGGCTAATTTTGTATTTTTAGTAGAGACAGGCACTTCTCCATGTCAGTCAGGCTGGTCTCGAACTCCCGACCTCAGGTGATCCACCCGCCGTATCCTCCCAAGTGCTGGGATTACAGGCATGAGCCACTGTGCCCGGTGCCTCATTCTTTCCATGGCTTTACCTATTGCATCTTCTCCTCTTCTTATGAGAACACAAGTCATTGGGTTTAGGGTCCATCTGAACTATTTACATCTGCAAAGAACCTATTTCCAAATAAGATTCCGTTCTGAAATTCTAGATGGACATGAATTTTGGGAGGATGCTATTAACCAACTATCGTAATCATAGATTTTGACGTTTTCATATTTTCTTTTCTTTTCTTTTCTTTCTTTCTTTCTTTCTTTTTTTTTTTTTTTTTTTTTTTTTGAGACAAAGTCTCGCTCTGTCACCAAGACTGGAGTGCAGTGGCACGATTTTGGCTCACCGCAGCCTCTGCTTCCTGGGTTCCAGAGATTCTCCTGCCTCAGCCTCCTGAGTAGCTGGGATTACAGGCGAGTATCACCATGCCCAGCTAACTTTTGTATTTTTAGTAGAGACGGGGTTTCACCATGTTAGCCAGGCTGGTCTTAAACTCCTGATCTCAGGTGATCGGCCTGCCTCGGCATCCCAAAGTGCTGGGATTACAGGGGTGAGCCACCGCGCCCGGCCATGTTTTCATTTTTTCTATGTGCTATCTGTGCCTCAGTCTTCACTCGGGAGGAGTCAGAATGGTCCATTCCTAAGAAACTTTCCATTTATTTTGCTAACAAATACATATTGAGCACCTACTGTGTACCTAGCATATAGATAGGAATAAACTATGGACAAGGCTGCTGTGGCCCCTGCCTCACACTGTACAGTTGTTGTGTGAGGCCAGGGACTATGCCCACCTCACTCACCACGGTATCCCCAGTCCCTAGCACAGTGCCTGGCAATTAATGAGTGCTCAATAAATGAATGGGCGAATGGATGAATGACTGATACAGACAGATAAATGTTTCTTCCTTCTTCTTGCCTGCCTCCCTCCTTCCCTCCCTCCCTCCCTCCCTCCTTCCCTCCTTCCTTCCTTCCTTCCTTCGTTCCCTCCTCCTGGGTTCAAGCGATTCTCCTTCCTCAGCCTCCTAGTAGCTGGGACTACCCGCCACCAAGCCTGCTAATTTTTGTACGTTTAGTAGAGACAGAGTTTCACTATGTTGGCTGGGCTGGTCTCGAACTCCTGACCTTGTGATCCACCCACCTCGGCCTCCAAAGACACCAACGTGATAGCAGGCTCTGAAATAAATGGAATAATTTTACCCTTGAATGTATTTCTTCCATATATTTGGAAGTGGCCCTGCAAAACTGTCACTTGGGAAAATCTACATTCTGTAGAGAATCCCTTTCCCTTTGCAGGCCTTTTTCCTGATCCAGGAGAGATTAAGAGTCTGACACATTTTTAACCTGATAAGAAACATCTCCCATCTATTCTCCCTGAAGCCTCCTACCTGGAGGCTTCATCTGAGTAACAAGAACCCTGGTCTCCGCAACACCTTATCTCAACCTGGACACCTTCTTCTATAGATTTCAGGTCTTTAGATAAACTCTTTCAACTAGTTGCCAATCATAAAATCTTTGAATCTGCCTGTTTTTACCAGAAAAGGGTCCGATCCAGATCCCGAGAGAACGTTTTTGGATCTTGTGCAAGAAAGAATTCAAGACGAATCCATAGATTAAAGTGAAAGCAAGTTACAGAAGTAAAGTAACAAAATCCTAGCACTTTCAGAGGCCAAGGTGGCCAGATCACTTGAGGTTAGGAGTTCAAGACCAGCCTGGCCAACATGGTGAAACCCGGACTCTACTAAAAATACATAAAGTAGCTGGGTTTGGTGGCTGGTGCTGAGACTCTGTCTCAAAACAAACAAAACAAAACAAAACAAAACCCAAGAAACAAAGAATGGTTACTTCATAGGCAGAGCAGCAGCATGGGCTACCCAACAGCTTATACTTATTGTTAATTGCTTTTTCGGGGTGCAGGGGTTGAGACAGAGTCTTGCTCTGTCACCCAGGCTGGAATGCAGTGGCATGATCTCTGCTCACTGCAGCTTCAACCTCCCGGGTTCAAGTGATTCTCCTGCTTCAGCCTCCCAAGTAGCTGGTATTACAGGCACCCACCACCACGCCCAGCTAATTTTTGTATTTTTAGTAGACACAGGGTTTCGCCATGTTGGCCAGTCTGGTCTTGAACTCCTGACTTCAAGTGATCTTCCTGCCTTAGCCTCCCGAAGTGGTGGAATTAATCACACCTGGCCATTCCTTTTTGATTATATGCCAAACAAGAGGTGGCTTATTCACGATTTCCTGGGAAAGAGGTAGTCATTTCCTGGACTTGAGGGTCCCTCCCCTTTTTACACCACATAGGATAACTTCCTGATGCTGCCGTGGCTTTTGTAAACTCTCCTGGCGCTGATGGGAGTGTCTTTTAGCACACTAATGCATTATTATTATTATTATTATTATTATTATTATTATTTTCTGAGATGGAGTTTCGCTTTTGTTACCCAGGCTGGAGTGCAATGGCGCGACCTCTGCTCACCGCAACCTCCGCCTCCTGGGTTCAGGCAATTCTCCTGCCTCAGCCTCCTAAGTAGCTGGGATTACAGGCACGTGCCACCACGCCCAGCTAATTTTTTGTATGTTAGTAGAGACGAGATTTCACCATGTTGACCAGGATGGTCTCGATCTCTTGACCTCGTGATCCACCCACCTCGGCCTCCCAAAGTGCTGGGATTACAGGCTTGAGCCACCGCGCCTGGCCGCTAATGCATTATAATTAGCGTATAATGAGCAGTGAGGACGACCAGAGGTCATTTTCATTGCCATCTTGGTTTTGGTGGAGTTTATCTGGCTTTTTAATGGCCTCCTGTTTTATCAGCAAAGTCTTTGTGACATGTATCTTGTGCGGATCTCCTATCTCCTGCTCTGACTTAGAGTGTCCTAATCCCTGGGAATGCAGGCTTATTTTACCGAGCCCCTATTCAAGATGGGATCGCTTTTGTTCAAAGCCTTCTGACACTATCCAGGTAAGTGTAATGCAGGTTACAAAAACCTGGATTCCAGTTGTCCCACCTTTCCACACCAAACCAATGTACATCTTACGCGTACTGATGGATGACTATGTCTCCCTAAAACGTGTAAAACCAAGCTGTATCCTGACCACCTTGGGTTCATGTTCCCTGGATCTCCCGTGACTGCGTGACGGGCCATGGTTAATCATATTTTGTTCAGAATAAATCTCTTCAAATATTTTAGAGTTTGACTGGTTTCATCCATACTATCATATCAGACAAGGCAGCTCCAGATCCTAATATCCAAACTTAATCAAAAATCAGAATTTTGTCCATTAGTTCAATCACGTTTGATACTGAATCCACTGCCAGATCTACTGTCAGGAAGCCAAGGGATTTGAGATTTGCTTCCTCTCCAGGTTCACAGAGACTGTAGGGCAGAGAGCTGCCTGAGAGAGGGAGCATGAAGGCTTATACAGGAAATGGAATTAACTTGAAAACTTTTTCAATTTGAATTTTATACTGCATGTCATCCTGGCTCAGGGACCATGCTAATCTCTATATCATTGCAATTATAATCACTGTGCTGCCGCAGCAAGTGTGGAATTTAACATTTAAAAAACTGTAGGCCTGGAGCGTTGGCTCACGCTTGTAATCTCAGCACCTTGGGAAGCCAAGGCGGGTGGATCACGAGGTCAAGAGATCGAGACCAGCCTGGTCAACATGGTGAAACCCTGTCTCGACTAAAAATACAAACATTAGCTGGGCATGGTGGTGCGTGCCTGTAGTCCCAGCTACTCAGGAGGCTGAGGCAGGAGAATTGCCTGAACCCAGGAGGCGGAAATTGCGGTGAGCCGAGATCGCGCCATTGCACTCCAGCCTGGGTGACAAGAGCGAAACTCCGTCTCAAAAAACAAAACAAAACAAAGCAACAACAACGAAAAAAACTGTGGCCTGGAGCGTTGGCTCACACTTGTAATCCCAGCACTTTGAGAGGCCAAGGCGGGCTGATCACGAGGTCAGGAGTTTGAGACCAGCCTGATCAACATGCTAAAAACCCCACCTTTACTAAAAATATAAAAGTTATATGGGCATGGTGGCGCATGCCTCTAATCCCAGCTACTCGGGAGGCTGAGGCAGGAGAATCGCTTGAACCTGGGAGGCAGAGGTTGCAGTGAGCCGAGATCACGCCACTGCACTCCAGCCTGGACGACAGAGACTTTGTCTTTTTATTATTATCATTATTAATTTGTCTTATTTCTTTTTGTGTAGAGACTCTGTCTTAATAAATAAACACATACATGCATCCGTGTCTGTGGTAGATCCAGAAGCACACAATCATTTTTTGGAACACAGATTGTCACTTTTAATTGAAAATAATTAAACATCAATGTGTAACTGAGGATCAGATGTTTAGGCTGGGAGGAGAGCGGCTTCCCTTTTATGCTGTTTGTTGGGATAAAAGCATACGCTATCAACGAAAGCAAACAAAAGAGAAAAGCAAAAACCTTGGGTGTCAGTGATAAACAGTGGCTACTACAGACCAACGGAAATTGGATTTCCGGTTGGCTACGGGATTCCAGTCAAGCAAGGTCCGAAGTCTTTGACATGTACTTGAATGCATTTGCAGTAAATGAGATTGAGAAAGCTAATCATTTCCCAGAGGCGATCCTGCCTAACTATTGCCTGGAGACGCACGGGACCTTCCCTAGATTCCATTAAGAAGTGGTCACTTAGGTTGCAGTGAGTCCAGATTGTGCCACTGCCCTCCACCCTGGGTGACAGAGCAAGACTCTGTCTCAAAAAAAAAAAAAAAAAAAAAAAAAAAAAAAAAAAAAAAAAATCGACCACTTAAACTGTACCCAAGCACAAAATGAGCTGTGAGCTGTGACTCCTCTGAAATGTAACTGGGGAAGGGAGACTGAATCACAGCTGTGAAAATGTGGTCACAAAGGAAAGAGTCAGGCTAAGAGTTTGCCAGGTGGCTCCAGAGATGGGCTGCGTCAGAGCGGTGTCCGGGGCAGGCTGACGCACGTCCCCCCGCCGGCTAGGCGGGGGCAGGAGCCGGCCCCACAGTGCAGGTGCTGTGTCACTGGGCTATTGACTTCATCATAGGATCTTCCAAGGATACGGGGTTTCCTTTGTTCTGTCATTGTGTTCGATAAGTAACTTTCCCATCTTAATTTGCATTTCCAAGTGAGTTTCCCACTGGGGAGAGGCTGTGATGACAGGTTGAAACAAGTGATGTGGTTAGACACGGTTATTGGTGCCTTCCAGGGACACGAGTGCATTCGCGCTGGGCACTGTCTACCCTCAGTCTTGAGAGAGTGTGGATTTTGGGGGCCTGCGTCACGAACGGAACCAGCGAAGGCTTGGAATGAGAGGAGCCCGTCCTTCCTTAGCCTCCCCGCTCACCAGTGTGTGATCTTGACCTCGTTGCTGAACGCTTCCTCCTGTGTCAAACAGAACGGATAGAGTTTTGCAGAGCCTGGGTGAAAACTGAGAAACTCTAGGCAAAGCACTTGGGATCACGCAGTGTGGTGGACACGCGATAAATGACACTGAGAGAAAGGCCTCACTCCCAAAATAAATACATCAAATAAAATAAATGGCCCAAGGGTTCCCCTGAGTGAGCTGAGGGTGCAGGCCGCCCCTGGCTCTGGAGTGACCCCAGATCTATGCAGTGACCTCTGAGCCCCTCAAGAGCCAGTCCACCAGCTCCCTGCTGAGTTTATCCAGGCTCGGGGCATCAGATAACGCTGTGAAGACAGGAGCCTGGATCTTGGCCCGGTTCTCCCACGAGCTGGGTCGGTGACTGAGGAAGTGAGATAACATCCCTGGGCCCCAAGAGTCCCCGTCTATTATGAGAAAGGGACTTGGACTAGATTAAATGTTTTTTTCTTTTTCTTTCTTTCTTTTCTTTTTCTTTTTTTTTTTTTTTTTTGAGACAGGACTGGCTCTGTCACCAGGGCTGGAGTGCAAGGGCATGATCATAGCTTGACAGAGTTTCGAACTTCTGAGCTCAAGCGATCCTTCCATCTCAGCCTCCCAAAAAGTGCCGGGATTACAGGTGTAAGCCAATGCACCCATTTCATGATTTTAGTCAACTTGGCCTCCTGAGAGACAAAGAGAAAGCATCACAGACCACAAAAGACAAAAGATTGGCGTAGCGGCAGAGGAAGAGGCACGAGTCAAAGGCAGCAGAGTGGCCAGGCTCAGTGGCTCAAGCCTGTAATCACAGCACTTTGGGAGGCCGAGGTGGGTGATCACGAAGTTAGGAGTTCAAGACCAGCCTGGCCAAGATGGTGAAACCCCGTCTCAAAAAAAAAAAAAAAAAAAAAAAAACCCCACAAAGACAGCAGAGTGACTGGTTCCGTTTCATACATGCCCTTTCACCTCTCGGAATCGCCTCTCGGATCCCGTTTTCCTGGATGCTGATGACAACACCTGTGACTGTTTTCCAGCCTTCATCGGGGTGGGCTTCAGAGCAGGTGCCCCTGGCGTGGAAGGAAAGGGCCTCTTTGAGGACAGGCAGTGCATCTGTGCCCAGGACAGGGCTGCGCCTGGCTGGAAGTGCCTCTGAAGTCAGACATGCAAAGCTCCTTTCAAGCCATCTCCCCAAGAGGTTGAAAATGCTTTTCCCTGAAGGAAAGGCGAGTCCCTTAAAAGAAAAAGTTTTCCAATATTTAGTGAAAATTTTATAACTGAAGTTTTGTATCAGAAGCAAGATGTAAATGGTATGGGATTCTACGGGAAAGACTAAATTCAGTTTTCTTTATTCACAAAACCCAGGAAAGTGAGTACAATAATAAGGGTTAGATGGGTGGGATCAGGCCTTTTTTTTTTTCTTTTTCAAAAAAGGGTAAGTAATAAGGACACTTTTGAAGGAAAAACAGTCGTACAGGCCTGGCACAGTGGCTCACACCTGCAATCCCAGCACTTTGGGAGGTCAGGGTGGGTGAATCACCTGAGATCAGGAGTTTGAGACCAGCCTGGCCAACATGGTGAAACCCATTCTCAACTAAAAATACAAAAATCAGCCAAGTGTGGTGGTGGGCCCAGCTGTTCGTGAGGCTGAGACAGGAGAATCACTTGAATCTGGTCAGCAGGGGTTGCAGTGAGCCGAGATTACACCACTGCACTCCAGCCCGGGCAACAAGGGTAAAACTCTGTCTCAGAGGAAAAAAAGTATCAATTCTCTTTTAGTTAGCCCTATAGCTGGCTGAATCCAGGCAATTTGAACCACATGATCGCCCCAGTAGAAGCATGCTCTGTATTGGAGGCAAAATCCTACAAGAAAAAGAAGTCTTGAATGCTGTCTTTATAAACCTTCAGGAAAAACAACATTATAGCAGGCTTTTTTTTTTTCCTTCTGAGATGGAGTCTTGCTCTGTCGCCCAGGCTGGAGTGCAGTGGCACAATCTTGGCTCACTGCAACCTTTGCCTCCTGGGTTCAAGCAATTCACCTGCCTCAGCCTCCCCAGCAGCTAGTACTACAGGTGCTTGCCACCGTGCTTGGCTAATTTATTTGCATTGTTAGTAGAGACAGGGTTTCACTATGTTGGCCAGGCTGGTCTCGAACTCCTGACCTTGTGATCCACCTGCCTCAGCCTCCCGAAGTACTGGGATTACAGGCATAAGCCACCGCGCCCGGCAGTGTTTTTAAAAAGTGAAGGTTGGATATGTTAAAGTATGCCTTTTTTGTTTTGTTTTGTTTTTTTTGAGATGGAGTCTTGCTCTTGTCGCCCAGGCTGGAGTGCAGTGGCACGATCTTGGCTCATTGCATGCCTACCAGGTCAAGCAATTGATTCTCCTTCCTCAGCATCCCAAGTAGCTGGCACTATAGGCACTTGCCACGACACCCGGCTAATTTTTTGTATTATTTAGTAGAGACGGGGTTTCACCATGCTAGCCAGGATGGTGTCGATCTCCTGACCTTGTGATCACCCGCTTCAGCCTCCCAAAGTGCTGGGATTACAGGCGTGAACCACCGTGCCCAGCCTAAAGGCTGCCTTTTAAAACAAATTAGTTGGAACACTTGGGTTCATTTGAAAGAATTAAGCCTGTTGCTTTCCACCTGGTAACTAAAAAGGTTTCTATGCGCTAAGCACGGTGGCTCATTCCCGTAATCCCAGCACTTTGGGAGGCCAAAGTGGGAGGATATCTTGAGGCCAGGAGTTCAAGACCACCCTGGGCAGCATAGCAAAATCCTGTCTCTACAAAATAAACTCTAAGAATTATTTTTTTTTTGAGACAGAGTCTCACTCTGTCGCCCAAGCTAGAGTGCAGTGGCATGATATTGGTTCACTGAAACCTTTGCTGTCTGGGTTCAAGCGATTCCCCTGCTTCAGCTTCCTGAGTAGCTGAGATTACAGGTGCCTATTACTGTGCCCGGCTAATTTTTGTAGTTTTTAGTAGAGATGGGGTTTCACCATCTTGGCCAGGCTGGTCTTGAACTCCTGACCTCATGATCCACCTGCCTTGGTCTCCCAAAGTGCTGGGATTATAGACGTGAGCCACCACGCCTGGCCAAAATCTAAGAATTAAAAAATAAAAATAAATGAAAAGCCTTCTGTGTGGACATGGGAAGTTTCCATTCATTTGAGGTTGAATATCCCTTGGAGAAAAAAATCCGTGGGGTTCTGACAGCCTCAGTGGTTTTCTTGGGACTCACCTGTAGATAAAAAACCCTTAACCCAGAAAAGCAGCGGTTCCAATGTGTTCCCAGTGAGTGGGTGGCCTGCTGAGGGCGCGTTCCCAGGACGCCCATAGAAAGCATTCCTGTTCCAAGGTGGCTTCATCGTCCTGCCAACTGCACCCTGACCCCCAGGAGGAAGCCTGACAGCTCTTGGGCTGCAGCCAAGGACTGTTATTAGAACACCATGTTCTAAAATCCCCTGCGGAGACCAGACAGCTTTTGCTTGAGAATCCTCTCCTCCAGGAAAAGCCTTCTGCAGAACACATCTAAAATTATAGAAGATCACAAAAAATGCTCTTTCTGACAAAGAAGATGGAGGAGCCAGGGGGCTGCCTGATGTTTGGCGAGGGGTGTCCTCAACTGGGCCAGTCTGAGCCTGCCCTGCACCTACTTGCTCCAGCCCAGAAATTAATCCCGGCGGCTTCTTCCTCTTTTTTTTTTTTTGAGACAGAGTCTTGCTCTGTCACCCATGATGGAGTGCAGTGGCGTGATCTCGGCTCACTGTAACCGCTGTCTCCCAGGTTCAAGCCATTCTCGTGCCTCAGCCTCTGAGTAGCTGGAATTACAGGCACCGCCACCATGGCTGGATAATTTTTGTTTTTAGTAAAGACGGGGTTTCATCATGTTGGCCAGGCTGGCCTTGAACTCCTGGCTTCAGGTGATCCGCCCGCCTCGGCCTCCCAAAGTGCTGGGATTACAGACTTGAGCCACCAGGCCCAGCTGGTTTCTTCGTTTAAGGCCAGAAAAATACATTGCGCTTGTGTGACAAATCCACGCTGCCTCCCACGCTCCCACTTGGTGGAGAGCTGGTTCTGGAGAGGCCGGTCTCTGGGCTCAGGTCCTGTTAACCCTCGGCTGTGAGGTCTGATGGACTCTAGCCCACCCTGTCAAATGTGCTTTTGATGAATGTCTGCTCATTTCTGAACACGTTCTCAAACAGACTGCTAAGTAACTGGTGACTTCGACCTTCAATGGCAGCAAAGGAATAAGAACAGAAGAATATACAAGTTGTTCACAGAGCACCTTGTATACCGTCCTCAGACTCCAAAGGTTGCTGTTTAATGCTGTGGGACTGTGTGTGTGTGTAAATGACTAGTTTAATATCTTTTAGTATTATCACTTAATTTTGTCAAAATTGTGACAAAATTGGTACATGCATCTGGTTTTAAAAATCCAAACAGCTGGCCAGGTGTGGTGGCTCATGCTTGTAGACCCAGTACTTTGAGAGGTTGAGGCAGGACAATTGCTTGAGGCCAGGAGTTCGAGACCCGCCTGGATAATATAGTGAGACTCCATCTCTGTAAAAAAAAAAAAAAAAAAAAAAAAAAAAAGCTACATGTGATTGGCACATGTCTGTAGTCCCAGCTACTCAGGAGCCTGAAGCAGGAGGATGGCTTGAACCCAGGAGTTTGAGGTAACAGTAAGCTATGATCACACCACTGCATTCCAGCCTGGGGGATAGAGAAAGACCCTGTCTCTATCTTTTTTTTTTTTTTTTTGAGACAGAGTTTGCTCTTGTTGCCCAGGCTGGAGTGCAATGGCACAATCTTGGCTCACTGCAACCTCTACCTCCCAGCTTTAAGCAATTCTTCTACCTCAGCCTCCCAAGTAGCTGGGATTACAGTCACACACCACCACGCCCAGTTATTTTTTTATTTTTATTTTTATTTTTAGTAGACACGAGTTTTCACTATTTTGGCCAGGCTGGTCTTGAACTCCTGACTCCAAATAATCCACCCACCTTGGCCTCCCAAAATGCTGGGATTACAGCATGAGCCACTCTGCCCAGCTCTCTCTCTTTTTTTTTTTTAAAATCCAAATTGCACAGAAAGTCTTCATGAAAAGCAACAGCTCAGGGCTCCACCTCTGTCTACCTCCCTCACCCTCCCTGTCACCTTTCAACAGATACTTTTAATTTTATATAGTAATGATTACCTTCCGTTGTGTTTCTTCCCTAGAAACACAATATATCTGGTGTGTTCTATCTATAGAGTTATTCCAAACATTTGAGACAAAGAAACAGTGTTTGTGATGCAAATTCAAGGCCTCTAAGATCTTTTGATTCTAACTCTCTGAAGGCTGTGTCTTTGGAAGATCACAAAACAAAATTCGGGCACAGGCTGGCCAGTTATTTTCCCATCATGCCCTTTGGGGTGGCAGATCCCATCATGCAGACTCTCCATTCTGCACGTATGGAAGTGGCTGGGGGCCAGGCTTGCGAGGCACAACACCGAAGTTGTGCAATTACCTTGGAGGTAATTACTGACTGTGTCTTGCAATAAAAATCAGGGAGAAGGACTCTTCTCAGCTCCACCAGTAGGAACGTTAGGCTTTAGGACATGAGAGCCAGCAGACACAAGACGGGAATCCAGGCTCTAGTTCAGCTGTTCGTGCCTGACGTCATCCTGCACCAGCAGCGAGAACACTGAAAACATAAGGAGGGAGGCCGGGTGCGGTGGCTCACGCCTGCAATCCCAGCACTTTGGGAGGCTGAGGCGGGTGGATCATCTGAGGTCGGGAGTTCAGGACCAGCCTGGCCAACATGGTGAAACCGTATCACTACTAAAAATACAAACAATTATGGACGTGGTGGTTCATGTCTGTACTCTCAACTACTCCAGAGGCTGAGGCAGGAGAATCGCTTGAACCAGGGAGGCGGAGGTTGCAGCAAGCTGAGATCACAGACTACACTCCAGCCTGGGTGACAGAGTGAGACTCTGTCTCAAAAGAAACAAACAAACATCATAACAGTAGTACTTTTTGGTCTAAAAACATCAGATGTTGGTGTTAAAATGCACACTCTGAATGAATAGAGCCCCCAGACAGGCTTTGTGTGGGCAACGTGGCTGTTTATTCACCCGGGCATGGGTGGGACGAGTCCAAAAAGAGAGTCAGTGGAGGGCGGTGGAGTAGGAGTTGGTTTTTTTCTTTCTTTCTTTTTTTTTTTTTTAAAGACGGGATTTCACCATGTTGGTCAGGCTGGTCTTGAACTCCCAACCTCAGGTAATCCGCCTGCCTTGGCCTCCAAAGTGCTTGGATTACAGGCGTGAGCCACCATGCCTGGCCTGGGAGTTGGTTTTATAGGTTTGGGGTAGGCAGTGGAAAGTTACAGAAGTTACAGTTTAGGGCATTTTTTTGGAAGCTGGGAAGGGGTCGTAGGGTCTGGAGTCACAGGTTGACCAAGGTGGGTTACAAAGTCCAGTTGCCTTATCAGTTGAGGTGTGAATGTCTCAAGTTAATTAGGTGCTGCAGGGGTTGATCATTCTTCCCCTTTCCATGGTCTTCCAGTTACTTCAGATATTCTAGTATCAGGAGGCCATCCAGAGGTGTGCGCGTCACAGGGGCCACCATGGCGTCTATGGCACCATCCGTCAGCCTAAAAGACCTTACAGTTGGCAAGGCTGCGGAGAAAAGAGACAGCTTGTACAGGGCGGGTGGGAATGTAAATGAGCACAACTTCTGTGGAAAACAGCATGGAGATGTCTCAAAGAGCTGAAGACAGATCTACCATTCGCTCCAGGAACCCCACTTCTGGGTATCTACGCGAAGGGAAAGAAACCGCTAGGTCAGAAAGATACCTGAGCCGTTGTGTGTGTTGCAGACCTACTCACAATGGTTAAGATAAAGAATCGGCCGAAGTGTCCGTCAAGGGATGATCAAATAAACGAAATGTAGTATACGGCCGGGTGTGGTGGCCCACCTGTAGTCCAAGCACTTTGGGAGGCTGAGGCAGCTGGATCGCTTTTGTTCAGGAGTTTGAGACCAGCCTGGCCAACACACTGAGACTTCATCTCTATTTTTTAGAAAAAGAAAAACAAGTTAAAAAAAATTTTTTTAAAGAAAGAAAATGTGGTATACGTATCACAGAATACATAAAAATGTGGTATACATATCACAGACATAAAAAACGATGAGATAATGTCTTTTGTAGCAACATGGATGGAACTAGAGGCCATTATTCAGTGAAATGTTCAGTGAAATGACCCAGAAACACAAAGTCAAATATTGCATGTTCTCATTAGCAGGAGCTGAAAAAAAGGTACCCATGGGTGGAAAAACAGACATTGGAGACTCCAAAAGGCAGGAAAGTGAGAAGAGCTGAGGGTTGAAATACTACCCATGGGTACAGCATTCACTATTCAGGTGATGGGTTCCCTAGAAGTCCAAACTTTACCATAGCACAATATAAAAATGTAAGAAATCTGTACTTGTACCCTCTAAATATCCAACAAAAAATTGTTTTCAGAAATAGTACATTTTGCTGGGCATGGTGGCTCACACCTGTAATCACAGCACTTTGGGAGACTGAGGTGGGTGAATCACCTAAAGTCAGGAGTTCAAGACCAGCCTGGCCAACATGGTGAAACCCACATTTCTACTAAAAATACAAAAATTAGCTGAGTGTGGTGTCGTGGGCCTGTAATCCCAGCTACTCAGGAGGCTGAGGCAGGAGAACACTTGAACCCAGGAGGCGGAGGCTGCAGTGAGCCGAGATTGTGCCCCTGCCCTCCAGCCTGGGGGACAGAGTGAAACTCCGTCTCAACAACAACGACAAAAATGCACTTTTAAAAAAGATGCAGAAATGATTTCCATCAAATAACAGTTATCAGGAAGACTCAGGGCACAGCCCAGTAAACACCGGTGAAGCCGGGTCAGACCTGCTTTCAGTTTCAGAGACTTTGTGTGACCTTAGATGGACCGAGGCGTCACCCTTGGCTTTACCCTTTGCGAACGACTGGCTATCTCTGAAGTCTGCTTCCTATGGTGTAAAGGAACCTACTTTGTAGATCTTGTCGGATGATGAATCTAGCACACCCAGCATGCTTTGTCACACAATTGGAGTAAATAAACAGCTGTTGCATCCTCTCTCCATCCCTCTATTCTGCCCTATTCCTAGTGAATTTTCACGTTCTTTAGTTTATCTTACTTCTGGTAGGTTTGGGCCAACAGCTTCACACTGACCTTGCCTGCAAATGCACTTTACTTTCTTTATTTTCCTTCCTTCCTTCCTTCTTTCTTCTGTTCTTTCTTTCGAGATGGAGTCTTACCCGGTTGCCCATGCTGAAGTGAAATGGCGCAGTCTTGGCTCACTGCAACCTCCGCCTTCCAGAATCTCCTGCCTCAACCTCCCGAGTAGCTGGGACTACAGGCATCCACCACCATGCCCAGCTAATTTTTGTATTTTTAGTAGAGATGGGGTTTCATTATGTTGCCCAGGCTGGTCTTGAACTCCCGACCTCACGATCTGTCCATCTTGGTCTCCTAAAGTGCTGAGATTACAGGTATAAGCCACTGTACCCAACCTCAGATGCATTTCTTACCTAGAGTTTCTGGAAAGAATTCCAGTTGTTTTTCTATTCTGCTTTTTGACAATTGGAAATTTTGCATTTCGTTTTTTTTTTTTTTTTTTTTTTTTTTTTTTTGAGATGGAGTCTCATTCTGTTGCCCAGGCTGGCATGCAGTGGTGTGATCTCGGTTCACTGCCGCCTCCACCTCCTGGGTTCAAGCGATTCTCTGCCTCAGCCTCCCAAATAGCTGGGATTATAGGCGCCTGCCATCACGACAGCCTAATTTTTGCTTTTTGTGTTTTTTTGTATTTTTAGTAGAGATGGGGTTTCACCGTGTTAGCCAGGATGGTCTCAATCTCCTGACCTCATGATCCGCCAGCCTCAGCCTCCCAAAGTGCTGGGATTACAGGTGTGAGCCACCGCCCCGGTGGGAAATTTTGAGTTTCAAGATATTTTACCTTTCCAAGGGGAGCTAAAAATAATATTTTCCTTTTTAATTTCTTATTTTTGGAGACGGGGTCTCACTCTGTTACTCAGGCTGGACTGCGGTGGCACAATCATGTCACAACTCACTGCAGCCTCAACCTACCAGGCTCAGGCAATCCTCCCACCTCAGCATCCTGAGCAGCTGGGACCCACAGGTGCACACCACCATGCTCGGCTAAACTTTAATTTTTGTGTAGACATGGGGTCTCACAATGTTGCCCAAGCTGGTCTCTCGCACTCCTGGCCTCAAGAGATCCTCCCTCCTCAGCCTCCCAAAGTGTTGGGATTATAGATGTGAACCAGTGCGCCCAACCTCTTTTTTATTTCTAGACGTGCAGGGATGCAAGCATTTCATGACATGCCTCTTAATCTCAACCACTGTAAGCCTAGTGAGCTGAAGGGAGATTAAGATGATAAAACAATTCTGGAATTTCATGATTATCTGACGAGAGGGAGACCCCAGAATGTGTGAGCTGGTGTACTGACTCACGTGATGAGGCATAATGCCTGTATGTGCCTCATTTTACTGGTAGGATTACTTCTCCTGGCCAAGTTTTTAAAAGATATAGTAAGAAAATCATAGACTAGCCAGGTGCAATGGCTCACACCTGTAATCCCAGCACTTTGGGAGGCTGAGGTGGAAGGATCACCTGAGGTCAGAAGTTCAAGACCAGCCTGGCCAACATGTCTACTAAACCCCGTGTCTACTAAAAACTACAAAAATTACCCAGGTGTGGTGGCATGTGCCTGTAATCCCAGCTACTTGAGAGGCTGAGACAGGAGAATCACTTGAACCTGGAAGGCAGAGGTTGCCGTGAGCCAAGAGCATGCCACTGCACTCCAGCCTGGGCGACAGAGAGAAACTCCGTCAAAAAAAAAGAAAGAAAGAAAAGAAAGAAGGAAAGAAAGGAAGGAAGGAAGAAAGAAAGAAGATAGACAGATTAGGGGAATCACATAAAGAATTTTTCTTTCTTTCTTTTTTGTTTTTTGTTTTTTTTTTTACAGAGTCTCACTCTGTCACCCAGGCTAGACTCAGTGACACGATCTCAGTTCACTGCAGCAGCCTCTGCCTCCCAGGTTTAAGTGATTCTCCTGCCTCAGTCTCCAGAGTAGCTGGGATTACAGGTGTGTGCTACTGCACCTGGCTAATTTTGGCATTTTTAGTGGAGACAGGGTTTCACCATGTTGGCCAGGCTGGTCTCAAACTCCTGGCCTCAAGTGATACGCCAGCCTCAGCCTTCCAAAGTGATTGGATTACAGGCGTGAGCCACCATGCCCAGCCAGGTTCCCATACGTTTGAGCTACTGTCCCTTTCCTGTTCCAGTGCCTCACCAGGACACCTCATTGCAGGAGTTGTTGTGCCTCATTAGGCTGTGGTCATTTCTCAGACTGTTTTTTATGATTTTTTTTTTTTTTTAATCTTACTATGTTGTCCAGGCTGGTTTTGAACTCCTGGCCTTACGTGATGATCATCCTGCCTCAGCCTCCCAAGTAGCTGAGATAAGAGGGACAGGTGACTGCACCTGCCTCCAACCTTTGCTGCTTTTCAGGAGTGCTGCGCATGCGTTTTGTAGAATGCTGCTCTACTAAGATTTGCCTGTTATTCTCATGATTCAACCAGGGTTTGAGGTTTAGGAAGGTCAAGTGCTGTTCCACATACTAGAAGGACGAGTTCTCTCTGCTGATGCCCTCCTTGATCCTCCGGCGTGGGGTGGTGTTTATCAGGTTTCTCCACTCTCATCCAGGCTGGAGTTCGGTGGCCGGATTATTGCTCACTGCAGCCTTGAACTCCCAGGCTCAAGCAATCCTCCCGCCTCAGCCTCCTGATTAGGTAGGACTACAGGTGCACGGCACCATGCCTGCCCTATCTCGGAAAAAGAAAGAAGGCGAGAGAGAAAGAGAGAGAGAGAGAGAGAGAAAGAGAGAGAAAGAAGGAAGGAAGAAGAAAGAAAGAAGAGGCCGGGCTCGGTGGCTCACGCCTGTAATCCCAGCACTTTGGGAGGCCGAGGCGGGTGGATCACGAGGTCGAGAGATCGAGACCATCCTGGTCAACACGGTGAAACCCCGTCTCTACTAAAAATACAAAACATTAGCTGGGCATGGTGGCGCGTGCCTGTAATTCCAGCTACTGAGGAGGCTGAGGCAGGAGAATTGCCTGAACCCAGGAGGTGGAGGTTGCGGTGAGCCGAGATCGCGCCATTGCACTCCAGCCTGGGTAACAGGAGCGAAACTCCATCTAAAAAAAAAAAAGAACAAAGAAAGAAAGAAAGAGAACAGCAGAATGAGAAACAGATGCACTGTGCAAGGGGAAAGAAAAGAAAAGGGACAAAGGAAAGAAGAAGGGAGGGAGGGAGGGAGGAACGGGAGGAGGAGGGAGAGGAAGGGCAGAATGAGAAACAGATGTATCGTGCAAGGGGAAAGATCGAGTTGTTTCACTTAAAGAAAAGGAAGTTGGTACAATGGAAATAAATTCAGATATTCTCTGGAAGGTTTTTTTTTTTTTTCTAGACAGAGTTTCGCTCCTGTTGCCCAGACGGGAGTATAATGGCGTGATCTCAGCTCATTGGAACCTCCACCTCCTGGGTTCAAGCGATTCTCCCGCCTCAGCCTCCTGAGTAGCTGGGATTACAGGTATGGGCCACCTTGCCCAGCTACTTTTTGTATTTTTAGTGGAGACGGGGTTTCACCATGTTGGCCAGGATGGTCTCGAATTCCCAACCTTGTGATCTGCCCGCCTCAGCCTCCCAAAGTGCTGGGATTACAGGTGTGAGCCACCGCGCCCAGCTGGAAGTTTTCAATAAAAGACTTTAGAATCCTTTTTTCTCAAAACAGACATTGTAATAAATTTTTTGTAAGGGGCCCATTTTCAATCTGACATCCTATAAAAAGCCAAGATTCTTGTGAGATGTATTTTTCCTAATGGGCTAAATTGATTTTCTTTTTTCTTTTAGAGATGGGGGTCTCTGTCCCCCAGGCTACAGTCTAATTGTGAGATCATAGCTCACTGCAGCCTTGAACTCTTGGGGTCAAGGGATTCTCTCACCTTTTAAGTTCAATTATTAAGTTGTTAAAAAACCCAAAACAGGCCACGCACGGTGGCTCACTCCTGTAATCCCAGCACTTTGAGAGGCCGAGGTGGGTAGATCGCAAGGTCAGGAGTTCAAGACCAGCCTGGCCAACATGGTGAAACCCCGTTTCTACTAAAAATACAAAAAAATTAGCTGGTCCCGGTTGCGTGCACCTGTAGTCCCAGCTACTTGGGAGGCTGAGGCCGAAGAACTGCTTGAACTTCAGTCCGAGGTTGCAGTGAGCCAAGATCATGCCACTGCTCTCCAGGTGAATGACAGAGCAAGACTCCATCTCAAAAAAGACCCCAAAAACAAAATAAAAGGTTACCAGCTTCCGGCCGGGCCCAGTGGCTCAAGCCTGTAGTCTCAACAGTTTAGGAGGCTGAGGCGGGTGGATCACTTGAGGCCAGGAGAGGCCAACATGGAGAAACCCCATGTCTACTAAAAATACAAAAATTAGTTGGGCACGGTGGCGCGGACCTGTAATCCCAGCTACTTGGGAGGCTGAGGCAGGAGAATCGCTTGAACTTGGGAGGCAGAGGTTGCAGTGAGCCAAGATTACATCACTACACTCCAGCCTGGGCAACAGAGCAAGACTCTGTCTAGGGAAAAAAAAAAATGGTGAGCCTTAGGACTCGGGGTTTCCATAAAAGGATTGCATCGCTTCTTCAAATGGAGAAGCTCCGTCCAGTGGCTGTGCATTGCGTGGGTGTCCTGGTGCACATCAGAGCTGAGCTTGAGGTGCAGGGAGAACAGCTGTGGGGGGAGAGCTCTGAGCCCGGGACACCCTCATGGGCTGTCACATCATCTGGGCACAAGAGGGTGACGGGCCACTGGGAAAGGGAACGAATGTTCAACACGATATGTTGATGATGGGATTGATGGTGTTTAGCAGTCCTGCAGGGCAGGGGGTGAGAGGAAGTGAAAGCCAAATGTGAGGCCACGGTCTTGGTGACCAGAGCATCTGTCACATCCCCAAACCAGCAGCATGGCTCTTGAACTGGCTTCCATCCTGGTCCCCAGGGTCTCCCATGTCACATGAATGACAGGGCTGGGTGAGACCAGCTTTCCCAGATAAGCCAAGCCCACAGACCCGGCTTGCACACACCTCTGAGAAGTCCCCGTGAGGATCCAAACTCCATTGTGTTACCTGCCATCATTTAAAGACCTCCCTCCACTTCAGCCCTGCCTCCACTTCCCTTTAGAGACTCCTGCAGTCCAAACCCATGTTGTTCAAGGGTCAACTGTATTTCTCTAGGGTTTCTCAGTGACACTGGAGAAGGTGCTTTAAAATGCCAGTATGGTCCAGGCATGGTGGCTCACACCTGTAATCCCAGCACTTTGGGAGGCTGAAGCAGGCAGATCATCTGAGATCAGGAGTTTGAGACCAGCCTGGTCAACATGGTGAAACCCCGTTTCTACTAAAAATACAAAATCAGCGGGTATGGTGGTGGGCACCTGTAATCCCAGCTACTTGAGAGGATGAGGCAGGAGAATCATTTGAGCCCAGAAGGTGGAGCTTGCAGTGAGCTGAGATCATGCCATTACACTCCAGCCTGGTGACAAGCTCAAGACTCTGTATCAAAAAATATAAACTAAAGTAAAATAAATAAATAAGGACAGGCGCAGTGGCTCACATTTGTAAATTCCAGCACTTTGAAAGCCCAAGGTGGGTGGATCACCTGAGGTCAAGAATTCAAGATCAGCCTGATCAACATGGAGAAACCTCATCTCAACTAAAAATACAAAAATTAGCCGGGCATGGTGACGCATGCCTGTAATCCCAGCTACTCAGGAGGTTGAGGTAGGAGAATCGCTTGAACCTGGGAGGTGGAGGTTTCAGTGAGCCAAGATCGTGCCCTTCCACTCCAGCCTGGGCAGTAAAAGAGAAACTCTGTCTCAAAAAAAAAAAAAAAATGATAATAATAATTAAAATAATAATTAAAAAATACAAATGCCAGTATGTGGCCAAAGGAAGACTATTTTCACGCAATTTGTGTTAGTCTAGATTCAGGGATGGCATTCACTGGCTGTCCCCTTGAGAAGCAGGGAAGGCACCAGGACCGCCTACTTCCTGATGAGGGATGGAGGAGGCTTAGGCGCATAGACTCCCATGTGAAGTGCTGAAAGAGAGACACACGCAGCTCATTTTAGGGGAGAAGAGCTTATGGTGGTGGGGGTGCTCTCTGAGGATAATTTTCTCACTATTTTGCCTAGGGTCTCTAAAATCCAAAACACAGAACTGCAACCTCGGCCTCCCAGGTTCAAGCAATTCTCATACCTCAGCCCCTTGAGTAGCTGGAATTACAGGCACCTGCCACCACACCCGTCTAATTTTTGTATTTTTGGTAGAGATGGGGTTTCACCATGTTGGCCAGGCTGGACTTGAACTCCAGGACTCAAATGATCCACCTCAAATTCCTGACCTCAGGTGATCTGCTCGCCTCAGTTTCCCAAAGTGCTGGGATTACAGGCATGAGCCACCGCACCTGGCCAGAATTTGTATACTTTTTTTTTTTTTTTTGAGACAGTCTCGCTCTCAGGCTGCAGTGCAATGGTGCAATCTCAGCTCACTGCAACCACTGCCTCCTGGGTTCAAGCCATTCTCCTGCCTCAGCCTCCTGAGTAGCTGGGATTACAGGCACATGCCACCACACCTGGCTAATTTTTGTATTTTTAGTGGAGACAGAGTTTCACCATGTTGGTTAGGCTGGTATCAAACTCCTGACCTTGTGATCTGCCCAAGTTGGCCTCCCAAAGTGCTGGGATTACAGGCATGAGCCACTGTGCTCGTCTGAGAAGTTGCATTATTTTTATAAGAAAAAAAAATTCAGACCAGGTGCGGTGGCTCACGCCTATAATCCCAGCACTTTAGGAGGCTGAGGCGGGTGGATCACTAGGTCAAGAGATCGAGACCATCCTGGTCAACATGGTGAAACCCCGTCTCTACTAAAAATACAAAAAAATTAGCTGGGTGTGGTGATGCGTGCCTGTAATCCCAGCTACTCAGGAGGCTGAGGCAGGAGAATTGCTTGAACCCAGGAGGCAGAGGTTGCGGTGAGCCGAGATCGCGCCATTGCACTCCAGCCTGGGTAACGAGAGTGAAACTCTGTCTCAAAAAAAAGAAAAAAAAAGAAAAAAAAAATTCTTCAAATGAGGGTGACTATTTTGTTGTTCTCAGGACTGGATGCTATGTCAGGACAGACAGATTCTGATCTTTTGTGACTCTAAATCTTAGATAATAAATGGGTCTAAAAATGAGCTGAAATCACTGTGGGAAGGTCAGGACTTCTTTGCCTGGGAGATCTCTGAGAGTTGGCTTGCTGATTTTAAAATGTTTTCAGGCCAGGCACGGCGGCTCACGCCTGTAATTCTAGCACTTTGGGAGGCCAAGGCGGGCAGATCACCTGAGGTTGGGAGTTCGAGACCAGCCTGACCAACATGGAGAAACCCCATCTCTACTAAAAATACGAAATTAGCCGGGCATGGTAGTGCTCCCTGTAATCCCATCTACTTGGGAGGCTGAGGCAGGAGAATTGCTTGAACCCGGGAGGTGGAGGTTGTGGTGAGCCCAGATCACACCACTGCACTCCAACCTGGGCAACAAGAGTGAAACTCCGTCTAAAAAAAATTATAAATAAATAAAAATAAAATGTTTTCAATTCTACCTTTCTTGTCATTGCAATCCAGTCGAATCCTCCTAAGGTAACAAAAGCATCCTCTTGATCAGTTTAAGGCTCCAACATTCTTTATTTAGCCAAAATTTACTTATTTTCATGATTCGTTTCTTCTTCTGATCTATATATTTTCTTCTGTTTTATTTATTTATTTTTTTATGTATTTATTTGAGACAGAATATTGCTCTGTCACCCAAGCTGGAGTGCAGTGGCATGATCTCGGCTCACTGCAACCTCTATCTCCTGAGTTCCAGGGAGTCTTCTGCCTCAGCCTCCTGAGTAGCTGAGATTACAGGCATGTGCTACCACATCTGGCTAAATTTTTTGTGCTTTTCGTAGGGATGGGGTTTCACCTTGATGGCCAGATTGGTCTTGAACTCCTGACCTGAGGTGATCCACCCGTCTCAGCCTCCCAAAGTGCTGGGATTACAGGCATGAGCCACCGCACCTGGCCTTATTTATTTATTTTAGAGACAGGGTCTCACTGTGTTGCCCAGGCTGGAGTGCAGTGGTAGTACAATCATAGCTCACTGAAGTGTCTACCTCCCTGGGTTCAGGTGATCCCCCTACCTCAGCCTCCCGCATAGCTGGAACTACAGGCACATACTGCCACTCTTGGCTAATTTTTCTGCTTTCTGTAGAAAGGTGTCTTGCTGTGTTGCCCAAGGTGGTTTTAAACTCCTGGGCTCAAGCATTCCTCCTGACTCAGCCTCCCAGTGTGCTGGGATTACAGGTGTGAACCACCATATCTGGCCTCAGCCTGCTTCTTTATTGTTTATTGTCTGAATTTGTTTACTGAGTGAATGAATGAATGAATGAAATTTCTTCATGTTCTTCCTGCCTGTAGGCATCCTCCTGCTATCTGATTTTATTCCAAAAGACCTCAGATGCAAAGCCTAAGGAGCCTGTTCGTGCAAAGAGTTAGAGACAAAGTCCTGGCTGCTTCTCAGACGCTCAGGCTCATGAGCTTCAGAGGGGATTTAAGAGTCCGCGAGACTCTCGGGACCTGGGACGTAGCAAAAGATAACAGGCCATGAAAACTGGTCCTTGTTACTCTGATCCTTATGCTCAAGTCAGACAAGCACACGCCAACTGGCTGCTGTGCTCTCATCTCTCAATAGGGGATAACTATATGCGAATTGCCTATCATCAACAGAAGTTGGTGCTGTGAATTGGGGTGCCAGCTGCCACTGGCCATCATTAAAATGGAGTGTTATGGTATTACAATTCCGGTAAATGCAAAACTGTCTTGCGTCGAGTGGGAACCCATGAAGAATGAATCTCATTAAACAGAAGTACTTAACTCAGATGGTTCCATCAAACTCCCTCAAATGCCACTTACTGCGTGCCTGGGAGATGCGGGTGGAAGCACACGCCCTTTGATGTGTGTCACAGAGTGGCAGCTGCCCCGAGCAGAACAAAGCTCCCGCTCCATCATAGCTTCAGTGCGGATGGAAATTGAGGGAGGATGACACAGCTGTATTTCGGAACAGTGGGCATTTAGCAACATCCAAGGACACAAATAAGCCTCTTAAATTCATTAGTATCTTGATAAGACTGATTATGCAGCAGTGAGCGGTGAATGGCTCTGACTTCTCAGGAAAATGAAATGAGAAGAAACAGCAAAGCGGGGTGGCTCTTTCCTGGAGCAGCTGTGAAGTCACCTCAGGAGGTGGTGAACCCCGGAGAGCAACTGATGGTACACAAAGGACAGCAGCTGAAAACGAGCCTCTGGGGGTCACCATCCCGAAGAGCCTCCAACCTGCTGGGCCCGGAAGGGCAGAGGAGAGGGGGCCCTGAGCTGAGCTTCCAGGTGACAGCTGCAGCCGCAGCCCCAGCAGACTCCACAGGGTCGTTTTTCAGGGCTGAAGCTGGAAGTGTGGATGGCGGCCCCAATGCAGCTGTTTGGGTAATGCAGACCATTTGTTAGCGCGTCTGGTGTTGGTGATTTGGTTGCTATGGCACATATTTCATGTCACATTGAGTATTAAGGATGAAGACGGTCACCCACGGAGGCAGGGAGTGTGGAGAAAGAACCCACTTCTGTGCCAGTCATGGGGTCATGAGGTTAATATGCTTCTGCAGCTCCACTAAAAACTCTGCTAATTGAGGCGCAGCTCTGGTCCGGGAATGTAGGAAGCTCTCCTGCTCTGGGCGTCACTGTATGATGTGGATACTTCATTTCACCACTTCCTTCTGGGGGTGACCTCCTCACCCCAACTGCCTTTCCCAGGAGGCTGCCAAGTGCCAGGGCAGCTCTTCCCCAGAAGTGGGTATGGGTCATGTTTTTAATGTCAGTTGCCAGTAATTTACTATTAACTCTGTGAAAAGAGCTTAGGTCATAGACATGAGATAATTTCGTAAGAGGATGCAATTCCATGAGAGTCAATAAACTCGAGATACGGTGATCAGACGAGGTTACTAGACTACACATGGGCAAGGAGGGCTGTTTGAAGCCGAGTTTGGTAATCTCAGCGCTTTGGGAGGCTGAAGCGGGAGGATCACTTGAGGCCAGGACTTCAAGACCAGCTTGGGCAACATAGCAAGATCCTATCTCTACAAAAAAAATTTTTTTTTAATGAGATGGGTTGGTGGTGTGCACCCATAGTCCCTTCCAGTTACTTGGGTGGCTGAGAAGGGAGGATCTTTTGAGTCCAGCTCAAGGCTGCAGTGAGCTATGGTGGTGCCATTGCACTGCAGCCTGGGCAACAGAGTGAGACCCTGTCTCTAAAAGCAAAAAACAACAAGAGACAAAAACGCTAACTTAATACAATATAAATGCTGTGTGAATATTGTTTGTTAGGGAATAATGATGAGGAAAGAAAAGCCTATACATGTTTAGTACAGATGCAAATTTTTTCCTAATATTTTTCAAACTCCTGAGTGCAACTGACCCGCCTGCCTCAGCAGTGGTACAGTCTCAGCTCACTGCAACCTCCTCCTCCCAGGTTCAAGTGATTCTCCTGCCTCAGCCCCTCAAGTAGATGGGACTACAGGTGTGTGCCACCAGGCCTGGCTAATTTATGTATTTTTAGGAGAAATCAGGTTTCACCATGTTGACCAGGCTGGTCTCAAACTCCTGACCTCAGGTGATCCACCTGTCTTGGCCTCCCAAAGTTCTGCGATTACAGGAGTGAGCCACTGCAACCAGCCCTTTTCCGTATGTGTGTGTGTATATGTGTGTGTGTGTGTTTGTGTGTGTGTATGTGTGTGTGTATATATATATACATATATATATATATATATTTTTTTTTTTAGATGGAGTCACGCTCTGTTGCCCAGGCTGGAGTGCAGTGGTGCGATCTAGGCTCACTGCAACCTCCGCCTCCCGGTTCAAGCAATTCTTCTGTCTCATCCTCCCAAGTAGCTCAGATTCCAGGTGGGTGCCACCATGCCCGGCTAACTTTTGTATTTTTAGTAGAGATGGGGTTTCACCATGTTGGTCAGGCTGGTATCAAACTCCTGACCTTGCGATCTGCCCGCCTCGGCCTCCCAAAGTGCTGTGATTACAGGTGTGAGCCACTGTACCCGGCCCCTAATATTTTTGATTGGGGGTTAATTGAATCCAAGGATGTGAATCCACCAATGTAGAGGGCATAGCTTCCTGCACCTTGCTTCTGTCTGGTATTTATGAGTTACGAGGATAAGAACTGGATTTTTAAAGAGTATCTTTGAAGGGCGAAGAAGACTTTGCATTAACACTCCCTTTAGATCCCTGTAGAAGCTAACTTCGGCATTTAGAAGGAAAACAAGCCTGGGTGTGGTGGCTCACATCTCATCTCAGCACTTTGGGAGGCCAACATGGGAGGACTGCTTGAGGTCCAAAGTTCAAGACCAGCCTAGCCAACATAACAAGGCCCACATCTCTATAAAAACAACAACTAAATTTTAAAAAAGGAAATGAAATTCTTGACGTTAACTCCAAGCTCTCCATACAAACATAACACTTTGCCAAAGCGATTTGCATGTTAACAAGGGAGAACTCCATATTAACATGTGATAATTGACTCACGGGGCTGATGGGGAGAAAGACTGTATAGGAGCAGCCACAGAGCCTTCTGGTCATCTGGGTCCAGGTTTCTCAGCTCCAGGCTCTTGGTGGATTGAGTCATTGACATATTTGTGAGCAAATGGTGTGTGGGCTTGTGTCAGGCAAACACATGTGAATGAGTCAGAAGCACTTCAAAAATCCAAGCTGTTCGTGAAATCAAGAAATTAAACATGGGCAGAAACATCAACACTGTGCCGCTCAGAGGCAATCTTCAGACAGCTCTAACGTGGAATGAGTAAACTCAGATGCTGAGTCCTGAAATCCTCAGTCTCGCCTTGTTTCCTTTCTGACGTTGCAGTATTGAAACTCAGAACATGTCACTCTGCTCAACAAGTTGATTTTGACTAACGGTTTCAGGGCCTGAACAGAAGTGGGCCAAGGTGGAAAAAAATCAGATTTCAGTCTGGGTGCAGTGGCTCATGCCTGTCCCAGCACTTTGGGAGGCCGAGGCGGGCGGATCACAAGGTCAGGAGATGGAGACAGTCCTGGATAACACAGTGAAACCCCGTCTGTACTAAAAATACAAAAATAATTAACCGGGTGTGGTGGCACGCACCTATAGTCCCAGCTACTTGGGAGGCTGAGGCAGGAGAATCACTTGAACCTGGGAGGCGGAGGTTGCAGTGAGCTGAGATTGCACCACTACACTCCAGCCTGGACAACAGAGTGAGACTCCATCTGAAAAAAAAAAAAAGAAAGAAAGAAATCAGATTTAAATTTAAAGCAAAGATGCTACTTGTTATGTGAACATGATGATTTCCAGTTAGTATCTCTCTCTGCCATCAAATGCAACTTCTGGCCAGGTATGGTGACTCACACCTATAATCCCAACACTTTAGGAGGCTAAGGTATGAGAATCACTTGAGGCCAGGAGTTCAAGACCAGCCTGGGTAACATGGTGAGACCCTGTCTCTACAAAAAGTTTAAAACTAGCCAGGCACGGTGGCTACCGTCTGTAGGCCCAGCTATGTAGGAGGCTGAGGTGGGAGGCTCACCTGAGCCCAGGAGGTCGAGGGTGCAGTCAGCCAGGATCATACCTCTATGCTCCAGCCTGGGCAACAAACTGAGATCCTGTCTCTTAGAAAAAAAAAAAAGAAGCTATTTCTGGGCCGGGCGCGGTGGCTTACACCTGTAATCCCAGCACTTTGGGAGGCTGAGGCAGGTGGATCACGAGGTCAACGGATTGAGACCATCCTGGTCAACATGGTGAAACCCCGTCTCTACTATAAATACAAAAAATTAGCTGGGCATGGTGGCACGTGCCTGTAATCCCAGCTACTCAGGAGGCTGAGGCAGGAGAATTGCCTGAACCCAGGAGGCGGAGGTTGCGGTGAGCCGAGATCGTGCCATTGCACTCCAGCCTGGGTAACAAGAGCGAAACTCCGTCTCAAAAAACAGCAACAACAACAACAAACAACAACAAAAGCTATTTCTGACCTACCTAGACTGTCCAGAGGAAAAACTGTCTACAGGTTTATAGGCTGCAGTTATTAAATTCTGCCTTTAAGAATCTGAATGCATATTACATAATAAGCCTGCTGAGTGAAAGTCTGTGTAGGAATCCTGGCATTCAGCTGGAATAGGAAATAACTTCATATCTTCTGAATTTCTGTTTTCTTTAAAAGGTACTTCTTCCACATCTTCTCTCCTTGTGAGGTGATCAAATGCTGATATAGAAATTAATTCGCCATCTAAGACCGATCTTTGCTTTTTGTGTAGAGCGCCCCCAAAATCCTGAAGGCTTCCTTTCTCGACTTACAGTTGCTTCAGGTGGAAATTACTTGAGCTTCTGATTTTGCTTCCATCATTACCCACATCTTACTAGACCGTTTTCCATGCTGATGTAATTCGTGTTTCTAAGAATCAGTTGTATCCCGTTTCCATGAATAACTAGTTTTTAGAATGGAAAAGAATGTGTAGAAACGACTCATAAGCTTTTGTCTTGTTCAAACAGCACTGATTATTATGGTTAATGACAATATATTTGAAATTGCTAAGAGAGTAGATTTTAAATGTTCTCACCACAAAAGAAAGATGCTTATGTAAGGAAATTGACATGTTAATTCGCTTTAGTCATTCCATCAGTGTTCATACATGCAGACATCATCTTGTACACCGTAAGTACATACAATTGTTGTTTGTCAATTAGAAAAAAAATGTAGGCTGGGCGTGATGGCTCATTCTTGTAATTCCAGCACTTTGGGAGGCCAAGGTGGGTGGATCACCTGAAGTCAGGAGTTCCAGACCAGCCTGGCCAACACGATGAAATCCCATCTCTACTAAAAATACAAAACATTAGCGGGATGTGGTGGTGCATGCCTGTGATCCCACCTGCTCTGAAGGCTGAGGGAGGAGAATCACTTGAACTCGGGATGCAGAGGTTGCAGTCAGCCAAGATCACACCATTATACTCCAGCCTGGGAGACAGAGCAAGACTCTGTCTCAAAAAAAAGAAGAATGTGATTGGCCAAGGGAGCACTAATTGTGAGATTTGCTTCTTCTGGGCTCAGAGTCGTTTGCACCTGAGTGTTCGTGGCGGACTGGGTGAGAAGATCCTTAGAAAATGAAGGTTTTTCCTGCATATTCTTTATCAGGAAAAGTAAAACAAGTTTTCAGCCCAGCATAGGAGGCAAGTAGATATCATTAGGTCATTAGTAGGTGACTTTCCTGAAAATGTTAGTACTATTTCTGTAGATAGCATATTGCTTTTTGGTTCAACTTACGAGATGCTTGTGGAAATAGTTACCATTTGAACTACATGATCACCTACTCAAAAGCATCAACAAAATTGGTTTAGGTGGCCAGGAACATCTTCTGTGTGCATTTCTCTGTTCTTTTTCTTTTTTCTTCTGAGACAGAGTCTTGCTCTGTTGCCTGGAGTCCAGTGGTGCAAACTCGGCTCACTGCAACCTCCACCCCCCGGGTTCAAGCGATTCTTCTGCCTCAGCCTCCCAAGTAGCTGGGACCACAGGCGCGTGCCACCACAGCCGGCTAATTTTTGTTCTATTTTTAGTAGAGACGGGGTTTCGCCACATTGGCCAGGATGGTCTTGATCTCCTGACCTCGTGATCCACCCGCCTCGGCCTCCCAAAGTGCTGGGATTACAGGTGTGAGCCACTGCGCCCGGCCTCTTGGCTTTTCTTTCTTCTTTTCTTTCTTTCCCTCCCTCCCTCCCTCCCTTCCTTCCCTCCTTCCTTCCTGCCTCTCTCTTTCCTTCTCCCTTCTCTTTCTTTCTTTCTTCTTTCTTCTTCTTCTTCTTCCTCTCTCTCTCCTTCCTTCCTTCCTTCTGACAGGGCCTCACTCTGTCACCCAGGCTGGAGTGTGCTGGTGCAATCAGAGCCCACCACAGCCTAGCTAGAGCTTCTGGGCTCACGTGAGCCTCCTGCCTTAGCCTCCGTGCCTGTCTAATTTTAAATTTGTAGAGATCTGATCTCACCATGTTGCACAGGCTGCTCTCAAACTCCTAGGCTCAGCAGTCCTCTGTCCTCAGCCTCCCAAAGCGCTGGGATTACAGGCATCAGCCATCACGCTCAGCCAACCATGTGAGTTTCTTTATCATGCTAGAGTAATGTGGCCATACAGAGGCTAATTTGAAAACACATCAAGTTTAAGCTATGAGATGATAATTTTTAATTAACAAAAGAAATGAGCTGTTCTTTCTCTTTTCTAAATGATTCCACAAGCCAATCCCTCACGTGAGGCCAGGTGGTCAGCTGTCAGGGACGAAGACCCACTAATGAGAAGCTGATGTTCTGGACTTCCAGGCTATGGCTGGCGACGACAATGTCTAACACTGCCCTAAGATTCCGTCTACAGAGTTAATTAAATGTCAGCCAAACGGACTCACTTGGGAAATAACAGCTCACACTCACAACCTGCAGAATCAGAAAATGTAAACAAATCACACATCCAATAAGGGGTTTGTATCCTGAATATATAAAGAACCCTTACAACTCAACAATAAAAGAGGGCTGCGTGTTATTTCAAAAAGCTGGAAAGAAACTTTTTTTTTTTTTTTTTGAGGTGGAGTTTCACTCTTGTCACCCAGGCAGGAGTGCAATGGTGCGATCTTGGCTCACTGCACCTCTGCCTCCTGGGTTCAAGCAATTCTCCTGCCTCAGCCTCCCAAGTAGCTCAGGATACAGGCGTCTGCCACCATGCCCAGCTAAATTTTTGTATTTTTAGTAGAGACAGAGTTTCACTATGTTAGCCAGGCTGATCTCAAACTCCCGACCTCAGGTGATCCGCCTGCCTCAGCCTCCCGGAGTGCTGGGATTACAGGCGTGAGGCATCTTGCCCGGCCGGACAGAAACTTTTGAAGCAGAAGCATTAAGCTAGTCTTCTCAACCACCCCCTTTTCTAGGAGCTTGTATTTGTCGTGCCTCTTTGCTGTGGTTCACATCCAGACATTATATGGATCCTACCACTTTGTGGCATAGGACAGAGCTCACCAAGTCCCTTCTGGCTGAGGCAGGCCTGGAGTGGGGGATTTGGGACTCTGGGGGTGACGGGAGAGCTGGGGAGGCCAGGATGGGCACGTTCCAGCAGTTCTTTCTGCAGAGGGGGAGCTCCGACAGCTGGCCCTGGATGCCTCAATCCAGGATTCCAGGATGGGGCTGCGCAGACCACCACCCACTCACATTTCATTTAAAAGGTAAGGTGACATCTTACCTTCCCAGAATATCTTCCTCACATTGCACTACCCTGTGCTATTTTTGTCTTTTCATTTGTTGGCTTAGACATGGTCTTGCTCTGTCACTCAGGCTGGAGTACAAGTGACATGGTCTCGGCTCACTGCCGCCTCAACCTCCCTGATCAAGTGATCCTTCAACCCCAGCCTCCTGAGTAGCTGGGAATGCAAACATGTACCACCACGCCTGGCTAATTTTGAAATTTCTTGAAGAAAAGGGGGTCTTACCATGTTGCCCAGGCTGGTCTCAAACTCCTGGGCTCAAGCAATCCTCCTGCCTCAGGTCCCAAAGTGCTGGGATTACAGGTGTGAGCCACCGTGCCTGGCCTCGTGCTATTTTTGAGTTAGGCTGTTGATGCAAAGTCAGCTGATCACTGTTTTCTGTTTCCTGGTGATGCTGTGGATGCTCCGTTCTGCTCGTTTTCTATCTGCAGAGATGATGTTTACAGAGCAAGCGCTGGTCACTTGGCAGACGCTCAGTGAACACAGATTGATTGACTGACTGGTTGGTTGACTGATTATAGGCTCCCTGCTCTCTGCTTAGGTCAGGGCGGCAGGGCTAACAGTAAATGCAACCATCTGAGGCGGAGGGGCGGGGGGGCGGCGATGGGGCGGGGCGGGGCAGTGCGGAGTGTGCTTTGTAAATTTGGGGAGTGGGCTGTGCTGCAATTGGCTAAAAGGTCTAGAACACCAGCCAGGCACGGTGGCCCATGCCTGTAATCCTAGCACCTTGGGAGGCTGAGGTGGGCAGATCACCTAAGGTCAGGAGTTCAAAACCAGCCTGGCCAACATGGTGAATACAAAAAAATTAGCCAGGCCTGGTGGTATGCACCTGTAATCTCAGCTACTTGGGAGGCTGAGGAAGGAGAATTGCTTGAATCAGGAAGACAAAGGTTGCAGTGAGCCAAGATCGTGCCATTGCACTCTAGCCTGGGTGACAGAGTGAAACTCAGTCTCAAAAAAAAAAAAAAAAAAAATGCCAGGTGTGGTGGCAGGTGCCTGTAGTCCCAGCTACTCGGGAGGCTGAGGCGGGAGGATCTCTTGAGTCCAGGAGTTCTGGGCTGTAGTGTGCTATGCCAATCGGGTGTCCACACTAAGTTCGGCATCAATATGGTGACCTCCCGGGAGCGGGGGACCACCAGGTTGCCTAAGGAGGGGTGAACCAGCCCAGATCAGAAACGGAGCAGGTCAAAACTCCAGTGCTGATCAGTAGTGGGATCGCACCTGTGAATAGCCACTGCACTCCAGCCTGGGCAATATAGCAAGACCAGCAAGACCCAGTCTCTTTAAAAAAAAAAAAAAAAAAAAAGGGCCAGAAAACCACTTCATCCGCTGGGCGTGATGGCTCACGCCTATAATCTCAGCACTTTGGGAGGCTGAGGCAGGCGGATCACTTGAGGTCAGGAGTTCGAGACCAGCCTGGCCAACATGGTTGGCAACAAGTGCAACATGCCATTATTCTGACTTGATACAGAAAGTTTCCAAACTGATAAAATTGGAAATCGTACGTGCATATGCACACAAGTGCTCACTCACACACACACACACTGCAACATGATAAAACCCTGTCTCTACTAAAAATACAAAAATTAGCTGGGGGTGGTGGCAGGCACCTGTAATCCCAGCTATTCAGGAGGCTGAGGCAGGAGAATCACTTGAACCCAGGAGGCAGAGGTTGCAGTGAGCCAAGATCATGCACTGCACTCCAGCCTAGGCGACAAGTGAAACTCTATCGCAAAACAAACAAACAAACAAACAAACAAAAACGAAAACCACTTCACCTAAGAGATTCAGCTCTGAGTGACGAAGGGCTGTATGATCAAGACCAGAGGGGCATCAAAACACTCACAACTTCGGGATTAAAAAGTCATGGGGTTGGCGGGGGCGGGGCAGGAGAGTTCATCTGTAGCAGTTCCCAGCCTGTTCTGCAATTTTTTGTGGCTCAGGGCCATGTGCCGACAAACAAAAACAAGTGTTATGAGGGCTGCGGGTTTCTGGCTGAATTCACTAGTCAGAAATATGGCCAGTATTTTCCCCCTATGAGCTTCATAGTCTCCTGCTATGAAGAGGCTAGCAGATTCATGCATTTGAACTGCACTGAGAAAATATAACTCCACTGGTATTCTTGAATTTGCAGGGTTTATCTTTAGGTTTAATGTTAAACACGGAGGATATGAATGACACTGTAAGTCAGAGACATTTTTAGCAGTCGTCCCTGCAGTTGGAGCTGACTCAGCAGATGTATGGTTTTTTGATTTACTGTGCCTGGCAAAAGTTATTATACCGAGGCATGTTCTTTATTATAAACTTTTCTTATATAATAACAATTTGGCCAGGCTAATTGCTAAATTAAGCTCACCCCTAGTCAAACTCAGCTGTTTGATTTAAAAGGTTATTGACATTAACATTTTTACAAGTGTTTAACCAGACTAGTAAGTACTCTTAAAATGGAAATTTTGTGACAACCACACTCTTTGCCTGATAAGTAAAAATATGTACTGTAAAGCCCCACCCACTACCCACAAAAAGAAAGATTATAGCATATACATACATACACACACACACACACACACACACATCTCCTTTCAGCTGAAATCTTATAATTTGTTACATATGATTATAGAACAAGAACAAATAAAATGGTTCAGGCTCTGATGAAATTTTAGCAATAAAGTATGTTAGAGTGGCTTGTAGTAAGTTTAAATAAAGCTTAAAAGAAAATCACTCTGCCCTGATAGGTAATACATGTGGAAACACACACCCTTGGTGTGGCGCAGTGGCTCTCCCCTGCAATCCCAGCACTTTGGGAGCCTGAGGGAGGGCGGGTCACCTGAGGTTGGGAATTTGAGATCAGCCTGGCCAACATGGTGAAACCTGTCTCTACTAAACATACAAAAATTAGCCGGGCATGGTGGCAGGTGCCTGTAATCCCAGCTATTCTCAGGAGGCTGAGGTAAGAGAATCGCTTGACTCGGGGGGTGGAGGTTGCAGTGAGCAGAGATTGAGCCACTGCACTCCAGCCTAGGCAACAGAGTGAGACTCTGTCAAGAAAGAAAGAAAGAAAGAAAGAGAAAGAAACAAACCCTATTTTGTATTTTCAAATGAATAAAATTTGGATGCAAAGGACTTTACCTTGAAGAGACAAGTCCTTTTTTAGTTATCAGAGATATGGTCCTTTGCCAGGAGACTTCAAAATCCATGCCACATATAACTGAAAAACATGAAGGCTTAATTGGCCGTCTTTCCTTATGTGATAATAAAATGATCTGTTCTCTTAACCTCTCATTTTTATGCTTGGCAGGAATGTGACTGTACTCAAACCCAAAAGACATCTGCTAGCAATTTGCAGTCTCAGAGCGGCCCACAGTTTTATGGAGCTTCATCTGAAACTCTGATTCATTTTTGAAAAAGTTAGCTAATGCAAGTGGGGGTGAGGGCAGCGGCTCCTTGCTGTGGGGATCGGTAGAGGAGTCATTTCTGCCAGCGTGGGTTAGAGTTCTGTGCTCTGCCTCCCAGGATTTGTCCTGATGAACTCAGGCTTTTTGGGCTGCCTCAGAGTGAGCGGTGGTAGGTGGGAGGCGCCTGTGTTGGGCCTGAGATTTGGTGCTGACAATTCGGTCTCCTGCTTAGTAGTTCTACATTTTTCTTTTTTTAAGATGGAGTCTCGCACTGTTGCCGGGCTGGAGTGCAATGGTGTGATCACTGTTGCCCGGCCTGGAGGTCAGTGGCACGTTCTCGGCTCACTGCAACCTCCACCTCCTGGGTTCAAGTGATTCTCCCGCCTCAGTCTCCTGAGTAGCTGGGATTATAGGTGCCTGCCACCACACCTGGCTAATTTTTTGTATTTTTAGTAGAGACAGGGTTTCACTATGTTGGCCAGGCTGGTCTCGAACTCCTGACCTGATGATCTGCCTACCTCGGCCTCCCAAAGTGCTGGGATTACAGGCATAAGCCACCGCGCCCGACCCCTACTTTTAGTTTAATTCAATTTTTACTCCTGTCTCACTCTGACAGATGGGTATATTCTGACTTGACACAGAAAGTTTCCACACTCGTAAAATTGGAAACCATACATGCATTTGCACACAAGTGCACACACACACACACACGCACATGTATGCGCACTCACACAGGCACACTGCAATTGAGGGAAAAACAGCCCAAACCTTGGCCTCACACAGAGAGGGCTTCCAATCCAGTTCAGTTACTCAGAGCTCTGTGACCTTAGTGAAATTAATTAACGTTCTCACTTCCTTATTTAGAAAACGAACATCATAAAGCCTGCTTTGACGGAGATGACATGATACATGTCGTGTTCCTGGAACAGAGGGCAGTATTATTTTATGTGGCTGGTGGGCTTCTTCTTCCTGTCCCCACTTTGTGCTATCTAACGGAAGATCTATTTTAGGTCCTGATGTTTGCACAGACCCATTCAGAGGATAGATTTGGAAATCTGGACAGATTTTCTTTTTCCTGTTGCCAGAAGGAAAACAAATGACAAGCCTGTTTTAGGTCTCGCTAGCGGAGCTGTTTCCTCTCCGTCTAAATATCTGCGCGCGCCTACCGTGGAAAGAGACAAGCTTAGGCTGGGTGAGATTGGGAGCATCGCTTAATTGCTTCGAATTTGAGTTTGTTCAGATAGAAACCGAAGAGATGGATATCTACCCTGCAGGATCATCGCCACATGATAAATAATACATGTAATGCGAATGGTGGTTGCTTCTTGCTCTCATATTGCCTACTATTTCTTTTTCTCGTTCTTTGGTTTTGTATTAGGAATTCAATGTGGAATTGTTTAATATGCCCAAGGACAGTCACGAATACCTCAGAGGACGCCCCCCAGAGAAGAGAGGGCAAACTACTTATGAGAAATATGGGTGACCTCAACAATGAAGCAAAATACGATTCAGCCAGACATACGGTAGTTTCCTAGGACCAAATATTTCCAAGTCATGGCACGATCTCCATTTTTTTTATTTTAACCTACTCTGTGGGTAGACAGGAAATTAAAATTCTGATCCATATTCCTCACCCCCTGTCATCTATATTTTCAGGAAATACAAATACATGTTAATAAGTGGATCGTGGCAGCAATAAAAAATAGATTCTGGGCCGGGTGCAATGGCTCACGTCTGTAATCCCAGCACTTTGGGAGGCTGAGGCGGGCAGATCACTTGAGGTCAGGAGTTCAAGACCAGCGTGGCCAACAGGGTGAAACACTGTCTCTACTAAAAATACAAAAAATTAGCCAGGTATGGTGGTATGCGTCTGTAGTCTCAGCTACTTGGGAGACCGAGGCAGGAGAATCACTTGAACCCAGGAGGCAGGGGTTGCAGTGAGCTGGGATTGCGCCACTGCACTCCAGCCTGAGCGGAGCTGGAGACTCCGTCTCAAAAAAAAAAAAAAAAAAAAAAAAGATTCCCGCCAGGAGCTATAGCTCATGCCTGTAATCCCAACACTTTGGGAGGACGAGGTGGGAAGATGGCTTGGGCCCAGGAGTTGGAGACCAGCCTGGGCCACATAGTGAGACCCCATTTCTACAAAAAATAAGGGAAATCAGCTGGGGATGGTGGCATGTGCCTGTAGGTCCATAAGGAGGCTAAGGTGGGAGGATTGCTTGAGCCCAACAGGTCAAGGCTGCAGTGAACTGTAATCGCACCACAGCACTCCAGTCTGGGTGACAGAGCAAGACTCTGTTTTAATTATAAAAAATAAACTAAAATAAAATAAAGGACTCCTAGGCTAAATATCTATTGTTGTAGGATTATTTGATTTTGTTAAGTTTTACCATCCTTGCTCCTATTTTATGGGTTTTATAAATATAGGACAAAACAAAGTTATTTCTCAGGAGTCAGCAGTGTGCAAGAGAAAGAGGGGGGAGGACTCATTTTCTGGACAGTTTGTTGGTTCAAATGAGGCATTGAGTCCCACCTCCAGCCCCTGCCTACTCAGGAACTGCCTCTGTGCCCACAAGGAGCTACTGAGACCCATTTTTTAGCCTGGGGACACTCGCTTTTTTTTTTTTAATAGAGACAATCTTTGGCCATGTTGCTCAGGCTGGTCTCGAACTCCTGGACTGGAATGATACTCCCGCCGTGGCCTCCTGAAATGCTGGGATTACAGGCATGAGCCATAGCTCCCATCCTGGACACTTTTTGTTGATACTCCATTCCTCCTAGGACCCAGAAGTTCAGCCATACCTAATTTCTATCCAGGCCTCTCACTACCAAAGAGGTTATGAGAACAAAATTGGTACCTAAAATCACTTTTTTTTTTTTTTTTTTTTTTTTTTTTTTGAGACAGAGTCTCTCTCTGTCACCAGGTGCCAGGCACCAGGCTGGAGTGCAGTGGTGCCATCTCAGCTCACTGTAACCCACGACTCCCAGGTTCAAGCAATTCTCCTGCCTCAGCCTCCTGGGTAGCTGGGACCACAGGCGCACGCCACCACACTCAGCTAAATTTTTTGTATTTTTAGTAGAGATGGGGTTTCACCGTGTTGGCCGGGATGGTCTCAATCTCTTGAACTCGTGATCTGCCCACCTTGGCCTCCCAAAGTGCTGGGATTACAGGCTTGAGCCACCGCGTCCGGCCCTAAAATCACTTCTGAGGGCCAGCAACATCTCTCCAAATTCAATCGTTTCCCTAAATTTTCAACAAGACCCTATAAAAGGTGTCCTGGGTTAAGTTCCCATAGAGGGATATGTACCAGTTCTTATCATCACTGACATGAAAACATATTCTCAAGGACTTTTGTTATCCTTTTAGAGTAAAACCATAAACGTTCTACAACTACTGACATCGGTTTTCATTTTCATCGTTACTTTCTTCGTGGCTCCATTACTCTTCTCCCTTTGCCTCCTACCTTTCTCCTTTCTTCATTTTAGCTGGATTTCCTTTTCTCCTTCTGCTCCATCCTCCTAGTCCAATCAAACTCCCCAAACTCTTCGGGGCCTAAAACTAAGCCTGGGTAATGTAGCAAGACCCTATCTCTAAAAAAGAAAGAAAGAAATTGAAAAACTATGTGGAAATGATGGCAAGGCCCCGTGGTCCCGGCTACTCAGGAAACTGAGGTGGGAGGATCCCTTGAGGCCAGGAGTTCAAGGCTGCGGTGAGCTGTGATTGCACCACTGCACTTCGCCCTGAGTGACAGAATGAGACCCTGTCTCAAAACAGTCCCACAAAAACATAAAACAAAACTACCCCGAACTGTGGCCACAGCGCGGGTGCTCACTGGAGCCCCCATACACCCCCAGGCCACACTCACTCTGGCTGCAGAGCTGCCATATCCCTGTTTCCTTAGTCCATTCCCTGTTTCTTATAACAGACTACCTGAAACTGGGTAGTTTATAAAGAAAAGAAATGTATGTCTTACAGTTACGGAGGCTGAAAAGCCCCAGGTTGGGGAAGGTGAGAGCTTTCTTGCTGGTGAGGCCTCCACCGAGGCCCAAGGTGGTGCCAGGCATCGCATGGCAAGGGGGCTGGGCTTCCTGACATGCCACACTCAGGGGTCTCCCCCTCTTCTTGTAAAGCCACCAGTCCCACCCCACTGATAACCAAGAGCCCATTCATCCCTTAACCATTCATTCATACATGGATTAATCCATTTATATGGGTAGCGCCCTCACAATCCAGCCATCTCTTAAAGGCCTCACCTCTCAATACTGCTACATTGGGGGTTAAATTTTAACGTGAGTTTGGAGGGAAACAAATATTCAAAGTATAGAGAACCTGTAAAAAGTCGGGAGTTTGAGACCACCTTCTGCCAGCCCAGGCAAATATTTCAGTGTTTCTAGCTCTTTCTTCTAGTATTTACTAACTTTACTAATATACTAACCAACTTACTAATCTAATATTTCTGAAGAGTTCACTTATTCTGCTATTTTTTTTTTCTATAAAGGCGGGGTTTCACCATGTTGGTCAGGCTGGTCTTGAACTCCTGACCTCAGGTGATCCACCCGCCTTGGCCTCCAAAGTGCTTGGATTACAGGTGTGAACTACTGCGCCCAGCCTATTCTGCTATTTTTTAATTAATCATGTTTAGACATCCTGTGTTAATTTCCGATTCTTTTCTTTTCTTTTTGCTCTGTCACCCAGGCTGGAACACAGTCGTGTGATCACAGCTCACCGCAGCCTTGAGCTCCTTGGCCCAAGCGATGCTCCCACCTCAGCCTCCCAAGTAGCTGGGACCACAGGTGCACACCACCATACCCAGCTAATTTTTTCTATTTTTTGTAGGGTCAGGGTCTCAGCTTGTACCCAGGCTGGCCTCAAATTCCTGGACTCAAGCAATCCTCCTGCCTTGGCCTCTCAAAGTGCTGGGATTACATGTGCAAGCCACCACATCCAGCTGACTTCTGATTCTAACAGCTGAGTATTTAAATGAAGAAATTCTGTTAGCACCGGTGATGGGAGCAAAGAGACAGAGGTTCCTCCACTTTTGGCTATAAAGGTGTCTGCTCAGCACCCTGGGGAGCTAAGAGTTTATTCTCCCAACTGAGGCAGCACAGAATTTTGTTTCTGGAATTTCCTTCTATCTTGTAGACCTTTCCCCATTCAATCAGCGATATTCATGGCCTTGGGCAAAGGTGATACAGCAGGGAGGTAGAGAAAAGTTTTTAGACTCAGAGTTTTTTCACTGGGGTTCAACAGTGCTTGGGAAGTGCTATGGTGTGAATGTGTCCCTCAGAATTCACATGTTGAAACTTAATTGTTGGCCAGGCATGGTGGCTCAAGCCTGTAATCCCAGCACTTGGGGAGGCCAAGGCGGGTGCATCACCTGAGGTTAAGAGTTCGAGACCAGCCTGGCCAACACGGTGAAGCCCGTCTCTACTAAAAACACAAAAAATTAGCTGGGAGTGGTGGTGCACACCTGTAATCCCAGCTTTTCGGGAGGCTGAGGCAGGAGAATTGCCTGAACCCAGGAGGCGGAGGTTGCGGTGAGCCGAGATCGCACCATTGCACTCCAGCCTGGGTAACAAGAGCGAAACTCCGTCTCGAAAAAAAAAAAAAAAAGAGAAAAAGACACAGGCCTTAATGTATAAATAGGTAGCTGCTTTTCTAAGCCCTTAGAAAACAAACAAACAAAAAACAAATTTAAAAAAAATAGGTTGGGGAGCTACAAAGGGCTGTTGAAGTGGTTTTTCCTGAAGATTTGTTTACTTTGTCTTTTTTCTCTTTGTTGACCAAAATGAACAAGAGCACCAAACTGGCAAGAACACCTAGGTTCTAGCTCCAGAGTGGGTGGCTTTGTGCAAACACCCAGCATGAAATGGGAAAATGGTCTGGGGGACTTTCTAGGCCTCTTCCATTTCTCCAGACCTGTGAGGTTTGAAAATAATTTCCCCACCTGTGTTTCAGACTCTTCTGAGAAAGACAAGGGCAACGCTTAGAGGAGCTGTGAGAGCCCTGTGAGCCGTGAAGTTCCTTGATTACACAGGTTGGCAGGGATGCGTTATGTGGAATTAAGAATGGAATTCTTTAACCGGGCACAGCGGCTCATGCCTGTAATCCCAGCACTTTGGGAGGCTGAGGCAGGTCGATCACTTGAGGTTGGGAGTTTGAGACTAGCCTGGTCAATGTGGCAAAACTGTGTTGCTACTAAAAATACGAAATTAGTTGGGCGTGGTGGCAGGCACCTGTCATCCCAGCTACTCGGGAGGCTGAGGCAGGAGAATCTTGAAGCCAGGAGGCAGAGGTTCCAGTGAGCCGAAATCATGCCACTGCACTCCAGCCTGGGCAACAGAGCGAGAGTCAGTCTCAAGACAAAACAAAACAAAACAAAAAAAGATGGGATTTTTTTTTTTTTTTTTTTTTTTTTTTGAGACGGCATCTTGCTCTGTCACCAGGCTAGAGTGCGGTGGTACAATTTTGGCTCACTGCAACCTCTGCCTCCTGGGTTCAAGCAATTCTCCCCAGTAGCTTGGGACTACAAGCGCGCATGCCCAGGTAATTTTTTGGTATTTCAGTAGGGACGGGGTTTCACCGTGTTGACCAGGATGGTCTCGATTTCTTGACCTTGTGATCTCTCCGCCTTGGCCTCCCATAGTGCTGGGATTACAGGCATGAGCCACTGAACTTGGCCAGGAATGGGATTCTTTTTTATTTTTATTTTATTTTATTTTATTTTATTTAAAGATGGGGTTTCTCCATAATGGCCAGGCTGGTCTTGAACTCCTGACATCAGGTGATCCACCCACCTCGGCCTCCCAAAGTGTTAGGATTACAGGCGTGAGCCACTGTGCCCGGCAGGAATGGGATTCTTTATATGGAATGAACATTTCTTTTTAGAGGGAATAATTTTTGTTCTCTTTTGATGTTGCTCCACAGGCTGTTGACTATTTGGCTAATGAATGCGTACGGATTGATTGAGAAGTTAAATCTTCTGAGAAGATGTTAATTCTATTGATACTACTTTATAGCAGTTCCTGTAGGAGACATAGCTCTAAGAGAGGTGTACAGTTTTAGTGAAATGATCATCAGGCTTCCATTCTGCATTACTGGACTGAAACGTTTGTCTTAAATAGTCAAGACCATTGCCTGTGAGAACAGAAAACATTTTTTTTCTTTCTTTCTTTCTTTTTTTTTTTTTTTTTTTTTTGATACAGGGTCTTGCTCTGTTAGGCTGGAGTGCAGCGGCACGATCATGGCTCACTGCAGCCTCAAACTCATGGGCTCAACCCATCCTCCCACCTCAGCTTCCTGAGCCACTGGGACCACAGGCATGCACCACCACACCTGGCTAATTAAAAAAAATTTTTTTGTAGAGAAGGGGGGTCTCTCTATGTTGTCCAGGCTGTTCTTGAACTCCTGGGCTCAAGTAATCATCTGACTCGAGCCTCCCAAAGTGCTGGGACCACAGGTGTGAGCCACTGTGCCCAGCCAGCAAACATTTCTGCTAAGGATCCCCTCCCTCCCTCCCTCCCTCCCTCCCTCCCCCCCTTCCTTCCTTCCTCTTTCTTTATGTGTCGATTTAGAATTTTTTGATGAAAGCAGCAGAAAACCCCAACTTGGGCTGGGCACAATGGTTCACACAGGTAATCCCAGCACTTTGGGGAGGCCAAGGTGAGAGAATTGCTTGAGCCCAGAGTTCAAGACCAGCCCCGGCAACATAGTGAGACCCTATCTCTATTTAAAAACAAAAACAAAAAATAACCCCACTTAACGGCCTAAAGCAATTAGGGAGTCTGTTCCCTAATAAGAGGTCCAGAGGAGGAAGGCTTGGCGTTGGTTAGTTGAGGGCTCAGCACAGGCATGAGGGTCCCCCTTCATCCCATCTCTCCACTCTTCCATCCTCAGGGTGAACTTCTGTCTACTCCTCATATTCACAAGGCATGGCTGCAGTCCAAGCCCTACCCCCAGCTGTAGCAGCACTGGTGAGGGAAAAACAACTGCTCTTCACTCCTCTTTTTTTTTTTTTGAGATGGAGTCTTGCTCTATCGCCAGGCTGGAATACAGTGGCACGATCTTAGCTCACTGCAACTTCCGCTCCAGGTTCAAGCGATTCTCCTGATTCAGATTCCCGCGTAGCTGGAATTACAGGCGCCTGCCACTACACCCAGCTGATTTTTGTATTTTTGGTAGAGGTGGGACTTCACAGAGACGGGATTTCACTATGTTGACCAGGATGGTCTCCTTTTTTATAAACCAGAAAACCTTGCTTAGACCTCCCTCCCCATTCCCAGAAACGCCCTCTTATTTGGCATGTGGCCAGAAATGGGCACAGGCATGTCCCTAGATAAATCACTGCCTGGGGGAATGGAGCCATTAGAGCTGGCTGAAAACACTGTGGTTTGCCTCTGAGCCTCAGAGATGTGTGGACACCATGACAAAACTAGGCTCTCCCCTCGGAGAAGAAACTGGGGCGGGGTGCGGCTGGCGTGTGCATCACACCAAGCAGCGTGCTCCAGTTTGTTCTGGAAGCTTTTCTGTTCTTGTTAAGGTACCGACGGCCTTTCCCCGCTCCCCTTGCAGATGAAGCAGGAGTGCCTCAGTCCCTGCCTTTCCCAGGCCTCACAGGGACGTGCAGAGGCCACTGCTCACGACGTGAGATCTGCTTCTCCGTGTGGCCAGCAGGCCAGGCTGCATCAACTGTCAGCTCGTGGACGTGCTCTGTGCATCCCGATGGTGTGGGCTGGACTTCTGCTTGCACTCCAACCTCAGAGGTCAGGCTCTCACGCCCTTCAGAGTGGAGTGCCTCGGCACTGCCTTGTTGCTTCAGGACACGGACTCAGTCTCAAGGCGAGCCAGAGGGACCAAGACTCCACACACATGTCTCCTGGGAAAAGGTTTATCCACCAGAAGGCCCCACGTGTTTGTGAATCTGACTTGGGAATCCCCGTTGGAAATCCATTTCAGTCATATCTGTTCCTATGGTTTAAACTCTGGCTAACATTTCTTTATCTTGAGTGTGTGGACAAGCTGAAGGCCGCAGGGCTTGTAATACGGATCCAGCAAGCCTAAGGTGTCTTGTGATTTTCGTGTAAGAGGTGGTGCGAGCCGTCATGGTACTCAGATAGAGCAATTCTCCTGCCCTTTGAAAAATAGAATTTGCTTCCTCGCCACAGCCCTAGGTATCCTGATCAGATCAGAAGAACTCCAGTCTATGTCCAACCCAGATGTTTTCTGATTTTTTTTTTTTTTTTTTTTTTTTGAGACAGAGTCTTACTCTGTTACCCAGGCTGGAGTGCAGTGGTGCGATCTTGGCTCACTGCAACCCCCACCTCCCGGGTTCAAGCAATTCTCCTGCCTCAGCCTCCCGAGTAGCTGGGACTACAGGCACCCACCACCATGCTTGGCTAGTTTTTTTTATTTCCAGTAGAGAAAGGGTTTCACCATATTGGCCAGGCTGGCCTCGAACTCCTGACTTTGTGACCCACCCACCTGGGCCTCCCAAAGGCATGAGCCACTGTGCCTGACCCAGCCCAGATTCTGAAAATTGACCCGCAGTGATGATCTCCTGGTTTTCTAATTAGCAGGTCTCCCTGCTTCTACCCGATGTGGTGCAGGTGGCTGCCATCCACCAGCCCCATCCGAGGGAAGGCAGGGAAGGCACAAGCCTGGGCAACTGCTCTGCAAGCTTGCTCTCTGTGTCCTGGATGAAGTGAGCGTCTCTTTTCTAATCCAGGTCGATCCAGCATCTAGTAAGAAATGAGAGTGGATTCTTTGTAACCCAGGCTGAAATTCTGCCAGTCCTTTGCTTCCTACCTTGTTTCTATCCATAAACTTGATTTTCGTTTCCCATGAAAATTCCTCATCGAACCACATCCTTCTCCCCTACTTCCTCCCTGCGTTTAACACCATTCGCCTTTGCCTGTGTGCTGTAGGATAAACAGCCTGCTGACCCAGTGAAAAGAATGTCGAACAGAATAATTAAAAAACCAACCAACTGACAAATCTAAACAAGCTTTGGTGGTGAGAACTGGATTAATTACACTTGTCCACACCCAAGCCTGGCAGAAGGGGGTGCCCTGGGAATGTCTGGAGAAGCCAACCCTGTGCCTGAGGGATCAGGGGTCAGGGGTCAGGGGTCAGGGGTCAGGGTTGACAGCACTCCCTGAAGCTAGATCAGACCCAGCCCGAGAGTAACTCCAGCCTGAAAGAGAACGAATTGAGGAAGCTTCTTCCAAAGGTAGTGACGGCTATGTTCTGTCTGCAGGATACACTCCATCCAGGTACGGGGCAGGGAGAGGGCCTGGGGTAACCGGTAGTTCTAGGCATGGAGATGGGGCTTACAAGCAAGTGCTCAGCCAGGTGCAGCCAAAAAGGGGGAAATCCCAGAAATACAGGATAGTCGAGTTCCTCCTGGGAACTTGGCAGTCATGATCTATACAATATGTACCTAAGAATATGCTGATTTTACAGATACCTCAGCTAACCCGTGGTAGTGCTAACAGGTTAGGCTGCCTGTTGAAGCCATCAAAAGTCACTTATACTGTGTAGGCCAGGCATGCTGGCTCACACCTGTAATCCCAGCACTTTGGGAGGCCGAGGTGGGTGGATCACTTGAGGTCAGGAGTTTGAGACCAGCCTCGCCAACATGGTGAAACCCCATCTCTACTAAAAATACAAAATTAGCCAAACGTGGTGGCGCACGCCTGTAATCCCAGCTACTTGGGAGGCTGAGGCAGGAGAATCGCTTGAATCCAGTAGGTAGAGGTTGCAGTAAGCCGAGATGGTGCCATTGTACTCCAGCCTGGGTGACAAGAGTGAAACTCCATCTCAAAAAAAAAAAAAAAGTCTTACACCGTGTAATATGGGAGACACCAGATGCTTACTAGTCCCCCTAAAATGTCCTTTCTCTTAACAGGTCACAGTACCTCCAGTGTCTGCGTTTTTTATTTAAAGGAGCTAAAAGTCAAGGGATCCACAATGAAAACACAAATATGGGCTGGGGGTGGGAGCCCATGGCTGTAATCCTAGCACTTTGGGAGCCCAAGACAGGAGAATCGCTTGAGCACAGGAGTTTGAGGCCAGCCAAGGCCACATAGCAAGACCCTGTCTCTGGAAAACAAACAAAAATACACAAATATGTTACACCAAAGGGCATCACAGAACCGCATAATCATCCATTAAAGATGACTGGAAATGCTGTTTATCTGAGTAGGCAGCCAGTCAGAGGAGGGGCCTCTGATTCAAGGCCAGGAATCTCCCAGTTTTGAAAGAAGGTTCTGGAACTCTCTGGAATATATTATTATTTTTTTTTCTTTTTGGACAGAGTCTTGCTCTGTCACCCAGGCTGGAGTGCAGTGGTGTGATCTCAACTCAGTGCCACCTCTGGCTCCCGAGATCAAGCGATTCTCCTGCTTCAGCCTCCCAAGTAGCTAGAATTACAGGCATGTGCCACCACACCCAACTAATTTTTGTATTTTCATAAGAGAAGGGGTTTTGCCATTTTGGCCAGGCTGGTCTTGAACTCCTGACCTCGTGATCCAGCCACCTCAGCCTTCCAGAGTGCTGGGATTACAGACATGAGCCACTTTGCCTGGCCTCTCTGGAACTTTCTGATACTGTATAAAAGGAGGCAGTAGGAGCAGTGAGTGGCCTTGTGCTGTCTGCTGAAGAATGAACGCATGAAGGCATGTGCGTTAAGGGTGTGTATCGGGCAGTCATCTGGGAGAGGAACACGACCATTGCTGCTTCCAGACCCAGCACCCAGGGTTCACCTGAGGCGACTGGTCCAGACTCACAGTGGTGTCACATTGTATTTTCTCAACGGTGATCACAAAATTGTCCCCAAATTATTCCCATGTAATTTTCTGAAAGTTATTTGTTTCTTATGATTTTTGCATTAATACATGAGATTCAACTGTCGTTTTCTTGGTTAAAGTGTGTCATCTCAGGTTTTGAAATCAATGTTATAGTTCATAAAATAATTCCAGAACATTCCTTCTTTTCTACGTGCTGGAACAATTTAAACAGAATTGAGTGCTACCTGCTCTTTAAAGGTGTCTTAGAATGTCCCTGTGACACTGGTTGGGCATTTCTGAGGAAACTCTGACAACTTTTTCTCTTTGTTGTATGCGAATTAGAATGCTTTGGGTTTTTTCTCTTCCGAGGTCCATTTTGCTAAATTATATTTTCCAAGAAAATTGTATTTTTCACCCAAGTTTTATTTACTTTCTTTCTTTCTTTCTTTCTTTCTTTCTTTCTTTTTTTTTTTTTTTTAGGAGTTTCACTCTTGTTTCCCAGGCTAGAGTGCAATGGTGCGATCTCGGCTCACTGCAACTTCCACCTCCCAGGTTTAAGGGATTCTCCTGCCTCAGCCTCCTGAGTAGCTGAGATTACAGGCATGCACCACCATGCCTAGCTAATTTTGTATTTTTAGTGGAGATGGGGTTTCTCCATGCTGGTCAGGCGGGTCTCAAACTCCCAACCTCAGGTGATCCGCCCACCTTGGCCTCCCAAATTGCTGGGATTACAGGCATGAGCCATCATGCTGGGATCAAGTTTTACTTCCATGGAGTTAAGCAAAGTAGTTCCACATTAATATAGTTTTGTGGTTATTTTTCTCTTATTCTTTCTTCTTTTGTATGTTTGCATTTTCTGCTTTTTTTCTGTTTAGGTTAGCTACTGCTTTTCCATTTTTAAATTCTTTTCCCCAAAGTTTCAGTTTACTTCTTTTTTTTATGTTTTCTAATTCAGTAAATTAGAAAGTTCTGTTTTTATTTTTATTTTATTTCATTATTTATTTATTTTTGAGACAGAGTTTCGCTCTTGTTATCCAGGCTGGAGTGCAATGGTGCCACCTCGGCTCACCGCAACCTCCGCCTCCTGGGCTCAGGCAATTCTCCTGCCTCAGCCTCCTGAGTAGCTGGGATTACAGGCACGCGCCACCATGCCCAGCTAATTTTTTGTATTTTTAGTAGAGATGGGGTTTCACCTTGTTGGCCAGGATGGTCTCCATCTCCTGACCTCGTGATCCACCCGCCTCGGCCTCCCAAAGTGCTGGGATTACAGGCGTGAGCCACCGCTGTTTTTATTTTTATCAATTTATTCTTTCTACATCCCTTTGGTTTATTTTATTGTTCTTTTTCTAAGCTAGATGCTTGATACATTTGGTTTTTATTCTTTATTTAAGTATTTAAACCTATGAATTTTCCTTCATTCAACTACTACCTTAACACTCTCTTATAGATTTCAAGGTGTGGAAAATATATTGTTTTGTTGTTTTTATTTTTAGAAGTCCTGTGATTTAGGTTAATATTACATTTTGATCCAAGAGATAAGAATTTCTTTAAATTAAGATTCATTTAGGATAAACTTTAAAAATGTTAAGGTGAAAAGGAATTTTTATCTGATTTTAAAAGTTAATTTATCATGTTATTGCATAGTGACCAAAGAATTTTGCCTATGCTATTTCTACATTCTGGAATTTATTGAGAGTTTTTCTTGGTGACCTCTTATGCGGTCGATTTTCTTGAATGTTCCATTCTTGACTATTCTTGAAATAAGAATATGCTCTATGTGTAGAGAATATGTTTAACATGGATTATATGAGAGTTCTGGATTATTTATTTTATTTTCGAGACGGAGTTTTGCTCTTGCTGCCCAGGCTGGAGTGCAATGGCGCAACCTCAGCTCACTGCAACCTCTGCCTCTTGGGTTCAAGGAATTCTTCTACCTCAGCCTCCCCAGTAGCTGGGATTACACGACCCTGCCACCATGCCCTACTAATTTTTTGTATTTTTAGTAGAGACGGGGTTCCACCATTTGGGTCAGGCTGATCTTGAACTCCTGACCTCAGGTGATTCCCCTCTCCTCAGCCTTCCAAAGTGTTGAGATTACAGGTGTGAGCCACTGTGCCCGGCCTATTGATTTTATTTTTATTCATTTGATTTGTCATAGACTATAGAGTCAGGAATGAAACTGGCGTGATTCTGTCTCTTTCTCCTTTTGCATCCTATAATTCCAAGTTTATGAGTGCCATTGCATTGCTATTTGGCACTCAGCTATTTATAACTACTGTATCTTCACTGTGAATCATACCCTTTAGCATTATAAGGTGTTTTTATTGGTCTTACTTAATCTTTTTTTTTTTTTTTTGCTTGAACTTTAATTTACCTAAACTTAAATTAGAACCATGACCTTTGCTTTCTTTTGGTGTACTCTCCCCTAACACAGCTTTACTCATCTTTTTATTTTCAGTATTCTGTTTTAGTTGTGTTTCACATAGAGAGAGTTATGTTTTGCCTTATGATTTAACTTGAAAATATTTTTCTCTTAGTTGGGGTGCTAACCCCATTTGAATTTGTACATGTGACTCAGGTAAGTTTAGTCTTAGATATGTTATATGGTTTTCCATTTCGTTTTGTTTTGTTTTTGAGATGGAGTCTTGCTCTGTCACCCAGGCTGGAGTGCAATGGCACGATCTTGGCTCACTGCAACTTCCGCCTCCTGGCTTCGAGCAATTCTCCTGCCTCAGCCTCCCGGGTAGCTGGGACTACAGGCATCCACCACCATGCCCCTGCTAATTTTTTTGTATTTTTCAGGAGAGATGGGGCTTCACTATGTTGGCCAGGCTGGTCTTGATCTCCTGATCTCGTGATCTGCCAGCTTCACTTCAGCCTCCCAAAGTGCTGGGATTACAGGCGTGAGTCACCTTTCTCACTCAGCCATTTTCCATTTTCTTTTTTTAAATTTGTCTGTTTTCTTTTGCTGTGCTTTTTGTACGTAGTTCTTCTGATATTTAGACAGATTAGTGTATTTTTTCTTATAGACACCTTTATAATGATAACTTTATTTAATTTAGTTTTTATTTTTTGTAGATGGAGTCTCACTCTGTTGCCCGGGCTGCAGTGCAGTGGCACAATCTCAGCTCACTGCCGCCTCCACCTTCCAGGTCCAGACGATTGCCCCACTTCAGCCTCCGGAGAAGCTGGGACTACAGGCGTGTGCCGCCATGCCTGGCTAATTTTTGTATATTCTAGTAGAGACCAGGTTTCACTATGTGGGCCATGCTCGTCTCAAACTCCTGACCTCAGGTGATCCGCCCTTCTCAGCCTCCCAAAGTGCTGGGATTACAGGTGTGAACCACGGTGCCCGGCTATAACGATAACTTTCTAGAATGCCTTTAACCCTCTATTTATTTAGAACATATCTATTAGTTCTCTACTATAAGCAATGAGAAGATCAGTATGTTTTCCCTTCTTTCCCATTCTATTCCCACCTTATTTTCTACACGAATGTAATCTTTATTACTATTAACCTTTGCTCTTTTAATACGTTTATTGTTTTATTGCTTGAGCTGTCAATTTTAGTATCAATCAGGGCTAGAAAAACAGAAACCATACTAAAACCTTTAAAACTGATTGACTTTAGGCTGAGTGCGATGGCTCACGCCTGTAATCCCAACACTTTGGGAGGCCGAGGTGGGTGGATCACCTGAAGTCAGGAGTTCAAGACGAGCCTGGGCGACAGAGTGAGTGGTACTCCATCCCAAAAACAAAACAAAGAAAACAAAATAGAAAAACTGCATCTCTAGACTCACACTTAAGGACAGTTAGGCTCGAGAGACCATTCTTGTCCTTTTCTTTCCTTAAATATCTTGTGGGTATCGTTCTACTGTTTAATGGGTTAAAATAGTGTGCACAGGAATCCAAGGCTAGCCTGATTTTTCCCCTTTTGTAAATAACTAGATTTTTGTGTAAGGGGCTTCTCAAAAAAAGTCTACCATTTCATTAAAAGTTCAATAACTTTTCTAGAATATTTATGACTATTTGGAGCCACTTTTCTTTTGTGTATGTGACAGGGTTTTGCTCTGTCACCCAGGCTGAAGTGCAATGGCATGATCTTGGCTCACTGCAGCCTCTAACTTGTGGGCTCAAGCGATCCTCCCACCTCAGGCTCCCAAGCAGCTGGAACTATAGGCCCACATAATCACACCTGGCCAATCCTTTCACTTTTGTTTTTTAGAGATGGGGCCTTGCCATGTTGCCCAGTTTGGTCTTAAACTCATGGGCTCAAGGGATCCTCCTGCCTCAGCCTCCCAAAGTGCTGGGATTACAGGCGTGAGTAACCACGCCAGGCCTGGGTAATTTTTATTGACCTGTCTTGCATTTTATTTTGTCTGTCCTCTGATGAGATTTTCTATTTGCTGAGACTTTCTTCTCTTGAAAACTTGTGTCTTTTACTTCGTTGACAATAGCTACAATATCTACTTTAAAATCCTGTCTGAGTTTCAACTTGGGTTCAAATTGGGATGTGCCTTCATTGATTCTCTTTTCTCTTGAGAATGAATTCCATTTTCTCCTTCCTTCCTTTCTTCTTCTTCTTCTTTTTTTTTTTTTTTTTATTTAATGGAGTCTCACTCTGTCACCCAGGCTGGAGTGCAGTGGCATGATCTCGGCTCACTGCAACCTCCACCTCCTGTGTTCAAGGATTCTCCTGTCTCAGCCACTTTAGTAGCTGGGACTACAGACACACACCACCACACCTAGCTAATTTTTGTATTTGTAGTAGAGACAGGGTTTCACCATATTGCCCAGGCTAGTCTTGAACTCCTGACCTCAGGTGATCCACCTGCCTTGGCCTCCCAAAGTGCTGGGATGACAGGTGTGAGCCATCACGCCCAGCCGAATTCCGTGTTCTTGATTCTTCACATGACAGGTAATTTGGATGGATCCTAGAATTCAAATGTTAAATTGTGGGGATTCTGGATTCCGCTATTTTTCTCCAATGTGTGTTTCTTCCCCTTTGTGTTAGCAAGAAAGTTTAGCATGAAGAGCGTCTCTTGGATGGGAGCTCTGTTCTCAGTTTCGATTTAATTTCCTGAGCTGGGCTACTTTAAGCCTGTTTCACATATGTGTGCCTTTGGGGTCTGTCAGAGATGTAACTTGAGCATCCCATTTCTTTTTTTTTTTGAGACGGAGTTTCGCTCTTGTTACCCAGGCTGGAGTGCAATGGCACGATCTCAGCTCAGCGCAACCTCCGCCTCCTGGGTTCAGGCAATTCTCCTGCCTCAGCCTCCTGAGTAGCTGGGATTACAGGCACGCGCCACCATGCCCAGCTAATTTTTTGTGTTTTTAGTAGAGACGGGGTTTCACCATGTTGACCAGGATGGTCTCGATCTCTCGACCTCGTGATCCACCCGCCTCGGCCTCCCAAAGTGCTGGGATGACAGGCGTGAGCCACCGCACCCGGCCGAGCATCCCATTTCTAAATGTCTCTCTTCTGGGACCGTCTCATTCTCTTCAGCATTCATGATTTTCTGGCTTCATGTTTCTTGTCCCCCGTGCCAGAAAACCTGTGCCTTTGCCGCATCTACTGGTCTTCATGCTGCATGGACTGCACACAGCCACAGGCAAAAAGCCACAGAGATGGCATTTGCTTGCCCGGCTCTCTCCCTCCACACCAGCCACCGCCACCTTCTGCTCATTCTCTAGGACTTTCTTGTCGTTGCTTTTCATGTCATGTTCAGCTTTGATCGTTGTTTTCTACAGGGGAGGTGTCTATATTCAAGCCCATTATACCCAGGGCAAAATCTAGACTGCAGTTTTGATATCAGAATAGACATGATTAGACTTTAGCACCTGAAAAAGAGACTTCCTGTTATATACCTGAAAGTGACTGAATATAACATTGTTTCTATGAGTGGGGTGGGGGGGAATTTCAACTAGTGTGTATTGGAAAAAATCGGCAATGGCTGGGCTCAGCGTCTCATAACTGTAACCTCAGCATTTTGGGAGGGTGAGGCAGTTGGATGGCTTGAGTCCAGGAGTTCAAGATCAGCCTGGCCAACATGGTGAAACCCTGTCACTACTAAAAATACAAAAATTAGCCAGGCTTGGTGACCCACGCCTGTAATCCCAGATACTCGGGAGGCTGAGGCAGGAGAATCACTTGAACCCGGAAGGGAGAGGTTGCAGTGAGCCGAGATCACACCACTACACTCCAGCCTGGGCAAATGAGGTATATCTTCTTAAAAATTTATTTCCTGGCCAGGTGCAGCGGCTCATGACTGTAATGCCAGAGTCTGTTAAAAAAAAAAAGAAAGAAAAAAGAAAAGAAAAAGAAGAAAGAAGGCAGGAATAAGGAAGGAAGGAAGGAGCAGTGATTCGATAAGAAATAAAGGTTCTCTGTGTCAACTCATTAGTTATACTGGGTGCAAGTGAAGAAAAGCATTTATTTATTTTTCACTCCACACACCTATTGCTTTTCGGTACCCCCACTCTGCCCCTCTGCATCTTATCAATAGGGTTGTAGCACAATTTTTATTTAATTATTTGCATTTTATGATCTATACAGTATTCTTCGTAACAGAGTCATTGAGTATACTATGAATACATTGTTTGTCTTGCTCTATTTCCCTCCTAGAGACAGTGATTGATTAGGACTTTTTGTTTCTACATTTGAGTTTTTGTTCACTTGGTCTCACATTTCCCTATTACGGCAACTTCGAACGTTCTCAACACAGCACAATAAGTCCCTTAATAAATTCGGAATCACTGTTTTGTCATAAATCATTGGCTTTATGTTTATTTTTGTTGAATAATTTTTATTATTTTTCTTGTGATCTTACTGCTTCTCCCTGGTGAGAGTTCTTGATCTCTTCTGCAGCCCCTGCTTCCAGCTCCCTCTGTCCTGGTTGTTCTCTGGGAGCTGTCATCCTGGGAGGTGCTTCCCACAACCCTGGGGGTTCCTTCTCTCCTTCCTGTGCTGGACTTCCTTTCGCCTTCATCCTGTGTCTTCCTCCTTTTTTATTTAATGAGGTATATCCTCTGGGATATTCCTAATCCTCTTCGTAAAAATGTATTTCCTGGCCAGGTACAGTGGCTCATGCATGTAATGCCAGCACTTTGGGAGGCCGAGGCGGGTGGATCACCTGAAGTCGGGAATTGAGACCAGCCTGGTAACATGTCAAAATCTCATCTCTGCCGGGCATGGTGGCTCATGCCTGTAATCCCAGCACTTTGGGAGGACGAGGTGGCCAGAACTCGAGGTCAAGAAATTGAGATCATCCTGGCCAACATGGTGAAATCCCGTCTCTACTAAAAAAACAAAAATTAGCGGGGCATGGTGGCGCAGGCCTGTAGTTCCAGCTACTTGGGAGGCTGAGGCGGGAGAATTGCTTGAACCTGGGAGGTGGAGGCTGCAGTGAGCCAAGATCGCACCACTGCACTCACTCCAGCCTGGTGCCTGGCGAAGGAACTAGACTCTGTCTCAAAAAAAAAAAAAGAACCCATCTCGACAAAAAATATAAAAATTAGTCAGCGTGGTTAATTTTATATTTTATAACCATTATGTATAGTGGTTAATTGCAGGTGTACATCTGTGGTCCCAGCTATTTGGGAGGCTGAGGCAGGAGAATCACTTGAACCTGGGAGGTGGAGGTTGTAGTGAGCTGAGATTTCACCACTGTGCTCCAGGCCAGGCAGCAGCGAAGGACTCTGTCTCAAAAAAAAAAAAAAAAAAAAAAAAAAATTATTTCCTGATTTAAATGAAGCATATCTCTAGGATATTCCTAAGAAAGAGTACATAGGAAGTAATATTTTGAAATTTTACTAGACTAAAAATATCTTTATTATACTCCCTATTTGATTGACAGTTTAGTTGGGTAGATTCCATGAGTCTCTACTGCTTGTATTACGGAATGATGTTTACAATGAACAAAAACAAACAACCTTATAAAGAGGTTAAGTTGTTTAAGTAAGAATGTTCTGGTTAATTTTTCTACCCCACAGAAGCAGTGGACTTTATGTTTTCTTTTGTTGAGGTTACAGTTTTGGAATGGAGATGACTACCTTGTATTTGTCTGCAAGCATCACTTCCTTCAGGGAATCACCTCTCTTCCATTTCTTGTGGATCTGATCAATCCACAGGGTCCTCTGTCTGACCACAAGTATCAGGAGGCTGAGCTGGGGGGATTGCTTGAGCCCAGGAGCTGGAGGCTGCAGTGAGCTATGATTGTGCCACTGCACTCTAGCCTGGGTGACAGAGCAAGACCCCATCTCTAAAATAAAATAAAACCCAAAGTTATCAAGTGATGGGACAGGATTCAAGGAGCACACCCATTGCCACCGCCCCCCGCCACCCCAGGATGACTCAAGGTTAATGACGTGTGTGGATTGTAGGTGGTTGCTTTTGTTATTACCTTTTTTTTTTTTGAGATGCAATTTCACTTTTGTTGCCCAGGCTGGAGTGCAATAGCACTGTCTTGGCTCACTGAAACCTCTGCCTCCCAGGTTCAAGCGATTCTCCTGCCTCAGCCTCCAGGGTACCTGGGATTACAGGCGCCCACCACCATGCCCAGCTGATTTTCATATTTTTAATAGAGATGGGGTTTCACCATGTTGGCCAGGCTGGTCTTGAACTCCTGACCTGAGGTGATCCACCGACCTCAGCCTCCCAAAGAGCTGTGATTACAGGTGTGAGCCACTGTGTCCAGCCTGTTATTATCATTATAGTATTTGTTTGCCATCAACAAAAACATTAAAAGTATATGACGAATATAAAGCATAACTGAAAAAGAGAAAGGTTTTGTTTTTTTGTTTTTTCCTCTGTCTCAAAATTAAAGGAAGTTCTGTTTGGTTTGGGTCAGAAAATGAGTGTTGTTTAATCTGGATTTTAAAAAATTTCCCAGTCCTGTCCAGGCATGATGGCTCACACCTGTAATCCCAGCACTTTGGGAGGCCAAGGCCGGCAGATCGTGAGGTCAGGAGATCAAGACCATCCTGGCTAACACGGTGAAATCCCATCTCTACTAAAAATACAAAAAAGTTAGTCGGGTGAGGTGGCACACGCCTGTAGTCCCACCTGCTTGGGAAGCTGAGACAGGAGACTCGCTGGAACCCAGGAGATGGAGATTGCAGTCATCCGAGATCGCACCATTGCACTCCATCGTGGGCAACAGAGCAAGACTCGGTCTCCAAAAACAAAAAAACAAAACAAAACAGACCAACAAAATTTCCCAGTTCTATTCAGGAAACACGCTGAAATAAAATGTAAGGAGTTGACATCACTCAGTGACATAGAATCAATTTCATAGTTTGTAGAATTATTTCTGTCCACCCTCCAGGTAGTGGATGGTTTCATAAGCATTATTTTCACCTGTAGATCTCTATTCTTTTTTTTTTTTTTTTTAATGTATTCTGAAAATAAGAACACAAAACACGACAGCGTGAAATGCGTGCAATGCTGGAAAGAAAGACGCAAGACCAGGTTGTGCATTCCCTGTTATGGGAACAAAGGCCTCCTAGTACTGAGAACTACAACAGAAAGCAGCAAACGCGATTCCTGTGGGAGTCGAGCGACATCATCACTAAGGATATTTAAAGCTTCTGAGAGCAAAATGCCAGGTGGTGTCCTGACCATTGCAATCCTGCGGAGACGGCAGCTTGGCTGACACCATCACACAGCTTCCAGCTCCACTCTCTACCACCGCGTTTCGTGAATGCCACTTCACGCAGCCGATGGCATAATTTAGGTTACACACTTAGGTCACGCACTTAGGTCAATGACTTTTAAAGTGCCGTTTTCACCCTTGACCAGCTTTAACCAGTCAAGTTTTTAGAGAGACATTGACTATTTTTGTTTCCTTTCAAGTCAAACACCTGGGTTTGTAATGTCAATGAAACCCAGAAGGGGCCAGGCACAGTGGCTCACACCTGTAATCCCAGCACTTTGGGAGGCCAAGATGGGCAGATCGCCTGAGATCAGGAGTTCAAGATGAGCCTGGCCAACATGGTGAAACCCCCGTCTCTACTAAAAATACAAAAATTAGCTGGGCGTGGTGGCACATGCCTGCAATCCCAGCTACTGGAGAAGCTGAGGCAGGAGAATTGCTTGAACCTGGGAGGTGGAAGTTGAAGTGAGCTGAGATCACAACGCTGCACTCCAGTTTGGATGACACAGCGAGATTCCATTTCAAAAAAAAGAAAGAAAAGACAAAGAAATCCAGAAAGTTAGAGAGCTGGAGACTGAGGGGCGCAGTGGGAAGAGTGTCCATTTGGGAAGCGGAGTCCCCGGCCAGGCCTTTGAGGAAGGAAAGCTATCGCGGAGGAGCTGTGTCTGTGGAGTTGGGACGTGGGAGAAAGTGGCTTCGCTGAAATCGATGGGTGGAATTTGGGATGAGACCTCACAGGAAACAATGAATGCTAGCCTTCTGAGTGTTCAGTATGAAAAAGAATGATTTAAGCCCAAGAGATGTCATGCAAGTGAAGTCACATTTCCAGTATAATAACTGAGATGCCCAGAACCCAACACTTCTCACCACATCTGCTGCCACCTCCCTGGTCCGTGCCGCCTGAATCTCTCACCTGCGTGGCTGCCATGGCTCTCTGACGGATCCATCTCCCAGTGTGCCTCCTTCAGACAAGGTGAGGTAAAAACATGCAGGAAGAGCTGGGCGTGGTGGCTCACACCTGTAATCCCAGCACTTTGGGAGACTGATGCCAGTGGATCACTTCAGGTTAGGAGTTCGAGACCAGCCTGGCCAACATGGTGAAACCCCATCTCCACTACAAATACAAAAATCAGCCCGGTGTGGTGGCGGGCACCTGTAGTCCCAGCTATTTGGGAGGCTGGGAACGTTAGAGAGGCAGGAGAATTGCTTACACCCAGGAGGCAGAGGTTTCGGTGAGCCGAGATCAAGCCACTCACTCCAGCTTGGACAACAGAGCAAGACTCTGTCTCAAAAACAAAGCAAAACAAAAATGCAGGAAGAGCTCCAGACGCCAGTGCCTGCTGGCTGAAGAACAGCTCTGCTTCCAACTGTCACCCACAGAACAGCCAGGGTGACTCTGTGACAGTGTTGGTCTGATTGTGCCACGCCTATCCCCAGAACCTCTGCACAGCTGCCTGTTTCACTTAGAAGCAAGTCAGTCTCGCCAGGGCCCCTGCATGCTCCCCCCGCCGGTTCGCGTCTCCAGCTACGCCCCTCCTCACCCTGTTCTCTTGGGGTTTTCTTTCCCAAGTCATTTCCCTCGGGCCTGCTGTTCCCACTTCCTCTGCAAGACACTGGAACTGTCCTCGAATCCCTTCACGTCGTTACAAAAATGGCACTTTGAGTAGAGAGTGGGAGTCTGGCGGTATACATCTACGGTCTCAGCTAGTTGAGGGGCTGATGTGGGAGGATTGCTTAAGCCCTGGAGTTGGAGGCCGGCCTGGGAAACACAGGAAGCCTTCGTTGCTTTAAAAAAAAAAAAGTCACCTTCACATGAGCCCTTTCAGGCCATCCCTAGTTAATGTTGAAACCCCTATTGTCAAAACCCTTCACCCCATCCCCTGATTTATTTTCCTTCATAGTTCCTACGATTAAATCTGTTGGGTTTGCTGATTACCCTCAATACAGCAGTGCCTGGCACGTTGTGGGCCCTTTATAGATGTTTGTTGAGTGAATAAATGATCAAATGAAGGCATGAATAATGGTAAGTAAAAAGAAGTATTCCCACAATTTATATAGTAATGATGCTGTGGAGATTAGGCTAGGGAGAGGATTATAGGAGTAAAAATGAGCCAAAGTAATAGATATACTTAACAGGATAAACTGAACAGAAGGATTCTATCAACAGGTCAGGTTAATATTTATATTAGAAGAATACAAATATTCTTCTGGGCATGTGCTGGGCACGGTGGCTAACATCTGTAATCCCAGCGCTTTGGAAGGCTGAGGTGGGTGGATCACAAGGTCAGGAGTTCAAGACCAGCCTGGCCAATATGGTGAAACCTCGTCTCTACTAATAATACAAAAATTGGCCTGGTGTGGTGTCACGTGCCTGTGGTCCCAGCTACTCAGGAGGCTGAGGCAGGAGAATTGCTTGAACTCGGGAGGCAGAAGTTACAGCGAGCTGAGATGGCGCCACTGCACTCCAGCCCAGGCAACGGAGCAAGACTCCATCTCAAAAAGAAAAAAAAGAAGAACCTAGCCATTTTCAAAAGTAAATATCTCCTAAAGGAATTATAATATAATAAAGGAATAGTAGAAGAAGTGCATTTGTCCTGCGAAGAACCCATGTTAAAATAGGCTTAAAATAATATAAAATCGTTGGGGGAAACTGGGTCTTTGGAGCAGAGATAGATGCAGTCACCCAGCCACGCTCCTACCTGTCCAGGCCCCAGGAACAGGAGTTTCTGGAGAACAAAGCAGTCTCTGCTGGGAAGGACAGGACAGGCATGTATTTATCCAGCCAGCCATGGGCAGAATTGGGAAACCATCAGAAAAGCGTTTATTCAGTGCTTTATGCTTTAAAGAGAGCTTCTTTGTATGCAATATATTTTTCTGATCCTCAGATAAAGCCCATGAGGTTGGGAGATAAGAAAAACTGATTTTCAAGAAGAGATTTGACCCAGATTGCCAACTATCGTCATCAAGCAACCTGTGCCTCCAGCTCAGATCTTCTTCCTGCAGCCTCTGAGCCTTCCCCGGGACCTCCCTGTGTCCTCTCCCTTCCCCTCAGGAGGATTGCCCTCCCCTGAGTATCCGGGCTTGGGGTCTTGGTTCCCTTCCCCTGCTAAGACAATACACAGTCATGATAGCTGCTATTTATCCAGCACTTTCTCTCACTTCCAGGTACTTCATTCAACCCAGGACTCCGGTGAATCCTCCCGACAGCTTTCTGCCGCTCACAGGTACTGTTATCACCATGTGACTCTGAGGTTCAGAGAGGTCACATAACCTGTGCAGAGTCACTCAGCGAGAGGTTAGTGGCAGAACTGAGAGATCCCACGGGACTTGCTCCACCTGGGCAGCACCAGACCTCTTCCCACCCGTTGAAACGGACCTGTTTCCTTTGTTGTAGCTATAAATATTTACTGAGTACCTTTTATTGTTCTAGTCATCACAGATACAGCAGAGCATAAAATAGATCACCTCCCTGCTTTCATAGAGCTTACATTTTAATGAGGGGTGGTGGGAGGGCAAACTGAACGAACATATATACAGAAAGTGGCCTGGTGCGGTGGCTCATGCCTGTAATCGCAGTGCTTTGGGAGGATGAGGCAGGCAATCACTTGAGGGCAGGAGTTCGAGACCAGCCGCCAACAAGGTGAAACCCCATCTCTATAAAAATACAAAAATTAGCCAGGCAGGCATGGTACTGGGCACCTGTAATGCCAGCTACTGGGGAGGCTGAGGTAAGAGAATCGCTTGAACCCAGGAGGCGGAGATTGCAGTGAGCTGAGATCGCGCCACTGCACCCAGCCCAGACGACAGAGTGAGACTCTGTCTCCAGAAAAAAAAAAAAAAAAAGCCTCTCTCCCTCTTTCTTCCCTCTCCTCCTTTTCCTTAATTTATTTATTTATTTATTTATTTTTTATTCAAGATGTGGTTTCACCATGATGGCCAGGCTGGTCTTGAACTCCTGACCTCAGGCGATCCACCTGCCTCGGCCTCCCAATGTGCTGGGATTACAGGCGTGAGCCACCGCGCCGGCCCCTTCTCCTCCTTTTCCTATCTCTGTGTGTCTGCTCTTTTTGTCCCTTTCAAGGATTCACACTCTCCTTCTCACACAGGGCTCATGATGGCCGCACTGCTAGAAAAATAGTCTGAGCCCTGAAATTAGCATGACCTGTCAGTTTTGCTCATCACAACAAATTAGCTCAGGCCTTCATTTCTAAATTCCTGGGCTGAAGACACTGATTGGACAGGTGCGCCAGGTGTCCACCTTGGCTTAGTCACCTGTGATTAGTGAGGAAAAGGAGACCGTGTGGAGCCATCCCTCCCAGGATGATGGAAGTTGCTTTAATTGAAGACAGTGGCCCCTTCCGGTAGTAAAGAAAGTGGGAAGGCATACGCAGGTGGCTTCTACTACTTTATGGACTTGTTTGAGACAGGGTCTTGCTCTGTCACCCCGGCTGGAGTGCAGTGGTGCAATCACAGATCACTGCAGCCTTGACCCACTGAAGTCAGCTCCCACCTCAGTCTCCCAAGCATGAGAGACAGACACGAGCTGTCACGCCCGGCTTGTTATTTCTTAAGTTTTATGGTGGGTTTCCTGGTGTTTCTTATATTACTTTTTATGACATTTTGAAATGTCTGAAATCTTTTTTTAGAATTTCAAAATAAAAAGAAGGGGCTTTTCATTATTATTATTATTATTATTATTATTATTATTATTATTATTATTTTTGGAGACAGAGACGCTATCTCTGCTCACTGCAGCCTCTGCCTCCCGGGTTCAAGCGATTCTTTTGCCTCAGCCTCCCTAGTAGCAGGCACTACAGAAACCCACCACCAAGCCTGGCTAATTTTTGAATTTTTTTTAGTAGAGATGGAGTTTCACCATGTTGGCCCCGCTGGTCTCGACCTCCTGACCTCAGGTGATCCTCCTACCTTGGTCTCCTAAAGTGCTGGGACTACAGGCATGAGCCACAGTGCCCCGCCGGAAGGGATCTTTTTTAAATTAAAAAGAAGAAAACTTCTGTAAAACTGCGTGTATATGCACACATACATATCCTCCAATGATCAGCATTTAATACTATGATGAGATAATTAATTCTTTGGTTCTCAAAGTCTTGTTTCAGTTTACTGATAGTTTTATTCAGAAGCTGGTGACTCATTCATTCATTTAACAAATAAGTATTGAATGCCAATCGTGGGAAGCCCTGGGTTTACAAAAGAGCAGAAGACCCGGCAGATCGACACGCAGCTAGTGAACACTTAGTAAACAAAATTCTTTTCTTTTAAAATCTGAAATGAAAAAAAAAAATATCTGAAATGAGTCTCTAAAAGTTTCTCACAGTTTCTATCTAGGAACATTCTGAATTCTTTGGGAGCAAATTGCCTTTGCATTGGAAAGAAGCACTTGGGTAGCCTCCTTCGTCGTGAGAGGGTAAGTGACACCCCTGACTCGAGGGCAAGAGACGAAAAAGGCATTTGTGTTTGTGGCTTGGCAGGAGCTTCTTTTCCTGACTCCTCCCGGTCATCAGAGCCTTAGGGAGGAGGTGGGCACACTTGGACAGAGGCCGAGGAACTTACTGGGAAGAAATGAAAGGAGACTTTTATGGTAGATGAGGTGTTTTAGAACCTTTAAATTGAGACAGAGCCAGGGACGGTGGCTCACACCAGGCACAGTGACCGACACACTGTCCCCTGTTCTTGGACCACCTTTGGGCCGGAGTTCTTCTCCTGGGACTTCCGGTTCTATTTAGGTAGGACAATGACCTGGTTAGCAGTGGTTTCCGAAGAGGATTCGCCGTGTCTGGGTGAGAGGTTCAAGCGGGGCTCAGCCCCAGAGTGGATGAAGGTCATCTCCCTGGCCCCCACCTCCCACACCCACCCGGACCGGCCAGGCCTCCACGCTTCTTGCCCTCATCCTGCTCCCCAGTTTTCAGGGTTCCCCTTTGTAGCCTTCGGCAGTCCCCTTCTGCTCAGAGCACTAAAACCCCTTTCCTTTCTTTCTTTCTTTCTTTCTTTCTTTCTTTTTTTTTTTTTTTTTTTTGAGACAGAGTCTCACTCTGCTAGGCTGGAGTACACTGGTGCGATCTTGGTTCATGGCAACCTCCGCCTCCTGGGTTCAGGCAATTCTCCTGCCTCAGCCTCCTGAGTAGCTGGGATTACAGGCACGCACCACCATGCCCAGCTAATTTTTTGTATTTTTAGTAGAGAGGGGGTTTCACTATATTGGCCAGGTTGGTCTTGAACTCCTGATCTCAGGTGATCCACCTGCCTCGGCCTCCCAAAGTGCTGGGATTACAGGTGTGCACTACCACGCCCGGCTAATTTTTGTATTTTTAGTAGAGACGGGGTTTCACCATGTTGGCCAGGCTGGTCTTGATCTCCTGACCTCCTGATCTGTCCACCTTGGCTTCCCAAAGTGCTGGGATTACAGGTGCGAGCCACTGCGCCCGGCCACTAAGACTCCTTTCTACCAGTTTTGTGGCCCTGTCCCTTCTACTTCGGAGTGTAGATAAGTTTTGGGTAAACTGACACCCAAGTTCGCTATGGGACCCAGCCGAAGCTACCAGCCCTGGGAGCTTTTGCGGAGAGCACATGCCTGCTTGACTCCCACCCGACTCCCTTACCCGTCTCCCCAGGCTCCTCATCTGCAACCCACTGGCTGACGCCTGCTTGCTCCTCAAAGCATCGGCTCCAAGAGAGTGACCAGAGACCCCTTCCCTCCTCACGAGCTTCCCTCAGGACCCTTGGTGTTCTCTCTGCCAGCAGGTCTCTCGAAGCCATGCAATTTTATTTTTATTTATTTATTTTTTACTTTTTAAATTTATGGATTGAGTCTCGCTCCGTCTCCAAGGCTGGACTGCAGTGGTGCAATTACGGCTCACGGCAGCCTTGACCTCCTGGGCTCAAGCCACCCTCTCGGCTTTCACCTCTCACATAGCTAAGGCTACAAGCATGTGCCACCATGCCCAGCTAATTGTTTTATTTTTATGTTTTGTAGAGATGTGGGGGACGGTTGATCATGTTGCCCAGTGTGATCTCAAAACCCAGGATGTGCTCAAGAGATCATCCTGCCTCAGCCTCCCAAAGCGCTGAGATTACAGGCGTGAGCCACTGCGCCTGGCCGGGGCCAGTTTTTAACCACATGGGGAGCAATAACAGGTAAAAAACAAAACAAAACAACAAAACCAGTAAACTTGTAAACCGATCAGAGGCTATCTTACTCTTGTCAAAGTATTTGAGATCAGAATCCTTCAAGCTAAGTAAATCCCGGAAGTTTGGGAGCAGTTTGATAGAAGGAGAACTCAAGCCAGGTAAACGAGCTTCCTGGAAATGTGGCAAGTGGAAACGAGAGCCAGTTCTGACTTGAAGAGGGCAGTACGAGTTAGTTTCACTTCATCTGGTGAAGCAGGATATACCAGTTATACCCAGAAAGAGGAAGATAATTTCAAATTGTGACAAGCGCCAGGGCTGTGAAACCCAGGTTAAAATGAAAGAAGTAGAGAGGTCTGTTTGGATCTGGAAAAGCGGAGTCAGGGAAGCGTCTCCAAAAATGTGGGATTTTAACAGAGCCTGAGGAACGAGTTGTGTGAGGATGAGGGAGGGGTCTTTGCAAAGAAAACAGCATGTACCAAGGTCCTGAGGCAGGAGGCCACATGATGAGCCCAAAGTAAGATCAGGATGGTCCTCAGTGAGGTACGTGAGGGGAAATAGCTCCCTCATGACACTGGAAAGGATGGCAGGGGGCAGGCTGTGCAGGGCTTTATAAGCTGGTGTTGATTTTATTTTTATTTATTTATTTTGACATGGAGTCTCATTCTGTCACCTGGGCTAGAGTGCAGCGACCTGATCTCAGCTCACTGCAACCTCCACCTCCCGGGCTTAAGTGATTCTCCTGCCTCAGCCTCCCGAGTAGCTGGGATTACAGGCATGTGCCGCCATGCCAGGCCAGTTTTTGTATTTTTAGTAGAGACAGGGTTTCACCATGTTGCCCAGGCTGGTCTGAGACTCCTGACCTCAGGTGATCTGCCCGCCTTGGCCTTTCAAGTGCTGAGATGACAGGTATGAGTCACTGCGACTGGCTCCAGATGTTGATTTTATTTTTATTTTTATTTTTATTTATTTATTTTTTTTAGGGATGGGGTTTCACCATGTTGGCCAGGCTGATCGCGAACTCCTGACCTCAGGTAATCCGCCTGCCTCAGCCTCTCAAAGTGCTGGGATTACAGGCATGAGCCACCGCGCAGGGGCCTTAAACATAAATATTGCTTGGGCTGTTGTGAGGACAACGGACTGGAGCCAGGAAAGTGACTTGAATCTGGGAGGTTGAGGCTGCAGTAAGCCATGATGGTGCCACTGCGGTCCACCCTCGGAGACAAAGTCAGACCTCATCTCTAAACAAATAATCATAACAGAAGAAAATCAATCAATCAGTCATCAATATTTTCACTTTTGGGCTAATATATATATATATATATATATATATATATATATATATATATATTCTAATACTCCAGAAAGTTCCCTCGTGTCCTTTTGCAGAAAATCTCAACTCTCCCACAACCCAGGCAGCAAATACATTACAGATTAGTGTTTATTTATTTATTTTTTACAGAGTCTTGCTCTGTCACCCAGGCTGGAGTGCAATGACACCATCTCGGCTTACTGCAAACTCCGCCTCCCAGGTTCAAGCGATCTCCTACCTCAGCCTCCTGAATAGCTGTGATTACAGGTGCCCACCACAAAGCCTGGCGTATTTATTTATTTATTTTTTTGAGACGGAGTTTCGCTCTTGTTACCCAGGCTGGAGTGCAATGGCATGATCTCGGCTCACCACAACCTCCGCCTCCTGGGTTCAGGCAATTCTCCTGCCTCAGCTTCCTGAGTAGCTGGGATTACAGACATGTGCCACCATACCCAGCTAATTTTTTTATTTCTAGTAGAGATGGGGTTTCACCATGTTGACCAGGATGGTCTCGATCTCTTGACCTCATGGTCCACCCGCCTCGGCCTCCCAAAGTGCTGGGATTACAGGCTTGAGCCACTGCGCCTGGCCTAATTTTTTATATGTTTAGTAGAGACGGGGGTTTCACCATGTTGGTCAGACTGGTTTCCAACTTCTGATCTTGTGATCCACCCACCTCAGCCTCCCAGTGTTCTGGTATTACAGGTATAAGCCACCACACCCGGCCTAGTTTGGCTTTTTCTAGAATTTCTTGTAAATATAATCCTATAGCATGCCCTCATTTATGTCTTGCTTTTTTTTTTTTTTTTTTTTGAGACAGAGTCTCACTCTGTTGCTCAGTCTGGATGCAGGGGCACAATCTCAGCTCACCACAACCTCTGCCTCCTGGGTTCAAGCAATTCTCCTGCCTCAGCCTCCCAAGTAGCTAGGACTACATGTGCAGATACCATGCCCGGCTAATTTTTGTATTTTTAGTAGAGATGGGGTTTTGCCATGTTGGCCAGGCTGGTCTCAAACTCCTGACCTCAAGTGATCTACCTGCCTTGGCCTCCCTGGTATCACAGGGTGAGCCACTGCACCTGGTCCATATTCTTAACTTTGTCAGAAACGGCTGAGTGGTTTTCCAAATTGCTCGTCTCATATTTTACATTCCCACGAGCCATTTATGAGAGTTTTTGTTGCTTCACATCCTGATCAACATTTAGTTTGGTCATCTTTTTTTTTTTTTTTTTTTTTTTTTTTCTCAGTTTTAGCCATTCCGGTGGATACGTACAGGTTTAATTGTGCTTTAATATACTTTTCTCTGATGACAAATTATATTTGAGCATCAATCCATGGACTTACTGGCCATTTCCATTTTTTCTTTTGTAAAATGTCAGTTGAAATCTTTTGCACATGTTTAAATTAGGTGAAGCCAGACTCAGTGGCTCACACCTTTAATCCCAGCACTTTGTGAGGCTGAAGTGGGAGGATTGCTTGATGCTGGGACTTCGAAGCTGTAGTGAGCTATGATTGTGCCACTGCACTCCAGCCTGGGCAATAGAGCAAGGCCCTGTCTCAAAACAACAAAAGCAAATAAAAGGGTTTTTTTTTTTTTCCTTCTCATTATTGAGTTATAAGAGTCCTTTATATACTCCAGAAACATGGTCTTTGTCAGATATATGTGTTGCAAATATATTAATATTTTTTTCCTCCCCAGTGGGTTACCATCTTATCTTCAATGGCCTTGAAGGCACAGATCTTAATTGTGATAAAGTACAACTTACCAATTCTGTTCTTTTGCAGGTTGATATTTTTGTTCTATCTAAGTAATCTTTGCCTGCTCCAAGTAAGAATAGATTTTCTGTGCACCTGTAGTTCCAGTAACTTAGACTGATGGAGGAGGATCATTTGAACCCAGGACTTTGAGGCTACAATGAATATGATCTTCTTTGCACTCCAGCCTGGGTGACTCTGTCTCTAAAAAGAGAGAGATTTTTTTTTTTTTTTCCTAGAGATTTGATAGTTTAAGCCAGGCTTCCCCAAACTTTTTACACAGGAGGCCAGTTCACTGTCCCTCAGACTGTTGGAAGGCCGCCACATACTGTGCTCCTCTCACTGACCACCAATGAAAGAGGTGCCCCTTCCTGAAGTACGGCGGGGGTGGGGGGGGCGGATAAATGGTCTCAGGGGCCGCATGCGGCCCATGGGCCGTAGTTGGGGAACGCCTGGTTTAAGCATTTATACATAGGTCCATGATCAAGTTAATTTAGTGTATGGTATAAGAAAAGGATTGAGGTTTCTAAAAGAATTTTTTTAAAATTCAAATTGTATTTTTTTTGTTTAAAAAAAAATATATAAAGATGGCTGATCACTAGCAGCTCGGGATTGTAGCTCCCAGTGAAAGCGCAGAGAATGAGAGGACGCCACACCTTCACATGAATTCTTGTTGCTCACGCACCAGGAGATTCCCAGCAGAGGAGCCCCACAGGTCGCCAGCGCGACTCTTGTGACCGGCGAGGTGGTTTTGCCGGTGCCTTGGAGCGTCCGTTCTTGGTGCAGAGTCAGAAAAACACCATCAATCTTAACGCCGCTGATTCAGTCGGTGCAGTGGGTTGCTCAGATTTCGACGCTGAGAATCAATAAGTTGGACGTCCACTCAGAAACCCAATTACAAAGACGGTAAATACAAAGACCACAGATGGATAAATTTATAATGAACGGAAGAAAACAGCCAAAAAAGGCTGAGAATACCCAAGATCAGAACGCCTCTCCCTCAGCGGGGGATCCCAGTTCCTCATCAGCAACGGAACAAGGCCTGATGGAGAACGAGTGTGTTCCAATTACAGAAGCAGGCTTCAACATGTGGATAATAAGAAACTTCTGTGAATTAAAAGAACTTGTTCTAACCCAATCCAAAGAAACTAAGAACTTTGAAAAAAGGTTTGATGAAATGTTAATAAGAATACACAATCTAGAGAGGAATATAAGTGAATTGATGGAGCTGAAAAACACAATACGAGAACTTCGTGAAGTATGCACAAGTTTTAACAGCCGAATTGATCAAGCAGAAGAAAGGATATCAGAGGTCGAAGACCAACTCAATGAAATAAAACAAGAAGACAAGATTAGAGAAAAAAGGATAAAAAGGAACGAGCAAAGTCTCCAAGAAATATGGGACCATGTGAAAAGACCTAATCTACGTGTGATAGGTGTACCTGAATGTGACGAAGAGAATGAATCCAAGCTGGAAAATACGCTTCAGGACATTATTCAGGAAAATTTTCCCAACCTAGTAAGGCAAGATAATATTCAACTCCAGGTAATACAGAGAACACCACAGAGATATTCCTCAAGAAGAGCAACTCCAAGGCACATAATCGTCAGATTCACCAGGGTTGAAATGAAGGAGAAAATACTAAGGGCAGCCAGAGAGAAAGGTCAGGTTACCCACAAAGGGAAGCCTATCAGTCTCACAGCAGATCTCTCAGCAGAAACCCTACAAGCCAGAAGAGAGTGGGGACCAATATTCAACATCCTTAAAGAAAAGAACTTTCAACCCAGAATTTCATATCCAGCCAAACTAAGCTTCATAAGTGAAGGAGAAATAAAGTTTTTTGTGAATAAGCAAGCACTCAGAGATTTCATCACCACCAGGTCTGCTTTGCAAGAGCTTCTGAAGGAACCACTACACATAGAAAGGAACAAACAGTATCAGCCTTTCTAAAAAATACCAAAAAGAGCATCAATATAATGAAGAATTTACATCAACTAATGGGCAAAACAGCCAGCTAATATTAAATGGCAGTATTAAACTCACATATATCATTATTAATTCTAAATTTAAATTGACTAAATCCCCCAATCCAAAAACAGTCAGGCAATTTGGATAAAAAACTAAAACCCATCGGTATGCTGCACCCAGACCCATCTCACATGTAAGGATACACAAAGACTCAAAACAAAGGGATGGAGAAAGATTTACCAACCAAACGGAGAGAAAATAAATAAATAAATAAATAAAAAGCAGAAGTTACAATTTTTGCCTCTGATAAAATAGTCGTTAAAGCAACAAAGATCAAAAGAAGCAAAGAAGGACATTATATAATGATAAAAGGATCAATGCAACAAGAAGAGCTAAAGATCCTAAATATATATGCACCCAATACAGGAATACCCAGATATACAAAACTTATAAAGAGACTTAGACTCCCACACAATAATAGTGGGAGACTTCAACATTAATATTAGACAGATCAATGAGACAGAAAATTAACAATGATATCCAGGACTTGAACTCAGATCTGCAACAAGTAAACTTAGTTAACATTTATAGAACTCCCCACTTTAAATACACAAAATATACACTCTTATCAGTACCACATCATATCAACTTAGAAGTTTAAACGAAATATTGGTTGGCTCCTCGTTTGTTATTTTCTTCCCTCATTTTCTTTCATGTCTTCATTATTAGGCACAATTATAGGCATACCCATATTTAGACTGCATTCTAGCCCGGGCAATAAAGCAACACCCTCATTCTCTCCCTTTTCCTCTTTCTCTTTCTTCCTCTTCTTTATTCTTTTTCTTATTATTCTTTCTTCTTTTTCTCTGAAAAATAAAAATAAAAATAAATATAGAAATGGGGTCTTGCTATGTTGGCCAGGCTGATCTTGAACTCCTCGGCTCGAGTGATCCTCCCACCCTGGCTTCCCAAAGTGCTGGATTACAGGCGTGGGCCACCACATCTGACCTTTTTTTGTTTTTGTTTTTTAGACTTTTTTAAAGAGCAGTTTTAGATTCACAGTAAAACTAAGAGGAAGGTACAAAGATATCTCATTTGCCCTCTGCCCTCAGACATGCATGGATTCCCAATTATCAGCATCAACTGGAATGGTACATTTGTCTCACATGATCACCCTACATGGACACAAAGTCCACAGATTGCATTAGGGCTCGTTCTTGGTGGTGCCCACCCTCTAAGTTTGGACAAGTGTATAATGACATAGATCCATCATTATAGTATAGCACAGAATAGTTGCATTAGCCTAGAAATCCTCTGTGGTCTGCCTGTTCATCCGTCCCTGCCTTCTGCCTCCTGAAAACCACTATTTCCTGTCTCAAGAGTTTGGCTTTTCCAGAATGTCATATAGTTGGAATCACATAGGATGTGGCCTTTTCAAATTGCCTTCTTTCACTTCGTACATATTTAAGTTCTTCCATGTCTTTTCATGGCTTGATAGCTCTTTCTTTTTTTTTTCTCCAGGTTTCACAACTTTAATAGAATACTCTTAACTATTCTGTACAAATTGAAAACACTGTATTGAGTTACAAATGTGTTCTAAGGTTAGGCTGTGCGGACACGGCCATCCCCGGCTGCCGGAGAGCACCATCACCCACTGGAAACCCCACCCGCCAGTCGCCAACAGGTCACACCGAAGCCAGGACCCTCAGACAGGATGAATGGTGGGGCCCAGCAATGGGGCTCCTGAGAAAGCAGGACTTGAGGCTCATACGCTCAACTCAAACACAGGGCTTCCTTCCCAGCCCAGCTCCCCGCCGGAGACCACCACCAAATGCCGGCTGCATCCCAAGTCTTCAGTCCTGGTGGCAGGGAGCAACGTTTCTTCCGCACAGGCCTCACTCCTGCTAGGAAGTGGCACATCTTCCTGCCCAGGTCACCAAGGTGGTTCAGAAACGGTGAGGACGAGTGACAGCAAAAGGCCACAGTCCTCACAGGTAAGAAGGGATCAATAAATATGAGGGGACTTGCGGCAGCTCTCGCCCGAGCTGGTGTGCCACAACCCTGACCCACCCCTAAAAAAAGAAAATCAAGGAGCAATGACCTAAGCAGAACGCGCCCTACTCTACACAGCCCTTCTGAGATGATTAGCACACAACTCGGCAGACTCAGCGGCTGCAAACAGCCAGTGGGTTTCTTCAAATAAAAGGGAAGAACTCTTGTTCTTCTTTCTTGTTTCTTCTTGTTGTTTATTTTCTCTCTTCTTTCTTTCTTTCTTTCTTTCTTTCTTTCTTTCTTTCTTTCTTTCTTTCTTTCTTCTTTCTTTCTTCTTTTCTTTTTTTGACAGCGTCTTGCTCTGTCACCCAGGCTGGATTGCAGTGGTATGATCTCAGCTCACTGCAACCTCCACATCCTAGGTTCAAGCGATTCTCCTGCCTCAGCCTCCCAGGTAGCTGGGACTACAGGTGTGTGCCACCATGCCTGGGTAATTTTTGTATTTTTAATAGAGACAGGATTTCACCATGTTGGCCAGACTGGTCTCGAACTCCTGACCTCAAGTCATCTGCCTTCCTCAGTCTCCCAAAGTGTTGGAATTACAGGTGTGAGCCACTGCACCGGACCAGATAGCTCCTTTCCTGTTAGCACTGAATAATACTCCACTCTCTGGATATACCACAGTCTATTTATCCATTTACCTACCAGGGATGTCTTTACTGTCTCCATGTTTTGACAACTAAGACTAAAGCTGCTATAAACATTCGTGTGCAGGCTTTTGTGTGGACATAAGTTTTCAGCTCCTTTGGGTAAATACCAAGGGCTGTGATTGCTGCATCGTATGGTAAGAGAATGCTTACTTTCATAAGAAACTGCCAAACTGCCTTTCAATCTGGCCGTAGCATTTTGCATTCCCACCAGCAACGAATGAGCGCTCCTATTACTCCACATCCCCACCAGCGCTTGGTGTCGTCCGTGTTCTGAACTTCGGTCGTTCTAATAGGTGTGCAGTGGTATCTCATTATTGTTCTAATTTGCATTTCCCTGGCGACGTGGGACGTGCAGCATCTTTTCATATGCTTATTTGCCATCTGTGTATCTTCTTTGGTGAGGCATGTGTTCAGGTCTTTTGCCCATTTTTAAATCGGGCTGTTTGTTTTCTTCTTGCTGAGTTTTAGGCATTCTCTGTATATTTTGAATAACAGTCCTTCATCAGATAAGGCTTTTGCAAATATCTCCTCCTGATGTGTGTCTTGCCTTTTCTTTCTCTTGGCATGTCTTTTTCAGAGCAGAAAATTTTAATTTTAATAAAGTCCAGCTTATCAATTCTTATTTTCAGGGATCATGTCTTTGGTGCTGTATCTAAAAAGCCAGCATGAAACTCAGCCGTCCAGATTTTCTCTTACGTTACTGTCTAGGCATTGCATAGTTTTACATTTTACATTCAGGTCTGTGATCCTTTTTGAGTGAACTTTTGTGAAGGGTGTAAAGTTTGTGTCTAGAATCATTTTATTTTTTTGGATGTGGATGTCTAGTTATTCCAGCAGCTTTGTTGAAAAGACTATCAGTGTTCCATTGTATCACCCTTACTCTTTTTCTTTCTTTCTTTCTTTTTTTTTTTTTTTTTGTGACGGAGTTTTGCTCTTGTTACCCAGGCTGGAGTGCAATGGCGCGATCTCGGCTCACCGCAACCTCCGCCTCCTGGGTTCAGGCAATTCTCCTGCCTCAGCCTCCCGAGTAGCTGGGACTACAGGCGTGTGCCACCATGCCCAGCTATTTTTTTTTTTTTTTGTATTTTTAGTAGAGACAGGGTTTCACCATGTTGACCAGTATGGTCCTGATCTTTTGACCTCGTGATCCACCCGCCTCAACCTCCTAAAGTACTGGGATTACAGGCTTGAGCCACTGCGCCCGGCCCACCTTTACTCCTTTTCAAAGATCAATCGACTTTTTTTATGTGGGTCTTTTCTGGGCTTTCTATTTTGTTCCATTGTAAAGAACTGACATCATAACAATATTGAGTCTTCCTGTAGGTAAATATGGAATCTCTCTCCATTTACTTAGTTTTCCTTTGGTGTCTGTCATGAGAGTTTTATAGTTTTCCTCACATAAGATTTGTACATGTTTTCTTAGATTTGTACCTAAGTATTTTACTTTTAGGGGTGCTAATGTAAATGGTACTATGTAATATGTTTTAATTTCAAATTTAAAAAGAAAAAAGGCCAGGTGCGGTGGCCCATGCCTGTAATCCACACACTTTGGGAGGCTGAGGTAGGTGGATTACCTGAGGTCAGGAGTTTAAGACCAGCCCGGCCAATATGATAAAACTCTATCTCTACTAAAAATACAGAAATTAGCTCTCCATAGTTGGGGGCACCTGTAATCCCAGCTACTTGGGAGGATGAGGCAGGAGAATCGCTTAAACCCAGGAGGCAGACGTTGCAGTGAGCCAAGATCACGCCACTGCACGCCAGCCCGGGTGACAAGAGCAAAACTCTTCCTCAAAAAACACCACCACCACCCACAGATTTCATTTGTTCATTGGTGGTATATAGAAAAACAATGGACTTTTGTATATTAACATTGTATTCTGCAACCTTTGTAAAATTACTTATTAGTTCCAGTTATTTTGTCGATGCTATTGGATTTTCGACATGGATAATTAGGTCATCTGAGCCGGGCACGGTGGCTAACACCTGTAATCCCAGCACTTTGGGAGGGATACTGGCCTCATAGAATGAATTAGGAAGTATTCCCGGCCAGGCACGGTGGCTCAAGCCTGTAATCCCAGCACTTTGGGAGGCCGAGGCGGGTGGATCACGAGGTCGAGAGATCGAGACCATCCTGGTCAACATGGTGAAACCCCGTCTCTACTAAAAATACAAAAAACTAGCTGGGCGTGGTGGTGCGTGCCTATAATCCCAGCTACTCAGGAGGCTGAGGCAGGAGAATTGCCTGAGCCCAGGAGGCGGAGGTTGCGGTGAGCTGAGATCGCGCCATTGCACTCCAGCCTGGGTAACAAGAGTGAAACTCCGTCTCAAAAAAAAAAAAAAAAAAAAAAAAAAAGGAAGTATTCCCTTTGCTTCTATCTTCTGAAGGAGAAGAAAATCGGTGCAATTTCCTCTTTAAATATTTTGTTGAGGCCAGGTGCAGTGGCTCACAGCTGTAATTCCAGCACTTCAGGAGGTCAACACGGGCAGATCTCGAGGTCAGGAGTTTGAGACCAGTCTGGCCAGCGTGGTGAAACCCCAACTCTACTAAAAATACAAAAATTATCTGGGTATGGTGGCATGGGCCTGTAGTCCAAGCTACTATGGAGGCTGAGGCAGGAGAATCGCTTGAACTTGGGAGGCAGAGATCCCAGTGAGCTGAGATTGCACCAATACAATCCAGCCTGGGCAACAGAGAGAGACTCCATCTCAAAAAAAAAAATATGTTTTGTTGAATTCACCTCTAACCCCATCTGAGCCAGGTGCTTTGTGTTTGGGAAGTTACCAATTATTGATTCAATTTTAAAAATAAGTATAGGCCTATTTAGATTATTTATTTCTTCTTGTATAAGTTTTGGCAGATTGTGTCTTTCAAGGAATTGGTCCATTTCATGTAGGTTATCAAATTTATAGGTATACAGTTGTTCATAGCATTTCACTATTATCCTTTAAATGTCCATGAAGTATGAAATACGTCATTTTTGACATTAATAATGTATGTTCATTCCCTTTTTTTCTTAACTTGGTTAGAAGCTTATCAATTTTATTGACCTTCTCTATTTATTTATTTATTTATTTGAGATGGAGTCTCATTCTGTCTCCCAGGCTGGAGTGCAGTGACGTGATCTCGGCTCACTGCAACTTCTGACTTCCAGGATCAAGTGATTCTCCTGCCTCAGCTTCCTGAGCAGGTGAGATTACAGGCACTCGCCACCATGCCCAGCCAATTTTTGTATTTTTAGTAGAGACAGGGTTTTACCATGTTGGCCAGGCTAGTCTCAAATTCTTGACCTCAAGTGATCTGCCTGCCTTGGCCTCCCAAAGAGCTGGGATTATAGGTGTAAACTATCACACCTGGCCTTACTGAACTTATCAAAGCATTAGCTTTTGATTTGATCGATTTTCTCTATTGATATCTTGTTTTTCATTTCCTTGATTTCTGCTGTAATTATTTTTTTTCTTCTGCTTACTTTGGATTTAATTTTACTCTTTAATTAATACTCTTTCTAGTTTCCTAAGGTATAAGCTTACATTCGTGATTATAAAGCTTTCTTCTTTTCTAATACATGCATTCAATGCTATTTATTTCTCTTTAAGCACAGCTTTTACTGCATGTCACACATTTTGATAAGTTGTACTTTCATTTTCATTTACTTCAGAATATTTTAACATTTTCTCTTCAAGAATTCTTCTCTGACCCATTTGTTACTTATAAATGTGTTAATTTCCAAGTATTTTGGGAACTTTCCAGCTGTCTTTCTAAGTTTTAGTTTAATTTAATTGTGGTTGGAATGCAGGCATTGTGTGACTTCTGTTTGTAAAATTTTGTTAAGATGCTCTTTTATGGCCCAGAATCTGTCTATCTTGGTGAGTGTTTTATGTGAACTTGAGAAAAATGTGTAATCTGCTGTTGCTGGATGAAGTATTCAATAGTTGTCCCTGTGTCCAGCAAATTGATGGTGTTGTTGAATTCAACTATGTTCTTACTGACTTTCTGCTTGCTGAACCTGTCTATTTCTCATAAATTGGTGTGAAGGTCTCCAACTAGAAGAATGGATTAATCACTTATCCTTGTAGTTCTGTTAGTTTTACCTCATGTAGTTAGACACGCTGTCGTCAGGTGCAAATATATTAAAGATTATTATGTCTTCTTGGAGAATTGTTCCCTTTATCCTTATGTAGTGCCCTTCTTTATCCCTGAAAACTTTCCTTGCTTTGATTCTGCTTTGTCTGAAACCAATATAGCGACTCCCGTTTTCTTCTGATTGGTGTTATGTATATCTTTTTCCATCCATTTACTTTTTTATCTTTTTTTTTTTTTTTAGATGGAGTTTCACTCTGTTGCTCAGGTTGGAGTGCAGTGGCACAGTATCGGCTCACTGCAACCTCCACCTCCCAAGTTCAAGTGATTCTCATGCCTCAGCTTCCTTAGTAGCTGGGATTACAGGTACACACCACCACACCCAGTTAATATTTGTATTATTAGTAGAGACGGGGTTTCACTAGGTTGGCCAGGCTGGTCTCAAACGCCTCACCTCAGCTGATCCACCCAACTTGGCCTCCCAAAGTGCTGGGATTATAGGCATGAGCCACCATGCCTGGCCCATCTTTGAATTTTATGTAATTTAAATATGGTCTGTCAAGGTATTTTTTGCTTTGTTTTGGTATTTATCCAGCTTGCTATTCTCTGTGCTTCCTGGATCTGTGGTTTGGCATCTGGTATTAATTTGGAGGAAATTCTCAGTCATTGTTGTTTCAAATATTTCTTCTGTTCCTAGCTCTATTTCTTTTCCTTCTGGCATTATCATTGTGTACCTGTTATACTTTTTGTAGTTTTCTCACAGTTCTTTAACATTCCGTGTTTTTTTCTCAGTTTCTTTCTGTTTTCAGTTTCAGAGATTTCAAATGGGATGTTTTCAAGCGCAGAGATTCTTTTGTCAGGTGTTTCCCGCCTACTAATAAGCCCATCAAATTTATTCCTAATTTCTGTTACGATAGCTGTGATTACAAGCGTGCTTTTAACCTCTAGCTTTTCTTTTTATTTTTCTTATACTTTCCATCTCTCTGCTTACATTATTCTCTGTTCTTGTATGCTGTCTACTTTATCCATTAGATCCCTTCCCGTATGAATCCGAATTGTTTGAAATTCCTGATCTGATCATTCCAACATCTCTGCCTCATCTAGCTCTGATGCTTATTCTGTCTCTTCAAACTGTTTTTAATTTTGGTATGGGTTGTAATTCTTTTCTTGATCACCAGGCAGGTTGTACTGAGTAAAAGGACCAGTGGTACATAGGCCTTTGGTTTTGTGGTGGTAAGGTGTGGAGAGAGGGGAAGCATTCTGTAGACCTACGGTTAGGTTTCAGTCCTTTGGTGAGCCTGTGCCCCTGAACTGTGATCTTCACCAGTGCTTCAGTTCCCTCTCTCCTTAGGTGGGACAGGATGACTAGAGGGGGCTGGAGTTGGGCATTTTCTTTCCCAAGGTCAGTTAGGCTCTGATAGAGCCCAAGAAGCTTATGCTCTGCTAAAATGGTTTCCCATAGGGCAGGCGATGTTAAGAACAGAATGGCGGCTGGACGTAGTGGTTCTTGCCTGCAATGCCAGCACTTTGGGAGGCCGAGGTGGGTGGATTACTTGTGGTCAGGAGCTCGAGACCAGCCTGGCCAACCCGGTGAAACCCCATCTCTACAAAAATTAGCCGAGTGTGGTGGCAGCTCAGGCTTGAAATCCCAGCTACTTGGAAGGCTGAGGCAGGAAAATCACTTGCACTCGGGAGGTGGAGGTTGCGGTGAGCCGATATCGTACCACTGTACTCCAACCTGAGCAACACAGTGAAACTCCATCTAAAAAAAAAAAGATAAAAAAGCAAATGGATGGAAAAATATATACATAACACCAATCAGAAGAAAACAGGAGTCGCTATATTGGTTTCAGACAAAGCAGAATCATAGCAAGGAAAGTTTTCAGGGATAAAGAACGGCACTACATAAGGATGAAGTTTTGCTCTTGTCATCAGCCTCCCAAGTAGCTGGGATTACAGGCATACGCCACCACACCCAGCTAATTTTGTATTTTTAGTAGAGATGAGGTTTCACCGTGTTGGCCAGGCTTGTCTTGAACTCCTGACCTCAGGTGATCCACCTGCCTTGGCCTCCCGAAGTGCTGGGATTATAGGTGTGAACCACCACACCCAGCCTTGCTGTTTTGAATGTACACATTTTGTACATCTTTCATCAAATTTATTTTCAAGTATTAAAAATTTTTATAAATCATTAATTTTTTTTTTTTTTTTTTGAAATGAAGTCTCACTCTGTAGCCCAAGATGGAGTGCAGTGGTGAGGTCTCTGCTCACCGCAACCTCTGCCTCCCGGGCTTAAGTGATTCTCATGCCTCAGCCTCCTGACTAGCTGAGACTACGGGTGTGCACCACCATGCCTCACTAATGTTTTGTATTTTAGTAGAGACAGGGTTTCACCATGTTACCCAGGGTGGTCTCGAACTCTGAGCTCAGGCGATCTGGCCACCTCGGCCTCCCAAAGTGCTGAGATTACAAGGATGAGCTACTGCACACGGCCCATTATAAATGTTTTAGTTTCCATGTAAATAGAAAATGCGATTGATTTTCACATATTAATCAAATATGGAAAATCATATTAAACACACTGTGCAATCTTCAGTACTGCATTTATGCTACAGTAGGGAGCATGCCACACCCTGCTTCGCTATACATATTTTATTATATGCACCGTCCCTACTCTTTCCCATCATGCTTTTTAAACCATTAATCGCATTGCCAATATCTTGAGCACAATGTGCTATAGTATGGATAGGATTTGTCCCCAAAGAAATTCATGTTAAAATGTAACTGCCGTAGCCCCAGCTCCTCAAGATGCTGAGGCAGGAGGATTGCTTGAACCCAGGAGTTTGGATCCAGCCTGGACAACATAGTGAGACCTTGTTTGAAAAAACAAAAACTTAATTGCTAATGTAACAACACTGAGAGGTGGAACCTTTAAGAGGTAGAACCTAATGGGAGGCATTTGGTTCATGGGAGTGCTGCTTTTTCGAGTGGCTTGGTGCTGTTCTCATGGTAGTGAGTTCTCACTCTCCTGAAACTTGATCAGTTCTCGCAGGAGTGAGTTTGTTCCCACGATGGCATGTTGTTATAAAGTGAAGGTGCCCTTTGTGTTCAGCCCCTTTGCACATGTCTGTTTCCTCTTTGACCTTCCACCGTGTTATGCTACAGCACAAAAGCCCTCATCAGAAGCGAGGGCCATGCCCTTGAACTTCTCAGCCTGTAGGACCGTGTGCTAAAGAAGCCTCTTTTCTTTATAAATCACCCAGTCCCTGATAGTCTGTTACGGCAACACAAAATGAACTAAGACAAGGTATCTTTGCTTCAAAGTTCAGAAAGTTTTGCTATAGTGACATTAGCTATAAAGAACATTTGCCCCCTCACATAGTAAGACATCAGAGGAGAATGGCTGCTGTAAAGTAGCAATGATTTCAAGGAGAATCTTGACTTTTTCCTCACAGATGCGGAATGGTCATTGCAGCCGCAACCCTCACATCCTGTTCAAGGCAGGAAGAAGGCGAGAGAAGGAGGTACCGGGTACATTGGTTGCCTTGTATCAGCCAAGCAAGATCTTTCCTCTAAAACAGTAATTCTCAACTGAGGACAATTTTACTTTCCAGACAACATTTCACGCTGTTTTGGAGACATTTGTGGCTGTCATAACTAAGGGGTCGCTACTGTCATCTAGTGGGTGGGGGCCAGGGATGCTGTAAACATTCGCCGGGCTGGGTGCGGTGGCTCAGGCCTGTAATCCCAGCACTTTGGGAGGCCGAGGCGGGTGAATCACGAGGTCGAGAGATTGAGACCATCCTGGTCAACATGGTGAAACCCCGTCTCTACTAAAAATACAAAAAATTAGCTGGGCATGGTGGTGCGTGCCTGTAATCCCAGCTACTCAGGAGGCTGAGGCAGGAGAATTGCCTGAACCCAGGAGGTGGAGGTTGCAGTGAGCTGAGATCGCGCCATTGCACTCCAGCCTGGGTAACAAGAGCGAAACTCCATCTCAAAAAACAAAACAAAACAAAACAAAACAAAACAAAACAAAACAAAACAAAACAAATTTGTCAATCCCCAGAAAAACCCCTCGCAACAAAGAATTATCTGACCCAAAGTGTCAGCGGTGCCAAGGCCAAGAGACCCTGCTCTAAACTGTACCTGTAGACGTTCCTTTAGTGCCATTGGGTAATGGCCATCCCTCGCTTTAGGAAGACTGCAGTAGTAGAAAACATTGGTTTGCACTGAATAGACCAGATCTAGGATGCTCTAGAACCTAGGGCTGGGATACTGGTGTTCCGACAAAATTTGAGTTGTATTAGCAAGGAAGAAAAGGTCGTAATTGATACTGAGTAAGCAAATCTGGGCACTGCCTGTGACAGACACCAAAGCAGATCTACCCAGCTTCCCAGGCAGCCAGAGACCCAGATGAAGGGCTGCTTTTTTTTTTTTTTTGACAGAGTCTTCCTCTGGTGGAGTACATTAGCACAATTCCGGCTCACTGCAACCTCTGCCTCTCAGATTCAAGTGATTTTCCTGCCTCAGCCTCCCGGGGAGCTGGTATTACAGACACTTGCGTCCAGCTGATTTTTATATTTTAGTAGAGACAAGTTTTTGCCATGTTGGCCAGGCTGGTCTCAAACTCCTGACCTCAAGTGATCCATCTGCCTCGGCCTCCCAAAGTGCTGGGATTACAGGCGTGAGCCACCGCGCCTGGCCAGTGATGAAGTGCATCATCTGTGTTTTCCTCATAAGTCCCCTGTTCCTAGGATTCTGAATTGCCAGTACAAGGAAGCATAACATGAAACTTCTATGTAATGTTCTGGATCTCTTGAGGGAATACCGTCAATATTCCTTCCAACAATATTCTTTTTTCTTTTATTTACTTTTATTATTTTTTACATCTGCCCATTCGGATTGAACCAATAATGTTACTTTCAACCTTGAGCTGCATTGCCAATATCCTTAGCACAAAACCTAGACTTTCTATTGTGATTTGAATGTCTTAATTAACTATACCACATGATAGGCTAGCAGGGGCAGGCGAACATTCAGCTTATACATATTCTAGAGATAACAACATCAAGAAATAAACCAACCTGCTGTTGACCACATGATATTGACCAAGATGAGAATTATGTTCCTGTGCTCCTTCACAGGCAACCGGGAGTCTCCCCATAAATTCTATGTACCCTGTACCAATTAGCATAGTGAAAAATGATAATGTATTCTTTCCCACTTCTAGAAAGACTAGGATACAGCTAGCTGCAGATGAAACTGGGTCCAGGTGCTCAAAGGATGTTCTGAAGCTCCCATCTCTGTCTGTTGGCTCTGATTTTGCTCAGCTTTCTGAGAACTGCTAGCAAGTCCAACTTCATCTCCTTTTAGGGGAAGACAGTGTATCTCGAAGAGCTCTAGTAGGAAGCAGATAGCATACTCAAAATTAGTTGATGTGGCTGGGTGCAATGGCTTATGCCTATAATCCTGGTGCTTTGGGAGGCCAAGGCAGGTGGATTGCTTAAGGCCAGGAGTTAGAGATCAGCCTGGGCAACATAGCAAGACCCCACCTCTAAAAAAAAATTATTTATACATTTATTTTTGAGATGGAGTCTCACTCTGTTGCCCAGGCTGGAGTGCAGTGGCATGATTTCATCTTACTGCAACCTCTGCCTCCTGGGTTCAAACAATTCTCCTGCCTCAGTGTCTCAAGTAGCTGGGACTACAGGTACCTCTCACCATGTCCCGCTAATTTTGGATTTTTAGTAGAGATGGGGTTTTGCCATGTTGGCCAGGCTAGTTTCAAACACCTGACCTCAGGTGATCTGCCTGCCTCGGCCTCCCAAAGTGCTTGGATTATAGGCGTGAGCCACTGTGCCCGGCCCAAAGAATAATTTTTTAAAAGTTAGCCAAGCATAGTGGTACACGCCTCTAGTCCTAGCTACTCAGGAGGCTAGGAGGATCACTTGAGCCCAGGGGTATGATGGCACCACTGCACTCCAGCCCAGGTAACAGAAACCCTGTCTCAAAGAAAAAAAAAAAAGATGATAAAAAAATAATTTAATGAAGGGATTATTTACCATGGTGAGTGCAACTTTTAAGGAAATCCATCAGAGCTAGCAGAGCACACAGGACCTGGAATTGTACACTCTGGTTGTACAGTAAACCACAGGGAGCTGTTATTCCTAGGCCTATAGAAGCAGGGGAAAGGGATAGTTACTGGGTACCAGATGGGGATTTGCTGGAGAGGGCTTTGTGAAGGGGGCGGTGGCATTGGGTACAGGCCACAGGGAACCCATGCAGCTGGTCCCTCCCCACTCCCGCCGCTGATCCCCTGTTGTACTTGCATTGTATGCAACTTTCCTGTTGCATTCAGCCCAACAGGAAACTGAAAGGCATGGGAGCCCTCCCGGGGCACAGAGCAGGGTGAACACGGGCAAGAGGATCCACAGAGGCAGACAGAAGTTAGTGAGCGGGGGCTCACCGCAACCTCCGCCTCCTGGGTTCAGGCAATTCTCCTGCCTCAGCCTACTGAGTAGCTGGGATTACAGGCACGTGCCACCATGCCCAGCTGATTTTTTGTATTTTTTTTAGTAGAGACGGGGTTTCACCATGTTGACCAGGTTGGTCTCGATCTCTCGACCTTGTGATCCACCCGCCTCGGCCTCCCAAAGTGCTGGGATTACAGGCTTGAGCCACCGCGCCCGGCCTTCCACAGGTTTTTTAATTTGATTTGCAATATGATCATAGTAACAAAAAGTCATGTTAATTTTGTATTTGATAGAAAAATATTTAATAGTAATTATAATAGCAAATGATAATGCTTTACCAATAATACCGAAAGCTTTTGTAAATTTTGGAAAACTGATAATGTTGAAAAATTAATGCAATTCAGGAAAGAGTTAAAAGCTCAATATAATGGTAATTGATCCTGACAATGATTTATTTCTGCAGTTTGCACAGAGCCCTTAAAAGGAGATATTTCGTGAAGGATGAATAGGGATTTGGCAACTGAAAGCAAAATAGGACGATGCTTTAGCAGAGTGTATGGCGTGAGCAGAGGCATGACCGTCAGGAGAGGCCCTGGCATTCGGGGGAGGGGCTCCAGTGACCAGCGCAGGAATCTCCTCTATCTCTGCGGGGGGTGCTGGCTCATGCAGGCTTCACTGAGCCCTGTGAGAAATGGAAGCATGATATTCAATTATGAAAGAAGGGCTGGGCATGCTGGCTCATGTATGTAATCAGCATTTTGGGAGGGCAAATCACTTGAGGTCAGAAGTTCGAGACCAGCTCGGCCAACATGGTAAAACCCTAAAACTACAACAATTAGCCGGGGGTGGTGGCACATGCCACTGTACTCTAGCCTGGGTGACAAAGCTCTTTTCTTCTCCTCTTCTTTCTCCTTTCTCCTATATTAGTTGTTTAAACCACTGTGGGCGGTGGCATTGGGTACAGGCCACAGGGAACCCATGCAGCTGGTCCCTCCCCACTCCCGCCGCTGATCCCCTGTTGTACTTGCATTGTATGCAACTTTCCTGTTGCATTCAGCCCAACAGGAAACTGAAAGGCATGGGAGCCCTCCCGGGGCACAGAGCAGGGTGAACACGGGCAAGAGGATCCACAGAGGCAGACAGAAGTTAGTGAGCGGGGGCTTTGGCTTTCCTTCTAGGATATATTATTATTATTACTAATTTCTTTTTCTTTGTTTTTCAAATGAACTCTCGCTTTGTCACATGCCTACTACTCCTGAGTAGTCCCAGCTATTCGGGAGGCTGAGGCAGAAGAATCACTTCAACCTGGGAAGCGGAGGTTGCAGTGAGCAGAGATCGTACACACACACACACGGTGAAGGAAAGCATTTAAGACAAGATATTTGCTTGTACAGAAAAACAACCAACTCTAAGCAATTAACCTGAAGTGAGGATTAAACACTCTTAGATAGCTCTCTTAAATGGGAATAAAGATTGTTTTCTTGGCCAGGCACAGTGGCTCACACCTGTAATCTCAACACTTTGGAAAGCCAAGGCAGGCAGATGACCTGAGGTCAGGAGTTTGAGACCAGCCTGGCCAACATGGCAAAACCCTGTCTCTACTAAAAATACAAAAAAATGGCCAGGCGAGGTGGCATATGCCTGTAATTCCAGCTACTGAGGCCAGAGAATCGCTTGAACCCAGGAGGCAGAGGTTGTAGTAAGCTGAGATTGTGCCACTGCACTCCAGCCTGGGCAACAGATGGAGACTCCGTCTCCAAAAAAAAAAAAAAAAAAAATTGTTTTCTTCAAATGTCATTCTATTTTATTGGAGACTCAATATTCTCTCTGGGAGAACTTTTGTTCAGCATAAAAACAAAGCTAGACCTGAATGAGCACCATCTCCTTTCTCAAGCTCAAGACCCTTCTGAAATACAGAATATTTTGTTCTTTGGAAAGTTCCCCGAATCAGTGAATTATTGCTGTCTGGAGGTCAGCCTCCTTTTGAAAGCAAGTGCTCCTACTAGATTTTCTATAACTGTGGTTTTAACTCATGGGTCTCTTCCTGTTATATTTTGTTCTCTTATCTTTTACCAAGCACCACCTTTTCTTTTCTTTTTTTTTTTTGAGACAGAGTCTCGCTCCGTAGCCAGGCACCAGGCTGGAGTTCAGCGGCGCGATCTCGGCTCACTGCAACCTCCGCCTCCCAGGTTCAAGCAATTCTCCTGCCTCAGCCTCCCTAGTAACTGGGACTACAGGCGCATGCCACCATGCCCAGCTAATTTTTGTATTTTTAGTAGAGACGGGGTTTCACCAGGTTGGCCAGGATGGTCTCGATCTCTTGTCCTCGTGATCTGCCCGCCTCGGCCTCCCAAAGTGCTGGGATTACAGGCTTGAGCCACCGCGCCCTGTGAGCACCACATTCTTTTAAGGTGAGATTTTTCACGATGCAGTACTTCACATAGGGCTAGATTTCAGCTCTACGGCTTGTTGGCAAGTAACTGCCTCCTGTTTTATTGATAGTTTCTGACTGAGATTAGATTTACTTCCAGATGCAGCAAACAGATAGGCAAGAATACAACACTCATTACATTTCCACGTACTTTTTTCCAAAGAAATTATTCATCAAGATAACAATACACGGCCAGGCACGGTGGCTCAAGCCTGTAATCCCAGCACTTTGGGAGGCCGAGGTGGGTGGATCACGAGGTCAAGAGATCGAGACCATCCTGGTCAACATGGTGAAACCCCGTCTCTACTAAAAATACAAAAAATTAGCTGGGCATGGTGGCGCATGCCTGTAATCCCAGCTACTCAGGAGGCTGAGGCAGGAGAATTGCCTGAACCCAGGAGGCGGAGGTTGCGGTGAGCCGAGATCGCGCCATTGCACTCCAGCCTGGGTAACAAGAGCGAAACTCCTTCTAAAAAAAAAAAAAGATAACAATACACAAGCCATCTCCTTATTAATGCTCAAACCACCCAGTTAAAGCAAGTGTTATGACAACAGAAAATGTGAATGAACTGTTTACTACAGCATCTTGTCACTCATGTGGAGTAAGCTCTTTCTTCTACCTACACACTGTCCTCGGTTATTTTTGTGGCTTCTGAAACCATCCGCCTAACCTGCTCTCTGCTGTTCTTTAGAACACAGATGTTAATTACCTTTTCAACATTTTGCTACTCCTTGCTTAGAGGCTTGTAGAGACAGAGTTTTGCCATGTTGCTCAGGCTGGTCTCAAACTCCTGGGCTCAAGTGATCCTCCTGCCTCGGCCTCCCAAGGTGCTAGGATTATAGGCATGAGACACCTTGCCTGGCCTGAAACATCTCTTAAACAGGATGCCTGTAAATAGGTCAGGCACTGTGGCACACACCTGCATTCCCAGCACTTTGGGAGGCTGAGGCAGGAGGATCACTTGAGGTCAGGAATTTGAAACCAGCCTGACCAATGTGGCAAAACCCTGTCTGCACTTAAAAAAAAAATTAGCTAGGCATGGTGGTACGTACCTGTAATCCCAGGTACTTGGGAGGCTGAGGGAGGAGAATCTCTTGAACCTGGGAGGCAGAGATAGCAGAGAGCTAAAATTGTGTCACTGCAGTCCACCCTGGATGACAGAGTGAGACTCAGTCTCAGAAAAAAACAAACAAACAAAAAACAGAAAAACAGGATGGGTACAAATATGTGAGAGAAGTTCCTTCCCACAACTCTGTCCAGTTTTTCCTTTGGAAACTACCCTTACCTTCCATGACGTCTGTTGCTAGGTTAATCCCACCAGTAGGCAATCCATCAGTAAAGTGTGTATCAATAAAATGCTTTACTGTGGCCGGGCGCGGTGGCTCAAGCCTGTAATCCCAGCACTTTGGGAGGCCGAGGCGGGTGGATCACGAGGTCGAGAGATCGAGGCCATCCTGGTCAACATGGTGAAACCCCGTCTCTACTAAAAAGTGCAAAAAATTAGCTGGGCATGGTGGCACGTGCCTGTAATCCCAGCTACTCAGGAGGCTGAGGCAGGAGAATTGCCTGAGCCCAGGAGGCGGAGGTTGCGGTGAGCCGAGATCGCGCCATTGCACTCCAGCCTGGGTAACAAGGGCGAAACTCCATCTCAAAAAAAAAAAATAAATAAATAAATAAAATGCTTTACTGTGTGTTATTTTCATTTGTGAGTCCTATTACCTTTTTTCTCAGATTATAAATTGCCTAAAGGATCCTAAATTGACTCTGCAATTGTTGTTGGTTTGTCAGCTGATTCTTTTCCTTGTCTCCTATTGCAGGCCTCAGCAAGTTGCCTTTTTTTTTTTTTTTTGAGACAGTCTTGCTCTGTTGCCCAGGCTGGAGTACAGTGGTGCAATCTCGGCTCACTGTAACCTCCATCTCATGGGTTCAAGCACTTTTCCTGCCTCAGCCTCCCAAGTAGCTGGGACTGGAGGTGCCTGCCACCATGCCTGGCTAATTTTTGTATTTTCAGTAAAGACAAGGTTTCACCATGTTGGCCAGGCTGGTCTTGAACTCCTGACCTCAGGTGATCCGCTCACCTGAGCCTCCCAAAGTGCTGAATACAGGTATGAGGCACCGCACTCTGCCAGCAAGTTGCTATTATAGTGAATGAAATGGGGCTTCCAAAGTGTCTCTGAGCCTTATTTAGAAGAAAAACATCATTGTCAATGGTTGCTGAGGATGATTCACCCCTACTCCTTGGAAACAACTCATTTTAGTAGAAATTAATTGTTTGTTATTTGATAAAGTCTTATAAAACTTTTTGCTGGCCGGGTGCGGCGGCTCAAGCCTGTAATCCCAGCACTTTGGGAGGCCGAGGCGGGTGGATCACGAGGTTAAGAGATCGAGACCATCCTGGTCAACATGGTGAAACCCCGTCTCTACTAAAAATACAAAAAAGTAGCTGGGCATGGTGGCACATGCCTGTAATCCGAGCTACTCAGGAGGCTGAGGCAGGAGAATTGCCTGAACCCAGGAGGCGGAGGTTGCGGTGAGCCGATATCGCGCCATTGCACTCCAGCCTGGGTAACAAGAGCGAAACTCCGTCTCAAAAACAAACAAACAAACAAAAAATCTTTTTGCTAATTAAAGTTCTTCATTGTATTACAAAAAGCTGCAGAGATAAGAGTGTCTTACAGTTGAAAGGAGGGGACTTCTGTGCAGTTGAGGGAGCTGCTGAATGTTACGATCCTGCTGCCTTGGTAGTTGCTAATTGAAGTAAAAAGAAAGTAGAAAACAGTGGGAAAAGAAAAGAGCATGGTGCTAGACAAGAATAAGTCCTCAACAAAGGGTCTGCTGAACAAATAAGTTAAATGAGCTGTGTGTGGTGGCTCACAGTTGTAATTCCAGCACTTTGGAAGGCCAAGGCAGGTGGTTCGTTTGAGCCCGGGAGTTTGAGACGAGCCTGGGCAACCTGGCAAAACCCCGTCTCTACAAAAAATAAAAAAACTGGCCGGGCGCGGTGGCTCAAGCCTGTAATCCCAGCACTTTGGGAGACCGAGGCGGGTGGATCATGAGGTCCAGAGATCGAGACCATCCTGGTCAACATGGTGAAACCCCGTCTCTACTAAAAATACAAAAAATTAGCTGGGCGTGGTGGCCTGTGCCTGTAATCCCAGCTACTCAGGAGGCTGAGGCAGGAGAATTGCCTGAACCCAGGAGGCGGAGGTTGCGGTGAGCCGAGATCGCGCCATTGCACTCCAGCCTGGGTAACAAGAGCGAAACTCGGTCTCAAAAAAAAAAAAAAATAAATAATAAAAAATAAAAATAAAAAAATTAGCCGGGCATGATGGCATGTACCTGTAGTCCCAGCTTCTCGGGAGGCTGAAGTGGGAGGTTCTCCCGAGCCTGGGAGGTTGAAGTCCCAGTGAGCCCTGAGCACGCCACTGCACTGCAGGCCGGGCAACACAGCAAGACTCTGTCTCAAAAAAAAAAAAAGAGAAAAAGAAAAAGAAAAAGGAGGAAGAAGGAGGAGGAGGAGGAGAAATTAAATGGAGCAAAGGAAGGGACCCTTGAAAACATAAAAAGAGGGTGACAATGGGCAGGATCTCAGAGCTTCTCGGATAAAATTCTACTGAAAATGGCTGGGTTTGGTGGCTCCTGCCTATAATCCCAGCACTGGGAGGCCGAGGTGGGCAGATCACTTGTGGTCAGGAATTTGTGACCAGGCTGGCCAACATGGCGAAACCCCATCTCTACAAAAAATAAAAAATTAGTGGGGCATAGTAGTATATTCCTGTAAACCCAGGTTCAGGAGGCTGAGGCAGGAGAATCGCTGAAACCCAGGACGTAGAGGTCGCACTGAGCCGAGATGGTGCCATTGCACTCCAGCCTGGGCTACAGAGGGAGACTCCATCTAAACAAACAAACAACTCTATTAAAAACACTCAGACTACCCCATTTTGAACTCCACGGGAAGACACATTTCTTCTTTGATTAAATTCTGAACGACAGATGACAAGAGAAAACAAATGAGATAATTGATTAAGGCAAAGAGAAGAAAAAACAGACTACAGCCTGTTAAAAAGACAGTGTTTGCAAATTATGCAAATTTTCTCACTTTTCGGTTTTTCTGTCTTCTTACTTTCTTTCCTTCGTTCTAGTGTTTAAACTCTGAGTTTCAAAGGGAGACTTGAGAGCGGTTTGGAAATATGTTAAGTAAGACAACACCAGGTGGCGAATAGCAATTTAATTCGCCTTGCCAGAAGAGCTAAAGACTTAGCTTGCTTTTTATTAGGAGAGCTGGGGGTGGGGAGGATGGCTGGAGGGGGCGGTGGGAAAAGCCGTTTAGTGTGTGTTGTGATGAAGGCTGCACAGCGATTATTTGGGCTTTTATAAGAAATTATTTTAACGCAATCATTTATTCTCCTTTTCATCTCACCGCCTGCCAGAAAATTGGTTGTACAAGCGTTCAAGGCATTTTCCCTGGACCAAATATTTACACAGGAGGACTGTGTTGACATTATGTGGCTTTGGATTTCGGCGGGCAGGCTGATGCCTCTTGGGACATGTTAAGTGCAGAAGGCAGGGCTTGCCACGCCCGTGAGAAGGGAGCCGGCTTCAGAGAGGGCTCCAAGATTCATGTTTGCTCTCCAGGCCAAGTCAAGGGTGGTACTTTTGGTTTTGAAAATAGAAGGGTGTGCTTCTCAACCATTTCATGCATTTACATCCTATTTGGGTTTTATCCAATGGGAAAAATGGGTTTGGCGACCCCTAAAAACTATCTTTTAATTTTTATGTATTTATTTATTTGTTTTGAGACAACTTGCTCTGTCTCAGGCTGCAGCGAAGTGGCAAAATCTCGGCTCACTGCAGCTTCAGCCTCCTGGGCTCAAGTGATCCTCCCACCTCAGCCTTCTGAGTAACGGGCCATAGGCGTGCACCACCAGGCCCAGCTAATTCTTGTATTTTTTGTAGAGATAGGGTCTCACTATATTTCCTAGGCTGTTCTCAAAGTCCTGGGCTCAAGTGATCTGCCCACTCCAGCACGTCAAAGTGCTGGGATTACAGGTGTGAGCCATGGCACCCAGTCTCCGAAAACGATTTAGATGGCAATAAATAAATATCATGTAAGATAAATTATTGCAGTTATACTTTTGGGAAATGGGAAAAGAAGAAAAGAGAATCTGGAAGATGTAGCTGTCGGTACTGTTGTTATTTCGGCTCCATGTCCGTTAGAGTCTTCAGCCCCTCTCCCTCTGCAGAGGCCCCTGGAGCTCTGTCTTTGTCCTTGGCAGGGGGATTCCTTAAGTTTTTTCTTTTTTTCTTGTTCTTTTGTGAAGGTTAGTGAGTATGAATTGAAGAACCAGGTAGAACGTTTTTCTCTTGGCTGAGTGCAGTGGCTTAGGCCAGTAATTTTGGGAGGTTCAGGTGGAAGGATCATTTGAGCCCAGGAGTTTGAGATCAGCCTGGGTATTACAGCCAGATCCTATTTCAGTTTTTTTTTTTTTTTTTTAAGGACATTTTTCTCAAGGGAACTGAATATAAAGAGAGAAGCATGCAGATGCAGTGGAGAATTTGGTAAGATTTGGGGAGTGGGCACTCTCACATGGGACAGGTCGTTCAGAGACCTGCATCTGTAAAGGTTTTCCAGAGTGGCCGTCAGACAAACCCAGGAGTGCTGGCACCTTCACCTCTCCCTCCCTACCCCGTCCACAAAGGGGCAGACCACTGAAGTCTGGGCACAATTTTTTTTTTTTTTTTTTTTTTTTTTTTTTTTTTTTTTTGAGACGGAGTCTTGCTCTGTCATCTAGGCTGGAGTGCAGTGGCACAATCTCAGCTCACTGGAGCCTCTGCCTCCCAGATTCAAGTGATTCTCCTGCCTCAGCCTCCCGAGTAGCTGGGATTACAGGCGCACGCCACCACCCGGCTAATTTTTGTATTTTTGGTAGAGACGGGATTTCATCATGTTGGCCAGGCTGGTCTCACACTCCCAATCTCAGGTGATCCACCAGTGCAGAATTTTTGCCCATACTCATGGCTATTCCTGTGTTTCTGGGAAGAGTCAGCCTCATCGGAATTTGGGCAATTTGGGCTGCAGAGTTTCTAGGTCTGAAGACCACACACTATTTGGAATGTTCCTTTTAGGAAAGAATGCTCTGCCGGACGCAGTGGCTCAAGCCTGTAATCCCAGCACTTTGGGAGGCTGAGGCGGATGGATCGAGACCATCCTGGTCAACATGGTGAATTTTTTTTTTTTTTTGAGACAGAGTTTTGCTCTTGTTACCCAGGCTGGAGTGCAATGGCACAATCTCGGCTCACCGCAACCTCTGCCTCCTGGGTTCAGGCAATTCTCCTGCCTCAGCCTCCTGAGTAGCTGGGATTACAGGCACGTGCCACCATGCCCAGCTAATTTTTTGTACTTTGAGTAGAGACGGGGTTTCACTATGTTGACCAGGATGGTCTCGATCTCTTGACCTCGTGATCCACCCGCCTCGGCCTCCCAAAGTGCTCAACCCTGTAAAGGCTTGAGCCACCGCGCCCGGCCAACATGGTGAAATCTTGTCTCTACTAAAAATACAAAAAATTAGCTGGGCATGGTGGCGCGTGCCTGTAATCCCAGCTACTCAGGAGGCTGAGGCAGGAGAATTGCCTGAACCCAGGAGGCGGAGGTTGCGGTGAGCCGAGATCGCGCCATTGCACTCCAGCCTGGGTAACAAGAGCAAAACTCTGTCTCCAAAAAAAAGAAAAGAAAAGAAAAGAAAAGAAAAGAAAAGAAAAGAAATGAAAAGAATGCTCTATGAGACCGTATGAAGACATTTCAAATACAGTTCTCAAAAACACTTTTTGTTTTGAGGGTTTTTTTGGCATAAGGTTAAGAGCAGGGGCTCTAGAGAGCTGACTGGAGTCAAATCCTGTGCCAGTGCCTCAGTTTGCTTATCTGTAAATGGAGCTAATCATAGAGCCCACATTATATGTCATGATCAACATGAGAGTTAAATGAGTTCGTACATCTAAAACACTTTGGCCGGGAGTAGTGGCTCACACCTGTAATCCCAGCACTTTGGGAGGCCGAGGTGGGTGGATCACTTGAGCTCAGGGGTTCAAGACCAGCCTGGGCAACATGGCAAAACCCCATCTCTAATAAAAATACAAAACAATTAGCTGGGCATGGTGGCACATACCTGTAATCCCAGTTACTGGGAAGGCAGAGGAAGGAGAAGTGCTTGAACCTGGGAGGCAGAGGTTGCTGTGAGCCAAGAGCATGCCACTGCACTCCAGCGTGGACAGCAGAGCCAGACTTCGTCTTAAAACAAAACAAAACAACAACAACAAAAAAACACTTTGTATAATGCTCATCTCATAGCACGAAATGCATTTTGTTGTTGTTGTTTTTGGAGATCAGGCCTCGCTCTCTCACCCAGGCTGGGGTGCAGTGATGCAAACACAGCTCACTGCAGCCTTAAACTCCTGGCCTCAGGTGATCCTCCCATCTTGGCCTCCCAAAATGCTGGGATTATAGATGTGAGCCACCATGACCAGCCAGCATTAAATATATTTAATATTAACATATTATTGTGAATAATGTCCAAGCACAATGAGTTTAAAAAGTTCTTGCATTGCGCAACCTTACTACACTCTGTTGAGCAAGGGCCACAGTTAAAAATTATTCCTCATTTACCCAGAGACTCATTTTCAAGGCCTCAGTTTGTTCACTAAAGCTATATAATAGCAGGAATGTTTGCGTGGTAGAGAGTCAGCACAGAGGGTTAGATTCACATTGGATGGCAGCCTTCCAAGGCCCTGGTGAATCTGGCCCTTCTTGTTAGCTGCTCGGGGACTTGATCTCCACACACAAAGCAAAAGAGAAAATTAAGGACATTTTCTGGTAGTTGAGGTTATCAGTTTCAGATATAGCTGGGAAATTGTTTCAGACCCCTGGGAATTTGCCCTTTGGAAAACTACTATTCTGTACTTTCTCAGACCACTAGGGTCTTGGAATTGTGACTTATCTGCAAGGAAAAGAAAAACAAAAACCACCGCTTCCATTTGTGTGTCCGTTCATCAGATAGTTATTTGATGAACGTACGTAGCAGCTTACTATGTTGTTTGCTAGGAGTTGAATATAAAAAGATGAACAAGGACCAGGCACCATGGCTCATTCCTGTAATCCCAGCACTTTGGGAGCCTGAGGCGGTTGGATGACTTGAGGTCAGGGGTTCAAGACCAGCCTGGCCAAAGTGGTGAAACCCTGTCTCTACTAAAAATACAAAAATTTGGCCGGGCGCGGTGGCTCAAGCCTGTAATCCCAGCACTTTGGGAGGCCGAGGCGGGTGGATCACGAGTTCAAGAGATCGAGACCATCCTGGTCAACATGGTGAAACCCCGTCTCTACTAAAAATACTAAAAATTAGCTGGGCATGGCGGCGCGTGCCTGTAATCCCAGCTACTCAGGAGCCTGAGGCAGGAGAATTGCTTGAACCCAGGAGGCGGAGGCTGCGGTGAGCCGAGGTCGCACCATTGCACTCCGGCCTGGGTAACAAGAGCGAAACTCCGCCTCAAAAAAAAAAAAAAAAAAAAATTAGCTGGGTGTGGTGGCACATGCCTGTAATCCCAGCTACTTGGGAGGCTGAAGCAGGAGAATCATTTGAACCTGAGAGGCAAAGGTTTCAGTGAGCTGAGATTGTGCCACTACACTCACTACAGAGCAAGACTCCGTCACACACACACACACACACACACACACACACACAAAAAGCCAACAAAGACGATGGATTATTGCCTTTTTTTTTTTTTTGGATGGAGTTTCGCTCTGTCACCCAGGCTGGACCTGACCTCATGATCCGCCTGCCTCAGCCTCTCTAAGTGCTGGGATTACAGGCGTGAGCCACCGCGCCCAGCCTATTGTCTTCTTTTCTTTAAGTCTCTTGCTACATTGTCCGGGCTGATCTCCAATTCCTGGGCTCAAGCCATCGTCCTACCTCAGCCTCCTGAGTACCATCTAAGATTATGGGCACATACCACCCACCCAGCTCAGACACTGGATTTTTGAGCAGATGGGTGAGAAGTTTCAGGTGACCAGGGTATGCTGTGCTCTCTCTGATGGTAGAGATGCCACAGAAGCCATGCCCCGCAGAGGAAGGCGAGGGCACTGATTACTTGCAGCTCTGGTGCCCAGACTCAAAGAGGGGTCATGAGCTCATTTCCAAGACAGAGAGCCAAGGGTCAGCCTCAGAAGCTTACAGAGTCACACATCTGAGTAAGGGGCCGTGGTGTAAACCCTGCACAGGCAGCAGAGGGGTGGTGAGATTCATTGCATAGACATAGAACAGTGCAGATGCCTGAAAGCAAGAGCCCCTCAGGGCAGAGCGGTGCACTGTGAGTCTGAGAACGCAGGTGTGTGGATTGCGAGTGCCTTTCATGACTATCCGGTGTGTTGAGTTTTTGCATTTTCCTGCCGCAGAGGGTGAACGGGTCAGCTGTCTTTACATCTCTGCAAAGTGCAGAATGTCTGGGAAGGAAAAGGACCGGGATAGGAGTTCATGTTTAGTTAAGACGCTGTTGCAATACTTCCAGGGTCTCTTAGGTTTGGAAGAAGGCAATGGCAGCCGGTACGGAGAGGAGGGTGGATAGACTCCAGTGGTGTTTCTGGGCTGGACGTGGCAGGATCTTGCTGTAGCGGATAAAGGCGAGGAGGGAAGAACAACTGTTTTGCGGAAGATGGTGCTGGCAGGAAGGCTGCCTGGAATTGTACCCCTGGCAGTAGGGACATGGGAGTAATAAAAGCAGCCATGGTGAGAGCTGACTTTGCCCCTGAGGCCATGCTGACCACTTTACCTGAGTTACTTCGTTTAACCCTTACTGCAAAACCTGTCAGGAGCATGGTCATCCCCACTTAAAAGAGGGGGAACTGAGGCACAGAGGGGGCAGTAGCTGCCCAAAGTGACACGACCACGCTGGACCTGGGACCCCGAACACCCTCCTCAGAGGCAGAGGTGGGAGGATCACTAGAAGCCCAGAGTTTGAGACTAGCCTGAGCAATACAGCGAGACCCTGTCTCTACAAAAAATAAAACCACCAGCCTGGCATGGCGGTGCATGGCTGTAATCCTAGCTACCTGGGTGGCTGAGACAGGAGGATCGCTTGAGCCCAAGAGTTCAAGGGTTCAGCGAGCTATGATTGCACCACTGCACTCCGGCCTGGTGCACAGAGCAAGATCCTATCTCAAGAAAGAAAAAGAAAAGAAACAAAGAAAGAGAGAGGAAGGAAGGAAGGGAGGGAAAGCTGGAATCCTTCCAGAAATTTTGGAAAACAGGTTGGGCAGATCCTCTAGGGCCACCTGGGGAGCCCCAGGCAAATAACTCAGCAGAAGGAAGACACTGGGTGAGAGAAAGGGGCCCAGATAGCAGGGGATGGAGCACGCGCTGGAACCCTGAGCAGAGCAGGTGGTAGCAGTGAAAGGCCTGCTCCATGCATGTCTCCTTATGGCACCCTAACAGGCAGGTGAAGGTGGCCTCAGGAGGACCCGGCGGCTGGAGGAATAAGCTGGCTGGCTATGTCCAGGGCACATAAGTAGGACTTTATGTGGCTATTGTCAGAGGGTTTGAAAACAGAAAAAATGACATCAACGTTGGAGCAGCCAAGAGGGCTCTCACTTCGCAGAACAGATTCACGACGCTCCTGGAGGGTCCTCTGAAACAGTGGGAAGTAATTTACAAGAAGACAGGGGTTCTTTTCTTTCTTTCTTTCTTTCTTTTTTTTTTTTTTTTTTTTTTTTTTTGAGACGGAGTCTTGCTCTGCTGCCCAGGCTGGAGTGCAGTGGCGAGATCTCGGTTCACTGCAACATCTGCCTCCTGGGTTCAAGTGAGTAGCTGAGATTACAGGTGCGTGCCACCACACCAGGCTAACTTTTGTATTTTTGGTGGAGATGGGGTTTTGCCATGCTGGCCAGGCTGGTCTCGAACTCCTGACCTCAAGTAATCCACTCCTCCTTGGCCTCCCAAAGTGCTGGGATTATAGGCATGAGCTACTACACCCTGCCAGAAGCCAGGGGTTCTTATGATGCTGAAGGTGGGCAGGTGATAGACACAACAGCAGGCTTTTGTACCCCTCTTACTCCTCAGGGGGGTACACATTGCCCCACTATACAGAAAATAATAACAATAGTAGCCAACATCTGTTGAACAATTGCTCTGCTCTGGCATGGTACTGTTGACATATATTATATTTTTATTTGTTTGTTTGTTTTTGAGACAGGCTCTCACTCTGTCACCCAGGCTGGAGTGCAGTGGTACCATCATAGCTCACTACAGCTTCCACCTCCTGGGCTCAAGTGATCCTCCCACCTCAGTCTCCTGAGTAGCTGGGACTACAGGTGTGAACCATCATGCCCAGCTAATTTTTAAATTATTTTTTTAAGAGTAGGGTCTTGCTGTATTGTCCAGACTGGTCTCAAACTCCTGGACTCAAGCAGTCCTCCCACCTTAGCCTCCCTAAGGGCTGGGATTACAGGCGTGAGTCACCACGCCCAGCCAACATACATTACCTTATTGAATTCCCTAAAAACCCCAAGAGGACAATGTTATCACTTTCCCTCCTACACACTAGGGCTGGGGAGGAGAAGAGATAACCATAGGCTCTGTCTAGAGTTTATAAACCAATGAGCCTACCAGCTTGCCATGATCACCACCTTTTCTTATTAAATGAAAACATCCAGGCAGGGTGCGGTGGCTCACGCCTGTAATCCCAGCACTTTGGGAGGCTGAGGCAGACAGATCACCTGAGGTCAGGAGTTTGAGACCAGCATGGTCAACATGGTGAAACCCTGTCTCTACTAAACATACAAAAATTAGCCAGGTGTAGTGGCGGGCACCTGTAATCCCAGCTATTTGGGAGGCTGAGGCAGGAGAATTGCTTGAACCTGGGAGGTGGAGGCTGCAGTGAGCCGAGATGGTGCCATTGCACTCCAGCCTGGGCAACAGAGACTCCATCTCGAAAATGAATAAATAAAAGATAAATGAAAACATCCAATCTGAATACATCTTAGACAAATTCTAAGCCTACTCTGAAGATGGTCAGCATGTTCTTGTCTTCTTTATCAAGCTCTAATTTTTGAAGTTTGTTTTCTCAGCTGACTGGGATTTGTCTTGGGCACCCTGGAGGTGTGAAGTGACATCACCATCTGATCAGCATCTAAAAACATTTTGGCTCATTTAAAAAATAGAGATTTTGAATGTACCCTCTTAATTATATTTGCCCATCTGAGCATGCTGTGTGAAAACCCTGGGTAGACAGCCTGTTCTGCAATTTGTTTTTAAAACAAGCTTTTCGTCTTGCAGGCTGAGAGGATTCTGTTTAAAGGGTGTACACTGTGAATCACAGTTTAAAGGAAGACAGCAAATATGAACCTCAGCCAAGCAATTTGTGAAGCTGGATTGCTGACAGAAATCCAGGAAGCAGCAGAAAAACAACAAACACAAAAAGAGTCCAGGGGCTGTGTGTGACCGGGAGGAACACAGTGGGCTGAGCCCCGTTATGAGACGGGGGATCAGAGACGGCAGAGGTGTTAGGAGGCAGCCTTGCCTTGAAAAGCTGAGAAGCCCAGCCTGGGCAACAGAGTGACACTCTGTCTCCACAAAAATCTCTTTTCTTTTCTTTTTCTTCCTTTCTTTCTTTTTCTTTTCTTTTCTTTTTCTTTTTCTTTCTTTCTTTTTTTTTTGAGACAGAGTCTCACTCTGTCACCCATGCTGGAGTACAGTAATGCAGTCTCAGCTCGCTGCAACCTCTGCCTCTCAGGTTCAAGGGATTCTCGTGTCTCAGCCTCCCAAGTAGCTGGGATTACAGACATCCACCACCACACCCAGCTAATTTTTGTAATTTTGGTAGAGACAGGGTTTCATCATGTTGGCCAGGCTGCTGTCGAACTCATGGCCTCAAGCAATCTGCATGTCTTGGCCTCCCAAAGTGTTGGGATTACAGACATGAGTCACCACACCCAGCCTTTACAAAAATTTCTAAACATTAGCAGACCATGATGACACATGCCTGTAATCCCAGCTACTTGGAGGCTGAGGCAGGAGGATCCTTTGAACTCAGGAGTTCAAGGCTGCAATGAGCTATGATGGCATGCCAAAAAAGGAAATAGAAGCTGAGAAAGCATAGCCATTCAGAGCCTTGAGAACATCAGTCGGGGTGGGGAGGGTGGGCATGAGTCTTCTGCATTTAAACAAGCTGTCTTCATAGGTTCCTAATGTGTATTCAGTTACCATAGGAACAGAGAACTGAATATTTCTTCAAGTAGATGCATAGGCTTTATTAAATAATATATATTTATGTAATTATTCATGTATTAAAAATTTTCATTAACTCAACCAATCAATACAAACCTCTCTATGTCATTGTCATGTATATTATGTATATTGTCATGTGTCTCATTAATAATAATGGCTGGGTGCTATGGCACACGCCTGTAATCCTAACACTTTGGGAGTTGAGGAGGGAAGATCACTTGAGCCCAGGAGTTCAGGACCAGCCTCGAAAACCTAAGAAGACCCTGTCTCTGCTAAAAAATTAGCTGGGCACAATGGTGTGCAGCTTTCATCCCGGCTACTCGTGATGCTGAGGTGGAGGATTGCTTGAGCCCAGGACGTGGAGACTGCAGCGAGCTGAGAGCAAATCGCTGCACTCCCTGTCTCAAGTAACAATAAGAAGAATGGTTAACCGTACTGAGCTCTCCACCTTCAAAACGTATCCAGAGTCTCGCTGTTCCTCATGTGAATGTAAGCTCTGTGGGGGCAGGAATTTGTATCCTTTCTGTTCACTGATGTATTTACAGTACCTAAAACAGAGCTCAGTATATAGAAGATGCTCATGAAATGTTTTGTGAATTGATGAATGTATGAACAAATACCTGCTGGCACTTTGCCAAGGAACATGTGTTTGATTGATTAATTTAATCTTCATCACAATCCCATGAGGTAGGTGTTTATTGTTATTCCTGTTTTACAGATGAGCAAACTGAGTCCCAGCAAAGTTAATTGGCTGAGCCAAGGTCACATGAGTGTAAGACAGAGACGGAATCAAACCCAGGCAGTCTGGCTCCAGGATTCACCTCTGGGTACCGCAACTCTTCTTGATAATGTAACTGGCCTTCCAGCCTCCTGTGTTCACATTTTTTCCTTGATTTCCCTGCATTTCATTTCCTATAATACTCTTCTAATATGTCAAACTGTTTTATACTGAAGCCTTCTTTACACGCAAAAGGAAACCTTTATTTTAAGGCATACGTTATTCAATATTGTTAATGCTCATGCCAAAGGAAACTTAAATTTGTTTAGATGTTAAAAAAAAAAGGCAGGAGAGTAAAAAGATTACCTTCAGGAAAACTTTAAATCTATGTTTTCCTTACCAAGTAAAACACTTGAGGTAGCGATTAAAAAGAAAAAGAAATAAATTTATGTTTTTTTAAGAGAGGATATAAGCTATTATAATATTTTAAATGAAGAAGTATGCCCAAGTTTTCTCCATTCTATAATATTTAAATAATATTTTTATGAGACTGATAAGCTGCCTACTGCAGAGGCAACTTTAAATCATTTTTAAATTTTTCTTTTTTAATTATTAATTTTTAAATTTTTTTTTCTAATTTTTGTATTTTTAGTAGAGAGGGGCTTTTGCCATGTTGGCCAGGCTGATCGAGAACTCCTGACCTCAGATGATCCGCCTACCTCAGCCTCCCAAAGAGCTGGGGTTACAGGCATGAGCCACCGCACCTGACCTAAAAGTCATTTTTAAAAATAAGGAAGTGTGGGCCTGGTGCAGTGGCTCACTCCTATAATCTGGGAGGCTGAGGTGGGTAGATCACCCAAGGTCAGGAGTTCGAGACCAACTTGGCCAACACGGTGAAACCCCATCTCTACTAAAATACAAAAGCTAGCTGGATGTGGTGGTGGGTGACTATAATCCCAGCTACTCAGGAGGCTGAGGCAGGAGAATTGCTTGAAGCCCGGAGGCGGAGGTTGCAGTGAGCTGAGATTGTACCACTGCATTCCAGCCTGGGTGACAGACTCTGTCTCAAAAAAAAAAAAAAAAAAAAAAAAAAAAAAAAAAAAAAAAAGTAGAATTATAAGGCAAAATTCCCCAGGCCATATTACAAATATACATTTTTAGTTCTTAATTTTTATATAGCCTTAATATTTTTTCAGGGCGCCGGGCGCGGTGGCTCAAGCCTGTAATCCCAGCACTTTGGGAGGCCGAGGTGGGTGGATCACGAGGTCAACAGATCGAGACCATCCTGGTCAACATGGTGAAACCCCGTCTCTACTAAAAATACAAAAAAATCAGCTGGGCATGGTGGCGCGTGCCTGTAATCCCAGCTACGCAGGAGGCTGAGGCAGGAGAATTGCCTGAACCCAGGGGGCGGAGGTTGCGGTGAGCCGAGATCGTGCCATTGCACTCCAGCCTGGGTAACAAGAGCGAAACTCCGTCTCAAAAAAAAAAAAAAAAAAAAAAAAAAAAAAAAAAAAAAAAAATGAGATACATGTAAATGATAATGTGTTTAGAGACCTACAGTCTTAACAGTAAAGAGACAGATAAAAGCATATTATCTTGCCACAAATTGCAGCCTGTGCAGTGCTATTCTTTTTTTTTTAAGAGACTTGTGATAAATGGGATGCATTAAAGTTTACTTGCTCAGGCAAAGGAAAATCAAGAACAACTTCTGTGGAACCCCCAAATTCTGCTGTCTTTGCTCAAGGATGTTTCATGGTTCAATTTTGAACATGTGATGAATTTATGCCATGAAAGCTTCCTATGTGACAAAATCCACCCTGCCCCTCCTCTACCCACTGTCCCGTCACCTCGAAACACTGACGCCTGTCCTGTTTAATGAAACTCATACCCCAGCTATCACCATTCCCACAAATTGATCATTCCTTTTGTGTTGAGGAAGAGGTTGATAATAGCAGGCAGTAAAGCTTGGCTGAGTGCGTGACCTTCTTTACGGTTCTTGGGTCTTCTGGTTAGAATCCAATGGCACTTGGCAGTGAGGGAGGACGTAGCATTAAACCAAACCCTTTATAGTGGTAATTTTCATAAGTTACATCAATTCCTCAAAACAGCTCATAATTTTAGAGCCATAGACTCTTAATAATCATCTCAGACAATCTCTGAGTAATTCAGAAATTAATATTTGCTAGTTCTTTGCTGAATTATATTAGTAGAAAGCCGAAGTTACAATGGCATTCTTAAATTCTTATAAAAATGCTATTTTTTCCTGTTGGAAAATGGTTTATGATTAACATGGAAAAATGTGGCTATATAATTTGTGTCTATCTCAAATTTAGCTGAGTTAGTGGAAATAATCCTTATGGAATGAGATGAGGCCTCTTTTCATTTGGACATGGCTCTATTTGATGAGGACTCTCAGACAGGCAAATTTGAAATCTGAATCTGATTTGAATGTGTGAGGAAATACACCATGAAACTGTTATATCCCAAAGGCCCTTCCCTATGCCACATGTGAGTTTAGAAGGATCTCTCCCAAGAGGAAGCAGGTCATCTCCTACTTCAATTTTTCAGATGATCATTTGATCATGACTCTGGCTGAATATTTTTATGGAACTTTAGGAAGAGTCACTTCAGCAGTTGCAGAAGGAAGAATTCTCCTCTTGTAAAAATAGATACTTCTGGGAAAAAACAAGTTTTCTTACCAGACAATTGTTATAAGTTTTAATTCTACCAAGTTTTCTTGTTTCAAACATTACATTGTTAACTTTGATTTATTTTATGTTCCTTTGATTGGATCTAAGAATATAGAAGTGCCTGTAGCCCTCAATTTTACCTTCTTTTTTTATTTATCTTTTTTTCTGAAGACACAGGCTTGCTCTGTCTCCCAGGCTGAACTACAGTGGCACAATCTCACTGCAGACTCTGGCTCCCGGGTTCAAGTGGTTCTCATACCTGAACCTCCCAAGTAGTTGGGATTACAGGCGTGCACTACCAAGTCCACCTATTTTTTGCATTTTTAATAAGAAGGAGTTTTGGCATGTTTCCCAGGCTGATCTCAAACTCCTGAGCTCAGGCAATCCACCCAAAATGGCGGGATTATAGGTGTGAGCCACCACGCCTGGCCCCAGACCTCAATTTCATAATTCAGCTCTCTACAGCTTTATTTTTTAGGGGAAAGATTATATTCTTCTTTTTAAGATGGAGTCTTGCTCTGTTGCCAGGCTGGAGTGCAGTGGTGCAATCTCGGCCCACTGCAACCTCCGCCTCCTGGGTTCAAGCAATTCTCCTGCCTCAGCCTCCTGAATAGCTGGGATTACAGGTGTGTGCCACCACACCCAGCTAATTTTTGTATTTCTAGCAGAAACGGGGTTTCACCCCGTTGGCCAGGCTGGTCTTGAACTCCTGACCTCAGGTGATCCACCCACCTCGGCCTCCCAAAGTTCTGGGATTGCAGGCGTGAACCACTGCTCCCAGCCAAGAGGAGTAATTTTTAAATCACTGAAAATTAAGTAAAGGCTGGGCTCAGTGGCTCATGCCTGTAATCCTAGTATTTTGCAAGGTTGAGATGGGAGGATTGCTTGAGCTCAGGAGTTCAACATCAGCCTGAGGAACATAGGAAGACCTGTCTTTAAAAAAATAATAAAATAATTAGCCAGGCGAGGTGGTGTGTGCCTGTAGTCCCAGCTGTTTCGTTGGCTGAGGTGAGAGGATCGCTTGAGCACAGGAAATCAAGGCTGGCTGTAGTGAGCCAAGATTGCTCCACTGCACTCCAGCTGGGTGACAGAGCAACCCTGTCTCAAAGAAACAACCACCACAACCACAAAAGTAATACGTTTTGTAAGGCTATAGCTACCACAGGTAGTGATTCCTCTGGTGGATCCGGGCAAAGTAAATTGAAAACCTTCCGGGGACCGGGTGCGGTGGCTCAAGCCTGTAATCCCAGCACTTTGGGAGGCCAAGGCGGGTCGATCACAAGGTCGAGAGATTGAGACCATCCTGGTCAACATGGTGAAACCCTGTCTCTACTAAAAATACAAAAAAATTAGCTGGGCATGGTGGGGCGTGCCTGTAATCCCAGCTACTCAGGAGGCTGAGGCAGGAGAATTGCTTGAACCCAGGAGGCGGAGGTTGCGGTGAGCCGAGATCGCGCCATTGCACTTCAGCCTGGGTAACCAGCGAAACTCTGTCTCCAAAAAAAAAAAAAAAAAAGAAAGAAAGAAAGAAAGAAAACCTTCTGGGAAGGATTCACTATTCTAAATGCCATTAAGAACATTCAGCCAGGGGTGGTTGGCTCACGCCTATAATTTCAGCCCTTTGGGAGACCAAGGTAGGTGGATCATGAGGTCAGGAGTTCAAGACCAGCTTGGCCAAGATGGTGAAACCCCATCTGTACTAAAAATACAAAAATTAGCCAGGCACAGTGGCAGGCTGGGTAATCCCAGCTACTTTGGAGGCTGAGGCAGGAGAATCGCTTCAACCTGAGGGGGCAGAGGTTGTAGTGAGCTGAGATCATGCCACTGCATTTCAGCCTGGGAGACAGAGTGAGACTCTGTCTCAAAAAAAAAAAAAGAAAAGAAAAGAAAAGAAGAACATTCATGGGCTGGGTATGGTGGCTCATACCTGTAATCCCAGCACTTTGGGAGGCCAAGGCAGGAGGATCTCTTGAGTCCAGGCGTTCAAGACCAGCCTGCACGACATAATGAAACCTTGTCTCTAAAAAATAAAAATTAAAAAATTAGAAAAGAACTTTCATGAGTCATGGAAGGGGGTCAAATTATCAACATGAAAAGGAGTTTGGAAGAAATTGATTTCAACCCTCATTGATGACTTAAAGAGGTTCAAGACTTCAGGGGAGGAAGTAACTGCTGATGTGGTAGAAATAGCAAGAGAACGAATTAGAAGTGGAGGGTGAAGACGTAACTGAATTGCTGCCATCTCATGAGAAAACACGAATGGACGATGAATTGCTTCTTGTGGATGAGCAGAGTGGTTTCTTTTTCTGTAGTCTACTCCTGAAGATGCTATGAGCATTGTTGAAATGATAATAAATAATTTAGAATATTCTATAAATTTAGTTGATTAATGAATGATAGGGTCTGAGAGGATCAAATCCATTTTTTTTTTTTTTTTGAGCTGGAGTTTCGTTCGTGTTGCCCAGGTGTGATCTCAGCTCACTACAACCTCTGCCTCCCAGGCTAAACAGGTTCAAGCAGTTGGCCGGGCGTGGTGGCTCAAGCCTGTAATCCCAGCACTTTGGGAGGCCGAGGAGGGTGGATCACGAGGTCAAGAGATCGAGACCATCCTGGTCAACATGGTGAAACCCCGTCTCTACTAAAAATACAAAAAATTAGCTGGGCATGGTGGCGCGTGCCTGTAATCCCAGCTACTCAGGAGGCTGAGGCAGGAGAATTGCCTGAACCCAGGAGGCGGAGGTTGCGGTGAGCCGAGATCACGCCATTGCACTCCAGCCTGGGTAACAAGAGCGAAACTCCGTCTCAAAACAAAACAAAACAAAACAAAAAAACAGGTTCACGCAATTCTTCCATCTCAGCTTCTTGAATAGCTGGGATTACAGGTGCATATCATCATGCCTGGCTAATTTTTGCTTTTTTTTTTTTTTTTTTTTAAAGTAAAGACAGGGTTCCACCATGTTAGCCAGGCTGGTCTCAAACTCCTGACCTCAAGTGATCCGCCCTCCTCAGCCTCGCAAAGTGCTGAGATTACAGGCACGAGCCACCACGCCCAGCCTTAGCTAGACTTTCTGGATAATTTGCTGTCACTTCTATATCAGCTTTTGCTCCTTCGCTTTGCACTTTTTATGTTATGGAAATGTCTTATTCCTTAAACCTCATGAATCAACCACTGCCAGTTTCAATTTTTTTTTTTTTTTTTCCTGCAGCATCCTCACCTTTCTCAGCCTTTAAAGAAATGAAGAGAGTTAAGGTCTTGCTCTGAATTAAGGGAAAATTGTGGCTGGTTTGATCTTCTATCCAGTCCTCTCACACGTTCTCCATATCAGCAATAAGGCTGTTTAGCTTTCTTATCATTTGTGTGTTCACCGGAGTAGCATTTTCATTTAAAGTGTTCCTTTCACGTGAACACTTAAAAGTGTTAATCATTAGGATTAATCGTTGTATGGTTAACTGTCCTAATTTCAATATTGCTGTGTCTTAGAGAATAGGAAGGCCTGAGGAGAGGGAGAGAGACAGGGAACCGCAACTCCGGTTTGCCCCTGGAGAAGTCAGAACACACGTTTGGCTGGGCATGGTGGCTCACTCCTGTAATCCCAACTACTTGGGAGGTTGAGGCAGGGGAGTCACTTGAACCCAGGAGATGGAGGTGGCTTTGAGCTGAGATTGCGCCCTGCATTCCAGCCTAGGCAATAGAGCAAGACTCCATCTCAAAAAAAAAAAAAAAAGTCTCAAAAAAAAAAAAAAATCCACACACATTTATCAGTAAAGTTCAAGGTCTTACGTGGATGTAGTCTGTGGTACCCCAAAACAATTGCAATAATAACATCAAAGTTCACTGATCAGAGATGACTATAATAAATATAATAATAATAATGATGGCAAGGCTCGGTGGCTCACACCTGGAATCCCACACTTTGGGAGGCTGAAGTGAGGGATCACTTGAGTTCAGGAGTTTGAGACCAGCCTGGCCAACATGGCAAAACCCTGTCTCTATCAAAAATATGAAAATTAGCTGAGTGTGGCGGTGCACACCTGTAATTGTAGCTACTTGGAGGCTGAGGCAGGAGAATCGCTTGAACTCAGGAGGTGGCTGGTTGCAGTGAGCCGGGAGTGCACCCCTGCACTCCAGCCTGGGCAACAGAGCGAGACTCTGTCTCAAATAATAATAATAATAACAAAGTTTAAAATATTGCAAGAATTACCAAAATGCAACACAATGTTAGCAAATGGTCCCAATAAACTTGCAGCGTTACCACAAACCTTCCATTTGTGTTTAAAAATGTGATATATGTGCAGAGCAATAAAACTAGACATGCCAGGTTAGGCGTGGTGGCTCCTGCCTGTAATCCAGCACTTTGGGAGGCCAAGGCCAGTGGATTACCTGAGGTCAGGAGTTCGAGACCAGCATAGTCAACATGGTGAAACCCTCATCTCTACTAAAAATACAAAAAGTTAGCTGGGCATGGTGATGTATGCCTGTAGTTCCAGCTACTCAGGAGGTTGAGGCAGGAGAATCACTTGAACCTGGGAGGCAGAGGTTGCAGTGAGCCGAGATTTCACCACTGTACTCCAGCCTGGGCAACAAGAGCGAGAACTTCATCTCCCAAACAAACAAACAAACAACAACAAACTAGACATGCCTTCCCCTCCAAATACGTAAGGATAACCTCAGTGTGAATATTTTACAGCATAATTCACAATTTTTAAATTGACCGAAGTAATTTAGTAAAATTCTGAAAGAAGACTGGTGGTATTGATGATGATGGTGCTAATACTGCTCATTTACTTTTCTTTTCTTTTTATTTTATTTTATTTAGACAAAGTCTTGCTCTGTCTCACAGGCTGGAGTCCAGTGGTGCAATCTCAGCTCACTGCAACCTCCGCATGAGCCACCGTATCAGGTCTGCTCATGTGTTTTTCAAGACTCCCGGGAAAATAAATCTACGTGGTTACATTGAATAGATATTGTACTTTGCAAACACATAATATTAAAGGTTGACACCATCAGTATCCTTCATAAAATCTGGTGATGGTAAAAGTTACAGACATGATCCCATTCTATACAGGTTAACAAATCTGTACCAGTTCAAACAAATTAAATTGACCAGTCTGTGTATGTTATTCATTTTTATTTAATTAGTTTTTCCTTTTATAGTCTCTCAGGTGGGGACACTGTGTACCATCAGATGTAGAATATGACTGGGGAGGCCGGGCACGGTGGCTCATGCCTGTAATCCCAGTCCTTTGGGAGGCCAAGGCAAGTGGATCATGAGGTCAAGAGTTTGAGGCCAGCCTGGCCAACATGGTGAAACACCATCTCTACTAAAAATACAAAAATTAGCTGGGCTTGGTGGCACGTGCCTGTAATCCCAGCTACTCAGGAGGCTGAGGCAGGAGAATTGCTTGAACCTGGGAGATGGAGGTTGCAGTGAGCTGAGATCTTGCCTCTGCACTCCGGCCTGGTGACAGAGCAACACTCCATCTCAAAAAAAAAAAAAAAAAAAAAAAAAAAAAAAAAAAAAAAAAAAAAGAATATGACTGGGGAAATATACTTGATTTTTTCTTTTCTCTCAGTAAAAGAAAACACTGTTTCTATGCTCTCGGCATTTCTGAGAAATGTGTGTTTTTTATTTTTGTTTCCCCCCCCCCACATTAACAACCAATTTTCCAACTCTGCAGACACCAGATGGAAGTTGCACAGTTCATTTCAATTCAATTCTGATGCTATCTACCTGGAGTGAGCATTGTGCCCCACAAGTTAAGGGCTTAGTCCCACAAGACTGTCCCCACTTCAGATGCCAATCTCAAGTCCAAGGCCGTTAGGACTTCTGATTGATGGCTACAAATTGGGGGCTCCTATGACCTCCTCTGCATGCTTGATAATTTGCTGTAACAGCTGTCAGAACTCAGAGAAACACTTTACTCACTATGATGGGTTTATTATAAAGGATGTCATAAAGGACATCTATGAACAGCCAGATGGCGAGGTGCACAGAGTGAAGTCTGGAAGGGTCCTGGGTGCAGGAGCTTCTGTCCCTGTGGAGGGAGGTACTACCTTCTTCACACATGGATGCATTCACCAATCCAGAAGCTCTCCGAATCCTGTCTTTTAGGGTTGTTATGGAGGTTCCATTATACTGACACCATTGATTAAATCATTAGCCACTGGGGGTTGAGCTGTCTCCAGATGCTCTCTCCTCCATGGAGACTGGGGAGTGGGCCTGAAAGCTCCAGTCCTCTAGCCACATGGTGGCTCTAGCAGCCAGACTCATCCTGAAGCTCTGGGTACCCCAGTCACCTCATTGCATAGAAAAGGACACTCATCACTCTGGAGATTCCACATGGGTCTTAGAAGCTCTTGTGTCAGGAACCACAGACCAACACCAAAGATTATAACAAAAGCTGCTCCTGTCACCCCATCCCTCGGGAAACTACAAGGGTCTTGGTGTCAGGAACTGGAGAGAGACACCGAGTAGGTGTTTCTTATTATGTCACACTCACCCTTTTAACCCAGGACATCTCAAACTTTCTGTTTATAACTCCAAAGTAGTTTTCATCTGTGCCCCCAACATGCTGGTTCTATAATCGTGGGTGATCGGGCTTTCACGAAGTCTTTTCTGGAAAGCCAACAACCCCTGAGCTGGTGTTCATTCTTCTACGATCGTCTTGATTGGGTCAGGCTTCCACAAGGCCACCAAAGCAACAGACACATGCCACCATGCCCAGCTAATTTTTGTATTCTTAGTAGAGAGGGGGTTTCACCATATTGGTCAGGCTGGTCTCAAACTCCTGACCTCAGGTGATCCACCCGTTGTGGCCTCCCAAAGTGCTGGGATTACAGGTGTGAGTCACTGCGCCCCCCCGCCCCCCCCACCTTCCTTTTTCTTTTACAGGCAGGGTCTTGTTCTGTCACCCAGCCTGGAGTACAGTGGGGTGATCATGGCTCACTGCAGCTTCAACCTCCTGGGCTCAAGGAATCCTCCCACCTCAGCCTCGAAAGTAGCTGGGACCACAGGCATAAGCTGTCACACTCAGCAATGTTTAGGACTCTTGCATCCATGTTCACGGGTAAGACTGATGGAATTTTCCTGTGTCATACTAAACTTTCGGGTTTTGATACCAAGATTTTGCTACCCTTAATACATGAGTCAGATGACTTCCAGCTTTTTATCCCCAGTAGGGTTTGCATAAGATTGGAATTATGTATCCCTAAATGCTTGAGGCACCAGTGTCTCCCCATCTCTGCATTCCTCTTTCTTTGCAAACAGCTCCCGCTACAGCAGTGACCCGAAGAGCTCCAAGTTCCTCCAGGAGCAGCCCCCAGTCAAGACAGGCTCACCTTCTCATGCTCTAATAGTACAACTGAGTGGGAGATTATGATTAGACACGTAAGCCTTCTTCACACTGATAGGACAGGGTGGGCTGAGCTGCATAACACAAATGAAGATCTTTCCTGGAATACACAGTAAAACAAACAAACAAACAAAAAACAAAAAAGAAGAAGAAGATCATGGCCAGAAACATCTTCTTTTTTGTTGTTGTTGTTTGTTTGTTTGTTTGTATGTTTGCTTGAGATGGAGTCTCAGTGTTGCCCAGGCTGGAGTGTAGTGTCATAATCCTGGCTCACTGCAACCTCTCCCTCCTGGGTTCAAGTGATTCTCCTGCCTCAGCCTCCTGATTAGCTGGGACTACAGGTGCCCGCCACCATGACTAGCTAATTTTTCTATTTTTAGCAGAGACCACGTTGGCCAGGCTGGTCTCGAACGCCTGACCTCAGGTGATCCACCTGCCTCAGCCTCCCAAAGTGCTGGAATCACAGGCATGAGCCCCTGCACCCAGCCACAAAATTAATTTGTAATGATGGAAGGTTTAAAACATTTTCTCCAAGACCAGAATCAAAACAAACAAGGGCCTTATCCCCGCTTCTATTCAACATTCTGCTGAAGGTCCTAGCCAGTGAGTAAAAGAAATAAAAAGGCATGAGGATTAGAAAGGAGGAAATAAACATATTATTTATTGATGATATGAATGATATGATTGTATACAGAGAAAACCCAAAAGAATCTGTAGAAAAATTGTGAAAATCAATAAGAGAGGTTGGCTACATCGCTGAATACAAAATCAATGCATAAATGCCAAATTGCATTTTTATGCATCAGCAAAAGTAGTTAGACAATGTGTAATTTTGAAAAAGACCATTTGCAGTAGCAGCAAAACTATAGTTTTGCTATAAAACTAAAGTTTTGCTAATCTTTCCTCCTATTTCAAAATGAGCAAATTCTTTATGAAATTTTAAATTTTTATAGATTGACATTGAGGAATAGCCAAGCAAATGTAAAGCTGTATCGTATTCATAGATGGAAAGACTCAATATCAATTGTTCCCAAATTGATCTATTCATTTTATTTTCTTTTCAGAGATGGGGTCTTGCTCTGTTGCTCAGGTTGGAGTGTAGAGGGATGATCATGGCCCAGTACAACCTCGAACCCCTAGGCTCAAGCAATCCTCCTGCCTCAGCCTCCAGAGTAATTGGAGCTGCAGGTGTGCACCACTACACCTGGCTCTAATCAATTCATTTTAAATCAAGGTCTGACGAGGCCTCCCCTGCCCCCCTCCCTCTCTGGAACTTGATAAACCCATCCTAAAATGTGTGAAGAACAAAAGGTAAAAAGTGGTCTAGAGACTGCCAAAGCAGTGAATTGGATTAGTGTATAGAAACTTATCATAAAGCTATTGAAATAAAGGCAGCTGGGGCCGGGAGCGGTAGCTAAAACCTGTAGTCCCAACACTTTAGGAGGCCAAGGTGGGTGGATCATTTCAGGTCAGGAGCTAGAGACCAGCCCGGCCAACATGGTGAAACCTCGCCTCTACTAAAATTACAAAAATTAGCTGGGCATGGTGGCACACGCCTGTGTTCTCAGCAACTCAGAGGCTGAGGCAGGAGAATAGCTTGAATTCATGAGACAGAGGTGGCCCCCAGCAGAGATCGTGCTACTGCGCTCCAGCCTGGGACAGAATCAGACTCCATCTCAAGGAAAAAACAAACAAACAAACAAACCAGCAACAGACTAATGAAAATACGGAACATCTATTTATACCTAAGCAGGCATTACACATCAATGCAAAAAGGATAGAGAATTCAATAAGTGCTGTTGAATCAATCAGCTATCCAACAGGAAAAGGTAAATTGGATTGCTCCCTTACACATCAAAAATCTATTCTAGATGAATTAAAGACAACATTAAAAAGCAAAACTATGAAAAAAATTGGAAGACCATTAGGAAAATATATTTATGACCTCAAGGTAGGTATAGATATTTTAAACAAGTCACAAAAAGCACTAACTATAAAGAAAAATAATTGATCAGGCCCAGCGGCTCACGCCTGTAATCCCAGCACTTTGGGAGGGTGATGCCGGTGGATCACCAGAGGTCAGGAGTTCGAGACCAGCCTGGCCAATATGGTGAAACCCCATCTCTGCCAAAAGTACAAAAATTAGCCGGGCACGGTGGCACATGTCTGTAATCCTAGCTACTCAGAAGGCTGAGGCAGGAGAATTGCTCAAACCTGGGAGTTGGAGGTTGCAATGAGCTGATTGTGCCATTGCACCCCAGCCTGGGTGAGAGCGTGAGACTCCTTCACACACACAAAAAGAAAGTTCAGGAGTTTATTAGCATTGCAAGTTTTCTTAGAAAAAATATTCCTGATAGGATGTGGTGCCTTCACAATTTAAAATATACTCATTTCGTATTCCTCAACAGTACAACTGCTAAAATGCCACCACCTTCCAGATGCAGCAAAAACTAGTTATCAATCCAAATGATGTGCTTAGAGATCCACTTGGTTAGGTTTTGGTTTTGTTCTCACTCTATCGCCCAGGCTGGAGTGCAGTGGCACGATCTCAGTATATAGAAAGCATATCATATACTATACACCATACAATTTCACTTTTATGAAGTATAAAATAGGCAAAACTGAAGGAATACGTTGCTTGGGAGTGTGTACTTGTCACATAAAACAAAAGAAGAGGGGGGACAGTTGACATGACATTCAGGAAAGAGGAGGAATGGAAGGGGCTTAGAATCACAGTGTTTCTGTGGCTGACTTAGACCTGTCTCTAAGGCCGCGCACGGTGGCTCACGCCTGTAGTTCCAGCACTTTGGGAGGCTGAGGCAGGAGGATCGCTTGAGCCTGGGAATTGGGGACCAGCTTGCCCTGTGCAACATAGAGAGATTCTGTCTCTTTTTTTGTTGTTGTTCTTTTCTAGAGAGACCCTGTCTCTACAAAAAATTAACCAGGCATGGTTGTGTGCGCCTGTGGTCCCAGCTACTTGGGAGGCTGAGGTGGGAGGATCACTTGAGCCAGGGAGCTAGAGGCTGTAGTGAGCTGTGGCAGCAGCACTACACTCCAGTCTGGGTGGCAGAGAAGACCCTGTCACACACACACACACACACACAAAGCCGGGCGCGGTGGCTCAAGTCTGTAATCCCAGCACTTTGGGAGGCCGAGGCGGATGGATCACGAGGTCAAGAGATCGAGACCGTCCTGGTCAACATGGTGAAACCCCGTCTCTACTAAAAATACAAAAAATTAGCTGGGCGTGGTGGCGCGTGCCTGTAATCCCAGCTACTCAGGAGGCTGAGGCAGGAGAATTGCCTGAACCCAGGAGGCGGAGGTTGCGGTGAGCCGAGATGGCATCATTGCACTCCAGCCTGGGTAACAAGAGCGAAACTCCGTCTCAAAAAAAAAAAAAAAAAAAGATATGCAACTCTTAGTATTCTAACAGATACTAAAAGTATCTGTTTCTTAGGCACAAGTTATGCAAGTATAGGAGTCATTATGATTTTTTTAAACTGATATCTATACAATTATATAAAAGAGAAGGAGAAACTGTAAGACTGAGCGGGGCAGAGAGACAGGGAAAAGAGAGAGAAAAGGAGAGAGACTTTTCACATGCTGAGCTGCTTTTTTTGTGTGGCAGGGTCTGGCTTTGTCACCCAGGGTGGAGTGCAGTGGCATGATCTTGGCTCACTGCAACCTCTGCCTTCCAGGCTCAAACCAGTCTCCTGCCTTGGCCTCCCAGTAGCTGGGACTACAGGTGTGTGCCACCACACATGGCTAATTTTTGTGTTTTTTGTAGAGATGGCGGGGCGGGGGTGGTTTCACCATTTGGCCCAGTCTAGTCTCAAACTCCTGGGCTCAAGCAATTCTCCTGTCTTGGCCGCCCAAAGTGCTGGGATTCCAGACATGAGCCCCCCTCCTCCCATGCCTAGCCTCAGGCATTCTGGTCTTGTGAGATCCTGGTGTCTTTATCATAAAATGTCCTTCTTTCTTCACTAACAATATGTGCTGAGTTGTGCTGAAGCAGCTTTCTGCTTCCACCCAATTCATCTGTTGAAATCCTAACCCCCAGTATCTCGAATGTGACTATATTTGGATATACGGTCTTTAAAGAGGTAATTAAGTTAAAATGAGGTCATTCAGGCAGACCGTAATCTAATATGACTGGTGTCCTTATAAGAAGCGATTAGGACACAGACACACACAGAGGGATGACCCTGTGAAGACACAAGGGGAAGACAGCCATTAATTTCTGTGTCACTGTTTCTGTGGCCACAGCCACCCAGTCTGTGGCACTTTGCAACAGCAGCCCTAACAATCTAACACAAGTAGACTAAGCTCTGTTCTGTGACTGTTCTTTCTTTTCTGCAGAGTTTTTTCTGTCTGCCTGCTGTACACTTTAATCTCCAGTGTTAGCCATCGCGCCTTCTCTCCCCTGTCTGGCTCGCCATCCCCAGCTCATGCTTTCAGAGTCAGCATTGTGATTCTACCTCCAGGAGAACTTTATTTATTTTTTATTTTATTTATTTATTTATTTATTTATTTATTTAAGACGGGGGTTTCACCATGTTGGTCAGGCTGGTCTTGAACTCCCAACCTCAGGTGATCCACCCGCCTTGGCCTCCAAAGTGCTTGGATTACAGGCATGGGCCACCATGCCCGGCCGAGGAGAACTTTTTAAAACTGGGTATCACCAGGCACGGTGGCTCACGCCTGTAATCCCAGCACTTTGGGAAGCTGAGGTGGACAGACCACAAGGTTCGAGGAGTTCTAGACCAGCCTGACTAACATGGTGATACCCATTCTCTACTAAAAATGCATAAACTAGCCGAGCTTGGTGGCATATGCCTGTAATCTCAGCTACTCAGGAGGCTGAGTCAGGGGAACTACTTGAACCCGGCAGGCAGATGTTGCAGTGAGCTGAGATCATGCTGTTGCATTCCAGACTGGGCGACAGAGTGAGACTCTGTCTCACGAATAATAATAATAAAGTAAATAAGTAGCCAGGTGCAATGTCTCATGCCTGTAATCCAAGCACTTTGGGAGGCGGAGGCAGGCGGATTACTTGAGGTCTGGAGTTCAAGACCAGACTGACCAATATGGAGAAACCCCATCTCTACTAAAAAAAAAAAAAAAAAAAAAAAATGGCTAGGCATGGTGGCACATGCCTATAATCCCAGCAGGAAGCTGAGGCAGGAGAATCGTTTGATCGCTTGAACCTGGGAGGTAGAGGTTGCAGTGAGCCAAGATCGTGCCATTGCACTCCAGTCTGGACAACAAAAGTGAAACTCCGTCTCAAATAAATAAATAAAAAGTAAATAAATAAAATAAAACTGGATATCATAGCTGGGCACAGTGGTTCACACCTGCAATCCCAGAACTTTGGGAGGCCGAGGCTGGTGGATCATCTGAGGTTGGGAGTTCGAGACCCACCTGACCAACATGGAGAAACCCTGTCCCTACTAAAAATACAAAATTAGCTGGGCATGGTGGTGCATGCCCATAACCCCAGTTACCCAGAAGACTGAGGCAGAAGAATTGCTTGAACCCAGGAGGCTGATGTTTTGGTGAGCCAAGATCACACTATTGCATTCCATCCTGGGCAACAAGAGTGAAACTCTGTCTCAAATTAAAAAAGAAATACTTCCAGACAATCCAAGGACCACTGCAGATTGCAACCATTTGTTGTGTCTCTCTGTTCCCTAGAGTGTGAGCTCCTTGAGGGCAGAGTGACATTTATTTTTGCAGTCTCAGCAGGTGAGTGGCTGGTGCACAGTAGGGCATCCGTGGCTGCTTGATGGGTGCAGGCAACCATACAATGCAGACCTCAGCCAGAGAAGGCAGTTCCAGGCCAGGCACGGTGGCTCACACCTGTAATCTCAGCACTTTGGGAGGCCAAGGTGGGTGGATCACCTGAGGTCAGGAGTTTGAGACCAGCCTGGCCAACATAGTGAAACCCTGTCTCCATTAAAAATACAAAAATTAGCTGGACATAGTAGCAGGCACTTGTAGTGCCGTCTACTTGGAAGGCTGAGGCAGGAGAATTGCTTGAACCCAGGAGGTGGAGATTGCAGTGAGTCGAGATTGCACCATGGTCCTCCAGCCTGGGTGACAGAGCAAGACTGTCTCAAAAAAAAAAAAAAAGAAAAAGAAAATATCGCCGGGCGCGGTGGCTCAAGCCTGTAATCCCAGTACTTTGGGAGGCCGAGGCGGGTGGATCACGAGGTCGAGAGGTCGAGACCATCCCGGTCAACATGGTGAAACCCCGTCTCTACTAAAAATACAAAAAATTAGCTGGGCATGGTGGTGCGTGCCTGTAATCCCAGCTACTCAGGAGGCTGGGGCAGGAGAATTGCCTGAACCCAGGAGGCGGAGGTTGCGGTGAGCCGAGATCGAGCCATTGCACTCCAGCCTGGGTAACAAGAGCGAAACTCCGTCTCAAAAAAAAAAAAAAAAAAAGAAAATATCAAGACTGGCTGCAATGGCTCCCACATGGAATCCCAGCACTTTGGGAGGACCAGGCAGGAGGATGGCTTGAGCCCAGGAGTTTAAGACCAGCCTGGGAAACACAGCAAGGCCCCCATCTCTATAAAAAATGGTAAAATTAGCGGGGTGTGGTGGTGTGAGCCTGTGGTCCCAGATGCTCAGGAGGCTGAAGTGGGAGGATGGCTTGAGGCCACAATGAGGTATGACTGCTACTGCACTCCAGCCTGGGCAACAGAGCAAGACCTGTCTCAAAAAACAATCTCTCTCTCTCTCTTTATATTTAATACATATATGTATATCAGACAGTAGTATGTGTGCGCAGTGCAAATGATTAACAAGGTTGTGGGGCGAGGCAGTGGTACGGATTCCTTTAGAGTGAGTGAGTGGTCAGGGAAGCCCCATCTGAGGAGCCAACAAGTGCACTGAGACCTAATGATGAGCAGAGAAGCAGGTGTGTTTGGAAAATCTTTGGGAAGAACACTCTCAATAGAGTCAATAGAAAGTGGCCGGGCTCGGTGGCTCAGGCTTGTAATCCCAGCACTTTGGGAGGCCGAGGTGGGCGGATCACAAGGCCAGGAGATTGAGACCATCCTGGCCAACAATGGTAAAACCCCCATCTCTACTAAAAATACAAAAATTATCTGGGTGTGGTGGCGGGAGGCCAAGGCAGGGGAATCATTTGAACCCGGGAGGCGGAGGTTGCAGTGAGCCATTGCACTCCAGCCTGGTGACAGAGCAAGACTTGGTCAAAAGAAAGAAAGAAAGAAAAAGAAAAGAGGCTGGCTGGGTGCAGTGTCACGCCTGTAATTATAGCACTTTGGGAGGCTGAGGCAGGTGGATCACTTGAGATCAGGAGTTTAAGATCAGCTTGGCCAATGTGGTGAAACTGTATCTCTACTAAAAATGCCAAAAAAATTAGCCAGGCAAGGTGACATACACCTGTAGTCCCAGCTACTTGGGAGGCTGAGGCAGGAGAATCACTTGAACCTGAGAGGTGGAGGTTGCAGTGAGCTGCAGGGAGCCAAGATCGTGCCACTGCACTCCCGCCTGGGCGACAGAGCGAGACTCCATCTGAAAGAAAAAAAAAAAAAAATAGAAAGTAAGTACAGAGGTCCAAGGGTGAATAGAGGAACAGAAGCGGGAGAAGTGGGCAGGGAATAAATATGGAGAAGGCAGGGACCAGAGTGCACACGGTCTCTGGGAAGCTGCAAAGCTTTTATTCTGAATGTGGTGGAAAGCCACCTAGAGCCTTCAGAAGAGGAATGATCAAGATGGAGAGGGTGGTGCTTGCAAAGAACCTGGAGAGAACTTGGCAGATTCAGGGAAGGTTTGCAGAGGGAGTCAGTGAAGCCTGAGGACACGGGGAAGGGAAGACTTGCTGATTTTCAGGTTTATGGCTTAAGCAGCTGAAGGAACAGTGGGGCTGTCTACTGAGGTTCAGAAGCCTGGGGGAAGTGAGTGGATGGGTTATCAGGGGGTCTCCTTCTGCATGTTCAACTTTAAACGCCTTTTCTGCATCCAGAAGTCAGGAGTAGATAGAGAGAGGAACCTGGGATTCAGAGAGAAAGTGAGGGCTAGGTAACTATGCCCCTCCCTCTGTCTGCCATGGACCTGTCTCTCTAGCAGAGACAAAGGCGTGGGTGCTGTTTAAGCCCTTGTGACTTGGGGGGTTATCTAGGCAGCCAGGAGATGTGGAGGAGACAATGGGGCTGGGGGAGACCTTCACAGTTTTGCTCTAAATGAGATAATGACGAAGGTAATGGCGCTGATCCTTGTGGCACTCCAAAATGTATTGACACATCAGATTCCAGACATCCAGCCACGGTGAAGGAAAATGAGTAGGCAGGAAAGTAGGAGAAAGATTGAGGAGTGTGATATGATGGAAGCCAAGAGATGAAGAGATGCTTTAAGACGGGGGGAAACAGGCTGGGCATGGTGGCTCCTGCCTGTAATCCCAGCACTTTGGGAGCCCAAGGCAGGTAATCACTTGAGCTTAAGAGTTCGAGATCAGCCTGGCCAACATGGCAAAACCCCATCTCTACTAAAAATACAAAAATTAAAAAGAAAAAAAATACAGAAAGTAGCCAGGTGTGGTGGCACATGCCTGTAATCCCAGCTACTCAGGAGGCTGAGGCACGAGAATCACTTGAAACTGGTCGGTGGTTACAGTGAGCTGAGATCGTGCCACTGCACACCAGCTTGGGCAACAGAGCGAGACCCTGTGTCAATAAATAAAAAAGAGGAAAAATAAAGAGTAACAAAAAAAAGGGAGCATTTTCTGGAGGAGGTGAAGGGAAGGTGTTTGGATTTTTCTTGTTGTTATCTTTCAATCCATGAGATTTTAGAACTTGTTTGTATACTAATGGGAATAATTCAATAGAGTGAAATGTTGGCTGGGAGCGGTGGCTCACAACTGTAATCCCAGCACTTTGGGAGGCCAAGGCAGGCAGATCGCTTGAGACTAGGAGTTTGAGACTAGCCTGACCAACATGGTGAAACCCTGGGTCTACTGAAAATACAAAAATTAGCCGGGTGTGGTGGCGGGCACTTGTAACCCCAGCTACTCAGGAGGCTGAGGCATGAGAATCGCTTGAAGCCGGGAGGTAGAGGCTGTAGTGAGCTGAGATCACATCACTGCTCTCCAGCCTGGGTGACAGAGCAAGACTGTGTCTCCACACAAAAAGAGAAACAAAACAGTGAAATGTTGATGAAAAATTCGGGGACTAAAATTCTTGAGACCAGAGGAGATAAGAGGCTGGGCACGATGGCTCATCCCTGTAATCTTGTAAGCCCAACGCTTTGGGAGGCTGAGGTGGGAGGATTACTTGGACCCAGAAGTTTGAGACCAGCCTGGGCAACATAGTGAGACTGCATCTCTACAAAATATACCAAAAGGCAGGGCGCGGAGGCTCACATCTGAAATCCCAGCACTTTGGGAGGTCGACGCGGCAGGTCCCCTGAGGTCGGGAGTTTGAGACCAGCCTGAACAACATAGAGAAATCCCATCTCTATTAAAAATACAAAATTAGCTGGGCATGGTGGCTCTTGCCTGTAATCCCAGCTGCTTGGGAGGCTGAGGCAGGAGAATTACTTGAACCTCGGAGGCGGAGGTTGCAGTGAGTGGAGTTGCGCCATTGCACTCCAGCCTGGTCAACTTCGTCTAAAAATACAAAACAAAACAAAAGTTAGCCAGGCATGGTGTCACCCACCTTAGTCCTAGCGACTCAGGAGGCTAAGGTGGGTAGATCGCCTGAGCCCAGGAGGTCAAGGCTTCAGTGAGCTCTGATCATACCACTGCACTCCAGCATGGGTAACAGCAAGACTTTGTCTTCCCACACCCTCCCCTCCCCAAAAAGTGATAAAAAACAGAATTTGAGTTACTGTCAACAGAGTGTTGCCAACATTTTATTTTAGAAAAAAAAAAAAAAATCTAGGTTCTTCGGTAACTCTGGAATGCAGAATAAATATTAATAAAAGTAGCAATGACCACAGTGCAGTAACAGACAGTGCTTAATAAAAATGGTTATAAGTCAGGTTAATGGTTCTAAGTCTGCCGCTTTATTTATCACTCGGACAACACCCAGATGAGAGGAAATTACTATTTTTACAGATTCTTGCAATTGAGGACATTGAGCCTTAGCATGTCTAATTTACTCGTGATCAACAGATAAGAGACCTAGGATCGCCGGGCACAGTGGCTCACACCTGTAATCCCAGCACTTTGGGAGGCCGAGGCGGGTGGATCACGAGGTCAAGAGATCGAGACCATCCTGGTCAACATGGTGAAACCCCGTCTCTACTAAAAATACAAAAAATTAGCTGGGCATGGTGGCGCGTGCCTGTCATCCCAGGTACTCAGGAGGCTGAGGCAGGAGAATTGCCTGAACCCAGGGGGCGGAGGTTGCGGTGAGCCGAGATCGCGCCATTGCACTCCAGCCTGGGTAACAAGAGCGAAACTCCGTCTCAAAAAAAAAACAAAAAAAGAGAGACCTAGGATTTCAATTCTGTCTGGTGGGTGCCAAGGTGCTACGATTGCCCAACGATGCGCAGACTCAGATTTCGCAAGCCCCCATCCCAACGCCTCTCCACCCTGTTTCCCACAACCCCACAGGTCCTGGGCTCCTACCAGAGAACCTCTTGGCTATGTTGCATCTGATGGTTGCCAAGATACTAGTAACCTGTCACACTGTTCTGTCTAGAAGCTGCTTCATTTTTTCCCCATTTGAAATTATTAAGTTTTTTTCTCCCAGGACTAAAATAGTCACCATTGTTAATGCAAAGCAGTATTTTCTCATACCAACCATTGCCTGAAAACAAAAAGTCCCATGGGAATAGATGTGATCTGTTCAGGACAAGTTCTAGCAAGCTGTGTTTAAGGTTTTTATATTTTCTGAAGACTCTTTATTTAGAGTTCATAAATAACTGTGTGTGTTTGTATTGTGATCTGCTTGAGAACTAAAAATGTGTGGGGCTTTTTAATTTTTTTTTTTTTACTACTTTTTATTTCCTTTGTAATTCTCTAAGAGCTTGATATCCAGAAAAGATGCTCAATAGTGGAATTATTGCCTGGGTGATGGAAAGTGTTTATGGAAAGCTAAGACTGTTACTGAGTTTTCCTCCTATCTAGGTCATGAAGAGCTCCAGGGAATGAGAACTTACTAGCTTGGACCCTTGACTGAAAAAGCCTTCCTTACATTTTTAATATCAACCTGGAGAATGAGCCATTGCCAAGCTTTAAAAAATAAGCTATTCTGGCTGGGCATGGTGGCTCACGCCTGTAATCCTAGCACTTTGGGAAGCCGAGGTGGGTGGATCACCTGAGGTCAGGAGTTCAAGACCAGCCTGGCCATCAGAGTGAAACCCTATCTTTTATTTAAAAAAAAAAAAAAAAAAAAAAAAAAAGCTATTCAAGCTATTCTTTGTGCCTGTATGCCATGTAAGAGGCCCTCATTGTCTGAGGATAGAAAGCCACTTTCCTGGAATCCACTTCCAGTGGCGAGTAAAATTTCATGTGAATTTATTTTTTAAATATTTGATTGAACTTTATATAAGAAAATGAAATGAAAAATGTGAAAAACTTTAAAATTTATGTTTAGGAAGATTGAGGTTATGTGTTATAAAGACGAACTAAGTCTTTTTCTTTTCTTGCTCTCACCCAGGCTGGAGTGCAGTGGCATGATGTTGGCTCACTACAGCCTCAAATTCCCAGGCTTCTGGGCTCAGGGGATCCCACCGCTTCAGCCTCCCGAGTACCTGGGGCTACAAGCATGGGCCACCACAGCTTGCTAATTATTTTTTTATTTTTATTTTTATTTTTTGAGACAGAGTCTTGCTCTGTCACCCAGGCTGGAGTGCAGTGGTAAAATCTCGGCTCACTGCAGCCTCTGCCTCCTGGGTTCCAGCGATTCTCCTGCCTCAGCCTCCTGAGTAGCTGGGATTACAGGCGCATGTCACCATGCCTGGCTAATTTTTGTATTTTTAGTAGAAATAGGGTTTCACCATATTGGCCAGGTTGGTCTCGAACTGCCTCCCAAAGTGCTGGGATTACAGGTGTGAGTCACCGTGCCCAGCTTGTTTTGTTTTTATTTTGAGATAGAGTTTCACAACGTTGTCCAGGCCTCCTTTGGGAGGACAAGGTGGGCATATCATGAGGTCAAGAGTTCAAAAGCAGCCTGGTCAACATGGTGAAGCCCCTGACTCTACTAGGAATACGAAAAAAAAAAAAAAAATTAGCTGGTCATGGTGGTGCATGCCTGTAATCCCAGTTACTTGGGAGGCTGAGGCAGGAAAATCACTTGTACCCAAGAGGATGAGGTTGCAGAGATCGTGCCATTGCACTCTAGCCTGGGTGATAGAGCAAGACTCCATCTAAAAAAAAAAAAAAAAAAAGAAAAGAAAAAAGAAAATTAGCTGGGGGTGGTAGTGTATGCCTGTAATCCCAGCTACTCTGGAGGCTGAGGCAGGAGAATTGCTTGAACCCGGGAGGCAGAGGTTGCGATGAGCCAAAATTATGCCACTGCACTTCAGCCTGGGCGGTAGAGGAGATTCCGTCTCAAAAAAAAAAAAAAAAAAAAAGAACAATAAAATGAAGAAAAGTAGCTCACATAAAAAGAAATTTATTTCAATGTTAGAATAGACTAAGTCTTGAAATAAACCAAGAATGCATGAATTACTTATTTGGAGAGGGGAGGAACTTTTTTGACACAATCGTATATCTGATTTTTGCTTCACGGTTGATCTTACAGTCTCATCATAAAAAGAATTGTTTTTTTTTTTTTTTTTTTTTTTGAGACGGAGTTTCGCTCTTGTTACCCAGGCTGGAGTGCAATGGCGCGATCTTGGCTCACTGCAACCTCCGCCTCCTGGGTTCAGGCAATTCTCCTGCCTCAGCCTCCTGAGTAGCTGGGATTACAGGCAGGTGCCACCACGCCCAGCTAATTTTTTGTATTTTTAGTAGAGACGGGGTTTCACCATGTTGACCAGGATGGTCTCGATCTCTCGACCTTGTGATCCACCCTCCTCGGCCTCCCTAAGTGCTGGGATTACAGGTTTGAGCCACCGCGCCCGGCTCCTCTTTTTTTTTGAGACAGAGTCTGGCTCTGCCACCCAGGCTGGAGTGCTGTGGCTCCGTCTTGGCTCACTGCCACCTCCCCTTCCTAGGTTCAAGCGATTCTCCTGCCTTAGCCTCCCTAGTAGCTGGAATTAAAGGCATGTGCCACCACGCCCAGCTAATTTTTTGGTATTTTTAGTAAAGATGGGATTTCAGCCGGGTGTGGTGGCTCACGCCTATAATTCCAGCACTTTGGGAGGCCAAGGCGGGTGGATCACCTGAGGTCGGGAGTTCCAGACCAGTCTGACCAACATGGAGAAACCCCGTCTCTACTAAAAATACAAAATTAGCCGGGTGTGGTAGCACATGCCTATAATCCCAGCTACTCAGGAGGCTGAGGCAGGAGAATCGCTTGAACTCAGGAGGCGGAGGTTGTGGTGAGCCGAGATCGTGCCATTGCACTCCAGCCTGGGTGACAAAAACAAAACTCTGTCTCAAAAAAAAAAAAAAAAAAAAAGATGGAGTTTCACCATGTTGGCCAGGCTGGTCTCAAACTCCTGACCTCAGGGGATTTACCCACTTTGGCCTCCCAAAGTTCTGAGATTACAGGCGTGAGCCACCACGCCCAGCCTCCCTTCTCTTCTCCATCCTCTGACTTCGCCGATAAGCAATAGGGAAAGAGGATAAAAGAGAAAGAAGACCAGACCACAGCACCTGCAGGAAAGGAAACATCTTGTCTTTGAACCAAGGGTGAGTTGATGAATAAAATGTGGAACCCGATTTTTGATTTGACACTGTATTTTGTGATTGCCGGACAGTCTTCTGAGCAAGAAAATGGAGGGAACTGCCAAGTTCCCAGCCAAGGGCAGAGAAAAAGTTCCCCACTGAATAAACTTTTGTTGTTGTTGTTTGTTTTGAGATGAGAGTCTCGCTCTGTCACCCAGGCTGGAGTGCAGTGCTGTGATCTCGGCTCACTGCAACCTCCACCACCTGAGGTCAAGCAATTCTCCTGGCTCTGCCTCCTGAGTAGGTGGGGCTACAGGTGCATGCCACCACACCTGGCTAATTATATATTTTTAGTAGAGATGGGGTTTCGACATGTTATCCAGGCTGGTCTTGAACTCCTGACCTCAGATGATCCACCTACCTCTGCCTCTCAAAGTATTGGAATTACAAGCATGAGCCACTGCACCCAGGTTCCACTGAATACACTTTAAAAAGGCAGAGGGAAAGAAAAAGTGGAGTTTCTGTGACATTTCCCTGTTGGGCTTAATGGAAAGTCTAAGTTCATAAACAAAGGAAGATGTCTAGAAACAGGATGTAGCAAACTCTGGATATCTCTCGTGGGGGGCAAGGGGTGGGGTGGATGGGTGTTATTCACTTTCTCGCTCTCTCTTTTTTTTTCTAATTTTTATTTTCTATTTTTGAGACAGAGTCTCAAACTTCTGACCTCAGGTAATCTACCCACTTCGGCCTCCCAAAGTGCTGGGATCACAGGCGTGAGCCACCATACCCACCCGTTTTTCCTTGTATCTATTTACATTATGTCTGAATTGTGTTAACAGCGCACATTCACTTTTGTAATCAGAAAAACCACGATGATAAACATGCCCCTCTAAAAAATATTAGTGAAAAAAAATCACTGGCCTTGATATTTTAAAGACATTTGTAAAATATTAGAAAGAGGGCAAGCTGAAAATTGAAATAGGAATCATCATCACTGACATTTATAGAATGTATTACATTTAACAAAACATTTTTGTTTAGGAATCTTATTCCTCACTTTGGGAGGCTGAAGTGGGAGGATCACTTGAGCCCAGTAGTTTAAGATCAGCCTGGGCAACATAGTGAGACCCTCTCTCTACAAAATGTTAAAAAACTAACTGGGTGTGGTGGTGTGCACTTGCAGTCCCAGCTACCTTTGAGGCTGGGGTGGAAGGATTGCTTGAGTCCAGGAGGTGTAGGCTGCAATGAACCATGATTATGCCACTGACCTCCAGCCTAGGTGACAGAACAAGACCCTGTTTAAAAAAAAAAAAAAAAAATGAAACAGGGCTGGGCACAGTGGCTCATGCCTGTAATTCCAGCACTTTGGGAGGCTGGGGTGGGTGGGTCAGGAGTTTGAGATCAGCCTGGCCAACATGGCGAAACCCCGTCTCTACTAAAAATACAAAAATTAGCTGGGCATGGTGGGGTGTGCCTGTAATCCCAGCTATTCCAGAGGCTGAGGCAGGAGAATCGCTTGAAACCCCAGAAGGCGGAGGTTGCAGTGAGCCCAGATTTCGCCACTGCACTCCAGCCCTGGTGAAAGAGTGAAATTCTGGCTGGGCACAGTGACTCATGCCTGTAATCCCAGCATTTGGGAGGCCAAGGCGGACAGATAACCTGAAGTCAGGAGTTTGAGACAAGTCTGACCAACATGGAGAAACCCCGTCTCTACCAAAAATACAAAATTAGCCAGGTGTGGTGGCACACACACCTGTAATCCCAGCTACGTGGGAGGCTGAGGCAGGAGAATCGCTTGAACCCGGGAAGTAGAGGTTGTGGTGAGCTGAGATCATGCCATTGCACTCCAGACTGGGCAGCAAGAACAAAACTGTCTCAAAAAACCCCGCAAAATTCTGTCAAACAAACAAAAAACACCTCATTTGATTGTTTCAGCAATCCTGGAGTTACGCACTTGAGTTTTTCACATTGTACAGATGTAGAAACAGAGTGTCATAATTATTGGTTACTTAACGTGGCCAACCACACTGCCAGTGGAGTCAAGGCTCAAATTCACATCTTCTGCATTTAAATCTCCTATCCTTTCCATTTCACAATACAGAGAGCGTTCTACAAGGATATTTAGTTGTCAGAAAATATCCTCCCACCCACTCTCAATGGATGCAAAGATCCCCTCCTGCACATGATGCAATAAAGCCATGCAATTACAGTCTGCGATAACAGTGTTCTTCCGAACTATATTCCACATTCCCTTCTCAACTGTGGAATCGTCACGTATTTAACACCGTTTTTCTTATCTTAAAACTGCTACTCCTAAGCCAGGTGTGGGGCCTCATGCCTTGTAATCCCAGCACTTAGGGAGGTCGAGGCAGGCGGATCACTTGAGGTCAGGAAGTTCTAGGCCAGCCTGGCCAATATAGTGAAATGCTGACTCTACTAAAAATACAAAAATTAGTGGAGCGTAATGGCGTGCATCTGTGATCCCTCTATTTAGGAAGCTGAGGCATGGGAATCACTTGAACCCAGGAGGCAGAGGTTGCAGCGAGCTGAAATCATGCCACTGCACTGCAGCCCAGGTGATAGAGCCAGACTTCATCCAAAAAACCAAAACCAAAAACAACAAAAAGTCCTGATACTGAGTTCCATACCCGCCAGTGACCCTGTAATTTTCCTGTTATCACAGTATTGAACTTTAGTTTTGTTTGCTGTCTTCTTCTCATTTTATTCTATATCTGGTCATTTTATAGTCTTGTCTTTTTCTTTCTTTCTTTTTTGTTTTTGTTTTTGTTTTTGTTTTTGAGACAGAGTTTCATTTTGTCACCCAGGCTAGAGTGCAGTGGCTCAATCTTGGCTGTAGTGGTGAATGAGGCGCTGCAGTCGGGTGATCTGAACTCCTCCCCCCGGGCCTGCCTACCGCACACTATGCCCTGCCTGCAGATGTCCTCACCTTGCTCTGGTTACCTGTGAAGCTGGACACTCACCCAGAAATGCTGCCAGTCATAATCGCCCAGAAAAATTTTGTTTCACACCACCATTAAAATCTCATGCTATGGCCTGGCACGGCGGCTCACACCTGTAATTCCAGCACTTTGGGAGGCTGAGGCAGGCGGATCACGAGGTCAAGAGTTCGAGACCAGCCTGGCCACCATGGTGAAACCTCGTCTCTATCGAAAACAATACCAAAATTAGCTAGCTAGGCATGGTGGCACACGCCTGTAATCCTAGCTACTTGGGAGGCTGAGGCAGAATTACTTGAACCCGGGAGGCAGAGGTTGCAATAAGCCAAGATGGCGCCACTGCACTCTAGCCTGGATGACAGAGTGAGACTCTGTCTCAAAAAACAACAACAACAACAAAAAAAAGTCATGCTACTGAACCTGTCTAGGTGGAGTCCAGTTTGTATCTAGACCCTTATCTGCAGAAGACTGTGGGAAATAGAGCATTAGCCTTCCAACCTCTGCAGCACAGGAAGACATGTCAGGAGACCACCCACTGACGTAGCTTCATTTTTAAATATTTATTATTATTTTTGAGGTAAGTTCTCACTTTGTCGCCTGGGCTGGAGTGTAGTGGAGCTATCTAAACTCACTGCAGCCTCGACCTCCCAGGCTCAAGTAACCCTCCCACCCCAGCCTCCCGAGTACTGGGACTATAGGTGCACGCCTCCACACCTGGCTGATTTTTGTATTTTTTGTAGAGATGGGGTTTTGCCATGTTACCCAGGCTGGGCAATGTAATCCTCCTGTGATCCACCCACCTTGGCCTCCTGAAGTGCTGGAATTACAGATGTGAGCAACCATGCCCAGCCTCCAGGGTTAGGACCCAGGATTAGGACTCTAGCTGTGGCCTGCAGTCTTTTTGACACTTTCTTAGAGGAACTCCTCAATCTGTTTGTAATCCATTTCCAGTCCTCTGCCCCAGGGAGTTTTCTAGTCTTTGTTCCCAGAGTAAACTACTTATTGTATTAGAGTGGCCTATTTACATCAATCTCCAGCCCCTCCTTGCAGGAAGAGGATATCCTGAGGGCAGATACTGTATCTTACCTTTTTATCACTATTAGTTAACCCAGTGCTTGACAAAATACTAATTACCCAGTAAAAGTTGAATGAGTGAGTGAAATTTCTGCAGAAGGCTGGAAGGTCTACAAGGATGCCTTGGAGGCATGTGAAATCAGGGGTCGTGCTGCCGTGGAAAACAGGCTTGAAGGTGGCTGAGGCACCAGAATCCCAGGTTAGGACCCAGGTATTCAGAGAGGACACCCGGGGAGGATGCGTGGCTTCAGGGCCACAGCTTACACACCCCAACTTATTTCCGACTCTGGGCAGCTTTAGGCCCCTGGGAAAGTTTCTGAGGGACTTGGGAGGAAGCAGGGTGCCCTCGTCTCTAGCTGTGGCCCGTGAGGTGGGTGAATAAGCCTGGGGTTCACCCTGGAGTTGGGGAGAAGATGAGTGTCCCAGCCTGGGGACACTGCAGCAGCGCAGTGGAGAGTGTGCCAGTGGCCATGCCAAGGAGGGCAGCAGAGTGAGCTGGAGGCCCCAGCAGCTAGGGGAGGGGAGCAGCTGTCCATTCAGGGGAAGCCCTGATGTCTCCAGCTTTAGCTGCAGGGGGCGGGCACTCCCCACCCTAGAATGTCTGCTTGTTACCATTCTATCAGGATGGTGAATTGGATGCCACCTTAGCTGATGTGACTATTTTCCAAGACACTTTCACAGTCCCGGTCTTGTACTCCAAAGCCTTCAAAGATCCTGTCTGAAAAACAGCGTAATTTGTGCACAAAAGGCCCACCACTATCAGGTCCCCAGATACACTTTTTTTTTTTTTTTTTTTTTTTTTTTTTTTTTTTTTAAGACAGCGTTTCACTGTGCTGCCCAGGCTGGAGCACAGTGGAATGATCTTGATGGCGGCTCACTGCAACCTCCCCCTCCAGGGTTCAAATGATTCTTCTGCCTCAGCCTCCCGAGTAGCTGCATTACAGACAAGCGCCACCATGGGCAGCTAATTTTTGTATTTTTTTAGTAGAGACAGGATTTCACCATGTTGGCCAGGCTGGTCTCAAACTCCTGGGCTCAAATGATCTGCCCACCTCAGCCTCCCAAAGTGCTGGGATGACAGGCGTGAGCCACCGTGCCCGGCCCTGTGATATATTTTTCACCCTTTCCCTCTGGCCACTCATTTCCAGGCATCCTCCACTTCCACAAGGCTTCCTCGTCGCCAGTGCTCCCGTTCCTGCTTCCCGCACTTGCTCTGTGGGACACCCCGCAGAGCCATCCTTTGGATGCAGGGAAGAAAGGCTATTGTTCTCAGCTCCAAACCACTGCTGGCTCACAAGATCCAGAGCAGCAAGGGGAGGTTGTGCTGGCAGGCACACATGCACACCCACACACATGCACGCATGCACACACACACGTGTGTACTCACATATACACGGACACGTGCAGACACTAGTGTGTCCGAAGCAAAGAGGGCCACACTCTTCACTTTCATGGCCACGTCACACATTGTATTCAGTGTTCCATTTGAAGCTTTTTGAGGTACTTCCCTCTGCACTAAGTGTTCTCTTGACATTCATTTTAACCTGATTTTAATTACACAAAACTAGAGGGGACCATGTAAGTCATTTTTCGGTATTCTAGGCCCCACGTCATACTAGGAATGACTCTAAGTTCAGTCATTCAGCATTTATTCAACACATGAATTAAGAACTTTTTACGTACTGATTTCTAGGGTCTCACTTTGAATATGATATTATAATGGCTTGATTCTAACTGGTAGACAAGTTTGAGACAGGTAGTGGCTCTCAAACTTCACTGTGAATTAGAGTCACCAGGAGGTCGTCTTAAAATATGGATGACCAGGCCAGGCACAATGGTTCATGCTTGTAATCACAGCATTTTGAGAAGCCATGGGGAATGATAGCTTGAGGCCAAGAGTTCAAGACCAGACTAGGTAATATAGTGAGATCCCCATCTTTTTTCTTTTTTTTTTCTTTTTCTTTTCTTTCTTTCTCTTTCTTTCCTTCCTTCCTTCCTTCCTTCTTTCCTTCTTTCTTTCTTTCTTTTTTTTTTGAGACGGAGTCTCACTCTGTCGCCAGGCTAGAGTGCAGTGGCACGATCTTGGCTCACTGCAACCTCCACCTTTGGGATTCAAGTGATTCTCCTGCCTCAGTCTCCCAAGAGCTGGGACTACAGGCGCACATCACCATGCCCAGCTAATTTTTTTTGTATTTTTAGTAGAGATGGGGTTTCACCATATTGGCCAGGATGGTCTCGATTTCTTGACCTCATGATCCACCTGCCTTGGCTTCCCAAAGTGCTGATAGCCACTGTGCTAGCCTAGATCCCGGTCTTTAAATTACAAAAAAAAAAAAAAAAAAAAAAAAAAAAAAAAAAAAAAAAAAAAAAAAAAAAAGGCTGGACGCAGTGGCTCATGCCTGTAATCCCAGCACTTTGGGAGGTTGAGGCAGGAGGACCACTTCACAACCAGTCAGGACAACATAGGAAGACCTTGTCTCTACAAAATCTATATAATTTTTTTTTTTTTAAAGATGGGGTTTCACCATATTGGTCAGGCTGGTCTCGAACTCCTGACCTCAGGTGATCCGCCCACCTCAGCCTCCCAAAGTGCTGGGATTACAGGCATGAGCCACCCTGCCTGGCTTATATATAATTTATTTTGAGACAGAGTCTTGCTGTGTTGCCAGGCTGGAGTGCAGTGGTTTGATCTCGGCTCACTGCAACCTCCAACTCCTGGGTTCAAGCAATTCTCCTGCCTCAGCATCCTGAGTAGCTATGACTACAGGTGCGGACCACCATGCCCAGCTAATTTTTGTATTTTTAGTAGGGATAGGGTTTTGCCATACTGGCCAGGATGGTCTTAATCTCTCGGCCTTGTGATCCATTCGCCTTGGCCTCCCAAAGGGCTGGGATTACAGGTGAGAGCCACCGCGCCCAGCCCTCTAGAAAAAATTTTTCAAAAAAATTATCCACGCACGGTGGAACAGACCTGTGGTCCTAGCTACCTGGGAGGCTGAGGCAGGAAGACTGCTTGAGGCCAGGAATTTGAGGCTGCAGTGAGCTATGACTTTGCCACTGCACTCCAGAGTGGGGTACACAGCAATACACGGCCTCCAACAACAACAATTATGACAACCACAGCAACGACAACAACAAAAGGTGCCTGTGGGTTCTGGATCGACGACTGCAGATCCTCCGCCTTGTACCACCCAGTAAACCTCCCCAGCTGGAACAAGTGTGTTACCTCTGCCACGACACTGAGCAAATTAAATTCCAAAGCACCAGCGGGGTGCGGTGGCTCACGCCTGTAATCCCAGCACTTTGGGAGGCTGAGGCAGGTGAATCACGAGGTCAGGAGTTTGAAACCGGCCTGGCCAACATGGCGAAACCCCATCTCTACTAAAAATACAAAAAATTAGCTAGGCATAGTGGTGGGTGCCTGTAATCCCAACTAGTCTGGAGGCAAAGGCAGCAGAATCACCTGAACTCAGGAGGCAGAGGTTGCAGTGAGCTGAGATCGCGCCACTGCGCTCCAGCCTGGGCGACAGCATGTGACTCCATCCTCCCCCGCCACACACACACACACACAAAAGAAATTCTAAAGCACCACAGAGAGTTTTTGAAAGTGAACTCCCGGCTTAACAGAGTAAGTTGACAGAGGAGGGAGGGATGAGTCAGCCATTTAAAATCAGGTACAGGGGATTAGTGGGAGTGGATGTGCACTGGTACAGCATACCAGAATTGTTACACTGCATGTCAGGGGCCTGGGGTCCTGGGCTTCATCTGAAGCAGCCTCAAAGCCACTCACCTCCTCTGACACCCACAGGTCTGGCTCTGGAGAGTCTACTGGGCAGAGGACGTTCCTGCTCCAGGTGAGTTGGAGGCAGTGCTGGAGAGGCTTGAGGCTGGAAACCAGATAGGGCTTTGGATCCTAGACTTGATTTCTTTCCACCTCACACTGACGCCAGTTAAAGCGTTGCTTTCTGTCTTCTCCTTCCCTTCTTTCCCGCTCCCGCTCCCCCCCTTCCCCCCTCCCCCCTTCCCCCCTCCCCTCCCCCCTCACCCTCCCCCCTCCTCCCCTCCCCTCCCCTCCCCTCCCCTCCCCTCCTCTCCCTTCCCCTTCTCTTCCCTTTCTTTTCTTTTCTTTTTTTTTTTTTTGAGATGGCTTTTTGCTCTGGTTGGGGCATGATCTTAGCTCACCTCAACCCCCGCCTCACAGGTTCAAGTGATTTTCTCTGGCCTCAGCCTCCTGACCGAGTAACAGTAACCGAGATTACAGGCATGCACCACCACACCCGGCTAATTTTTTTTTTTTTTTTTTTTTTTTTTTTTTTTTTTTAACTTCTAGTAGAGACAGGGGTTTTCCATGTTGGTCAGGTTTGGTCAGGCTGGTCTCGATTCTTTCATTTTGTTAGAGATGGGTCTCACTCTGTTGCCCAGGCTACACTGCAGTGTGCCATCATAACTCACTGCAGCCTTGAACTCCTGGGCTCAAGCAATCCTCCCATCTCAGCTTCTCCAGTAGCTGGGATTACAGGCTCCAGCTAAAGTATTTCTTTTACCCATCCTGCTTATTTCAGGATTTGAGAATTTGAGCCATTTAATCTTAAAGGGGTCATGTCAAAAATGCATATTATGTTCCAATGATCAATCTTAATGCATTTTTTCTCTTTTTTCTCTTTATTAAATCAAACTGCTTAGCTATATTTGTTAAATAGTCTTTAAAAGCTGGTTTGCATACACTTGTTGGAAATCCTTTAGAGCTGAGATTTATCTAAGTACTGGAGTGAGGCTTTATGTGAATTCATTTTATCATTTTTCTTTTAATCACCAAATATTAAGTGTTCTCTGGGTGCTTAAATGCTTCGTATCATTTCCTTGAGCTGCTTCCATTCTCACCTCATTTTCTCAAAGGTTTTTTTTTTTAACTATTTATTTTTATTTGAGATGGAGTCTCACTTTGTCACCCAGGCAGGAGTGTAATGGTGCAAGCTCAGCTCAATGCTGGAATTACAGGCGCCTGCCACCATACCCCGCTAATTTTTGTAATTTTTTTTTTTTTTTTTTTTTTTTTTTTTTTTTTTTTTTTTGAGACGGAGTTTCGCTCTTGTTACCCAGGCTGGAGTGCAATGGCGCGATCTCGGCTCACTGCAACCTCTGCCTCCTGGGTTCAGGCAATTCTCCTGCCTCAGCCTCCGGAGTAGCTGGGATTACAGGCACGCGCCACCATGCTCAGCTAATTTTTTGCACCATTAGTAGAGACGGGGTTTCACCATGTTGACCAGGATGGTCTCGATCTCTTGACCTCGTGATCCACCCACCTCGGCCTCCCAAAGTGCTGGGATTACAGGCTTGAGCCACCGCGCCCGGCAATTTTTTTTTTTTAAGACGGATTTTACTCTTGTTGCCCAGGCTGAAGTCCAATGGCACGATCTTGGCTCACAGCAACCTCTGCCTTCCAGGTTCAAGCAATTCTCCTGCCTCAGCCTCCCAAGTAGCTGGGATTACAGGCGCCCACCACCATGCCCAGCTAATTTTGTATTTTTAGTAGAGACCAGGTTTCTCCATGTTGGTCAGGCTGGTCTTGAACTCCCAACCTCAGATGATCTGCCCACCTTGGCCTCCCAAAGTGCTGAGATTACAGGCAGGAGACACCTTGCCCAGGCTTAATTTTTGTGTTTTAGTAGAGAAGGGGTTTTGTCATATTGGCCAGGCTGGTCTTGAACTCCTGACCTCAAGTGATCTGCCATCCTCAGCCTCCCGAAGTGCTGAGATTACAGGCATAAGCCACCACGCCCGGTCATTCTCAAAGGTTTTTAAAGGAGAGAAAGAGAGAGAGAGAAAAAAACTTTTCATACTTTTTTTCCCTCTTTTTATAGAGATAAGATCTCACTGTCTCCCAGGCTGGAGTGCAGCAGCTCAGTCATAGCTCACTGCAGCCTCCAACTCCTGAGCTCAAGCGATTCTCCTACCTTGGCCTCCCAGGTAGCTGGTACTACAGGCATGCACCATGAAGCTTGGCTAAATTTTTAACTTTCTGTAGAGATGTGGTCTCACTATGTTGCCCAGGTGCGTCCTGAACTTCTGGGCTCAAGTGATCCTCCTGCCTCTGCCTCTCAAGTAGCTGGGATTACAGGTGTGAGCCACCACCCTCAGCCAAATTGCAGTACCTTATGTTCCTGATGAAGCCATGTCTGCGTCAGAGGGAAGGCAGGATGGCCTTTTACCCATCAGAGAATCCTGGTTCAAATGCTGAAATTTCCCCAAACAGTAGCAATCTTACTACCTGCATTTTTGGTTTCCCCAGCAACCTAGAAGGCCAGCACTGTAAGCCTCACCAAGTAACTTGACTCTGAACTTCACTCTCAAAGATTAGGCTGAAAGAACTGGCATCTATATTTTGTTTTATTTTATTTTATTTTATTTTTCGAGATGGAGTTTCACTCTTGTTTTCCAGAGCAGAGTGCAATAGCATGATCTCAGTTTACTGCAACTTCTGCTTCCAGGTTCAAGCGATTCTTCTGTCTCAGCCTCCCAAGTAGCTGGGATTACAGGCATCTGCCACCACACCCAGCAAACTTTTTGTATTTTTAGTAAAGAGGAGGGTTCACCATGTTGGCCAGACTGGTCTCGATCTCCTGATCTCAGGTGATCCACCTGCCTCATCCTCCCAAAGTGCTGGGATTACAGGAATGAGCCACCGTGTCTGGCCGTATTTTATTTTTTGAGACAGGGTGTCACTCTGTTACCCAGACTGGAGTGCAGGGACACGATCATGGCTCACTGCAGCCTCAAACTCCTGGGTTCAAGTGATCCTTCTACCTCATCTGCCTGAGTAACTGAAACCACAGGTGTGTGCCACTATATCCAGCTTCTTTCTTTCTTTATTATTATTATTTTTTAGATAGAGTCATGCTTTTGTCCCCCAGGCTGGAGTGCATTGGCACAATCTCAGCTCACTGCAACCTCTGCCTCCTGGGTTCAAGCCATTTTCTGCCTGGCTAATTTTTTTTTTTAATTTATTTTTTTTTTTTAGATGGAGTCTTGCTCTGTAGCCCAGGCTGGAGTGCAGTGGTGCAGTCTCGGCTCACTGCAACCTCTGCCTCCTGGGTCCCAGTTCAAGCAATTCTCCTACTTCAGCCTCCCAAGTGGCTGGAATTACAGGCATGAGCCACCACACCCAGCTAATTTGTATTTTTTTAGGAGAGACGGGGTTTCATCATGTTGGCCACTCTGGTCTTGAACTCTTGACCTCGTGATCCGCCCGCCTCGGCCTCCCAAAGTGCTGGGATTATAGGTGTCAGCCACCATGCCTGGCCAATTTTTGTATTTTTTAGTAGAGATGGGGTTTCACCATGTTGGCCAGGCTGGTGTCGAACTTGTGACCTCAGGTGATCTGCCTGCTTCAGCCTCCCAAAGTGCTGGCATTACAGGCATGAGCCACTATGCCTGGCCAACCCAGCTAATTTTTAACTTTCATATAGATGAAGTCTTACTATGTTTCACAGGCTGGTCTGAAACTCCTGGGCTGAAGTGATCCTCCCACCTCAGCTTCCTAAAGTCTGCAACAGGCATGAGGCACCACTCCCAGCTAGAACTGGCATTTATAAAGTATCATCAGGAAGCACCTCTTCATACCACTGGACTCTCGGAATCCTGCCTCTAGTCAAGCTGGACTGACAGAAAGTGAGCAGCTTAGGTGGCTTTATTCCACTCTGCTGCAGATTTGTCTTTTAACAGAGTTGAATGTTAATATCACCAGCTCTGTCAGCCTCCACCTTGTTCTGCCAACTTTCACGGATTTCACAAGCTCCCCCATCTTCAGCTCTTCAACAAGCTCCCTCATTCCTCAGCTCTGGGAACTGGGAAGTGGAGAGATACTTGACTGGGGATTTGGCCTCTGTGTGGTGGTTGCCCTCTGCAGGGAACCTGGGTCTTTTTCGTTACTCTGAGGCTGGGCAACAGCAGGGCTTCTGGAAGTGGTGATCTCAGCCCGCACTCAAGCTTTTGCAAGTTGGCTCTCTCAGCAGGGCAGTGCTGACATACCTTCCAGCAGTGTCTGGGAACCCAAACAGAACAAAAATGCACAGAAGGGTCAAGCATTGGCTCACACCTGTAATGCCAGCACTTTGGGAGGCCGGGCCGAGGCGGGTGGATCATTTGAGGTCGGGAGTTTGAGACCAGTTTGGCCAACATGGTGAGATCCTGTCTCTACTAAAAATACAAAAATTAGCTGGGTGTGGTGGTGTGTGCCTGTAATCCCAGCTACTTCGGAGGCTGAGGCAGGAGAATCCCTTGAACCCAGGAGGCAGAGGTTGCAGTGAACTGAAATTGTGCTACTGCACTCCAGCCTAGACAACAGAGGATGACTCTGTTTCAAAAAATAAAAAGAAAAAAGCAGTGGATACTTTGGTGATGGGAGTTGATGGGCTGATGGACTGGTTGAGGGCTACAAAGTTTTTTTTTTTTTCATGAATTTTGACTCAGGACACCAAAGGCTCTGGCATCTAGAATTATGCAGTGTTAGTTTTTCGTCAATTACTAATATAAAGGGAATCACTGCATATAGACAAACTAGGTAGATTTAAATACAGCTGTAAGGCTTTATCTGGTTGGCTGAATCAGTGTTATTAATCCTTTGGATCATATTCTTTAAAAAACATCTAGATCCTTATTAAGTATTGAGTAGTGAAAGGAATTGATGTACATAAAATGGTACCCACATATCCTGATGTCATCTCTTTTATGAAAGCTTCTCCTCTCTCTAGTACTGCCATAAACACTTTGCTGACACTGAATATTTAATGTCTTGAATTATAGTTATTGGAGTAGGTTTCTTATTCTGACCTCTAGATTGTCCTTCTTTTACTCACCTTTATAATTCTGTAATATTTAGCCGGTGCTTCCCGCAGGGAAGGTCTTTACAAGCTGCATATGGAATCAAATTTAAGTGACTTGAGAACAAGCCTGAGAGTCAGGGCCGGCGTTTTTGGTTGTAGCCCTGGCCCAATCACGGGAAAGTTGTATCACCTGGCCAGCCATTTCTTTTTTTTTTTTTTTTTTTTTTTTTTTGAGGAGGAGTTTCGCTCTTGTTACCCAGGCTGGAGTGCAATGGCGCGATCTCGGCTCACCGCAACCTCCGCCTCCTGGGTTCAGGCAGTTCTCCTGCCTCAGCCTCCTGAGTAGCTGGGATTACAGGCACGTGCCACCATGCCCAGCTAATGTTTTGTATATTTAGTAGAGACGGGGTTTCACCATGTTGACCAGGATGGTCTCGATCTCTCGACCTCGGGATCCACCCGCCTCGGCCTCCCAAAGTGCTGGGATTACAGGCGTGAGCCACCGCGCCCGGCCTCCAGCCATTTCTTTGAGCCTTGGTCCTCTCTCTGCCTTATCTCTCCCTCCTCTGCTGTTGTCACCATTTGCTATCCTGTCCCAGACTTTGTTACCCTCTGCTTTCGTTTCAGTAACTGGTCTGTACTACACCATGCATTCCCATGTGGCAGTGTGTACTGTGTTTTGACACAGTATTTCATTTAATATTCATAATTTATGACTGGGTGCCGTGGCTCACACCTGTAATCCCAGCACTATGCGAGGCTGAAGCAGGAGAATCGCTTGAGGACAGGAGTTCAAGACCAGCTTGGGCCACACAGTGAGACCTTATCTTTACAAACAATTTAAAAATTAGCTGGGCATGGTGGTGCTTGCCTGTAGTCTTAGCTGCTGTGGAGGCTGAGGAAGGATTGTTTGAGCCTGGGAGGCAGCAGTGAGCTGAGATTGCACCACTGCCCTCCAGCCTGGACAATAGAGCTAGACTCTGTCTCAAAAACAAATAAACAAACAAAAAACAGACTGACTCATAACCTATGAGATCTATAAGATGGATATGGATATGATAAGCTCGACTTCTCTACTTTTCAGCTGATAAAACGGGCTGAAGAGTGAGTGTTGTGTCTAAGGCACTAGCAAATGGTCAAATATGGATCTGAACCTAGATGTGTATGATGTCCGATGCACTCTGGTTACCACTAAAAATGACTTTTGATTAGAATTATTTTCAGAAAGCCCCACTCTAAAATTATTATACTCAAACTAGTATACCCTCTGAACTAGTATAGCATATAAACTAGTAAACATTCTCTGCTGGGGGTGATGACTCACGCCTGCAGTCCCAGCACTTTGGGAGGCTGACCACTTGAGGTCAGGAGTCAGAGAACAGCCTGGCCAACATAGTGAAATCCCGCCTCCACTAAAAATACAAAAATTAACTAGGTGTGGTGGCGGGCACCTGTAATCCCAGCTACTCGGGAAGTGAGACAGGAGAACCGCTTACACCCGAAGGTGGAGATTGCAGTAAGCCAAGATCATGCCACTGCTCTCCAGCCTTGACAATAGAGTGAGACTTGGTTTCGAAAAGAAAAAAATAAATAAAACAAAACAAAATAAACTAGTATACACTCTCAACTAGTAGTATGCTTCCCCATGCATGAAAACAGAAACACCACCTATAATTATGAACAATTGTTGTTGTGGATCCAAGTATCTACGCAAAAAACAAAAAGCCCACAGCCACAGTTGTTGTCATCCTTGTCGCAAACTTAATTACTGGGTAGAAATGTCGAGTGCCGCAGCCAAACAGCAGTAGGAGGAGCCTTTCCTATGGCGGAGGGGAAGGAGGGAAACCTAGACTCTATTTCTGGGTCTGCCTCGAGCTTTCTCTGCCGCCTTGGGCAAGTGACTTCAGTTCTTGCTCAATGTCCTGGATTAAGATGGGGCTAACGCCACTGCACTGATTTGCTGGGACAGGTGGTGGAATGTGGGGGTCGGGGCTGGGAGAGGAGAGGAAGGGCAATGTTTCCTAGGGGAAACTGCACTGTAGCTGGGGCAGGAGTGTGGCAAGCGGACGAACCTCTTGTTTTAAAATTGGAGGTGGAGTGGGATGGACTGTCGATATGCAGCTCTCCCAGCTCTAAGTGCCCAAGTTCTGGGAGCTTGATTGCTTTCACGTCCCTGGCAAAAATGAATTTCACACAGTCTGGTACCAGCTTACCACGGCTGGCACTCTTTGCTGACATTTGCCATTCTTTAAACACAATGACATACGTTTATTAAGGAATCATAGTCCATAACTAAGACAAAGTGAGCTTCAGTTACGTTCCCTAACTCGGTCCACGTTCCTTTAAAACGTCTCAAGTCGCATGTCACTCATCGCGGAGTCGCAGCCTTCCCCGGGGTTCAGGAGTCTGCGTTCAGCGCAGGCACAGCGTGGGGATCCCCGCGTGCGGTTTCCCCGCGGCGTCGGAATAGACTGTTTTCGGATTCGCGTTAGGATTGCTTATGCTGCAGAATTTCAAAGAAATAAATGTATCAGAATTGCGATGCTTAAGCTCTAATCTATTTAAGCGGGTGGGTCAGCAGCGGGTCAACGGGAAACTTCAAGGTAAAGAGTGGCCTCGGGAAAAGGCCGGGTCGCTCACAGCTTCCCCACCGCCTCCCCAGAGCAGACGATTAATTTTCGTGTTTCAGGCAAAACCGCCGCTGCCCGGCCCTGCGACCGAGCTGGGGAGCGACGGGGGCAGAAACCCCGCCGAGCGAGCGGCGGGCTCGGGTCCCGGCGGGCGGAGGGGCTCGGGCTGGAGTCTCCGGGGCGGTGGAGGGGACTCGCCGCGCTGGGCATAAACTGCTTTCCCCCGAAGCGTCTGCACCCAAACCCTCTAGTCCGAGGAAGGGGATTAAAAGTGACAAAGGAAGAGGAAGGGGGGGCTCCGTGGAGACGTCTGGAGGCGTGGAAGGGGCGTCCCCGAGGAGGGGCGAGCGCAGCCCCGCAGGGTGCTGGGCGGGCGGTGAAGGGGACTGGGGGCGCCCGGGCCGGGGCTGGTGGGGGCCCACGGCCGCTTGCCCCGGCTGGCGGTGGGGCGAGGGGTCCCGCGCCCCCGGAGGGAGGTGGGAGGCGGGGGAGGGCGGCGGCGGGGGCGCGGGCCGCGGTCGTGCGCTCCGCCCCGCGCGGGGAGCCGGCCGCGCCTCCCCCTGCCGCGCCTCCCCTTGCCGCATGTGCGCGGTGTTGTGTGCCCGGCCCTGCTCCTCCCCCTCCCCTCCCCTCCCCTTCCCTCGCGCCGTCCCCTCCCCCAGCGGCCCCGAGCGAGCGCCAGCGCCACACAGCCCCGGGCCGCCGCCGAGCGCGCCGAGACGCCGAACAGGTGGCCGGAGGCTGCGGGCGCCGCGGCGGGGAGAGGCGAGGCGAGCCCCGGGCGAGGCGAGGCGAGGCGAGGCGAGGGCGGCCGGGTCGGGCCGGGCATGAGAGCCGAGCGGCTCCCCGGCGTCGCCGCCGCCTGCCCGCGCCCCTAGCCGCCCGCGCGCCCGAGTCCCCCGCGGCTCCCCCGCGGCTCCTCCGCTCCCAGCGTCCCCGGCCCGGCAGCTCCGCCTGCGCTCGGCGAGGGGCGCGGGCCCGCCCGCGGCGGCGGCGGCATGAAAGTGACCGTGTGCTTCGGACGGACCCGGGTGGTCGTGCCGTGCGGGGACGGCCACATGAAAGTTTTCAGCCTCATCCAGCAGGCGGTGACCCGCTACCGGAAGGCCATCGCCAAGGTGAGGGGCCGGGGGCGCGGGCGGGGAGGGGGGCGGCGGCGTGGACGGCGCCGGGATCAATATGGCGCTTCCTGGAAGGGGGAGGAGAGGCGCAGGGAGGCGGGGAAAGGGAAAGTGCGGCCGGGCCGGCCTCGCGGGCGCCCCCGGCCCCGGGCTGCGGGCGCCAAAGTTCTCCGCGCGGGCCGGGGCGCAGCCTCGGGGGCACCGCCCCGCGGCCCCCGGCGCCCCCGGGAGCTCCGGCCTCGGGAGCGCGGGGCGAGCCGGGCCGCAGCGCACAGGCCGGCCCCGGGCGCCTACCCGGAGTCTGCAGACCCAGCCAAGCCCCGAGCCGGCGCGCAGGGGGCGCGGGCCGGGAAATCCAGCCCCAGGCCTCTCCCGGCTCCCAGGCCCCGCGGGCACAGGCCGGGGACTGGGAACTTGTGGTGTGAGGAGAGTTTCGGGACTGCACTCCCGACGGAGGCGGGCTGCGAGCTGTCCGTCTCTTCTCCCTTCCTCGGGCGGGGGCGGGACCGCGGCGGGGGGCTTTTCCCTCTACGCCCCCGGCGGGCTGGGGCGGCCGGCCTCGTCCGGGGGCCGCAGGCTTGGGGGAGTCTCTGGCTTGGGGTCGGGGAGGCGTTCCCGGGAGGGCCACTGCTGGCACTGGCTTGCGAGCATTGACCGAGCTGATCCCCCTTGCTGGGCTCGGGAACGCACAGCCTCGGCACAGTCGCGGAATGAAAAGTTTTCCTGCGGGGACCGCAGCTCCTACCCATCCCGGGCTGCTTCGGTGCGGAGGGCTGCGGAGCCGGGCCTGACTCCGGAGCCTTGTGGATTTCCCTTTTTCCTGCTGGAGTGGTAACATTGTCTCCACTTCGCTGCATTCCTCTACTATGTGTCAGAAGTGAAAAGGCATTTTGTTAAATTGTTTCACCGACTGGGTCTGTATTTGACAACAGCCCATGCTGAAGTTTCTCCCGAGCACCCGAGGGCATTTCCTTTGTCGTAGAGTCCTGTTTGGTGGGGAGCACATTCTCTTGGGTGCACTGTTTCCTATTTGTTCCCGACAGTGGCCTGGCGCCTGTGGGCTTGGGGGCCGCAGATGACGTTGGAAAGTGGCTTGGCCAGCCCTGTTGAGCGTACACCGGGTGCTCTGGGTGTCATCTTCAGTGATCTCAGAAATTAAGAAGAAAACGCTTTTTAGACTGCTGTTTTGTTTTTAGTATGTATTGGAAAAAATAGCATAAATGTGGCCTTTCAAAGATAATTTTGGGGGACGTTTAGGAACCTGACATAAGGCTGGAAGACGTTGGCTTTAATAGTTCTGTTATGTTCCTTAAAGTTGGTTGAACTCTTTTATTGAAAATCAAATATGATTAGTGGGATTTGGGCACCTGTTTATCTTGCAAAGCTGAGAGGGAAAGGAAACCATCTAAATGGACATTCAGCATTTTTAATGATTATGTGTGACGGTTTATGCTTTGAATGTTCCAAAAGAATACTCAAATTGTTCAGGTGCTCTGGAACCCAACGAAATAAATTGTGCAAGGAAAGAGAAATAAAATAATCCACACTCTGTAGTATGTCTTGGTTCCTGAATAGGTAGGATGATCGAAGTTTCCTTTCCTTTTACTAATTTTATGTGATTAAAATTGTTTTACCTACTGTGTCTCACGTTTCATCATGCACAAAATAGACATAGGCCGAACTGCCTGTCTGGCAGTAGTTCAAATGTGGTTGGTTGGTTGAGGCATTAAGTCGTTCCACAGAAATTCTTAAGCTTTGACTATGTCCAAGGCACTGTTCTGGGTGCTGGACATCTAGGTGACCCACTGGGTGTGAGAGTCTGAGCAAGAGGCTGCGAGGTCCTCCAGGTGAAGGGGCTGGTGGTGACATGGGGAGAAGAGGTGGCCTCTGGGATGCTGGGTGGCTAGATCAGGGCCTACCTGGCCCTTGTTATTGATGATTAGCAGTGGTGGTTTCACAGGGACCTGGGGCATAGAAAAGGGAGTGCAGATTTCTTACGGGTATTTGGGAAGGTGTCACAAAGAGAAAAGGGGGGCCTGTGAGCTGAAGGAAGAGAGGGTGATAGTGATATGGGGGTTGGAGATGAGAGGGAGGGTGAGAGGTAGTTCAGGGGTTCCAACACTTACATGCTCTTTAAGTACAACTCAGAGTTCAGTAGGTGAATTTGAACAGGGGCTTTGCAGTATACCAGGTTCAGTCATTAGATCAGGACTGTTGACCCTCAGATGTTGCCAGAGCTCAGGGGTCTTCTGGGCCCGTTTGTCCTTTTTCTTCTGAAATTGCTAGATAATGATTAAGATTAATTTTTAGTCTTTCTTACCACTTTTCCCATTCTATATTAAGTGTGAGAAGGTGTTAATATGTATTTAACATCGTTTTAACTTTTATTCTCTTACCTGTTCCTTACCCATTTGCTTGACAGAACAAGACAAATTCTGTGTGGAGAACTGGGTGGCTGGAGAGCTGTGGAGCAGTGTTTGGGTTGCTAGGTGACATGTGGTGTGATGAACTCCCATCTGGTGGGGAAAAATGTGGGCAGATCATGTTTATGGCTTTGTATAATAACCAACCAAGCCAAAATAAAAAATGAAAAGAGAAAGGTCCTAACTCCCAAATCACCAAGGCTTTCTCTGCAGTAAACATTTTCTGGTGTGGTGGGGCTAATTTTCGGGCATTACATCTGAGCTGTTTTCTCCTCAGGTTACACAAATCAATTTTTCTGGATAGTGAAGTGCCATGATTTAATACTAGACATGTCCTCAGTGAGTAGTAGATATTTGAAGGCTTATGCTTAGTCATATGTGACGTTCCTTTTTTCTTCTCGTGAAAGATGTTTTTATGGTTGTGATCACTGATGGGTGGGACCAACTGTTCATCCGCATCCACCCATCCACATTGGGAGCCTCTCTGAGGACAGCATGGTGCTGGACGTGGGGAGCAGCATGACAGGGACTGTTCTCACGAGGACACAGGATGAGAGGATGGACTGTGTCTGCATCTGTTTTTTTTTTTTTTTTTTTTTTTTCCTGAGATGGAGTTTTGCTCTTGTTACCCAGGCTGGAGTGTAACGGTGCGATCTCGGCTCACCGCAACCTCCACCTCCTGGGTTCAAGCCATTCTCCTGCCTCAGCCTCCTGAGTAGCTGGGATTACAGGCATGTGCCACCATGCCTGGCTAATTTTGCATTTGTAGTAGAGACGGGGTTTCTCCATGTTGGTTAGGTTGATCTTGAACTCCTGACCTCAGGTGATCCTCCCGCCTCAGCCTCCCAAAGTGCTGGGATTACAGGCATGAGCCAGTGCACCCGGCTGCATCTGTTCTTCTGTGCCTGTGGCTTGACACCTGTGATTCCTGGTGGACATGGTGCAGTGCAGTAGCACCAAATGTGGGGTTGGTCGAAGGGCTGCTGTGTATAAAACCCCATGCTCTATGAAAAAAATGTAATGAATTCGTGCACTTTTCCAAAAACAGTGTAACCTAGGAGACAGGAAGAACATACAAAACTATAAAAGACAGTAGGTGGTAGCATTAATTGGCACCAGTGTGATACAGTCAGTAATCGCTTCTGGATTTTGGAGGTGGGTGCCAATGATTACGGGGTGTGTGTATGAGTCTCATTTAGTCACTAGGATTTGAACTGGGCTTGGTCGGTGGGAAGGCTGGCCTTGATATAGGGCAGTGCTTGCTAACTGGGATGGGTAGTGACCTCAAAAGGCACCTGCCTGCAGGGGCAGAAGGGCTCTGGGTCTGTAGGTCTGCAGTTGGGGTCTAGTTGTGTGAATCTGCAGAATGTCTGCCATGATTCTGAGAAGTGAGAGAGAGGACCTTCCAAGGAGGCCCTGTGGACAAAGGTGATTCAGGCATTCAACCCAGGGGTTCAGGATCAGACTGAGGAGGACTGAACGCCAGGGTGACACTCTGGGACTCCTTGCAGTAGGAAGGACTGTGGTAGGTAGCTAGACTAGTTCTAGGAGGATGACTTGAGCAACTGTAGATGAGGTTTGGATGGATAATTCCTTAGTATTTCAGTCTAAATAAATGTTACTGAGTGACCAAAAGGGGAAGAAGAGATTGAAGGGCAGCAGTGAGGAGAGGAGGTGCTGGAGCCCCCTTGCTCACTGCTTCTCCTCCCCCCCCATAGCTCTCCTCTCAGTGGGTAGGGGAACTTTGGATTGGGTTTGGTGATCTAGGTCTACAAGCCATTTAACCTTGGGCACACCAACCCTACAGAGTGGAATATTCTCTGACAGGGTAAATATTGAACAGGATGATGAGAGGGACACTCTAGTCCTGGGCCTGGCCCGTACTACCTGCTCTGTAAGGATGAATGGAGTCACCAAAATATTTTATCCACCAAGCAATTTCCCACCCTGGGAACTTGCCCAAGTGTTCCACTGTTGCTGCTTGGATTTTTCCCCTTTACCGAAAAAGGCAGCAGGTGATTCACTGAAGGGTAGTTAAGAATGTTAGGGTTGTCCGTGCGGCACTGCAGTCAGGAGAACACAGTTGTGTGTCGCATGTGTATATGGGCGGGGGAAGTAAGAGCTGTGGGTGTTGGCTTGATTACAGGTTGATTATTGGGGCCTCTGGCTTCTGGGCCACTGCTTCTGTCCCTCAAGTGTGTCACTTTAGAATGATTTAATAGTAACCTGTTGTTATTACAGGTTGAGTGTCCCTTATCCAAAATACTTGGGACCAGCGAGTATTTTGGACTTGTCTGGACTTTGGGATATTTGTGTGTATCTAAAGAGATAGCTTGAAGATGGAACCCAAGTCCAATGTGTTGTTAGAATTTATGTATGTTTCCTATGCACCTTATGTACGTAGCCTGGAAGGTAATTTTATGCAGCATTTCTGTGCTGGAAACAAAGTCTGTGTTAAATGCTTTTGTGTGGGGTTTTCCAGTTGTGGCATCACATGAGTCCTCAAAATGTTTCAGATTTTGGATTATTTGGGATTTTGGATTTTTCAATTAGGGATGCTTGACCTATATTTTTTAAAAAGTTGAGTTCATGGACAGAAACTTTCGAAAATGTGCTTTTTTGGTTGCGGGGGACTGTTGATTACTCACATAATGACAGTCGTGGTTTTTATGAAAAATCTTGTGGTTGGTATGGAATTTTTCTGTGAATGCATGTTATTCATTTACAAGCGTATTGAAACTTAGGAAAATAGTTGTACTGTCGCAGAGATTGAAAGAGAATAGAGGCAAGCATAAAAATAGTGGAATGAAAGCAGCTTTATTATTTTATTAATATTTTCTGCCTTCCCTTTCAAAAAGAAAAAAGAGACTAAACAGTTTTGAAAGGCTGATCTTTCTAGAATTCAAGCCTCTTTGTCCTCTGGTGCCGAAGCGCCTTTGTCCCACTTTCCCAAAGTCCTGCCTTCTTTCTCTTTTTCTTTTTCTATTTCTTTCTTTCTTTTCCTTTTTTCTTTCTTTTTTTTTTTTTGAGACAGAGTCTTGCTCTGTCATTCAGGTTGGAGTGCGGTGGCTTGATCGTGGCTCACTGCAACCTCTGCCTCCTGGATTCAAGCGATTCTCCTGCTTCAGCCTCCCCAATAGCTGAGACTACAGGCGCCCGCCACCATGCCCAGCTAATTTTTTTTTTTTTTTTTTTTTTTTTTTTTTTTTTTTTTTTTTGAGACGGGGTTTCGCTCTTGTTACCCAGGCTAGAGTGCAATGGCACGATCTCGGCTCACCGCAACCTCCGCCCCCTGGGTTCAAGCAATTCTCCTGCCTCAGCCTCCTGAGTAGCTGGGATTACAGGCACGCGCCACCATGCCCAGCTAATTTTTGTATTTTTAGTAGAGACGGGGTTTCACCATGTTGACCAGGATGGTCTCGATCTCTCGACCTCGTGATCCACCCGCCTCGGCCTCCCAAAGTGCTGGGATTACAGGCTTGAGCCACCGCGCCCGGCGCCCAGCTAATTTTTGTGTTTGTATTTGTGGTTTTTTTTTTTTTTTTTTGAGACAAGAGTCTCACTGTGGTGCCTAGGCTGGAGTGCAGTGGCGTAATCTGGGTTCACTGCAACCTCTGCTTCACAGGTTGAAGTGATTCTCCTGCCTCAGCCTCCTGAGTAGCTGGGATTACAGGCACGCACCACCATGCCTGGCTAATTTTTTGTTTTGTTTTGTTTTGTTTTGTTTTTGAGATGGAGTTTTGCTCTTGTTGCCCAGGCTGGAGTGCAATGGCGCATTCTCGGCTCACCGCACCCTCCGTCTCCTGGGTTCAAGCAGTTCTCCTGTCTCAGCCTCCCAAGTAGCTGGGATTACAGGCATGTGCCACCACGTCCGGCTAATTTTTTGCATTTTTAGTAGAGACGGGGTTTCACCATGTTGACCAGGATGGTCTCGGTTTCTTGACCTCGTGATCCACCTGCCTTGACCTCCCAAAGTGTTGGATTACAGGCGTGAGCCACCGCATCTGGCTAATTTTTTATTTTTAGTAGACATGGGGTTTCACCATGTTGGTCAGGCTGGTCTAGAACTCCTGACCTCGTGATCTACCTGCCTTGACCTCCCAAAGTTCTGGGATTACAAGTGTGAGCCACCCCGCCTGGGCTAATTTTTGTATTTTTATTACAGACGGGGGTTTAACCATATTGGCCAGGTTGATCTTGAACTCCTGACCTTGTGATCCACCTGCCTCGGCTTCTCAAAGTGCTGGAATTACAGCCGTGAGCCACCATGCCCAACCAAGTCCTGCCTTCTAAGCACAGCCCGTCTCCGTAGAGACCCCTCTTGCCTTCCACCCATTCCCTCTGCAGCCGCTCCACCCCCTGAGGCTCACATATACTTTGCTGCCCCTGTTCTGGCTTTTCTGTTTCTTCTGCCTGGACCCCGTTTACTCCCTCTTGCACTCATTCATGAGTCTCAGTCCAGACCAGCCATCTCCAGGAGGCTGCCTCTTCATACCAAGCTGCTGGAAGTTCTTTCTCCTGCCTCTTGCCACTCCTGGTAGCTCCCACACCAGCTCAGATGTTTGGGCTGTGCTGTGTGGTTCTCAAGTGTCAAGTGGATCTGTGCGCCCCGCCTCCCTCTGGGTGAAATGCTTGAAGCAGTGGGTGGTGAGCTTCTGTCTCAGTGAATAGCCGGTGTCTGTCACATAGTCAGAATGTTGAGCAAATACAAAGTTGAGAATCAACATGTTACGTTGTTCTCACACAAAAAATACACTTCTGCTGAGAAGACTACCATCAGCGCTTGCGAATTTTAAGGATTTTAAGGTTTGGTGTGGTTGACATACCGGCACGAACAGCTTGTAATGGTGGAAACTAAGGTTATTGAGGTTTGGAGTACGTAGACGTTACTCTTCTGTATCAGCTGTCTTGAGGGAATTCTGTTTGTTTTTCAGATCGAGCAGAGGACCCTCTTGGAGTTCACATGGGGCGAGGTTCAAGGCAGGGGGCTAGGGCTGCGTTCTGGCCCCGGGACACCCTATGCTTGGTCTGGCGCCTCTGATTCCGTCAGTTGAGATGCTTGGCTGGGTGCCAGAACTAAGTAGGAATGTTCAGGATCTGAGATTCTCAGAGAGAATCTGGTGGAGTGAAGCGCTTCTTGGCTTATGGTAGATGCGGATGAATTGGTTGTAGAGGGAAGATTTTAAGTCCCACTTGGATGCAGACCCACAGACGGACCCTCCATCTGTTCTGGGAAGTTCTGCCTCCCCACACTGGATGCAAGCTGGTGCTGCTGAGCTCTCCGTAGATGAGTAGAACCCTCCGTATTTTTTCGGAGGATGGAACTAAACATGTAAGACTGGGCAGCACGTGCTTTCTGGAGGTAATTTTCCATTAGGAGGAGAGGGTTGCTAGGCCACTCTGCATGCTTTCCTCGTGCTCGGCCACTCGCACGGCATTGCTGGCTGGGACCAAGGTCAGTGGCAGCTGGACGTGTATCCAGTTTTACCTATTTTGGGTATTTTTTTCTGTACAAAAGCAAATCTTTATCAAAATAAATGCCAAGTTCAGTGAACAAAGTAGAAAGGTGACTGATTTTTTGTCTTTTAGTCATTATTTAAAAGTTTTTTTTTTTTCTTTTTGGAGACAGGGTCTTATTTTGTCACCCAGGCTGGAGGGTAGTGACTTGATCTCTACTTCACTGCAGCCTCGACCTCCCAGGCTCAAGTGATCCTCCTGCCTCAGCCCCCCCAACGAGCTGGGACTACAGTCCCGTGCCACCACACCTAGTTTTTGTAGAGTTGGCATCTCGCCATGTTGGCCAGGCTGATCTCAAACTCCTGAGCTCAAGCAGTCCACCCGCCTTGGCCTCCCAGAGTGCTGGGATTATGGGCGTGAGCCACCATGCCCGGCCTACATTTTAGCATATAAGTAAAAATAACTTTGTTAATAACTTATTTAGTAAATAAGCAGAAATTTGAGTAAATAAAGTTACAGTAACTTTCCTTTATAGGTCTGTGCCTTCTTCCATCTGGCCTGCTATCTTTACGTGGTTTTTGCCATTTAAATATTTTTGTGTATTCCTTTTTCTCCATCAACTCATATTGATCCCTGCAAGTAAGATTTCAAGCTCCACATCCAAGTGACTTTAAATATCAATTATTTATTTTTTTCACTTAAACAGAGTATATTTTGTATATATTCTCTGTTCTCTATTCTGTGTATATTTTGTATATACTCTTTATATATATACAGACAGAAACAACACAAGAGAAATGAAAATGTGTGTCTACACAAAAACTGTACATAAATGTCCGTAGCAGCAAGCACACATATTGTATAATTCTGTTCCTATAAAATGACCAGATTGGGTGGCTCTGCAGACAGTAGAGCAGTGTTTCCCTAGGACTGGGAGTTAGGGGTGGTGGAGACTGTGAATGGGTATGAGGTTTCCTTTTGGGATCATGAAAATATTCTAAGATACTGTTGATGATTGCACCATTCTATTCAAATGTATATTTTTAGTGGATGGATTTTATGGTATGTAATTATATCTCAATAAAGATGTTAGAAAAATAGACTGCATAAGGCACTATGAACAAGGCTTCAGGTATTTTATAGTTCTGAGCATTCCATAAAGTGACATATATGTGTGTCAGAGATGCTCAAAATACTTCAGATGAAAACGCTGTGTTTAGGAGTTTTCCATACAGTGTGGAGTCCCTGCTTTCTCAGGCCTGTCCAGCGTGTCCTGTTTACTGTCTGGTAAGCTCCTGCCAGCCTCCGGGTCTCCTGGCCTCTCTGTGCTACGCTTTACCCCTCTCAGGGCTTCACCAATTGTTCTTCAGCCAGAGACTCCTTTCTGCCCAGCTTGCCAGCTGCCTTTGTGCAGTGGAGATTGATGAGAATGCCCCAAGGATGCACGTGATGGATGAGCCTTTTCCAGTATTTGGCTTTGGCTCCCAGTGGTTTGGAGCTTTGGCAAATCTTACAAGCTCTGTGAGCCTCTGTTTCCCCATCTCCTCATATTCAGAGGTGTTCGGTGGTCTCCCACCGCCGGCTCCCCGAGCTGCACAGGCACTCCTGCTCTGCACGGTTGGTTTTGGTGCTCATGGGACCATGAGTGATGTGCAGTGGCTTTTTAGAGGGGCAAACAGAGTCCAGAACCTCTTCCTCCTCCCACCCATGCTGTGAGAATATTTTGCTCTGCCCCTCCGCATGAAATGGTGGTGCTTGCTATTCAGGTCAAATGCATGCTGTTGAAAGTTAGAGTAAATTTTGCCCAGGATTGGCTGGGTGAGAAGGCTCACACATGTAATCCCAGTGCTTTGGGAGGCTGAGGCGGGAGGATTGCCTGAGGCCAGGAGTTCAAGGGCCAGTCTGGGCATGAGACCCCATCTCTTTTAAAAAAAAATTGGCTGGGCCGGATGCGGTGGCTCACGCCTGTAATCCCAACATTTTGGGAGGCCGAGGCGGGTGGATCACGAGGTCAAGAGATTGAGACCATCCTGGTCAACATGGTGAAACCCTGTCTCTACTACTAAAAAATACAAAAAATTAGCTGGGCATTGTGGCGCGTGCCTGTAATCCCAGCTACTCAAAAGGCTGAGGCGGGAGAATTGCCTGAACCCAGGAGGCGGAGTTTGCGGTGAGCCGAGATCACGCCATTGCACTCCAGCCTGGGTAACAAGAGCAAAACTCCGTCTTAAAAAAAAAAAAAAAAAATTGGCCAGGCATGGTGGTGTGCGCCTCTAGTCCCAGCTGCTCAGAAGGCTGATGTGGGAGGATTGCTTGAGATCGGGAGTTTGAGATTGCAGTGAGCTATGATGGAGTCACTGCTCTCTAGTTTGGGTCATACAGCGAGACCCTGTCTCTTAATAGAAAAAAAAATTTTTTGTCTGGGGTGTCCTTCAGAATTTCTTACTGGCTTAAGATAAGGATCTTTTTTTATTTTTTATTTTTTTTTATTTTTGAGACGGAGTTTCGCTCTTGTGACCCAGGCTGGAGTGCAATGGCGCGATCTCGGCTCACCGCAACCTCCGCCTCCTGGGTTCAGGCAATTCTCCTGCCTCAGCCTCCTGAGTAGCTGGGATGACAGGCACGCGCCACCATGCCCAGCTCATTTTTTGTATTTTTAGTAGAGACGGGGTTTCACCATGTTGACCGGGATGGTCTCGATCTCTTGACCTCGTGATCCACCCCCCTCGGCCTCCCAAAGTGCTGGGATTACAGGCGTGAGCCACCGTGCCTGGCCAACCTGGTTTATCTGAAAAGATCCTTATCACTGGCCGGGCGCGGTGGCTCACGCCTGTAATCCCAGCACTTTGGGAGGCCGAGGTGGGTGGATCACGAGGTCAAGAGATCGAGACCATCCCGGTCAACATGGTGAAACCCCGTCTCTACTAAAACTACAAAAAATTAGCTGGGCATGGTGGCGCGTGCCTGTAATCCCAGCTACTCAGGAGGCTGAGGCAGGAGAATTGCCTGAACCCAGGAGGCGGAGGTTGCGGTGAGCCGAGATCGCGCCATTGCACTCCAGCCTGGGTAACAAGAGCGAAACTCTGTCTCAAAAAAAAAAAAAAAAGAAGATGCTCAGAAGTGACTAAGAGAATTCCCTTTGTGAATTATAGATGTATGATACTTCATGATACTAAATGTATGAGATACATATATAAATATGCATATATATATATGTATGCATATATACGTGTATTTTTGGGGGTTGATGTTTTATGTTGGTATACATTTAAGTCATTTTAGAGATGACAGTCAAGTCAGCATTCTCCCAATCATAATGTTTTTAATTATTCAGACACTGGAGGATTTAAATTTTTGGTACTCAGATGTATATTTTTCTAGTGTCTGTTCCTCCCCTCTTTTGTTTATTTATTTATTTATTAAAGCAAAGTCTCGCTCTGTTGCCCAGGCTGGAGTATGGTGGTGTGGTCTCTGCTCACTGCAACCTCCGCCTCCTGGGTTGAAGCGATTCTCCTGCCTCAGCCTCCCAAGTAGCTGGGATTACAGGTGCTTGCCACCACGCCTGGCTAATTTGTATTTTTAGTAGAGACAGGGTTTCACCATGTTGGCCAGGCTGGTTTTGAACGACCTCGTGATCCATCTGCCTCGGCCTCCCAAAGTGCTGGGATTATAGGTGTGAGCCACCACGCCCGGCCTTTCCCTTCTTATTGATTGTACCAATCTATAAGCCGGGCGCGGTGGCTCACGCCTGTAATCCCAGCACTTTGGGAGGCTGAGGCGGGTGGATCACGAGGTCAGGAGATCGAGACCATCCTGGCCAACAAGGTGAAACCCCGTCTCTACTAAAAATACAAAAAATTAGCTGGGCATGGTGGCGCCTGCCTGTAATCCCAGCTACTCAGGAGGCTGAGGCAGGAGAATTGCCTGAACCCGGGAGGCGGAGGTTGCGGTGAGCCGGGATCGCGCCATTGCACTCCAGCCTGGGTAACAAGAGCAAAACTCCGTCTCAAAAAAAAAAAAAAAAAAAAAAAAAAGGAAAACGAATCTATATTATAGGGTTTATATATTTGAAAAGGTCTCTTTGAGATAGACTACACTAAAAATCAGTGTTTCCTTCTCCAACGCTGAAGAAAACAAAGTGATATATATCTTAAAAACCTAAAATTGCTAAAAAATCAAAATGTGTATATTAACATTAAAAACACAACGAAAGGAGTCTTTTTTTTTTTTTTTTTTTTTTTTTTTTTTTTGAGACGGAGTTTCGCTGTTGTTACCCAGGCTGGAGTGCAATGGCGCAATCTCGGCTCACCGCAACCTCTGCCTCCTGGGTTCAAGCAATTCTCCTGCCCCAGCCTCCTGAGTAGCTGGGATTACAGGCACGCACCACCATGCCCAGCTAATTTTTTGTATTTTTAGTAGAGACGGGGTTTCACCATGTTGACCAGGATGGTCTCGATCTCTCGACCTTGTGATCCACCCGCCTCGGCCTCCCAAAGTGCTGGGATTACAGGCTTGAGCCACCGCGCCCGGCCCGAAAGGAGTCTTGTTTTTGTGTAGGTGATATATGTGTAACTAGGTTTTTTGGTTCCATTTCTTCTATGTAGACAATACAAATTGAAAACAAGTTCTTATGTCTGTGTCCTAATTTTCTTCTCCCGTTCCCAATTCAGTCCAAATTTAAAAAATAAATTCTTTCAAAATCTGAGGGACGAAGGAAAAAATAAACTCTTTTCCAGGGAATTGTGTTCTTACGTCACAAATCATTTAAGGTGTATCATTTATAACACCGAAACCCAGTGTGCAAAGCCGTGTGTGAATAATGGTTCGCCAGATTCCTGCCCCGCAGGGTTATATTCTAAACTCGGATTTGTTTTATTACAGGCAGCAGTACCTGCAGAAGAGGAGGTGAAATGTGCAGGGTATTGGTTCCTGATGTACTGCAACACAGGATATGACTAATCACTAAATTCATTAACGTTGAACATGGGATTTGGTACCTTTACCACCTTGTTAGAGATTTGGAAAAAAAATCTATACAAATCAAGTGAATCTTGGCCAGGTGCTGTGGCTCGTGCCTGTAAATCCCAGTGCTTTGGGAGGCCAATGCGGACAGATCACTTGAGGCCAGGAGTCGAAGACCAGCCTGGCCAACATGGCGAAACCCGGACTCTACAAAAACAAAAACAAAAACAAAAGAAGAGCTGAGTGTGCTGGCAGGCGCCTGTAATCCCAGCTACTCAGGAGGCTGAGTCACGAGAATCGCTTGAACCTGGAAGGCGGAGGTTGCAGTGAGTCGGGATCGTGCCACTGCACTCCAGCCTGGGCGATAGAGTGAGACACTGTCTCAAAAAACGAAAACAAATCAAGTGCATCATTTGGATTGATAACTATTTTTTGCTGCATCTGGAAGGTGGTGGCATTTCAGCAGTTGTACTGTTGAGGAATATGAAATGAGTATATTTTAAATTATGAAGGCACATCCTATCAGGAATACTTTTTCCAAGGAAACTTGCAATGCTAATAAACTCCTGAACTTTTTTTTTTTGAGACAGAGTCTTGCTGTTTCACCCAGACTGGAATACAATGGTGTGATCTCAGCTCACTGCAAACTCCGCCTCCTGGGTTCAAGCAATTCTCCTTCACTAGCCTCCTGAGTAGTTGGGATTAGAGGTGCCTGCCACCATGCCTGGCTAATTTTTTGTATTTTTTTTAGCAGAAATGGGGTTTCCCCATGTCCACCAGGGTAGTCTTGAACACCTGACCTCAAGTGATCTGCCCACCTTGGCCTTCCAAGGTGCTGGGATTAGAGATGTGCACCTCTGTGCTCAGCCAGCTTCTGAACTTTTCATGGTGGGGTCAGTTTTATCTTTCACATGTTATGGCTCACACAGATGTTTGCTAAAACACCAGTAACTGACAGTGGAAAGTTCGGTGGTGGGTATTTTTGCTTCTAGGAGGGAAAAACATCAGAGCAACACACCACGGATCAGGACTCTGAAGAGGAATCTCTCTCAGGCATTTGTGGAGAGTTAAGAGCAGTACCTTTGTGAGCATGTGATTCTTTTGAGATGGAGTCTCACGCTGTTGCCCAGGCCAGAGTGCAGTGGCGTGATCTCGGCTCACTGCAATCTCTGTCTCCCGGGTTCAAGTGATTCTCCCACCTCAGCCTCCTAAGTAGCTGGAATTACAGGCATGCACCACCACCCTCGGCTAATTCTTTTTTTTTTTTTTTTTTTTTGTATTTTTAGTAGAGATGGGGTTTTGCCTTGTTGGACAGGTTGGTCTCGAACTAATGAACTCAAGTGGTCCACCCGCCTCACCCGCTGGACCACCTCAAGTGGTCCAGCCACTGTGCCTGGTCGGGATTCCTGTCTTCTAATACCACCTGCCTTACAGGGTTCTTGTCTAGGTTCAAAGAGAGAATGTGAAAAGGTATTGTAGGGGGTCAGGTGACCTACAAGTTAGCTGTACTGTCCCTTTGTTTTTACCAAGAGTGTTTGCCAGTGATAAAGCCTTACTAGAATGAGCTCTTCTAAATTGTTTTATCTCATCCTCACTAGAACTTCACTACATGCAGGAAATCATGTTGCAAAACTGTCTCCTTTAAAGAAAAGGTCACCCAAGGAAACCTCCTTCTACAATTTAAGAAATAAAATTCCGCCAGGCGCGGTGGCTCAAGCATGTAATCCCAGCACTTTGGGAGGCCGAGGCGGGTGGATCACGAGGTCGAGAGATCGAGACCATCCTGGTCAACACGGTGAAACCCCGTCTCTACTAAAAGTGCAAAAAATTAGCTGGGCATGGTGGTGCGTGCCTGTAATCCCAGCTACTCAGGAGGCTGAGGCAGGAGAATTGCCTGAGCCCAGGAGGCGGAGGTTGCGGTGAGCCGAGATCGCGCCATTGCACTCCAGCCTGAGTAACAAGGGCGAAACTCCGTCTCAAAAAAAAAAAAAAAAAAAAAAAGAAATAAAATTCCAGTGATATTGATTTGGATGCTCCAAACATGTCCATAATGGAAGAGCTTCTCCGGGCTTTGGTTTGGGCCCCACAGACCAAAGCTTTGACACATACCACAAGCCCTGCAAGCCTGTTTTCCTATCTGTTGTTTGGGACTGCCATCCTTTGTAGGCTGTCATGGAGATTAACTGATTCACTATAGGCACTGTCCTGTCATGTAATAGGTTATGTCAATATTACATCTTTTTCTCTTCAAGTTTCAAACATAGATTAGGCAAAATTTTAATGGCTATTTCACAAAATCACCTTGATTCTTATGATATCAAGTGTTGTTTTTCCAGGTTTTCTGTTAAAGTGCTACTTAAAAAAAAAATTTTTTTTTTTTCTGAAAATCCTTTAGAAATTCCAGTGTTAGTATGTATGCATCATTTAGCTAAGAATGAAGATCTAAGGATCACTAAACACTTTAAGCTGATTCTATTACAGATCAAGGAGAATTGTATTTGTCTAGCTGTCTTAGCTTGGGACTTTCTACTTGTTACTTTTTTTTTCTTTTTTCTTTTTTTTAAAGAGGTGGGGTTTCACCATGTTGGCCAGGCTGGTCTTGAACTCCTGACCTCAGGTGATCCACCCACCTTGGCCTCCCAAAGTGCTAGGATTACAGGCGTGAGCCACCGCGCCCGGCCTTCTACTTGTTACTTTCTAAAATAATTGCAGCTGCTACACTGCTACTTCAAATGCCATAAAATTTATTTACTGTATTTAAAATACGTTAAAAGGCATCACACATTTTTCATTAAAAATACTTTTAAAACTTAGGAAGGATAAAATTAGAAAATGTAAATACTGTCTGTATTAATAAAATACAGAAATGTTTTAAAGGCCTTTTTTACTATTAACTACTAGTAGTTCTGAGAATGCCCTGGAGCTCAAAGAGATAATCTGTGTTATAAAATAAATGGGAAAGTTGACATTTTTGTGACTACTCTAATCCTTACTATATAGGCTTCAATAATTCATGTGCCCATAATACTTCCTAAGATGTGATTTTGGGCATCTTAAGATGGTGATTTCGGGCAGCTAAATCAGCAATAAAGGAACACAGAACATCTTTTGCTTAGGTAGGTAGTTGTAAGAGTTGACAGATTGATGCAACTTTTAATACTTTAGTTCAGCTAAAGGCACCCAGTGCCAATCACCTGAAGACTTCACCCAGGAGTTGACCTATTTATCATACTAAATAGGGAGTGGCGTCTTGAAGGCTCATTCACATTCTGGGCTTGGCAGGCAGTGCGATTAGGTCAGACTTGAAGTTATCAACACCCTGGCTTTGGACTCAAGAGGACTGCCTCCTGTCATCCGTCTTTTCCATACCACAGTATTGAAAGTTGTTTTCCTCTTTGAGGACCTTAAACATCTCATTAATTAAAGTAATGCTTCTTCCCTCTCCCCATATGTATTTAGGGAAGTTGCTGAGCAGTGATTGAAGTAGTAAAGATTATCTAGTGGTGCAGCACTCATATTTTTACTGATCCCTTCCTGTTTTTATTTGTAAACATTTTTTAATGTGAGTACATTTGAAAGCCCAAGCTTTAGTTTCCTACAGGATGTGAAAAAGACAGAGCAAGCAGCACGGGAGATTGGAATGTATTCATGTACGTCTGTCTCTTCTTGGCTTCATGCTTCCTCTTTGTTTCTGTGCTTTGCTAATGATACTAATGAATGGTGCTTTCAAAAACTTTCCAGAATACTAAAGCGTTTTATAACAAGATTGCAGAGAAATAACTAAGAAGATTTTTGACAGATCTTCGTGTGTTAATAGTGGGAATTTGAGTCTGAGGCAGAAGAGTTTTGGCCCTGGAGTGTTTCTTTGCTGTTGAGAAGGGAAGCTGCTTTCTTTATAGATTCCAGGGAATGGTATTTTCAGCTCAGTCTCTGCTTTTGGTGTTAGAAAGCTTTTTAGGTCAGTGCTCAATGATCGAAAGCTCTTGCATAAGAGGTGCTTTTATCAGGGCATTATTTATCTGCCTATCAGTTTGGGGAGTTGTTGAGAAGGTACCCTTTTAACAACGGTGAAACCTGTCACTTTTTTTTTCAGTCTTAACTTACTGTGAAGGAGTTTCACAGAGCAAGGAAGAGATACAGGAGACAGTGGTGTCAGAAAATGCTAGTATTACCATTATTATTATTATTTTATTTATTTTTTGAGACGGAATCTCGCTCTGTCACCCAGGCTGGAGTGCAGTTGTGCAATCTCGGCTAATTGCAACCTCCGCCTCCTGGGTTCAAGCAATTCTCCTGCCTCAACCTCCCGAGTAGCTGGGATTACAGGCACACGCCACCATACCCAGCTAATTTTTTGTATTTTTAGTAGAGACGGGGTTTCACCATGTTGACCAGGATGGCCTCGATCTCTTAACCTCGTGATCCACCTGCCTCGGCTTCCCAAAGTGCTGGGATTATAGACGTGAGCCACCACGCCTGGCCCCATGCCTAGCTAATGTTTATGTTTTTAGTAGAGATAGGATTTCAGCATGTTGGCCAGGCTGGTCTCAAACTCCTAACCTCAGGTGATCTACCTGCATCAGCCTCCCAAAATGCTGGGATTATAGGCGTGAGCCACTGCACCTGGCCAGTATTGCTGTTATTATCAAGAATAATGGTAAGCACTTATGGTACGTGTTGTATCAGGCCCTCCATGCTGGACTCTCAGTGCTTTTTTTTTTTTTTTTTTTTTTTTTTTTTTAAATTTTTAAAAATTGAGACAGGTTTCACCATGTTGGTCAGGCTAGTCTCGAACTCCTGACTTCGTGATCTGCCCGCCTCAGCCTCCCAACGTGCTGGGATTACAGGTGTGAGCCACTGTGCCTGGTCTGGACTCAGTGCATGTGTGTATGTTAGTCTCATGGAATTGTAATATTGGTGTAATCCTAAGTTTACAGATGAGGAAGCTTGTGTTAGAGAGGATAAGAAGCTTTTGGGAGGTTGTGTAACTGAGGGTCTTGCTGTGTCACCCAGAGTGGAGTGCAGTGGTGTGATCACGGCTCACTGCAGCCTCAACCTGCTGGGCTCAAGCGATCTTCCTGCCTCAGCCTACTGAGTAGCTGGGAGTACAGGTATGTGCCACCCATGCCTAGCTAATTTATTTTTATTTTTGTAGAGATGGAGTCTCACTGTATTGCCCAGGCTGGTCTTAAACTTCTGGGCTCAAGTGATCTTCCTGCCTCAGCTTCACAAGTAGCTGGGACTACAGGCACGTGCCACCACACTTGGCTAACTTATTTTTTTTGTTGTTGAGACGAAGTCTTACTTTTCTGTAGAAGCTGATCTTGAACTCCTGGGCTCAAGTGATCCTCCCACTTTGGCTGCCCAAAGTGCTGGGATTGGAAGTACTAGCCACTGTACACAGCCAGCTTGGCTGCCTTTGGTGGACTGTAACTTCGGAGCCTGCACAGTGAATATACCCTGATGAACTGATGTGCATTTTAGGGTGCTGCAGTTCCGTAAGATACAGTAAGTGATCTGGTGGGAGAAGAACAGGGTGTTTTCCTGACTTGGCTTTGCTTGAATGGTTTCTGGGTTCAGGGAAGAAGTACACCTTTGGACTCACCTTCAGGTTGGTGAGGGTAAAAAAGGCGCGTGGCTAGCTGTCAAAGACCTTGCTTCTCTGGTGTGGCCCATGGGTCAGCTGCACTGGCATCTCTTGGGAACTTGCTAGAAACATATAATCTCAGAGGCCCCATTCTAGACCCTCTGTATAAGAATCTATGTTGAGGCCGGGCGTGGTGGCTTACACCTGTAATCCCAGTACTTTGGGAGGCTGAGGCGGGTGGATCACTTGTCAGGAGTTTGAGACCAGCCTGGCCAACATGGCAAAACCCTGTATCTACTAAAAATACAAAAATTATCTGGGTGTGGTGGGATGCGCCTGTAGTTCCAGCTACTCAGGAGGCTGAGGCAGTAGAATTGCTGGAACTCAAGAGGCGGAGGTTGCAGTGAGCCGAGATCACGCCACTGCACTGCAACCTGGGTGCCAGAGCAAGACTCTGTCTCAAAAATGATAGTAACAACAACAACAACAACAAAGAATCTGTACTGAAACCACATCCCAGTTGGTGCCAGAGCAGCTGCTCTCAACCTTGGCAGCAGGAGTTTTAGAATGCTGATGCCTAAGCTCCATACACACCAAGGGGATGAGGTCTCTGGGTCAGGGTTAGAGATTGGTGTTTCTGTAAAACTCTTCGGGAAGCTCTTCAGGAGGTTGTGGATTGAGGGTGGAGAACTCTTGGCCCAGGCCAACCTCCAGACCCCTTGGAATTACTGCATTATATGATTTGCAATCCCCCTCGCCTTTGGACTGTGCATGGACATTTCCAAAACACAAGTTGAGAGGATCAGCCAGCGTGCCCGAGGGCTGGTGACTTGTGTGACAGTGGATCAGCCTGTGTTTTTTTTCTTCTTCTCCTCATCCTTCTTTTTCCTTCTTCCTCCCTCCTCCCTCCTCCCTCCTCCCTCCTCCTCTTCTTCCTTCTCCTCCTCCTCCTCCTTCATCTTCATCTTCATGGGACAGGGTCATGGGCTTGCTCTGTTCCCCAGGCTGGAGTACAGTGGTGCCATCAATGGCTCACTACAGCCTGGGCTTAAGTGATCCTCCTGCCTTAGCCTCCCTAGTAGCTGGGACTACACGTGCATGCTGCCATGCCCAGCTCATTAAACATTTTTTTTTTCTTTTCGTAGAGATGGGGTCTTGCTATATCGCAGGCTGATCTTGAATTTTTGGCCTCAAGTGATCCCCTTGCCTCAGCCTCCCATAGTGTTGTGGTTACAGGTGTGAGCTACCGTACCCAGTCTGTATATTTTCTCTCTGTGTGTGTGTGTGTGTGTGTGTGTGAGACAGAGTCTCGCTCTGTTGTCCAGAATGGATATATTTTATTTTTGACTTTTGAAGTCATTCAGTTCCCCTGCCTGTTAATTTTGTTGAGTTTTATTTGCAGAAACAGCAGGCAACATGTGTGTGAGGTCATCTTTAGGCTTTAGCTGTTGACTCTAGGTGATGTGTCGTCCGAGTTTAATAGTCACTTCTACTAAACAGAAATGGGTTAAGGAAGGGTAGTGAGAGACAGCACAGGGGAGTCGTAATGAGATGGGGAAGGAAGGCAGGCCAGCTTGAGTAAAATACGTGAGTTATGCTCTGAGCCAGGTTATGTTCTCTGGGTGTTTGTATATATAGAAACAGGTCCACCATGGTACTTGCTTTTGGGTAAAGCAGAGATGAGGGCTTCTGAGTAGCAGACAGAATACTTCTCTTGCAGGAGTTGCTTTTCAAGCTTATTTGTGGATACACATCCGTTTTTGTTGGATGGAGCAGTGGTCTTAGAGAAGACTGCTGGTGCACTTTCACAAAGTCGGTAGGGGATTCCTTTTCTACATGTTTATACTTTACTTTGGCCAGGTGCGGTGGCTCACCCCTGTAATCCCAGCAGTTGGGGAGATTGAGGCGGGAGGATGGCTTGAGGCCAAGAGTGGCGACCAGCCTGGGCAGCATAGTGAGACCCTGTCTCTACAAACAGTAAAAATAAATTAGCCAGGCGGGGTGGCAGGCACCTGCAGTCTCAGCTACTCGGGAGGCAGAGGTGGGAGAATCGCTTGAGCCCAAGGGTTCAAGGGTGCAGTCAGTTACGGTGTGCCCCTACACTCCCGCGTGGGTGACAGAGCAAGACCATGTCAGTCAATTACTCAGCTCCTTGGAATAGTCCCACTGAATAGTCCCCTCATGACACCAGATTGCCAGTGGCCTGTCTGTTGTTGTCAAATATAAGCTTCTAATTATGCTGCCTCATGAACCTGACCATGGGCCTGACAGTTTGTATGTCCATGGATTGATTTTATTTTATTTTTTTTGAGATGGAATCTCACCCTGTTACCCAGGTGGAGTGCAGTGGCACAATCTTAGCTCACTACAACCTCCACCTTCCAGGTTCAAGTGAGTCTCCTGCCTCAGCCTCCTGACTGGCTGGGATTTCAGGAGTGGACCACCACACCCGGCCAATATATATATATATATAAATGGAGTCTCGCTCACCAGGCTGGAGTGCAATGGCGTGACCTCAGCTCCCTGCAACCTCTGCCTTCCAGGTTCAAGCGATTCTCCTGCCTCAGCCTCCTGAGTAGCTGGGATTACAGGTGTGTGCCACCACACCCACCTAATTATTGTATTTTTAGTAGAGACGGGGTTTCACCATGTTGGCCAGAATGGTCTCCATCTCCTGACCTAATGATCTGCCTGCCTCGGTCTCCAAAGTGTTGGGATTACAGGCATGAGGCACCATACCTAGCCCACATCTGGCTAATTTTTTATATTTTTGGTAGAGACAGGGTTTTACGATGTTGGCCAGCCTGGTGTTGAACTCCTGACCTCAAGTGGTCCACCCCCTGTGGCCTCCCAAAGTGCTGGGGTTCTAGGCATGAGCCATCGTGCCCAGCCCATGGATTGATTTTGTTATCCTCAGTGTAGCATAGTTTTATTTTTCTAGTCAGCATGGCTCTGTGTAGTCTGTTGTTTGTTTATTTTTGTTTTTGTTTTTTTGAGGTGGAGTTTTACTCTTGTGGCCCTGGCTGGAATGCAATGGTGTGATCTCGGCTCACTGCAACCTCAGCCTCCTGATTTCAAGCAATTCTCCTGCCTCAGCCTCCCAGGTAGCTGGGACTACAGGCGTGCACCACCATGCATCACTAAATTTTGTATTTTTAGTAGAGACGGTGTTTTGCCATGTTGGCTAGGCTGATCTCCACCTCCTGACCTCAGGTGATTTGCCTGCTGTGGCTTCACAAAGCGCTGGGGTTACAAGCGTGAGCCAGTACATCTGGCCAGGAAATAATTTATTCAAGGATACTTTCAGGGCTGCAAAGTGCAGTTCTTTGAAATACTATTTTAAAATATTTTCTTCAAATCTACTCCAGCTATAGGAACTGACTGGTACTGAAATTTAGAGACCTGATAGAAATGACTCTGAAGACATAATGTATCTGATAGTAATGCCCATATAAGAATTTTTAAAATAATATTCAGGCCGGGCGCGGTGGCTCAAGCCTGTAATCCCAGCACTTTGGGAGGCCGAGGTGGGTGGATCACGAGGTCAAGAGATCGAGACCATCCTGGTCAACATGGTGAAACCCCGTCTCTACTAAAGATACAGAAAAAATTAGCTGGGCATGGTGGCACGTGCCTGTAATCCCAGCTACTCAGGAGGCTGAGGCAGGAGAATTGCTTGAACCCAGGTGGTGGAGGTTGCAGTGAGCCGAGATCACGCCATTGCACTCCAGCCTGGGTAACAAGAGCGAAACTCCCTCTCAAAAAAAAAAAAAAAAAAAAAAAAAAAAAAAAAAAAATCCAGCAGTTTCAAATAGTGCTTAACCCCAAGTTGATAGTAAAAATGATTTTTGAACACTAGTTTATATTTAGGTGTTGTTGCATAACCGACCCAAAACTTAATGGCTTAAATAAACAACTATTTAATTATATCTCATGATGTTGTGGGTCAGGAATTTGGGCAGGGCTCAGCTGGGTTATTCTCCGCTCTACTTGGGGTTACTTGCATGTATTTCTGTGGCAGATGGTAACCTGGCCTGGGAAGTCCTAGATGGCTTTATTCATAAATCTGGTGTTTGGTGGTGGTAACGAATTAGAATGTTGGGCCTGGCTGAGACTGTGTTTTGGTTTTTTCAGGTTCATGATTTTTTGTGCAAATTGAATTATCACATGATGAGTTGACATTAGCTTTTCCAGGGATGGAAACTTAACAGATGAGGTACAGACAGTTTAGAACCCATGTATGTTGCTTTCACAGCTGGAGTTTTAAAAGACCTTAACTTGAAGTATTAAGATCCTCAAAGCAGTGTCTCTATATGTGACCAGTGCATAGTTCATCCCACCTGTGTGAGTATTAGAGTTGACCTTTTTTTTTTTTTTTTTGAGATAGGGTCTTGTTCTGTTGTCCAGGCTGGAGTACAGTGGTGCAATCGTAGCTCACTATAGCCTCAAAATGCTGGGCTCAAGTGATTCTCCCACCTCTCAGCCTCCAGAGTATCAGGGAGTATAGATGTACGCCACCATGCCCGGCTAATTTTTAGATTTTTATGGACTCAGAGTCGTACTATGTTGCTTGGGCTGGTCTCAAATTCCTGGGCTTAAGTGAGCCTCCTCCCTTGGCCTCTGAAAGTGCTGGGATTATAGGCATGAGCCACTGTGCTCGGTCTGAAATATTTTTTTTACTACTATTGAACTAGAATCGAGCATCACCTTCTGGACCTGCCGTGATTTTTATCTTGCCAAAGCCGCAGATCAATCCCACAGCCTGTGTCCTTCATTGTATACAGCCCTCAGCTGGGACTTGTTGACTGGAGCACCTGCATGTGGTGTCCCCAGCATAGAGGACACAGGATGGCTGGACTTGTACTGTGGCTCGGGAGCTCCTAGACAATGTCCCAAGAGCCAGGAAGAAGCCGCTGCTACTCTCTCAAGAGCTAGACCTGGAAGACAGCACAGTTTCATTATCCCTGTACTCTGTTTGCCAAGTTGATCATAAGCCTCCCTAGATTCAGGGGCAGGGGACGCAGATTCCACTTGTCAGTGTGAGGAGTGTCCAAGGCCTTGTGGTCATCTTTATTGCCATAGGGGTGGGTGTGTGTGTGTATGTGTGTGCATGTGTGTGTGGGTGTGCATATGCATGTGTATCACATATAACATCAAACATTTTTATTGTTGTGTGTCATGTTTCAGTCATCTTTTTCTTGATCTCAGCAAGGGCAATAAATAAGTCCTGAACTTTTGAAGCCGACAAACTTAAAGAAGTAGTTTATGTTCATATTTCATGAGCCCAAAGACCTGACAGCTTTCCCAGGCTATGTGGTAGAAAGAGATAATGATAATAACATCTTAGGTTTATGTGGCATCTTCTAAGAGGTTCAAAGTGGTGGTGCCACTCATGATTTCTTTATGGGAATATACTGTGAAGTCCATAAGCCATAGTGTCCCCAAGTTCATACACAGGTGGAATGCAGTGATTTCGTCATTCTACTAATGAACAGCATCCAGAAGGCAGCTCTGGTAGTGATCTGTTGACTGATAGAACGTCTGTGAATCTGCCTTTCTTAGATAAGACTTTGGAAAATGATAGAAATTAACTTTCATGTGCCTGGGAATAAATAACATATTATTTATCAAAGAAATGTCGTGTTTAAAGAAGAGTTAAGTTATTTTTCTGAAGTGGAATTTTTTGGGGGAGATGTTTAGGGGTATTGCATTGCAGGGATGTCTGTAATGGAATAAAAAGTCTACATGCTCAGTAGAGACAGAAACATACAGTAGAAAGGGTGTAGGTGGTTATGTGGCCATCCCTGTACTGAGTATATGGCCAGGACTGAGGGTGACATTGGAAGTAGAAACCCTTGTCTCCTATGTGATATCTGTTCATGAGTCCTCCCTCCTCCTGCTGATAGTGGGAGCACCTCTTTGTACTTATGGGAGATTAAATGGAGTTTTCAAGGATAATTCAACCATGTGTTGAGTTTGGTTACCACTGCTGTTTAGAGCTTATCCTTTGAATAAGATGCAAGTCCACTGTAAATGTGATATTACTTAAGTTCATTCAGTTTTGCTTAAAGTGAGATACTTTACATCTAATTGATGGTATCAGGCTTTGGGAATAAATAGTTTTTCAGCCACCATTTGTTACACATTATCTCCTGGTTCATGAATATTGCAGACTTTTTTCTTTTCTTTTTTTTTTTAAATTGTACTTTAGATTCTGGGGTACATGTGCAGATCATGCAAGATTGTTGCATAGGTACATACATGGCAAGGTGGCTTGTTGCCACCATCCCCACATCACCTATACCTGACATTTATCTCCACATTATCGCTCCCCCACCCTCCCTCCAACTGTCCCTCCCATAGTCCCCCACAACAGACCCCAGTGTGTGATGCTCCCCTCTCTGTGTCCACGTGTTCTCGTTGCTCAACACCCCCTATGAGTGAGAACATGCGGTGTTTGATTTTCTATTCTTGTGTCAGTTTGCTGCGAATGATGGTTTTCAGGTTCATCCATGTGAATATTGCAGTCTTACGTGAAGTGATCTACCCTTCACAGTTTCCCAGAGTAAAAAAATTTTTTTTTTTTTTTTTTTTTTTTTTTTTTGAGACAGAGTTTCGCTTACTGCCCAGGCTGGAGTGCAATGGCATGATCTGGGCTGACTGCAACCTCTGCCTTCCAGGTTCAAGTGATTCTCCTGCCTTGGCCTCCAAGTAGCTGGGATTCCAGGTGCTCACCACCACGCCCAGCTAATTTTTGTATTGGTGCCCGGCCTCCCCAGTGTAAACTTCCTAAGGACGACTTTTATCATATCCCTGACTAGAACAGAGAGCTCCATGGTTTCTGTATGGTTTTCCAAGTAAAATTCATATTTATCTGCCTGAAAACTGACCCCAGCCTGCCCCTTTCCCTTTATCTCCTTCTGCGACCCCTTCCTTCCTTCCTTCTCCCTGATCATAGCAGAACTGACTCTCACTACTGCCCTGGAGTCCTCTGCGCTCCAGCAACCTCATGTTCCTGTGTTGTCCCTGGCCTGGGATACTCTGTCCCTCCTTTGCCCTCTCCCCTTGACACTCCCATTCTTTCATCTGCACTTCTGCCAGAACTGTGCTTTTTGCTCAGAAAGCTCTTTATGGCCCCCAGGACGACCCCCCAGCTCCCCAAGAGGGTTGTGCCCCACCTGGGCTTTTCAGTGCCACATGGAGTGCCATTGTTGGAGCCCGTGCCTGCCGTCCCTGCTGCTGCCTCAGGCACCGCCTAGATGGTGCCTTCCCGGACTCTCCACCCACAACCCAGGGAGATACAAAAGTAGATTATGTCGAGTTCAAGGTATATAAAGAATCACTATGCAAACATGTGCTTTTTGAAAGGAAGTTACCCTGATAATTTTGACCATGTTATTACATGTTTTATTAGTTGTAAATCATTAAAAATGGATGAACATTTAAGAGAGACAGAGCTGATACCATCAAGGAGGATGTCTTTATTCCTTGGGAAGGGTGTCCACCCAGCAGCCTGGAGGCATGAGCAGTGCCTGGAGTCCTCCGCTTCCTGCTGCTGGATTTACTGCTGCACAGGTCACTGTGGAGCTTCTGGGTGCAGGCGCAGCCGCAGGGGGCGGTGATTTGTTTCTCGAAGACAGAACAGGGGTACATGCATCCTTGTGGAAAAACGGTGTACTCGAGAACTGCAGGGCAGCCACAACGAATGGTTATTAAGAAATACTTCTCTGGCTTCGTCGTGCTGTTTTTCTTCTCTTTTAATTAAACGTTAGTGAATATTGAGGTATATTTTAGCATTTGCTGTGCTCTGCCATGTAGAGCTTGTGGTGTGCTGATAATGGAAGAACGGGTGCTGCTATAGTAAAAAAAAACCGGGAGCTGGTGCTAGGCGCGATGCCTGCACCTGCAGTCCAGTGCCTTGGGAGGCTGAGGCAGGCGCATCGCTTGAGGCCAGGAGTGTGAGACCTGCCTGGGCAACACAGTGAGATCTTGTACCTTTCTTTCTACAGGGAAGACCCTGTAGACTTCATTCTGTCTCCACAGATCTTCTCTCCAGCAGCGCTGGGTGAGCCAGAGAGCCCCACAAAGAGCACGTGCGTGCATGTCCCAGGTGAGCTAGTGGTGCACAGGTCCGAAGTGAGCATGTGGGCTCATGTCACGAGGCGAGCACATGATGTGTCCTGGGAGGTGGCCGAGGGAGGCTCAGGAGAGGTTGGAGTGGAGTTGAAAAAGTAGGAAGCAACCAGGTGTGGTGGCTCACACCTGTAAACCTAGCATTTTGGGAGGCCGAGGCAGGTGGATTGCCTGAGCTCAGGAGTTTGAGACCAGCCTGGGCAAAACTGAAACCCCATCTCTACTAAAATGCAAAAAATTAGCTGGTTGTGGAGGTGTGCGCCTGTAATCTCAGCTATTGGGAGGCTGAGACAGGAGAATCCTTTGAACCCGGGTGGCAGTAGTTGCAGTGAGCTGAGATTGCACCATTGCACTCCAGCCTGGGTGACAGAACGAGACTCCGTCTCAACAAAAGAAGAAGAAAAAAAAGGCCAGGCATGGTGGTTCACACCTGTAATTCTAGCACTTTGGGAGGCCAAGGTGGGTAGATTGCCTGAGCCCAGGAGTTCGAGACCAGCCTGGGGAACATGGTGAAACCCCATCTCTACTAAAAATACAACAAATTAGCTGGGCGTGGCGGCGTGTCTATAATCCCATCTACTCAGGAAGCTGAGACAGGAGAATCGCTTGAACCCAGGAGGACAAGGTTGCAGGGAGCCAAGATGGTGCCACTGCATTCCAGCCTGGGCAGCAGAGTGAGACTCTGTCTCAAAAAAAGAGTAGGAAGCAGAGAGGGAAGTGTGTGTGTAACAAGGCATTCAGTTTGTAGGCCCTTGGATCAGGGATGCTGGTAGCCACCATATTGGCTCCCTGGGAAGGGTCCCAGACAGTTATCTGATTTAAAAAAACAAGACAAAACAATAACTGAGGCAGGGTCTGGCTCTGTCTCCCTGGCCAGGGTGCAGTGGTGCAATCACAGCTCAGTGTAGCCTCAACCCCCTGGACTCCAGTGGTCATTCCACCTTCACCACTCAAAGTGCTGAGACTATACTCGCTAATTAAAAAAATTTTTTTTTTGTAGAGATGGGGTCTTGAATCCCTGGCTTCAGCTGATTGTCGAGACTGGGCATCCCAAGGCACTGGGACTCCAGGCCCTTGCCACCGCGCCTGGCTCTGATGGGTTGCAGCTGTGGGGGCCTGGCTCTTCACTCGAGGGCTGAAGCCACCCTTTGGAGGAGCTCAGGAGCTCGTCCTCTTAACCCAGGGCTCAGTGTTGGCTTTGAGGCTGGCTTCTTTGGGAGGAGGGCCTGGCCTGGTCCCGGGCCCGAAGGTGATGCTGCCCACAGTGATGCTAGGGAGCTTTGGAGTCTTGGTTTTGCGGCTGCCAGCAGCACGGTGGAGCATTGAGAGGGACGCAGGTGGTGAGACGCAGGCCGGAGACTTCTGCCTGGGACTGTCTGGGCCATCTGTGTTGGCTGCTGGCTTCCTATGCAGCTGCTGCTCGTTGGTGACCTGAGCGTCAGTGCCTCTCACTTAGGGCAGTGTAGAATGTTACATAGTGATAGTTTCTGTCTAGCCAGGTTTAGGAATGCTCTAATTGGAAATAGTGATTTCCTATTCCCTAACTGAATAGAGGAGTAGGCAGTTGAGAATACAGTTGGGCTGCAATTCTCTTTTCGTCCAGGTGAGTTGCTTTGTACTTTCTGATGCTCTCAAACGATCAGTCAGTGTGTGTGTCTGTGTATGTGTGCGCCTGCGCGCATGTCATGCTCGTGTAACCCCATGCGTGCGTGTAGGAGGCTGGGATGGAAGGGATGGCCGTGACTGACTGTTGCAGTTTTCAGGGAAGGCTTGGGAGTCATTTTTGGATCACAGGCCATTTTTTGGTTTCTTTCAAGCCCTAAGTGATTCTTTTATGTAACTTCTCAGATTAAATAAATGCAGTCAGTTTTTGTATGACTTAGTAAATCTTTTTTTTTTTTTTTTGAGACGGAGTTTCGCTCTTGTTACCCAGGCTGGAGTGCAATGGCGTGATCTCGGCTCACCGCAACCTCCGTCTCCTGGGTTCAGGCAATTCTCCTGCCTCAGCCTCCTGAGTAGCTGGGATTACAGGCACCCGCCACCATGCCCAGCTAATTTTTTGTATTTTTAGTAGAGACGGGGTTTCCCCATGTTGACCAGGATGGTCTCGATCTCTCGACCTCGTGATCCACCCGCCTTGGCCTCCCAAAGTGCTGGGATTACAGGCTTGAGCCACCGCGCCTGGCATCTTTTCTTTTTTTTAAGACGAGGTTTCACCATGTTGGTCAGGCTGGTCTTGAACTCCCGACCTCAGGTGATTCTCCCGACTTGGCCTCCAAAGTGCTTGGATTACAGGCCTGAGCCACCATGCCCAGCCGACTTAGTAAATCTTAGGAAAAAAACTACTTACAATAGGATACATTTGCTGGAATATTTACACAAATCTTACGATAAAACTTTAAACAAAATTTTGTTAACTCAGCATTGCATGAACGCTGGTTTTTCAGCAGTTCTGGCCCTGACAGAAGCATCCCAAGGGTGGGAGGATTTCAGTCGGGGCTCGCCAACCTTGCTTGCCATGGGGAGGGCAGAGCTGCTGAGTTTCCACTCTCTGTCACTTTCAGTTAATCTGTCGGGGCTGCTCAGCGCTATTCCCAGTGAAATAATTTCAGTGTATTTCTTCCGCTTGTTTCTGCGTCAGCTTCATTACTGTGCATGCCTCCCTGGGGATCAGACTGATTGGTAAATTAGTGCCAGCAGAGGAAGTAGAAGACAATATGTGAGTGTGTTTTGTTTAAACGAATACACTCTGCTATTTATTTTATTGGATTTCGTCCTTTGAGAACACCACATGTAATCCCATTACAGTCTGGAAACTGCTTGCTTACCACGCCGCCATCTTCGAAAGCACATAAGTCTTTAATAAATGGGGTAATTTCCAGATTCATCAATAATTAACCCAGAATATGACAAGTTTTATCCCAACTCAAAGCTTTCCCGTGATTCAGACAGTCTGCTCCTGCCAGTGAATTGTCTGTATAGTTCCTGCTTCAGCACCCCGGAGCTCAGGATTCTGCCATGGGGACACTGGCTTGAGCAAGGATATGGATGTTTTCTTGAAAAATGTTAAGCATTAATTGTTTATAATAAAATACATTCATACTGATTGTAGGAAAAGTGGGAAGTACAGATGATTTTAAAGAAGATAGTGAGTCACCCATATTCTTGCCACCCAGAATAATCTAAAAAAGAGCGTTTCTTTTCATTTCTTTACAGTCTGTTTGTGTATATATAAATGCAAATGCTTCTTTTCTTTTTCTTTTTTTTTTTGGTAACAGACAGGGTCTTGCTCTGTTGCCCAGGTTACAGTACAGTGGTGCCATCATAACCTATGGTGGACTTGACCTCCTGCATTCCAGTAATCCTCCTGCTCCAGCCTCCTGAGTAGTTGGAGCGACAGACACATGCCTCCATGCCTGGTTAATTTTGTGTGTGTGTGTGTTTTTTTTTTTTGTAGAGAGAGGGTCTCACTGTGCTGTCCAGGCTGATCTTGAACTCCTGGCCTCAGGTGATCCTCCCGTCTTGGCCAGCCAAAGTGTTTGGATTACAGGTGTGAGTCATGGCACCCCACCAAATGCTTTAAAGAATATTGATAGTTGAAATCATAGTGCATACACAGTTCCTACGTATTTTACTTAATATATGAGCGTCTTTCCATGCCTCACAAAACCTTTGACAATTTTTTTTCTTTTCTGAGACAAAGTCTCACTCTGTCTCCAGGGCTGGAGTGCTGTGGCACAATTCTTTATGGCTCATTCCGGCCTTGACCACCTGGGCTCCGGCCATTTTCCTGCCTTGGCCTCCAGTAGTACTGGAATTATAGGCATGAGCCACTGTGCCCAGCCCGTCATACTTTTTAAAGGTCGTATAGCACTTCATTATGTGGATATATAAGTACTGACCTGTTTAACTATTGTTGGGACATTAATTTTCTCATTTTTCACCATTTAAAAATATTGTAATAATCAGTGTGTATTATTGACTTAAATGAAGTTTTGTGAACTCTAATTACTGGATAGGAAATCATGAACATTTCAAGGCCCTCAGTTTATGCACTTGGCCAGTTTGCTTTCCAGATGGGGTGTGCCAGTGTACACCTGGTCTGCACGGAGGAGTGCTCTCTGCCTCTGCCAAGGCGGGAGACTTCCTGGGCTGATAGGTGATGGTGCTGTCACTGTTTTACAGCTACTGTTGAGTCACTGGGCCCAGGACTCCAGTCTCTCGTTTTGATGATATGTTCGTGGAGCTGACTACCCCCTTCTCCTTGAACGTTGTATGAGAGAGAGATACGTATATGCAAAGAACTGGAACTAGAGTCTGGCCCAAGGTAGGCAGTGGCTGCGTGGTAGATGCGGTGGCTGATCTCGTCTGGTGTTTAGATTCTTCCGTGTTACTGGAGCAGAGTGTTGATTGGGAGATGACATCAGCTGGTCCTGCACTTTCTGGGTGACACAAAGTGCTACTTTGAACTGGGGTTCTAGAGGAAATAGTTTGAAAAGCAGTGTGTAATATGAGTTTTTTTTCTTTCCTTAGAATGTTACGTGGAGTGAAATTCAAAAGTTTCTTGATGTCTGTATAATTTCCTGTCTGTCCACGTGGTCCACTCATGTCTTATCAGGCCCTTGCATGGCCCTGTCCCATTTGTGCTTTATAAACGCACACTGGGGCTGGGGTGAGGTGACTTATGCCTGTAGTCCCAACACTTTGGGAGGCCAAGGCGGGAGGATCACTTGAAGCCGGGAATTCGCAAGCTACCTGTACAGCATAACAAGACCCTGCCTCTACAAAAAAAAAAAAAAAAAAAAAAAAGGAAAGCAAAACTTTAGCCAGGTATGGTGTGCCTTTAGTGCTAACTACTCAGGAGGCAGAGGTGGGAGAATTGCTTGAGTCTAGGAGTTCAAGGCTGCAGGGAGCTCTGATTGTGCCACTCTATACTAGCCTGGGCAACAGAGTGAGACCCTGTCTCAAAAGAAAATAAAAAAACACATTGGCTGCCCCTTTGCTGTGTGCTTTGGGTGTGGACAGTTTTCCTGTGTTTTCTGCTAGCCTGACTGGATCATGACTCTGACAGTTACCTTCTCTCCCCTTTAAGACTTAAACATGTAATTTGCTGAGTATCTCTCTGCGGCATTATCTGTGCTGCTGCTCAGATGCTCTCAAGCCTGATTGAGACCAGCTGTCAAGAGCATCTGCCCTTAGCAGTTTCCTTCGTGAGTCTCGCTTGGCGGCTCACCTTCTTACGGACGGGAGTAACTTCACCTGGTTATCCTGGTTAGTACTTTGTCTTTCCTTAAGATTCTGCCATTTTGGAATCATCATTATTTTGCCCTTTTCTTTGGGGTGTATCACAGTTCCCTATTGTAAGTGAAAAATGTGTTCTTAATAACAGTAGTGTTTACATTAATCTATACATGTTTAGTATTGTTCACATGAAATGGGTTCATCTTTGTATTCTTTTTTCTTTTTTGGAATCAGAGTCTTGCTCTGTCACCCAGGCTGGAGTGCAGTGGTGTGATCTCGGCTCAATGTAACCTCTGCCTCCTGGGTTCAAGAAGTTCTCCTGCCTCAGCCTCCTGAAGAGCGGGGACTGCAGGCACCTGGCACTATATCCGGCTAATTTTTTTTGTTTTTCCAAGGTGGAGTCTTGGCTGGCACCTAGGCTGGAGTGTAGTGGCGCAATCTCAGCTCACTGCAACCTCTGCCTCTTGGGTTCAAGCGATTCTCCTGCCTCAGCCTCCTGAGTAGCTGGGATTACAGGTGCCTGCCACCATGCCCAGCTAATTTTGGTATTTTTAGTAGAGACAGGGTTTCCCCACGTTGGTCAGGCTGGTTTCGAACTCCTGACCTCATGATCTGCCCACCTTGGCCTCCCAAAGTGCTAGGATTACAGATATGAACCACTGTGCCTGGCCTAATTTTTGTATTTTTTTATAGAGATGGCATTTCACCATGTTGACCAGGCTGGCCTCCAACTCCTGACCTCAGGTGATCTGCTCGCCTCAGCTTCCCAAAGTGCTGGGATTACAGACGTGACCCAACCGCACCTGGCCCATCTTTGTATTCTTGGTGTATAGTAGAGTCATAGGGATTTTTGCTGAGTCTTCCAAGGATTGACAAAAGATGTGAAAGACATAGCAGTTTTCTGGTTACTTGACTTTTGAGTTGGATGTGTTGCTGATTTTTAGACTAATCGTTTTCGAGAACAGGTTTTTAGACCATTGGAACTGTCTATCAGTTTTTTGTTTGTTCTACCCAAAATGATGATCTCTTTGAACTCTGCATGCCATTTTTGGCCTTCCAAAAACCAAATCTATATTTACATATTGGAAGGGAAATAGATAAAGGATCCTAAAACTCATTTTTCGGTTTTAAAAGTCCTTTAGTAAGCAGTAAGTGTCAGGAGTGGATAAATTTTAAGTGGCTCTTTGCAGAGTACTTAAATAGAAACATTAATTGGATCAGTGTGTGGGTCTCATGGAGATGTGTCCCTGTCATATGCTGGCAGGCACATCCATTTCTTTCTAATCCCCGGATGTAATGAGATGCCTGGGACTGTGGTTATTTGCATTTGCCATTCATAAAATTGCTCGTCAGTCCTCCTGGGTGGCACTTGTTCCGTTGTGCATAAGGCTGTTCAAAATGTCAGCAGACTTCTGCCGTCCCCAGGAGCCTTCTTGTCATTTCTATTCTGGGGCCTAGATGCTGTAAAACGTGTATTTTACCGTCTAGTGGGATATCTTTCTTTGTGTCTTTGGGCTAGTCCTTCATTATCAGTGGACCACTTTTAGTCAATAGTTAGGGTCCAAGCTTTGGCCAGAACACAGAATAGTTGATAGGGAGAGTCATTGTGAGAATAAATAACATGTAGTGGAAACTCTGACCTTGGGATGGTGCATTGGCTGTGGGCTCATCAGCTGAGAATATTTGCAACATGGAGCTTCCACAGAGCGTCCTGGGTGAAGCCTGGAGAGGTAAATTACCTGGGTGTGCTTGTGTTGACTTGGCCTTTGCGTGGGAAACAGTGAATTGTCAGAGTTCTGCATTTCATATGTGATTTCGTTTGTATGTCTGCCTTCGTCTGTTGAGACATTATTTCACTGATTAACAGCTCTACCACACACACGAGTGAAGAAGAGGGAAATGCGTGGGGTGGGGAGTAATGCAGGAAAGACACTGTTCTTTTTATTTTTCTTTTTGAGACAGGGTCTTACTTTGTCACCCAGGAGATGACACGTAACTACATCAAACGGTCCTATACTTTCAGGGGGACATACAAAGTGCTGCTTTGAACTAGGGTTCTGTATAAAATAGTTGAAAGAACAGTGTGTAATTTTTTTTTCTTCTCTGAGAATGTTATGTGGAGTGAAATTCAAAAGTTTCCTAATGTCTAGATAAATTTCTGTCTGTCTGCATGGACCTCTCATGTCTTATAAGACCGTCACATGAGCCTATCCCATTCGTGCCTTATAAATGCATGTTAGTGACGTGATCTTGGCTCACTGCAGCTTTGAACTCCTGGGCTCAGGCAATCCTCCCACCTCAGCCTCCCAAGTAGCTGGGACTACAGGTGTGTACCACCATGCTTGGCTAATTTCTTTTATAGACATGGTCTTGCTGTGTTGCCCAGGCTTGTCTCTTAACTCTTGGGCTCAAGCAATCTGCCTGCTTCAGCCTCCCAAAGTGCTGGAATTACAGATGTGAGCCACTGCACCTGGCCTCTTTTTCTTTCTTAAAAAAAAAGGTATGATGCAAAAAAATCCTTTTACTTCAGGAAGATTATTCTGTACTTAAAGAGGATAAATCACAAAATGCAAAATTAAGGACATATAATTATAGATTTATATTTCTGGGGTTTCAAAAGCATAAATGTGTGATACATGTGCAGGGTTTTGGGTATTGAGGCCCTTTGAGATCTGAAAAACCATTTATTTTTTAAAAGGCAAAGTTATATCTCGTTCACGTGTTTAAACAGAAATATAACAACATCTCAGATAGCTTTGCATAGCTTGAAAGATTAATGGCATTCCTGGATAAGCCTTTAGCAATTATTTACCCTGTAAGAGTCCTTAGAAGTCTTTGTCTAGTAGTCCATATATAGAATATTTTTTGCATCACGTATATTGAGTAATTAGTTTAATATTTGTTCCTACAAATAAAATAAATTCCAGTATCCTTTTTAGCCACTTCCTGCAGTCTAAGGAAGGGATGAAACTTAGCTAGTGATGAGAGTTCTGGCACTAACTTTTCAGAGGACATTGAGAGGTGAAAATGGGAATGAATGCTAGAAAAATGACTGTTGTACATCACGGCAGAGAGGTTTCGCACTGATGAACAGTGATGTTTCTACTTGACGGTGTGGGGATATTTAATTTCCCAGCCTTCCACAAGATAAGAAGAAATGAAGAGATGGGGAATGAAAAGGGAAGACAATCTTCAAAAAAGTATATTGGGGCTGGGCATGATGGCTCACGCCTGTAATCTCAACACTTTGGGAGACTGAAGTGTACAGATCACCTGAGATCAGGAGTTCGAGACCACCCTGGCCAACATGGCTAAGCCCTGTCTCTACTAAGAATACAAAAAGTAGCCAGGCGTGGTGGCACGCGCCTGTAATCTCAGCTACTTGGGAGGCTGAGGCAGGAGAATAGCTTGAATCTGGGAGGCAGAGGCTGCGGTGAGCCAAGATCACACCATTGCACTCCAGCCAAGGCGACAGAGCAAGACTCTGTCTCAAAAAAAAAAAAAAAAAAAAAAAAAAAGGCTATATTGGAAAATACCGGGAGAGTGTTTATCTCCACTTTGCTCTTGGTAAGATTCTTGGTAAGATTCACGTCTTCATCAGGGAATGTGAAAGATCCTTAAACATTGTGGGTCTCTTTTTTTCCTTCTGTCTCACATGGGGCTACTGTTTTCTTTCTTTACTTTTTATATATTGCTATTTATATTGTATGACTTAGAATACTATTAACTTTTTAGAATGCTGATTTTTTATTTTTTTGAGACAAATTTTCTCCATCGCCCAGGATGTTGTACAGTGGCATGGTCAAACCCCCTGCAGCCTCCCCCACCGTGGCTCAACCAGTCCTCCTGCCGCAGCCTCCCAAGTAGCTGGGACTACAGGCGTGCACCACCATGCCTGGCTAATTTTTAAAAAAGTTTTTTTGTAGAGACATGGTCTCCCTATGGTTGCCCAGGCTGATCTCAAATGATTCTCCTGCCTCAGCTGGGATTACAGGCATGAGGCACTGTACCTGGCCTAGAATACTGATTTTAAATGATAGAATGTTAGTTACAAAACTGTAGAAGTTTGAAAAACCACTTAATGAGATACTGTTATGTATATAGTCTGCTTCCAAATAGTTAGAAAAAAATGCGCTAAGTGATTTGGCAACGTACTAAGCCAATAATAGTATTTGCTTTGGAGTAATGGGATTATGGGTTGTTCGTCCTTTTTTTCTTTGTAAAGTTTTAATGCTGTGGTTGATTTTTTTTTTTTTACTGCAATAAAATTATAATCATTTGCTTTTATTATAAATGTGCAGGAGGACTTACTCTTAAATAATTAAAATATATCCTGAGGCAAAACTATTCCAAATAAAAATGGAGGCCAATCGGAAATATTTGAAAATTCAAATAAGTGTATTTTAGAGAGCATATTTGGAAACCCAATTTCTAGACGAGAGTGGCATCATTCAGTGTGGAATACTCCCAAATTAATGCTTTTTACCTGTTGTCCCTTGGATTAAAATACATTCCACTTGACTCAACTAAATCTTAGGTTTTGACACCCTGACAAACACATCTTAAAATGTTTCAAAGTAAATAACATTTAAAATCTTGGCCAGGCGCGTTGGCTCATGCCTGTAATTCTAGCACTTTGGAGGCCGAGGCAGGTGGATCAACTAAGATCAGGAGTTTGAGACTAGCCTGACCAACATGGTGAAACCCTGTCTCTACTAAAAATACAAAAATTAGCTGGGCGTGGTGGTGCGAGCCTGTAATCCCAGCTATCCGGGAGGCTGAGGCAGGAGAATCCCTACAACCTTGGAGGCGGAGGCTGCAGTGAGCTGAGATCACGCCACTGCACTCCAGCCTGGGTGGCAGAGTGAGACTTAGTCTCAAAAACAACAATAGCAACAGCAATAACAAACTTTCCTAATGTTTGATTATATATTCTCACTCTTAAGTTCTTGGAATAAAGTTGGTGTAGAGTAGGGGTGGGAGAAAAATAAATTAACCTCTGTAAGTTGCTGGTAGAGGTAACAATGTTTTATGTGTAGAGGAAGTAATACTGTTAATTCTTGGCTGGGCGCGGTGGCTCAAGCTTGTAATCCCAGCACTTTGGGAGGCCGAGGCAGGTGGATCACGAGGTCAAGAGATCGAGACCAACTTGGTCAACATGGTGAAACCCCATCTCTACTAAAAATACAAAAAATTAGCTGGGCATGGTGGCGTGTGCCTGTAATCCCAGCTACTCAGGAGGCTGAGGCAGGAGAATTGCCTGAACCCAGGAGGCTGAGGTTGCGGTGAGCTGAGATTGCGCCATTGCACTCCAGCCTGGGTAACAAGAGTGAAACTCCATCTTAAAAAAAAAAAAAAAAAAAAAAAAATTGTTGATTCTTTTGATCAGCCAAAAGTGGATTGGTTAGTGCTTAAAATGCTTTCATGTCATCATGAGGATCAAAGTTATTTAAAAAGAATGGGGCTGGGTGAGGCGGTTCACACCTGTAATCCCAGCCCTTTGGGAGGCTGAGGTGGATAGATCACTTGAGGTCAGGAGTTCGATACCAGCCTGCCCAACATGGCAAAACCCTGTCTTTACTAAAAATACAAAAAATTAGTCCATCATGGTGGTGGGTGCCTGTAATCCCAGCTACTCAGGATGCTGAGGCAGGAGAATCGCTTGAGCCTGGGAGGAGGCTTGAGCTGAGATCACACCACTGCACTCCAACCTGGGGGCAAGGGGGAAACTGTCTCAAAGAAAAAAAGAAGAAAGAATGGATGTGGAGTTGATTGGAACATTTTGGGATTGTGAAGGGTGGAGAGTTCTCACTGGAGATTTTTTGATGTGCCCTGAGGTTGGTTGAGCACATCTGGCTGCTCTGAGCACATTGCAGCCCCCTGTCAAGAGTCCCTGGGTGAACTTTCTAAAACTTTGCTCCAGCACCCAGTGGAGGAGGCTGGACTCTGCCTCTGCTGTCTTAGAACTTCAGTGTTTACTTACAGGCATAGCTCTCTTCATACACACTGCTTGATTGCAATGTGTTTAGGTTGCACGCTGTCCTTAAATCAGGCCTCCACAATTTGTTGGCAACTTTCCTTTTGCAGTCATATTAGCACTTGGGTCTAGAAGCCAGTTAGGATGCTATTGGAAGAAAAAAATATACGGATGGTTAAAATTGGGTCAAAGTGCACTTCCTTACTCTGTTCTCTTTACAAGTTAAAAATATCTAAAAAATCATTGCAGCTGCGTCACCATTTCTCAGTAGGTGCCAGATTTAGATGCTACCTTTCAGAATGCTAATGTACTGTGAAGGGAAAAATCCATTAATTATACAGTTCTGTTTGTCTAAAAAGTTTAGAAACACTTCCACTGCTGTCTGAATGTTTGTGATTATTTGGACCATCCAGTTCAGTTCTGGATTATCCCATAGAGCACACTGTTCTCTCATTGGTTCTGGCATTATTTGGCTGTCTTACCTCACAGAACTGGGCATTCTAGGTTGGGGGTGATATTTTATATCTTTTACACTCTGTGTACCATGCTGAGCACAGTACAGTTGGAAATTAATTTCTGTTCTGCTTTCCTGCCCTCAACTTTTTCTCCCAGAGGCCCCCCTGAGTTTAAGAACAAATAATTTATTATAAATGTCTTTTGGAAAAGGCATGGTATATTTAGAGAGTCAGATCCAGCTCTCACCTACCATTCATACAAAACCATAGTAACGTTTTCCTAAAAGTACCATCAGGCTGTTGGTTTTTAAGTTTTCTTCTGTTCATTTTCCTTTCAAATCAAGCCTCAGCTGTGAAAGGAAGCTGAAATCTGGCGGACCTCTTTATCCTACTCTGTTTATCCAAATGTGGAAACCACCAGAAACCAGTAAAAAAGAATGGGAAGTGACCAAAGAGCAGGCAGGAAATACCAGTTTCCCTGGGGAGCACCCAGCTCTTCCAAGGACTGCACGGGTCCCGGTCTGAGGGGCAAGTGGAATACCACAGCTGCCTCCTGCAGAGGGATGTCTACCTAGTGAGCTGTGTCTGCAGCTGTGCAGGCTCCCAGCAATGCTTAGTGTCAGCCACGTCCCTTGATTTATGCTCCTGTGAGCCTCTGCACATGTGGGTGCTCTGGAGGGCCAGCGGGGGGAGGGATGCCCCAGGTCCCCAGAGGCACAGAGCTTTTTTTGGATACTGAGCCTGAGCTGAGAAGCGTGGGATGCGAGAGTGATGTCCTGCCTCAATCAAGTTCAAGGAAAGTACAAAGTAAACGGAAACGCATCCTTTCAAATAGAGGAAATCCCAAGTTGCTTTTATGTTTCCCGTTATAGCTGTGTGAAGTCATATCTTGGGGTTTAGCTTTCACGTTGAGTTTCAGCTGCTTTTTATGTGTGGCCTGGTGAATGTTAGTTTTCAGCATTACCATATTTCAGCCTCTCTCGCCTCTGCACTGACTATTGTCCTTTGCTAGTTTAGAAGTCTTGTTTTATCCAGAGAAACAGAATAGGAAAATAACAGCCATTTTGAATGGCAGCTTCCCCTCCTTTTATGTTAGAAAATACAGCTTCTGCCGGGCGCGGTGGCTCAAGCCTGTAATCCCAGCACTTTGGGAGGCCGAGGCGGGTGGATCACGAGGTTGAGAGATCGAGACCATCCTGATGAACATGGTGAAACCCCATCTCTACTAAAAATACAAAAAATTAGCTGGGCATGGTGGCACGTGCCTGTAATCCCAGCTACTCAGGAGGCTGAGGCAGGAGAATTGCTTGAACCCAGGAGGCGGAGGTTGCGGTGAGCTGAGATCGCGCCATTGCACTCCAGCCTGGGTAACAAGAGCGAAACTCCGTCTCAAAAAAAAAAAAAAAAAAAAAATACAGCTTCTGTAAAAAACTGCGGCAAGAGAAAAGAAGAGGTGTACTGTTGTCCCTGGGAATAAAATAGGAGACCAAAGACTACATTTCTACCCAGCAGAGCTTTTATTAATGAATCCCAGTAGAGTTTTAACAGCAGGGCAGGATTTCCTCCTATTGTGATTCCTGATGACCTCCAAGAAATAATTCTTGAGTGTCGTGTTCATAAGACATTTTTCTGATTACAGGCTTGTAATGATTAGATGTGGCTGGGGGCAGTGGCTCATGCCTGTAATCCCAGCACTTTGGGAGGCCGAGGCAGGCGGATCACCTGAGGTCAGGAGTTCTAGACTAGCCTGACCAACATGGAGAAACTCCGTCTCTACTGAAAATACAAAAAATTAGCTGGGCGTGGTGGTGGTTGTCTTTAGTCCCAGGAGACTGAGAGAGGAGAGTCACTTGAACCTGAGAGATAGAGGTTGTGGTGAGCCGAGATCGTGCTAATGCACTCCAGCCTGGCAACAACAGCAAAACTCCATCTCAAAAAAAAAAAAAAAAAAAAAAAAAAAAGATGTTTGTCCCTAGAAAATATTGCCAAAAAAACTTTATTAATAGTGCAAAGGAAGTGCTTATGCACCTTACTGTGTAAATTGTTATTTTACATTCGACATCATTACAGATGTGTTTTGAGAGGGCTATTGAGGTAAATCTCCAAGACATCTACCATAAACCAGTACTTGGACTTACAGCCAATGCTCTCGGCATCTCCGTTGTTAAACAGCATTCAGGTCTGAAGGTAGAAATGGAAAACCAGGAAAGTATTTGGCGATTAGTTTGTGAGGTTAGTTTTGTAAAGAGCAAATTAATTTTTTAAATACAGGAAGTCCCAGCAACTTTAAAACCATTCATGCAAAGAAGCAGAGTTAAAATGAACTTCACTTAGTTTCTGTGGACATTACTGGCGGGTGTCATGCACCTTCCGGGGAAAGAAGATGATGGAGGAAAGTAGAACAGGATAAGGCACGGTAGAGAGTCACAGCTTGTTTCAGGTGCCTCTTGGTGCCGTTAGTGTCACTGTTTATTTCCGAGCATCTAGATCCACAGCTAGAAGGGACTCAGAGAAGACAGACCCAAGAAAGTTACCAAGGAATTTGCCTGTGTGTAGGACTTTGAATTGAGCACATCTTGAACATGCCACTTTGGATGCCTCCAGGCATGGATCTTGTTAAGATGGTGTTTGCAGCTTTGCATGCTGTGCTGTTGAAATGTTCTAGCTAATGAACATTTTCCACTGCCTGCCTTCACAGGTCAGGTAATGCATCTTTCTTCACAGAAGCACTGAATCCAGAGGTTTCTTGAAGAACATTTAGAAGCTGGCGATATCTGCATAGTTGCTTTAGTTCATTTTAGTGTAGTAATTTTTGTTTTTTTGAAATGGAGTCTAGCTCTGTTGCCCACGCTGGAGTGCAATGGCATGATCTTGCCTCACTGCAGCCTTCGCCTCCCAGGTTCAAGCGATTCTCCTGTCTCAGCCTCCCAAATATCTGGTATTACAGGCATGCACCACCTGGCTAATTTTTGTATTTTTAGTAGAGACGGGTTTTCGCCGTGTTGGTCAGGTTGGTCTTGAACTTTTCACTGCAGGTGATCCACCCACCTTGTCCTCCCAAAGTGCTAGGATTACAGGTGTGAGCCATTGTGCCCAGCCTTCTTTAGTTTATTTGAATGGTGACTGTAACTTTATCCATTTTAATGCCGATTGACTAAATATACTATGTATGCTGAAAGATGCTAGAGTTTTCTAAGTCAGAATCTGACAACTTTCTCAATTAGCTGTTGTCATTCCTTTGTGAACAAAAGATACTGATCTGTCTTATGTTAAGAAAAACTCGATAGGTGAAATGAGATTTATTTAATCATACTAGGTATTTTAAACAGCAAGCTTTTTTTTTTTTGGAAGCTCTTAATGTTATTAAAATATAATTTGCCATTTACATATTTCAGCATACACATAGTTTCTGAGTCATATAATTCATAAAATAGAATTTAGAGTTGAAAGGAACCTGAGAGGTCCATTAAAGTTTAGAAGGTCTACACATTTAGAAGAGGAGGTCCCTTCTAAACGTGTAGACCTTCTAATCAGTGTAGAATTTTTTTCTCCATCATGTCTCTGCTGGAGGGTACTGTCTGCGTCTGTGCATTTTGGCACCTTTGAAGGCAGCCAGTTCTAAGGGATAACATTTCTTATTGGAAAACGCTCTGTTGGCCTGATTGTTGCTGTATTTCTCCCTTGTTAATTCATGTTTGCCATTTAGCAACACAGGCCAGATCTGTTCCCCTTCATTCTTGATGCTCAGTTCTTAAAGCTGAGGACCTGATGGTGAAGGCAGCGCAGTGAAATTGCCGACTGCTTGCCAGACAAGTGGATTTGAACCAGCCTTTGCCTCATTTCTGTCCGTGGCTGGAGGGATTTAGAATCCAGCAGACTGCAACCTTCCTCTTGTAACCTTCCTATCTCCCCTGTCCTTTAACAGATGAACACCTCAAGATATCGCGAGCTTCAGCGTCTTGGCTAAAACCACACACACTGGCTTGGAGCTTAGTGAGTTTTGTATTAGGTATTATAAGAGATTTAGAGCTGATTGAGAGTATACAAGAGGTTATATGCAAATGCTGTGCCATTGCATATTAGGGACTTAAGCATCCTTGGATTTTGGTATCCACAGGGGTCCTGGAACTAAGTCCTATGGATATGGAGGGACATTGGTACCTCTGAAGACTGTTGGAGGATAAAACTCGAACTCAGGCCATGGATGTGGCGGTAACTCTGCAGCAGTCTCTTTCCCAAAGGCCTCCTTGCAGGAGGGAGGGCAGTGTTCATGTTAGTTTTCTGGTCTCTTTCCTAGTCTCATCATCATTCTTCAGAGAATCAAGTCTGTTGATTAATTAACAAATGCTTGGCTAGGTGAGGGGGCTCACTCCTGTAATCCCAATACTTTGGGGAGGCCAAGGCCAGAGGGTTGTTTGAGCCCAGGAGGTCAAGACCAGTTTGGGCAACAAAGAGAAATCCCCATCTCTACCACCGCCCCCCACCCCCCCAGCAAAAAAAAAAATTGGCTGTTGTAGTGCATGCCTGTAGTACCAGCTACTTGGGAGGGTGAGGTGGGAGGGGTGCTTGAGCCTGGGAGTTCGAGGCTACAGTGGTTGCTCCACTGTATTCCAGCCTGGGTGACAGAGTGAGACCTTGTCTGTAGAAAATTTAAAAAATCCAAATGTTCAATGAGCATCTGCTGTATACCTAGTGCCGCGCTGTGAGGATGCCCTCTAAGAGCGAGAGAGATGTTGTGTAAAATGTTCACCAAGGTGGAAATGGAGCAGGAGACACACAGGTGAGGACGTGGGGCTGTAGGGAAGGCCTTCTTATCGCTTCTCAGGTGGATGGTCAGTTAGAGACCAGCCAGGGAGACTGACCTCTGAGGCAGATCTGGCGGAGTCCACCAGGGGAGGAGGATGGAACGGTGGAAGGAAGGGGCTGGAAGGACTGAGTATAGAAGCTTACTGTTGTATAGCAAGAGGTCCCATCTTTGTGAGCTGGCCGGAGTCTTCAAAGGTTCCAATGCAGGGAAATGACATTAGACTACTAAAAATACTTGGAAATATTATCTTTAATTTTTTTTGTTCCACCAAGGGTGGAATTCTGATGGGAGGAGGCTGCTGATTTTCTGCTCACAATGTTGTTCCTTCATTAGTTTGAAGATTCTTCTGTTGTGAAAGACCAAGAAAACATATGATTAGTTAATAGGAGCTACATTCTATCTGTGGCTTATCTCTTCCTGGCTCCAAATGCAGCTTAAACCCTTGCTCTCCTTCCTCCGATTACTTTAAAAAAAAAAAAAAAAAGTTCAAGAGTTTCAGCTAATTCTGGATTTGGTTCATACTGTATTTATGTCTCCCCCTTGGCCGTGCGTGGCCCTGCAGTGTTTAGATCTGCTGTTTAAAGAATGGCGCTCCTCAGCCAGTCAGATTTGCTGCTTTGGAGCATGCCATTCTGTCTTTCTCAGGTTGTCATACATTAGTGTCTCGTGTGCTCCGTAAACAGTCATCTCTTGTAGGTGTGTGATGTGTATTTTTCTTGGGCTTCTCAAAATTAGTTCTCTAGAGCTCAGAGACAGTGTCCTGCTGGGTTTATTGTTCCCTTGTCTTCTTATTACCAGTTCCAAAATTATCTTCTCAGTTTCTTCCAGGGTTCTTGGCTGCTGAACTGATCAATTCTTTTTGGTCAGAATTATGGATGAATTTTATTGGCTTCATGCTTTTCCAAAATTTCAACCATGAGCCTGTATTACTGTATATGTAAATTTTTATTAGAGTCAAGGTCTCGCTGTGTTGCCCAGGCTGGTCTCGAACTCCTGAGCTCAATGGATTCTTCTGCCTTAGCCTCTCAACGTTCTGGGATACAGGTTCGAGCCACTATGCCTGGCCATATATTACTTTGCAAAATGAATGGGGTTATTAATTGAAAAGCATGAAGGTGGTGAGGATGAGAGCTTTGCTTATTGCTTCTTCAGAGGTGGGTCCAGAGTTCTTATGATACGTCTTTTAAATTACAATAATAACTACAGATTTCTCTTTACATCTTGATTCTGTACAAATTTGTGTGGTTAAAAAATAAGATGAGTTCCCTCAACTTCTTTGCTTTCTCTAGACAGTAGGTGACAGACTCTCTTAGCAATACTTGACATGTGAGGCAGATCTACTTTGCTTTCCTCTATATTTGCACCCAAATTTCTTCATCCTCTCACACATACAAATGTCTCTTGTAGTGGATAGTTTGGATAAAGGGCACCTTGAATTGGTAGCCTTGCATTCGCTTGCCTGCCCAGTCTTGGTCCTGTAAAGAGACTTGTGATTTCTTTTTCCTTTTTGAGATAGGATCTTGCTCTGTGGTCCAGGCTGGAGTGCAGTGGTGCAATCATAGCTCACTGCAGCCTCAAACTCCTGGGCTAAAGTGATCCCCCCATCTCAGCCTCTCCAGTAGGTGAGACTACAGGCACACACCACCATGCCTGGCTAGTTTTAGTTTTTTTTTTTTTTTTTTTTTTTTTGTGGAGAGATGGGTTCCTGCTTTGTTGCCCAGGCTGGTCTCAACTCCTGACCTCAAGCGATCCTCCCACTTCAGCCTCCCAAACTGTTGGGATTGCAGGTGTGAGCCACATGCTTGGCTGATTGGTTCTTTTCGGTGGTCAGTCTTGGTTTAACAGCACATAAATTTAGAGTGCTGCTTTAGTTTGAGCAGCTGCTCTGTCGTATGAGCTCGAAATACTGGGTACTGTGCTGCTTCTATGCTGTGTAAGTCTCCAAATTGAAAGGATTTAGGGCTTTAAGAAAATTCCCACTTTTGCACATATTTCTTATTTCCTTTATCTCTTTAGCACTTGTTTTCAAAGTGGTGACATTCAGAGCACAGTCACAGAGAAACCTAGAGTGTTGATGTAAATCCTCCACTGGGTCCTTCTGTTCCACACATCTTCAGAACTAGATAAATTTCCAGGAGTCACTGAAATTTGGTATCTGTAAATGAAAATTTATATGGAATACAGATACCAGTGAAATTGCTAGATTTCATTGACGATTTCAGTTCAGTATTCCAAAGTCTGGATGTCACTTAGTACTTGGCAGCATTACAAAGCAGTGACATATGTGCATGCAGGTAGTTTTAATTCAAGTTAATTGTGAGAGGGATGTTTTATTGATGTAAGATCAGTGTAGTGTTGAGTTGGTTGTGGTTTACAATTGCTGCTTTTGTTTCGGTTTTAAATTATAAATTATTTCATTTGTCTTTGTCATCAGTTTACAGTTGCATTGTATCACGTGCATTTAACTTAGACTAATTAAATCTAAATGTTTGCTTAAAAATAATTAGCAATATATTTTTTTCCTGCACCGTATCCTTAAATACAGGCCAGATGCATTTCTTCTGGTATTCAACCGTAGAAACAGCAGTCTCTTCCAGCGCTACAGGAAAACTGACAGGGTTAGGCTTTTTGAAAGGTATTGCAGCACTCAGAAAACCACATGCTTACTGTGTGTGCTGTTTAAGTAATTTTCAAGGATAATTTTATCTTAACCTTAGCCTTGATTTTAGAAGCCAAGCCTTGCCTAAAAGGTGACTCCATGCAGTTTGTTGTGAATTCTTTGGCCAGATCTACAGGATGCAGTGCTGAGTTTTAGCATCAACAGTGCTTTGGGGTTATAATTTCCTAATAATGGGAATTGAAATCAGGTATGCTTTGCCATTAAAATAGGAATCATTTGTGACCCTGTTTCCAAATATATGTTTATTTTCTCCCCACTGTTTACATGGTGATAGTCCATTTTTATCATTGAAAGTAGTCATGGGTGAGAAATGTCGGCTATATACAGTGACTTGGCCAGCCACTGGCTTAAAGCACACTTTATTTCCCAGAGGTGGGAGTCCTTGGGGGTAGTGATATGTTGGTTTACTTCGGAGCATTTATCCAACTGATCAGTGATGGAATTAAGTCTCTATTATACTTTCAGCTTCTAATTGAAAATGCAAAGCACTTATGGGGCACTTCGACTCTATCAGATTTATGAGAAGAACGTTAAGTGCCCAGTGGATGTTTGCCCAAAGGACCCAAGTGGGCAATTCACAAAGGAGGGAATTAACCAGTCAAAAGCCACAGAAAAGCACTGAAGAAACCTAGTCTTCAGAGACTGAAAAATTAAAATGTTATCCTATATCCTGTTAAATTGGCAAAAACCAGAAATGGTTAACATATCTGACAGTGCCGAGTCACAGCGGCCTGGTACATTTGCACATCGTTGGTGATGTTGTGTAAAAGAGCACATCTTCTTAGAACAGCAATTTGGTGTGATGATCAACATCTACAAAAATGTTCGTGCCCTTGCAGTCCTCTGTGATCTGTTTATCCCTAGGAAATTAAAATCATGGGTGAGGATATTCAGTCTCGCACTATTTAATTTCTGAAACCATTAGAATAACTTCAGAAGTCAACAACAGGAAAATGGCAAAGTGAGCCACCGTTTATTTATTAGAAGAAATAACAGGCAGCCGTTTAATGGCTGCAGAGACTGTAGCAGGTGAAACATGGTTACACTAGACCAACTGACAAAAGGTGGAAAATTAAATGAACACTGATGAGAACAAGGTTAAACATGTTATAACTAACATAATACCTAAGTGTGATTAGTTGTGGGGTAGAGCGTTTATAGATGTATTTTCTTTCTTTTGTTTGTAATTAAATTCTTCATCAAACTAAAGAGAACATTAAAGAATTAGGTAAGGCTATGGTCGGATGAAAATGAGATGCGGGCATGACTTTGTTTTAAATCCAAGGAGATGTGTCAGCTATTTCTGGTGTGCCGTGCGGTTCTACAAACTGCTCATTTACTTTGTAAATGGTGTAGCTTTCCAAGATGTCTGGGCATGAATGGGAAGTCATTTTGGTAAAGTAACATGTGAATACCATATTTTAAAGTTCAGATTCCATCTGCTGAATGTTCTGTATTTGCAAAGGTATTTATTACAGGATTTCTTGCTCCATTGAGAATACAAGCTATAGAACCATGTAGAAATAGTTTTTGGTTTGTTTGTTTTGTCTGTGGTAAGCAATTTTAGAGTAAATGTTTTGACTCATTCTTTTTTTTTTGAGATGGAGTCTTGCTGTGTCACCCAGGCTGGAGTTCAGTGGCGCCATCTTGGCTCACTGCAACCTCTGTCTCCCAGGTTTAAGCAATTCTCCTGCCTCAGCCTCCTGAGTAGCTGGGATTACAGGCACCCACCACCAACCCTGGCTAATTTTTTGTATTTTTAGTAGAGATGGGGTTTTGCCATGTTGGCCAGGCTGGTCTCGAACTCCTGAGCTCAAGTGTTCCGCCCACTTCAGCCTCCCAAAGTGCTAGGATTACAGGCGGGAGCACTCGCACCTGGCCTACATTCCTCATTTTAAAGTTTTATTTACTTTGATTTCAAAGGTGCTTTCTTAAATTTGATATTGTCAGTTGGTATCAATGTTTAAAAACAGGTTTACAATTGATAGAGAGGAACTTTTATTTGAGGAATGCAAGTTTTTTTTTTTTTTTTTTTTTTTTGTTTATTTTTGAGACAGAATCTTGCTCTGTTGCCCAGGCTGAAGTGCAATGGCACCATCTTGGCTCACTGCAACCTCCACCTCCCGGTTTCAGGTGATTTTCTCCTGCCTCAACCTCCAGAGCAGCTGGCATTACAAGCGCCTGCCATCACACCTGGCTAATTTTTTGTAGTTTTAGTAGAGACGGGGTTTTACCATGTTGGCCAGGCTGGTCTCGAACTCCTAAATTCAAGTGCTCCACCCACCTCAGCCTCCCAAAGTGCTGGGATTACAGGCCTGAGCCACTGTCCTTTTAATTTTCTGGCCCAGAGAGACATTAAAATGAGACAGCAGTAACACCTGACTGTCCCCTTTGAGCTATGTAGTGATCTCTTTTATTCAGTAATTTTTGAGACAGGGGTTTCCTCTGTCACCCAGGTTGGAGTTCAGTGGCATGATCATATAGCTCACTGCAGCCTTGAACATCTGGGCTCAGGCTGTCCTTTTGCCTGGGCATCCTGAGTAGCTGTGACTACAGGCATGTGCCACCATGCATGGCTTACATACTTGTCTCTTCAAACTGCTTGATATTTCCACAAGTAGGTATAAATTAGCCTATTAATGACACTATAACCCACACTCTGTAGCTGTAGTGTATTTTTAGTCAAGATGGGGTTTCAGCATCTTGGCCAGGCTGGTCTTGAACTTCTGAACTCATGATTCACCCGCCTTGGCTTCCCAAAGTGTTGGGATTACAGGCTTGAGCCACCGTATCTGGCCTAGGGCTCATTCTTTTTTTTTTTTTTTTTGAGACGGAGTTTCGCTCTTGTTACCCAGGCTGGAGTGCAATGGCGCGATCTCGGCTCACCGCAACCTCTGCCTCCTGGGCTCGGGCAATTCTCCTGCCTCAGCCTCCTGAGTAGCTGGGATTACAGGCACGCGCCACCATGCCCAGCTAATTTTTTGTATTTTTTAGTAGAGACGGGGTTTCACCATGTTGACCAGGATGGTCTCGATCTCTTGACCTCATGATCCACCCGCCTCGGCCTCCCGAAGTGCTGGGATTACAGGCGTGAGCCACTGCGCCCGGCTGAGGGCTCATTCTTGACTGAGTTTCTTCAACTCCTCCATTTCATTTGGGAACTTTATTTCTGTGCTTATTGGAGTCTCTTTGTATGATAAATGGATCAAAGCAAAAGGAAATCCCCATCATTTATTCAACAAATACTATTGGTCACTTACTGGGTCCCAGTCACTTTGCGAAGCACTTATTTATAGAAACATGGTGTCCCAGAACTTGTGTGTTTTAGAGGCTGTTTTAGAAAGTAAGATTCACCTCTGCTTTTAGAAGATAATAGTTGTCATAGGTTTTAGAAATTAGCGAGAGTTATACTTCTTTTGAAAATACAACATTGATAGAAAAAAATAATGTTGAGGGATCTCTTTTTCCTTCTTCATCCAGAAAAGAAATAATTTCCTAATATTTGGGTGGGTGTTAGCACCAACTCGGAAGACATTCCTTTTGTTGCAGGCTTAGCCAGTCATTGCTCACTCCCTGAAGTATTTGTTGGTCCCCTACCTGGTTTGCTATTATAAAAGGATTAAAAATACAGTCATTACCTGGACAGAACCCATGATGGCTCCCTAATAGTACAAGAGAAGAAAGCTGAGTGAGTGTCAGTGAATATGGATTCTCCCAGGAGTTTTGGGAAATAGCCCTGTAGCTTTGTATGCTCAAGGGAGGCTCCCTGGAGGAAGCAGGCCTTGGTCTTGAAGACTGGATTGTCTTTGGGTAACAAATTGCAGGTCAGGTGACAAGTTTGAGCAACCTTGAATATGCAGGCTCTAGTGAACTACAGTTTTCAAGTGGCTGAGAGGGTGGGTGTTGGGAGTCATGGAAAGTCAGGTGGGAGAGGTTGAGAGGTGATCTGATGTCATGTGCAGATTTGGGAAAGTCCCCCTTCTTCTCTTTCTCTTTTTTGGGACATGGTCTCACCCTGTTGCCCAGACTGGAGTGCAGTATCTCAGTACAACACACTGCATCCTTGAACTCCTGGGTGCAGGCAATCCTTCTGCCTCAGCCTCCCAAGTAGCCAGGACTGCAGGTGCATGCCACCACATGTGGCTACTTAAATTTTTTTTTTTTTTTTTTTTTTTTTTTTTTTTTTTTTTTGGAGAAATGAAGGTCTTGCTATGTTGGTCAGGCTGATCTCAAACTCCTGGCATCAAGTGATCCTACCACCTTGGCTTCCCAAAGCACTGTGATTACCGGTACGAGTTCCTGCACCTGGCCTCCTTATTCTCTAAGAAATGAGGACCCGTGAAGTTTTGAACAAGTTACATTCCTGATGATATATTAGGAAGATATTTTAAGACAACGTTGCTGGCAGGGATCTGCAGGATGGATTTAATTTGGAGGAGGGGAGGCAGGCGACCAGTCTGCGGTATGTGCTCTTATATAATGGAAGGGCACTTGCATAGCATGGGTAGTGAAGTGGTGAGTGTCTGAACAAAGACGCTAGTGGGACTTGAAAGGCCAAATGCAAGAGACATGGATGCTTTTTTGAGAAGGAGGAGGCAAAAATGTAGTTTAGATTGGAGACAGGCAGAAGAGTAAGAGGAACAGTGACCGGCTTAAAAATTTCCTTTTGGGCTGGTGCAAGAAGGGAGAAAGAAAATCGTTTAAAAATTGGAGGGCACCTAGCAAGGTCTGAAGGTTCAGGGAGGGTTTTACTATACAATGTCTTCTTTAAGAATGGTTTGGATGTTGTTCATGGTGGAGAGGTTTTCTGCCAGTTTCAGCTACCCTTTGAGCTGAGTTCTGTTTTTCTCATCGCTCACATTTCCCATTATTTATTGTTTCTTTTCCTTTCTTTCCTGAGAAAAGTGCACAAAAATCTTAAAGATGTTAAACAATCCAAAATTACAGGTGAATGTCTGTTTGAAAAATCACAGTACAATGAGGAAGACAGATCTGTCATCTAAGAAAAATCTTTGCACCATTTTTCTTATTTATTATTAACTCAACGTTATAGCTCAGCAATCATCTTTGTAACTAGCACATGAATTTGCCTATCTAAACTATGGACTTAACCTGGAACTTCCCTGAAACTTCGAAGTGTTAGAATTCTCTCCTTTTATGATAGTCACATCTTACTATTATTATTTTTGGAACAGCCCTGATTTGAAGTCAGGGGATACGTTCAGGCCCCTTACATTCTTGTTTTTAGTGTGCAGAATTTGTCATTTGGATATTACAGTAAGACCGTTGGGTTTTCATCACTGCTGCATTTGAGAGGCCTGCTTTTAGCTGGTTTTCTGTGGATATTTTATAGAAAGGTTTTGTTTTTAATGCTATACTTCTTTATAGCCATGCTTCTCAAACGCATGTCCCTGGGGGATCCTGTAATTATGTAGATTCTGATTCAGGAGACCTGGAGTGAGTCTACATTTCAAACAAGTTCCCAGGTGATGCTGATGCCTCTGGACTGTTTGGGACCAGGAGTAGGGAGGCTCTGCAGGAAGTAACTTCTACTTAAATTACAGACTTTGAAATTAATTATTGTGGAGAAGGAACTTCAGTACACCTGGTTTTTGGCTTTTTTTTTTTTTGAATTAACATTTTCCTTTTTGTTTTTTGAGATGGAGTTTTGCTCTTGTGTCCCAGCTGGAGTGCAGTGGAGCCATCTCTGTTCACCGCAACCTTCACCTCCCAGCCTCAGCTGATTCTTCTGCCTCAGCCTCCCGAGTAGCTTGGATTACAGGCATGTGCCACCACACCCGTCTAATTTTGTATTTTTAGTAGAGACGGGATTTTTCCACGTTGCTGAGGGCTGCTTTTGAACTCCGGACCTCAGGTAATCTGCCTGCCTCGACCTCCCAATATGCTGAGATTACAGGCGTAAGCCACCGCTCCCGGCACTTTTTTTTTTTTTTTTTTTTTGAGATGAAGTCTCACTGTGTCACCAGGCTAGAGTGCAGTGGTGTGATCTCAGCTCACTGCAACCTCCGTCTCCTGGGTTCAAGCAGTTCTCCTGCCTCAGCCTCCTGAGTAGCTGGGACTACAGGTGTGCACCACCACACCCAACTAATTTTTGTATTTTTAGTAGAGATGGGGTTTCTCCATGTTGGTCATGCTGGTCTCTATCTCTTGACCTTGTGATCTACCTGCTTCAGCCTCCCAAAGTGCTGGGATTACAGGTGTGATCCACCGCGCCTGGCCTAGTGTTAATTTTAATATTGCGGTGAGAGCAGATTTTGTTTGCTCTTCGTTTTTCCTATTGCCGATACATCAAAAAGACTACTGTTTCCCTCTTTCTTGAGCTTGCATTGTAGAAATATTAATGTTTTTGAAAACACCTTATTAGAATAAACTTGACATTTGAATAGTGATGCACTTTTTAATGTTAAAGAAACCCACACAGTTTACTACTAGCTGCAAAATACAGTGTGTTTCCAAATGACTTTTGGCAAGGTGTATGTAATTCAGAGTAGTTTATAGAAAATTAGCAAGGTTTATTTTAATAGCTTCCAAAAAAAATGGATTCCTTTTGTTTTCAATCATGAGAACACAGTGGAATGAAATATTCTGTAAAACATTTTGGAATGGATTAGTGAAATTTTAAATAGAAATGTATATCTATCACATTTGGTGCCAATTGAGTTGAAACAAAAGTAGTTGAAGCTGCTTAAGAAGGTAATTGTGGATAGAGAATGAAAGTTTCCTTTCTTTGGAAGGTTGCCTCCTGGTTATATATCTCCTTTAGAGAAGTATCTATAAATAGGTGTTTTAAATGAAGGGAATATGGAGAAATCAATTAAAAAAACAGGTCAAGTAAGCATTAAGTTAGTCTGCTTTTCAGTATTCATTCTCATTTGTGTTGTCTGTGCTTTTTGTAAAATTCTACTCTTTTTATTGCTTTATTACTAACACTTAAGAGACTTTATATATTTTTTAAAGTATTTGGTAGGCTGGGCACAGTGGTGCATGCCTATCATCCCAGCACTTTTGGAGGGTGAGGTCAGTGGATCGTTTGAGTGCAGGATTTTGAGACCAGCCTAGGTAAGATGGCGAAACCCTATCTTCACTCCCTGCTCACCAAAAATAAGTAAATAAAAATTAGCCAGGTGTGGTGATGCACACTTGTAGTCCCAGCTACTTGGGAGGCTGAGATGGGAGGATTGCTTGAGCCTGGGAGGTCGAGGCTGTAGTGAGCTGTGATTGCGCCACTGCACTCCAGACTGGGTGACAAAGTGAGACTCTATCTCAAAAATAAATAAATAAAAGTATTGGTAGACCTTCCAAGGCTGGCCTGATTGAGTTGATTGATTTCTGCTTTTTATTAAGCATTCTTAAGGATGTGTGTGTTGAAACTCAATCTCCTCAGTGTGTCTAGTTGTTAGGTCCATTTCTGAATGCCAAATCTAACATTTTTAAGCACTGTTAAAATAATCAACTGGATTATTTTCCATTTGCATTTTTGATATAATTAAGTCTGGACACCACTTTGCCAACTTTAGTATGATTTCCTTTGTTCGGAGATCTGATGTGGGTCTGTTTGTCATGGCTGTTTTAAGTAGTTACTTGCTCAAGCTACGTGTCATGCACCCTTGGCAGCAGCAACAGCAAAGCCATATACATAATATGCACGTCAGTTGTTTAATGTAGTGAAAATGCTCCTTGCACCCTGGTTCTCTTAGCGTTGACAGCTGTGATGAACACAGACTGCACTGACTTTGCTGCCAACTCCGTTAGCAAATGCTTCAGTAGCAGATGTGGGATATTTTGCCATGATGTGTAGGGTTTCAGAGAGATTAGCTGACTTGAGAGGGTGGGTCTCAAAGCTGCTGATGTGCCTTGTGCAAGACCTTTATATACAGGGCTGGTGTTTATATCCAACTGTACGTAGTTCGTTTGTTCAATCAGTTTAAGTGGGCTTGAGTGTCTTATTTTGTGCCAGGCATTATAATCCAGTGTGAGTTGAGCTTGGGTTTGTTTTTTTTTTTTCTCTCTCTTTTTTTTTTTTTTTTTTTTTTTTTGAGACAAATTTTTGCTCTTGTCCCCCAGGCTGAAGTGCAGTGGCACAATCTCGGCTCACTGCAGCCTCCGCCTCCTGGGTTCAAGCGATTCTTCTGTCTTAGCCTCCTGAGTAGCTGGGATTACAGGCACGCACCACCATGCCTGGTTAGTTTATTTTGTATTTTTAGTAGAGATGAGGTTTCACTATGTTGGTCAGGCTGGTCTCAATCTCCTGACCTCAGGTGATCTGCCCACAAAGTGCTGGGATTACAGGTGTGAGCCACCGTGCCTGGTGAGCTTGGGTTTTCTGCTATCGGACTGACCAGGGCATTCTGGATTTGTGAGTGAAAGCAGAAACCCGTGGAGGGGTGCATCTTGCATTCTCCTTTTCAGGTGAGATGAGTGTCCATCTTCCAGACAGCACAGCTTCCCTAGTATTTGCTTTTGTGAAAGGAATGCACAAATGACTTCTCACCCTTGCCAGGGGTTGATGGACGCTGTTTCCAGTTTTGCCCCATCTTCATTGGCTTATCCTGGTGAACTGTTAGGAAATAGTGTCATTTTAACTTGCTATATTCCTCTGAAGCTCCAGAAAACAGGGTCTGAGCTCACTCTGTTGAAAAACTCCTTTGTTTCTGCCTAAAAGCACAGGATGTTAATTTCCATCAGATCAGTTCTTTTTTGTATACCAGCCTGAACATGTGTGTGTCTTTGTCTAAGCACCTATTGCTTCATAAGATACACCACAAAACTGAAAAGAGTTAGTGACAACTGTTCCTTGGCTGGCATCAAAACCAGACACCGAAGAAAGACTAGGTTGGGCTGACCGACATGATTTTTCTTTCTCTGTTTTGTGTAACTATTTTCTATTTTAAAAAATTGTTTTGCATCGACAACACCCCGACAGAAATATGCCACCAGAGACATAGTCGTGATCTTGATGGCGGTGACGGTAACCATAGCCAGCCTTTATTCTTCACTGCCCTTGTGCCAGGCATTGTGCCACACCTGGGACCCCTTTAATCTCACAGTGATCGTGTGTGCTGGCCATGGTTGCTGCTGTCACATCAGATGAAGCCAGGGGACTGAACATTTCGAATCAGCCACAGGGACAGGCAGAGCCACGCTCCGAGCCGCAGCATCTGCCTTCCTGCTGCAACCACGGTGCCCGGCGCCCTTGGCATCACCAGCTCTTTGTCCACATTCGCTTTCAAAAGCCAGAACATTTTAATCCAAGGAATGTAAACTTTTTTTTTTTTTTTTTTTTTTTTTTTTTTTTGGAGACGGAGTTTCACTGTTGTTACCCAGGCTGGAGTGCAGTGGCACGATCTCGGCTCACCGCAACCTCCTCCTCCTGGGTTCAAGCAATTCTCCTGCCTCAGCCTCCTGAGTAGCTGGGGCTACAGGTGTGCACCACCATGCCCGGCTAATTTTTGTATTTTTAGTAGAGACGGGGTTTCACCTTGTTGACCAAGATGGTCTCGATCTCTTGACCTCGTGATCCACCCACCTCAGCTTCTCAAAGTGCTGGGATTATAGGCGTGAGCCACCGCGCCCGGCCAAGAATGTAAACTTTTAAAAGACATTATGAATTTACTTTTTGTGCAGTTTCCTGATGAAAATCACAAGGGCGTGCATGGTTTTAAATGACAGATTTTAATACTAGGTCAGTCTTCTTCCTTCCCTCTCTCCCTCTCTCCCTTTCTCTCTCCCATCGCAGGGGAGTTCTGCAGCTCCGTTGCAGGATAACACCATAGATGTTCAGGGCTTGAGTTTCCAGAGGAACATCTCAAAGCCTCCCCACATGCAATGATGTCAGACCTTAAAGGTCACAGGGCCCAGGGCTGGCAAATCCATGGCCTTACAGTGCCGCCCAGCTTTCCGGGTCTGTGGTGCAGACTGAGAATGGGGCACATCCTGCCTGGAGTCTTGGAGTCCCTATGTCATTGCAGGTGATCACCCCTAGGAAACTGGAACTTGAGATACAATTTGTCTTCCTTCCTACTATCAAAGCACAAGTTCTAGATTAGGTTCCTGTGGCCCATGGTGGGAGAGTCAGCTGCTCAAGGCCACATACCTCGTAAGTGGCAGGTGAGTCTTGACTGAAAGGCTAGTATTTTCTGCTTTGCTGGGCACCTTGATTTTCTCACAGTGCAGGTCCAGTGCAGGAGTCTCCTGCTCAGAAATGTCCAGGGCTCCCTTTCGCTTACACACAGTTCTTCCTGACCCTCAGGGCCTCTGGGATGAAAAGTCTGGGTGCAAGTTACTTGATCATATCCAGATAACCCTTTTATGTGCAGGGTGTTTGGTTGGGGACGCTGCCCTCAAGGTTTACAGGCTAGCTGAGGGTTGGAGGGATCATAGCAAGTGTGAGACTCCCCCCGCCCCCCTAAAAAAAGGATGCTTAGAATACCAGGCAAAAAATGATAGTTTTAATCAGCAGTAGAAAGTGCTTTTGCAGTTCAAAGGTGTGAGAGATGGATTGACCATAACCAGGAAAGACTTTTGGGAGGAGATTGACTAGATTGATTTTGGGAGGCATTGACTAGATCTTCATAGAAGGACAGATGTGTGGGCATGGTGACTGGAACCGCATGAAGGGATGGATGTGTCTGAGGAGCAGGAAACATTTGGCTGGGTGAGGTGGGGTGCGGGCACAAGGTAAGTCTGGGAAATGACTGTCAGGGAGGGTCTTGGAGGAAGGGCCATCAGCTCATACTGAGGAAGTGATTGGGAGCCAGTGAAAATTTTGAGCAGGAAAATTGTTTGGGGCTCTATTTGAACCAGATGTAGCTGGTTTGATGGTAAGGGTGTACTGGAGAAGGGGGCCCCACATTCTGAATTAATGTCACTTAGGAAAGAAGCCGTGGTAAGAATGAAATGATTATAATTTTATGTGTGTGAATTTGAGAAAAGTGTGTATCTGAAGAACACTAGGTATGGTTTTCTTTTCTTTCTTTCTTTCTTTTTTTTTTTTTTTGAGACATGGTTTCTGTCTGTTGCCCAGGCTGGTGTGCAGTGGTGTGATCACAGTCACTGAAGCCTTGACCTCCTGGGCTCAAGCAATCCTGTCACTTCAGCCTCCTGAGTAGCTGGGACTACAGCGCCTGCCACTGTGTGCCTGGCTAATTTTTGTATTTTTTATGGAGACGGGTTTTCCCGTGTTGCCCAGGCTGGTGTCGGACTCTTGAACTTAAGCGATCCACCTGCCTCAGCCCTCCAGAGTGCTGAGAGGTATGGTTTTAGACAAAGAAAAAAATTTACAGTAATGATTTTTGCCTGGAGATGATAAATGGGAGGAGGTGGGATGAATTCAGGGCCAACTGAGTTTTTGGCAGTGCTGATTTGGTGTTCAGTTTTCAGAGTCATTCTGTGAAGCCTTTGGAAGGCAGTATTTTAAGTGAGAATGTGGCTATAGGGGTGGGTAGCTACCCTGTGACTGATTGGTCAGGGTGCTGGTAGGCAGATCTAGCCCTGGTGGTGACCATACTAGAGGTGGTCAGTATCCGTGGAGGTCCGCCAGCATCCTAGAAGTCCTGGGGGTCAGCTGTGCCATCAGGCCTGTGCAGACAGCTGCAAAGCATGACTTGGAGCAGAAGGGGCCACCTTATTTAAGTGGAGGGTGAAGGTTTGCTGATAGAGACACCAGCTTGAGATTGAGAGACAGTGGGATAATAGAATTCATTCAGTTTTGGCAGGAGGCGGATTCAAGGCAGATAATGAGCAGCGTGTTCTTAGGTGGGCTGAGCAGTGAAGTTTGGGCACCGAGGTTGACGTGAGCTGGAGTTCAGTGCTGGGAACTGGATGTTCACCTCCCATCAGAGCTCTGTCGCTGTGCCTGGGGTGGAGCCGCACCCTGAGTGCGCTCAGCAGGTAGTGGCATGTGTGCAGGGCTTCAGCCAAGGCTGGCAGCCAGGGACCAAGCCATTTGCCTGGCTCCACCATCCAGAGTACAGAGAATAAAGCTGGGTCAGAGCCAAGTAAGTTTTCCCTTCTCTTTTTCACTCTGCTGTGACACCCTCAGAGTGTTGAATAATAGGTCTTGTGAAAGGAAATAAATCTTGGGGGCCCCAGAATCATGAAGCAGGGAAAAGACAAGCTGGGAACGGCTTAGGGCAAACCTGCCCCCCATTCTATTCAAAGTCGCCCCTCTGCTCACTGAGATCAATGCATATCTGATGGCCTCCTTTGGAGAGGCTAAGCAGAAACTCAGAAGAATGCAGCCGTTTGTTTTGTGTCTACCTTTGACCTGGAAGCCCCCTCCCCGCTTCCAGCTGTCCTGCCTTTGCTTCGAGTTGTCCTGCCTTTCCAGACCGAACCAATGTTCATCTTACATATGCTGATTGATGTCTCCTGTCTCCCTAAAAATGCGTAAAACCAAGCTGTGCTCTGACCACCTCAGGCACTTGTCATTAGGACCTCCCGAGGCTGTGTCATGGGTGTGCGTCCTTAACTTTGGTAAAATAAGCTTCCTAAACGGACCAAGATCTGTCTCAGATTTGGGGGGTTCACAGGCTCATGTATGGAAAACCTGGAATGTAGAATATCCTTAGAGCACTTAAGTCTGGTTAAGTGATGGACTGATAACATAAGGAGACGTTGAAAAAGAGTTTCAAAGAAGAAAAAAAATACACATAGGTTTTTGAAAACAAATTTATCCTCATAGAGAGATTAGAATGTCATCACTTAACATTTTATATTTTCATCCCTTTAAAAATCTCTTCTCTTTTTTTTTTTTTTTGAGACAGTTTCTCACTGTTGCCCAGTGTGGAGTTCAGGGGCAGAATCTTGGCTCAGTGTAACCTCGGTCTCCCAAGTAGCTGGGATTACAAGGGTGTGCTACCACGCCCAGCTAATTTTTGTATTTTTAGTAAAGAGAGGGTTTCACCATGTTGCCCAGGCTGATATTGAACTCCTGACCTCAGGTGATCTGCCTGCCTTGGCCTCCCAAAGTGCTGGGATTACAGGTGTATTCCATCGCGCCCGGCCTCTCTCACATTCTTATGAATTTGGAGGTCACCCTAGGTCTGATAATTTCCTGCTTTTAAAAACATAAATGAGCCTAGCAGGACTCATACCTGTAAAAATCCCAAACCTTTGGAAAGCCAAGGCAGAAGGATCACTTGAGGCCAAGAGTTTGAGACCAGCCTGAGCAACAGAGAGAGACCCTGTCTTTATTTAAAAAATAAGTAGTATTATTTCAAACATTCTTAATGGTTTACCCATATTTTTTATGGATGTAAAAGATATAAAGTTTAACTTCTTGGATATTCGCTTACATAAATAACACTGTACTGAACTTGTTTATATGTAAGTACTTATCTGAACATCTAATTTTATCTTTAGATTTCAATAGAGAAATTATTGGATCAAAAGAAACCAACCTTATATGTATTGCCATGTTGCTTTTTAGAAAGGTGTTAATTGGGCAAGGCACAGAGGCCCACGCCTATAATTTCAACACTTTGGGAGGCGGAGGCGAGTGGATCACTTAAGGTCATGAGTTCCAGACCAGCCTGGCCAACATGGTGAGACCTCGTCTGTACTAAAAATACAAAAATGTTAGCCAGGTGTGGTGGTGTGCAGCTGTAATCCCAGCTACTCGGGAGACTGAGGCAGGAGAATTGCTTGAACCCAGGAGGTGGAGGCTGCAGTGAGCCGCGATCACGCCACTGCCCTCCAGTCTGGGTGACAGAGACTCCATCTCAAAAAACAAACAAACAAACAAAAGAAAGGCTGCATAGTCTTACCTTCATACCAAAGTCGTTTTGGAAGTAGCCTCTCATTAGCTCAATTAATGAAGTTGAATTGAAAAGTTACGGAGTCATCAGGCCGCTGGGTGTTCTGGGCACTCTGTGAGGGCCATCAGTGGGCTGTGTTCCCCTCCCCGCTGCCCCAGCACACCTTTCCGAGTAACACGGCGAGTTCTCAGGCAGCCACGCTTGCCAGCTGCTGTGCTGTCAGGTGGCACCGCACCTGCCTGTCTCTATCTCAGGATCTTGTTTTGTTTTCTCCTGCGTGTTTCTTACGAACTGAAATTATCTTACAAGTTTGACTTTGTCACTTTGCCTAGAATCCCAGCTCTGGTATAACAAGCACTCTGTTTTTCCAGTTCATGCTGAATCCCCAGCCTTGGGCCTATTGTAGGTGCTGAATATATGTTCATTGCATGAACTCCAGAGGGTTTCTGTAGCCTGTGAAACACATGCAGAGGCCGGCCCTTGTCTCCAGTTTACCCCAGGCCACTCTCTCAGCCCATCTTTGTGAATAACACTGCAGGGAGTCCGGGGTGCTGCAGCTCCTGGTTAGGGTGTGCTGCTTGTGGGACCTCTTCTCCCTGGAATGCCTCCTTTCTTGCTGAGTTGAGGTCTGAGGACATGGGGATTCTTGAGGACCTAACTTCCAGTGGCTGGTTTCTTCCACAGAACCTTTTCTAACGTCCTCACAGGCTCTAATGCTCACCTGTTTGAACCCCTGAAAGTCATTGTAATGATCTTAAAGATGCCTTGCTCCATGTTCCTGCGTTGTAACTGTGTGCATAGTTGTCTGAAGGTAGGTTCCTTTGTCAGGACTCCCTTGAATCTTTTCCTCAAAGGCCTTTGTTTCCTATACTCCTGCTTTTTTTCTCCTCTGAAAATTTTCTCAATGTCTCTCATCTTAGGTCTTGTGAGTTTTTTTTTTTTTTTTTTTTTTTTTTGTCAATTAAGTATTTAAAATATTAGAGCTGGTAGGATTCTTGGCTGATGTCTAGTCTCATTAGAATGTGTACCTGTACCGTGGTTTTTCCATTAACTTTTGCCCCAGGAGTTTCAAAACAGCTTTGGGGCCAGTAGCGAATGTAGATAATTGTTTCCTGATTAGGAGTCAGATTTGACACTTCCTATTGAAATGTTTTGCTGTCTGGGATATGAAGCAGATGGTGGCTTCTGGCAGAGCAGATGTCTGTGTTGAATCAGAGTAGTTTAAGTCTGCTCTTTTACCTTGAAGTGTTTCCCTTGGCACATACCCACTTCTGACCTGCTAGTGTCAGCTTTGTGTGACCCCCCTCACCCCCCCAATACAGGATTACACAGAGCCTTACAAAGAAGTCTGATACAACACAAGTAATAAAGCATAATTTAGTATCGGTTAATCCATGATGCTTTATTCTGATGCAAGTGCAATGTGTTGATTGACTTGGTAACCAGTGAATCATTAATAAATGCACAGTTAACGTGGACTGTTGATTCATAACAGTAAAAGGAATAATTTCAATAAAATATAGTTTGATTCTTCAGAGTTCCTATTGCAGGGGGGTTCGGAGCACAGACTGTCGGCAGGATGTCTGGGTTTGAAATTCAGCTCTGTGTAGTCTTCAGGCAAATCACCTAACATTACAGTACCTCACTTTCCTCATCTGTGGAATGGGGTGTGTGTGTAATAATAGTACTTACTTTTAGGATTGAATGAGGATGATATGAGTTAACAAATGACAAGTGCTGAGAATGTTCCCTGGCTCAGTCCCTGCAGCGATGTTAACCGCTGTAATATCACCACCGAATCCCTTCTTCTTCCTCCTTGGAGAAATAAACAATAAACCCTATCACTGCTCCTGTTTTTAGTACAAAGGCTGGTGGAAACCCAATTCTTTTTTTCTTTTTCTTTTCTTTCTTTCTTTCTTTTTTTTTGAGACGGAGTTTCGCTCTTGTTACCCAGGCTGGAGTGCAATGGCGCAATCTCGGCTCACCGCAACCTCCGCCTCCAGAGTTCAAGCAATTCTCCTGCCTCAGCCTCCCGAGCTCCCGAGTAGCTGGGATTACAGGCACGCACCACCATGCCCAGCTAATTTTTTTGTATTGTTAGTAGAGATGTTGACCAGGATGGTCTTGATCTCTTGACCTTGTGATCCACCCCCCTCGGCCTCCCAAAGTGCTGGGGTTACAGGCTTGAGCCACCGTGCCCGGCCTCTTTTTTTTTTTTTTTTTTTTTTTTTTTAAAGACAGAGTCTTACTCTGTTGACCAGGCTGGAGTAAAGTGGCTTGATCTCAGCTTACAGCAATTTCTGCCTCCCGGGTTCAAGTGATTCTCCTGTCTCAGCCTCTCAAGTAGCTGGGATTATAGGCATGCACCACCACGCCTGGCTAATTTTTGTATTTTTGGTAGAGATGGAGATTCACCATGTTGGCCAGGCTGGTCTGGAACTCTTGACCTCAGGTGATCCGCCCATCTCAGCCTCCCAAAGTGCTGGGATTGCAGGTGTGTGCCACCATGCCCGGCTGAAGAAGCCCAAATCTTAAGAAGAAATGCTCTGCTCAAACCCAAGCCTGGCTTACGTGGAGTGGCTTGCTTTCTCCTGAGCTGGGGGTTGCACTAGCTGCTGTTACCTGGGACACACGCAGTGTAGATAGAATGCTTTAGTTTGGAAGTGTAGATTTTTGCACATCTTGCTTAGGTTTGAGCTTTCACCCTTAAACTTTATATTTTTCTTTGTTTGGGGATGGAGGTATTGGATAAAGGTACCGGAAAACTAGTGCATTGAATTTGACGGTATCTTTCCTATTTTGGCAGGTGCGTCTTTCTCTCAATACTATGTGTGCTTTCACCTTTTTTTTTTTTTCCATATACCGAAAGGAGGGGAGGATGCTGAAGTCTAATAATTGGCAAATAAGTGTCTTTGCTGCTGTGGGTGGCAATGAGAAGGGTGAGACCTAACCCTACCTTTGTCCCCTTTTCAACTTAGGGGAAGGTGAAGTACACAGATTACGGACAGTGCAGCCTGTTTATGAAGGTAAATGTTTTTGTCTTACAGCACTTTGAAGCACTGTGTGCTGAGCTAATGAGAAACACAAGAGAGCCAGGTGCTTGTCTAGAAGAGCTGTTAGAGTTCAGAGCTGGCCTGAGAGGGAAACCCTGTTCCCACCCCCGGGCTTCGTTTGGCCCTCGTTTTCCTTCCAGTCAACAGTTCCCACCATTCACCTCTTAGCACACTACCCTTAACACACACCAACCTTTTTTTTTTTTTTTTTTTTAAGCATACACCAAGCATATTTTCTTAAAGTAATGTTTCATAATGGAAATTTTCAAAGCTATGTAAGCAGAGAGTAGAATAATGAGCCCTCAGGCATCCACCACTCAGCTCCAGCAGCTGCCGCACAGACGCATGGCCAGTCTTGTTTATCTGTGACTCCCTTCCCCACCTCATCTAGCACCTGCTGGATTAGTAAAAAGCAGATCCCCCAAAATAGATCATTTTTCCTATAGATTTCTGCTATATGTATCACTCAAAGATGAGGAGGGACTCTTGAGGAATTTTATTTTAAATTGTGCTTTCCAGCCACCATTTTTTATTCAAGGAGATTGCATTCATTGGCTGAAGTACGCAGGCTGGCCATAACATGTCGGGTGAGTATATAATTAGGAGATCTTATATTTAATGAGCACCCTAGATTTAGAATGCCTTCCTTCAGAAGTTTCAGAGAAATCCTTGGTTGCTCATTTTCCTTAAGGTCTTGCAGACAGACTCCTGTTGTTAAATTTCTGTTGGGTTTCTTGAGAATTGTAAACCTACGAAAATATATAGCCAGTGCCTGGGGTCACCCATAGCTTCCCACCTGGCATGCAGGACGGTGATGCACCTTAGCCCTATGAGTAGTCCCATGGTGTAGTACAAATTCCATTTTCCTTATACGCCACAGAATATAAAAGCTTGGGAACCAGTGCCTATTTATGGGTGATGGCCATGTGAACTAAGTGACAATCCAGTGTCTTCATTGACATATTTGGATCTTATTAATATGTGGCTGGGAGGAGATGAAGTCATTTGAATATATTTCAATTCTGAAAAGAAAATGCTGCCTGAACACTATTATAGTATTTGGGAATATTTCTACCCAATATACATGGTGGCAGAAATCACATAATCTGTGTTGCACCAAAAGCATTGACTTGGGAGCCAGGAGACGTGGGCTCCGGTACCCACATGCCATCTCTCCTGAGTACCCAGGTGGCCTTGGGCTAGACACAGCTCCAGCTGTAGTTTGTAGGTAATGGGCTAGAAATGGGCTGTAAATGAGATGAAGATTGCTTTGTCCTAGGTGGGGTTCAGTGGTGACATTTATCCTTACCTTAAAGCTGCTAAGTTTATGATAGTGGTTCTCAGCACGGTATGACTCAGCATCTTTATTTTATCTTTTAATTTTGAAATAATTCCAGATCCACAGGAAGTTGAAGTGATACAGAGAAATGACCCTGTATCCTTCTCCCAGCTTCCCGCAGAGGACACAGGATGGGATGCTGATGCAGGTGGGGGTGTTGCCACCCAGTATCGCAGACAAGCCTTGCTGCAGTCCTAGGCTCTTGGAAAATAGTGACCTTTCTTTAGAAAGTTCCTATTTCAGGAATGCAGTGCCCATGTAGATTGAGAGAATGGTCACTGTGTTCCTGAAATACTAAGCGCTGTCGACACTGAGCAAAAATACTTTGTGCTTATGTGCTCAAGGCTCAGAAAATCATACACAAATTTCTTACCTGAGTGTCTGGTGGGACCTTCAGATACTGAAGACAGTTTCTTCCTTTTGTGGGACTGTCCCACGCACTGCAGAATGTTTAGAGGTCCCTGACCTCTGCCACTAAATGCCAGCAGTGACCTCCAGTCACTGTGACAACAAAATTTCCAAAATGCCCTCTGGACAGTGGTTCTGCCCTTTTAAGAACTACTAAGATGGGGAAAAAATATGCCTTCTGATGGAATGTGTCCCTTAGTGTCCCCACTGGAGAGAAAATTCTGTGTATGGAATGTTGATTTGAATCATGATAATATTGATGTTCTGATGTACAATGTTTCTTATTTTTTTTTAGTATTAATTTCATTTCTGCTTGACATCCGACAATGTTTTTTATTCTTGAAACATACCCAGGTGTTTGTTGTATTTGGAAATTAAATGTAGTGCTTGAGTGGTAGCTGGTAGGTTTGCTGGTGGCTGGGTGTGGGCACTCCACGTCTATGGCTCATCTTCACTGTGAGTGCAGAGCCCTGCCAGCCCAGCACAAAGGGCTAGGGTTTGTTTCTTCATCAGCAACAGTCATTTTCCCCGACTCCCAGTCTTCAATACATCAAAACTCTTTTGTGGAACGTGAGAGTTTTTGTCAAGTATATAACAGCATATAGACAGTGCCTTTTAAAAAGTAAACTTTTGGCCATGAGCAGTGGCTCACACCTTTAATCCTGGCACTTTGGGAGGCTGAGGCTAGAGGATTGCTTGAGTCTAGGAGTTCAAGACCAGCCTGGGCCACCTAGTGAAGCCTCCCATCTCTACCAAAAAAAAAAAAAAAAAAAAAAAAAAAAAAAAAGTCAGGCCTGGTGGCACATGCCTGTGTGCCCACAGCTAGTTGGAAGGCTGAAGTGGGAGGATCATTGACCCTGGGAGGTCAAGTTTGTAGTGAGTTGTGATCCTGTTACTCAGCTACAGCCTGGGCGACATTTGTCTGTCTGTCTCTCTTCCAAAAAAAGAAAAAGTAAGTTGTTCAGTAAAATGGGTTGATAAATATTTTAGGGTTTTGTTTTAGAACCTCAACCTGTTATAGGAGTGACCTGGTGACTTTCAGGTTTGGAAACAGTGTTAGAGTTTCTATTTATATGATTTTCTTTTTTAAAGACCAACTTATTTCAATGTCAGTAAGGTTACGGGTGTAAACTAGGACATCAGAATAGCTTCGTGAAGTAAAATTAAATGCTCTTTTGTGGATTTGTTCATGTCATGTACACATCTATTTATTTTTAATATGTATGTGTTTGTGTTTGTATCTATGTTGTGTTTATATGTGTGGAGGCACTTTCTCAAATCCCGTCCTTGACACATCTTTCTCCCTGGTTTATCATGACAGACAATTATTTTGGTTGCAGTAATTTGTTCCTTTAGGACTCATCATTTTCTTAAGTAGAAGGCCATCACCCTTTCTTTGCAGAACACTGTTATGCAGAGCACAAAATACTACAAGAAGATAATGAAAGGCAGGCAGTCATCTTTGCTTAATGTTGATTCTCCAGGGTAATCTGCTCATTCTAGGGAGGAAAGCTAGAATCATTTTATGTGAGCTAGTAGAAGAAATAGGCCATTTGCCACTGGAAATCTCCCAGGAATTTTATAATTTGGCTATATTTCTAAAATGTTTCACGAATCACTTCTTAGGACTGAAAAATAATAAATCTAATTTGTTTTGTTTTTAAACTAGCCTAGATACCAGAATATGTGTATAATTTGTTTTTGTTTTTGTTTTTTGAGATGGAGTTTTGCTCTTGTTGCCCAGACTGGAATGCAGTGGTGCAATCTCGGCTCACCACAACCTCTGCCTCACGGGTTCCAGTGATTCTGTTGCCTCAGCCTCCCGAGTAGCTGGGATAACAGGCGACTGTTACCGCGCCCAGCTAATTTTGTATTTTTAGTAGAGATCGGGTTTCTCCATGTTGGTCAGCATGCTCTTGAACTCCAGACCTCAGATGATCCGTCTGCCTCCACCTCCCAAAGTGCTGAGATTACAGGTGTGAGTCACTGTGCCTGGCCTGATGTTTTTATGTTTGAAAGATAATAAATCCAAATTGGGATTCCTTTTATTTTTTGAGTCAGAGTCTCACTCTTTCACCCAGGCTGGAGTGCAGTGTGCGATCGTGGACCACTGCAACCTCAACCTCCTGAGTTGAAGTGATCCTCCTGCCTCAGCCTCCTGATCTGGGACTACAGATACACTCGAATAAGCCTGGCTAATTCTTTTATTTTTAGTAGAGACGAAATTTCACCATGTGGGCCAAGTTGGTCTCGAATTCCTGACTTAAAGTGATTTGCCTGCCTCAGCTTCCCAAAATGCTGGGATTACAGGTGCGAGCCACTGCACCTGACTTTTTTGTGTTTATTAAGGCTAGATAGTTGAATATATTTGGGTTTCACCCCATCTTTTTTTTTGGTGGAGTCGAACTTTATGTCCAACTAATGTTATATGTTCCGTGACAGGATCATATATAAATAAAAATATTTATTGTCCAGTTTATCTAATTAATGTATTTATTGCAGTATAACACATTATTCCCAAACTCAGCAGCTTAAAATACAGACATTTACTGACACATAGTTTCTGTGGGCCAGGACTTCAGGTGTGTGTTAGTTGGATCTCCACGGCTGTCTCCTGTGAGGTTGCAGTCTCTGATGGTGGAGCAGGGCTGGGCATTCTGCTTCCAAGCCTATTCAGATGGTTGTTGACAGAAGATGTCACCTCCTCACCACATGCAACTTGTAATCTGAGAGACATCCAGTGAGTGTCTAAAACAGAAGGCACATGCTCTTTATAAACTATTTGGAAATGACATCCTGTCACTTCTGCTATATTCTGTTCATTAGAAGTAGATTGGGCCTGGGCACAGTGGCACATGCCTGTAATCCCAGCACTTTGGGAGGCTGAGGCGGGGAGATCACTTGAGGTCAGGAGTTCTACCCTGGCCAACAAGGTGAAACATCTCTACTAAAAATACAAAAATTAGCCATGCATGGTGGCAGGTCCCTATAATCCCAGCTACTTGGGAGGCTGAGGCACAAGAATCACTCGAATCCAGGAGGTGGAGATTACAGTGAGCGGAGATCATGCCATTGCACTCCAGACTGGGTGGCACAGCGAGATCCTGCTTCAAAACAAAACAAAAGAAGTAGATTGGGACCAGGCATCATGCCTTATGCCTGTAATCTCACCACTTTCGGAGGCCAAGGTGGGAGGATCACTTGAGTCCAGGAGTTGGAGACTACCTGGAGCAGCATAGTGAATCCTGTTTCCACCTCCCACAACAAAAAGAAGAGTAGATTGGGGGGGTTTACATGGAGACATAAAACCAGAAGATACGGAGATCATTGGGGTTCATTTTAGAGGCTGCTTCCCACATTGAGTGTACTTATATAATATGGTTGGCTAAGGTTGGAATTATATTAAACTTGTTGAAACCCATATACCTAGTGGCAGTGTGAAGGATTTGACAGGTAAAGTCATGTGTAAATATGAATAAAGAAATTCCACTCCCAGGAAAACGAAGTATTTTTAGATTTGTAAGTGTTCTCAGCTAATCTTTAAAGTAGACAGAAATCAGAAAACGCAGCAGTATATGCAGAGCTTTCCACACAATATTAAAAATGAAGCCATTAGACAGTTTCTCTCTCGTTCCGTATGTGGAATAAAGTGAGTTGTGAAATGCCATGGTGGGTGCCTTTATTCAACAATCCTCTTGAGTAGTATTTTTGCCCCAGCATACGCGTTATGTTGGCTGAAATCCTTGTGCTTAGCATAATGCCTGCTGAAAAGAATTCTGCCTTGGTCTTGGGTGAGGAGTTGTTGAATTGGCTGCCTCAAATTGTCCCTCTCACTTCCTGTTTTATATGGATAATTTTTCGTTGCTCTCTTTTACTTGCTTAAAATCGGAATGTTTGATTGCTACATGTGTCATCCACTGAAATGTTTGACGTGGAAAGTTCTAGAGTTTCTTTTTTCCTTTTGCTGATGCATTGAATATATCAATCACTTTTGGAAATACTCTGGGCGTTTCTAACTAAAATGTGATATTCTACTTTAGCAAGGCCACGTGTGAAACAGTTCTCAAGAGCACGGTGTATCTAGTAGGTACTTACTCATTGATTAAATGTTATGTATGTTTTTCTTCTTCTTCTTCTTCTTCTTCTTTTTTTTTTTTTTTTTCAGACAGTGTTTCACTCTTGTTACCCAGGCTGGAGTGCAATGGCGTGATCTCGGCTCACCGCAACCTCCGCCTCCTGGGTTCAGGCAATTCTCCTGCCTCAGCCTCCTGAGTAGCTGGGATTACAGGCACGTGCCACCATGCCCAGCTAATTTTTTGTATTTTTAGAAGAGACGGGGTTTCACCGTGTTGACCAGGATGGTCTCGATCTCTTGACCTAGTGATCCACCCGCCTCGGCCTCCCAAAGTGCTGGGATTACAGGCGTGAGCCACTGCGCCCGGCCCACGTTGTTTTTCTTCTAATGCGATAGGATCTTTTAGGACCTAAGTTTAAAGATTTACAAGTGTGAATAAAATTTGTTGCCAGGCCTATTCTGAGCCAGTTTTTTACACTGTAGTATATTTCTTTGGTTCTCTATTAGAAGAAAAAAAAAATAAGTGTTTCATATCTAATGCTTGTTGAATTGTATCTTTTCTCAGTATTTATGTTTTTGTTTTTTTTTTCTTTCCATTTTTAAAAAGTTTCAGTACTGAGTTTTGATTACTGGAAGCCTCTGTATTTTGTCTTCAATTATTTTAGTTTTCATTTATCTTCAGTGCCTATAATTCTGTAGTTTTTTCCTCCCGCCTCTTTCTGTTGTACTTTTTATGCAGCAAAAACCATCCTCCATGTCATAGCCTTTGTTTGCACAACCTGTTCTGTCTGACACAACCATCTATCATGACCTGATTTAGTCGTTTCGGTCACACCCAGTATAATTTATACCATGGGGGATTTCCTGTGCTGTTAGGCCTTCCTTGTCACCCATCACCAACCTCAGGAGCTTCTAGGAGTGTCCTTTCACCGGGCGGGCTTGAACTTTTAGTTCTTGCATTTTAGGTAGGAGCTGTTTATAGGAACTCTTTTCTTCTGTGAATGAGTAAAGTGAAATTAATCAAAACTCAGTGCTTCCAGGATTAAAACACATGTCCATATTACACTGTCTGTTAAGTTGAAGGGCCTTAGTGCTTGAGTGCCCCAACTAGAACATGACTCATCACGAGGTGTCCTTCAGTAGAGAGCGTGACGTGATAGAAGAAGGAAACTGTGGGCAACACAGTGACTTCCCAGTCACCATTCACTTGCCTCTCCTAATATCCCTCATTCCAAAGCTGCTTTTCTGCAGGTGGCTATGAGGCATAGTGCGGTGGAGTGGAAACGCTTTGGAAAATAATGCTCTGCTACTCTCTAGCTGTGTTATCTGGAAAAATCGCTTACCTCTTCCTGAACCTGGGTTTCCATATCTGTAAGATGGGCGCATACCACCTTTCCTGAAGGGATTTGTTAAAAAAAAAAAAAAAAAAAGAACTTGTAAAATAATGTATAGCAATGGCATGTGAAAATTGCTGGGTACTCCCAAAGAGTTGGTGTGATTTTAAAACTTTTTCTTTACTCAGTTAATGTTTATCCCAGCTTTTCTCATGTCAGTACTGAGCCCTGATGGCATGAGGTTTTCTTAAAGTGACCGGTGTAGATAGCTGTAGCATTTTCTGGCATTTCATAGTTTAGGCCGATATTAGACTGCAGAATGAATACGTTGAATGCTTGCAAAGGGGTCAGGAACAGATGCATTTTTAGGAGTAAATATCAAAGTCTGCCAATAAGGAAGCTGGTTTAGGAAATTAAATTTTATGCCTAAACATTTTATGTCTAAAAATGCAGGTTTATCTAGGAGAGAGGAGAATTTTAGAAAATAGTGGACTGAAGCATCATCTGTGCAGCCCTTCTGGTGCAAGGACAAAATGAGACATTTAATCTGAATTTTATGACCGGTGGCAGAAAAATGTGTCACTGAGGAGGTTAAATGGGGACCAGAATCCTGCGCATGGTCCTAGTTGGCACGAGTGGAATTTGCTATGGTTTTCTCGATGTGTTTTCTTTCTTTCTTTTCTTTTTTTTGGAGACAGGGTCTTACTCTGTTGCCCAGGCTGGGGTGCAGTAGTGTGATCTTGGCTCACTGCAACCTCCACCTCCCTCGTTCAAGCAATTCTCCCACCTCAGCCTCTCTAGTAGCTGGGATTATAGGCGTAAGCAATCATGCCCGGCTAATTTTTTTTGTATTTTTTAGCAGAGATACGGGTTTGCCATGTTGTCCAGGCTGGTTAACTCCTGGCTTCAAGTGATCTGTCTGCCTTTGCTCCCAAAGTGCTGGGGTTACAGGCATAAGCCACCTAGGACGTGTTTTCGTAAAGATAATTTAAGAGTCAGCAAGTGGAAAAGGAAAGACAGGTAGATGAAGGACAGGCTGTAGCATGTCATAGCTCACAGTTATTTGCAACTTTCTGCTAACCAGATACTGTGTTAGATGAGAGTAAGAGCTTATTTTTTTTTTTATAATGGTGACTAATAATTAACTATAACCTTCAGTCATGATCACTGTATTTGAACCTCCCGTGCAGATATTGTGGAAATAGTATTTTAGGTGTGAAAAAGTTCTAATACAAATGGAAGCTCAAAGTAAAGAAAAAGATTCAAAATGCTGTCATAGACTTCAAAAATAGATGTGGATAAAAACATTGCACCTACCAGAGGAATCAAGGAGAAACTTTTCCCCCCACAAACATTCAAGACATCGTGTTATGTATCTTGTTTAGAACTTTAGAACTTTCCTTTTAGGGAAATGACAGTATCTTTTGGTGCTTTGAGTCTAAAACTTGAAACTGTGATTCATGCAGAAAGATAAGAAAAGAATAAAATTTTAGGAGAAGAAAACAGTGGTTGAGAATCTGTTAATAGTGTTCCCTTTTGTCTTTTCAGCCTGTTCACCAGGAACTAGGAGCTTTGCGTGGTGATAGGACAGAAACTGTCCTTAAAATGATGAATGGCTTTGGTTAGGTGCAGTGACTAACACCTGAAATCCCAGCACTGAAGGAGGCTGAGGTGGGAGGATTGCTGAGGCCAGCAGTTTGGGACCAGCTTGGACAACATAGTGAGACCCTATCTCTATAGAAAGTAAAAAAAATTAGTCAAGTGTGGTGGTGCGTGCCTGCATCCCAGCTACTCAAGGCTGAGGCAGGAAGATCGCTTGAGCTCAGGTGTTCAAAGCTACCTGTGCACCACAGGCTGGGCAACAGAGCTGTCTCTTTAAAAAAAAATAGATGCTTTTTTTTTTTTTTTTTAAACGGGTGGCTAGAGGAGATGGGAAGAGGGTGAGAGGCACTGCCTACTTGTACAGTGTTATCAACCCAGATTAGCATCCTAGCCCCTCTGCTGGTTTTGTTTAACACCTTATTGTGAGTTTGGTGTTTGTTTGAGCCCAGAGTAAAGGAGCATGAGTGTCTCCGTGACTGTGGGGAGGCCCTTAGTCCCCAGGACTAGAGCACATGGGGCCAGTAAGTACAATTCCCAGATACGGTGGCCTTTGATGCAGTTAAGCATGGCCTGTTTTGGGCCTTGACATTCATGCCTGTCTTGTTATTTGTCACTGTTATTTTAGTTTTGTAATTGGTTGGTCGGGACGGAAGGGGAAAAATGGCAAAAAAGCATGTTATGTATGCTTAGGATGGGATGTTTTTTTCCCCCATTCCTCATCTCAATTCCCAGTTAATGCCAAATCTTTGATTGTCCATATCCTTGAGGAGAGACTGTTCTTGGAAATCATTTGATGAGAAAACTGCTGAGAAGGAGACCAGATGCCAGTGTGGAGGCCAGTCTAGGTTATCTGTTAACCACAAGTGGTCCAGATCCTGTAGCACTGAGCATAGATGGATACCCAGTTATGACCTCCCGAGTTGCCGGTTGAGCCTTATGAAGGGAGGATTTGCTGTGGGAGGGGTACGTGAGCTCTTGGGATCAGCCCAACAGTTCTTTTTCTGTTTGTTTTTTTTTTTTTTTTTTTTTTTTTTTGAGACAGGATTTCTCTCCTGTTACGCAGGCTGGAGTGCAATGGTGCGATCTCAGCTTACGGCAACTTCTACTTCCCCGGCTCAAGTGATCCTGCTGCCTCAGTAGTTGGGATTATGGGCGCACGCCACCAAGCCTGGCTAATTAAAAAGATTTTTTTAGTAGAGATGAGGTTTCACCATGTTGGCCAGGCTGATCTAGAACTCCTGACTTCAAGTAATCCGCCTGCCTCAGCCTCACAAAGTGCTGGGATTACAGCGTGAGCCATTGTGCCCAGCCTTGGCCCAGCAATTCTTCCTGAAGCTGTCCGTCATCCTTTGCCTCATTTAAGTTTTTTTTTTTCCCTCACTCTACCTATTTTAAGGACCTTGGAAAAATGACAGTTTCACGTTGACCAAAACACTCCATTTGCTCATAAGTTTTAAGGACTTCTTACATGTAGTCTTCTGTCCTTGTGGTCAAGGGTGTAGGTCTCTGCTTATAAGCCCCACCTCATGTTCTCATCAGTATCGACATCATGGCTTTAGTTGAAGAGTCTCTTTCTTTTGTTAGTTACTCATAAATGGCATTTATTAGCTGGAGGAAGGATATTCCTCTGAGAATTATTTCTAATGAGGTATTTGTGTGTGTGTAGTTTAAATCAGGGGATTGTCTGTAATCCAACACAGGCTGTCATAGTTTTTGGAGATTGGCATGGGTTCATTTCAGCCTGTCCAATTTGTTCAGAGAAGCTTAGAATTTGTACGTGTTAGAACAAAAAGAAAGAAAAAGATAATCTGCCTGATTTAAAAATCAGTGGCTTTTAACAATTGTATCTATGATATGAACAGGAGAGCTTCGTTGCAACAGAAGACTCTTTATTAATAAAGTATTTGAGTGTGTCCTATGTAACCATGTGGGCGTGTACATGATAGGTAAATGTGAAATGTGATTCTTGCTTTAAAAGAACTTGCTTATTTTGGGAAGTACAGGACAAGACACATGATGTTTCCTAAGACAGGGGTTGTAGAAAGAGCTACTTCTGACTTGAAATTGTTTTTATTGGTAAGGTAAACAGATGCTTGTATGTTTCTCCATACATTAATCTAGCAGTAAAAATAAATAAATAAATAAATAAAATGCCAGGCCAGCATGGTGGCTCATGCCTGTAATCCCAGCACTTTGGGAGGCTGGGCAAGAGGATTGCTTGAGGCCAGGAGTTCAAATCCAGCCTGGATAACAGCAAGATTCTATCTCTACAAAAAGTAAAACTAGCCAAGTATGGTGGCAAGTGCCTATAGCAGTCCCAGCTATTCAGGAGGCTGAAATAAGAGGACCACCTGACCCAGGAAGTTGAGGCTGCAGTGAGCTATGACTGCATCAGTGCACTCCAGCTTGGGCAACAAAGAGACAATATTCCTAAAAAAAGTAAAACCAAAATTCCATATGTTGTCAGATCTATGAAGACTATTTTTGTTTTTTCTACGTTTTAAAAACCACTGACTCAGGGGAAGCCCCTTTAAAAGTATCCTAGCTGAGAACTGTGCGCTCCTTTTTGTTTTAAGGTTGTGTTTTCTCCCTCACCGTTTCCCCGACTCCCTGCGTACTTTGAGATGGCCTGTGCAGCCCCGGCTTTTTCACAGCGTGCTCTCCCTGACTGTGAGCCTCTGCTTCTCCTCGTGGCCGGATTTGCTGGTCTAGAGATATGAGAAGATTTGAAACCAACGTCTTCTTGGATTCTATTAATCAGACATCTGCATGTCCAGAATTCACACAATCTTCTGCCATGCCCTATAGGGATGGGGTACTGGGAGGATATTTTTACCAATAAGTAGGCTAAATATTTATTTTTATCCCATTGGGTCGTTTCACAGGCATCAGCAAAATACAGAATTGCATTATTCACCAGAGCATGAGCTGCTTTCTGTGTTAACTGTGTGGCAAGGTCTTTAGAAAGATTTGCGTGGGCCTTTGCCATGTTATACGGCTGTACCCCAAGGCTTCATTTGTGGTGGTCTCGTCTTCTGTAGGAGGATGGTAAGGACGAAATTAATTAGTGTGTTCCAACAGTCAGATGTGGCACACAGGGCTTAGGGCTGGCATCAGTTGCCTGCCTGTTCTTCGAGGTTTGCCTGAAGCTTATTTACCAGCTTCTCCAAAGGTGTCCCAGGCTCTTAGTTTGCTTTTCCCTTTGTCAGTCCAAATGCCCTTGGGGCGTGGATAGACTGTCTTCCCGTTTGCAACCTCATGTGGGCCTGTATGAAGAAGAGAGACTTTGTACACGCAGCAATCAGGACCCCACTGGAGCTGGAGAATCAAGGCGCTTTTTGGACCAATCCTGGGGCCCTGTCCTTGCAACTGAAACAACAGGCAGAGGTGACCGGAGTGCATTGAGGAGGCTTTTGACTGCTGCCCTGGCTGTTTTCTTCCATTAGAAAACATCTCATGAATGGAGCATTTGGAAAAAAAAGGTAGTGTTAGAAAAAGAATTTCCACTCTGACTTTGAGACCAATCTCTGTAATTGTTTTGGTAGGGTAAGGGTAGGCTTTCTTTAAACAATAGCCTTTAGCTGAGGTATTTGCAGACAGCCCCTGCCGCTGCATATGGAGATCATAACCCCAAAGCAAAGCACTGCCTTCTGGCAGTTAGCCAAATTCCCATCTCTCCACTTTTCAGTTGTGTGGCTGGTAATAGCGTCCTCCTTCTGATTACCGACAGGTGTCTGTTATAAGTCATAGCATGCAACGTGCACTTCCAAATGCACTTGCATTTTGTTTGAATATTTAGCAAAGAGATTCTATTGAATTGAGAGGCAGCAAGTATTGGATGTAATCATTACATCACACAAAACACTTTACCATGCCATGGCTGGTCTTCATAACAGTCAGCTCTGACTTCGCTTCCGGTCTCTTTCCCCCTGCAAGACTGTTAGCTTTTGCTGCGGCTTCAGGAGCATTTAAAAGTCTTAAAAGCTTATAAATAATATAAGAGGCTGACTATGTCAGTAGTGCGGTAGTCAGTGCATAGTGCCAAATTGGTAGTGATGTCTGCGTGACATGCTGACTCGAATAAGTTATTTTCAAGTTGTCTCATTAAGGTTTGAACTGGGGATGGGACAGAGATAGCCTTTATCACATAGTTCTTTTTAATTTGTATCTTACTTTTTTTTTTAAGCTAAAGGCAAAGAGAATACACATACTTATTTTAATGTGATTAAAAGATGAATCGTTTTCTTGAGCCACCAGCACATAACAGTATTGCTGCAAACTTAGAAGCTGTTTTTTTCTCATCCCACAGAAACCCTCTCACAAAAATACGCTGTTATTCTGTAAGAAAGTACGACGAAATTATCATGTACTGAGTAAAGCATTAGGTTACCAAATTAGGAAAACTGCATCTTAGATATACAACCAACTTTACTTCCCGTTCTCTGGTGGGCAGGCCTGTACAAACCTACTCGCAAAGCCCGAGGAAGCCGAGCGGCCAAAGAAAGAGGCTCACAATTCCAGGTTCTCGTAAAGAAGCATTTAGGTAAGGTGAGGTGGCCCAGGTTGGTAATCCCAGCACTTTGGGAGGCCAAGGCTGGAGGATCACTTGAGGCCAGGAGTTTGAGACCGGCCTGGGCAACATAGCAAGACCTCATCTCTATAAAAAAAATTTAAAAAAAAAAGTAAGCACGGTGGGATACACGTGTGGTCCCAGCTGCTTGGGGGGCTGAGGTGAGAGGATTGCTTGAGCCTGGGAAGTTGAGGCTGCGGTGAGGTGTGATGGTGCCACAACACTCTAGAATAGGTCATAGAGTGAGACTCTCATCTCAAAAAAAGAGAAACATTTAATTGGGACTTGGGAACAGAAGCCATGTCTGTGTCTCCACAACAGTGAGACCAGGTGGTGGACTCTCCGTTACCCCCAGACCCAGGACTGATACGCTATAGGGAAAGGGTGACTCTGAAGGGATGTGTAGGACAATTAAAGTATTATAATGTCCAGGTTGTTTGACCTTTGGGCAGTGCCTGCTTTTACACGAGGAACAGTAGATAAGTGGGAAATGTTAGAGGCCGCCCCAGAACTGGTGTTAATCAGAAGTCAGCATGGCAGATGAGCACCTGAGATGGAGTTGCTTTGGCCACTGTACCTGTCTGTCTTACAAGTTTGTAGTATCAAGATAATTGTTATTTTGACCAAAATCATCAGCACAACAACCAATTCCATTTATTAGGTAATGACGCACCGAGTCCAAAGCTTTTTTTTTTTTTTTATAAATTACATTTAATACTCACAACAACTCAGTGAGGGTATTATCCCCATTTTACAGATGAATGGATGGACTTAATGGGAGGTGAGCAGATTCCCTGAGACAACATCAGCAGTGTGTGGAAGCGACGGCTGTGAACCTGGTTTTCTGTCTGTTGGCAAAACCTGAACTGATGTGTATGCCTCCCACTCCTAATTTGCAGTGCAAAAGAGTATAAATAAGAAATAATCTTATGTCATTCAGGTGTAGTGGCTCACACCTGTAATGCCAGCACTTTGGGAGGCCAAGGTGGGTAGAGCAGGAGTTTGAGACCAGCCTGGCCAACATAGTGAAACCCCATCTATCCTAAAAATACAAAAACTAACTGGGCGTGGTGGTGTGCGCCTGTAATCTCAGCTACTCAGGAGGCTGAGGCAGGAGAATCGCTTGAACCCGGGAGATGGAGGTTGCAGTGAGCTGAGATTGTGCCACTGCACTCCAGCCTGGGTGACAGAGTGTGACTCTGTCTCAAAAAAAAAAAAAAAAAAAAAAAGAGAAGAGATATTCTTACGTCACTACCAAGAAAAATCCAAATTAACATTAAAAATGCATTAACATTTAGAAAACTTAATGAGTACAGAGAAGAAATAAGGCTCCCTGCCCCTGACTCCTCATTCTTCTGCTCTGAATGTAAACTTGTGAATTGTGCCTTCTGTATAGCTTTCCTGTCCTCTGTAGTATTAGGGGTAGGGGTGTGTTTGTGTGTGTGTGTGTGTGTGTGTGTGTGTGTGTGTGTGAGAGAGAGAGAGAGAGAGAGAGAGAGAGGGAGAGATTGAGAGAAAAGAGGCTATAACTGCACGGTTGGTACTACAAGTGTGTCTGTGGCTTTCTAGAAATGGAATTTCTGGATCATTTAAAAAATAATCACTCTTGCCGGGCGCGGTGGCTCAAGCCTGTAATCCCAGCACTTTGGGAGGCCGAGGCGGGTGGATCACGAGGTCAAGAGATCGAGACCATCCTGGTCAACATGGTGAAACCCCGTCTCTACTAAAGGTGCAAAAAATCAGCTGGGCGTGGTGGCGCGTGCCTGTAATCCCAGCTACTCAGGAGACTGAGGCAGGAGAATTGCCTGAGCCCAGGAGGCGGAGGTTGCGGTGAGCCGAGATCGCGCCATTGCACTCCAGCCTGGGTAACCAGAGCGAAACTCCGTCTCAAAAAAAAAAAAATCACTCTTTTCTGCTTTTGCTTGAAATGCCCTATTTCCATGGATTAATATATGTTTCACTTTATTTCCGAATTCTATTTTGCTTTTTTCTCTTTCTGTTTTTAATCTGAAGCTGTTTTAAATGACAAAAAGATACTTTCATATTGCTTTTTATTTTCATAATTGTTGTGAATTTTCTGCTTTTGTTTTCCAAGCTTATGACTTCAGACTCATTTTGCCAAAGTGGACCCCTCCCATGAAAACGACACAAATTCTTTTAATTTTTAAGTTGATTCTTTGGTGGTGGTGGTGGTGGTGGTGGTGGTGGTGATTTTTTTGGGGAGACAAAGCCTTGCTGTGTCACTCAGGCTGGAGCTCAGTGGCACAGTCTTGGCCCACTGTAACCTCTGCCTCCCGGGTTCAAGCCGTTCTCCTGCCTCAGCCTCCTGAGTAGCTGGGAATACAGGCACATGCCATCCCCCCAACTAATTTTTGTATTTTTAGTAGAGATGGGGTTTTACCATGTTGACCAGGATGGTCTCGATCTCCTGACCTTGTGATCCACCCGCCTCGGCCTCCCAAAGTGCTGGGATTACAGGCGTGAGCCACCGCACCTGGCCTTTTTGTTGTTGTTGTTTTGTGTGTTTGTGTACTTTTCTTGAGACGGGGTCTCATTTTGTCACTCAGGCAGGAGTGCAGTTGCGCCATCTCCGCTCCTTGCAACCTCTGCCTCTTGGGCTCAAGGGATTCTCCCACCTCAGCCTCCTGAGTAGCTGGGACCACAGGTGTGCACCACCACACCTGGCTAATATTTTTTAGTTTTAGTAGAGACAGGGTTTCATCATGTTGCCCAGGCTGGCCTCAAACTCCTGAACTCAAGCAATCCATCCTTCTGCCTCCCAAAGTGCTGGAATTGTAGGTGTGAGCCGCTATATATTATTTTAGGAGGGAGTTGACATTTTTTAAGTAGTTACTTCTAACGATCCTAGAAATACATATATCTAAGCATATATATTAAATGCTATTTGACTTGTCTTTTTTGTCACTTTTTAAAGTTCTATGTACATCATCTACATGTTTGTTGAGTATTTCCTAGGGATTTAAACTTGACATCGCCACTTTCAATTTTTTCTTACATTTTTTAAAACTGGTTATAGCTTATACATAGTTTATTATTTTATATATTTTTTATAACCTATATTTTTATAACCTTCAAAACTAAGAATTCTCTTAGTTGTATATTCAAGTTATTTTCTTGGGTTTTCCAGGTATGCAGTTCTATTGTGTGCAAAGAATAATGTTGTCTTCTTTCTGTATTTATAGCAAACGTTTACTTCTCTGTTCAGTTGCATTTCCAGAATAATGTTAGATCATCATGGCGTTGGGAGGCAGCTAGTTAACTGCATACTAGACTTCCTCATAATGATTTTTGGTATCAGGATATCAAGGTCAGCACAAGAACACTGGACTGCTATATTTATAATTCTGGAAACAGCTAAAGGGAAAATAAAAGCAAAAGGATTGGGGCGAAGTAGGAGAGTAGAACTAGAATTTGGAAAGTAGGTAATGGGCAAGCATGGTGGGAGGAAGTCGAAGTCAGTCCCCAGGTTGATGGGTTATGCTTTATGTGTTGGTATTTAACAGCCAGTTGCGCATCAGGTCTGACAGGTGCTACAAAGGTAAGGAAGATTAACATCCACCACGAAAGGCCTGTGGCCCAGGGCACTCCAGGTGTTGAGTATGAATGGGGGGACCATCCTTAGTGATGAGTGCAGTGGGAGCCTGAATGTTACAGTGTGTCCTGAGTCAGAGTGTCAGAGGATTTTACTAGAAGGCGGCATCACCCGCCTCTGCTGCTGCAGTGCCTGCACCTAGCACAGTGCCTGGCATGGAGTAGGCGCTCATGTCTGTCTTCATGGATGAATGAAGCCAGTCTTCTCTGTGGGTCTTGGCCGGTGTTGTGGGGGAGGTGAGCCAGGTTTTTGCTGGTAGAGAGAGTGGGGGCAGAGGGAGATGCTGCTACTTGAAGAGTTTGATACAGGGGAAGCATTCCAGAGCTGAGGGCAAGCCTGCTCTGTCTGAGGTGTGGAGTGCTTACGGAGGAGTGAGAGGTGCGAGGGGAGGGTGTGCAGATGACTGAGAACACAGCTCTCTCTCTTTTTGTTTGTTTTTGACAAAATCTCACTCTGTCGCCCAGGCTAGAGTGCAGTGGCACGATCTTGGCTCACTGCAACCTGCAACCTCCGCCTCCTGGGGTGAAGTGATTCTTGTGCCTCAGCCTTCTGAGTAGCTGGGATGACAGGCGCATGCCACCATGCCCAGCTAATTTTGGTGTTTTTAGTAGAAACAGGGTTTCACCATGTTGGACAGGCTGGTTTCAAACTCCTGACCTTAAGTGATCCACTTGCCTCGGCCTCCCAAAGTGCTGAGATTACAGGCATGAGCCACCATGCCTGGCTGAGAGCAGAGCTTTCTAAGTGATGCAGCATGGAGAGGTTCTGGTGGCTGAGATGTGGATTGCAGCCCTCGATGGCTGGCTGACCTAGACACCACCTCCCACATTTTCTATGTTTTCCGTGATGTTCCGGACAGGAAGAGGCTTGTCACAGTGGCCACCCCACGTCCATTCCTGTGCTCCCTCCCTGCTCCACGGCTGCTTGGGCTTAGGTCTCCTTGGTTAGGAAGCTGTCATGTGACCATGCCCAGCTACAGAGGGAGGCTGGACCAGTGAGTACAAGATTTTTGCTTTTATAGCCACCATAGGCAAAGACAGGCAGGGAGAGAGGGCCTTAGGAGTGGATGCTGAGTCAGCCAATTGCAGTGTCTGCCCCAGAACCATCCTATAAAAGCCGTTTTCTAACTGGTGGTGTTTTACTCATTGTATGTGAACGTGTTTCAACAGCGTTCACAAGTGGCTTTTAAATCATAGTTTGTCATGGAAGCTTTGATGAGATGAACTCTTGGGAGGGAGCCGGGCATGATGGGCCTATCACGACACGAGCTCTCTGAGACTCAGACGGAGGGAGCCGAATGGGTGTCCTGCAAGCACTTGAAGCTCAGTGAAAGGGGTATTGGCAAAGAGTAGTTGACAGTGAAAACTCTTCATTTTTAGTTGAGATAAGATGACAGTAAAAGTTACCGCTATTTGAATTGTTACCAGGATTTGACTTTGCATTTAGAGCTCCATATTTTTTGCTTTTCTTTTTCTAAAGTAGGAAAATAATATGTTTTGAACATTTAGACATGGCCTCTTTATTGAAATACAAAACCATGCGTAACTCGGGCTGGTGCTTAGATCCTCAAGAATTTCCACGAGGAGAAGGAATTGCCACCGTAGTCTTCCCAGAGATGCTGCCTCTCTCTCGAGCGGCTGTCTGCAGTCGTGGCCACCCCTTAGAATCATGGTACAAATGATGTTCCTAATTCCTAAAGCCAAAGGGGAAAAAAACGAGCCGAAACAGCAAACCAGTCCGAAAATGTGTGTGAGACTTTTACATTGATTTCCCGTGTACAAATTTCTGTTCTCATAATCTTAGCAGAAGCAGATACCTCAGCAGAAGCAGAAGCAAGTATTTTTAATTGAAACTATTTGGTTTCCATGATAAGTAGAGTTTCAAGAAAACCGCATGAGAGCAGAAACCAAGGCTGCTTTCTCTGCCTTCTAAGCCTTGCAGCAGAGGATCGAGGCACAGAAATGTGGTGACCCTGAACTCCAACAGCCTGGGTGTCCAGTGCAGAGAGGTCAGAGTGTCCGGCCTGGGAGTGGCTGAAAGATTATTCTCCAGCTGTCTAGAAGGAGATATATGGCTCCCTTTTAGTAAAAATGTCACAGAAATTTATTTATGTTTTATGTTATTTTCAATTGATTCATTAGTAAAAGCAAATACATTTCCTGTTTCTCAGAGGAGATTCCTGGGAACCTAGAAACTTAACACAGAAAGGAAACTGGGTATATACATAGCTGCTCTTTTGAGCATCTTTCATAATTTTTCAACTTTTAAAAAGTAGCAAAATCAGTGAAGTTGACAATTTTCATTACAGATGCTTATGATTATTTTTTTCTATTTGATATGAAGCTGGCTACAATTTGGGCTACTTAGGGGCATATTTGCAAAAGTAATTAGAATCCTAAATTTGAGACATTTGACTTTCATGGCTTTAATAAATATGTTATTATTTTAAAATAGTATTAAGAAATTATTTGAAAATTATTATTATATTTGGAGATGAGGTCTTACTCTGTTGCCTAGGTTGAGTGCAGCTGGTGGTGATCATAGCTCGCTATATATAACCTTGAACTCCTGGGCTTCATCCTCCCGTTCCAGCCTGCCGAGTAGCAGTGACTATAGGTGTGTGCTGCTGTGCCTGACTATTTTTTTTGTTTTTTGGTAGAGACAGAATCTCGCTATGTTTGCCAGGCTGTTCCTGAACTCCTGGCCTCAAGTGAGCCTCCTGCTGAGATTACAGGCATAAGCCACAGTGCCCAGCCAAGAAATTGCTTTTGATAGTAGAGTTACTGTTTAGTGGCTTCTGTGTTTCTTAATTATTTTCCAAGAATTACTGTGCCAATTTCCTTTACATAGTATGGAGTGTAGTGGCGTGATCATGGCTCAGGGTTTACTGCAGCATTGAACTCCCTGAGATCAATTGTAATCCCTAAGTGCTGGGATTACAGGTGTGAGCCACTGTGCTCAGCTGAAATTTTTTAAGCAATAGAAGGCCTGTCCATATTGCAGAGTCTTCCTTGGGTGATGGTTCGTCCGACGGTCGCCAGGAATGCTCCAAGCCCTGGGGTGGGAGGCTCGGGTTCCTGTCCTAGCCCCTTTGCTCCAACAGTCGACACCCCAGAGTGTGTGGATTCATTTCTTTCTTCCCTTTCCCTCCCTCCCTCCCTTTCTCCCTCCCTCTTCCCCCCCTCCCTTTCTCCCTCCCTCTTCCCCCCTCCCTCCCTTTCTCCCTCCCTCTTCCCCCCCTCCCTCCCTTTCTCCCTCCCTCTTCCCCTCTCCTCCTCCCCTCCCTTCATTTCCTTTTCTTTCTTCTTTCCTTTTACTTCTTTTCTTTCTTTTGTGGAGACGGGGTCTTGCTCTGTCAACCAAGCTGGAGTGCAGTGGCGTGATCGTAGTTCACGGCATCCTCTGGCTCTCAGGCTCAAGAGATTCTCCCACCTCAGCCTCCCAGTACCTGCAACTACAGGCTCATGCTACCAAGCCTGGCTAATTTTTAAACATTTTTTGTAGAAATGAGATCTTGCTTTGTAGCCCAAGCTGTTCTCCAACTCCTGGCCTCAAGTGATCCTCCTGCCTAGGCCTCCCAAAACACCGAGATTACAGGTGTGAGCCACCACAACCAGCCTTGTTTTTTTTTTATTTGTAAAATGACCAGGTTGGTTGCTAGGTTATTGCTGTTGATTTTTCTGGGGTCAGGCCAGAGACTGTGTTCCTGGGAGGACCAGATGTCTGAGGGGTGGTGGAGGATGCAGAGGGTTCGAGGCACCTGAGCTCCAGGGTGTGTACCCACTTCCTGCAGTCCACTGAAGCTCTTTGGGTCCCCTGGGAGCTGGGTGGCCTGTGATTGTAATGACCCTCTGGAGAGAAGGTTTCTAGTCTTCCTCTTACCAGGACACTCAGATGAGTCTGTTTTTATATAAAATTTTGGCGTTTTGCTTGTCTTGGATTTTTGTGCATCAGTTTTTTTGTTCAGTTATTGCATTTACCTATTTCTCTTGACTACTGTTTGGTCCTTAAATTCTGTGTCAGAAGCAAGTGCCTCTGGTCTCACCCCTGTTCCAGCCCCTGTGAACACTGCGATTCCTTGTAGTTTGTCGTTAAAAATAGTTATCAAAGCCAAGTAATTTGAAAGCTTAATCAAGAGATGCCAGTGATGTGCTGGTGAGCGATGCCTGTTTATGCTCACTTAGGTGCTGTGCCATAGCGGTTGTAAAAACCTAACAAAGCAGCTGGGAGGCAGACCTCGAAGCTGCTGCCAGTCCCTCCCCTTGGGGACCAGAGAAGCCTTTCCGTTTCTTAATCTTGGATGGTAAATCATAAACGGCCAAATACTGGATTAATTTACAGAACGTTTTTACATTTTTGAGATGGTAAATGTAACATCCTTGCTGTTGAATTCCTCTTCATGGTGACTATGTATTAAAATGGGAATTTGCATGGAAAATATCTCAACACTTGCATGGATAATAGCTAATGTTAGGAGAAACAGACCTGTTTGGCTTCTTGCATTTTCACTATAAAATTAAGTTGTGCTATTTATTGTGTTTCTAAGGGACACCATGGAGAGCCGTGTGGCCAGAGGGAGATGGGCAGTGAGGTGCGTGGTGACTGTTCCAGGTGGCACAGCTGAGATTGCTGCTGCTCCAGCAGTCATCTGGATTGGCTCGGGCCTGGCTGTTTGTTGCTTCTTTCACAGGCTCAGGGTATCTGGAGATCTCTTCAACTAGCCGAGACATGCTGTTACTCTGAGCAATTCTGCAGGCTGCCATGAGTGTGAAGGGAGTCTGTGCCAGGTACCCAGCACTGCTATATATGGCAGGGAAGGCTGGCAGGGGAGGACCCACCATGCCTTTAGCTGGGGGCTGCAGCCAGGCGTGATCATGGGGGCGGTCACATGGCTTCCATGTGCTCTCACACCGACGCTGTTTTCCCTCTCCCTCCTCCACCCTTGGCATTGATTCCAGATAGCCGACGTGCAGTTTGAATCTTCATATGAAATGGAACAATGACTTCAAGTTCAGATACCCAGCACCACCACTGCTCTATGTCCAATCTGTCAAGGCTACTTAGGATGTCTTTGTGGCTCGAGAAAGTAGATTTTTAGATACTGGAGAGTTTGGCCACTTGTGTTTGTGATTTTATGCTCTCCGTTGATTGGCATGGGATTTTCGGACCTGAAATTTAGTGTAGATTTCTAATTTATTCTGATAGATGAGTGTGAGGTTGAGGCGCGGTCTTCTGTGTGACAGCTGCTGATTTATGTTGGAGTATTATTAGGATTGATGCATCTCACATTCAGTTGTATGTTTTTTAGGTGAATAAAAGAAGCTGGTCTGAAGGTGTACCACAACCTTCTCTCCCAGGATGACAAAGCTATATTGGGTCGCTGGTTGGGAGCAGTGCAGATAAGAAGACGAATGCTGTTGACAAGTTGCGTGTTTCTAGTTCCTTAGGAGACTGCTCACCTAGTGGTGAAGACGGCAGCAGGGGAGTACCATGGCCTAGTACGCAGCTCTGCCGTGCCTTTGATTCTTTCTGTGAACATGTTGTCACAGAAGCTAGAGATTTTCCCGTTAGGGGAAGGATACAATGGGAAAATAATAATGAGAAGATGATGATGGAATATTTGCTAAGTCCACTGCATACTCTTAGGCCTTCAACATATGAATTTATAATACAATGAATTATATGTTTTCTTTCGTACCAAAGGACATTAAGCCTTGGCGATATTAATCAGTGGCTGAGTGGGACTTGGTGCCCAAGACTGTGTGACTCCGAAGCTCCTGCTTTCAGCCAAGGAGCCTGTGGTAGGCACGTAGGGTCTGCAGTTTTGAATGTTGCAGGCTGCTGTGCCTTGTTGCTGATCGTAGATTCTTCACTATCAAAACGGAGAGGCCTGCCTGCACTGTGTTCCTTCTTCTTTTGAAAAATTAGTTTTTACAGATAATTTGCAGATGTACAAATAATTGCAAGCAGTGTAAGATTAAAGAATATAGTCTCTTCTTGACACTTTTGAGAAATTAGTTTTTACAAATAATTTACAAATTTACATATAATTGCAAGCAATGCAAAATTAAGGAGTGCAATCTGTTCTTCACACTTTACTCCCTAGTAGTGACCGGTACTCCCTGGCAGCGCAGAATGTGAGTAGATCAACCCTGGATTGGTTGGTTGGGATGTGGTTCATTAGATCATCTGTGAGAGTCTCTGTTTTTTTAGGTCAAAGTAATCGCCATTGATTTTATGATCCAGTTCTGCTTCCAGGACATTGCATGAACACGGAAACTGAAAAATAAAGAACTTGGCCTTACAGGGTCTGTGAGAGGGAGACCACTCTTGGGAGCTGTGTTGTGTAGGGGCAGTCCAGCCAAGGTCTGCGAACCAGGAGATCTGTTGTGGCAGTAGATTGGATTAATCTCTGTTAGTCAGTCTATTAATCCGTTGATCTCTATCTGAACACTCTCTTGTTGAATTGTTGCATTAAAGTATTTATTGTGACTACTGAGATTTTTAGTCCCACCGTACGTTCAGTGTCAGAGGCAAGTGCCTCTGATCTCGCCCCAGTTCTGGCCCTTGTAAGCTCTGTGGCTCTTTGTAGTTTGTCATTAAAAATAGTTCTCAAAGGCAAGTAATTTGGAAGTTTAACGGAGTGGAAGAACCTTGGAAGAACCAAGATTCCTCACTCTGTACATTAGTAGCATGGAGAGAGCATATGAGTTTTCATCCTCCCAAGGTGGTTCTGGGAGATTGACACAAAAGAAGTGGAAACACCTTGAAAACGAAATAGGTCGTTCCTGTGCCAGGCAATGGGATGGGATTGTCTCATTGTTTCTAAGTATTGTCACTGAACCTGTTTGTTATGAATTTACCTTATTGTTATATTGTATGTTTTAAGAAATTTTGGGGTCTTTTATGTTCTAATGGTTGCAAAGTCTGGAATCATTCTGTGAGTTAACAAAAACCGGTCATGGTCTTTTGAAGTGTTCTATCAGCTTTGTTAATTTTCCTGTGTTGTATGTGCCTCATTGCCTTCTGCTAACTAGAAGAGATTTCTCAGTGCCTACCGAATCTCCGTGCACACTGAGGGATAACATGATCCCAGGATCCTCTGCTCCAGGGAAGCAGGTATCACAGCGGCACTGATCAGTATAGGAAGAGTTTCTGTGCCGAGAGCAGGGCATTCTGTTTGGTCTGAGGTCCATTTCTAGATGGCTGCACTCATCGGCATAGGGCCTGTCACTTCTGCATGATTTGGTGTCTAAAACTCCGCACAAGTGAGAATTAGATATTCCCTTTCTAATTTACCCAGAATTTTCTTTTTATAAATGAAAATAGGCAGGACACAGTGGCTCATGCCTGTAATCCCAGCACTTTGGGAGACTTGAGGCAGGAGGATTGTTTGAGCTCAGGAGTTCAAGACCAGCCTGAGCAACATAGTGAGACTCTACCACTACAAAAATAAAAAAAAAAAAAAATTAGCCAGATGTGGTAGTGCATGCCTGTAGTCCTAGCTACTAGGGAGACAGAGGTGGGAGGATTACTTGAGCCCAGGAAGTTGAAGCTGTACTGAGCTGTGATAATGCCACTGAACTCCAGCCTGGGCAACAGAGTGAGACTCTCTCTCAAAAATTTTTTTTTTTTTTTTGGTGTATGAAAACACTGCTGTTGACTTTTCCGTAGGCAATTCGTAGGTCTGGCATTTTATCGCCTTTGGAGATGCCGTATTGAGTGTAGCCTGTTAGCGTGTTGGTCTGCTCACCCACAAATAGGCCAGTTCTAATAAGCTATCATACTTGTTTTATGGGGAAAAAGTCTTATGTAAACAAATTCTTTGCATTTGTACTTTCGTTAAAAGTTGAACTCGTTAATTTGAGACACCAACATTACCTGCCTACCGTATTGCCGATACAGTGAAAGCTCTGCATTAGTAGACTTCAGTCAAGCTTCACGTTAAAAAAAGCTTTAACCACTGTTTACCCTGCTTGGTATAATTAGTAGATTTTATCAGTTTTCTTATGCTGTGAAGTCTGGGTCTCAGAAGGTATATGTCAATTTGTAGTTCAGAATGAACATTCTGTCTGAATCACTAGGAAAAGAGGGGAGGGAACGTGATTTGTGGTTCACATGATGTAGAAGAGGCTGGTGAGGGAGGCCTTGGGAAGCCTCAACAGCTTGGTGTGAAAGTCGGGGAACCCCGGGAGCTGACAGGTAGAAGGAGGGGGAGGAGGAGCTGGGGGCGGGAGTCACAAGAACAGCTCAGCTCTGAACACACCTTTTACGGTCCTGTCAGTCACCGACGATAGAAAACTGCATTTTGTTAGAGCTGGCACAGTGATTGTCAAGGAAGTTGTCTTGTGCTGTTGCCACGGATTCAGAAGGTTCTTGGGTCGTGAAAGAGGTGGCATCAGAAGGATGAGTTTGTTGACAAAGAGACCAGATGCACTGATCCATTTTTTATCTTTTTCAGAGCATCCTTGTCTCCCTGCATTCACTGCTGTGTCAGAACCCAGGAGAGCTCTCAAGCCCTCTCCAGCTGCTCAGGTCCCAGGAGGCTGCGGCTGCCTCCCAGCTCTCAGGGGCTCTGCTGGAATGGGGGGTGGAGGGCAGGATGTGAACCCGGGGTAGGCAGCTGGCCGTAATGGGACTGCCTCTTTTCCCTTTTGAAGTGGTTTCAGGTTTCCTCCCTTTCTCCTTTTGGGGTGGGGGCGGGAGGCTCTCACCAGCTGTGGCCTTTGTGTTTTTCTCTCTGTCCAGCTCAAGTCAGCTGATACCTTTCCTCTCTTCCCTTCTCCTTGAACTTTCGGGGAGTTGCTGGCGGGTCAGCGTGTAGGAGGGTGAACCCTAGCAGCTGTCCTTGCCTTCCAACTGGTTCTGCCCTCCTCCTGACTTAGCCTTTCCCTATTTCTTTGACAGAAGACAGGGAATATTCCCAGCAGGCTTCGGAAAACATTCCATGTGGTGTGTACAGAAAGATCCTCTGTGTAGAATCTTGCACAGGATTTAAAAGGACAGTGCATGCCACGTTTTGTATTTCCTGCTCCCACTTTATGGAATATCATACTGAACTCAGTAGTTTCGGGTGCATTCCTAAGTTCATTCTAGAACATTCTGAAGCACCAGGGAGGTTGCACAAGGTGGTTAATAGAAGTCTAGTGGATGCAGAGCTTGCTAGATTCCTCAGTAGTACTTGAAATGGTTGATTCCTTTCTCATTTCTCGAATGGCCTCTGGTGCAGTCATTATTATTATTATTTTTTAAAGACAGTCTGTTGCTCTGTCACCAGGCTGGAGTGCAGTGGTGTGATCTCGGCTTAGGGTGCAGCCATTCTTTAACAGAAACTTATTTTAAAATATATATATATATATATTTTTTTTTTTGGAGACAGAGTCTTGCTTTGTCACCAGACGCCAGGCTGGAGTGCAGTGGCGCGATCTTGGCTTGCTGTAACCTCCACCTCCTAAATTCAAGCAATTCTCCGGCCTCAGCCTCCCGAGTAGCTGGAACTACAGGTGTGTGCCACCACACCCTGCTAATTTTTGTATTTTAGTAGACACGGGGTTTCACCATGTTGACCAGGATGGTCTCGATCTCTTGACCTCGTGATCCACCCGCCTCGGCCTCCCAAAGTGCTGGGATGACAGGCGTGAGCCCCTGTGCCTGTCCACTTATTTTAAAATAATTTTTAGATTTTTGAAGAACCGCAAAGGTAGTACAGAGAGTGTACCTCTCATCTCATCCTCTTTGCTACTGTCTGACATCACTGTGATGTGTTTGTCAAAATGAGCCAACGCTGGCTTTTAGAAAACTTCAGACTTTATTGCTGTTCACTGGTCTTTCAATTAGTGTCCTCGTTCTGTTCCAGGATGCAATCCAGAGGACGGCACTGCATTCAGTTGTCACCGTCATCTGATTAATAAAAACTTTACCTACATTTCAGTGGTTGGTAATTTCGTTTAAGGAGGTGATCCCTTAAATAAAAGGGAGAGAGTGAGTTACCTTCTCCTAGCCGAAATGTTTCTTTACATCCGTTTGTAAATTTTTGTTCAGATCTATCAACCATTACCATTTACTGAACACCCCTATTTGCCCTTGTTCTGGTTTTATGTTTTATGCTACAATGGTAGCATAAAACATACATTTTACAAGTACAATTAGCAGTGCTTTGTCTGGCGTGGCGATCGGCTTCCTCCCCTGACCCCTTCTGCCCGCTTTTCTTGAGATAAGGTCTTACTCTGCCACCAGGCTGGAGTGCAGTGCAGTGGTGCAAACACAGCTCACTCGCTGCAGCCTGGACTTGCTGGGCTTAGGTGATCCTGTCACTTCAGCCTCTCAGGGAGCTGGGACCACAGATGAGTGCCACTGTGCCTGGTTAGTTTTTAAACTGTGTGTAGAGATGGGGTCTCCCTGTGTTCCCAGGCTTTTCTTCCATTTTAATGAGATATTTTAATGAGGTAAAGTGATGTGCTGTGGTGCTTATTAAAAATGGGATTCTGAGGCCAGGTGAGGTGGCTCGACGCCTGTAATCCCAGCACTTTGTGGGGGGCCCAAGGTGGCAGGATCCCTTGTGGGCCGGGAGTTCCAGAGCAGCCTAGGCAACATAGTGAGACTTCACCTCTAAAATAAAATAAAAACGGGGTTCTTTTCACATGGCTAGATGTTCTTGTTCCTGTGTTCCTGCTTTCCTAGATGTTTCACGCTGGTTTGCTGGGTGTCTACTGCCAGCTTTCCCAGGACTAGCGTTGCATATAAAAGCCTGATCATTCCCCCCAGCTACCTATTAAAAGTGTTTTCATTAAAATCATACATGCATGTATCACGTAGCATGGTTAGTCTAGCATATGTCTGTTTGTGTTTGGTGGTGGGGAGAAGGAATAGAGTAGAAATAGTGGAGGGCATTGCCTGTAGTAAGAGCCGTATCCTGTCTGAGGCAGTCCAGAGTCTCAGCTTTTTCAGCAAGATGCCCCTGTCTGCTGTTGCCTTCTTCCTCCTGGGCCTTTGCCTCTTGGGTCCTTTGCTCTGGGTGTTTCGTCTCAATGGCGGTTCTGAGAACTACCTGGTGGTGAGGCATCTCGAGCAGGATGTTCTGTGTTCTTGGGTTCTTGCTCTCCTAGATGGTTAATGCTGGTTTGCTGTATGTCTTAGTCCATTCATGCTGCTATAAGAAAATATGCGAAGTTGGCTGATTTATAAAACAACAGATTTATTTCTCACAATTCTGAAGGCTGGAAGTCCAAACAAGGTGCTGGTATCTGGTGTGGGCCCGGATTCTGCTGCTAGGTTGGTGCCTTGCAGCTGAGTCTTCATGTGGCAGGAGGCAGAGGGCCCTTTTCTAAGGCTAATCTCCTTCTCAAGGCCCCTCCTCTCTCTACTGTTGCATTGGGGATTAAGTTTCAACATGAATTTTGGAGGGGACACAAATGTGCAAACCAGAGCAATGTGGTTTTGCCTCCCCCGAATATAATGCTCTTTGTGGGATGGGATAGGATTTTCACCTCTGTGGTGAAATCTGCTCCATAATGTAGGGCAGACATCTTTCTCAGCCGTTGGTGGGGCTGAGGTAACAGCACAACTTCATCTGTCCTTTAAGGAAAAATGTAGCCAAGCACTTGAGTGGAACTGTCCACTCCCGACTATTGCTAGTACAGAAGTGGGAAATCCTCCTTGCCTGACCACTCCCATGGCTCCTGTTAAAAAGTGAAAGGCAAATCGTGTGCATGAGATACCTTTGACCTCTCTGACTATTTGCTCCACCACCTAAATAAACACCCTGCATTCTTGGGACCAGGTCAATACTGCAGACTCCTGCTTGTCTCTCTCCCCCACCCCCTTCACCCACTTTCTCATTTCTGTTTCTGTAACTATATCTTGCTGGTCTCAGTTGGGATTGTGGAACATCGCAACAGTAAAAGGGGAGGGAGAAATGAGACTTGTTGCTTCTCACCTTTTGGGATGTCTAAAGTAACCTATTTTGACTGGGCTCAATGGCTCACTGTAATCTCAGCACTTTGGGAGGCAGAGGTGGGCGGATCACTTGAGGTCAGGAGTTCGTCACCAGCCTGGCCAACATGGTGAAACCCCATCTCTACTAAAAATACAAAAAATTAGCTGGCGTGGTGGTGCGTGCCTGTAGTCCCAGCTACTCGGGAGGCTGAGGCAGGAGGATTGCTTGAAACTGGAAAACAGAAGTTGCAGTGAGCCAGGATCACACCACTGCACTCCAGCCTGGCGATAGAGCCAGACTCTGTCTCAAAAATATATATACATATATACAAAAATTAGCTGGGCATGGTAGTGCACACCTGTAATCCCTGCTACTTGGAAGGCTGAGACAGGAGAATCACTGGAACTTGGAAGGTAGAGGTTGCAGTGAGCCGAGATTGCACCGCTGCACTCCATCCAGGGCAACAAAGTGAGAATCTGTCTCAAAAAATAAAGTAACCTATTTCCAATGTTTTCAAATAACTCTTTCTTCTCTGTAGTTGTCGATTTCTTTATGAACACAGACAATAGTGCAGATTCAAGTAATCTGTTTTTGTCTCAATTTTTTTATAGCATTTTCTGCTGATGAAAAATACGGTGGCGTATGTCTTTGTTCCCAGCTATTATGGAGGCTGAGGTGGGAGGATTGCTGGAGCACAGGAGTTTGAGGCTGCAGTGAGCTGTGATCATGCCACTGCACTCCAGCCCGCAGCCTGGGTGACAGAGCAAGACGCTGTCTCCAAAAAAAAAAAAAAAAAAAAAAGTAACAAGCTCGGTTTGGTGGGCCATGCCTGTAATCAATCCCAGCAATTTGGGAGGCCAAGGCAGAAGGATTGATGACTTGAGCCCAGGAGTTTGAGACCAACCTGGGCAACAGAGTGAGACCCTATTGCTATTAAAAAATAAATAAATAAATTAGAAATAAAGAAAATAAATCACCTCTAAATCGAGTTTAACCAAAGACACATTATAAATGTATAGAAATGCATAAAAGGCAAACAGCTTTTTTAAATTTTTTTGAGATGGAGTTTCGCTCTTGTTACCCAGGCTGGAGTGCAATGGCGCGATCTCGGCTCACCACAACCTCTGCCTCCCGGGTTTAGGCAATTCTCCTGCCTCAGCCTCCTGAGTAGCTGGGATTACAGGCACGTGCCACCATGCCCAGCTAATTTGTTGTATTTTTAGTAGAGATGGGGTTTCACCATGTTGACCAGGATGGTCTCTATCTCTCGACCTCGTGATCCACCCGCCTCGGCCTCCCAAAGTGCTGGGATTACAGGCATGAGCCACCGCTCCCGGCCCAAACTTAGCTTTTAAAGGAAATTCTTTATTCTACAGACATTTATAAAGAACGTACTCTATGCTAGGCCAGCTGATGGAGTCGCAGCAGGATATAGGAATGCAGGCTCCTGGTTGTGTGCACTTGACTTTGGCTTACAGACTAGCTGTGTAGATGGTGGTGCCTGTCACTGCCTCTCAGGGAGTCCAGGGAGGAGCTTGTCTGGAAGGACCTCAGAGAGTTGCATTGGCTCTGTTGAGTTTGAGATTCTGGCAGTGTATTTTTTGTTTTTATAAAGACCAGAATTCTATACTCATGTTCTTATGACTAAAGAACGTCATTCCGCCTTCCTGTTCTTCTATTGTGTAAGTTTAGAGCTTTTGTTTCTTGTTACATTTGTAATGGTCATCTGTTTTTCTCTGTTCAGGCATCATGTATGTATTAACTAAAAAGGAATATTTCATTTGATTGTCCCCTTGTCATCCCCCCATTGATGGGGATGGAGTCCTGCCCTAGGGTTATGGGCGTGCCTAGACACAGACAGCTGACACTGGACAGCAGTGCTTGACAGCAGTTTATCAGTGACACAGCCTTCCAGCCAGCCCAGGGCAGGAGGGCACTGCCTGGCGCTCGGGGACCCTCCGAACCAGAGTGAACAGGCGTGGCCTTGGGAGGCAGGCTTTGTAGTAGGTCGGGAGACTCCTGGCTCCTGCAACAGAATGTGATTGTCTTGTTTGAATCATTCTGTGGGGTGGTGAAAAGCTAAAGCTCTTCGTCTGGAGATGAACAGAAACGATCCAGGTGTCGGTGACAGGAGGGCTGTTGGGCTAGGGGACCTTATCCAGTAGGGTCATAGTGGGGAGGGGAACCGCAGTGAGGCCATTGGAAACCCTTGAGTATCCCCAAATGTGAAGGCACCACATCATACTGGGCCTTAATTTTAGACCTTATACCACGTATTTGAATTAAAACGATGCTTTATACTTATTTAATACTGTAGAGAATGGCCCCTATATTTTAGAAGGTAGTAAAGTATTTGAGAAGATAAGACATACACAGTTAATGACAATATCAGAAATTTAGGCCGGTATCCCGGGGACGATGTGATCCGTCTGGCCTAATACGTCATGCCTCAGTGGGGGTCCGGGGAACTAACGGAACAGTTGCCAGCAGCTCCCTGTGGCCGGATGGGATGTTAGGGGCTAGAGGTGGCCTCTGGAGAGCAGCCCCTCAATGTGCATAGTTGGCTTTTGATCTCGCAGGACTGAGCCTATGTTGGTTTTCCCCATGGAGAGTGTGGCCTCCTAGCGCAGGGAGCTCTGCCATGCACCCACGAGACTTTTCCACAGAAAATTTTAACTGCTGTTATGGTTCTTGCTAAAAGGAAGAAATTATGCCTGAATAAAAATATATGGAATGTTTTTAATATTCAAATATTGATCTCTAGTTAATACTGTACATGCTGAAGTGATTTGGGGCAAAGTGTCCTGATGGCTGCAATTTTGAAATAGTCAAAAAATAAGATGGGGCCGGGCACAGTGGCTTACGCCTGTAATGGCAGCACTTTGAGAGGCTGAGGTAGGAGGGTACTTGAGGCCAGGAGTTCGAGGGCAGCCTGGGCAACACAGTGAGACCTTATCTCTCCCAAAAAAAAGTGGAATAATGGGTGGAGAGATGAATAGGTTTTTGGTAAAGCAAATATGGCACACTGTTTTAAGTACAGAATCTAAATAGTGGATACGTCGATATCCATTGTATACTTCTTTCAACTTTTCCGTATGTTTGAATAGTTTCATAATAGTGTGAGAAGAATGTTTCCGAGTAAATGGCACGTGTTTCATTAGTGGATAAAACTGGTATTAGAAAAAGGAGTTGAAAGGACTGGGCGTGGTGGCTTACACCTATAACCCAGTATTTTGGGAGGCTGAGGCAGGAGGATCACTTGAGGTCAGAGATTGGAGCTGCAATGAGCTGTGATTGTACCGTTGCACATCAGCCTTGGTGACACAGTGAGACTCTACAAGTGATCAAGGGAAAGCTAGAATAAATTAGATTCAACATACCTAACGTAGAGTTTTTGTTCCAGAGTTTAATGTTGCTGAAAAATTTAACGTAAGAATTAGATTATACCTTAAGTGACTACTTCTTTTTGTCCTGATTTGTTTTCCACTTTAGGCAAAAGAAAGGAAATGTTTCATTGATAGGGTGAAAATATGAATGCATGTGTTCAGTTGCAAATACTGCATTTCCTTTGAAAAAATAGATTTTAAGGAAAGAAAGATGAAAACGACTTTGATTATTCGTGTTTTAGTACTTTCCACCTCTCAAAATGACTCAATTTTGGGTATGATTTTAAAAGTCCTAATTGCATATGGAAAATACATTGGAGAAAATGCACATGAATACAAACTCTGATTTTTATTATTCCAAGAAAAGTGTCATTACCCAAGTGGAGTGTGTACCATATATATGTATATAAAATATTTCTGTTAAAAATGGGATTATACCACAGTACATATACTGCATTGCTGAAATGATTCCAGGGAAAGTGTACTGAAATCTGCCACTTAACTTTGAAAGGAATAAAATATAAGGGGGATTAATTGTTTCAGTTTTTTTTTCCTTTTTTACTGCAAAGGGTCTGATGAGCGTCTTTTCAAATAAGTCATTGCCTATATTTTTTTCTTATGGGAAAATTTGGAAGCCCGTTTGGTTAGGTTATAGGTAGGATTTTGGTGTGCATTGCTGATGAAGTCAGGGAGATGGAATGTTTAACATAAGATAGATTTTGGGGTTGGCATCATATCTGTTGTGCTGGAACAGATCTTTCAAGGAACGGGGAAGGAACTTCGCCTGTGGTTAGTTGTAATGGATTCAATGTCAGATTGAGTCAGTTTCAATTTGCAACTAGTGAGAAGTCCTGCAATTGTTATTGCATATTCCATAATCTTATATGAAACTATAACTTTATTCCTTTAATGAAAATATTTCTCCTTTAATGAAAGTAATATTTTCTCAAATTTTCTGCTGTAAATAGTGCTATGGCATCTCTACAGCTCTGTTTTTGTATAAGGAAGCTTTGAGTAGCTTAGAGCAAAAGAAATGCACAACTTATGTCTTAACTGACAAATTTCACTAAAAAAAGATAATTTATTTCTCTCGTGAATACTAGGTTATCTACTTATATTTTCTCTTGTCCATTTGGGTGTAGTCAGAAAGTACCACATCATCATTGCTTTAATTTCCCTTAGTGTCAGGGAATTTTACTGTTTTCTCATGTTTTACATCCTTTTCTCAGAATTTCCTATTAATTTATCCATTTTGCTTTTTTTTTTCCCACAAGCCCTTTGTAATAGTAACTTTAACAGCTGTACACATTGAAAATATATTTTCTGTATTTTGTCTGCTGTTTAACTTTTTAAAATGTTGTATACTATACTTTGTACAGAAATGTCAAATGTTCTGGCTTTTGGTTATTAACATCTAGTGTCTTGCTTAAGAAGGTTTTACTTTAAATTGCAAAAAATTCTCTTTTTATATCTAATAATTTAACATTAATGAAAGAAAGCATGTAGAATCTAATCTTGAATTCATATGGGATTGATTTTATATTTGGTAAGGTAGTGACCTAATTTCTTCCCCACAACCCTCCAATAGGAAAGCCAGTTGTTTTAACACAGCACGTGAAGTTTTTTTGTTTTCTTTTTTTGTTTAAAAAATGCCCCAGGTATTTCTTACATGTGTAATCTCCACTTATGGGAATTTGATGGATTTTTCAAGTGTGGAAGTGTATCGCTCACATGCCTTTATCAAGTGCTGTGTTTATATATTATCACGAGTTTACTTTATGGGAGTTGTGTAATACTTATAAAGCATTATGATACAAGTTTTTTAAAGGATTTTTTTAAACCTGAGAAATACATTTTAATATTCTAAATAATAAATTAGGAGATTAGGAAACGTTAAAACCATATGGCTTGATTATATACTCTTTATACTTGTTTTTTCTGAATGAGTGATTGTTACGTATGAGGTTAATTCTGTCAGTGGGAAATAAGTATTAAACAGCTTTGTTTCTTTCTATGACTGCTTATGTAAAAAGCAAAGCTTTGATTTTACTTTTACAGAAGTATAATTTACTCTCTTCTTTTGTGAATGGGTGTTAGCTTTATATTAGGAGTTTTGAGAAAGATGGTTTATATTAATTTTTAGTCCGCTTAACAGAACAAACACCTGATAAAGACTCTGACCATGGCAGTATGCGGTGGCTGAAGCCCACAATCCCAGCACTTTGAGAGGCTGAGGTGGGCAGATCACCTGAGGTCAGGAGTTTGAGACCAACCTGGCCAACATGGTGAAACCCCTCAGATCTCAAACCCCGTCTGTACTAAAAATGCCAAAATTTGCCAGGTGTGGTGGCATATACCTGTAATCCTAGCTACTCTGGAGGCTGAGGCAGGAGAATTGATTGAACTCAGGAGGTAGAGGTTGCAGGGAGCTGAGATGGCGCTGCTGTACTCCAGCCTGGGCGACAGAGCAAAGCTCAGTCTCAAAAAAACCAAAACCAAAACAAAACAAAACTCTATTCATGTTTGTCACTAGTTTTTTTTTTTTTTTTTTTAAAGATGGGTAATTTTTCTTTTTAATGACAACATGGAATTATGTTTGTATTAGAATCTTAGACAACTGTCGGTGAACAAAATTTTTATTTTCCTTTAAATTTTGTCTTGTGTCTTTGGAAGAGTGATTGCAAAGGATTTTCAAAGACATTCTGATAGTCACTGTCAATGATACTGGGAAAATTCTTCTATTTGCAATCAGGAAATGACTAGTTAATCATGACTTGGTCATGCTTTTGTGCATGGTGATTAATGGTGTTAACTTTGAACTTTGGTATAAAGTCTAAGTAAAGGCAGGCAAATATTTCATAGTAACAGTAAGACTTTTATATTTTCCATTGATAGAGATGAACTTCCGGTTTCTTTGTCTGAAATTGTCACAGACCCCTTTATTGTAGTATCACCTCGTTTCTTGTAGAGGGCAGAAGAGAGAGGGAGGTCAAAGTCGGTGGGAGGTGGGAAAGAGACCCTGGCCTGAGGTCTTCTTGGAGGAGCTCCTCCGTGGGTCCCTCCTCTGCCTGGTGCGTGATGGCTGTCTCTTAACCTTGCTGCTATTTGTAGTGGCCTTACAGCAGGTTTCTCACCTGGGTGTGAGTATTGCTGGGGGACGTGTGGGCTGATCAGGGGCAGTTTTCCATTTATCTGAAGGCTCAGCTTTCATATTGCAAAGACAAATATGGCATAACAAATTTTATATGAATTTTAACTTATTTACCTACTTATTACTGATTAATTAATTCCTAGTTATTATGGATTGATTGTCTTGCCTTGTCCTCAAGGCCGGAGTGCAATGGTATGATCATAGCTCACTGCAGCCCCCAACTCCTGGGTTAAAGTGATCCTTCCACCTCAGCCTCCTGAATAGCTGGAACTACGGGCACATGTCACCGTGCCTGGCTAATTAAAAGAAAAGTTTTTTTTTTTTTTTTTTTTTTTTTTTGTAGAAATGAGGCTTTGCTATGTTGTCAGGCCGATCTCAAACTCCTGGCCTCAAGCTGTCCTCCCACTTTGGCCTCCCAAAATGCTGTTATAACTGTGAGCCATTGTGCCTGGACTATTTGTATTTTTAAAATAAAATTGAGATACCTCACAAGATACTTCAAAGACATTTTGTTTGGGTGGGTGTGGACACAGGGGTTGATGGAGTTTACTTCAGGCCTCCTACCCTAGACTGTCCTCTATTTTACTATTTTTGCATGTGCTGCAGAAGGTAATGTGAACTGCATTGCCAGGCTTGGCTGTACTTTTGTTCCAATGGGACTGTCTTGTAGTTTAACGTTTTCAGAAGGTTGCATATCTTTTTTTTCTTACCTTTCAATAAGTTTTCTCAGGTTGAAGGAGTGCGTATCTTAATGATGGTATGTAATGTTTTCATTGAATAGCCCTTTGGCAGCCAGTCTTTTAAAGTTAGAGACAGGGAAAACACCCTGCTGTCATACATTTTTCAGGAAAAGATTAATAGCTGTGATTCATCCTGCAAATAGCTCTTCTTTTTGAGGCTTGGTCTTGCAAAATTTCTTCCCTTCCTTTTATTGTTATCAATTGTGAGAAACTGAGAAAAATGAGCCTTGGGATTATTTCCCATTATACTTGTCTCACTGAATTTAGTGGGCTTACCTCTTCACTCCACTCCTGTAAATATTTGCAAATTCATTACAGCACTAGCCTTTCTTGTGATTTAAATTAAAAATAAAGATTTTGGACCGGGTGCAATGGCTCACGCCTGTAATCCCAGCACTTTGGGAGGCTGAAGCAGGCAGATCACTTGAGGTCAGGAGTTCGATACTAGCGTGGCCAACATGGTGAGACCCAGTCTCTACTAAATTAACTGGGCATAGTGGCGTATGCCTGTAGTTCCAGCTACTTGGGAGGCCGAGGCAGGAGAATTGCTTGAACCCGGGAGGCGGAGGTTGCAGTGAGCTGAGATCATGCCATCGCATTCCAGCTTGGGCGACAGAGTGAGACTCTGTCTCAAAAATAATAATCATAAAATTAAAAAAGTAAAGATTTTGATAAGCTGTGTGTGGCATGATGAAAAACCTAGCAGTCTATAGAGCTAGGAGTTAGGAGATGGGAGTGTTAGATTTCACTATCTAACTACTATTTAATTGTGAAAAAAATTACTTTTTGATTTTGTACTTTGAATTTTCTCCATTGTCGATAACCGCTAGAGTCTTTGCAATCTCTTAAAGTTCTGTGATTTTAATGGCAAATAAGTACTTTATATTATTTTATGACCTTAAGAGTGTGGTCTTTTAATGAAGGACCTTAATTTTATAGGATACGTAGCTATAGGTTTTTGTGTTGTTTTCAGAAAAACTTGGCATGATAGCTCAGGGAATGTGGTGCCACTAAAGTTTAGTCAGCACTAGAGTAGCAAGTGTAACTTTTACAGCTGTCAGTATGAGTGGTTCGTGTAAAGGACTAATAAGACTTGAAAAGACTTAAGAGGGAAAGAACAGCTCTCCAAATAAGTTGACTGAAGTCTCTAGGGCAACTGAGGGTCTCATACCAGAACACATTTTCTTTGCATAAATTTTCTGCCATGCAAGTTGAAACTCAGGGCTGCTCTATAGAAGGATTCCTGAAAGAAGATGATCAGTCCTAGTTTTATATTTTGACTTTTTCTGATTCAGAAGGTCATTATTAAAGCTGAGAGAGGAAACAACATAAAGAAATTGCTCAAAGCATATTCAGCAGTTGCTTCTAATGATGACTTATTAATCAAGTATACACAAATATCTTTATCATTTGGAAACCCTGCCTGTGGAAATTTGTAGTTGTAAAATTCTTAAGTTTGGGACACAAAGTTGTATACTTATACTAATAGAGCTATAACCAGGTCAAATTGTGGGCTACTTTAAGAATTTCAGCCGGGCGCGGTGGCTCACGCCTGTAATCCCAGCACTTTGGGAGGCCGAGGCGGGTGGATCACGAGGTCAAGAGATCGAGACCATCCTGGTCAACATGGTGAAACCCCGTCTCTACTAAAAATACAAAAAATTAGCTGGGCATGGTGGCGCGTGCCTGTAATCCCAGTTACTCAGGAGGCTGAGGCAGGAGAATTGCCTGAACCCAGGAGGCAGAGGTTGCCGTGAGCCGAGATCGCGCCATTGCACTCCAGCCTGGGTAACAAGAGCGAAACTCCGTCTCAAAAAAAAAAAAAAAAAAAAAGAATTTCACAAGAGAAATGAATAGTCGTGGTTCTCTCCTTGTGTGTATTGGCTCATTAAGGCTGCTAGACTCCTCACAGCATCTACTAATGCTTTGCAGGATCTAATGGAGTACTTTTTAAAATTTGAATTTTTATCAATTTTATTTTATTTTGGTGATAGAGTCTCCCTGGCTGAGTGCAGTGGTGCAGTCATAGCCCCCTGCAGCCTTGTCCTCCTGTGCTGAGGTGAGCCTACCGCCTCAGCCTCTCCAGTATAGGTAGGACTGCAGGCATGCACCATCATATCTGGCTAATTCTAGCAATTTTTTGTAGAGATGAGGGCTTGCCATATTGGATAGGCTGGTCTTGAACTCCTGGCCTCAAGCCATCCTCCTGCCTGGGCCTCCTAAAGTGTTGGGATTATAGGTATGAATACTGCCTTTGGCTTCATCTTATTTTTTAAAAATTGGAGTATATTTTGGATACTGCTTTTGGCCTCATCTTGTTTTTTAAAAATTGATTTCCCGATTTCTAGATTATTGTTAAAAAGTAGTCCTGCATTATGTTAATTTATAGTTGTACAGGGCAGTATAAAGTTGGTGAAAACCTTTCAGTCTGCAAATTTATTAATTTCTAGACCTGGTTAATTTATCCTTTAGGAAAAAAAATTGGATTTTTGGAGAGAGCTGAGATTTTAGACAAGATGCTTTTGTGTTGAATTTAATTTGATAATATATTTTTACTGGTTTTTATACCTCAGTTCCTGAGGGAGAAGCTATATACATATTTGTCTGTTTTTGGTATCAGGTTTGTTCTGGCCTTTATAAAATATTTTAGGTCAGGATATAGCTCTGAGACATTATTTTATTTTATTGATTATTTTAAGAAACACACTAAAATGCTTAATGAATTGCTCTTTAGCACTGGTTCAGGCTATAAAACCTATTAAAATTCTCTGAAACACATATTGAAAGCCCCTGATTTCCATGGGAGGGAGGTGATGTTGGATGTGTTTTTTATCGGAAGGAAGGATCTTTCCTGCTCTTTCCAATCCGTTTAAATTTAATCTCTCCCTGGGGATGGATCACAGATGTGTACACGATAGCCGGGAGTGAAGTACAAGGGTTCCTTGGACTGCAGTCAGATTACTTTCCGGCTTCTGCAGGAGACTGCTCATTGCGTAATAAAGTAATTTGTATGTGTAACTTCCTTAGTGGATTTTTAATTAATGGGAAAATTTGGGGGCATTTATTTGTCAGGTTAGTTTATTGTAGCAGACGCTTCTACGTTAAATCAGGTTCTACTATTTAAGGATGTTTAGCTTCCATTTTACATGTAGAATCCTTCAAATTCTCATAACAATCCTTTTTTTATAGCATCATATATATATATATATATATATATATATATACACACATATATATTTTTTTTTAGACAAAGTCTTGCTCTGTCGCCCAGGCTGGAGTACAGTGGTGTGATCTCAGCTTACTACAACCTCTGTCTCTCAGGTTCAAGTGATTCTCCTGCCTCAGCCTCCCATGTAGCTGGGATTACAGGTGCATACCACCACGCCTGGCTAATTTTTTTTTTTTTTTTTTTTTTTTTTTGTATTTTTAGTAGAGATGGAGTTTCACCATATTAGTCAGGCTGGCTTTGAACTCCTGACCTTAAGTGATCTACCCACCTTGACCTCTCAAGGTGCCGGGATTATAGACGTGAGCTGTGCCCGGCCTGTAGTATTATATCTTTAAAAGTGTAGGTTGCATTCAGCCTTTTAAGGATTTATATTCATAGTCATGCATGCTTAAGGAGGATTCATTCTGTGAACTGAGTCGTTAGGCAGTTTCGTTGTGGGAGCATCATAGAGTGAACTTACGCAAAGCTAGCTTGCAGAGCCTACTGCACACCTAGGCTGTGTGGTCTAACCTGTTGCCCACAGATAGCAAATCCGTACAGCACGTTACTTCCTTGAATACTGCAGGCAATTAGAACACAGTGGTACATGGTGTTTCTAAACATATCGGGACCTAGAAAAGGTGTGGTAGAAATACGGTATTACAGTTTTTTTTTTCTGAGAAATAGTCGCCAGGCTGGAGAACAGAGGTGCAATCTCGGCTCGCTGCAACCTCTGCCTCCCGGGTTCAAGCGATTCTCCTCCTCAGCCTCCTGAGTAGCTGAGATTACAGGCATGCACCAACACGCCCAGCTAATTTTTGTGTCTTTAGTAGACATGGGTTTCGCCATGTTAGACCAAGGATGGTCTCCATCTCTTGACCTTATGATCCATTCACCGAGGTCTCCCAAAGTGCTGGGATTAGAGGCGTGAGCCACTGTGCCCAGCCAAAATACGGTATTCTCTTATGAGACCACTGTCCGTGTGCAGTTGTCTGTTGTTGACTGAAAGTTTTGCAGCGCATGGCTGTGTGAGGATAACTTGAGAATTTTGCCTAATAAGAAACCTAGAATATTACATTAACTATGAGAACTATTTTAAAAATTAACGTGGCTGGGCGCAGTGGCTCACACCTGTAATCCCAGCACTTTGGGAGACTGAGGCGGGCGGATCACAACGTCAAGAGACGGAGACCATCCTGGCCAACATGGTGAAACTCTGTCTCTACTAAAAATAAAAAAGTATTAGCTGGGCAGGGTAGTGCATGCCTGTAGTCTCAGTTACTCAGGAGGCTGAGGCAGGAGAATTGCTTGAACCCAGGAGGCGGAGGTTGCAGTGCGCTGAGATCGTGCCGCTGCACGACAGCCTGGGTGACAAAAAAAAAAAAAAAAAATTATGTACCTCCTGAAAATTTGGACTTTTTGATTGCTACATATAGGTAATGAGAAACAAAAGACAAGAACAGAAATGGTTGTATTCTGCTGGGAAATAAAAGCCTTTTACAGCTGCTTGGGATGACGTCATCCAAATTGCGAGCACTCAGAAAGCAATGTGGCATAGTCACTGTAAACTGGTTAGCAGCGTTAGGACAAACCAAGTGTGTCAGTTTAACGTGGAGAGTACTGTGAGGCACATGCTTTTCATTTTTATTATTCATGTGTTAGGGCACATTTCAGGGTTGAAGAGAGGTTTGCTGCTGCTTTTCCCTGCAGCGCCGCTACGTCATTGCAAGTCTGTGAAAGTATTCAGGATGTGGGACTAGCTGGTTGCTAATGTGACTGTTTTTCTAAATTACAAAAATATTCAGAAATGGCACTTATTTAGCATCAGAATCCTTTAGCTATTTTATTTGCTATTTAATGTACAGGCTTCCTGAAGTGTTTTGTAAGTATTTGAAGCAGTATATAATTTTGTCAAATATTTAAGAGCCTAAATTTGAGTGTTTTCTAAAGACTGTGTTTTATTACTTATGGTAATTTCTTAACTAGGCAGGAAAATAGAGAATAAAGGGCTTCCACTCTGTGTTTTTCTTGCCTACAGATTAATCATACATACTGTGAAGCCTCAAAATGCTTAGAGTCTGATAAATTAGACTTAACATTGCAAGGGCCTTGCATTGTCTCTGGGTTGAGATTGTTGGACATTGCTTGTCAGATACCGGTGCTAAAACGGGCTGTGCCCAGCGTGTGGTAGTGGATGAGCCTGGAGGGGTTGGATGGAAGTGGGGTTTGGGGGGAGTGTGTGTATGTGGTAGGGGGAGGGGGGCGCATGCTTGTGACACCCACAGTAGGGAAACCTGCTTTTCATTCTTCAGCAGGAGGGGGTTTTCATAACAAGACTGGAAGAATGTCACTCTGGCAACAGTGTGTAGGATTGCGAACGGAGAGACGAGAGACCAGGAGCAGGCTTCAAAGTGCCCATAAATCATCATGTATATAAACGTGGACTGGTTTTTTTTTTTTTTTTGTTGTTGTTGTTGTTGTTGTTCAGAAAAAATAAACATAGCAATCTCACTTGTGCTATGTTTCAGAAAATAAACATAGCAATCTCGCTGTGCCCAGACTTGCTTCATTTAAATACATTTTGACTGGAGAGTACAGGTGGTGGTTCTCTGTGCTTTCAGGTATCAGCAGTCTGGAAGGACTGATGGACTTGGGGTCCAATGAGGCTTGCCCTGCCTGCAGGGAGGAGGCTAGAACACATTGCTTTAGTGTTGTCTGTCATTGCCAGCCTGAGAAATGGAGAAGATGCTGCATAAAACGTGGGAACGTGCAGAGCTTCCTGAGATCTGGGGAGCCTGGGCCAGAGCGGGCTGGTGTGCTGCCTGTTTCTTAGATAGGGTTTGTGCTCTCAGGCTTGCAGGCACTCACTCATCCTGCACCTCATTTACTCACGCAGTTCTCATAGGCTCATGAGCTTGTGACTCTTGAGCCAAAGTCGTGAGACACATTGGAAGGATGAAATCCCCCACCGCATGGGGTGCAGTGGGCAGGGATGCTTTGTGGGCTCTAAGGATCGTATAAAGGTAACAGCCGCGGTGCCTGTAGATCTTGTACCTCCCCTTTATTTTACAGGTCGGGGAATGGCCAGAACTTTTTTTGTCTGGGCTTACGCAGCTGGTTATTGGCAAAGCAAAGACTGGACTTGAGTCCCTTCCACAGAAAAGGGTAGAAAGTTGCTGACAATCGAGGGTCCTGTTGTCAGAGGAGAAGCTCAGAGATCTGTGCTCAGAGAAAAGAGAGAATGAAAATGTAATGCTGGCCTTTCCTATATATAGGAGACAAAAAAAGCACCCTCCCCCGCCTCCATTTTTCTGAGATGGAATTTCACTCTTCCTGCCCAGGCTGGAGTACAGTGGTGTGACCTCGACTCACTGCAGTCTCCGCTTCCCAGGTTCAAGCAATTCTCCTGCTTCAGCATCCTGAGTAGCTGGGATTATAGGCACCCGCCACCATGCCTGGCTAATATTTTGTGTTTTCAATAGAAACAGGGTTTCACAATGTGGACCAGGCTGGTCTTGAACTCCTGACCTTAGGTGATTCGCCCACCTCAGCCTCCCAAAGTGCTGGGATTACAGGTGTGAGCCACCATGCCGGGCCAAAGTTTTTGTTTTCGTAAAACATTAACTCGATTTGCTCTAAGTGTAAAAATAGTTACAGCCCAGAGCTTCAGGAAGTTATGTGACATCTGTTGCTGGTTTAAAGACAGGCAGGTATCTTTGTGGTGCTAATTGATAACCTTTACACTCCCTTAAGGCTGGGAAGAACTTTAATCCAATGACGTTCTACAGACATGTACGGTTAGATACTGCAGTTGTCTGTTACATGACTGAGAACATGGGACTTAAAAAAACAACACACAAATGGATTCACTCAGGACGGTAGAACTACTCCACATCAAGGAAATAGCATTTTAGATGTAGTAGATAATCTGCGTTTTTGCGAAGTAACTTTTGTTCAGCTGCGATCCTGGTGTTAGCGCCCGGAGCCGGCTGGACCTTGTGTCATCTGAGTTTCTTTCTAATTCACTTGGTCTTGGTTTGTGTGTTGTGTCGTTAGTAGAGCTCCCAGGTGTTTCTGATGTAGCCAGGATTGAGAACCACCATGTGTTCCCTCATTTCCTTTTGAGATCGATTGCTTCTAGATACCGTGGGCCCCGAGGGTAGATTTTAACTCTGATAGTGCTAGTCTACACAGCTCAGGAGGTGGGGACTGCTGTGAAAGTCCTGGCATATCAGAATAGCAACAGATACTTACAGAGCAGTGACTGAATGCCTTGAGCTATTCCGAGAGGGAGGAAAGTTTTGACTCATTCAGTCCTTTTAACAATTCTATGAGTTAGGGACTCTTGTTACTCACATTTCTCAGATGAGGGAGACTGGGGCAGAGAGAGGTGAGGTCATTTGCTCCAGCTATATCCAGTCTTCACTCTTAACTTGTAGGCTCCATTGCTTGTCCTGAGTGAGCTGATGCTTCCTTCATATTTGTGACTGATCCGCTCATGGAGCTGGTTGTAGAAGCTCTGGCTTTTCTCCTGCGCGAGCATTTGCTCTGTGGTGATGTCGTTGCCTGGGTTACAGCATCCAGTTGACTGTGACGTGCAGGGCTTCTCCTGCAGGCTTCTGCAGCCCATGGCAGCCCAGCCCAGTATTCATCTGTCCCCAGAGCTCTTCGCCACCCCTACACACCTGCCTTTGTCTTGAATTAATGATACAATGTAACAGTAAAAAGAAAATAAAAAATATCTCGTGGTCAGTTTTCTAGTTCCTGGGTTTAGTGAAAACCAGCCAATTTAACTTACATATGTTCACTGTAGTATTTCCTGTAGTTCTGTGTGCTATGCGATCATAAAAAAATTATTTAAAATACTTTATTGGGATTAGAACAGGGCAGCTTCTTACATATAACTTAATTTTTTTTTTACTAGCAAGTTTAAAAATGTACTGGCAAATTTTTAATTTTTTCTAGCGAATGTATGAGCTTACAAAACAAACTAGTTACATAAGAGAACTGAAGAGAAATAAACAGTAGTGTTGTCTTCACTTTGCAAGAGAGTGGGTGCTTGTATAAGCTTTTAAAAATGGGCGTAATTTGCCGGGCTGTTTTAATTGCATGGAGAAAGCCATAGATCACAATGCATTGACTTAAACAAACAAACAAACAAACAAACAAACAAAAAACCGTAAGAGTATTACTTAGAAAAAGAATTAAACAATATGAGATACAGTTCACAGGAATGGCAGGATTGCCTGCTTCTTTTCTCAGAAACACTTGAGTCTATTTGAATTTCTGATGACACTGCCCCCATGCTGCATCCAAGGTTTCCATTAGGAATGTGTTCTTGCCTTAATGATGTGCACCTCCTGTTTCACTCTGCAAGAGAACAGGTGTCGCCGAGCTTGTGCTCATTGAGTGCTCTCTGCTGGCGGCTTTGGGTTTTAAAATTAGTAACAGATCCACTAGTGAAGTCTAGACAAGGGGACTGGAACTGGAAAGTCAAAGTAGCCTGGCTCCCAGCCTGCGGCACCCCAGCGCTGACAACCCAGGGTGCCATTGCAGACGGCCCCTCAAGAAGCCACCCCAACCCTGGTCCTGCATTCCTGCAGTGTGGTCAAGCCCGTGGTTCCGCCGCTGCATCACTGTGATCAATACTTGAGCATATTTTAAAACACAGTGTGCTAGGATGATGCAGAATTTATGAAGTGGTTGGATTTTTTCCCCAAGCGGGGAACTAGCTGTGGAAAATGGGAAGTTTAAAAGTCTTCTGATATCATAAAGCCAAGATTAATTACTATGATCTGATTGATACCTAATACGTTTTGTTTTTTCAGAGTTTGAAATAATCTGTGATGTAAGCGAAAAGAAGTTTATGATCTTATCTGAGGTGAACACTGACCTTAAATTTGGGGAGTCAGTAATGGAAGTCAAAGGCGCTATGCTTCTTTAAGGAAAAAAGCAACTAGAAATGCATAATAAACATAGTGACTTTGCGTCTGTGTGTCTGGCTGTTTCAGCCATCATTGATGACCTTTTTCTTGTATGGTTTTTTTTCTTTCTTTCTTTTTTTTTTTCTAAGACAGGGTTTCACCATGTTGGTCAGGTGGTCTTGAACTCCCAACCTCAGGTGATCCACCCACCTTGGCCTCCAAAGTTCTTGGATTACAGGCATGAGCTACCACGCCCAGCCAAGAATATTAACATGACAGCTGGGTGCTGATGGTCTACAATAGACCTTGTGTGGTTTTATTTGATACATGTGAAACAAAGGCATCTTTTACCCCTTCAAGTCAATGTATGATTTCTTTTCTTTTCTTTTATTTTTTCCTGAGGCAGAGTCTTGCTCTGTTGCCAGGCCTCCTGGGTTCTCCTGCCTCAGCCTCCGAAATAGCTGGGATTACAAGTGTGTGTCACCATACTTGGCTATTTTTTGTATTTTTAGTAGAGACAAGGTTTTGCCATGTTGGCCAGGCTGGTCTTGAATTACTAAGCTCAGGTGATCTGCCCACCTCAGCCTCTCAAAGTGCTGGGATTATAGGCATAAGCCATTGTGCCTGGCCCCTATAAGTATTTTTGTAAAAATATATTTTCTTTAGGGACAATTTCAGATATACTACAATTGTTAAGAGAATGACGCAACCTCCATGTACCTGTCACCCAACTTCAGCGATTAACATTTTTGGCCAGTCTTGTTTCTTCTATACCCTCTCACTGTTTCCATTCCATCGTTTTGAGATAAATCTTAGCTATCAAACAGTTAACTTATTGGTAAATACTTCATCATGTTCAATATATGTATTTGGCAAAAAGGAATATTAAACTAATATCTTGCCTTCTGCCTCACTTTGTAAAGAAGATACTGTGTTTTGAAAGGTGGCTTATAAAACGTTTTGTGATACTCTAAATGCAGAGGCAAAAATACGAAGTTCAGTGTTTTTGAGATGAAGGCTGTCAACAACTTTCAGAGCACAGGCTGGAAGGCTGTGGGGCAGGTCTGCACAGACAGTGTGAGGCCCCAAGTGCCCTGCCCTGAACAGGGAGCGGGAACGACCCCCGGGAGCACCACGCCGAACATCAAGCCTGGCCTTATCCTGCTGTCACAGGAGATTAGGTGGCCAGGCTTGTTCTTCAGTCCTGGTTCCTCAAAACACAAAAAACATGGATGTTTTCTGTGATTATAGTGACCTTGTGAAGAAACATCGAGCCAGTTTATTATTAAAAGTTGGACTGGGTAAACTAGAATTTGTTTTCTGTGCAGGCAAAAAGCACTGGAGAGAGCAAGAGTGAATGACAGTGTAGCGATGGGCACATCATACTTGTTACTGTTTAGACAGTCTATATATATATAGATAGATAAACAGTTCACATATATATAAACACACATTCATATGACTGTTATATAGTCATATATACTATGACACTATGTATAGTCTGAACAGTTTATATATAAACAGTATATATAGAAAAATATGTGTATTAAAATATATGTTTCAAAAATATGTATTTTGAGACAGGGTCTCACTTTATCACCAGGCTGGAGTTCAGTGGCACCATCATGGTTCACTGCAGCCTTGAGCTCCCTGGGCTCAGATGATCCTCCTGCCTCAGCCTCTGGAGTAGCTGGGACTACAGGTTCGTGGCACCATGCCTGGCTAATTTTTGTATACATATATTTTTTGAGATGTCTTCTCACTACATTGCCCAGGCTGGTCTTGAACTCCTGGACTCAAGCTATCTGCCTGCCTTTGGCTCCCAAAGTATTAGGATTACAGGCATGAGCCACAGCACCAGCCTGTTTAGACAATATTAAGGCCATTGTTTTTCTAGTGTTAGAATTTGTATGTTATAATTTAGTATGTGGTTAATTGAATATGACCCCAAAATTTATTTTTTGACATAACTCAGCTTAGCAGTGGTATTTAATGCTTTAGTTACATCATCCAGCAGGTCACTGAATGTACCTGCTGAATGGATCTCACTCTCTTTATTTTTATCATATTTGGTGAGAGCTGGGAATCTCACAGCTCCAGGAGATGCCTGTACAGGAACTGTGTGTGGTCCGTGATGCGGGAAAGCAGGGTCTCGCTCTCCTGGCAGCCCTGCAAGTAGTTGAGCCTCTGGTCACTCAGCTCATCACTTGTGGATGCTGGGCACTGTTGGGGAGTGCTCTCGAGCCCCTCTCAGGGTATCGCCTTTTCGCTGGTGATGAGGTTGGAGGACACGGTCAGACCCCTTGCTGCCCTCCGCTTGCCGGCTGCCCAGGCACACCCTGTGTGTACAGCTTCGGCAGTCCTGTGGCTCTGGTCTCTGTGGTTTGCCTTCTTTTCACATGGCTTACTTGATGCCCTGTTTGCTCCACAATTGTTTGACTCTTTTCAAAGACAGGATGGAGGTACAGGAAGGAAATAACTTGATTTGAAGATTAAAATTCTCTTAATTTTAGAACGCAGTCGCTCCAGTTCTGGAATTGATTTCTTCTGCTTGCTGTTGGTCTTGGTAAGGAGCGTGACATTGCTTAAGATTTATATATAACTGAGTCAGTTTCTACCTCTGTTTCATATTCTCTTAGGTAAGCTTTTTCAAAGGTACTTTTAATAGTTGATGTAGATTTAGAACAAACGAGTCACCGTTCTCAGGATATTTCGATTGCCTTACTGGGGTAATGCAGCTCATCGTTCTGTCGAGCGTCCTTGAATCTGCCTGAAACATTGGGCCTTTGAACTGAGAGTAATAATCCTTAAAGGCAAATTATTTTGTGTGAATTATGGTAGAGTTAGCCTTACTGCATAATTTGGGGATGTTTTTATGACTGATGTATGTGCTCAGGCAGGTATCTTTCTCATGTTTTATTTTAGGTGGGTTGAGAATTCTTGATGTAGTACACAATGGCATTATTTCCAAGGCAAATTTTTTTTTTTTTTTTTTTTTTTTTTTTGAGACAGAGCCTTGCTCTGTTGCCCAGGCTGGAGTGCAGTAGTGTGATCTTAGCTCACTGCAACCTCCGCCTGATCCACCCGCCTAGGCCTCCCAAAGTGCTGGGATTACAGGTGCGAGCCACCACACCTGGCTGGCAAGTTTTTTTTTTTTTTTTTTTTTTTTTTGAGTTGGAGTTTTGCTCTTGCTGTCTCGGCTGGAGTGCAGCGGCGCGATCTCGGCTCACTACAACCTGTGCCTCCCAGGTTCAAGTAATCCTCCTGCCTCAGCCTCCTGAGTAGTTAGGCTTATAAGTGCCCACCACCATACCCTTCTGATTTTTGTATTTTTAATAGAGATGGGGTTTCAGCATGTTGGCTAGGCTGGTGTTGAACTTCTGACCTCAGGGGATCCACCTGCTTTGGCCTCCCAAAGTGCTTCCCAAAGTGCTGGGATTACAGGCATGAGCCACTGTGCCCAGTCAAATTTTTAGAAATAAAAACTAAAAGCAAAAAAAATCCCACAAAACCCACATGTCAGTATTTCAGTATTTACTTGAGGGAGAAATTGTACCGTAACATACTCCTGCCCCATAAACTGAAATTTCAGTGCCAGTTCTGTTTTGCTTGTGTGTCCATCCAAAATAAAGACAAGTCTTTGCAGGAATGTCAGATGACTGTGGGACGGGCCAGGACAGGAACAAAACCAGAGGCTTTGCATCACAACAGACACCCACCTAAGCCCATGGGGTTTGCCCTGCCCTGCGACTTGTTCGTCATCATAGATTTTCAGGAAGAATGGGCTTTAGTGCCATATTTCACTTAGGAGGAGGTGCTGATTTTGTTGATCGAATCACATTTGTGATATTCTTCACTACATTGTAGTAAGAAAGTTGCATGTCTTGAACTTAAATTTCATAAATTCACTGCTCCAATCTCCAGCTGGCTTTAAATGTCCTTTTGAAGGGGAGAAGGCAAGAGGAGGCATGGATTGAGGGTTATATTGCAGTAATCTGTTTGCTATGCGATATCAGGCAGGTCCAACTAAAAAGGCAGGTGGTTGTTTCACACGCATATGAACATGTTTCTGGCCCCAGCTGTCAAACGAGTTTTGTGTTTTCCTTGTCTAGTATTGTTGACCTGCTATTTATTTTAGTCTTTTGATAAACAGGAAGTATTGCTGCACTGCACTCAGGAATGTGTTAAGTAACTATTAATATTACACAGATTGGAGGGATGAGAGGGATTTAACTTAAAAGTACAAGGAGGAGAGCGACCCAACTCTTAAGAAAATGAAATAATCCTTAAAATTTTAGAATTAAATCTATTTTGGGCCTTTTGAAATGCCCTTTTTTCTCTTGAAACCTCAGATTCTGGATTTACACTTTGTGTTTTTGTTGGTGGTATATTACTTTGCTTTAAGGTTGTTTAGACTGGGCGCGGTGGCTCTCACCTGTAATCCCAGCACTTTGGGAGGCCGAGGCAGGTGGATCGCCTCAAGTCAGAAGTTCAAGACCAGCCTGGCCAACATGGTGAAACCCTGACTCTACTAAAAATACAAAAATTAACCGGGCGTGGTGTTGCATGCCTGTAATCACAGGTACTCGGGAGGCTGAGGCAGGAGAATCGCTTGAATCTGGGAGGCAGAGGTTGCGGTGAGCTGAGATTGCGCCATTACATTCCAGCCTGGGTGACAGAGCGAGACTCCGCCTCAAAAAAAAAAAAATGTTCTTTAGAACAAACATCATCATTAATGATGACATGAAGGTTACGATTTGAGTACTAGCTTTTTCCATACAGATCTAAAAATGGCTCTGCCCTAGTCTGCCCTAGCAGAGATCTTATGTGTGGCTGGCTCAACTCAACGTATCAGTATGATATGGGGAGAAAGGATGGGTAAGGATTAAACCACAAGTTCTGAACGGTGTATTATATCCAGGTTTTTTCCCTGGTTGTTCCACTACACCATGCATTTTTTTAAAAAAATTTAAATTTATTTTTATTTTTGAGATAAATAAAAATAAATTTAAATTTAGTGTTGCCCAGGCTGGAGTCCAGCAGTGTGATCACAGCTCACTACATCCTTGGTCTCCTGGGCTCAAGCAGTCCTCTAACCTCAGCCTCTCAGTAGCTGCCCCTACAGGTGCGCACCACCATGCATGGCTGGTTATTTTGCTTTTTGTGGAGACTGGTCTCATTTTGTTGCCCAAACTGGTCTTGAACTCCTGGGTTCAAGCGATCTTCTGGCCTCCGCCTCCCACAGTGCTGGGATTCCAGGTGTGAGCCGCCGTGCCTGGCCTCACCGTGCGTGTTTTGACCTCCTCACCTTTGTCCTAAGATTTCTCCTGATTGAAAATAAATGGCAATTTCTTCATGAAGCATTCTTTGTCTTTAGTGTTTTCTGTATTTTTGCAATTCCCGTACTGCTTGGCTGGCACTTAATTTCCATAATTAAGTATTGTTAGTGAATTTTTCATATACCTATGGCTTGCCTCCAAAAATCTATTTTATTTTATTTTTTTTGTGATGGAGTCTCACTCTGTCACCCAGGCTGGAGTGCAATTGTGTCATTTCAGCTCACTGCAACCTCCACCCCCCAGGCTCAAGCGATTCTCCTATTTCAGCCTCCCAAGTAGCTGGGATTACAGGTGCAATGCCACCATGCCCGGCTAATTTTTTGTATTTTAGTAGAGATGGTGTTTTACCATGTTGCCCAGGGTGGTCTCGAACTCCTGAACTCAGACAGTCCATCTGCCTTGGCCTCCCAGAGTGCTGGGATTATGGGTGTGAGCCACCATGCCTGGCCCCAAAATGGATTTTTAAGTATTGTAGAGCAGGGGTTTTATTATAGATATGGCTGTACCCCTGTTATTCCATAACACAATTATTTTCAGACTGGGTGTTTGGTTCTCAGTTCACTGGTGGTGTGCAGCATGCCATCCTGCTATCCCCAGCTGCTGTCACAGTGCATCCTAAGTATAGAAATGTGACCAGCCAGTAATAGCCCCTTGGACACTCTTCTCCATATTTGACTTTTCTTGCTCTTAGGAGACTTTTCCAGTAATCTGCGGGGGACCATGACCTTGCTCGCTCGTAGTGTTCCCAGCACCTCCACCAGACTCTCAGGGTTTGGAAAGCTGTTCTGGGTGAATGGTGTCTACAGAGCTTTGAACTCTGCGATTGCAGGGAGACATGCTTATAAATGCATGTTTAACACAGAAGGTTGTAGAGGAGATTAGCTACTTTAAATTTTGTATTATGAGTTGTTTTCAAGATCGAATTATGTGTTGTTAGGAATGGATGTTTTATTTCTGCTTGTGGAGAAAAGGCTGCCTGGAGTGTGTTTAATTTTTCTGATACAGCATCATAGACTGGTAAAGTAATATAGGAACCTCAGAGACCATCTAACTCCCTCATTTTTATACAGAAGAACTTGGGTGCCCACAAACAGGAAATAACTTGTGCAGTTTCAGGCCACTTAACCACAGAGTCATTTTATTGCCTTTTTTTTTGTGGCTACTGATAGACTAGGCTTGCACTCACTAGATACCCTTGTCATTAAAGCCCAGGTCTCTTGCTGCGTACAATCTACCTGTATGTCTTTAAAGCAGGGTGTCCAATATTTTGGCATCCCTTGCCACATTGGAAGAAGAAGAGTATCTTGTGGTCAGATATAAGATACACGAACAATATCTGATGAGCTAAAAAAAAAATTACAAAAAGATGTCTTACTATTTTGAGAAAGTTTATTATGAATGTGTATTGGACCACATTCAAAGCCATCCAGGCCGCATGCATCCCTTGGGCCTCGGGTTGGGCAAAGTTGCCTTCAAGCTTCACAACCCACTTTGTTCCTTTGTCCCCTCCTCGCATCTGATAAATTTATAGTTACAAGTTTTATTGTTGTTTGAGGTAGTCCATTTCACACTTTAATTACTAATTGTGTGATTCTGTTTTGCCTGAGTTCCCATACAGCTAATTTGTTTCCATGCTTCGATGCAGGATTTTATCAGAAACTTTGACGTATCCTATGGAATATTACCAGTGCAGACTTGTTGTATTTGTGCTTGCTGTATTCTCTGTTTCAATGTTTTGTGTTAAACTTCCTTTTTCTGAGACACTGTGTACCATAATTTCTTAAATAAATGGAAGGCACAGGTATTACATTTCAAATGTCTCATAAGAGAACACTTTATAGGAACGGAGAACTAATCATGTATGTAAGGAATGGTGAATTTTATGGAATTAACATATAACTATCTCTTTTACCTGTATTTTATAATGTGTCTTGGAGTCCATACTTTAAAATTCTCCCATTTTAAATGGATGCCTGTATTTGTAACTGACCAAATGGTCTAGATGAACTCTTGAATCATAATATTAGGGCCTTTCAGAAGAATCAATGTGCAAATAGATTTGGAAACAAAATAGGTTAGCGAAGGAATGTAAATTGATCTTTGGCTTGAGATAACCAGTAACATACTGCAGTGAATGTTTTGTGGTGTGCGGGCTGTGTTTAAAAGGGAGCGCTAGTTGTTCCATATGCTAGACCACAGAATCTAGAGGGTGGGGCCCGTTCATTCCGATGACCCTGCATCTGGTTCATGCCTGCCATGTGGTAGATGCTTCGTGGATATTTGCAGAATGAATGAATACTGTGGCATATGGGACTCATCGTGGTGATAAACCCTAAAACATGCACATCTTCAAGTCGTTATTTTCAGTGCTTTGGGGGAACTGGGGATAAGATAAAAGTAGGATTGAAGACAGCTGTCTGAGAGACATGCATTTCAGCCAGGATCTGAAATGTGGGTAAGATTTCTGCAAGGGAAGAGACAGGGATGGCTTTCCAGGAGGTACAGACAAGCAGATAACAAGTTTGAGCAGCAGGGAGATCTCATGGACTTCATGGCTTGTATCTTGTCATATGTGAAGGTACATATGCCCTGTGCGTATATACCCTGTGTGAAGGTACATATGCCCTGTGCGTATATGCCCTGTGTGAAGGTACATATGCCCTGTGTGAAGGTACATATGCCCTGTGCGTATATGTCCTATGTGAAGGTACATATGCCCTGTGTGAAGGTACATATGCCCTGTGTGTATATGCCCTGTGTGAAGGTACATATGCCCTGTGCGTATATGCCCTGTGTGAAGGTACATATGCCCTGTGTGAAGGTACATATGCCCTGTGCGTATATGCCCTGTGTGAAGGTACATATGCCCTGTGCGTATATGCCCTGTGTGAAGGTACATATGCCCTGTGCGTATATGCCCTGTGTGAAGGTACATATGCCCTGTGTGTATATGCCCTGTGTGAAGGTACATACGCCTTGTACGTATGTCAGTCCCTGCTCATATTCCTTTCTCAAAGGTGATGCATAGGGCCACGTGCAGTCCTTAGCACTTTGGGAGGCCAAAGCAGGAAGATCACTGGAGCACAGGAGGTACAGACCAGTCTGGGCAACACAGTGAGACCATGTCTCTACAAAAAATTTAAAAATTATGCTGGGCATGGTGGGATATACCTGTAGTCTTAGCTACTTGGAAGGCTGAGGCAGGTGGATTGCTTGAGGCCAGGAGTTCAAGGCTGCAGTGAGCTGTGATAACACCACTGCACTCCAGCCTGAGTGACAGAGCAAGACTCTGTCTCTTAAAAAAAAAAAAAAAGTTGATGTGTGTTCATTGAGGACAAAGATGTGTGTGATAATGAGACTCAGAAGCACCCTGTGATCTTGTGGAAATCTTTTGAAGATACCGTCTTAGATCCCTCCCTTGGCTGAGTAGGAGTATCCTGCAGGGAGATGGGAACCCCACCTTAGGATTCAGCAATCCGGAGGAGACGTTGGCAACAGGCCTCTCTGTCCTCACGTATGGCTGTGATCTAAGCTGTGCCACAGTCTGGCGTCTGCTCCTTGGGGCCACACTTAGGATGTTAGGGTGCTGTTGTGCTCTAACTTGGACCCCACGCAGTATGGGGTGTGCTGGATTTGAGTACAGATGCCACGAGGTGCAGCTGGATAACTGTTTGTCCATAGCTCCAAAGAAGGTATCAGAGGTAGGTGCAAGTCCTTCGTCAGGGCTTATTTTTTTCCCGATGATAGTGTGCTGTATTCATGTGGGAATGTTTCTTCCGGTTCAGTTGGGTTTCATATAGCCAGGTGTAAGGAATTAATCCTGTGTGTTGAAGTGATTTGGGAGCCTTCCTTATGAAAAATCAGGTCATTTTTGGATTAAGTAATGTGACAGGGAAGTGGAGAGCTACTTTGGGGTCAAGTTTTTGTTTGTCGGTTTTGAGACTCAGAGCCATTTAGAATTTATCATGTTTCATTAAGGTTTTTCTTTCCAGGTCAGAAAAATTCCTTTTGGTCTGCGTCAGCATGTCTTGCTTGTTAGGGAGAAGTAAACAGGAGAGGGTAGGTCTTTCTTCTCTTAGGCTGGGCGAGGAACCTTAATGTTCTCCCCGGTTGGTGGTTTTGAATTATTTCTTTTATAAATACGAGAGGAACATTCAATGTTTTAGTTTTTAAAAATATCACCCAATATAGCAGTTATTGGGCCTAAGGGCAGGTCTCTGCCTGGAGATGTCTGTGACCCTATTTTATGTTTATGGCTGTCTTTGTTTCTTTTTTCTTTTTCTTTTCTGAGATAGCGTCTCTCTCTGTTGCCCAGGCTGGAGTGCAGTGATATGATAATAGCTCTCTGCAGCCTCGACCTCCTGGGCTCCAGTGATCCTCTCACTTCAGCCCCCCGAGCAGCTGGGACTATGGGTGAAGAATACCAGGACTGACTATTAAAAAAAAATTTTTTTTTTTTTTTTTTTTTTTTGGTAGAGCTGGGATCTCGCGATGTTGCCCAGGCTGGCTTTGAACTCCTGGCCTCAAGCAACCCGCCTGTCTCAGCCTCCCAAAGTGTCCTGGGATTACAGGTGTGAGCCACCACACCTGGCCTGGGTTGTTCTTTAAAAGCTTTGAATCTAGCGCTTCCTGGAGCATGGAATAGGATGCATCTTAAATTGTTTATCTGTGATAGGCAATGTGATGCAGAGTGTGACTTATTCGTAGTGAAATGAGCCTAGCATATTACCTGGTGGATGATACAGCTTTTATTATTCCATTTTTTCAGTGCTAAAAAAAGGTTTTCTTTTAAAATTTATTTTATTTTTTAAAATAACTTCAACTTTTACTTTGTTTATTTTTGAGATGGAGTCTCACTCTGTCACCCAGGCTGGAGCACAGTGGCGTGATCTTGGCTCACTGTCACTTCTGCCTCCCAGGTTCAAGCAATTCTCCTGCCTCAGCCTCCCAAGTAGTTGGGATTACAGGCACCCACCAACATGCCCTGCTAAATTTTTTGTATTTTAGTAGAGATGATTTTACCATATTGGCCAGCCTGGTCTCAAACTCCTTACTTCAAGTGATCTGCTTGCCTTGGCCTCCCAAAGTGCTGGGATTACAGCCGTGAACTGCCGTGCCCAGCCTCAACTTTTATTTTAGATTCAGGGATCCTTGTGCAGGTTTGTTACGTGGGTATATTGCATGAAGCTGAGGTTTAGGGTACGACTGATTTCATCACCCAGGTAGTGAGCATAGTACCCAATAGCTTTTCAGCCCTCTCCTCGCCCTTCCTTCTCCTTCTAATAATCCCCAGTGTTTATCATTGCCATCTTTATGTCCATGTGTACTCCCTTTAAAAAGATCTTTTATTTTGGGTATTGTGACAATCTCCCTTCCTAATGTGTCCCCTTGGCAAACTTCTTGGAAGAGTCAGTGTGTCCAATGTGGATTTCCAAATCAGCATCTGAGCCTAAGCTGTGCTTGACTGCCACATTACGTGGTGTTGATCTCAGGAAAGTCAAGTGCCCTTCCTATTCCTTAGTCTCTTCCCCTACAAAATACAGCTGAAAACATTTATCTTGCAGGATTGTCACATGGGAATGCAGGTGTCATGTCAGAAGTGCTCTGTAATCCTAGTGAGGGTGAAGGAATGGAATGGATTAGAGGTGGGCACAGTGCCAGGTGCCTGCTTTCATGGTGCTGATGGTTGTGAAGCTTGCAGATACTGGTTTCGAGTTCTGTAGCAGAATTTCCTGTGGGTCCACACCGTCGTTTAGGGACTTAGGCTTGGATTATTCCATATTTACTGCCTTCCTTCAGTAAAACCTTCTGTTTTCTGTCTACCAGTCCATCAGGTAACAATACTACCCACACTGTTCATACCTTTCCACACTCACATCCACCAGGACTAGAGTGGGGAGAACTGGGTTGGCCAAGGTGAGTTTTGGCTTGCCATCTCTTCTCTGGGGTATGAGTAAGATTTTTATCCGGGCTTAAACTTACTTCTGCCTGAGGACCCACCTCTACAGGTGAGGACGAAGGTATTCATATTATAATTTGGGTTCCTTTTCATTGCAAGGGAATTGTATCTGGATGTCTTCTTTCCCCACATCTGAAATGTTGCCTGGAATGTAAGCTAGAATAATCGCACAGCATTTCTTGAGCTAGCTCTGAGGGACAGGATAAAGGGTGAATGGGGATGTTGATCCTGACATGGCCCGGCATGTCCACGCATTTCTTTTGGCAGCTGGGAGAGCACAGGCCTGTGTTTGTTGATTATATTCTCCTAGAAACCCTTGTGTGAGTTCTTTCCAATACCCAATAGGGGTATTATTTTTATTTTTTTCTAGGGCACACTAATTATGCAACACAGTGCTTTGTTCTTTGTTCTGTGCTAAAAAAAAAAAAAAAAAAAAAAAAAGGCTGAAGATGGCCCCTGCCTTTGGAGATCTTATCTAGAGATAAACAAAATACCATGCATGTGTACAGGAAATAGGCTATTAAGTGACAAATGTGTTCTAGGTAAATATTTATTTTGAGACAGAGTCTTTTGCCCTGTTGCCCAGGCTGGAGTGCAGTGGCATGGTCTTGGCTCACTGCGGCCTTCGCCTCCAGGGTTCAAGTGATTCTCCTGCCTCAGCCTTTAGAGTAGTGGGGATTACAGATACCCATCACCATGCCCAGCTAGTTTTTTGGATTTTTAGTACAGACAGGGTTTCACCATGTTGGCCAGGCTGATACTGAATTCTTGACCTCAAGCGATCCACCCGTTTCAGCCTCCTGAAGTGGTGGGGTTACAGGTGTGAGCCATTGCACCTGGCCTAGGTAAATACTTTAGCGTTGGAGCACATTTCATAGAGGGAACATTTTTTTCTATCTTTTAGACAGAGGTTTAGGGCTGTTACCTGTGCTGGAATGTGGTGATGCAATCTTAGTTCACCTGCTGGCTTGAACTTTGGGCTCAAGTGATCCTCCTACCTCAGCCTCCAGAATACCTGGGACTGCAGGTGTGCACCCTGACAATTAAGTTTTAATTGTTTTGTAGAGATGGGGTCTTGCTACATTTCCCAGGCTGGTCTTGAATTCCTGGCATTGAGTGATACTCCCACCCTGGGTTCCTGGAGTGCTGAGGTTATGGGTGCCAGCCACTGTGTCCAGCCAAGGGGATGGTTTTTGAACTGGATTTGGGAAGATATGTACAATTTGCATAGTTGGAACTCTGGCGATGAAAGCTTTCCAAATATGTGGAAGAGAATAAACAAAAACACAAGGATGAATTCACTCAACCAGTATTTAGTGAGCATTTGCCCTGTCTCAGACACTGTTTTAGGTGCTTGGGGTTTATCAGTGAACAGAACAACTGGACATACAAATATAGTGAGGCGACGCTGAGGCTGGTCACAAACTGGCTTGGGACGAGCTTTGAGTGCTTGGCCAAGGACATTAGATTTTGACCTTTAGAAAGTGGTGAGTCATTGGAAATGACTCATATTACAGGACAGTGACATAAAAGGAATATTTTGTGAAGATAAATGTAGCAAGATGTGGGACAGGATTCAAGAGATGGGGTGTAGAAGCAGGGAGATGCATTGGACAGTCATCATATTATGGGAAAGAATGAAATGTATTCACTAGTTATTTAACAGGACAAAAATTTAAAAGTGCTCGTATATATTATGAAAAGTTAGGAAATATAGGCAAGCACTGCCAGTTGGTATCGCAGTTCTTCTGTCTATGGCTGTAGATAGTACACTGTTCAAGCTAGGTGTGAAACGCCTGTGTAACCATCTGTGAGCGACGTTGTGAATTGCTCTGTTGCGTTTCATTGATTGGATGTGTTCAGCCTGTTCTTTTTTGCGTGTTTGGTTTCCCATTCTGTATTATTATGTATTAAAATATTGCATTTAGTATATGCATCTTGACCATTGTCTTTCTCCACGTTTTAAACTTCCGGGTCAATGGGTATATTTCATTTTAAGCATTTTGGTGCATGGTACCAAATTCTACTTCCCTGTCTGCGTCTCCCCACCAAAACTGTGTGCAAAATACTCAGGAGCTGTATGTGAGAATGCTGGCTTCCTGTATTCTCATGAACCCTGGGTCATTAAATTTGTTTAAAATTAATCTGGTTTCCCAGTTTGTTATGAACGACTCTGATAGTAGCTGAGAGAATCATACAAAGCACAGCTGTATCAGTTGACCTCTGGTTGGCTTTGGCCAGTGGGAGGTGTGGTGGGAGACAGGAGGCTCCGTGATGAGATAGCCCCAGGGTGGGTCCCCGCTCCCTCCTGTTTCAGGCTGTGTCTCTGTAGCAGCCAAGCTTCTCCCGAGATTCCTGCTCCTGGCCCTGGATCTTCCATGGCTCCTGCTTCGGATGCGGTGTTGCAGCCCTGGGTTCTGGTGCTACCTCCCCTATTCCCTCAGCCCAGGGGTAGTCAAAGCTTCCTGCTACTGCTAACCTGTGGGTGGGCCCTGCCTCCACTGCTATCCTGGTTTAGAGTCACGACTCTTCTTATAAATCTTTGTACCAGTTCCTTGTATTAACTTCAGTTTCTTTAAAATACTTAGTTGATTTGCATTTTCCTGGTCACACTTCGAATGATACATATTTATTCGTGTGTGTGTGTGTGTGTGTGTGTGTGTGTGTGTGTGTGTGTGTACAGGTGGAGCACCTGTCATCTGAAAATCTGAAATGCTCCGGAAATGGAACTTTCTGAGTCCTGACATGATGCTGCAAGTGGAAAATTCCACACATAAGTACTTAACACAAACTTGGACTTTGAACTTTGTTTTGAGTAAAAAATTATTTTAAATGCTGTATAAAGTTACCTCCAGGTTACGTGTATAAGACCTATTTGAAACATAAATGACTTTTTTGTTTAAATTTAGGTCCCATCTTTGAGAAATCTCATGTGCATGCAGATATTCCAAAATCTGAAGAAACTGGAAATCTGAAACACTTCTGGTCCCCAGCATTTTGAGTTAAGAAGTTCTCACCTGTATGTGGACATGTGTACATGCATGTACTGTGTACGTGTGTGTATATGTATTTTTTTCATTGTTTGCAGACATGGCACTTGAAATACTTCAAAACACATCTCCTTAGAAAAAAGGCGTTTCCTTAAATATCCACAAAGCTGTTATCACACGGACAATTAAGAATAATTTCCTAATGTTGTCTCATATTGAGCCATATTAAAATTTCCCTCATTCTCCCCAAGAGGTCTTCTACAGTGAGTTCTGTTTTAACCCCAGCAAGGACCCAAATATGACTCAGACCTTGAATTTGGGCATTCCTTCTTAATCTTTTTGATCTAGAAGAGTCTCCAGTTTATTTTTTTAATGACAGAATTTTAACATTTTCTGTTGAAGTTTCTAATGTACAGTTTAGTGAAATGTACCACTGACAGTTTACCTAGATTCACCAATTGTTAACATTTGCTACATTGGTTTTCCATCAGTGTAAACACACAGATAACACATTAGTAGTAGTATCTATTTTTCTGTACTGAACCATTTAAGACTAAACTACAGATACTGTAACACTTCTCACCCTTATTATGTAAGCATACATTTCCTCAAAACATGACTATTATTTATATTACTATAGTACAACGATCACATTCAGAACCCTTATCAGTGTATGATTCCATTACCTAACCTGACAAATTTCTTCAGTTGGCCTTTCCTTTTTCACAGTGCTGTTTCTTTCCAGATGCAGGATCCAGTCCAGGATCATACATTACAATTAGATGTCAGACGGAGTGGACTTTTTTCTTCCTTTAAAGATCAGTACAATTGCATTGTAAAGACAAAACAAAACGAAAAAACTCACATTCTGAATTCGTCTGATTGTTTTCTTATGGCATTGCTTACCTTGGCTCTCTATCCCCTGTATTTCCTGTAAAGAGGTTACGTTATGTTTTGATTCAGTTAAATCAGGAGGATGCTTCTATCAGTAGGAATGAAAAAGGCAAGAAGTTGGTGTTGGAGGGAAGATAAGGAATATAAGCTTAATCTATTTGAAGAAACACAGGACTCCATAAAAACGTTGTCCAGTCACGAGTAATTTCCAAATGGGTATTCTTTTGTTTGTTGTGTACAATTTTCCTGGCAGGCTTTTAAAAGAAGCTCCTTGGAGGATTCAGACTGCTCCCAGGGTGAGGTGCAGTGAGAGGTGGATGTTTGGAGTGGGAGTGCTGGGGGCGGGTTCTGGTCTAAAGATACGGCTTTAAGCAATTCTCTGCACAGAGCCTAGAGTTGAAACAACACTGAGAAAGAGACTCTGACAGTGAACACTGAAATTATCTGTATGCTTATAGGAGACAAATACGTATGTGTGTGTGTTCACGGGAACCGATTGAAAGACATAGTAGCTAACCCGTGCAACATGGTGTATAGAAGAGGCGCAGGCTGTTTCAGCGTCCTTCCTGTTCTCCCCTCACCCCTCATTCTGAATCACTGGTTCTCAAACTTCAGCGTGCATCAGAAACACCAGGAGGGCTAGTTTAAATGTATTAATAGATGTCTGGGTCCCACTTCCAGAGCCTTTTTCTTTTTTTTTTTTATAGGAACCAGGGTGTATTCCAAGCATTGGAATTTCTAATGTATTATCAGGTGATACTGGCCTGGATGCCCATTTGAAGAACCACCACTTTAAATCAGGATGTGGTTAGAGCATGTAATAGAAATTTTAGCAGAGTGGCTTTTCAGACTTGGTTTTAACAGCCCATATCTTTTTTCCTCCTCCCCTTCTCCCCTCCCCCCCCTTTTCTTCTTCTTCTTCTTTTTTTTTTTTTGAGGCAGGGTCTCACTCTGTCTCCCAGGCTGGAGTGCAGTGGCACGATCACTGCTTACTGCAGCGTTGACCGCCTGGGCTGAAGCAATCATCCCCCGGCAGCCTCCCAATTAGCTCGGACCACAGGTGTGTGCCACCACACCTGGCTAATTTTTGTGTTTTTAGTATAGATGGGATTTCATCATGTTGGCCAGGCTAGTCTCAAACTCCTGACCTCAAGCGATCTACCCATCTTAGCCCCCCCAAAGTGCTGGGATTACAGGCATGAGCTACTGTGCCCAGCCCTAATTTTTAAAATTTTTTGTAGAAACAGGTTCTCACCGTGTTGCCCAGGCTGATCTCTTTAGCTCCTGGGCTCAAGCGATCCTCCTGCCTCTTCCTCTCAAAGTGTTGGAATTAGAGGCATGGGCCAGCACACCTGGCCTTTTTTTTTTTTTTATTAAAAGAAATATTTTGTGGACCTCGCCTTTTATTTTAATGAATTTATGAGACAAGGTCTCGCTTTCTTATCCCGCCTGGAGTGCAGTGGTACAGTCGTGGCTCACAGCAGCCTCAACCTTCCAGGCTCGAGTGATCCTCATGCCTCAGCCTCCTAAGTAGCTGGGACTGCTGGTACCTGCCACCGTGCCTGGCTGCGGTTTTCTGTTTTGTTTTGATTTTTGTATTTTATAGAGACAGGGTCTTGCCATATTGCCCAGGCTGGTCTAGGACTCCTGAATTCAAGCAGTCAGCCATGGCCTCTCAGAGCGCTGGGACTGCAGGCCTGGGCCACCACGCCTGGCCTGGGACTCCTCTTTATGTACTATATTAACAAATGAAGCTGTTGAGAAGAGGCTGGGAGGAGGGGCTGTGCAAAGAAGACAGGGAATCCTGACACTTCAGACTGGAAACTGTCAGTGTTAGTCTGAGAAAGGCCTTGGGAAACAATGAGTCAGCAGACCTGGGTTGGAGTCTTGGCTGACGGCATGTATGAATTGTCACCTCTTGCCGGCAATGTATGCTCTCTGAGTCTCAGTTCTCTCATCCGAAAATAGGCATTATAAGCTCTCTTGGCACCTGAGATAATACACATAAATGCAGTTTTTAAAATGATAAAAGGCAGTGCAGATGTAACTAGTGGTGACTGCTGTCTCATTCTCACCTCCCTGTGTCCTTTGCCGACCTTAGTCTGAGGCCATTCCCTCAGTTTCTGTAGAAAGGTGGAGGAGTTGAGGGACTTCCATGACTTTGTGTTGCCACCAAAGTCATGTCAGACTTGGTTTTAACAGCACACGCCATTTTTTCTTTCCCTCCCCTCCCCTCCCTTTCCCTCCCCTCCCCTCATCGATGGGCTGATTTCCCATATTACTGAATAACGTGTGACTCTGTGAGAGATTACGTGTTCTAATAGACCGAATGCCAGGAGCTTGGACCTCACTTGGTTTCATGCCACCGTTCTCATTTTTGATTGATTGGATACATGGAGCTGTCTACCTGTCAAGGGAGGTAGCAGGTCTGTGGTTTGCTCTGTGTTGTGTTATGCTGAGGTTTTGGCATTGCTCTTGGGTGTGGTTTGGAGTAGAGAAGTGGGGGCCGAGCAGTGTACTTAGCATGAGATACTAGCCTCTCCCTTGTGGGGATACAGGTCATTATTTTGTTGTTAAATATCAGCTATGACGCCTGACTGTGTCTTCTCCCTTAATTGAAAAGGCAACAGAAACATTTAAATAATGTTTAGCGGTGTTCCTGTAACAAGATTGAAAATGGGCCCTATGTTTCAGTTTATAGGAAAAGAATGGCTTTTTTTTTTGCCCAGGCTGGAGTGCGATGGTGCAGTCATAGCCCACTGTGCCCTCTCCCTCTTGGCTCAAGTGATCTTCCTGCTTCAGCCTCCTGGGTAGCTGGGACTGTAGGCACACACCACCGTGCCCAGCTAATTTAAAAAACCAAAAACCGCAACAAGAAAAAAAAGCTCTTGGTAGAGATGGGGTCTCCCTTCGTTGGCCAGGTTGGTCTTGAACTCCTGGGCTCAAGCAATCCTCCCACCTTTGCTTCTCAAAGTGCTGGAATCACAGATGTTAGCTACTGTATATGGCCAATTGACATTTTAAAAATGAGGCTGATTAAATCAGGAAAAGTCAGCATTGCATGTGTGGTATCTGTCTTGAAATGCCAAAGATTTTTTTTGTTTTTTTTGAGACGGATTCTCGGTATGTTGCCAGGCTAGAGTGCAATGCTGCAATCTCGTCTCACTGCAACCTCTGACTCCCTGGTTTAAGCGATTCTCCTGCCTCAGTCTCCCAAGTAGCTGGGATTACAGGCACATGCCACCACGCCCAGATCATTTTTGTATTTTTAGTAGAGACGGGGTTTCACCATGTTTGCCAGACTGGTCTTGGTCTCCTGACTTGGTGATCTGCCTGCCTTGGCTTCCCAAAGTGCTGGGATCACAGGTGTGTGCCACTGTGTCCAGCTGAAAGATTCATTGTTTTTTTAAAGAATATATTTTAAAAATGTTTTGGTTTAAATTGGAGAGTTGCATACCTAGAGAATCTAGAGAGAATCATAATTCCTGCTGATCATGCTTGCTCTTTTATTGACTCTTAACAATGAAATATTTTACACGTCTGAGGGACATTTTTTAAAATAAAAAAATGGAATGTTTTTATTTATTATATCACTAACTAGGACTTTATTTGTCTCGGTAAGGTGACTATCGTGGCTGATCTGGCTGGTGGATGCTAGACTGTAAACTGTGTGCCATGGTTATTGTTTAAAGGACTTTTCAAACTTGTTTCTCTCCAGTCTTTGTGTTTCTCACCCTGACATGTGTGCACGTGGTCAGATAGCACTACTAGGATTGTCATGAACAAGGGCAGAGCTTTCTTTGGGAGAGGTCGTCTTTTCCAGCTCTTGCACCTGGTTCTTTTGATACTGACTTTTATATTTTTATGTAAATTGCCTATCTCGTTTCCTTTTTCTCTTTGTCATCTACTGACTTAATATGGAAGGTTTAACCTATTTCACTATCCTGTGTGTGCTGTGTTCCCACTTACAGATAGCCACTTCTAGGATCTCTGTTTCTTCGTATGTGTTTGTGTCTGTCCGTCTCCTTGCTCTTACACACATATTTTTTAGACTGCTTTGTTACAAATGTAGTTACAAATTTGATTAATATTCTAGGTTCACAGTAGTTTTATTATTAAAGCTGCTTATCGCTGAACCACGTATGATACCTTGATCACCTTTTCCTTCCTTCACAACTTTTGCGTTTTCCCTGAAATGAGGAATATTTTTCCTTTGGTTGGTCTTCTGTAAATTTATAACTAATCAGCCTCAGCTTTAGTCAGTTGTTAAAGTGTGTCTTGCTGTGTTTAGTTGCAAAATGGGTACTCTTTCAGTGCCATCTTGAAGAGATCATATGTGGGGTGTCTGGACTGGTCACTCTGTTCCTGGTTTGCAGCTGATGTCCTGGAATCTGGGATCCACCTTCACCGTTGTCCCGGGAGCTGTTTTCTGTGTTATGGCTCCCATTTACTTTCTTTCTTTTTGTTCGATATGTAATTTTGCTCTTCTTGTCCAGACTAGAGCGCAGTGGCGCAATCTCGGCTCACTGCAACCTCCGCCTCCCGGGTTCAAGTGATTCTCCTGCCTCAGCCTCCGAGTAGCTGGGATCATAGGCGCCTGCTACCGTGCCTGGCTAATTTTTGTATTTTTAGTAGAGACGGGGTTTCATGATATTGTCCAGGCCAATCTCGAACTCCTGACCTCAGGTGATCCACCTGCCTCGGCCTTCCAAAGTGCTGGGATTACAGGTGTGAGCCACCACGCCCAGCCCAGTCTTCTGTTTTTCTTTTGTGCTCTGATGTACCCTGATGTATGTCTGCTTTCATATGTTGTGTTGGGGTCTCTATGGAACTTTTTAATGTGGAAACATATGTCATTTTGGGGAATTAACTTCAAATTATTTTTGGTTATTTTTCTGTTTTTCCAATTCTGTTTTTCTGGAACTCCTGTTACTCAGTTGCTTGACTTACTTGACTGGTCTAATTTTGTTAGTAGCCTTTCTGTTTTATCTTCTTCATCTTTTTTTTTTTGAGACGGAGTTTCGCTCTTGTTACCCAGGCTGGAGTGCAATGGCGCGATCTCGGCTCACCGCAACCTCCGCCTCCTGGGTTCAGGCAATTCTCCTGCCTCAGCCTCCTGAGTAGCTGGGATTACAGTCACGCGCCACCACGCCCAGCTAACTTTTTGTATTTTTAGTAAAGACGGGGTTTCACCATGTTGACCAGGATGGTCTCGATCTCTTGACCTCGTGATCTGCCCTCCTCAGCCTCCCAAAGTGCTGGGATGACAGGCGTGAGCCACCTTGGCTGGCCCATCTTTTTTTTTTTTTTCTTCCCAACTTCCTAGGGGAGGTATTTTCAACTCTCTTAACTTTCCTCTTGAGCTCTTCATTTTTAGCATTTTATTTATGTTTTTAGACAGCATCTCTGTCATACAGGCTAGAGTGCAGTGGCCCAGTCGTAGCTCATGATAGCCTTGAACTCCTGGGTACAGCAATCTTCCTGCCACAACCTCCTGAGTAACTGGGACTGTAGATGTGTATCACCACACCTGGCTTATGTTTAGTTTTCCTTTCTTTCTTTCTTTCTTTTTTTTTTTTTTTTTTAACAGGTGGGATCTTGCTGTGTTGCCCAGGCTGGTCTTGAACTCCTGGCCTCAAGTTAAACCACTGGGATTTTTTTTTACAGGGATGAACCACTGTGCCTGGCCCATATTTTGTATTTTAATTACAAAATGCTTTTTTTTTTAAAAAAATTCTCCCTCAGCACATTTCTCCCTTTCCTGCTTTTCTCCTTTCTCATCTTCCTCTGCTGCCTGGATGTACCATCATCTGACCTCTCTTAGGATATCAGTGATGGACTTTTAATAGCATCTTTTTATACAGTCTCTGGTTCTTTCAAGTTGTGTTTACGGGTTGTTTTGTTCTCTCTTCATACTTGGGGTGTTCATAAAAGCCTGTCTCTCCATGGTTGGCTCTGACCTGAGGCATCTAACGGTAACTTGTGAACCGTGAGTTCGGGCCAGGGTGCTTACACTGTGCGCCTCACTGGAGAGTCCCTGGACTGGGCCAGATTCCCCTCAGGGAAAGATGTTCCCACCTCTAGTCTGAGGGGACATAAACCCTGGCTGCCATTCTACGAGCAAGTGGAAGCAAAGGGCCGGCTTTTTTCTACAGTCAGTACGTAAATGTTGACGTGTCTTCTCTCATTGTCAACAAGGCACCTCTGTAATTGTCCCTCCTCTAGTCGAGACCTGCTGTCTGAGCCTGCAGCGAATGGCCAGGGGCTGGCAGGGGCTGTCGCGGTGCTGTGTGGAAGCCCTGGGAAGCGGGGGCTTTCATTGCTGCCTAGACTTTCAGGCAGTCTTGTTATTTTTCCTCCCATCTTTTGAATTTATTATTATTACTTATTCTAAGATAGGGTCTCACCATGCCCAGGCTGGAATGCAGTGACACAGTCATGGCTCACTGCAGCTACGACCTCCCCAGGGTCAAGTGATCCTCCCATCTTAGCCTTCTAGGTAGCTGGGACTACAGGCATCACTGCCATGCCCAGCTCTCTCTCTCTTTTAAAAAAATTAAAATTGTTTTATTATTATTATTATTATTTTGAGATGCAGTGTTGCTGTCTTGCCCAGGCTGGAGTGCAGTGGTGCAATCTCAGCTCACTGCAACCTCCGCCTCTCGGGTTCAAGTGATTCTCCTGCCCCTCAGCCTCCTGAGTAGCTGGGATTACAGGTGTCCGCCCAGCTAGTTTTTTGTATCTTTATTAGAGACAGGGTTTCACCATGTTGGCCAGGCTGGCTTAGAACTCCTGACTTCAAGTGATCCACTTGCCTTGGTCTCCCAAAGTGCTAGGATTACAGGAATGAGTCACCACACCCAGCCAAAATTGTTTTATTATTTTAAGAGACAAGTTCACTGCAGCCTCGAACTCCTGGGTTCAAGAGATCCTGCACCTTAGCCTCCCAAGTAGCCGGACTATAGGCACAGGTGCACATTGCCACACCTGGCTGATTTTTTTTTTTTTTCAGTGTTTTGTAGAGATGCTGCCTCACTGTGTTCCTCAGACTGATCTGGAACTCTTGGGCTTGAGTCATCCTCCTGCCCCTGCCTCCCAAAGCACTGGGAATGGAGCCATGAACTCCCGTGCCCGGCTTCTTCCCATGTGTGTCACTGTGTTCTGACATTCTTGGTTCTCCCATTCCAGACCCTCTTACAGGCTCTGCGGGGGAAGTCATGCTGCTTCCTGGCTTTCCCCACAGTTTCCTTGGGGTTTCCTTTCTCAGTTCTGCAAAATGTGTCGCCTCTGGACCATCTGCTTCCCAGCTTCCAAAAATTGTGTTTCCCTCACTTCCCTCTGTTCTCTTTGTCTTTGTGGGATTATGCTTGGAAAAAAACAAAAACAACAACAACAAAATCCCGCAGGTATTGTGGTTTCAGTGGGCGTGCAGGAGGAAATAAAAACAAAAGCGTATCTGTCTGATATGATGTTTTTAGCCTTTCGTTTTGATCTTTGTGTTCACAGCGTTCTGCATCACCTCTGCCACCCCTCCCTCCGCTCGCGCCCCCCTTCCCCCTGCTCGGGGTCCTCTTTGTGCCCTGGCCCTCCTGTTTGCTCATTTGCTAAGAGCTGATTCTGCTAAAACCGCCCCGTAAACCGAGCTTTCCAAGTAAGAGTGATCTTTCCTTCCTGAATTCACAAAACATTTTCTTTTTTTGGGTGTAGTTTTTTTTTTTTTTTGAACACATGGCTTCCTCTTTTTTTATGACTTATGTTTTGTCAGATAAATTTTATTTTAGAGACAAAGTTTCGCTCTGTTGCCCAGGGTGGAGTGCAGTGGTGTGATCTCAGCTTACTGCAACCCTCCACCTCATGGGTTCAAGTGATTCTCCTGGGACTACAGAATAAGGAGGAGCTGGGCCTACAGGCGTGTGCCGTCATGCCCGGCTAATTTTTGTATCTTTTGTAGAGACAGGGTTTCATCATGTTGGGGTGACCTGCCTGCCTTGGTCTCCCAAAGAGCTGGGATTATAGGTGGGAACCATTGCACTTGACCTGTCAGATATATTTTAATTTCTGACATTGGGTGATGATGGTTTCTTTGCCGTCATGCAATGCTTTGCATGTAGTTAAGTACTCAATTATTATTATTATTATTATTATTTTAATCAACATGGATTTTTCAGTGATTTTTTTCTGGTCTTAAGTTAGACAGGATATTGACCATTGCTGTATGCCATGGTTAATGCAAAAGTAGGGTGTTATTTCTAGTTGCAGATACTTTTCTTGAAATTTGCACATGCAGGTAATATGCATTATACAGGTCATAACTCACAGAAGTTTATTAACTTGCTGCGTAGTATAAAGATGCTGTTTATAGAATCTGAGAGATTTCCTGAAGGTAGGCTAGGAGGTAGTCTCTCCTTAGGACTTTGCACGGTTTTCTCTTACCACATCCTACGGTAGAGTGGACATCAGCATGTCTTGCAACTTGCATCTTGTAGGGTCACCTCTGCTTACATTCCAACTTAGCCTTCGGAAATGTTCTCTCTAGCACTAGGCCAGGTCAAGCTCATGTTCCTCTGAATAAGAGCAGTGATTCTTCTTGTGGTTTTGTCTCCAGGGTTCTTCCTTGGGTTTGGACCCATCCTCAGGAGCCTTGCCCCACAAGGTCATTTGCTGTTTGATCATCTGTTTAATGGATGAACTCCTCCTCTCATTTATTGCTGTGTATGATGGATTTTTGGTTCTCATAATATACAATTATTGTTACTGTTTAAGTCTTTTATTTTAAATGGACATATCCTGAATGAGAAAATTATTCTTCTATTTTAACTGAATGTTGTAGTATGTTTATTAACCCAATGACTGATAAAATTATTATAGAATTAGTGTTTATTGGTAGTATAAAAAGTGGCTTATCACAACTTTTATCTTCCCCCTAAGACATGGGGCCTCCCTCAGTTGCCCAGGCTGTAGTGCAGTGGTGCTGTCATGGTTCACTGTGGCCTTGTACTCTTGTGCTCAAGGGATCCTCCTGCCTCAGTCTCTCAGTTACTTGGAACTAAAGGTGTGGGTCACTATGCCTTGACCTCCCAAAGTTTTGGGATTACAAGGATCAGCTACCAGGCCAGATCTTACTACAGTTTTTTTGTCCAGCTGCATTTCTAAGTGTCTATGGACTGGACAGCAAAGATTTCTACCATTATTATTTTAAACTTTTTAATGCAAACTACTACAAAGTGGAATCAATAAGTATGCTCCAACATTTTCTCTATTGGATATTTGACTCTTCCCTTGAAAATACAGGAAGTCCTCTGTTTATTGAAAGGGAATCACGTTATGAAAGCTGCCAGTGAAAATCTCCCAAGAGACCACTGTTCTAAGGAGTTGTATTTTTCAGTGGCAAAAATATCCTTCCTGGTTTGTAAACTCAAGTGGAAGGAGGTCATTTTTATATGATTTTTTAAAAAATGCAGCATGCTCTGTTGGAGTTACTGTTGTTGTCCTGCTGAGTTATCTTCAAAAAGTCATATCCATTCAGCACATTTTTATGGAGTGGCATTTAATAAGTGGCAGCCTGGTATTTGCCTTGGCATGACATTACCATGACTGCTTGGCATAGCTGAGCGTTGAGTCAGGACCCCTCCAGAGGCAGGAGTCGACAGTTGACTCTCAAAATTAGAAAACCCTTGGTCAGTTAGTTGGAGGGTGGTAAGCCAAGTTTTTAGAGTATTTTGAGGAGGGGGTACCAAATTCTGCTGATAGACCGAATAAGACAAGGCCAGACAGCAGACTTGGGTTAAGCATCGTGGAGGCCGTTGTGGATGTGATGGGTGGTTCTGGGAGTGTGGGTGAAGAGCAAGCCTGATTGGAATGGGGTTATGGGAGGAGACACGCTTGAAGCAAGTACAGACAATTCTTTAAAATAGTTTGCTGTCAAGAGGATCAAAGAATTGGTATAATAACTGGAAGGTAAAGTAGGGTCAGTGAAAGGTTTTATGCTGCATGTGTAAAAATAATTCACAGGCTTTCAAGGCTCAAGCTTCACACCTGACTACTATCTTCCATGTGACTGTAGTTTTTAGGAACATTAACAGTGGGACAGGCTGGGCTCAGTGGGTCATGCCTATCATCCCAGCACTTTGGGAGGCTGAGGTGGGAGGACTGCTTGAGCCTGGGAGTTGGAGGCTGCAGTGGGCTATGATTGCATCATTGTACTTCAGCTTGGGTGACAGAGCGAGACTCTGTCTTAACCAAAGAAAACAGTGGGCGGGAGTTAGATTGTTGATCTGATTTGGGGATGTGATGGTCAGGAAGAGCTCTTGGTGAAGTGGATGTCTATGGAAGTCTTGATGAATGGACAGGGTTGGCCTGGAGGGTGAGGTGGGGTTCAGGCGTTGGAGGCCTTGGGCACGAAGTCAGGGGTGGGGGTGGGTGGATGGAATTGTGCAGGGCCTAATAGAGGCTGTGAAAGGAGAGGAGCTGCGGAAAAGGCGAAAATGTAGCAAGTTCTGAAATGTAAGAAGTTCTGAGGATGAAGTTATGAGGTTGAGAAAGTCCATAGGTGGGGATTTATTTCCAAGGGGTGGCTACAAATGTTATATAAAGGCTGCAGGTAATGATTTCATCTGGAGGGAGTTAACAGGATTAAGAGGCTTAAAGAATGGTTTCACAAGCCACATTTTGGAGGTCAGTGTGCTTGCGTGTGTGTGGAAGTATTTTCAAAACAAATGGTTGATATTTAAGTTGATTGGGTCACCCTTGAGCTTGCTTGGTGGGAAGAGGTGTGCAGGATGTGATTTTCTAAATGACCAGGGGGCACCTCTTCCTTATTCACCCCCAAGACATTAATGACTTTCAATTTTCCTTGAAGAGGAAATATCATTCACCACTAGTGAACAGTTTTGGGACTTCATTCTTTGGGGACTCAACACATCTGGAGATGACAAATTCTGGAGCTGTCTCAGTGGCAAGTGTCCCAAGGACTCCTGGACGACATTGTAATTAGGATTACAATGTGTGTGTGTGTGTACCAACTTATTCTCAGTGTTCTAGATAAATGATTCCTTTCATAGAGGTCCAGACAGATGAAGGTGCAGAGGAATTCTGTTATTTGCATAATGGTTTTAATGGTTATGTTTAAAAACTTGGAGGATTGAGGTCTGAGCTATTGCTGTACTGGTTAAAAAATGACAAAGATTGGTCAGTCTGCATTTTTAAAATAAGTGTTCCATTTTAGTGATTCTTAGGCATGCTTTGTTAGAGATGGACTTGGAGAGCTTCTTATGAATATAGATCAGGTGTCCCCAAACTACCGCCCGCGGGCTGCATGCGGTCCCCTGATGCCATTTATCCGGCCCCCTGCCGCACTTCAGGAAGGGGCACCTCTTTCATTGGTGGTCAGTGAGAGGAGCACAGTATGTGGCGGCCCTCCAGTGGTCTGAGGGACAGTGAACTGGCCCCCTGTGTAAAAAGTTTGGGGACGCCTGATATAGATTCTCAAAAACAAATAAAAGAAGAAGAAAAGAATATAGATTCTCCTCACACCACTGCCCCAGGGTCTTAGTCAGTACATCTGGAGTAGGGTCCAGGAATCTGTATTTTAACTACCATTAATTGTTTGCCTCCTTCTTCCAAGCTTTGCTTCAGGAAAGAACTATATCAAATATCACCTTTTAGATTTGAAGAACGGAGGATTTCCTTGAACTTTTGGATGGCAGTTCTGTGTTGCGGAATGAAAGCAGTAGGCAATGGTGAAACATGCAATTTAGTATATTTTCATTTGAATATGTACATGAGAGTGATGTGGAAGTTCAGAAACACACAACTGTGTTCCTTCTTCAGATAATTTGGAAGCAGTGTTTCAAGGATTTAAACATATGTGTTTGCTAGATAGAAGTGTATACAATTTAAAATGATGTCCCTTTTCCCCTTCTCTCCAGTTCCACTGCAGTGATGACCATGGCAAATTTCGGTGTGCATGTTTAGGCGCGTGTGTGTGCACGCGCGCGTATGTGTGTGCACGTGTGTGTGTGTGTGTGTGTGTGTGTGTGTGTGTGTGTGATTTTGCCTCTCTAAAAGGAGGCTCAAACCGCACAGGAAGCGCTTCGTTCACTATGGTCTTGTCAGCATCCTTCTGCGTCCCTATCTTTAGATCTGTTTGTAAGAAACACGTTGAGCCACCAGGGTGTGCAAACTAGTTTTTACAGACGAGTAAAAATATGAATTGTTCAGACACATAATATATGCTGTTTGCTCTTTAGAATATTTCTGTGGATTGCATTGGGTGGATTGATAAGCATTTCATATATTGGGCGATAGGAAATCTAGTATGCTTTAGAGAAATCAGTATTTCTTATGCAGTACATATTGCTGGTTTGTGCAGTTCCTATCATAATAGAGTATCAGTATCAGAGCCAGAGGGAAGAGTGTATATGAGTCACTCCCTCATAAAAGGAGCAGTAACTTAATACCAAACTTAGGGTGCTGCCTGAATTTTAAATCAGTGATAGTATTGTTGATACGGTCGATTCTTGTTTCTGGGCAGGAAGTTACCATGGTTTAAAATGTCTCATTCCCTTTTGGTCATGCTGACTTGCTGTATTGTTTCCATTCTTTCCTTTAGGATCCAAGCTACTGGATACAGGTGCATCGCTTGGAACATGGAGATGGAGGAATACTAGACCTGGATGACATTCTCTGTGATGTAGCAGATGATAAAGACAGAGTAAGTTCAAGTCCCAGGGAACCTGCTCTGAATGCATTGTGTTTGAGGGCTGGGGAGTGCGTGCGATTCTTTTCCTTTCTGTTTCAGACACATACTTTAAATTATGTTTGAGCCACCCACACTAGCTTATTTTCTTTTATAGTAAGTATCACGAATCTTCACTGTCCTGAACACCAAGGTATAATAATTTTCTTGATACCTGGGACTTAACACTAAGTTTTAGAGTTTTAAAATTACAGCTTTGCAATGGAAGTATCACAAAAAGATTTTTTTTGTCTTATTCCACCTTAATTTAACCAAACATAACACCTTTCTTGACAACTCGGGCCTGTCATTATCATCTCCGTGTCACACAGTATGCAGCAGCTCTGTGTTCTGGTCCCAGCGTTGGCCCAGAGAAGATCCGTCCCAACAGCAGCTTATGCAGCCCACTGCATTCCTGTGTGATGGGCGAGTGTGTCCCGTGCAGCCCCAGCGTGCAGGGTCCGGCTCTCAGGAAGCTCGGCCTTGCTGTGTGATGGGAGAGTGTGTCCCGGGCAGCCCCAGCGTGCAGGGTCTGGCTCTCAGGAATCTCGGCCTTGCTGTGTGATGGGGAGAGTGTGTCCCGGGCAGCCCCAGCGTGCAGGGTCTGGCTCTCAGGAATCTCGGCCTTGCTGTGTGATGGGGAGAGTGTGTCCTGGGCAGCCCCAGCGTGCAGGGTCAGGCTCTCAGGAAGCTCGGCCTTGCTGTGTGATGGGGAGAGTGTGTCCTGCGCAGCCCTAGCGTGCAGGGTCAGGCTCTCAGGAAGCTTGGCCTTGCTGTGTGATGGGAGAGTGTGTCCTGTGCAGCCCTAGCGTGCAGGGTCAGGCTCTCAGGAAGCTCGGCCTTGCTGTGTGATGGGAGAGTGTGTCCCGGGCAGCCCCAGCGTGCAGGGTCTGGCTCTCAGGAAGCTCGGCCTTGCTGTGTGATGGGAGAGTGTGTCCTAGGCAGCCCCCAGCGTTCAGGGTCTGGCTCTCAGGAAGCTCGGCCTTGCTGTGTGATGGGGAGAGTGTGTCCCGGGCAGCCCCCTTGTCAAGGCCTGGCTCTCAGGAAGCTCGGCTTTGCTGTGTGATGGGCGAGTGTGTCCCAGGCATCCCCTTCCTGCAGGGCCTGGCTCTCAGGTAGCTGGGCCTTGCTGCGTGATGGGCGAGTGTGTCCTGCCATGCAGGGCCTGGCTGTTAGGAAGCTCAGCCTTTTCTCTGTCCGTGCTCTGTGCTCCGCATGTGCTCCCCCCGTCCTTGCTGTGGTCTGTGAGTTTGGCTCCTGGACATATCCACCTACTGCACTTCTGTGTTCCCTCCTCACTTTTTTCTGTACTCTTGAGAGCAATGAGGAAGAGGAGGAGGAATGTTCAGCATTTTGAGAATGCGTGACGGGATGTTTGGCTCTGTGTGTAGAAGTCAGCAAGTGCTTTTTGGAGACAGGGTCTTGCTCTGTTGCCCAGGCTGGAGTGCAGTGGTGTGATCGTGGCTCGCCGCAGCCTCCACCTCCCAGACTTACGTGAGCCTCCCACTTCAGCCTCCTGAGCAGCCAGCCATGCCCACTAATTTCTAAATTACTTGTGGAGACAGGGTCTTGCTCTGTTGCTCAGGCTGCTCTCAACTCCTGTGATCAAGTGATCCTCCCACCTTGGCCTCCCAAAGTGTTGTGATTGGAGGCGTGAGCCACTGTGCCAAGCCCAGCAAATTCTTTATGGTTCTGAGGAGACCTGAGCAGGCTTCTGTAGCCATCTGGCCACTCCTTTTGTATTCGGTTTATAAGGAATTGCAGAAGGGCTCCTAGCCACATGTGTACTTGCATCAGCATGGTTGTATGGAGGCAATGACCTGGTTGGTTGTCTCCTAAAACCTCACTGCAGGGGCACAGGGTATTCAGCCAGACAGGTTACATCACAAGGTCGGAAGATGGTAAGGTCACCCGGACACTCACTCTGCTTCCTACTGGGGCTCCCTCTGGTGCCTCGCCCTTTCTTCCCGGCCTGCTGTTCTTGCCCTCTGCGGCGAGCTGGGTGCGCACAGCTGCTGTGTCTTGTTCACACTTGCATTCCTGACAGCATCGTTCCTGGCTGAGAGTTGGGGCATGTTGTCAATGTTTTCTTTAAGTTTCAAGTGAAGCAAAAAGCATCAAATGCCAAATGTTTTATGAATTCGGAAGATGAGACTCATTTAGCACCTGCCATAGTGGAGTTTGTCACATGCGGCTCCTGTGGGTGAGGAATACCTTGTGTCAACAAACGCAGAACTTCCTGCTGACTTAAGTTTTGATGCTGTTTTTCTTGTTGCCATTTCTCCTTCTTGGGCTTTTCAGTGAGCCAGGCTTAGGGTAACTCTGAAGTCCTTTTCTGCAGTCCACGTGAAGAGTGCCATCTTTCATTTATTGTGTGACTAGATTCCAGTGTTTGAGGCAACTACAGAGATGTATGAAGAATTTAAACAGGTGCTCTTTCTCCACCAGGAGATTAGAAAGGGATGAATTAATGTATTGATCTCTCAGTGGCTTCCTCTTCTCCCTTCTTCTTCTTACATCTTTTCCTGTGTGTTTTTTTTTTCTTCTCTCCTCCCTCTGTTTCTCTATTCTTCTCTCTTGCTGTTATTTCCTGCGTAAAAATAGCACAACTCTGGTTGGATGTGGTGGCTCATGCCTGTAATCCCAGCACTTTGGGAGGCCGAGGTGGGTGGATCACAAGGTCAGGAGTTTGAGAACAGCCTGGCCAACATGGTGAAACCCCGTCTCTACTAAAGATACAAAAAATTAGCCGAGCATGGTAACCCTGTCTCTATTAAAGATACAAAAAATTAGCTGGGTGTGGTGGCACATGCCTGTAATTCCAGCTACTCAGGAGGCTGAGGCAGGAGAATCACTTGAACCTGGAAGGTGGAGGTTGCAGTGAGTTGAGATCACACCATTGTACTCCAGGCTGGGCCACAGGGCAAGAAGACTCTGTCTCCAAAAAAAAAAAAAAAAAAAAAAAAAAAAAGCACAACTCCTTGTGAGGAAAAATTGGAAAATGCAGACACGTGCAAAAGGAACTAATCACCTGCCATTCTGCTGTTGCTGAAAGCTCATTGCTTTTGTTTTGAGGTTTTCATCCTGACTCGTCCTTTTCTTCAGATACATAATCTTTTTCCCTAAAGAGACTTGAATAGTTTTTTGTAAAGTTTGAGGTTAGTGTATGTATCTATTTCTGTGTTCATGAACCATAGCTATGCCGACATGGCTGTGCAGTGTTTTGTTTTAATTTAATTTACTTACCTAGAGACAAGGTCTCCTTCTGTCACCCAGGCTGGAGTGCAGTGGTGTAATTATATAGCTCACTGCAAACTCAGCCTCCCAGGCTCAAGTGATCTTCCTGCCTCAGCCTTTTTTTTTTTTTAAATTTTATTCGAGATTCAGGGGTACATGTGCAGGTTTGTTATATAGGTAAGTTGAGTGTCATGGGGGTTTGATGTACAGATTGTCACCCCAGATAATAAACATAGTACCTCATAGGTGAAGTTTTTGATTCTCTCTCTGTTCAAGTAGGCCCCGCTGTCTGTTGTTTTTCTGTTTATGTCCATGTGAGATCGTGCGTTATTCGGCTTTCTGTTCCTGTGTTAGCTCACTTAGGAGTCCTAGCCTCCAGCTCCATTCATGTTGTTGCAAAAAACATGACCTTGTTCTTTTTTATGGCTGCCTAGTATTCCATGGTGCCTATGTACTACATTTTCTTTATCCAGTCTACCACTGGTGGGCATTTAGGTTGATTCCATGTCTTTGCTATTGTGAATAGTGCTGCAGTGAACATAGGTGTATATGTTCATTGTGTGTATCAGTTGTTCACACACATATGTGTGTCTTTATGGCAGAATAATTTATATTTCTTTGGATATATACACAGTAATGGGATTGCTGGGTTGAATAATAAGTGTTTTAAATTCATAGAGAAACTGCCATACTGCTTTCCACGATGGCTGAACTAATTCCCACTCCCATCAGCCGTGTATGAGCATTCCCCTTTCTCTGCACCCTTGCTAGCAACTGTTATTTTTTGACTTTTAATTTTCTTTCTTCAAATTTCACCCATCCCATGGATGTATTGTTTGACTTAGTAATAGCCATTCTGACTGGTGGGACATGGTGTCTCGTTGGGGTTCTGATTTGCATTTCTTTGATGATAGTAATGTTGAACATTTTTTCGTAAGTTTATTGGCCATTATATGCATTCTTTTGAAAAGCATCTGTTCTTGTTCCTTGCCCACTTTTTTTTTTTTTTGAGATGGAGTCCCGTTCTTTTGCCTAGGCTAGAGTGAAGTGGTGCAGTCTCGGATCACTGAAGCCTCCACCCTGGGTTCCAGCGATTCTCATGCCTCAGCCTCCTGAGTAGCTGGGATTACAAGTGATCACCACCATCCCCAGCCAATTTTTGTATTTTTAGTGGAGATGGGGTTTTGCCACGTTGGGCAGGCTGGTCTTGAATGCTTGACCTCAGGTGATCTGCCTGCCTCGGCCTCCCAAGGTGTTAGGATTACAGGTGTGAGTGAGCCACTGTGCCTGGCCTCTTTGCCCACGTTTTAATGGGGTTGCTTGTTGCTTGTTAGTTTGCTTAAATTCTTTGCAGATTCTGGATATTCAACCTTTGTTGGATACATGATTTGCAAATGTTTTCTCCCATTCTGTAGGTTGTCTGTTTACTCTGTTGATAGTTTCTTTTGCTGTGCAAAAGGTCTTTAGTTGAATTAGGTCCCATTTGTCAATTTTGTTTCTGTTGCAGCTGCTTTTGCTGTCTTCATCACGAAGTCTTGGCCTGGACCTGTGGTCAGAATGGTGTTTCCTTGGTTATCTTCCAGGGTTTTTATAGTTTTAGATTTTACATTTAATTCTTTAATCCATCTTGAATTGATTTTTACGTGTGGTTTAAGGAAGGGGTCCAGTGTCAATATTCTGCAGATTGCTAGCCAGTTATCCCAGCGCCATTTATTGAATGGGGTGTGCTTCCCCTGTTGCTTGTTTTTGTCAACTTTGTCAAAGATCAGATGGCTGTAGGTGTATAGCATTATTTCTGGGCTCTCTGTTCTCTTCCATGGGTCTGTGTGTCTGTTTTTGTAGCAATACCATGCTGTTTTGGTTACTGTAGCCTTCCACTACAGTTTAAAGTTGAGTAATGTGATGCCTCCACCTTTGTTCTTTTTGCTTAGGACTTCATTGGCTATTCAGGTTCTTTTTCAGTTCCATGTGAATTTTAAAATATTTTTTTCTAATTCTTTGAAGGATGTCATTGGTAGTTTGATAGGGGTAGCATTGAATCTGTAAATTGCTTTGGGCAGTGTGGCCATTTTAACAATATTTGCTGTTTCAATCCAAGAGCATGGAAAGTTTTTCCATGTGTTTGTATCGTATCTGGTATCTTTGAGCAGTGTTTTTAATTCTCATTGTAGAGATCTTTCATTTCTTTGCTTAGCTGTATTCTTAGGCATGTTATTCTTTTTGTGGCTATTGTGAATGGGGTTGTGTTTTTTATTTGACCGTCGGCTTGGATGTTGTGGTGTGCAGGAATGCTACTGATTTTTATACATTGATTTTGCATCCTGAAACTTTGCTGAAGTTGTTTATCTGATCAAGGAGCTTTTGGGCAGAGACTGTGGGGTTTTCTAGGTATAGAACCATATTGCCTGCAAACAGGGATAGTTTGACTTCCTCTTCTCCTATTTAGGTACCACTTCAGCCTCTTGAGTGGCTGGGACTATAGGCATATGCACGATGAATGCTTGTCTCAAATTCCTAGGCTCAAATGCGCCTCACAGTGTGCTGGAACTACAGGCATGAGCCATCGCGTCCAGCTGTCTTTTGATGTGTGGATTCACGTACAGTCTCGTTGTACTTGCCATGGACACTTAGACGCCTGTGGAGACAGCTGCAGTGCTCACCTGTGCACTGTTCCGTCTGCCCCTCTCTGTACTCTGAGCAGCAGGGGTGAGCACGCCTGTTTCTCCACCATGGTTCCTTTCTCTTTTACACACTCGAGCTTTCCCTCGGGGTGGTGCCATCCCGCTTTACACCTTGACTTTGTGCCTTTCTATAGAGCAAGTGAGGAGTGGCTTATAATACGTTTTCTGGGATACGCCTGGTCCCGATATGTGGCTTAGAATAACCTGTTGCGCGCTGGGCGCGGTGGCTCAAGCCTGTAATCCCAGCACTTTGGGAGGCCGAGGCGGGTGGACCATGAGGTCAAGAGATCGAGACCATCCTGGTCAACATGGTGAAACCCCGTCTCTACTAAAAATACAAAAAATTAGCTGGGCATGGTGGCGCGTGCCTGTAATCCCAGCTACTCAGGAGGCTGAGGCAGGAGAATTGCCTGAACCCAGGAGGCGGAGGTTGCGGTGAGCCGAGATCGCGCCATTGCACTCCGGCCTGGGTAACGAGAGCGAAACTCCGTCTCCAAAACAAAAGAGAACAACAACAACAAAAAAACCTGTTGCGGAAGTTTGGTTGTTGCACAAGTAGGATTTATGGGGCTGTTCGGTCTTGATGCTTCTGAGAATGCTGCACTCAGTGGACTCACGTTCAGCACAGTGTGGTCAGGCAGAAGGGTTACGCAGTACCAGTGTCTTCCGTCCGTCCCCTTGCACTCCAGCTGACGTTGATGCCCTGGACAGAGTGTACGCTTTGAGGCGGCAGAACATCAGGATGTAGACGTTCGGCACAGTGGTTTCTGCAAAGTTTTCTGAAATACATGGAGGCTTATTTTTTGGTCCAGCGTATGGCCTTTTTGGTGGACGTCTTACGGGTACTTGAAAATAATGTATTCTGCAGTCATTGGGCTGAGTGTTATAAAAATTCAGTGAGGCCATGTGGGCACAGTGGCTCACATCTGTAATCTCAGCACTTTGGGAGGCTGAAGTGGACAGATCACTTGAGGACAGGAGTTCAAGACCAGCCTGGCCAACACGGCAAAACCCCGTCTCTACTAAAAATACAAAAACTATCTGGGCGTAATAGCACATGCCTGTCGTCCCAGCTACTCGGGAGGCTGAGTCACGGGAACTGCTTGCAGGGGACGGACGTTGTAGTGAGTCGAGATTGCTTCACTGCACTCCAGCCTGGGCAACACAGCAAAACTCCATCTCAAAGAATTAAAAAAAAATAAATAAAAATAAAATTTAAAAATCAGTGAGGTTAAGGTGGATGAAACTGTTACTGAATAATTTGTTATTCAGCAACTGAAAGTCGTGCACTTTTTTTTCAACACAATTAACTGTTAGGTTATACACAAAACCAAGCATAAGACAAACTATGCTTGATCTTTTTAAATACTGGCATATTAAAATCACACAATTCTTAATAAATGACGTTTTAGATTTTGTATCCGTCTATGAATTTGATGATGGTAAATCTGTATTTTCTACAATCTTTTAGCATATTTTCTATACAAATTAAATTGTCCCTTATCCTGGGAAAAATGTTTTAAACATTAATAGGTAAAATGCCGCTTTAGACAATTTTATATTATGTTGATTGAAATCAGTTTCCAAATAGAAAAATGCTAGAGTACATCATATCGTAGACTGAAGTGTGTTTAAAGGTGTGTTTTATTGGTTCAGAAATACTTTAAAAATATATGCATAATTAAATACCTTTGAGTGACATTCCTAAAGTGCCCATTGTAAGTTGAAACTGTGAGAAATATGATTAGTACCTTAGACTCACCACACCCAGATCCACAGGCATGGCTGGATGTATTATTTGGACTGAGGGACTGCGTGATGCGGTCAGTCACACAGCTCTTTTCCTTGGCTCTTACATTTGATTCTGATTTAATTATCCAGGAATGTTTTCATCTATTTTTGGCAGCTACTCCGAGTAAGGATTTTGACACTTATTTTGCTTTTTAGTTTAAGGAAAAAAGAACAAGCATTATACTTCTCTTAAATAATAGTAATAACAACATTTATCTGAAAAATGTCCTGCTTTGTGAAAATCCCCTGGATGCATGTTGAAAATGTAGATACCCAGCCTGGGAATTAGGAGCTGTGAAGGGGCCTGGTCATCTGCATTTTACAGCCCCTCCTGCTGGCATTTAGGCTCACTAAGTCAGGAAACCACAGCTGTAATGATCTGTCTCTGTAGCAGGGACACACTCTTCGGAGATGCAAATTTTATGCCAGGTCGTTGTGAATTTGTAACATTATAAAAACTCATTTTTTATGGAGGGGAAGAGGTAGTATTTTAAATGATAGCAAAAGAAAATTAAAGTCAAGTACTTAATTATGGGTGATTTTCCTCATTATCTTTTAATTATTAGCGTTCAGGGCGCAGCACTGAGGAAGCTTTCTGTTGGTACCCATACAGTTTAGGATTTTTCCAAATTTGTTCAAATGGTACTACTGTTGATTGCTCTGGCTTCTTGGAGTAGGTTTGATTTTCTAAGGTATGGAATACTCTAGATCTACTTTGAGTGTAAGAAGGTACTTTGTGTCTTTTTGTCCTCTCTCTGTGTTTCTGCTTTCCAGTAGGGGAACCGCATTAGAGTGATGTTGTGTTCACTCTCAGCCTCTCAGTCTGAGTTTTCTCAATTGACATTTTGCCAAGTTATGAAAAACTGAAACAGTTTTGTGTTATCTTCACCACCATTTAGAGCAGCTGTCATGCATTTGTGCAGGCGAGCCTTCCTAACTGACAAGCTGCCTGAATCTCTGTCTGGTTTGCTCTTTGCCATTTATTATTGCAGGACCTTCCCTTAGTTCTCAACAGTGGGTCTTGGCCACTCCTGTTTATTCCCTCTGGGTAGTACAGTAAATTTAGAAACATGGATAAATTTTCCACATTTATCACAGAATAAAAATACTTGGGATTCAGTTCCCTGCGCAGGCCAGTCACCTGAGACTGATCGTAAGGACATAAAGATTTCAGAGCCTGGTGCCATGGCTCAGGCCTATAATCACAGCACTGTGGAAGGCAAAGCAGGTGGATCACTTGAGCCCAGAAGTTTGAGACCAGCCTGGGCAACCTAGGCAGACTGTTTCTATACAAAGTGCTAAAATTAGCTGGGTGTGGTGGTGCCGGCCTGTAGTCTTACCTACTCAGAAGGCTGAGGTGGGAGGATTGCCTTGAGCCTGTGAGGTTGAGGCTGCAGTGAGCCGTGATCGTGCTGCTGTATAACAGAGCTGCCTGGGCAACAGAGCAAGACCCTGTCTCAAAAAAAGAAAAAAAAAAAAAAAAAGAGATTTCAAAGATTTCAGGTGTCACTGACTGGACATGTGGAGTCAATAGGTGGCGGGGGAGTGCACTTTTGTGTGGGTGATCAGCGGGGAGAAAGTCTTCCTCTTCCCCACGGCGTCATCTTTGACTGTCTTTGATCCGAAGGTGATTTAGAGGTGTCGTATCAAGCACTTCCTCTGCCATTCTTGGGCGTAATTTTGCTTTGAGCAGGAATGATGCCATGCAGGTCCTGTTTTGGTGGTGACCTTGTGAGATGCCTTTCACTATGTTTCTTGCCCTTTGTGGAGGAAGTCTTGGATGGAATGGCTGTGTCAACTCATTTCAGAGAGTGCACATTTATGCTGGAGCCTGGCATGGGAAAGGATGGTGGCGGAGATCGATGGCTTCCAAGTGTGTTGATATTTATCAGAGAATTTGGGATTTTCTGGGGGATGGTTCGGCCAGTTCATCTGTTAAAAACATGTTGGAAAGAAGAAGAAACTTTAAAAAACTCACTGGGCATCATAGGCAGGCAACAACTCCACGTGCTGAGGAAAAGTTAGCAGAGGGGCACTTCCGTCCTCACCTAGCCCCTGCCCTCTGGGGGGATAGGGGCTAACTAACTCACAGATGGATACAGTTTTGGTACCGTTTACGGTGATAAAATTACTGCCCTACTAGGCATTTTATATTGGTATTTTCATAATTTTTTACTTTTCCTATTTATTTATTTATTTATTTATTTATTTATTTATTTATTTATTTGAGACTGAGTCTTGCTTTGTCACCCAGAGTGGAGTGCAGTGGCACGATCTCAGCTCACTGAAATCTCTGCTTCCTGGGTTCAAGTGATTCTCCTCCCTCAGCCTCCCTAGTAGCTGGGATTACATGCGCCTGCCACCATGTGGCAGTTCTTACTAATTTAAGGTAGTTCTTACTAATACGTGCTGACGTTTCCTAAAGAGGTGCCTTTGTAGATAGAATTTTCAGTTATGGCCAGTTTCCTTTAACATTAAAATATATAAAATATTAAACCCAACTTGAGTATGTAGTGAACAGACAGAAAAGAGCCATAGGAAAATTAACGCATATGGACCAAAGTTGTAGATTATTGTCAAGATTCTAATTTGTTAATATTTCACCGAGCTACAAGCTGTAAAAACAAAAGACACATATTAAATAAGGGAGGGCCTCAGATATTACATTTGTAGCAATTGTACTTCACACTTAAGAAATTCAAGTAAATTATGTTTTAGTGAAAAGGAGTGATATCTAAAATAACTAAGGTGTTCTTATTTCAAGTAACTAATATTAGTTATTACTAAACATGTGAAATTAATTTGAGTTGAGTGTTTTACATGCAAAAATGGGATGGGTTGCAGGATGGAGATCCCAGAAATGTGTTTAATTTCCGTTAGGATGTGGCATCATATGATTACTGCCCTGAATTTTAAAATGATTGCAGAAAGGACAGGCTCGGTGGCTCACCCTTGTAATCCCAGCACTTTGGGAGGCTGAGGCGGGTGGATCATTTGAGGCAAGGAGGTCAAGAATAGCCTGGCCAACATGGTGAAACCCTGCCTCTATTAAAAAGATGAAAATTAGCCTGGTGTGGTTGCGCACGCCTGTCCTCGCAGTTACTTGAGAGGCTGAGACGTGAGAATTGTGCGAGGCTGGGAGGCGGAGGTTGCTGTGAGCAGAGATCGCCCCACTGCACTCCAGCCTGGGTGACAAAGCAAGACTCCTTCTCTAAATAAAAAATAAATAATTGTGGGAATCACGTGCATTAAGTTGTAAACTCCCTTAGAATGTTTCAGCCACTGATTTACTTGGAGTTTTTTTGCTTTATGCACTTTGTGGCTTAATTTCCGTAAGTTAACACGAATTACGATGTCTGCCTAGGGTGTTACATGGTGACCAGCATACTGCTTTTGGCTGATCAGGTAGGTGAATTGCTGAATCTCTATTCCAGGCGTCCCCAAACTACGGCCCTGTGGGCCGCATGCGGCCCCCTGAGGCCATTTATCCGGCCCCCCACCGCACTTCAGGAAGGGGCACCTCTTTCATTGGTGGTCAGTGAGAGGAGCACAGTATGTGGCGGCCCTCCAGCGGTCTGAGGGACAGTGAACTGGCCCCCTGTGTAAAAAGTTTGGGGACGCCTGCTCTATTCCTTGCCTTCCCTCAGGTGAAGTGGATGTAGCCCAGGAGAACATGCTTTTAATGCAGGCATCTTAATCTTTCTGTCTTGGGGGAAATACATATTTTAAAGAAGCAGTGTTTTCTGAAGGCATACCTTATCATAAATCCTACTTACAGAAAACAGTATCATGAAAAACTTACATGTTTTCTGTTGTCTTAATCAAAACGAATAATTTACTTATTCATAAATACATACCCTACTGTCTTTTGATGAATATTTGAGATTAAGATTAAATGGAATAAATTAAAACCTAGTTTCAATATTGAATCAAAGCTAGGTGGACCCCCACTTCTCAAAGGTTAATAAGAGAAGTTTTTTCAAACAACAGTGCTTGAATAATTTAAAAGACAGGATATGGAATAATTTTCTTTGCAAGAAAATCAGACTCATATTTGTAGGTAATTCGGTTTACTGAGCACCTGTTATGTACCAAGCATTGGGCTTAGTGCTGCTATACAATGTAGGGTATATATATATGTATATGATCAAGGGGAAGTCTTAAAGACACACAAGTCACAAGTGAAAGACCAGCGGGTGTTAAATGATCAGATTTACATTTGAAAAACACCCCCATGCTGGCTCTGTGAAGAATGAATGCGGAGGTAGCACAGAAGGCAGAGGCCAGCCAGCAGGTTTTGTGGAACCAGGACAGGCAGTGTGTGGCTTCTGCTGGTTTTGTGGAAGGAGGTTGAAATTGATGGCCATTGGGCCGGTTGGAGTTGGTGGGGCATTCACCAAAGTGGGGAGTGCTGCAAGGTTGCCAGACTGGGGACAGAAGATTAGATTCAGTGTTGCTTTCTGTGAGTTTGGGTGTCTTGGAGCTGTTAGTTAGGCAGCTGGCTATTTGGGGCTAACCGTAGATAAATCTGTGAATTCAACGTAACTTTGTTAAAAATCAGTTTAAAACAATGTACCAAATACAGTCAAATTTTAGTGCAAATAATTGTGTACGTTGGAAGAAGTTTGAAAGGTTAGACCAAAAAGTGTCAGTACCGGTCACCTCTGATGGATGGTGTGCGTGGTTCACTGTTTTTTGTTTTCACTGTCCACTCTGTATTCTACTTCTGCTGAATTCCTGTAGGAAAGAAGCAGTAGGTGTAGTTCTAAATATAGCTTAGAATAGAAACATCTCTTTTTGAACCTCAGTATGAATTGGCATAGGAACTGAATGCTTTAAAGATTTTGATGACCTGGAAATGAAATAACTTGTGTAAATTGAATTCATTAACTCGATGACTTTTCCTCCTAAGTGAACTTACTTTAGAGTGTAAAGAAGCAAGCATTTTAATGTGCTGCCAAGCAGATTTCTAAATGGCTAATGAATTCGGAAGGGTGACTTGCCAACATTTAAGTGTTTTGTGGGTACTGGTTTGGCCACAGTTCATCAGTTTGTGGGAGCACAGGGCCAGATATGTGTACAGGTAGAGCAGGGAGGTGTTAGTGAAGGGGAGTTGGGAGGGATCAGGCCTCCTGCATGGCAGGGGAGGGTCCTCACAAACAATTGGAGCTTTGCATTTGGGGGCATCCTGCACAGGGTGGGCTGGGCCTCAGTCCTCCTAGGGAATGCCCTCCAGCCTTTGCTTCTCTAGGGCCACCCGGTGAGTCAGGGGACAGAGACTCTCACTGTTTCAGTGACACCAATCCCAGGCTGGGGCTTGCTGACTTGCTGTGCCACACTGGGCTTTTCAGTTGCTTTGGAAGTGCTGGGCATCTCGTCTGGTGGGTTGTGGAGCCACACTGCCTGCATTTGAATCCTGGCTTCATGTTGTCCTTACTTGACTTCTTTTACCTCATTTTTCCCATCTCTAAATGGGGTACAATCATGGTATCTATCTTACGAGTTTTTAAAAAATATGACATAGGTATATTGCGTGATGATGAGATTTGCGCTTCGGTGAACTCATCACCTAAATTGTGAATGTGATACCCTCCCTCTTTCTCTTTCCCTCCCTCCCTCCCTCCCTTCTTTCCTTTCTTTTTCTCTTTCTTTTTTCATTTATCTCTTTACTTTTTTTTTCTATATTTTTTTTTCTTTGACAGGGTCTCGCTGTGTCACCGAGGTTGGCATGCAGTGGTGCAGTCATAGCTCACTGCAGCCTCAAACGTGTGGTGCAGTCATAGCTCACTGCAGCCTCAAACGTGTGGTGCAGTCATAGCTCACTGCAGCCTCAAACGTCTGGGATCAAGTGATCCTCCTGCATCAGCCTCCCAGGTAGCTGAGACTACATGTGTGTGCCACAACACGCTTGGCCAATTAAACATTTTTTTTTTTTTTGTAGTGACAGGGAAATTAGCTTAATCAAATGTTTTCTTGAGTTGGGGTGGGTCTCACCTCAGGTTGATCTCAAACTATCTTCCTGGGTTGTTGGGATTACAGGTGTGAGCTACCACACCTGGCTTCATTTTCTCAGACTTCTACGTTGTCTTTTTCTTCCCATGTCTTCTAACATGATTATTTGTTAGGAGGTCAGCAGTTCAGTGTCATGTCTAATTCCACCACAGTTCATGTTTATTGATGCCCGTTGTTCATATGTCCAACTAAAATGATAGGATTTGTTTGGGCAAAGGTTAAGTGTGTCTTGCAGATTCATTCATTCCGTCCTTTCTGCATTCATTTAAGAAATACTAGTTCAGTCCCTAATATGTTTGAGAAACAGAGGTGCTGAGGATGCGTCATTGAGCAGGAGGTGAGTTTCTGGTTCATAGAGCTGCTTACAGTGAGGAATACTGAATAAAGGAGGTGAGTGTGGATGTGATAGTCAATAGGGGTGTGAGTGCCCCCTTAAGGTGATTGGAAAGGATAGCTCTCTCTGGAGGAGACAGGTGGGCTGGACTTTTGGATGAGAAAGAACCATCCCTGGGATCAGCTGGGGGCAGAACAATCTAGATAGAGCAGCGTGTACAAATATGTGAAGTGGAACAAAGGTGAAGGTGTTCATGAATCAAAAGGGAATGAGTGTGTCTGGGATGCAGCAAGCATCCAGGAAAGGAGAAGGAAATGGGGTTGGAGGAGGAGAGGGTAGCATCGAGATCAGGGATGGCGTTAAAGACTGTGTTAAGGAATTTTGAGATTTGATATGAAATACCATAAAATCACCGAACTGTCAGACTGTGGAGTGACATGATCAGGTCTGTATTTTTAGAAGATTCCTGTGGGAAAAGTGCATTATAGATGGGCAGGATCCTGGGAAGGACCAGTGAGAAGGCAGCTAGCCTTCCAGGGAAGAGGGCATGGTGGCTGAGACTACAGTGGCTTTGGAGGAAAATGAATGAGGTTCAATTATGTTTTGGAGTTAAAATTTCCAGGTTTTCAGGCCAGGCATGGTGTATCATGCCTGTAATGTGAGCACTTTGGGAGGCCGAGGCAGGAGGGTCACTTGAGGTCAGGAGTGCGAGACCAGCATGGCCAATACGGTGGTGAAACCCCATCTGTACCAAAAATACAAAAATCAGCCGGTGTGGTGGCAGGCACCTGTAATCCCCACTTCTCCGGAAGCTGAGGCAGCAGAATCGCTTGAACCCAGGAGGCAGAGGTTGCAGTGAGCCGAGATCGTGCCATTGCACTCCAGTCTGGGTGACACAGCGAGACTGTCTTAAAAAAAAAAAAAAAAAAAAGGAAAATCCAGGATTTCAGGCTGTGAGGAATGAGGGCAAACAAGGAACTAAGGATGAATATTGGAGCAGCTGGAGGAGGGCACAGAGGCTCCCTGCCTGGGATGCAGAAGGCTCAAGGAGAGGGAGGTAGGACACAGGGACAAGCCAAGTCTTCATGGCACATTGAGCTGAATGTGAAATGCCCTTGAGGTTCCAACGCAGGTGTCAGGTAGGTCAGTGGACATATGTCTGAAGCTCAAGGGAGACATTAGAATTGGATATAGGAATTTGGGAGTCACATCCACATAGAACAGATGGTATTTAAAGGCATGCAACAGATATTTTCACATGGCAGAAATGTACAGTTGTTCCAGCCTGATAACCTTACTGCTGTTGCTTCTTCTGGTCTCCAACTCCTGACCTCAGGTGATCCACCCGCCTCAGCCTCCGAAAGTGCTGGGATTACAGCATGACCCACCACGCCTGGCCAAGAAAATACCAATAAATTTAAATTAAGAAGTAGAGTCTCTAATGTGAGAGGGGAACTCTGCAAATTCTCCTGCATCCAAACATCTGAGGAGAGGAACACAGAATTTGTATTTTGGAAAAGAAAAAACTCAGCTGCATTTGAAATACTATAAAGGGAGATGACTTTTCAGACATGAGACAAATTGTTGCATGATTTCTAAAATATGTTCTGAAATCAGATTCAGAAAACTGCTAGGAATTTGATGGCTGTAACCATTTGATGTTTGGTGGCACTTGCCTGCCATTCAGGAAAGAGCTTATTTAATAGAAAAGCACACAGTATAAAATCAGAGATTCTCTTGGAATGAGAGACTTAGAGAATCTGTACCCTGTCTTTCAGAATTCTGGATTTCTTTGTGTCCAAATGTGTGGCATACTGCTTGACTTACTTTCTTACAAACGATTGGTAAGAGATACTTCTTTTCAAGGGCACAGTCGAATGACTTCTCTCTCAGGCATGTCGTTATCAGCACTTGTGGGTGGTCTCGGCAGGGATCTCATGGCTGCTGGGAACTTGAGGTTGAGATGACACTGGAGTTGCATTTCTGTAACAGCATCATTTTCTTTTATTTAATCCCACATATTTATTGAGCATCTGTTCCATTCTGGGCAGGACTTGAGAGATTGAATTGAATAGAGAACACTTGCCTAGAGATCTGTTGTAAACTTGGGAGATGAAAATGTTGGCCAGGTCCTGGTAGCTCACGCCTGTAATCCCAGCACTTTGGGAGGCTGAGGTGGGAGGTCCACTTGAGCCCAGAAGTTCAAGACCAGCCTGGGCAACATAGTGAGACCCTGTCTCATTTAAAAAAATAAAATTATATATATATATATATATATATATATATATATATATACACTATATCATATATAATGAAAAAAGGAAAATCCTAGCAAAATATTTACAGCTACAACAGTGGTGTTCCATGTTTTATAAGATACATAAAGTTTGGTATACTTTTTTTCTTAGTATAACTACATTCCACATACTTTTAAAACAAGAAAAGTCTCATCTGTAGGTGGGATCATTCAACCTGGGTAAATCAGGTGTGTTGAGGTCAGCCTCCAGATGGGAAATGCTTCTGGATCACTAGGGCTAGTTCTGACGTTCCCCCTTTCCCCAGAAAAGCACTCTTGAATATTCTTTGTACCTTTAGTTAACACAACTGATTACTTCTCCTTGCTGTGAAGGACTAGATTTGTGGTTGTTGTTTTTTCCTCCAACCTGTGGCAGAACAATACTTTCAAAATACAATGCAAATAAATTACTAGGATAAAGTGGCTTCTGTTTTATGGGCCTTTATTTTAGCCATTATTAGAGTTAACAGATATAAAACTAGCCAGCTTGCTATGTTCTCAAAAGCTTACTCTATTTCTGTACTTCTTGCAGACTGGGACCATGCTTGGAGTAACACTGCATTATGTAGCACTGTTAAATACAGTTGCCCTTAAATTTTCTGTGTTTATATTATTGACCAGCTATATATTTCTGGTACAGGCTGTTTGGTTATGCAGTTCCTTTAATCATTGGTATGTGTTTTAAAAAGTAATTGCATGCCTCATTAAAAATAAAATTCTAATATTATTTGCTAAATTTAAAAATGTTACCCTGAATGTCTGTATCTTTCAATCCTTGGGTTATGCTTGTATGTGTCCTAAAGTATTGGGTTTTGCGGGGTTCTAGTTATATAGAGTCAGATAGTATTATGGGTAAAATTGTATTGCAGATATAGTACTGGATACTTCTCTAGAAACCTATTTTTCCATTTTCTCATGTTTTATTTTCTCTCTTTTTAAAGATAAATTTTTATTTTTATGTATCTAGACGGTACAAGTGCAGGTCTCTTACATGCTCATATGAGGTAGCGGTGGACTCGGGGCTTTTAGAGCGTCCATTGCCTGAATGGCGAACGTGTACACAGAAGGTAATTTTCAGGTCTCGCCGCTCCCACCCTGCCACCTTTTGGAGTCTCCAGTGTCTGTTACTCCAGTCCGTGTGTCTCTCTGTACCTACTGTTTGTTTGGCTTCCTCTTGTAAGTGGAACACGTGGCTGGCTTGGTGATTTCACGTAGGGTAACGGCCTCCAGTTCCATCCCTGTTCCTGCACAGACGACTCGTCTTACTTTCATGACCTCTTCTCACACTCAACTTCCGTTCAGTTAGACCTGAGATAAAATAAAGGAAAGATGGGCCTGGGGCCTTTTGAAAGGGTATAAAACACCCTTACTCCTCTTTCTGTGTGGGATGGCAGGCGGCGTTCCAGACTCCAAATTTGAAATGCTTAGTATTTTATTCTGTATTTCTCTGAGTCAAACGTGTATTTGAACACCTGATCACTCCATTTCTCATTCACTGGAAGAAGAGAGTGCCCAAGGAGCTCAGCAGAACAGTCACACTCCGAGGGCTCCTGGTGTGAAGGAGGAGTGGTGATTTGATCCTGTCCCGTCGCCCTCTGTCTATTTTGGCAAGGAACGCGTAGAGAAACTTCTTTGAACCTGATGTGTGCACTCACACCCTGCTGACTCCAGGGTGCTTTGCTACACCCTGTTTTACTCTTGACAAACCACCTCCGGCCTGTCGGACTGGTGCAGTTGTTTTAATTTGGTGCGATTGCGCCGTCGCTGGCTTCCCCGGCAAGCCTGGGGTCACACTCCTGAATGCCGCCTGCCTGTGCCGCCATCGTCCCGTCCTCTGTTTTCCACCTGCTTTTCGTTTTTTAGTCTTTCCTTGAGGACTGAGGAAAACACAAGTTGTATGTTTACATTTTGGGCGGACTGTTTGAGGATGATTTTATTCTGTAGCTGGTTTTGAAGTCCATGCCGTTGAGGATTTTGCCTCTCTGATGGATTGAGATGGCAGGCAGAGCGAAGGGGAAACCTGCAGAGAGGTACTGCTCCTTTTCCCGGGCCTCTCGGAAGGATTCAGTGAAGGCCCTGAGGTTTTCAAGGTCATTGAACCTCAAAAGAGCCACTTCAGACATCAGCAAAAGACAGGTTGGTATGGAAATTTCCTTAACACACCCCTTTAATTTTTTTTTTTTTTTTTGCCGGGGGGAATTAAGTCATGGTTATTCTTCGTGTTAATTCCTTCATATTGTTTTGAAAATGTTTTCTGATTAATTTTGAACATTTTTCTGTGTCTTCAGAATCATACTGCTATTTTCTTTCTTATCAATTCATTTGTGAATGCTTATTCTTTCTTAGCGTGTATGTTTATTCATTTATTGCAAGGGTTTAAATTCCTGTCTGCCACGATACTAACAAGTTGTGATGTTAGCAGATCCTGATGACTAATATGGAATCTTTTACTAAAACATGGTTTTAATGAAGATGCTGATGTTACCCAAAAATCTCACTAAAAGAGATTAGTTGATTTTTATGTATAACAAAATAATAGCATAAAAGCAAATTAGTGTTTCTATAATTTCATGGTTCTGTAGATTGTTTAAAATTAAAAATTTTTTTTTTAAAGAATACTTTGGGCCAGGCACTGTGGTGTGTGCTTGTAATACCAGCACTTTGGGAGGCTGAGGCGGGTGAAACACTTGAACCTAGAAGTTTGAGGGCACCCTGGGCAACATGGTGAAACCTCGTCTCTACAAAAAATACAAAAATAGCCAGGCGTGGTGGTGCATGCCCATAGGCCCAGCTACTCAGGAGGCCGAGGTGGGAGAATTGCCTGAGCCTGGAGAGGGTGAAGCTGCGGTGAGCCGAGATCACACCACTGCACTCTAGCCTGGTGACAGGGTGAGACCCTGTCTCAAAAGAAACAAAACAAAAAAATTAAAAAAAAAAAAAAATTAGGCTGTACTAATGGTACATAGTGGATCTTTGAACAGTATTATTTGTAAAACATTCAAGATTCCTTTTTTTGATGTTGATGTTTTTGGAGCTGGTTTGTAATTACCAAACAACAGTAAAAAGTAAAAATAATCCTGGGCATAATGTGATTTTAAAAATTTTACTTTTTATTTAATTTCTGGATGAGTGCATGGGTTATATGTGCCCTCCGTGGTCTTTTCTGAGCTGTGAAACCATAGAGAATTAGTCAGACCCATGTCCCCTGCCCGGGGAAGAATGGTGCCCTGTAGCATTACAGATAAGTGCTTCAGACTGTTTTTTTTTGTATTACAAATTCACCTCAAACTGTGATACTGATTTGGGCCAGTTTATGAATGAGATGCATTTTTGGAATATCTCTTAATGGTTTATAGAAGTGGACACTTAATATGCTATCAATTCTACACCCAATTTGGTCCTCACATGTCTGCCAAATCTTGTAGTTTTAGTTTCATCTTTTTTTTTTTTTTTGAAACAGCGTCTCGATCTGTTGCCCAGGCTGGAGCGCAGTGGTATAATTACAGCTCACCATATCCTCAATCTCCTGGGCTCGAGCAGTCTTCCCACCTCAGCCTCCCAAGTAGCTGAGATCACAGGCATATGCCACCACGCCCTGTGTTAATGTTGCTTTTTTTCTGTAGGTGTGGGGTCTCACTCTGTTGTCCAGGCTGGTAGCAAACTCCTGGTCCCAAGCGATCCTCCAGTCTCAGCCTCCCAAAGTTCTGGGATTTCAGGTGTGAGCCACTGGTCAGTTTAATCATCTTTCTGATATTTTCCTGATTAACATAGAGGACACTGAAATACTGAAAATAAATCAAGTCCAAGATATTCCAAATCTCTAATTAATTTATATATAATATATTCCTTCAGCAGAAACTGCCACCATAATGGATGTGTGTTGATTTTCAGTACACCTGATTTTCTTCAATATGAAGACGTTTTCTTCAGATTAATGTAATTTGAGTAAAGACACAGAATAAAACATGTTTTTAAGACATTAAACCTTCTGTGTAGACTAGGCAGAAAGTGATACCAGAAATCAACGAGGAAATTCAAGTACTGCCTGAGAGTCTAGCTGCAGATTCAGTTGGCAGAATCTTTTCTGTTCCCTTTTGAAGAAGCATTGTGTTTAAAAGTGCTTGAACCTGAGTGTGGTGGCCTAAGTGTCAGTATGTGCTAATTGAAAATGTGAATGAGTACCTTGTGTTGTCGTTGAGAATTCCATGACATTGTTTATAGAAGTAGGGTGTTGGCCTAGAGCTCTCTGCCAAAACCCAATTTGTCTAATTAAATTCTGCCAAGCACTTCCAACTTTCTTCCCTAAACGACTTCTAATTGCGTGTCATTCCAGTGGTAGTGATGATAATGAAGTTGAGGATTTTGTAAACATGCCTTTAAATTATTAAGTTCCAAGCTGGCAGGTAAAATGGAAATACTTTTCATCTTGAAGATGAGATGTGGCCTTTTGCAGGATGTGTGTGGCTGGGGACATTGTGGGTAGATGAAGAATTATGTAGACTTCTTGTACAAAATTCCTAGATCATTTGTTTATTGTGGGATGGAGCACCAAGAAAGACCTTTCTCCCCTCAAGTAGGAACCATTCCCTCCTCAGAGCATTTTGTTTCCCTGCTAGGAGCCAGGATGTAACATTTAAGCAGCTGTATAATTTCAGTTCTGTGCATCACTTTGTTTGAGGTAAGATTTCCGTAGAAAACATAAGTTTTAAAATTGTTTTGTGTGCTTTTCCTGGGGGGAGGGAGATATAGTTGGAATAAGAGCATAATACCTCTGAGATTTGTCAAGAGAATTCTGAGACCATGCCTTTTCCTTGCCACTGTTGAGCTATGTGGGGGTGGAGGCTTGGGTGTGTTCAAGATTAGGCTTCACTGGTGACCTGTGACCTGACTTGGTGGCTGAGGAGGGCATTGCTGCTGGCGACATGATGAATGTTAACACTGCTTTACAAGGGGTGCTGAAGACCACCCTCATCCATGACAGCCCAGCACGTGGGATTCGCCGAGCACCCAGAGCCTTAGACAAGCACCAAGCCCATCTTTGTGTGCCTGAATCAGCTGTGATGAGCGTGCGTGTGTTCAGTTGGTGGAGGCCCATCTGCTCAACACCAGATCAGCCTAATCAAGGTTGATGAAAACAGCCAGGGGAATGGGTAGGCCTCTGTGATATTGACAGAGGGAGTAGAGTGATTGCTTGCAGTTGTGTAGAGTTCAGGACTATAGTGGTGGAAGCAATCTTAGGCTAAGGATGTCACTGAAGAGCACTCCAAACACAAGAAATGAACAAATAAAACTTTGGCTCACGTTCCTCAAAACAAACAAACAAACAAACAAACAAACAAACAAAACTTGGAATATTGTATTAAATGGAAAAAAAAAGAGAAGCTGAAATATCATATATGGGGAGTTTTCTGAGCTCACTGGGTGAGAAGTTTAGTTTATAGCATAGATGATTGACATTTCTGCCTCAGCAAAAGCAGAACATGGTTTTGAAGTAAATGATTGAAAATCGTGCATCCAGATGTCTGCATGACTGGGGGCATGGACCTCAGTCACGAACTTTGACATCTAGGTTATGGTTAGCTGTATATCTGAATCTGTATACAGACTTCTAGGTTTTGATTATATAGAAAATAGCAACCTAGATCTAGAAGTCATCAGAATGATGCAATCTGACAAGGTTGCTTAACAGTGGAAAACCAATGATGGTGACTCAGAAAGTTAGATAATTTTTAAAAATTAAACAGAAAAGCTTTAAAAGCTGTGAATCAGAGATATAGATGATAGCTTATCTGTTAAAGGGACTTCTTTTTCAAGGAAGTATTAATAGAAGACACAACTCAAAATAGCACAGCCTTGCTCTTGTGAGGCCTAAAGGTCATTGTGAATCCCCTTGCTAGAAAAGGTAAGAAGCAAGGCAAATTGGGCGGATTTTGTATTTCAGCAGTCTAGAGATATTATTACAATATCTATTACGTATGTATACATGTGTGAAGACAACATGGTAAGTGTGCGTTGTTTTATAATTTTCTGTGTTCTCAGATTAGCTTGCAGCAGAATTACAGTTAACGTTGATGCAGGGCAAAGTGAACCTCAGAATTGGGCTTAGCCTGGGAAGGTTCTTGGCTTTGCTCAGAAAAGAACTCAAGAGTGAGGGCTGGGCCCAGTGGATCACCTGAGGTCAGGAGTTCGAGACCAGCCTGGCCAACATGGTGAAACCCCGTCTCTACTAAAAATACAAAAATTAGCTGTGTGTGATGGTGGGTGCCTGTAATCCCAGCTACTTGGGACGTTGAGGCAGAAGAATTACTTGAACCCAGGAGGCAGAGGTTGCAACGATCCAAGATTATGCCACTGCACTCCAACCTGGGCTCGAAACTTTGTCTTTTAAAAAAAAAAATTTAAGAGTGAGCCAGTGGTAGAAGAAAACAGCTTTTTTGAGGCTGCAGTGTTATAGCTCTGAGACTGCTTCTGCAGAGCAGGCCTATCCTCTAGGCAGGGTGGCAGCTTAGGGGCAGTTCAGCAGTCATGTTTATACCCACTTTTAATTAATGTAAATTAATGGGCAGCTATTCAGAAATTTCTAGAAATGGGTGGTAACTTTCAGGTGTTGCCATGGCAGTGCTAAACTGTCAGTGTGCTGGTGGAAATATATTTTGGAGAGGTGCTTTTTTTTTTTTTTGTGAGACGGAGTTTCGCTCTTGTTACCCAGGCTGGAGTGCAATGGCGCAATCTCGGCTCACCGCAACCTCCGCCTCCTGGGTTCAGGCAATTCTCCTGCCTCAGCCTCCTGAGTAGCTGGGATTACAGGCACGTGCCACCACGCCCAGCTAATTTTTGTATTTTTAGTAGAGACGGGGTTTCACCACGTTGACCAGAATGGTCTTGATCTCTTGACCTCGTGATCCACCTGCCTCGGCCTCCCAAAGTGCTGGGATTACAGGTGTGAGCCACCGCACCCGGCATTGGAGAGGCGCTTTTTATACAGTTGTTCTTTGTACGATAGACAGTGCAACAACTTCTTTTTTTGTTTGAGACAGAGTCTCGTTCTGTTGCCAGGTGCTACGTTGGAGTGCAGTGGTGCAATCTCAGCTCACTGCAGCCTCTGCCTCCCGGGTTCAAGCAATTCTCCTGCCTCAGCCTCCCGAGTAGCTTGGTCTACAGCTGTGCACCACCACGCCCAACTAATTTTTGTGTTTTTTAGTAGAGATGGGATTTCACCATGTTGACCAAGATGGTCTTGATCTCTTGACTTTGTGATCGCCCGCCTTGGCCTCCCAAAGTGCTGGGATTACAGGCATGAGCCACCGTGCCTGGTCAACTTCTTGTTATTGAGGAAATGCAGTAATAACCAGGATAATTTGAAGTACAACACTGTTTATAAAAAAGTATTAAAACATACCCATGGCCAGGTACGATGGCTCAACGTCTGTAATCCCAGCACTTTGGGAGGCTGAGATGGTTGGATCATGAGGTCAACAGATTGAGACTATCCCGGCCAACGTGGTGAAACCCCGTCTCTACTAAAAATACAAACAATAGCTGAGTGTGGTGGCGTGTGTCTGTAGTCCCAGCTACTCAGGAAGCTGAGGCAGGAGAATTGCTTGAACCCAGGAGGCGGAGACTGCAGTGAGCCAAGATCGCGCCACTGTACTCCAGCCTGGTGACAGAGCGAGGCTCTATCTTTAAAAAACAAAACAAAACAAAACAAAAAAACCCCTATGTTTTGGCTAAATGCTGTGTTGGAAAACTGCTTGTTCAGAACATGTAACAATTTGGGAATTAGAACTCTCCTTTGTGTGTGTGTGTGTGTGTGTGTGTGTGTGTTTATTTGTTTTTGATGCAGAGTCTTACTCTGTCATCCACGCTGGAGTGCAGTGGCATAATCTTGGCTCACTACAGCCCCTGCCTCCCAGGTTCAAGTGATACTCCTGCTTCAGCCTCCTGCATAGCTGGGATCACATGCGTGTGTCACCAGGCCCAGCTAATTTTCGTATTTTTAGTAGAGATGGGGTTTCACCGTGTTGCTTGGGCTGGTCTCAATTTTCTGTTTCTCTCTGTCTCTGTCTCTTGAGATCTTTTTTCTTCTCTCTCTTGTTTGTAGTGTAGAATGACTTTGATTCCTAAATAGAAAACAGAATATATATGTGTGGATACTTGTAATATGTTTATTTTCTTCATTGTTAGTTTCCTTATCATAGCAGAAAAGGTGACGGTGGCTACCGATGTCATCCCAGCCCTAAAGGAGTAATGTGTTCTTGATAAGTTTGTGACATTGCTTTCCTGGGTAAATATGAGAATATTCTGGAACTTGATGTCTTGTTACTCTTGTGTTGTGCAAACTGTGTGTTCTCGCTTCCTTTATCAACCGCAAGTAATGAGAGTTTCCAAAACTTAAATACAATTCATGTATTCTAGGATAGCTTATGATTTTTGAAATAATTGTTTAGCTTTATGTAACTGGGTGAGAATGTGCATATCACATTACTCAAAGTATTAGTTTAAAATAAAAAAAATTAAGTTTTTGCTGTCTTCCGTTTAATCTGTGGCAAATAAGCTTTCCTTCCAAAAGCATGCTCTCCCCAGATTGAGAGATTCCTGATTTGGATTGAAGCAGGTTCTCCTTAGTTATTTTTAAGGAAATATTCTGCAGGGTATTGATTATTAATTATACTTCTTGGTTCTCTGCTAAGATCTCCGCCTACCCCAGAAACAGAAGCCAAGTTTAAACTATGCTGAGATAACATTGGATTTAAGAATATGACATTTTAGATCACTGAAGCCCTAGATGTTAAAGAGAAGTAAAGTACAGATAGGTGAGAGAGAGAATGGAATTCGTCATTCTAGAGGTATTAACAACAGAAAAGCCTGCTGAACACAGTTCAGCCAAGAAAGAATCAAGCAAGGCAAGGTCTTTCAGCCTGACCCGTATTCTACATCCCTTACTCCAGATAGAATTCTTGCCACTTAATAATGCTAAATAAAGCAGGCATCAGATGTCAAAGTGCAGGGGGACCAACATGGAGCCATTGCTTATTTTGAAGAAAAAAACGTAGATCATATGGTTGGAGGATTAATATCTATTTCCTGAAAGGCAATAGTTCTTCTGCAAGGAGTGTACTTGTTGTTACGCTTTTTTGGAAATAGGGTCTTGCTCTGTTGCCCAGGCTGGAGTGCAATAGTGTGGTCATAGCTCACTGTTGCCTTGAACTCCTGACCTCAAGCAGTCCTCTTGCCTTGGCCTCCCAAAGAGCTAGGATTACAGGCATGGGCCAGTGCACTGAGCTGTTCGTGTTTATTAATACAGAGTGGATAGAATGCAGTTAAAGTTAGGAGACTCGGTACATATTGAGAATTGCTAGTCACACGATTACGTGACACAGCGAGGAGCTGTTTCTGTAGGAACAGAATGATGAAGCATGCTGCCTGGGAACCTGTAGCTGCTTGGTGGGAGTGAGTGGGCGCTCAGCTGGTGGTAAATTTGTTGTTTACCTTTTTGGGTTGTGAACTAACTGCACTGTAATTTATGTTAATTTGTGCTTTAAAAGTCTTCAGCGTTGTACTTGATCGTAAGTGTGGGTGAGAAAGATAAAAATGATGCATAAATACTAATGGTAGTAGTGAAAGGGAGAGAGGTTATTCTATTTTTTTTTTTTTTTTGAGATGGATTCTTGCTCTGTCACCAGGCTGGAATGTAGTAGCGTGATCATGGTTCGCTGCAGCCTCGAACTCCTGGGCTCAAGTGATCCTTCTGCCTCAGCCTCCCAGTAGCTGACAGGCCTGCACCATCATGCCTGGCTAATTTTTTACTTTTTGTGCAGATGTGTTGCCCAGGCCGGTCTGGAATGCTCTGGCCTTCAGCAGTCCCTACACCTTGGCCCCTCCAAGGTTATTCTTTTGAATAAAAGTCATATGTAACTAAACTCAGTTTTTTGTGATATGTAGATCTTAGAGTTATATTTTTAAAACTGTAAAGAATGTTTTTGTAATTTATGACTGACTTCTTTTTCACCTTAGGAGTACTACTTCTGAATTCTTGCAGAAGTACAGATTGTACAGTTAACGCTGGTCATTAACTCTGAAAAGAATCAGTTCACCCACATTTGGAAATACATATAATCTTATTTTGGCAAACATTTTATCCCTTTAATTTTACCCCTTTCTACTTTTCCTGATTTTAAAGTTTATTTTGTAACCTTGTATGGTGATAGCAACTCCTTGGTATTTTTCTTGATTTTAATTTTCTTCTGCCGTTTGAGAGATTGTATTTATTGCTGTGATGCATATGATAAGATTTCTTAGTTTTTTTACCACTATATTTTAATGTGAAATACCAAACAATTTTAACGTTTTTTTAAAATTAAGATTTCAGCATTGTGGCCTAGATGAATGTCTTGCTTGAGGAAAGAGGTTTTAAATTCATCCTTTTTAAAGTGAAAGTTTGACTTGTATGTATCACTTTATTTTTCCCTACCAAAATTAACATTTTATATCGTTAGACTATCTGTCGATATGTTTGAGTTAGCTAACTCATAGTTATTTATTTGTAATGCTTCTCCGCCTTTTATTGGAGCCATGACATTGCAACAGAAACTGTATTCACAGGCAAAGGCCCCCAGCAGCTGTCTTATGCCATGTGTTGCAGCCTAAACGTTATTTCTTTTGATTTGAAGGCTGTAATTCTTATTGTGAGTCTCAGTCACTTTTGCAAGAGCAGCCATTGACAGGTGCCCTCCATCTCTTTAGCCAGATGCCACCACATCTGCCTCCGTCCGATGACTCTGGAGTTTGTCTGGTCTCAATTCAGTAAACCTTTGTGACTGCCGATGTGCTGCTAAAGTAACCAGCTGTAAAACGAGGAGGTAGAAATGTACTCTTGTCTTTTCTGGGAGGTCCAGTTACACGTAGCACACGCAACTTCAGGTTGCTGATGATGTAAGTTATTTCCCTGTTTGTGTCTTAAAACCAAGATAGAAAGCGTAAGCAAAACCAACAACAAAGTTCTTTGATCAAGGGTAGGCATTGCAACTGTGCACAGGCGGAATTGGATTGGACCCTCAATTCTTAAAGCTCGATTCGACTTTGTCATTTAATCTAGGAATTCTTAACTATGGTTTCACTAGGTGCTTATCGATACTCTAAAACATGCACACACTCATACATCCCACCTCACAGATGCCCAGAAACCACTCAGGACTAGCTGAATCAGAATCTGCAATGGTGGTGGGATGGGGTTGGGAATAGTCAGGTCCCTTCACTTCCTCCCTCAAAGCTTTCAAAGTGAATCTGGCCTAAATATTGCCAGGTGAAGAAACCAGGTGAGGTCTGGAGCGGCCAGGTGATGTCAAGGCAATAGAACTGTTTAGTGACAGATTTGAGAAAGAAGCCAGTGGCATTCTATGCTCACCCCAGAGAAATCAGAAGCAGAGTAGTGCAGATCACCTGCCTGTGAAGATTGCCTGTCTAAGAGCCAGCCGCGGCCTGTTGAGCTGGTGTGCACGCGCTGGCTGGTATAGTGTCAGCTTTCGTGAAGGTGTCCCTTGTGTTTTGAGGCTTCTCAAGTTCTGAGGAAGCACGTGCAGCTGCACAGAGGTGCCTGTGCATGGATATGGCAGGCTAGCCACCAACGGCTGCTCAGATTCCCAGGCCAGAGAGATGGCCTTTGTCAGTGATAACAGCACGGGCAAGCCACCTGCTTTTGGATCAAAAATTTAAAAAGTCAATTTGTAAGTCTCTAACCTGGTTACTAATTAAGAATCTCTCAGCCTGCCAACATAAACCATGACTTTGTTCATGTTAGCCATTTCTGGTTATCTAACTTTTACCTTTTTACTGTAGATCTTTTATTAGACACATAAGTAGCTTTGTCAAACAGTACTGTATTTTTATTCTTCCTAGTTGAATTTTACTTTTATTGTAGGATTGAAAGTCAAATTTTTAATAAACGCCTTTGGAATATGTTTCTGCACTCATGTTTGAGGACCACGTGAGGTGTCAGATACCTTAAATTTTTTTTTCAAGTCACATTTTGATGCAGATACTTGTAACATCAAATCGTTAAAGTATGTGAAAATAAGCATTTTGTGAAGGGTCCTGTTCCTTTTCATTTGTTCCAAGCAAATTATCACCTCCTTCTCTCTTACAGTACATAATTTTCTTAGTAGGCACAGGTGATTTTTTTTCTTTTTTCTAAAATAAAATGTTTTAAAAATTGTGTAAATATAAGGAATACAAGTGCAGTTTTGTTACACGGGTGTATTGTGTGGTGGTTAATTCTTGGTTTTTAATCATCATTTGAATAATGTATGTTGTTGTACCCATTAAGTAATTTCTTATTTGTTAGCCTGTCCCACCCTCCCGCCCTTCTGAGTCTCCACCATCTGTCATTCCACACTCTGTGTCCATGTGTATACATTATTAGCTCCCACTTATAAGTGAGAACGTGCAGTACTTTCTGAGTTGTTTCACTTTGGGTAATGGCCTTCAGTTCCATCAATATTGCTGCAAAAGATATGATTTCATTCTTTTTTATGGCTGAATAGTAGTCGGTTGTGTCTGTATGTCACATTTTCTTTATCCAGCCACCTGTTGTTGGACAGTTAGATCCATTCCCTATCTTTGCTACTATGACTAGTGCTGAGATACATATTTGAGTGTAGGTATCTTTTGGAGATAATGATTTGTTTTCCTTTGGGTGGATGGTACCCGGTAGTGGGATTGCTGGATCAAATGGTAGTTGTATTTTTAGTTCTTTGGGAAATCTCCAGGCTGTTTTTTATAGAGGTTGTACTAATTTACATTCCTACCTGTTTTAATCTGTTCTGTTCACTGTCATATCCCCATGTCCTAGAACAATGTTCATAAGCATTCAGTAAACATTTATTGAATGAATGAATGAATAAAATGGAAATGAATTAACACCCAATCTGTCTTTGCCTTAAGAAGGCCCTATTATGCAAATAAGTTTCTTTTTTCTTTCTTTTTTTTTTTTTTATTTAAAATCAAACTTAAAAAAATTTTTTGTATAGACAGCATCTTGCTAGGTTGCCCAGGCTAGTCTTGAACTCCTGGGCTCAAGCGATCCTCCCACCCCGGCATCTGAAACTACTGGAATTACAGGCATGAGCCGCTGTGCCTAGCCAGGTTTTTCTTCTTCTTTTGGTTATCAGTGAAAATTGAATATATACTATAAGATACAACTTTGAAGATAAAAGGCTTTGAAGTATTCTCCCTGTGTTTGAATATGTATTGTGGGCGTCACAATAATGAATGCTGTAGTTTTGGAGGAGGAAAGGCGTCTGTTTTTCATCTTCCACTCTCTGCTCTTCCTGGATTTTGAACTCTCTTGAAGCTACTCACGTGGATGTGAAATGTGATAGATGACTGACTTCCTAGTTGAGAACTTTGATGTGATGCAGTAACAATGATTCCGTTACACTGAGCAGGTAATGTCAGGTAGAAAGCACCTGCAGAATCCCGTGATAGACAATACTGTATTGAGAATAGAAGAGTTCACCAGAGAAAGGCATTTTTAGGCTAGTAACCACAGACTTTGTTGGCAAGGCCAAGAAATTTACTGAGCTTTTTTTGATAAGATCGAAACATTTGCCCGCAAAGAGGTTTGTCTCGGAGTCCTGGAGCCTTCATGGTGTTCATTTGCAGTTGTTGCAGATGAGGAATTGTCTGTCGCTGAGCTGCTTTTGTTGTCTTGCGTTTGTGAACCCGTAGTAGTTACTCTCTCGCTTATTTTCCCACCTTGACCATTTCAGGCCGCTTGACGGCAATCCATGTCTGTCCTCACTCTATGCAGGAAGTCAAGGCTGAACCGGAGGTGTGCACCATAAGAATACTGCACCCCCTCCTCTGGTTTCAGAACATCCCTCCTCCTCATTCCTTTTTATGTGACTTTAGAACATTAAAGCAGCAGGTGATTTCGCCTTCAGGCCCCACAGAGGAGAATGGAGCTTCGTATGATGTGTTAACCTTAATGATGTCATCACGATATTATTCTTGTGGAATTTAAAAATAAACATTAGCCTCAGTGGCTGCTATTTATATTCTGCTTAATTTACCATGCCTATTCAAGCTGGCTGTCAATTCTGTGGCTGGTCTCACTGGACTGGACAAGAAAGACAGGTTTGTCTCATATCACCCCTATATGAATACCTTAATGCTTAGAATCATCTAGCAAATAGTTTTCAAATATGACTAGAAACAAAATCATCTTAAGTTGTTATGCATTTTCAGTGCATCTTTCAAGTATCTTTTTTTCCCCATTGTGTTTTTATAGTTCAGTGATGAATAGGTGAGAATCTTGCAGCCTCACATTCTTGCACTGTTACTGGTAACATCATGGTAAATGCCACTGCAGAGCAAGGCACCATGGATCTTCCAACCACTGCCTCCAGGGATGCTTTAGACGTTGATAAATGTGCTTTGTGAAACCCTGTGGAACGACCCTTGGAGTTTAGCCTGTACTTTCTTTAGAAATTAAACTTTTAGATGGGTGTGGTGGCTCATGCCTGTAATCCCAGCACTTTCTGAGGCTGAGGTGGGCAGAGTATCTGAGGTTGGGAGTTCAAAACCAGCCTGACCAACATGGAGAAACCGAAAAATACAAAACTAGCTGGGCATGGTGGTGCATGCCTGTAATCCCAGCTACTCAGGAGGCTGAGGCAGGAGAATTGCTTGAACCCAGGAGTCGGAGGTTGCAGTGAGCTGAGATCGTGCCACTGCCCTCTAGCCTGGGCAACAAGAGCAAAACTTGATCTCAAAAAAAAAAAAAAAAAAAAAAGAAATGAAACTTATTTTGACCTATTGGCATTTACTAAACAGAAAGATCACTCCTACCAGCTATCTAGATTTGCTGCAGATGATTTGTTCATTTTAATGTTTGGATTTTGTTCTTGGATTTTCAAACCTATTTCTCAACCCATGTGTCAATAATCTTGTTATAAGCTATCTGTTCTCTTTTGCCCAGGCTGGAGTACAGTGAGGTGATCCCAGCTCACTGCAATCTCCGCCTCCTGGGTTCAAGCGATTCTCATGCTTCAGCCTCCCATGTAGCTAGGATTACAGGTGTGCACCACCACAGCTGGCTAATATTTGTATTTTTAGTAGAGACAGGGTTTCACCATGTTGGCCAGGCTGGTCTTGCGCACCTGACCTCAGGTGTTCCGCCTGCCTCAGCCTCCCAAAGTGCTGGGATTACAGGTGTGAGCCGCTGCACCCAGCCACGCTTAGAATGTTTCTGAACAGTCTCAAATGTATTTTCTTTCTTTTTTTTTTTTTGGAGGGGCGGGAGTAGGTGAGGTAGAAGTTTCTATATGCAAATCAAGGTCTGGTTTCCAAATTAGGTCCTCCAAACAAGGTCTGATTGAAAACGAAAGGCTTCAGGTTTTGGAACTGTCAGTCCCATGGTAGGCGTGCCTGCCCTGACCCTGTCCTCCTGCCTGGAAGGCGTCCAGAGGCAGAAGCACAACACACGAGGAATGCTTTAGTGGACTCCTGGAGGTTAGCAAGAATGGACTTAGTATCTGGCAGTGTGCTCGGGATTTTGTTGAGTAATTCCTCCAGTGCCACCTACAGTCTAATGGCAATACTGAATTAAGTCCTCAGCTTTGTCAAGGAGCGCAGAGAACCTGAGATTCTCAGACATTTTTGTTCTGAATCATGAAGAGACTCAGTAGTCACTGGAATCAGGATCAGTTTCTTGCTGGTTGGTCAGCCATGTAACCAGTTACCGTATACGGTATGAATCTACATGCCCCAGTTCACTAGGGCACCTTCTAGACTTAAACTCAGATTTCTTTTCATTTTTTTTTTTTTTTTTTGAGAATTGGCTTCTGTTTAAGGATAAAGAAATCGATGGTTCATGAAAACATGGGATTTTTTTTTCTTTTCTTCCTCCTCCTCCCCCTCCCCTCTTCTTCCCCCCCTCTTCTTTCTTCTTCCTTTTTTTAAGATAGGATCTTCCTCTGTCATCAAGGCTGGAGTGCGCTGGTGTAATCCTGGCTCACTGCAGCCTCCTGGGCTCAAGCTGTCCTCCTGTGTCAGCCTTCGGTCTTCCAACTAGCTGGAACTACAGGCGTGTGCCACTATGCCTAGCTAATTAAAAAAAGTTGTTTTTTTTTTTTTTTTTTTTTTTTTGGGTGGGGGGGTAGATACAGGGTTTCACTTGGTTGTCAAGCTGATCTCAGACTCCTGGTTTCAGGCGGTCCTCCTGCCTTGACCTCCTACGGAGCTGGAATTAAAGGTGTGAACACCTGCCCTAGAATTTTCTCTTTTTATTTTTTTGAGAAGGAATTTTGCTCTTGTTTCCCAGGCTGCAGTGCAATGGCGTGATCTTGGCTCACCACAACCACTACCACCTGGTTTTGAGCAATTCTCCTGCCTCAGCCTCCTGAGTAGCTGGAATTACAGGCATGTGCCACCATGCCTGGCTGTTTTTTTTTTTTTTTTTTTTTTATTTTTAGTTGAGAAGGGGTTTCTCCATGTTGGTCAGGCTGGTCTCAAACTCCCCACCTCAGGTGATCCATCTGCCTTGGCCTTCGAATGTGCTGGGATTACAGGTGTGAGCCACCAGGCACTGCCTTATAATTTCTTTTTTAGCATGATTATACCCTAGGTTATTTGAGTTGTTATTTTAATAACTCAATAATTTGCATTCTGGAAATCTTAATTATTAATAACATTAACAGATTGTGTTAGGCATGACAAGTTAGGCAGGTTTTATTTTTTTTAATTAAAAAAATTTGTAATTGTGATTTTACTTATGTTGCCTTTATTCAGTAGGATTCCCCTCTCTCTCTCCCCCTCCCTCTCTCCTCACGCAACCCCCCCGATACACACACACATACACCCACACACAACACACACATACCACACGCGCGCACACACACACGCATGCACACACACACACACACACACACACACACCATACACATACTCACCAGGAAGCAGTTCTGTACTGTCTACAAATTCTCTGTAAGCCGTCAGAGAAGAGAAGTAAATCAGAGGAGGGCGTTCAACATTCTGCACACTAAGACCTGCCTGGTGTGTACCTCTTCACAGCCTTGTCTGAAATGGTAGACTATAGCAATTGCTAATTTGAGTCCAAAACAAGTTTCTGGGCTGGTCCTGGTGGCTCATAGCTGTAATCCCAGCACTTTGTGAGGTTGAGGTGGGTGGATTATGAGGTCAGGAGATCGAGACCAGCCTGACCAACATGGTGAAACCCTGTCTCTACCAAAAATACAAAAAGTAGCTGGGCGTGGTGGGGCGCACCTGTAATTCCTGCCACTCAGGAGTCTGAGGCAGGAGAATAGCTTCAACCAGGAAGGCGGAGGTCGCAGTGAGCTGAGATCACGCCACTGTACTCCAGCCTGGGTGATGGAATGAGACTCCGTCTCAGAAAAAAAGAAAAAAAGAAAAAGGTTTCTGGTTGTATTTGCTGTTGATCCAGGCCGTGACATAACCAAATGTATTAAGAAGAACTCGCACCTCTGGTCTCTTTGGTCTCTGTTGTAGAAGTGAGATGAGGAAGGGAGCGTCATCCTTAGGGAAGCATCACAGCTGGACACGCTCTTTGTGCTGCTGCGGCCCTGAGGCCCTGGCCTGCCAAGCCAAGAGAAGGCAGAACCGGAGTGGCAAGGCAGAAAGACAAAGCACCACCAGGGCTGGTCAAATGAGGCGCCTGCACGTCGTACACTGCAGATTCAGGCCTGGGCTCCATGAAGGACAGCACCCAGACCCAAGGGCAGCTACTGCAGCCCCCAGCTCGTCTTCAGAATTGCGGTGTTGGTCATGGAATACGTGTTCTGGTTTTTTTTCTTTTAAAGTATTCTTTGGGAATTATGACAACTGAGGGGGAAATGAAAAGTTTTGTGGATGAAAAGAATGACAAAGCTTCTTGAAATGCTTGACAAACCTGGAATCTCTGAAGCATAAACAGGACACCAGCCCCACTGTGTTCAGCGGGCCTCTCAGCTTTAGCTTCCTCTCAAATCAGATGCTTGGGAGTAGAGAAGGAACTTTTTAAAACAGTGTTTAATTTTTATGGATACATAGTAGGTGTATATATTTATGGGGCGTATGAGATATTTTGGTATGGATATGTGATGACTAATAATCACATGAGATTAAACGGGGTGTCTACCCCAAGCATTTATCCATCGTGTTACCAAGAATCCAATTATACTCTTTTAGGTTTTCTCATTTTTCTTTTTTTGGAGACAGAGTCTCGCCCTGTTGCCCATGCTGAAGTGCAGTGGTACAATCTCGGCTCACTGCAACCTCTGTCTCCCAAGTTCAAGCAATTCTCCTGCCTCAGCCTCCTGAGTTGCTGAGATTACAGGCATACATCACTATGCCTGGCTAATTTTTTTATATTTTTAGTAGAGATGGGGCTTTGCCATATTGCCCAAGCTGGTCTCTAACTCCTGAGCTCAGGCAGTCCACCCGCCTCAGCCCTTCCAAAGTGCTAGGATTATATTCATTACCCACCGCGCCCAGCCGCTTTTAATTTTTTTTTAATATACAGTGAAATTATCACTATAGTCACCCTGCTGTGCTAGCCATATTAGTTCTTATTTATTCTTTCTGACTATATTTTTTTACCCATTAACCCCACTCTCCCAGTCGCCGCCCTACCACCTCTTCCAGCGTCTATATTTCCATGAGTTCAGTTTTAATTTTTAACTCCCACAAATGAGTGAGAACATGTGATGTTTGTCTTTCTGTGCCTGGCTTGTTTCATTTAACATAACGATCTTTAGTTTGAGTCCCACCCCCCTCCCCCCCCTTTTTTTTTTAAAGACAGGGTCTCACTCTGTCACCCAGGCTGGAGTGCAGTGGCACAATCTCATCTCACTGCAACCTTGGCCTCCCAGGTTCAAGGGATTCTCCTGCCTCAGCCTCCCGAGTAGCTGGGATTAACAGGCATCCGCCACCATGTTGGGCAAATTTTTATATTTTTAGTAGAGATGGGGTTTCACCGTGTTGGCCAGGCTGGCCTCAAACTCCTGGCTTCAAGTGATCTTCTTGCCTCGACCTCCCAAAGGGATTACAGGCATGAGCCACCATGCCTGGCCAATCTCATTCTTTTTTATAGCTGTATAGTACTTCACTGTGTGTATGTACCACATTTTCTTTAGTTATTCATCTGTTGGTGGAAACTTGGGTTGCTTCCAAATCTTGATTATTGTGAACAGTGCTGCAATAAACGTAAGAGTGCAGATAACTCTTGGATATACTGATTTCCTTGCCTTTGAGTATATACCCAGCAGTGGGATTGCTAGATCATGTGGTAGCTCTATTTCTGCTTTTTAAGGAACCTCCAAACCATTTTCTATCGTGGTTGTACTAATTTACAGTCCCACCAACAGTGTATGAGGGTTCCCTTTTTCTCCACACCCTTGCAAGCATTTGTTATTAGTTGTCTTTCGGGTAAAAGCCATGTTAACTGAGCTGAAATGATTCCTCATTGTGGTTTCGATTTGCATTTTTCTGATGATCAGTGATGTTGGGGAGAGGGAACATTCTGAGAATGAGGAATGCTGACGAAAGGACCAGAAGTTCATTTGAGGCACTCTGAGATGTCCGCCCAGCAGTTACCTAAGTAGCTCCCTGCTCTGCAGTAGCCTTCACATTTAGGCCTGCAGGTCAAAGGAGCAGACTTTCACCCTCTCCCCAGGGTGCTTACCCGCAGGATCTGGCTCCGGAATCTTCTCTCTAGTGGGGCTTTCAGGGTAGAAATCTGCCTCTTTTTTGGACCATTGCACTGCTCCGTGATGGGAACCTTTATCTAACACTAACTGGATAGTGTTAAGCCGCACGTTCCACACTGAAGGGCTTGTCTGAAAGTCGTTGTCTCATTTACTGTCTGGTCAGTCCCTCCTTTGACAGCTGTTTTGCCCAGGATGTGATAACAATTCTGATCTCTGTGTTTCTTTAATTATAGACCGTTGAATCTGGATGAAGTCCAGATGATGGATGGATCATAACCAGACCCAGTTTTTCCTGCAGATGAATAAATGGTCATGTTTATTCTTGCTTCTTTCCCCTTTATTCCATGCAGCAAAACATTTGGCCTTCCTAACAGTTCTAATTTGCTGTTTCTAACCTCCGTTGAAAATAGATTTGCCCTTGTTTTTCTCCTACCAATTTGCTTTGTATTGATTAACTTCATAACGCTGTCAGAGTGGTGGTTAGCCAGTTCATGTTCTTTCCTCAAATTTGGGGAAGTAAAGAGACCCTAATCAAGCATCATCAATACAGAAGTTTGACATTTACACCGTATAAATGTCCCGAAGTACTTTATTTGTACGTTTGTTTTAGCATATTCGAAAGTCTGTATTGTTTCATAATAAACTGTTTCTTCATTAATTATAGATGAGTTAGCTTTGTCAGCACACTGGGTTCATGAAATCATCTTTTTGTCCATGTTTCTCAAGTAGAGTGATTATAGCTTCAATTAAAAATGAATTTTTTTAAAAAAAAACCCTCAGATTCCCACTATGCTCTGAAGGGCTATCTCAAAAGCTGAAACCTCTCTGTTACACAGAATCCTCAGACTGTTTCTGTCAGTTCCATTAGTCATAATCTGAGTGTTTCTGCGCCGTGTAAAAAGTGAATTTAATGTATAAAAGAATGTTTTCAGTTTTCGGAAACGTAGCATTTATTTACATTACTGGTTCATTATGTCAGTAGATTTAGTTCCTCAGTGCTCGTGTCGAATGTTAGGGATAAATTGGCACACGACCAGAAAAAAAAATTTTTAAATTATAATGAAATACAATATTTCCGTGTCCTGGAATTACTGATTTAAAATAATTTTCCAGTCTGGAAACAGCCGAGCATAGCTTCTGTTCGGTGCCTTAGCTCCTTGCATTCTTGCTGTGCAGGAATTGCTATCTTAGTTGGTACTGATGTTGCAGTTTCAGCCAAGGGATGCCTAGTGGTTGCTGAACTTACACTTTATAACCCTGCACATTGTCTGTTCACATGTGCATGGGTGTGCATGCGGGTCAGTGAATGGATGACAGCTGCACTTGATTCTCAAATGCATCTCCATTTACCTGGTTTTGCTGTGCATTTCAGCAGCCGTGTGATCAGGGCTGCTGTGTACATAGCTATGTCCTCCTGACTCCCTTGATCCCAGGTGCATGCAGCAGCCTGCACACAGTGACGTATGTCTGTGTAAAGCTCCTTTGAACATACCCCTGTGTTAGAGGTTCTTTGTGTGCTAAAAATTTATTCTGACTTTTAAAGTGCCCCTGTTTAGAGAAAAATAAACATAGATAAGGTATTTACCTAGATATTATTTGTGGTTATCTAAACTTCGGTCCTATGATAAGCCTTAATGAAAATCAAGGAAACATTCGGAAATTAGTTTCAAATTATAAAATTATTTTCCCCCAATAATTGGAGTTGGGAGAGAAATACCCACAAAGCAGGGAGAGGTGGGGAAAATTGCATGTGATATGTAGCTATGTTTGACCATAGTTTAAGTGATAGCTTACATTGTGTTTTCTTAGAGTTATTGATGTTACAGGTTATTTCAACAATAGAGGGGAAGATTTTGGGGAAACATATGCATTTTAAATTAATATGTTTTCTGCCTTCCCCAAAGTTAAATAAATTCTGAGAGATTTCTGAGTACTTCTTAGTAACTGTTTTATGAAAATGAAGATGCTAATTTTAGTTTGTGGCTAATGTAAATAACCTTTGAATGGAATATTTCTAGGGGAGAAAAGGCATGCATGGAAGCAACATGATAGTGCTAATTTTAATAAAAATACCTACCGTTCAAGGTTCTGGGGTTTGTGTTTTATAATCTAGGTGACATGGCTTAGTAAAACGGGTCTTGACTAGATACCTAACTTATACTAGAGGAAGAAGAGAAGTAAGGCTTTACTGAGTCAGGTGGTATGAATTAGAAATTAACAGCATTATCCTGAGTGGAGCTTGGTGGCTTTTTAAGTGGCATCATTTTCACCATCCTTTTACATTAAAAATGTGAATCGATTCACAGTGGGGGGGAAATAAACAATGATCCAGATGTATACCTTAAGGAAAAGAATTAATACACCGTTTTTTCATGTGTGCTATTATGTCTTCATTTATATGTTATTATGTATCATCTAGCATAATCCTCTGAACCGTTAAGAAATGGCCTCTGGGTGCTGCAACGTAAGTGACACTTCCTTAAAAATACTCCAGCCAAAAATAAAAAAAGGCAATGAAACAGTTTTGGTGAAGATGGATAATTACGACAGCTGAGTGAGTGAAGCATAGGCTAAGGGTTCATTAAATTATCCTCTCAACTTTTTTGCAAGTTTGGCAAAACAGATCATTAAAAAAACTCAAAGGAGTTTTTGTGATTACCTTCTTAAATACCGGGGAGAAATCCCTTAGAACTAATGTTCTCTAGCTCTGTTGTTGAGTGGAAGAAGTTCAGGCCAGATGACACGTGCTGGTTTGCCCAGTGTATGCAGGCTCGTTGGAGGTGGAGCCTCTTGGCAGGTGCAGGTCTCCGGGTCCTCACTTTGGGCCGGGTCTGCCTTTCAGGCTCCGATTCCTGAAGGTGTGCACAAACCCGGTGCGGTGTGTGCTCTTGCACTGTGTTACTCCTCACCAAGAACGTGGAGTTTGTAGGTAAATTCTAAGCAGTAAAATTGTAGAAGCTCAAACACTTGGAAAATAATATGTACAAATTCAGCATGTCTTCTGTGACATGCACAGTTATTGTAGGTGAGGTACTAATTTTAACACACATGATGAACTCTGTGAATGGGCGCCAGTATTTTGTCCACTTCATAGGTGAGGGAATTGAAGCCCAGTGAGAATGCACCAGGATTAAGTTGCTGCTTCTCAGCTGGAGTTCAGCTCTTTATGCTCTGCTTTTCGAGGAGATGTCTCCTTTGCCAGCTGCTCCCTGGCGTTTTAGAGGGAGCTGGGGCCTGGCAGGCAGGAGGGGGAACAGGGCTCTTGTTTCTGTTCCTGTCTGTATTGCCCAGCAACAGTCATTAAGTTGCAATTCCTTCTAGTTTTTAGGTTCCCCGTGCCCACCCCCCACCGTCCACCTCCTTAGGCCCCCTTGACAGAATCAGCACTAGTCCTCATGCGGCAAAGTCACAGCTCCAGGAGCTCCTTCTGCTAAGCTCCTTATGCCTCAGCCTCAGCACCCAGCATCTTCTCCTCGGAGGGCGGGTACCAGCTGCCCTGGGTGCCACCTCCAAGCTTCTAGATTCTGATAAGCCAATTTCCTCAGCTCTGTGGGTGGTACGCGCTCTGCAGTTACCTGTTTACCCTCTTCCTTAGATTAAATTCTCTGTTGTGATTTGTTTTTCTTACTGGATCCTGACATTATTTTTGGTGTTTATTAAATGACATTTAGAATTCAGCAAACTGAATTTATTCTAAGGAATATTGTAAATTAAAATAGTATCTAGTTATTAGTACTAGTACCTGCTTTTACATCTTTTCCAAAAGGTATAAAATGCTTTTTTAAAAAAAAAATTTGAAGACATCCACTCATATTTTTGATCTTTTAAAAAGGTGAGAAGTGGCTGGGTGTGATGGCTCATGCCTGTAATTCCAGCAATTTGGGAGGCTGAGGCAGTTGGATCACCTGAGGGTCAGGCAGGAGTTTGAGACCAGCCTGGCCAACATGGTGAAACGATGTCTCTACTAAAAATACAAAAATGAGCCAGGCGTGGTGGCACACACCTGTAATCCCAGCTACTATGGATGCTGAGGCAGGAGAATCACTGGCACCTGGGAGGCAGAGGTGCAGTGAGCTGAGATTGTGCCACTGCACTCCAGTCTGGGCAAAAGAGCAAGACTCGGTCTCAAAAAAAGAAAAATGAGAAGCAGAAAGGTAGCATTGATGTGTTAATTAGTAAACTCTATAGGTTTGGGGAAGGATGAGGATCCAAAGAGAATAAATGGTTATCAGGTGATTTTAAAAAATATATCCAAGTGGACTTTCTTTTTTTTTGACAATAATTATTTCATCTCAGATGAATTTCAGACCACTAAAAACTTCATTGTCTCAGTTCCACCTTTCACTCCCATTTCACCCTGAAATTTAAGGAACTATGAAATATTTCAAAATGTGCATGTTCTCAATCTGGCTTTTCTTACCTTTTTTTTCCTTAAATTTATTTATTTTTTATTTTTTGTAGAGGTGAGGTCTCCTGTGTTGCCCAGGCTGATCTCAAACTTCTGGCCTCAGTCAGCCCTGCAGAAGTACTGGAATTACAGATGTGAGCCATCGTGCCCAGCTGTGATCTGCCTTTTCTTATGTATGCTATTGCCAAGGCTAGAACAGACCTGGGCCTTATTTGCTGAAGTTTAGGGTCAAAGTTTGCTTCAGATCCGTAATTCCACACAGAGTAAAACGTAGAAAATGTGACAGCTTGGCTCTTCCCACCCTTAGGCATAGTGTTGAATGTTTATTAGAAGGCTGTTTCCTCACAACATGTTTACCTCGAGATGCATGCATGCCTTAGCTTGGTGCTTTTGCAATTTTTATGTAGCATCTGTTCCCAAACAGAAGAGCGCTAACAAGGCCTTAATACAGATAGCAGTGAGGACAGCAGGGAGCTGCCCCTGTCGCTTTCTGACTTCTCCTGCGGTCTGAGTTATTATTCATAATGTAAATTCTCTCTCAGTTCCCAGCATGTACATAATTAATGGAAACGACCATCCGAGGAAGTTCAGCAGCCACAAGTAGGTCACCATTACCAGATGTTTAATTATTGTCGATAGGAAGCATTTGGTGGAAATACCTGATGAGCTTTCTAAAAGCATAACAATAAGCAAATCCCTCTGGATTTTGATGGATTGGTTCTTTTGTATTCAATGATGATTAAAGTTATTACAGGCACAGCGCTCTCGCCGCCTTCCCAACATCTTTATCAAAAATAGGTAATAATTATGCTACCCTCGATATGAAATACACGCCACCCTCTTTTCATATGTTCTCTGATTTCCTTCAGCTGTGCCAGGTTTTAATTAATGTGCTTCAATAGTACGAAAACTTGAGCATCTATAATTACATCTTTAGTAGCAATATTTAAAACCTTTACCGACAATATATTTATCATAGAACATTTCCTGGAATTAAGGTCAGTTATCTAGTACCGAAATGCATTTCAGGTAGTTTTTTTTTTCTTTTTTATCTTGAAGGTTGAAAACGGAATACAAAATAGGAAAGGGTAAGAGAAGCCCATTACCATTATAATTTTTGTAGTTTATTGGGGGGCGGTGGTGTTAAATACATTTAACAGAGGCAGAGAATTTTAAAAATGACTCTTTTTTCCTTCAACATCACATTTGCATATCATAAAAAATGTTGACATGTTGCTACTATGTGAATGGCCATTCCCCAGCCGTCCTTCTCAACTGTTTGTTTTTGAGTTCACATTGAAGAACACAAAACAAAAAGATCTTTTGGTTTGATTAATTTCAGAACTGAATTTAAAAACCAGAGATCTCAGTGTCTCCTGCCGTTTGCTGCTTTCCTCATGGCGTCTGTTGTTACTCTTAGCCTTCATTCATTCCCACTCTGTGGCTTGTCTGTGGGATTTGCAGTTCTTAAAAACCAAATTTCCTGGTCTCCAGTCACTTTTAAGATGGACCCACTGGCTCCCCCTTGTGTCTACTGTTTGTATTGTCATCCTCCAGGCTCTTGGTTCAACAGCCCCTAATGTAACTTGATTAATGCTCTTGAAGAAGGGACAGTGGCTGTATTTGTCAGTGTTCTCATCACCTTATTTACTCCCCTCTGCATTCCACCCTCTTCTGCCAGGCTGGTAGAGAATAGCTTGGGAAGAGCCATAAAATGGAAGGTCTTAAAAGCCAGACATCAGAATTGAGAGTTGGAGTATGAATCATGCGCTAGTGATTCATGCTCCTCCCCATTCTGGCCTCTTCTCTAGGGTCGGTTGTGAGGACGCTTCCCTCTTACATACACCCAAAGTCCTACATCAGGAGAAACAGACTAGGGCAGTGCCTGTTGTGTGTGACAAATAAAAAACACAAATCAACGTGAACTTAATATTCTAGAACTAGTTACAGACAAACATGCATTGTGAGAAAGCTAAACAGGGGGTCCTACATGAGAAACTCACATGTACTCTTTATGTTGTATATAATTTGAACTCCACTTTGTAATGGTTTGATATGGAGTTGTTTATTTTTCCTCTGAACAGACTTTGTCTTCAAATTGTCAGTGTAACACAGGTAAGATTGCAGAGTAAGTATGTTCAGGCATATCAGTCAGCTGATATTAGATAAAAGAAGTAGCTGTTTCCTTAACAGTTCAAATTGCAGGGCCGAGTGTGGTAGCTTACGCCTATAATCCCAGCACTTTGGGAGGCCGAGGAGGGCAGATCATGAGATCAAGAGATCGAGACCATTCTGGCCAACATGGTGAAACCCCATCTCTGTTAAAAATAGAAAAAAAATTAGCTGGGTGTGGTGGCGCATGCACCTGTGGTCCTAGCTACTCAAGTGGCTGAGGTGGAAGAATCGCTTGAACCCAGGAGGCGGAGGTTGCAGTGAGCCGAGATTGTGCCACTGCACTCCAGCCTGGCGACAGAGCAAGATTCCATCTCAAAAAAAAAAAAAAAGAAAGAAAATTGCAACTGTTAGTATAAAAGTTGTTGATGTGCCCAAGAAAGGTGGGTGGAAATGCTGGGCTCAGAAAAAGCATTTGTCCTGGGCACATCCGTTGTCATGGTAAGAATTCAAGGTAATTTTAAAGTGCCTATTTAAGGGTTCTTACTGTAAGACAGTAAGAGTGTAGACGGGGAAATTGGATAACAGGTGTGCACAGTCATGGACCGAAGGTGATGTTAAAAAAGGTGGGGGTCAAAAATGTTTTGGACATGGATCGGAATTAAGGAAAGGGGCGGTGTGTGTCCGTATCCCAGCCGAGTGTCTGTGGGAGAGAGGCTTGCGAGGAGCTGCGCCGTGGAAGATCTTGAAAGCTCCACCTTAGAGGTGAGCGTGGAGCACCCTGTGATTGCAGGGCAAATGGGTTGTGGGAAATGGAGAAGTAAGAAGTAGATTGTGATTGGTTTTGTGTGCAGTTTGATATAACTTAACAATGTAGGAGTTTTTGTGAAACCTGGAACTCTGTGTTTGTTTTTCATCAGTTGAACTTTTGCTTTTCCATAGAGAGTTATAGATATTTTTCCATAGAACGGCAGGCAGTGCAGCTTGGATTCTAGAGCAGAGAGTTTGGACTCTGTTGGCTTGAGTTCAGAGTTCAGCCCTGCTGTTTATTGGCTGTGTGACCTTGGGCAAATTACTTAACCTTTTAGCAGGTCTGTAAAATCATGATAACAATTGTACCTGTTGCATGGGATGGTGTGACGGTGAGAACATTGTTTTTTTTTGTGTGTGATATTCCCTTATACATGTTAGCTGTTATTCTTGCCTTTTTTTGTATTTGCCAATTCTTTTCCAGGAGCCAGTAGTGGAATAATGTTTATGATAGTTCTTTGAACCTTTTTTTTTCTTCCAATTTTACTGGCACTAAATATGTTTATCTACACCTAGTCCCCATTAGAATTATAATTACATTCATATTTGTATAAAGATTGTCAGTTTAATATTCAAGCAATTATTAAAGACAAGGTGTGAGTTGTTCTGTTAGCTTGCCTCTGTCTTAACGTGAGCAATGTATAAGCATGCATCTTCCCATGATTGGGTGTGCATGTCTGTACATGGGCACAAACATTTGTTTTTCAGCTCCATAATCGTATCTCCAAGTAATCTAAGAGCAAGATCTTAAGCGAGTACAGACACTGAGGCTATCTCAGGGTCTTCTGGAATGATCAAGGTCAGAGATCCCATCTTCATGTGCAATCTGTTTGTTTCTTTTTCTTTCTTTCTTTTTTTTTTTTTTTTTTGAGATGAGGTCTTGCTGTGTTGTCTAGGCTGGAGTACGGTGGCTATTCTTAGGTGCAGTCGTAGCTCACTGCATCCTTGAACTCCTGGGCTCAAGTGATCCTCCTGCCTCAGCCTCTTGTGTAGCTGGGACCAAGGTATACCACCACACCTGGCCGTTTCAAATGCATTTTTATATAAAATTATGATGTTGGTCTGTATCTTTTCCTCTTTACCTTCCAAACCCGCATTCATCGTCATGGTTTGCAGAAGATCTCGTGCTGTACATGCTATTTTTGTGTTCCTGGTGGGAGCATTTCTTTCTTTCTTTCTTTCTTTTTATTTTTTTCTTCAGATAAGAGAGTTTGTCAAAACAAGGGCAAAGGTGAAGCTGTATGGCTTTTCAGTCCTTAAACATGATGAACCTGTTTCTGTTGAGGGACTACGGAAGAAGTATGATTGGATGTGAGGGAAGAGGCCAGGGGGATTCTTCCTTGCTGGTGGAGAGAGCATATGTAGGTCAAGGACTTTAGAAGGACATCACATGTTGCACATTTTAGTATCAGAAACAGGCTTTTTTGCTTAATGGGTTCTACTCTAAAATACTGGCTTTTTAAAAATGCTTGCACATAATTTGCTTCCCCTAAAGAATACAGTCCTTGCAACAGCCCGAAGTGCCATTTTTCTGATTACTATCACTTATATAAGAGCCTCCAAAGCTTTCTCTTCCTTAAAAGTGACCCATGCAAATGCATAACACTTCGTTCTCTTAAGCGTGAGATTTTTTTTTTTTTTTTTTTTTTTTTTGGGTCCGGTCTATGCCTCCTCCCTTCCTTTAGAGCGCTCTAAGGTTTGTCTTTAAAATGAGCACTTCTGCTTAATGTCCTCCAGGCTCATCAGTCCATCTGCCTTAGCTACTCATCTTTTTTATTTGAAATGCAGATATTTATATAACAGCCAAAACCTAACGCATTTACGCACTTTTAACGTTATATATAAACTCCTTCTTACAACTAAAGAATTCACATAGTTGTCAGTGATGGTTCTAGTCTGCCTTGCCCTGATGTATTTTCATTCTCTAGAATGTATATGCGTGTCTGTCTTTTCCATGCGGAATGTTCTAGGGAAACCATCAGCACACTGAGGGAGGGCAGTCATCTCCTTGTTAGGTGTGAGTGGGATGCGATCCGTCCCCTAGACAGCGTGCGTTGCAGTAAGGGCATTGTATTTATGTGAGGTTGAGCCACCCATATCTGTGCTATTGTCTATTACTGGAAGAATACTGACTGTCTGAGAGTCATATTTCTATCACGTCTCTATCCTGCTAGCTTCATCATCCGTGTCATATTTCTATCACGTCTCTATCCTGCTAGCTTCATCATCAGCAGACTTCTCAAACTAGGCACATTCTCTGTTTTCTGGGATCTGGTGTTTAGCTTGGGAAGAAGGTAAAATTTGGCTTGCCTAAGAAAACAGGCCCCCTCCCCAACACACTTGTGTGTGAAAGCCTCTTGGGCCATTATCTTTTTCTTCTCAGCCAGTAGCCTCTGTCCATGCTCCTTGACATACTTCTTGATGGCTGGCATTGGACCAGCAAAGTCGCCCTGACCCAAAATCACGCATGGAGAGAGGCTGCTGTTGACACAGCTTCAGCCAGCAACCCTGGTGCAGTGGCATGTGCTTGTCATCCCAGCTGCTCAGAAGACGGAGGTGGGAGAATCACTTGAGCTCGGAGTTCAAATCTAGCGTGGGAAGCATAGTGAGACCCTGTCTCTAACAACAGCAAATTCCAGCCAGCTTGCTTGGGAACTCATGAGAACCTGGAGGAAAAAGTGCTGGCCGTGTGGGTCAGGCACTGAGACTGACGGTGGGGACTGCTTGTTAAGTAAGAAGAGATACTGTGTCTGCTTCTTGGAACTTCCTAGAGGCCAGCCATTAATCAATGAAGTGACTGCACTCCGAAGTATCAAATTTGCAGGAGGGTGATTGCATGGTACAACTGGAATAAGGAAATTCCACTTAGAGATTTCTTAGGAAAAAATAATTGTGTCGAGATCTAAAACACGAGCAGAAGATAAGTGACCAGACTGTCCACTTTGTTCTGCCAAAAAAAAAAAAGTAAATTCCTTGTTATCCAGGATGAAAAGGATCTGAGTAACTAGCATGATACAGTTTCTCCGAAGCCCGGGTCTCTTAGCAGCGTTCAATATTAATGTTGCTCCTGAAAAACAAGCCTCGGGGCCGGGCCTTTGTTGATCTGTCGGCAGTGTGGATGGTTTTCGGAGTCACTGCAGACCCCTCTTCGGGGACGACGGCTGGCGGTCCTCAGCTTCATCGTCCACACTTCCTGCCTAGGGCAGTGGCCTCTGTCTGTGGGACACCCGTGTCTGGCTGGTGGGCGGGGAAGGGGCTTCACCAGTTCCTGGTGTAAGTCTGTTTCCCACTTTCCCTTCTTGATCTGCGGGCTTCTTTCTCTGCACTGAGAAGTTGGTGGCATTCCCTTTAGGGAGGAGTGTCAAGGGATTGTGAGTGCCCACTGTGTGAGAGAGAGACTGGTCTTAAGAGGATGTGTGTGTCATTCTTACAAAAACAAAAAGAAGACATGGAAAGTCTTTGTATTGATTTTTGCCGTTTGGAGCAAAAATCTAGTTTGCCGGGACCGTGCCATTGCGTGAAAGGGAGCCGGGAACGCGTCACTCCTCACACCCTCGGGGTGCAGCTGGGCCTCCTTCGCCTCCACAAGGTCCGCTGTGTCCACAGTGTGATCCGGTGTGCGGCTTTCTGCACTTCGTGGTTTTTTATTTTAGTGTTCCTTTGTGCTTTGTGACCTAGGTGCTGGCAACATGTGCCTTAATTCGTGAATTGATTATGAAGACAAGTTCTAAGAGCAATCCTCAAGACTCGGTTTTTGTCTGGCATTCTCTAATCGTCAAAGCAACTTATAAAAAAAATCCACTTCATCTTTCGAGTTCTCCTTGCTCAGGCACACAGTTCTCACTACACACCCTGGTCATCACCCCACAAGATGCATGTGGTCTCCTTGGCTCGCAGTTCACATGCAGATACAAAAGCAGTCACGGTGTTTGTGACTGCGCGGATCCCCGACCCACAGACCACTGTGTGGTACCGCTCCGTGGCCCGTCGGGAACCAGGGCGTGCAGCAGGAGGCCAGCGGCTGGAGAGTGAGCGTTACTGACTGGCATGAAAGCGTTTCAGTCTGTGACGGACCACATAAACCACGAAGGTCCCCTAAGATTATAACAGAACTGGGAAATTCCTGTTGCCTAGTGCATGTTCCTCACGCGTCCATGGTGCTGTTGCTGCTGTGAACAGACCTACCGTACGGCGATCGTAGGAACGTCTAGGACATGCAGTCATGCACAGTGCGTAGTACTTGATCATGACAGTCTATGTATTTACTATCCTTTTTATTGTTGTTTTAGAGAGTAGTCCTTCTTTAAAAAAAAAAAAAAAAAAGAAAAGAAAAAGGCCCATTGTAAAACAGCTTCCGGCAGGGCCTACAGGAGGTACCCAGAAGACGCAGTTCCCGTGTGCTGTCTTCTCTAAAGCCTTCCAGTGGGGCAGAGGTGCTGGTGATCCTGACCCCGTGTAGGCCTAGGCTAATGTGAGCCTGTCTCAGTTTTTCACAGCAATATTTAAAAAGTAAAAAAAGAAACCATAATTTAAAAATAGAAAAAAGTTGATAGGAGAAGAATAGAAAGGTAATATTTTTGTACCGTTGTACAGTGGGTGTGTTTTAAGTCAAATGTGACAAGAGTCAAAAAGCTGAAAAAAGTAAAAGTTCATAAAGTAAAACAGTGACAGTAATCTAAGGCTAATCTATTATGGAAGGAAGAATTTTTTTAAAATGTCGTGTAGCGTCAGCATGCAGTGTTTCTGAAGTTGACAGTCCTGTACGGCGATCCCCCGGGCCCCGATACTCACCACTCACTTGTTGACCCATCCAGACAACTTCCAGGCTTGCAAGCTCCATGCGTGGGGCGTGCCTACGTGGCATACCTTAATCCACCTTGTCTAGTGTATGTTTTACTGTACCTCGTCTGTGTTTGGAGACACAAACGCTGCTGTGTTCCAGCGACCTGCAGTGTTCAGGACAATAGCATGTTTTACAGGTTTGTGGCCTAGGTGTGTAGGAGGTGTGCCCTCTAGGTGTGTGCAAGTGCACTCTAGCATGATCGCATAAGTGTGAAATCCCCGAATCACGTTTCTCTTTCACATTAGTGATAGAGATAAGGTCTTGGTGTGTTGCCCAGGCTGATCTCAAACTCCTGGGCTCAAATATTCCTCCTTCTTGGCTCTGGAAGCGTGGAGTTTACAGGTGTGAGCCACATGCCCAGACCCCGGTTTCTCAGAATGAGCGTATCCCTGTCGTTAAGTGATGCATGTTTCTGTATGTTCCTGTCATGCCTGGCCTTTACTGGATACTTGCATAGTCATCTGTCAGATGTGACTTTCGGGCCTATGAAATCCATCAAAATTCAGGAACCTTCCACACGTGGTTCGTTTAATGCTTAGCAGACGTAGCTCCACAGTCATATTTAAAACTGATGATGATGGTGTCCCATATTTGGAGGATTCATTTGTAAATGACCATAGTGAGTTTATCCTGGCCATTCCCCAGAGAACAGCTGGCTCATCTAGGAAGTGTGAAATGACCAGCTCTCTGAGCTTGCTGGGCTTCCTTAAAAGTATCCTGTACAAGGACATAGACTTACACATTTGTGTCGTATTGTTTCCATCAGGGGTCTCCAACCTGCAGACCACTGTCTGGTACCGGTCCATGGCCCCTTAGGTACCAGGCTGCACAGCAGGAGGTGAGCCGCTGGGGAGCAAGCATTTCCAGCCAAGCACCACTGCCCGTCAGGTCAGCTTCCGTGCCAGCTGAACTGTGTGTGTGAGGGAGCTAGGTTGCGCGCTCCTTTTGAGAATCTAATGCCTGATGATCTCAGGTGGAAGTGGGACAGTTTCATCCTGAAACCCTCCTCCCAAACCCTCATCCATGGCATCATTGTCTTCCATGAAACTGGTCCTTGCCAAAACAAGTTGGGGGCCACTGGTTTAGATCTTGGAGTAGTGTGAAGTGATTTTTGGTCTTCTCAGAGACTCCTAGCAGCACACCAACATGAAAAGATGAGCCAGTCATGGCAGCTCTTGGCATTGGTTTTAAGATGAAATACATCAATAATAAAAATAACTATAAAACATTCATGAAAGTTTTTGGAGTTTCTTTTAAGAATTTCTTTGAAGCTGACTTAACATTATTGCATTTATTACATTTGGCTCTGCAGTTCAGCTGGGCCTTACAGTTTTTCATCTTTGGTTCACATGTACATTTTAAGATGAGGTTTGAGTCTGTTTGTATAAATCAAATGCGGTCCTCAGACTCATGTGCGTTCCACGTGGCAGTGCTGGGATGAAGAAGTTTCTTTTTACCTCACATATTATTTGCGTGTTGGACTTGAGTCTAGAATTGGTACACATCTATGTGTACAGAGAAGAAACATGAAACGTCGGGGGTCTCACTGCAGCCTCCTCTTTGATTCCATTCTCTGAGGTTTTAATTTCGGCCCAGGAAACAGCACGTCAGTATCCCTACTCCCCGCTGCTAGCTTCAAACTGTACAAAGCTAGGATTCCAAATATATTTATCATTTCTTTCTTGGTTGTATATTTGCAAAAGCTGACTTATCCTAGGATTTCTCTCAAATGGGCCTTAGCAGCTGCTAATACAGATTAGAAGATCGAAAGGGAAACTTTAATTTTATCTAAAAGGTAAAGTAATTAGAACCGCGATTCACGTTAGGATGCCATGTAATAGAAGAACAGGAGCCACACGCTAAGTGTGGTGCATTGACTACATCAGGAGAAGGTGCAGTCAGAAGCCCAGCAAAGCTCTAAAGAGGAAAAAAAAAAAAAAAAAAAAAGAACAGGAAGACTTTCTGGAATATAAACTTGGACAGATTTTGTTGTATTTTGTCTGGGCTTGAAGAGAAGTCTTTAACGTTTTCATTGTTACTGCCCTGGTACTGTCTATGTGTTAGAATCCAGAACAACTTTAAATTTGTGGAGTCTTACCAGGGGGACTGCTGGCTTTGCTAAACACATGCGAAACAGACACTTCGAAGTGACCCCTTGTTTTTTTTTCGAGACGGAGTTTCGCTCTTGTTACCCAGGCTGGAGTGCAATGGCGCGCTCTCGGCTCACCGCAACCTCTGCCTCCTGGGTTCAGGCAATTCTCCTGCCTCAGCCTCCTGAGTAGCTGGGATTACAGGCACGCACCACCATGCCCAGCTACTTTTTTGTATTTTTAGTAGAGATGGGGTTTCACCTTGTTGGCCAGGATGGTCTCGATCTCTTGACCTTGTGATCCACCCGCCTTGGCCTCCCAAAGTGATGGGATTACAGGCTTGGACCACCGCGCCCGGCGAAGTGACCCCTTGTTTAACTCGCCCGCTCTCCTTTCAGTGAGTGCGTGGCACTCTTCCCGATGCTGGGTTGCAGTCGTGAATGGAGACAGAGCTCCTGCCCTCATGGGCTTAGACTCCAGCTTATGACTTGCTGTTTATGATCAATAATGAACATTGTGAGGTTATTCACAGGGAGAGATGAATAATGGATGGATCTTCAAAATGTGATTCTGGTTAACTACAGACAGTTTGACGTTCCGGGTTTAAAAAGCCTTCCTCCCTCTTCCCCTCCTTTTTTTCCCTTCCTCTTAAAGCCTACTATAGCAATCAGAGTGAGTGAGTCGTTGGTAAAGCTCTTTGTGAAATAAGAGCAAATATTTTCACATTTCCAAAAAAATAAATACCAATGTGGGAGTTATGTGGTTCTGATGCCAGACAGGTTATGAGACTCTCAGAGGTGTATGGAAATTTGGGGAGGGACACAGTAAATTATATAAAAGTACATGCGGGCCTGAGCAACACAGGGAGACCCTGTCAGCCTAAAATAATAATAATAATAATAATAATAATAATAATAATTAGCTGGGAGTGGTGGCACACATCTGTGGGTCCCAGCTACTTGGGAAGCTAAGGCAGAATCACTAAGGAGAATCCCTTGGGCAAGTGAAGTGCAGGCTTCAGTGAGCTGTGACTGTGCCATTGCACTCAAGCCTGGGCGAAGGAACGAGACCCCATCTCACACACACACGAAAAGCAATTATTGAAGTGGAGATGTAATATGGGAAATGCTGCCATCTAAGTAATGACCGGAATATCCTGTGATAGAGATGAAGTCCTAGCAGGACTTCCCTCTCAGGTTATTAGTGGTGATGAGCCTGCCTTGTTTTATTACCATATTACTATTCTGCTCTCTGAGGTATGAAGTGATATTAATCTGTTTTCAGTGAGAAATAACACTTTATAGCATTGCTATCATTTAAACATATAAAAATATGTTGTAATGCAGAAAAATACCCTAGGGGAGAGAGGTGAAAACTTAGGAGTTTAATTTGAAATGCAGTTGGGAAATTATTTGGACAGCAGAGAAAGCTTCAGGGCAAAATTTCAGTAATAAAGTATATTATTTTCTAAATTATTCATGAGGGAGTTGAGTTTGTTTTTCATGTACCTGGACTTAATTATGGTTACAAAAAAATGCTTAGCTAATTGTAGTCATTCGTCTGTACTGATCCGAAAACGAAAATAAGGAGTTACCGAAGATTTTTATTGAAGTAAAACAATTTATTTTTTGACTGTGAGTGGTTAGATATGATAACCATATATTCAGTTATTTCTAACTTGCCTGTTTTATGAAGGATGCGATTTTGTGACTGTGTGTGTGCGTGTCGCTCTGTTTTGGGGGTCATGGTCTAGTTACTGCAACGTAGACTCTTATCCAGGTTTTGTGTCCTGGTGATTCTCCCAAGAGCTAGTCAGTTAAAGAGATTTTCTTTTCCATTTCAGATTTTAGCTTGGAGATTTACTCTTAGTAGTAAAATAGTATCTAAAAATAAAACTGGGAAGAATTAGAACATGTCAAATATACTAACACATTTTAATAATTCGCCCTAAGAATCTGTTCGTCAGCTGATAGCCTCTCTGTTCAAATGTCTACTTTTCTAAAAACTTGGTTTCTTAATATCCCAGCGAGAACAGGCACCTACAGAGATGCTTAGTCGCTCCCAGCTACAGCTGCAGCGCGATCTCTATAAACTGTGTTTCTTGCTTCATTTCATGTTGTTTTCTTTAAGCTGTGCTTTCTGCTGGTCAGGTAGTAAGAGATGCCTGTTTTGGAAAATTAGGTAAGTAATCCAGTGCCACAAGTAAACTTATCATAATTACAGGCTTTATTTTGCTCATTTGAAATATGTAGTCTTGGCTGGGCACGGTGGCTCAAGCCTGTACTCCCAGCATGGTGGGAGGCCGAGGCAGGTGGATCTCTTGAAGTCAGGAGTTCAAGATCAGCCTGGTCAACATGGTGAAACCCTGTTTCTTTTTTTCCTTTTTTTTTTCTCATTTGCCTGTTAATTTATGGGGAAGAAGACCTTATTTCTAAAATAAGTAAATAAAATATGTAGTTTTGCCACTTATTATTCAGCAAATAAATTCCTTAGAACTCATAAACTGTACAAGGCATTGAATTCCACTATTCTTGTCACTGAGAATGCTCTTGTCCTAGCAGACCTGTGTGTGCTAAATTGAGGTCTGATCTCCATCAGCCACAAAAATGTGCCCAAACGTAAAGAGTTCTTGTAGTTGTTATTATACCCCTTCCGTGATGACCCTGAGAAATGAGAGATTGTCAAGGTCCATCTTTTGACCTCATTCCGTAGATTTGTTCTTGAAATAAGCCACCAGTTAAGAATTTTGGGATTCCCTCTGCACTGGCAGCGGTTGAAAGGTTTAATGTGGCTGAAACCTTGAGCACAGCTCCCTCCTGCCTCTGCCCTGGGCTGTGTCGCCGGTACCAGCCGTGCTGTGGCACCAGAGAATAAGCCTTCACTTGATGTCATAGCAGTCACAGAACTGCCGGAGTGTGGGGCTGGCTCTTGGGATTTAGCTGCTGCTTGTATGAAGCAGTTTCAAAATCTTAAGCCTGGAGAAGCCCCACTGAGCTGGGTAAAGACTTTGTGCCCTCCGGGTCTCTCTCCGTGTTTTATCAGTTTCCAGCTGCAGGACAGATGTCTCCCCTGGGCTGCAGTCTTAGGCACGAAGATGTGTTGCTGGCAGATTTGACTCTAGAAGCCCCAAAGGGCAGGCAAGGAGATGGTTTTGAATTTCGTTTCTTGTCTCTTCTGTTAATATTGGTTTCAGCATTCAATATCCAGTCATGGCGGACAGCTTTGCAGTGTTTGGCAGCCTAAAAAATTTTTGCAAGCAGTACATTAAAAATCGGAAAAACATGCATACACGTGTGTGCGCACAAAGGCACATATGCATCCCTCCACAGAGCCTTCCACTCTTGTGTGTTCTGTAATTCCCTTTATTTTTATTTATTTACTTAGAGACAGGGTCTCACTCTGTTTCCCAGAATGGAGTGCAGTGGTGCAGTCAGAGCTCAGTGCAGCCTCCACTTGCTGGCTCAGACCACCCTCCTTCCCCAGCCTCCTAGGTAGCTGGGACTAGAGGTGCACACCACCATGCCCAGCTAATTTTCTAATTTTTTGTCGAGATGAAGTCTTGCTGTGTTGCCCAGGCCAGTCATTAACTCCTGGCCTCAGGTGCACCTCCCAGTTCTGTCTCTCAAACGGCTTAGAATGCGGTTGTGAGCCATGGCCCCTGGCCTGTAATGTTATCCTAGACTTACATGAGAAGTGATGCTGTTTCAAAGTGGTGGTGTGGTGCCCTGAATTCAGGGGATTCCCTGTGGTGCTGTGTTTATACACAGCAGAGCACTAACAGAATTACAGACTGCCTTGATGCCCGTTCTATCCTTTGTTTCACGTGTGTGTGAGTAATGGATGCTTTGACGTATCTCGGCCTGAGAGGCACTATTAGCATGCGTGTAGACCGACTTTCCCTGGACGGGGGTTCACTGAGCTGGTTCTGTGCACATGCTGTGGCTGGCGATGTGAGGCAGAGGACACAGAGGCCCTGCGCTGGTGGCGCTCACACTGTCAAATCGAGGCAAAGAGGACGCACAGTTAGGAGCCAAAGTTGCGCTGCCGTGTATGGAGAGGAAGAGTCAGGCCAAGACGAGCGGGCTCCAGGGGAGGCGGCGAGAGCCGGGGGAGCCTTCCGTCCCTCCAGCCAGCAGGACCCAGCCGAGTCCAGGTGCCCGAGCCAGACGCCTTCTGTGCTTGCGATCTTTATGTTGTGGGGGATTGATGGTGCCATGGGTGGAGATCAGTGTGCCAGAGTCCGCAGGGTAGGACAGGCCTGGATGCGTGGAGTAGGGTCTTAGGCCAAGTCCGCTTTCTCTGATGGGGGAGCATTTCAGCAAAGGGCCTTCGGGGCACATGAAGGTTTCCGAGTCAATTATCAGGGCAATGGGAAGCCATGGATTTGGGGGTCTGCCGGAGGAGAGTGAGAAGGTCGTCTGGCTGCCCTGTAGAGGATGGAGCCGGGTAGGAGGCCCCTGCAGTCTAGGAAGGAGGTGCAGATAGCTTGGCCAGCAGTCAGGAGGGCAAGGTGACCGGATTTGAGAGATGCTCTCTGGGGAAGTAGATTGCAGGGGCTCACGGGGGCTCCTGGGGAGGGGGCTGTCTAGGTAGCTGTCCTCAGGATTTATCACAGCTACCACAGAGAAGGGGAAGAGGTCTGGGCAGTCACTAGGCAAATTTGGGTAACGGTGAGTGGGGTACCATTTGGCATCCCAATTGCAGTTTGTGCAGGTGATCAGACTGGGGGCTCAGGAGAGGCCTGGGCAGGAGAAGTGGACCTGGAAGTTCTCTGCCAGGCGGAGTGACTCAGGGTCTCAGGGAGAGCAGGCTGGTGGGACAGAGCCAGGGTGAGGGGTGAGGGGGAGGTGAGGGGCGGGCCCACACAGGGCTGGGTGGACCAGGACAGAGGCTCAGGGGCGGCTTTCATTCAAGAGGGCTTAGAAAGCAAAAGAATGTTCTTAGAAAGAACTGTGACAGCTGGGCCCTTTGATGTGGTGGTTGGAAGGACTGAGTGGAAAGAGGAAGGTGGCCAGTACAGAAGCAGCTGGAGATGACAGACAGTGTGGCAGGGCAGGAGGCTCAGGAAGGCAGGGACCATGCCTGGGGGCCATGGGCCTTCGGGGGCAGGGAGCCCACATGCCCAGGTGTGGGCCCAGGGTGGGCGGGGACTGTGCCTACCGGGTGAGGGCTCCTCAGTGAGCAGGTGCTGCCCGCAGGGGTGACGTGTCCCCGGTGGGCGGGGACTGCACTCTGGGGGAGGGGGCCCTGGGCACAGCGTCCCCGTGCTCCCCCTCGGCCCTGGGACCTTAGATGTTCATTACACATTTAGTCTTGTTCACAGACAGGGAGTTTCTAGTCAGGCACAGCTGTGGGGAGGCCCCAGGCCCCTCCTCCTCTGCCACCTCCACCCTCCCTTCTGGACGCCTTGTGCACCCGTCTGCATTTCATGTGGTGCGGGACGGGGTTCCGTGGTCTGCCAGCCACCACCTGCAGAGCTGTTCCCGCGACGCGCACGCCTCCCAGCAGTGGGTCATCAGCCCACGTCACGGATGGGGTCCGGCTCAGGGCTGATGAACTGTGGCACAGCCCAGCCAGCTGTGCTCGGTGCGTCTCACCTGCGGAGGGCGCCGGTGAGTGGGTGCTGGGCTGCAGGCCTTGGGCGGCCGGGGCCATGTGCAGAAGGGCCTGCTGGTTCCTGTGCCGGGCACCTTCCTGTGTCTTGTGCGCACCCGGACGCTCCCTCCAGGCCCCTAGACTTTCATGCGGTGCCTGTTACTATTACTTAATCTGCCAGTAAAGACCACTGTGAAGTCAGAGACCAGAATGTGAAGCTCAGATACTTTCAGGTTCTGCCTTTGCAGGCATTGTGCCTTTTTGCTGAAGAAGCAAAGATAGGCCAAGCCCCCATCCCCCATCTAGCCTCGCCGAGGCTTCCCTGGTGGCTCAGGGTATGCGCAGGTGTGGGGAGGGAGAACCTGGTTAGTTTTAATTGGCATTTTTGGCTCCTGATTTCCTCGTTGGCCTCCTTGGATGTGTGTTTAATTCAACTAAGAGTTCATTATCGGAGTTCTTTTGATTATAACATAAAGTGTGCTCGCGGTAAGGAGTTCGCATCACAGAGACTGTGAAGAAGCGTGGTCCACCACCTCCCCCACCTCACGCCCCAGAATTGATCGCAAATACTTTTCAGTATATATTGTTCTGGAAATGTTAAATGTATAAACAGACCTACTCATGTATACTCTTCAGAAATTTTCCTTTTAAAATTTAGTTTATAATTTGGGTTTCTTTCCTGACGTACACATGCTAACCCTGTTCCACGCTGTTTTGGTGAAAATCATTCCATGTTTATTATCACATTCCCTCCCGTCCTGTCTCCTTTTTCTCCCATAAAGCACATGCTGCAGCATCCCACAGAATATGTAACAGGCAGTGGCGCTGCTGGGTCAGGGAGTGTGCATTTAAAATTCGGGTAGGTGTTGTCAAATTGGCCTCCCTAAAAGTACCCCCCCCCCGCCCCGTTTCTTTTTGTTTTTGTTTTTGTTTTTGTTTTTGGAATAGAGTCTCCCTCTGTTGTCCAGGCTGGAGTGCAGTGGCATGATCTCAGCTCACTACAACCTCTGCCTCCCGGATTCAAGTGATTCTCGTGCCTCAGCCCCCCTGAGTAGCTGGAACTACAGGTGCGCACCACCATGCACAGTTAAGTTTTGTATCTTTAGTACAGATGGGGTTTTGCCATGTTGGCCAGGCTGGTCTCAAACTCCCAACCTCGAGTGATCTGCCCACCTTGGCCTCCTGAAGTGCTGGGATTATAGGCATGAGCCACTGCGCCCAGCCAAAAATGCCTTTTAAAAGGTGCATATGGTTTTCAGTTCTAGCTTCACAGAGTGTTAGAATCTCTTAAAGAACCTTTCAGGGCGCCGAGAGCCTTTGCTCTTAGGATTCATGCCTGCAGCCTCGTGGCCCAGGATGGGGCCGGTGTGCCGTGTGGCTGCCGTGGGCCCTCACTGCCTCATGGCACACTCCACACTCATCGCTCTAGCCTCGCTTGTTTTTTCTTCAGTTGTACAAGAGGAAGACTGAGACTGCCAGTCGGAGGGCTTGGTATTTGCTTCTGTCCTGAATATAGAGCCTTGGAAGGTTTTATGGAGAGAAATAAAGGGAATGTCTGTCTTTTGTCTGTATGATTGTATGTAACATGGTGTTTAATGAGTATAACCCATGTGCTTGGTGCTTCACATGAATGGATTCTCATAACACTCTGTGAGGCAGCTGCTGTTTTACTCTCTCTCTCTCTCTCTCTCTCTCTCTCTCTCTGTGTGTGTGTGTGTGTGTGTGTGTATGAGATAGGGTCTTACTCTGTTACTGAGGCTGGTGCACAGTGTTTCAATCATAGCCCACTGCAGTCTCGATCTCCTGGCCTCAAGCAATCCTCCCACCTCAGCTTCCTAAGTACCTGGGACTACAGGCATGTACCACGAAGCCCAGCTAACTTTTTATCCTTTAAATGTTTTGTAGAAATGGGGTCTTGCTCAGTTGCCCAGGCTGGTCTTGAACTCCTGACTTCTAGCAGTCCTCCTTCTTTGGCCTCCTCAAGTGATGGCGTTACAGGTGTGAGCTACAGTGACCAGTCTGATGTTCCTGTTTTGCAGTTTAATATGGTGTGAGGCTCAAGACCATTCGTGGTAGAGCTGAGAGCCTCCTCTTCCACCACACTAACGTGGATGTGCCTCAGGGCATGAAATACTTCGTTCCTGTTTGTTTAAAACATGTTTTTTTTCCTTGTATTTTCATCTGTATTTTATTATTTTACTTTGTTTTATTTTTGTTTTTTGAGACAGAGTCTGACTTTGTTGCCCAGGCTAGAGTGCAGTGGTATGATCTCAGCTCACAGCAACCTTTGCCTCCCAGGTTCAAGCAGTTTTCCTGCCTCAACATCCCTAGTAGCTGGGACAGCAGGTGCATGCCACACCACACCTGGCTGATTTTTGTATTTAACCCCTACCTATAGAGACAGGGTTTCACCATGTTGGGCAGGCTGATCTCGAACTCCGGACCTCAGGTGATCCGCCTGCCTCGGCCTCCCGGAGTGCTGGGCCGCTGTGCCTGGCTCTCATTTGGTATCATGTTTATATACCTTCGTGCCTAATCTTATCTTCTTTCGTCGATGAGAATGAATTTGAGAGCAGAGGAAATTGTAGATATTATGCTAATGGCATCAGGATCCTCGGCCTCGTTAGAAATCATCTTTGAAATAACTTCATAGAGCCATATTTCATATTTCTCTTCTAAGAATTGTGAAAGAACTCAACTTTATTTCCCTGGAGGGAGAACTATAAATCATACATATATAGTAACAAAGACAAAGAATGTTTGTGGAGGATTGAACTCAATTTAGAACTAATTTACACATCAGAGCAAGCCTGCTGAAAGCATAAGATTTTTACGTGGTTTTGATGGGACTATATTGAGGATAAATAGTTGAGCGGTTTCGTGGTATTTTTATTTCAAAACACCCGGAGATGGAAAGCAGTAGTTTCCTTGTTTGGGTGTGGTTCACGGACTGTCCGGCAGAGGGCACTGCCAGTTTGTGAGTGAGCATCCTTGCTGGCGGAGGAGCGAGCCTGCGCCTGCACATCCCAGAGGAAATGGGTCTGAGTGTGATGTGGAAATAGTTACATTTTATTTTAGAATGTTGTCACGAAAGTTATTATAGGTGTCATAATAGCATTGGTAGGTGTCGCAGAAGATACTGCTGTTTCCTGCTACCTAGATGTACTGAACATTTTACAGTTAGCTACTTAGCACGGTTTAGCTAATTGGGGACTGCTGCTAATATGTGGCTGGATCCCGGCTTTGCCTCTCCTCCTGGAATTCGATTTGCGTTGTGTAAAGGAAATCTCACTACTTAAGAATTTAGGGAGAAATTTAAAACTTTTGATATATAACCAAAAGGAAAGCAAGGCAGTTTCCTGTTAGTGGCTTTATGACTTAGTGTGAATTTTTTTTTTTTTTTTTTTTTGAGACAGAGCCTTGCTGGAGTGCAGTAGCGCGATCTCAGCTCACTACGGCCTCTGACTCCCTGCGTCAAGCAATTCTCCTGCCTCAGCCTCCCAAGTAGCTGGCAGGACTACAGGTTCACGCCACCATGCCCTGCTAATTTTTGTGTTTTTAGTATAGGTGGGGCTTCACCATGTTGGCCAGGATGGTCTCGATCTCTTGACCTTGTGATCCTCCCACTTCGGCCTCCCAAAGTGCTGGGATTACAGGCGTGAGCCACGGTGCCTGGCCCGTGAATTTTTAATTTTTATGAAATCTCAAGTATTTCCTTCCCTGCTCTCAATCCTGGGAAATAATTGCATTTGAAATGGAGAATCGCACAGCCTCCTTCAGTCCACTCTCCGTGTTTCCTCCTCCCCACAACGTTCAAACTATCTTTTGCTTATTCTTTGGCCTGTCAGATTAGCACAGCCATGATATTCTGCAGACTGAATCATCCGTTTTCTCCACTACGAGCATGGCGGGTGCAGTTGATCGGTGTGCCTTGTTCATATGCACGCTTGCAGATACAGAGATGTTTTTTGCCTCAGCTTTTCATATGTAAAAGTTTCAGGTGCTCTGTAGACATGTTTGTATACCTGGCTTTTGAGTGTGTGACACCTGCACATTGGTGGTTTGACACCCATGGAATCTTTAGGGGAGACCACTTGGCTTTTCTCTTGGATGCCCTTCCGTTTTAGTTTTTCTGGCTCCTTGTCCGGCGGTTTTCCTGTCTGCCTGATGCAGGCGGATTCCGCGTTTGCGCTGACCTTCTTTAGGGCTGCTGAACCGGCAGTGCCCACTGGGGGGCAGCGTGATTGCACACCAGCCTGCAAGGGTCTCCTTGGCTGGCTTTTCAGCTGGCAGGTGTGGGGGGCATTTTTGAGAACAAAGCACATTATTACTGAATGCTGAAGCCCCCAGTGACAGAGCATTGTAGTGAATTAAAATGCACGATCGGGGAAATTCTCAGCGCCCCGGCGACTGGTCTCCCAGGCAGGGCCTGATACACAGGATCACTTGTAATTAAAACTAACACTTGTGGATGGGGGCGAGCTCTCACGTTAATGGACGTTTCTCATTGTAGAACTTTCAAAATATGTGGGAGGCCTTCGAGGGAGCCTTTTTCTTTTATCCCTTGAATAGTTATGAGGCATGGAGGTAAGAGGAGTTAGTTGGGAAAAAGCTTACATTCTGGGTTTGTCGTTGTTTTTGAAAAGAATGGAAAATACTTGCAAATAAAGGCATATGGATTATTTTAGCCATCTTGCACAAAACTGGGCTCACAGCACCTGATAGAGTCCTGGTTAACAGGTTTATTTTACTTATTGATTTCTGGACACTAAACTGGACCGTTTATTTAAATCCTTGCAATAGGGCATAATTATACTTTCAGATTTGTTTTCATGTCAGTGGTGCAACATGTCTTGGGCAGTCATCTTGATTTTAAGTTCCTGCCTTATTCTCAACATTCTTGCTCCCGAGCAGAGCTGTGAATGGGTACGACTCAGCAGGCATTTGCCTAATAGTTTTTATGCTAGGAGCAACTGCACGATTCCTTAGCCCCCCTTGGTCTTTCTGCTTCGTGTTTACTTTTGATGAGCCAGGCTTGGCTGTCCTGGGCAGCCGTGCACCCTCCTGCTGCCTGTCATGGCATCAGGCCTTTCCTGTGGTCCCCCTTGCCCTGCCCCACCTTTTCTCCAGGCACGAATTCTCCCTTAGAGCTCACGCAGGCAAATGAACGTGGAGACAGAGCCCATTATGAAGGAAATCAATTTATTCTGCTGATTGGGTGACAACATCAGGCTTGATGGGAGCTAGCACATCATCGTCAGCGTCATGGCTACTTTGACTCTTCGTGAGGTGACTTAGGTACAGTTTGGTCGCTGTTTTCCATGCCTTGTGTGGTGACCATCTGGATTCCTGTGTCCCGTGCTTCCAAAGCCTCTCACCTGTGGCCTTGTGGTGCTGTGGAGAGACTGGACAGGGCCCAGCAGCGAATCAGTGCCGGGCAGCCATGTAGCCTCGGAAGGGTGTCAGCCCCGAGCCCAGATGTTGGAGGTGGCAGTGTGGCTTTGGATGACACAGGGAAAGGAGAGATTTGGGAAGAAGAGGGTGGACACACGGTGAGTGTCCCTGGCCTGGTTTGTCTGCAGGTGTGCCGGGGGCACCGGCCCGGGTTTGGCTGAAACTGCTGAGGACTTCGGGTACGTGCAGAGGCGCAGGACTATCCTCAGGCAGGGATGGAAAACCGTTGAAGAGTTTTGGCTGCTGCTGCTGCTGCTTCTTTTTTTTTTTAATAGAAGAAAATTACTTGAGAAAAATTATCCCTGTCATAAAACAACAAAACAGAAAACCAATTCTGTGGAGGGAATGAGGCGTCCGGGCTCTGTTCTCACTGAGCTGGGGTTGAAGGCCCAGTCTGCCCACACGCTCGGCTTTGCAACCTTGAGTAGTTCCGGAACGTTCCCAGACTTTGTTAATCTGGTTAATATCAGCTCGCACAGCACATGTGAAGAGAACATTCTGCTGTATTTGTAGAAGTCCAGCTCAGTTCTGGGACACACCGCTAGGAGCTCACTTGTTCTTTTCTCTTCCCTCATCGTCCTTTACGATTCCATGAATAGCAAAGAAGAAAAATGGCAACAAATTTCTTATAATTTTCTACATACCAGTTGACTAAAAGGAATGAGCCATTTTGCAGACTTGGTTGGTGTTTTCAGAGTAATAGGCGTATGAATTTGAGTTGTGCTGGGTGCTGTTCTGAGTGCTTCACTATCTCCCTTAGTTCTGTAACAACCCTGTCACACTGGGACCCCTCACCACTGCCATCATGTTCTTAACCCTGAGATCCCTCTCCTGTGGGGAAAAGGAGCTGAGGTCCAAACACACTGTCTGGCCCTCGGGCCCCAGCCCTCAGCCTTGTGCCCGGCACCTCTCCGTCGGACAGGTAGCCATGAGTTGGCCTTGGTGAAACACTTACTGTCTAATACTTTCTGGCTTCCCCTATTTGAAATACTAAGCCTTTAGCATCTTCCTGCACATAGAATGAGAGGGCTGGCAATGTGGTGGGCCGGAGCACTCCCGGGGAGAACCCTGGAATTTGTACATGGAGCTGGAGCACGTTGCTACGTTTCTGTGGTTCTCCTCCCTTAAACGTTTCTGAAATACATACTTTTCTCTACCTCACATGAGAAGTGAGTCTCCTTTTTTGAGCAGTGTTTTCAGTGGAGCCCCCGTCATGCCATCTGGGTGTGTTCTGGAACGCCGTGGCTCTTTGGGGACCCCGCGGAGGTGACCATTCTTCAGGTGGACGTTGGGCGTTAAGCACCACTGTGCCCTGGACTCGCACATGCTTCCTGTGGTGATGCTGTCATGCTGTCCCCCGCCTCATTCATGTTCGGGAGGCCACGTCTTTGCTTGTTGATGCCTTTTGTTCCCGGCACTGCAGTCTTAACTAGAAATCACCCAACGCATCGAAAGAACTCGCGGTTCTGGAAATGGTGCTTTGCAGCTTTCGTTCCGTCCGCAGTACGTGTGACAGTACCAACTTTAGGGTCTCAGCAAAAAGCCAAAGCTGGCTCCATGTTTCATTGGAAGGCACTTTTGTTTCCAGGCATTTCTTTGTGCACGGAAGAGCACTTTTTGCCCCAGCTTTGTTTCTTTCCTTCTTATCTAACAGAACAATTCTTTTTTTTTTTGTGAGACGGAGTTTCGTTCTTGTTGCCCAGGCTGGAGTGCAATGGCGCGATCTCGGCTCAGCGCAACCTCCGCCTCCTGGGTTCAGGCAATTCTCCTGCCTCAGCCTCCTGAGTACCTGGGATTACAGGCACGCACCACCATGCCCAGCTAATTTTTTGTATTTTTAGTAGAGACGGGGTTTCACCATGTTGACCAGGATCGTCTCGATCTCTTGACCTCGTGATCCACCCGCCTCGGCCTCCCAAAGTGCTGTGATTACAGGCTTGAGCCACCGCGCCCGGCCCGAACAGAACAATTCTTAAGTAGCTTGTTCCTATCCTGCTTTCAATTCCTTCTGTTTTTTTTAAAGCCTGCGTATTTCTTGTTTAGTTCTAACGGCAGTAGTACATGCTAATGGGAAAGAAAATAGAGCAGTGTGTAAACTGGAAAATAAATAAAAATGCCCCGAATACCACACGCCTTCCCTCCCCTGGAGGGAAAACACAATTATCTTTTTTTCCTGCATCTTTCCAGAAATTTTCTGCACATATATGAGCATTTTAAGCACACCCATATACACAAATGGTTTCCTGCCATACGTACTGTTCTGCCAGTATATCTTGGATATGTTTCTGCATCAGCAAATATAGATTGACTTCATCTGTTAACAGCTCCTTAGTAATTAGGGGATAATTTCTCACAACTCCCCTATTTTTTCTGGGTTTCAGAACAAGTCGCCTTGGATCTGTTCCCAGGGTTCTTCCCACACAGCCCTCTTCCAGCTCTGCTTTCTTTAGGAAGGAGCTTCATCTTCTAGTGCCATCTACTCCTGCCGGCGTGGAGCTCCCGGGGTTACTGACTACATCAGAGGGCTCAGGCTGGAACTAGACAGGTAGATGGAGTTGAGTGTGGAATCGGGGGTTGAAATATACAGCAATGGCCTTCTACTTAGACCTGTCAAAACTAGAGAAAGGCAAAGTGAAGCCACAGGGAAGTATCACCTCCCTCTTCTTAGAATGGCTATTATCCAAAAGATCCCAAAATAACAAGTGTTGGCAAGGATGTGGAGGAAAAGGAACCCTCATACACTGCTGGCGGGAATGTAAATTAATGCAGACATTATGGAAAACCACATGGAAGTTCTTTAAATAGAACTCACCATGTGATCCGGCGCTCCTGCTTCTGGGTGTTTACCTGAAAGGTATGAAATCAGTATGTCAAAGAGATGCCTCCACGCCAGTCTGCGGAGCGACGCTCACTGTAGCTAAGACGCACCACCAGCCTGCGTTGGTCGGGTGGACGAATGGTGTGTGTACACAGCGCAGTGTGAGTCAGTCATAAAATAGAAGGAACTTCTGTCATCTGTGACAACGTGTGTGGAGCTGGAGAACACTGTGTTAGGTGATATAAGCCAAACGCAGAAAGGCAAATACCGCATGTTCACGGATGCCCAGAATCTGAAACCATTCAGTCAGGCTGGGAAGGGGGTTGGGAAGGTCATAACCAAAGGGTACAAAGGCTGGGTTAGGAAGGAGGCGTAGGTTTTAGGTTTGATTTATTTACTTCTTACTCATTTTCTTTTTTTTTTCGAGACAAGGTCTCACTCTGTCGCCCAGGACGGGGTACAATGGTGCGATCTCAGCTCACTGCAACCTCCTGGGTTCGAGCGATTCTCCTGCCTCACCCTCCTGAGTAGCTGGGATTACAGGCCCACGCCACCATGCCTGGCTAATTTTTGTATTATTATTATTATTGTTATTATTATTATTTTAGTAGAGATGGAGTTTCACCCTGTTGGTCGCACCCCGCTCAGCCTCCCGAAGTGCTGAGAGTACAGGCATGAGCTGCTGCTTCTGGCCTGATTTTTTATTTCTTGCTTGTTTTTTGTTTGTTTGTTTCTTTTTCTTTTTCTTTTTTTTTTTTTGGAACTCTGCTGCATGGCAAGTTGAATATAGCTAATAATCGAGCTATGTACGTTTTAATACTGCTGAGAGTAAATTTCAAATGTTCTTATCATAAAAATGTTGACTATTTGAGGGGATGGACATGTTAGTTAACTTGATTTATTCATTCCACATTATGTTAAACAATGTCATGTTTGTACTTCATAAATATGGACAATGATAACTTGTCAATATACGAGAGAAATGAAGAAAGTCTCAACTCCTGAGCCTCCAAGTCAGGGGAGCTTCTGGGGATGAAAGCCCTGCTCTGTCATTTGGCCTGAGAGTTGGCCTCCCTTCTTAGCCTCCACGCAGCCTTCTGGGTTCCTCCCTGAGCCACCTGTGGCCACTGGAGCTCTGTTAAACCAACAGGAAGTTAAACACCCCAACCATGCATTAGAAAAACCGCAATCAGAATGATAATTGATTCCTTCTGTTTGAATATGTTCAAGTGTTATAGATGCTTTGATGAAGTTAAGACTTGCTGGCTTTATCCTCTAGAGCGGTACACTACTAATGCTTTGTATATGTATAATTAGTATAATAAGCTTTTGACTGCATAAGATTCCCATTTTCAAAATATGCCTTTTTTGCTACCCCATTTCTAATTTCTCTCAGAAGCAGCAGTTCTGATTTTTATCTGTCTGGTGCGGATGCCAGAGGAGCTGGTGTCGGCCTCATCACCTACGTTTACCTCTGACTACTCATACCCTTCTTAGATACTGTTCTTCTCTGGTCTGTCTTTTGCCAGCTCTTTAAAACCAAAGTTAATTCCTTTGTCCTGTCTACATGGGCGTGATTCACTTAGAAAAGTGACCCCCCTCTGTCCCCTGGCTAATGGGGTGTGAAGTTTGTGGTGGCTGCCTCAGCGCAGAGGATAGGGCTGGATTCGGGGAACCGTTCTCAGGATTAGGGATGGGGATGATCTAGGGAATGGAGTAGCTAAAGTGAGCAGGGAGCCTGCTGCTGAGCTCCTTTTTTTTTTTGAGACAGTGTCTTACTCTGTTGGCCAGGCTGGAGTGCAGTGGCGCAATCTCAGCTTGCTGCAATCTCTGCCTCTTGGGTCCAAGCAATTCTGGCGCCCAGCCTCAAGTAGCTAGGATTACAGGTGCCCACCACCACACTTGGCTAATTTTTGTATTTTGCGTAGAGACAGGGTTTTGCCTTGTTTGCCAGGCTGATCTCAAAAGCCTCCCGCTTCCAAAATGCTGAGATTACAAGTGTGAGCCACTCTGCCCGGCCTCAAGCTGTTATTCCTAGTTAAACATCAATACAAGAGACCTAAAACTTGACAATTTTGTCACTTAAAAAAAAAAAAACCACCATCTATTAAGACCTCAGTGGCTGGATATGGTGGCTTCCACCTGTAATCCCAGTACTTTGGGAGGCTGAGGCAGGTAGATCAGTTGAGGCCAGGAGTTTGAGACCAGCTTGGGCAACATGGTAAGACCTTGTCTCTACAGAAAATTAAAACAATTTCACCAGGTATAGTGGCATGTGCGTATGGTTCCAGCTACTCCGGAGGTTGGAGGGTTGCTCGAATGCAGGAGGTTGAGGCTGTAGCAAGCCAAGATTGTGCCACTGACTTCAGCCTGGGTGATAGAGTGAGACCCTGTCTTTAATTAAACAATTATGCAGGCGTGGTGGCATGCACCTGTAGCCCCAGGCAGTTGGGAAACTGAAGTGGCAGGATTGAAGGGTCTGAAGAGTCCAGGAGTTTGAGGCTAGAGTGAACTATGATTGCGCCACTGCACTCCAGCCTGGAGATCCCTTGTCTCTAAAAATAAATAAGTAAGTATATTGTGTTTACAGAAATCACTGTGTGTGTTCGCTCTTCCTAGCACAGCCTTAGAAAGAGAGGATAAGAGGCTGAGTGTGGTGGCTCATGCCTGTAATCCCAGCACTTTGGGAGGCCGAGGCGGGTGGACCAGGAGGTCAGGAGATCTAGACCATGCTAAGACTGTGAAACCCTGTCTCTACTAAAAATACAAAAATTAGCCAGGTGTAGTGGTGGGCACCTGTAATCCCAGCTACTCAGGAGGCTGAGGCTGGAGAATTGCTTAAACCCAGTGGGCAGAGGTTGCAGTGAGCCGAGATTGTGCACTGCAGCCTGGTGACAGAGCGAGATATCATCCCGTCTCAAAAATAAAATAAAATAAAGACGATAAGAGGCAGGGTCCAGTGGCTCATGCCTGTAATCCCAGCACTTTAAGAGGCCAAGGTAGGAGGATTGCTTGACCTCAGGAGTTTGAGACCATCCTGGGCAACATGATGAAACTCCATCTGTACAAAAAACACAAAAATTAGCCAGGTGTGGTGGCTTGTGCATGTGGTCTCTAGTTATTCAGGAGGTTGAGGTGGGAGGGTCACTTGAGCCCAGGAGGTGGAGGTTGCAGTAAGCTGAGATTGTGCCACTGCACTCCAGCCTGGGTGATAGTGCAAGACCCTGTCTTAAAAAAAATAGAAAAAATAGGGAGGATCAGGGTGGACTAGGAGGCTCAGGTCTGGACTTGTGGCCGTAGTTGGTCATGGGTCTTTGGAGGTTTGGAACCCGGATGTGAAAAGCTACATTCCTGCAGGAGGAGTCTCTGCCAGATCTGGGTAGGGTGTTTTGACCATCGTTTAAACCTCCTTGAAATCAGACAAGGCCTGGTCACGGATGCAGAAGGGAATTTGTCTTTCCAGTTTTGGTGATCGGGGGTCCAGCTCCATGCTGAGTAAGTGCAGGCCCACAAGAAGTTGAACTGCTGTCAGTTTCTGAGCTCCAGGAGTATCATTGCTACGTCGGTGACTTTAGATCCCTTTTCCAGCTCCTCTCTCCTGCTCTCCTCTAGTTTGCGGGGCCCTAAGTCTGGGCAGTCTGCATAGGGGGTGCATGTTTTGGGGAGTAATACAGACCAGGTTTCGCTGACCACAGTTGGGGACAGCTGCATGTATTCTTTGTGTGTTTTATTTTGTTATACATTAGATACTTAGATAAAGATCTCATATGTGAAATATATGTAATATCAATGCATACTTTATCTGTAATATTTGCTTATTGACTGAATTAACACTATGGACCATTGACCTTGAGAAAATGACCGATTGTCCCCAAAATAGTCTTAAAATCTCCTAATAGAAGCTGTGGGTGTGAATTGTTTTAAATAAGTCACTAAACAAAGGGTTATGACAACCAGATGAAGTGTTTTATCTCAAACATTTGAGCCACTAGGTGGTCTCTTTTTAATGGGTCTCAGGTAATGCAATGCAACATTAATTTCGATCCGTCCGTGTACATACATATGAAACGTGCAACTGAGGCCGTCTGTAGGTTTTCGTCTAACAGATTGGAGGTGATCTTTCTTGAGTTTGCAGTTAGCCACACTCTGAGCAGCAAAACCTATTTCCAGATCTGGATTCATTGACCTTGATATGCACATGTGCGTGCATGTGTGTGTGCGTACACACACGCACACACATAACACATGTGTGAATTGAGGAAACATTCCCCTTTGTGCTTTCGGATCACTACTTTTGTGCGTGCAGACGGAAAGACTTCCTTTTGTTTCTTGTCAAGGGCCATAAAGGGAGATCACATTAGTATAACCTTTGCTTCCTAAGGTGTAGATGAGTGAGTTGTGGTTGGAATTTAATTTTAACAGGTTTTATCAAACTGCTAAAAGATATTGAAAATGTTTAATATGAGAGTTTGGGGCAGTAAATTACACACAGGCTTGTTAAAATAGATGTCCACAGTGTACGGGTGGATGGAGCCTGTGTTTCTGCCCAGGGACTTTCATTACTACACCAATTGGGTACATTATTCTCACCTCATAACTCTGCAATATTAGATGGCTGGTAGAGATTGTGGTGAAGGAGGGATTTAACACCCCTCTCTCCCCATTTTGAGGAGGGCTTAAAGATCTATTCTTTAACCCATTTATAGGCCATTTGGCTTTTCACAGGGATTTTAAAAAATCATATTGGAAGGATAGGGAAGTAATTTTAATGTCACCTGCAACACTGGCTGGTGCTTTGTGAACCACTCCTATCTGTAATGCGTGCAGTTTTTGTTTGTTTCTCATTCTTCATTTTTCTTTCCTGTTTCTTTGTTGTTGTTGTTGTTGTTGTTAGTTTTCCAGTTTTTCCCTGCTTCACTCTCTAAAATTCTATTTGCTCTGAACACAAGTGTAGCCGCCTCTCTGTCCTGGTCAGGCCCATCAGTGCTGTGCAGCGTGGCTGTCGAAGCTCTTTGCTTTCTGGTCTCTGTCTCCCAGGCCTGATGAAGCCACTCACTGCAGGGCAGGGCCGCCTCATCTCCCCAGCGTCTAAGGCCAATTGCAGCTCCGTTACTGGAACACAGCCACACCCACTCTTTTCTGTACTGACTGGCAGCATGAGCATTGGCGATTCTTGGGACAGAGGACATGTGGCCTGCAAAGCCTAAAATCCATACTCTCTGGCCCTGAAACGTGTGCTGAGCCTTGACCTAAATTGTAGCAGGAATTCGATAGACCTATTACAAGCTTCCGAATCAGGTTTCACTTAATGTGTACACAGCGTCACTGGCCCCTAGCGTTTGAGTACTTGTACACCCTGTAGTAAAGACACGACAGAGTGTGTGCTTGAGCTTAGTTCTTCGGGGTGGATCATCCCATCCCGCTGTTATTAAATGCAAATCTTGTCTAAGCTCCTCTGCAGTACCTCTCAATAGGAAAATGGAAGAACTGAGGAAAGAAGGTGCCGGAGTTTGGAAAGTATTCCCAGGTAGCACGGGTGAACTTTCTGCATTCATTGTGAATTGATTTCTCATCATGGCTCTGCAGATCCCAGCAGAGTAGGGCAGATGAGGGGACAGCGTGTCAACTCGGCACTGTTCTGGGCTCTAGAGCAGAAAGCAGACTCTGTCTACGAAGAGGGCTTGTGGCAACTTTGGACTCCGTGATCGTACCATCCACATAACACTTCTCAGTCAAAGGGCTTCCGTATGGTCTGTTAGTTTTGTAGTGATGTCTTAACAAAGTACCCAGGGCTGGACGGCTTAACACACAGAAACTCATTCATTGTCTCACTGTTCTGGAGGCTGGAGGCTGGAGGCCTGAGATCAAGGCTTTGGCAGGGTCACACCCTACTCCCGAAGGCTCTAGAGAAGAACCTGCTCTGTGCTGTTCTTGGCTCCGGGAGCCCGGGTGTGCCTGGCCTCGTGGGTACATCAGGCCAGCCTGCACCTTTGCCTGGCCTCCTCCTGGTGCCTGCACAGCCTCTTCCCTTCGTGTCTGCCCGCCTCTGTGCTCACGCTTCCGGTTTGTATAAGGACGTTAACTGTCTTGGATTAGCGCCCACCCTGGTGACGTCACTTTAACTTAATTACCGCTATAAAGATGGGATCTCTAAATACAGTCACATTCTGACATAGTGAGGTTTAGGACTTTACATTTTTTTTTTTTTGGGTGGGTGGGGGGAACAATTCAATTCATAATAGGTAGGCAGCTGGGCACGGTGGCTCATGTCTGTAATCCCAGTACTTTACAATGCCATGGCAGGAGAACTGCTTGAGTCCAGGAGTTCAAGACCAGCCTGGGCAACAAAGTGAGATCCCATCTCTATTTAAAAAATAAAATAAAAAATTATCTGGTTGTGGTGGCACATGCCTGTGGCCCCAGCTACCTGGGAGGCCTTCCCAGGAGGTCAAGGCTGCACTGAGCCGTGTTTGTGCCATTGCACTCTACCTAGGTGACAGAATATGACCTTGCCTCAAAAGTGGGGGGGGGGAGATGGGTATCTTAGAACCATATAATTCAAAAGAATATTTGGCTTGGAAAGTAGAGTCTTATGAAAATATAGCCAGGCAAAGGTGACATATTATCCTCTGAGCCTAGAGAGTCTGGAACACGATCGCCTGGGCCTAGGTGTGAGTCGTGGTTGTGAGGACATTTCACACTGGATGTGTACATCCTGTCATTTATATCTTCGGCTGTGGTTAGAAGGAAGGGAGTGTTTTTTGAAAGCTTGCCCTGAAATTATAGTACGTGGAACTGTGTTAGATTTGAGTGTCATAACCATGTTCTTGTGTGTTTTGTCAGTTCCTTGGCTAATTTTCAGATGTTTGCATCCAGATATGAGTTAGGGCTCTCAAAGAAGACAGTATTTTCTTCTTTATTTTACATTTTAGTCATCACAGATAGCATATCTGCCCTGTGAGTAGTTTGAAAGATTATGTAATGCCAAAATGTAGAGTTAGGCGCTAATCACAGAATCATGGCCAATTCCATTGTTTCTTCTCTTTGTCTTTTCTATCCCTTGCCCTCCACCAAAAGAATGAGAAGTGAAAAAGAACAAACTGTATTCTCACACGGAGAGGGTATGAGACTCAGAAAGAAAGTGAGGGAGAAACAGACAGGACACTTCACACACAGAGAGGAGAAGAGAGAGAGAAAGTGGACACACACAGGGACAAGTGGCTTCAAAAGGGCTGCCCGTGCACCTGCCATTCCACTCTATGAACGCATGGGAGAATGAGCATTAACAAGAGGTGTCAGTCTGTTCTTCCCTTGGTCCCAACTCCTGGATTTCCAGGGTCAGCATCTTGTTGCACTGAGTGTAATTCCAATGTTTACACGTCCTCCTTTCTTTCTGGGGTAGAGGGAGTGGTCTTTTATGACCCTTGAACACAAGCCAGCTACTGCATGTTTGAGGCAACCAGAACTCTGGGCGTTTTAAAGATATTTTAAGGTAGAATATTGATTAGGCAAGGTCTTGGCATCTCTTGTGAGGTAGGCTTAAGAACCTGTTGCCATATTCAGATGGGACTCTGGTCAAGTTGGCTTTTAATCTTACTTTGAATCCCTTCAATTCCTTTGTTTCTAAAAGTCAGAAACCCTCCACTCAGCCCTCATTAACAGGAAATGACCGAGCTTGTACTTCTCTAGCTATGTAGTGTCAACTTGAGTGCATGGACTAAAACCCTCTGTGCGTGGAGTCTCCAGGCCCACTGCCAGCCCAGGCACCTGCTGTGTGTCTGCACCTGGAGAGGGGCTTTCCCTGAGTGGGGTCTCACCAGCAGCCCAGATTTATGCCGAGAAATTAGCCAGGTACATAGTTGGTGCTCAGTAAATGTGTCGTTTAAGCTCCTTTTTGTTTTCAAAAAGTAGTTGCTGCCTGCCCTACTCCTAAGAGTTCCAGGAGCCTCCGTGAGGACTGTAAAGTCTCACTTGGATAGGAATTGCTTTGTAAACCTTTTCCCGCTGCAGTCAGAACCTGAAAGGAGAGAATGCTGTGGCCTCAGAATCCACAGCCACACTCAGTTTTTGACTCTCCATTATAGACCCTTGACACCACTGGGGACCATCAGCATGGTTCTCACACCCGCAAATCAGTCATATGCAGGAAGGTCCCTGTGGAAGCTGAACAGTTGAGCATGCCCAGGGCTGAGGGCTCTGTGAGAGGTCACCTTTCTTAGCTCTTGTATATCTTTGCAGCCCAGGGCTCAGAGCTGTTGGCATGTGCTTGTTGAGGTCTGGCGACCTGTACCCCTGGCCTGAGTCCTGAGAAACCGGTTCCCCCAGCAGTGTGTCCTGAGTTGCATGGGAGGCTTAGGGCTTGGCTGGGGCCTTGTCTTGCTGCAGTAAGATGTGGGCCCTGGAGGACGCAGTCCCCATGGCTGGTTGACATCAGAGCAGGCTGAGCGGCTGGTACTGCGGGTGTCTTTGTGATCCACGTTGCAGAGGGGCCAGTGCAGGGCACAGAGTCAGCCTCCTGTCCTCTCCACCAGCATCCTCCTGCCTGCAGGGGGGCCCAAACGAGCCCCTTGAATGAAGGCCTGTCCTCCTCCTGGTGGCTTCCGGCCTTAGTGACTGACATCGGGTCTCGCTGGCTGCATCAGCCACTGAGTGTGCCAAGGATCTGTGACATCTCAGAGGCCTTGCCCGACCCCGAAATGACACGGGCCAGTCTGTTTCTGCTCCGGGTACATGAACAACGACTGTTTATTCTGATTCTGTGGGTTTGAGCAGAAATCGATTTGTCTGAAAAGACTCTGCCCTTAGTCACAACAGATCCTTTTCGTTGTGACTTTTTATGCAGTTTCCTTTAAAAAGTTCTTTCCTCCCAGCGGTGGGACGAGGGTCCAAGCATCGCACTTAAATATTTCAAAGCTGTCGCTTCGATTCCAACTGCTACCTTCCCAGCAGAAGGGCGATTTCACTCGTTGCACGCCTTTTCCTGCCTAAAACAAGAAAGTCACAGACATTAGTGTGGGAGACACAGGCAGTCAAGAAACGCATTGCTGCACTGAAGGATTCTACAGTCTCCTTGGCAGACGATGGGAAATACCAGCAGAAAACCGTGTGGAATAGGAGCCGTGTGCACACGATCACGCGTGGCTTCTAGAGACCAGGCAGCCAGTCAGTGCCTGGGGCCACTGGAGCAGGATGGATTGTTAAACAGGCCTGTCTGGACTGGGTGGAGCTGGGGCTTAGGGGGTTCAAGCGTGGATTGGTTTGCCACTTTTGCTGAGATGTACCTAGTTAAAAGCTTTTTCAACTCTTCTTGGTTTATTATAGGAAATGTCGCTAAGTCTTCCTTTCAGCCACTTGTTTTGTTAAGACAGTAAAAACACTCTGATCCAGAAGTTTTAAATACAGATGCTTTGTTTTCAGTTAACATTGAAGATTTATTTAAAACCGAACATACTTATTGAAGGGAGGGAGAGTTTGAGGGCCTGTTCAAAGATGTGTAGAAAATTCCCATTTTGGTGTAGTAGTACCGTTAAATAATGCACATCTAATGTGCATAAATAATCGTTGTCTGCAGAAATCACGTCTGCTCTAAGTAGATGTTGTCAGACGTGAAAATGCCGTTTCTTTGGGCGGGAACAGCCTTCAGTGGTGTTCCTGGGCTTCTCCTGTATGTGTTAACCACACAGCCGCGAAAGCATCATTTTTCACTTCAGCTGTCGAAGCCCAGCTTGTACTCCCCGATGCCTTTGTGTGTCTTGGTAGAGCACTCTCAGGGTGGAGTTCTGCAGTCTCACCACTTTTCTTTCTCTGCCTTCACAGGGTGGAAACACTGAAGTTTCCCACGTGACCTGTAAACTCTTGCACGGCTTGTGCATGGCGGAGGGGTCAGGGGAGGAAAACGCCACAGTCCATTTGTCAGGAAAAAATGGAAATACATGGGAAAAAGGTCCTGAAAAGGCCCAATTTACACTCTTCATAGTGATTGTTTCGGGAGGATTATAAGAAGTAATAGTAATACGGAATATGCCCTGTGTACAAAAAGAAAAAGAAAAGAAAGCCAACCCATACATTGGTAGTCATGAAACACTTAGATTCCTGTGGGCCCCTCTATTACTTTCTGCCTTTTCTCATAACAAAATCATGTTGTTTTCCCAAAAGCTTCTTGTTTTTTGTGAAGAAACTGAAAACGACTGACTAAAGTTTGTCCAAGACTTTCATTCAACCATAATTTATTCAGTGTTTCCCTGTAGCCTGATGGGGCCCAACTGGAAATGATAATCTTGCTTACAAATACAAACTCATTTTTATCACTGAAATGACTTTCTCTCTCAACTGTCAAAGAAGGAATAACTTCTTTTGTGACAAATATTATCGAACCTGTGCTTTTCTGACAATTGAAATGGCTAGCTTTTTAGTCGAAAGTTCTAATGTGTTACTTTTAGAAATTTCAGAGAAGGAAACAAACAATTTGCTTATCTAATGTCTCTTCATATGTTAATCCATGATATCTTGAGGCTTTGTGTTTTAATTTAAGCCTGCTTCAGTCTGAAAATCCAAAGTTAATATTTATATCAAATGCATGCAAAATGTATAAATCAGAACAAATTCATTTCTTCAGAATAAATGATGATCTTGGATTTCTGTTCCTGGAATGTTTTCCAAATTGAGTTCTATAATTATCTTTTTTTTTTTTTTTGGTATATTTCTAATAGTTGTGTAATATTGCCCTATTTAGAGGAATTCTATTCTTTTTTTTTTAACAAGGAATGTTGTCAGATATAATATAAGCTTAATTTAAGCAAAATAATGTAATTGATGGCAGGTATAGGACTGGCCACCTTTAGGAGTACTGGTTCTTCCTGAATTTTAAGGTGTGTGAAAACTAAATAATGATTAAATAAATGATCGGTAGTCATGTATTGATTGAGAACTCTCTTCAACCTACATGGACTGTTATAACCTCTGAGCATGCTTCGGGAACTTTATTAAACCATGCTTCGGGAACTTTATTAAAATGCATTTCACATGAAATAATGTTTGGATACACGTTCTTTTTTTTAAATTTTGGTACTGTGAAGTTGGTTTAATAAGAAAAGAGTCTGACATTTAAAAAAATTGTAAAATCTGAGCATAATGTAATTGCATTTGTTTATTGAAGTAGTCTGTCATAGAAACTTCTAGAGAACAATAACAATATCCATGCTCCAAAGTGTAGTGTGCAAATAGTCAGTGTAATGACTTTTTGTAAAAGGCATCAAGGTCGCTGTGCTCGCTCTTCCAGTTTGTGCTGTCGACTCTGGGGTTTGGGTTCAGTCTTGGGAGTTTTCGAGAGTGTTCTTGAAATGCTAGGAATGTACAAATACGTCATGTTCCGGTGTTAACAGTTGGAAACTAGGCTGGGTGTGATGGCTCACGCCTGTAAAACCAGCACTTTGGGAGGCCGAGAGGGAAATGGATCACTTGAGGTCAGGAGTTTGAGACCAGCCTGACCAACATGGTGAAACCCCATCTCTACTGAAAATACAAAAATCAGCCAGGCGTGGTGGCACATACCTGTAATCCCAGCTACTCGGGAGGCTGACATGAGAGCCACTTAAACCTGGGAGGTGGAGTTGCAGTGAGCCTGGGTGACAGAGATGCCATCTCAAAAAAACAAGAACAAAAATAACCACAAAAACAACTTGAAAACTACTGATTCTTTCATGCGTCCTGCCAGTTGAAATCTTTTTCCGCGCAAACTTTAGACTAGAGCTGGCATCTCCTGCCGTCTCTGTTCAAAGTTTTCTCCAATGTATTGTTGCTGGGAAGGTTGGGTTTTCCCCCTGGCTTACTCTGGTAAGTGTGTGCTGTTTCCGTCTATGGCAGTTGCACCTGCACACCTGGCTTAGGTAAGTGCCAGGGAAAGTTTAGGTGCTTCAGTTGTGTAGTCATGAAAGAACACATGTAGCAAGATGTGGCAAGATATGTCTTTTTGTGCATATGTGCTTTCTCTTTTTTCTTTATTGGCCTATTCTGAGGAATGAGTGCTTGTTTCTCCTGCAGTTTTCATAAAAAATGAGAACTGGTTCATTGTTAGTGATTCAACTTTTTGAATCAGAAACTTCTCATTTCTTTTTCGAGCCTTTGAATCTGTTTAATTAAAGAGCATCCTGAAACTGCAGGGTGAGTTTTTTTTTTTTATCTGTTTATCTGCAGGAGGTTTAAGCAGATGCTTTGTAAGCAGAACAGCAATGCAGAAACAAATTGGATTCCAAGGTTGATGTAATGCTCCATCCCAGTTTCCAGCTACTGTTTTATTCATCAAACAGCCTCCTTGTTTCCTTTGATTGTCTTTTTAATAAGAAATGGGCACGCATTCCAAATTAAAAGATACATTTATGCTAATGTTGATTTAGCAGTTTTATGTATTAGGGTTCTGTGAAATGTTTTATTTGCAAAATGGATCCTCCTGGTTCAGATGGAGAATTGAGGAAGAGAGAGACTTTCTACATCACAAAAAACTCTTGGTTTCCGGGAATGGTGAATTTGGACCTTATGAATGGGATCTGGGATCACAAATGGGCATAGGTTTTTCTGCTTTGGCTACCAATGGAGTAGGAGTCTTATTTTGGTTGTCAGGGAGGTGGGTGATGTTTTCTGGAATAAATGGGTGGCATTTGGGAGCAAGAAGCCAGAATGACCAAGGGGAGCTGAGAGTATAGTGGTTGATGAGCTGGGCATATATAGCATGGGTGATTATTTTAACAGTGTCTGTATTTTCTGCTTATTTTTAACACTGTGAGAATGAGGCCTCTGAGGAGGAGCTGAAGGTGGTGGTGTGTATGTTCTTCATATCCCAGGTGCCTGACCTTGGGGTATTTGTTGAATGAATGTATGAAGGGATGAACCCTCATGACGGTTCATTCTGCTGTTACGCAGAAACAGAGAGAGGTAAGCTTCTTTTATACAGTGTCAGGGGGAGGACTGGAGAGCCAGTGTCAGGAAGAGTTTCCTGAACTCAGAGCTCTGAAACATTACATTTGGCTGCCTGGGGAAGAAGGAAGTTCCGGTAGAGGATGAGCAGTAGAAATATTGTAGAGGGCATTCAGAGATCTTTAATTGGTATTAAATCAGATGATCCTAAAATGCTATTTATATTCTGAGACTCCATTAAATATTTGAGCACCTGCTGTCTCTATGACAATGCTAACGTCACAGGAGACAGATTCGGCAGTGTGTGAAACGGGATGACTACGCAAGCTGGAGAATTCTGTCTCATGGTGGTGTTGGTAAAATAAAAACTAAAAAAAAAAAAAAAAAGTTGACAGCAGATTATAGTTTCGTGCAGTGAAATGCAGGATATTTAAGCCATTTATTCATTCAATAAATAATTGAATGCCAATAAACATCATAGGTGTCAGGGTCGTCATTGTAGTTGAAGAGAGAAAAACAGCATTTGTTAGGGGAAGACGGAGTTGAGCTATACCTTAAAGAGTTTATAGGATTGTGGACTGGGCATGGTGGCTCATGCCTGTAATCCCAGCACTTTGGGAGGCTGAGGCGGGCAGATCACTTGAAGTCAGCAGTTCCAGACCAGCCTGGCCAACATGTGAAACCCATCTCTACCAAAAATACAAAATTTAGCCAGGCATGGTAGTCCACGCCTGTAATTCCAGTTACTTGGGAGGCTGAGGCACAAGAATTGCTTGAACCCAAGAGGTGGAAAGTTGCAGTGAGCTGAGTCATGCCGCTGCACTCCAGCCTGGGTGACAGAGTGAGACTCTGTCAAAAAGAAAAAAAGGACTTTATGAGACTATATTGGTAAACTTAGAGCATCCAGTGAGGGGCTGTGGGGTGAGTGAATGCTAAGTTATAGGAATCACCAGGTGGGCTCCAAGGACCGTGAGAAAACCTTCGGGAAGTGGCAGCAGGTGAAATCAGAAAGGAAGCTGGGCTCATATTGTGGCTGACTTACACCTTAGTGTTAAGGAGTCACCTGTGTAACTGAGGAGGGAGGAGGAGTGTGTGTGACTCCAGCGGGCTGGAAAAAGCCAGTGTCTCTGCCAGACAGAAATGTGGAGCAGGTGGAAAGTGTGCAATCTTAGATGTGTAGAGTGTGATACTTTGGAAATCTCCTGGAAACAGTCAATTGGGAAGGATGTCCTAGCTAAGCAGAGATTGGAAGTTTTGAAAGTGGCTCACTATTTCTTGATTTATGCATACCATTAGTTCAGTTGTGGGCTATTATTTTTTGGGTCCAGTTTCTTTTAAAATGTATTGATAGGCATGTTTACCAGATTGCTGTTACTTCTTTTTTGGAGATGTCACTTTCTCATTTTCACCTGAATTGACTTACTTTACCACTGTTATGGAAGCATTCTCACATGCTGGCTTCACAGTACAAGATGTCACTTGATGTTACCAAGTGTTAAGAAAAGCTATTTTAAGTAGGGTGGGAAAGGAATCTATTTCAGTATTTACAGGAGTCACTATTTTGAAGCAAAGTAAGAATTTCTAAAGACGTGCACATCTTCTGATGTTAGGAGGTCTTAGGTTAAATGACCTTTTTGTTTGGATTCATTCATTGAGTATAGGTCATTGTTAATGGAAAAATCGTTGAACACTTAATACGTAGAGTTATGTTTAAAAGTCTTAAAAATTTAAATACAGATTAGGAAGCCCAAATTTCAGAGGAAATGGTAGAGGATTTGTGCATTATTTTTAATTTTTTAAATAGCCCTATGGTTATAGTTTAGAAAGATCATAGTTTTGAGGATCCTCTATTAAAAGAAAGTAATTTTTAAATCAGAATAAAGTTGAGCACCAAATGTATAGAGAAGCTATAGCTAATACTTTAAAATGTTTTACTTTTAAAATTTGAAAACGAATTGTATTTTAAAAAAATTTTCTCTCACAATTTCAATCCGATCTGAAAAATTAAAAAGTAAAATGAAATGAATAAAATTTATAGTTTTGATCTCTCAAGGCTGAGTCCCTAGAGTATAGCCCTTTATTCTTTGAAGGAGCTGCCTTTTTTGTGAGTTTAAACTTACGAAACGAATCCCATGAAATCTGCCTGCTCCTGTCTCCCTTGCCTTCAGTCTGTGTGTGCTTTGCTTTTAATTTGAGGAACAATTACTTGGTTATGGTCTTGTGGACCAAATACTGTGTTATCTATAGACAAATAGATACTTACTTTAAACATTATTTTATTTTTAATTGACATGAAATTATACATATGTATGTGTGATATTTAAATGATGTGTAGTGGTCATATTAGTGTAAGTAGTGTATCAGACTCTTCAAACATTTTTTATTTCTTTATATTGGGAATATTAGAAATTTTCTCTTCCAGCCATTTACAAATATACAATACATTAGTGTTTGTTTTCACCCTACAGGGCCTTAGACTACTAGAACTTATTCTTCCTATCTAGCTGTAATTTTGAGTTGGTTAACCAACCTCTTCTTACTCTTCCCTTACTAGTCTTTGGTAAGCACTGTTTTACCCTCTACTTCTATGAAATCAACTTTTTTTTTTTTTTTTTTTTTGAGATGCAGTCTTGCTGTGTTGCCCAGGCTGGAGTGCAATGGCGCGATCTCGGCTCACTGCAACCTCTGCCTCCCGGGTTCAAGCGATTCTCTTGCCTCAGCCTCCTGAGTAGCTGAGATTACAGGCATCCACCACTACGCCTGGCTAATTTTTTTTTTTTTCACAGCAACATCTAGACTAATTTTTTTGCATTTTTAATAGAGACGGGATTTCACCATGTTGGCCAGGCTGGTTTTGAACTCCTGACCTCAAGTGATCTGCCTGCCTCAGGCTCCCAAAGTACTAAGATTACAGGTGTGAGCCACCGTGCCCAGCCAAAATCAACTTTTTAATTTTTTAATTTAGTTGTTAATTTTTAATTTTTACTTTTTGAGACAGGTGCTCTGTTGCCCAGGCTGGAGTGCAGTGCTGTGATCTCAGTTCATTGCTGCCTTGACCTCCCGTGCTCAAATGTTCCTTCCGTCTCAGCCTCCTGAGTAGCTGGGACCATAGGCCCATGTCACCATGCCTGGCTCATGTTTTTTTGGTAGAGATTGGTTCTCCTTGTGTTGCCCAGGTTGGTCTCAAACTCCTGGACTGAAGCAGTACTCTCTCCCTGGGCTCCCAAAAAGAGCTGGTATTACAGGTGGGGGATTACAGTACTGGGATTAAATGCTGTATTTATCTTTCTGAACCTAACTTACTTCACTTTACATAATGTCCTCCAGGGTCAGTCTGGAAAACTATTCTGTTTTCTATAATTGCTGTGCTAATTTATGTTGCCTGCGTAGTATTCAATTGTGTGTACAGACCACATTTTCTGTAACCATTCATCTGTTGCTGGACACTTAGATTGATTTTAATATTTTGTCTATTATGAATGCGGCTGTGGTGAACATGGGAGTGCGGATATCTCATTGACATGCTGTTTTCTTTTCCATTGGGTGTATGTGCAGCAGTGGGGTTGCTGAACGTATAGTTGTTCTGTTAATTTTTATTTTTTGAGACTGAGTCTCGCTCTGTCAACCAGGCTGGAGTGCAGTAGCACGATCTCGGCTCACTGCAACCTCCACCTTCTGGGTTCAAACAATTCTTGTGCCTCACACTCCCAAGTAGCTTGGAGTACAGGCAGGTGCTACCACAACTGGCTAATTTTTGTATTTTTAGTAGAGACGAGTTTCACCATGTTAGCCAGGCTGGTCTCAAACTCGTGGCCTCAGATGATCCACCTGCCTCTGCCTCCCAAAGTGCTAGGGTTACAGGTTTTTATTTTTGAAAGAAACTTTATTCTGTTTTCTATAATTGCTATTCTAATTTGCATTCCCACCAATGATGCATAAGAAGAGTTCTCCTTTCTCTGCATTCTCACCAGCATCAGTGATTTTTTTGTCTTTTTGATAATAGCCATTCTAACTGGGGTGAGATGACATCACAGTGTGGTTTTGATTCGCATTTTTCTTATGAATAATGATGTTGAACATATTTTCATATATTTCTTGGCCATTTGTATATCTTCTTTTGATAAATCTCTATTCAGATTATTTTCTCATTTTTAGATTTGATTGTTTTGTTTTTGAGTTTCTTATATATTGTGTATGTCACTCCCGTATTGGATACATAGTGTACACATGTTTTCTCCCATTCTGTAGGCTGTCACTTCATGTTTTTCATTGTTTTTGTTGCTGTGCAGAAGCTTTTAGTCTGATGTAATTTCATTCGTCTATTTTTGTTTTAGTTGACTGAGATCTTTGCTTAGACCAATGCCGGGAAGTATTTTTCCTGTTTGTTTCTAGTAGTTTCTTAGTTTTGACCTTACATTGAAGTCCTCAGTCCATTAGAGTTGATTTTTATATGTTGAGAGTCATTGGGGTCTAGTTCCACTCCACTGCATATGGTTACACAGTTTCCTCATTAGTGTTTGTTGAAGAGACTGTATGTGTGTTGTTTCTGTTATTTGTTGAAAATCAGTTAGCTACATGTATATGGATTTATTTCTGTTCCATTGGTCCATGTGTCTGTTTTTATGCCACTCCCATGCCGATGCTGTTTTGGTTATTATAGCTTTGTGTTTTTTAAAGCCAGGTAGTGGGATGCCTCTAGCTTTGTTTACTTTGCTTAGTATCACTTTGGCTATTTGAGGTCTTTTGTGGTTTTATAAACATCTTAGGATGGTTTTCTTCTGTTTCTGGTGTCTTGATAAGGATTACATTGAATCTGTGGATCATTTTGGGTAATATGAAATGTACTTGATTTTTATTTAGAAAGTTAAGCAATAATATCAACCAGTATTAAAAATGTTTTAAATCTATGTTAGATATTTAGACATCTCTTAAAATGTTTTAAATATATGTAGACATTTATGTTGAAAACATTTAAAAATATGTCTATGTTAACATTTAAAGAAATGATCTGGGTTTAATGAGATAACTTGTTAATAAACTGTTTATCATTCATAGTCATCAGCCTTGTTACCTTAGAATAGGACACTTTCTTAAAGTCTGACTTAGTTTCTTGTAAATTTATGGTTTTCTTTTTTTTGCCTTAAGAACTTCTTGATATTTTCAAATTTACAGTCTCCAGAGCTTCAGCTCTGGTTAGCTGCTTTTTTTTTTTGAGCTAACTTTCAAATAATTTCCCAGGTTCCTGCTCCTTCCTCTGAGGGATTTACTCCTTCACCCCATGTAGTGGAGCAAAAGGAAAATGGTCATTGACTCACATTACTTTCCTATGTTGGTTGACTTAATATGATTATTTTAACCAAGAAGTAATAAATTTTTACAGTGGGAAAACATTTTTTTTCTTTTCTTGAATTTAGCGATTTGCCTTTGAAAGCTAGATGAAGCATACAAACACATATATGTATGAGTATACGTGTTCTCATGTTTCTGTGTTTATAAACTTTTCCTATAAGGATAGCCTAGGCAGTACATTCTTTTTTTTTTTTTTTTATTCTTTTAGGCAGTACATTCTTAATGATTGCTGTAGTTTTATGTCTTGAAAAAGTTAGTTCATGAATGGATTTGCTGGCAAGTAGGTGATAGAGCCATAGCTTGTGATGCAACATAATTTTAAAAAGCAAATTTAAAATAAAAATTAACAAAGTTATTAGAAAAAGATGCAAAATGGTTTCTGCCTGTTGACCCTAATTGGTTTCTCCTATAAACTGAGAATCTTGGAAGCTGATCTCCAGAGAATGTGGAAGAGAAACCTATTTTTGAAACTTTTTTTTATTCTGCAGGAAATGAATTTGTTTGCCTTTTTTCCTGTGGTGTCATAGCATCTGAATTTTCTTTCTGTTCTTATAATAGGCAGAATGAATAAGAAGGCTGCACATTTGCTAATCCTCTGGATGCTGTGTGGTGCTATGCTGTGGGTCTGAATAATTATGATTAATTGTAAGCTGAACCATGTGCATTTCAGAGAGTGGATAGTAATTAAATAAGAGTTAATGATTTTAACATTGGGTTACTGGTATGTATTTATGGTACATAGCTCTATTATTCCTACAAGATATACCTTGTAATTGCACAGATGTTGTTGAGCTCAAATTTAAGCCATAAAAGTGTTTTGGGGCTGCTTTCTTATGAAAATAAGAATTTATATATCTTTGCAATTCACTAACAAGCCTTAAGAAAGGTGATACTAGAAGCTGAATCAAAAAGAAAGGAGGTGGTCAGTGTGTGTGTGTGTGTGTGTTTGTGTGTGTGTGTGTGTGTGATCAGGGGAATTTGCTTTTTTGATTTATTGTTCACCTTGCTATGTTTTAAATATATTTTTATCAAAGTGCAAAGATACATTTATTTTAATGCTTTAAAATAACTTGAAATGATTGAGCAATTGTAGGCTGGTTCTGAGCATGCCTTTAAATTCAGGAAAAAAGGTTTATTTTATATGTTGGACTTTAGGTAGAAATATTTATTAATATTTGCACTGATTGTAGCCTTGTTTGATTTATGGTCACCTATGTAGGGTTAGGCTTTGTATACTATGTGGATAATTGTGTACATTAACTTTTTAAAAGATTGTTATTAGAGATACAGGTAAGCAGTAACTAGCATTATTTATTTGATTGGCTGTTCAAATACTTTATCACTTCTTCAGCTGTTCCCCCGCCCACAATCGCTCAATTATTTCACAGGCGAGTAAGTTATACCTTCATGTTAAGATGAGAATGATGAGGCCCATCTTGCAGCATTGCTGTGATGACTAGCAGTAATGGTTTTATTCGTTGTGTCTGGTACTGGATGCCAGCATTAAGAAGCTTTCTGCAGCCACTAGCTCATAAAACCTCACGATAGCTCTCTGGGGTAAGAATTGTTGCCCTAGTTTTCTGATAAGGAAATTAATCATCAAGGTTCACATGTCTTTGTCAAGGTTGGGTGAAATCCTAAGGAGCTGAGCTGGGACTGTGCATGTAGAGCAGCAGACGCCGTGTCCCTCACGCGATTGTCACTCTTCTGGGTCCATGTCGATCCTTTGGAAAAAGTAGGCAAAGAGCTGGAAACTAAGTTTTCTTGTTTTCTATTTTTCTTAAGTTTTTTTTTTTTTTTTTTTTTTTTTTTTTTTTTTTTTTTTTTTTTAACCTACCATTGTATTAGGCTTTAAAAACAAAATGGTTGCCTTCTTCCTAAGGAATAATTTCTCTCTGATAGGAAAAAATATGTGTCTATTCCAATATTCTGGTGGTATATTTGGAATAGGATTTATTTGTTAAAATTGTTTTAAATTTTTATTATTTTTCATATTAGACACAGCTTTCAAACACTTGGGCATAAACATACAATTAAATACACACATTTCTAGCCTATAGGTATATTTCTGTATAGCTTGTACACTGTGTGTATAGATGCATTCGGCACTTCACTGTCCGTATTAGAAATGTATCACTTTTATTTCCCATCTTCTTGTATGTGGATTAAAATAAATGCAGTCGTTTTTTAGCACTCCCCTGCGCCCCTCCCTGCCCCTGTTTACGGGACCTCAGGAGTCACAGGATTTTTGTGGTTGGTTTAAGATCCAGATGCTTTATAATTGTATTCTGATTTGCCTCATGAAAAGTCTAGAAGGAAGGGACTCTAAAAGTAGTATTAATCTTGTGATTTGTCCAGTTAATTTTTCTGATCATATTTGAAATTAAATTTAAAATGCATCAGAAAATCCCAAAATTACTCCTGCACGTGTCTTTTCCTTGCCTTCCTCGGTATATGCTCTGTGTCCCTTTTGATGGTTTGGTTTTTGATCTGTTCTGCCTTCCGTTCGGCCAGTGCTTGGCTAGGTAGGCATTAAGGATTATGCTTTCTTGTAAAATGTTTTATGTTTCCAGAACAATTCACATTCTGACTGACTGACTTCTTTTCCATATTTAGGGCAAGGACTACAGTTGTTTTAACAGTAAACTAACTCAGCTAACATGTTTCTAAAATGTCTTATTAAAGATACAAAGTTGTGATGGAAAACATTTATTTATATGTGTGTCACCTTACGTTGTAGAAGAACTAGTAAACACAGAATATCTTTGAAAGCTGATTACAGCCATCATAGAGTTTTCCTTTATCTGAGCACTGAAGCATTAATACATGTAAGATAAACTGGCCCTTATTCTGTCTCACTCAAGGTGAATAATTTTCTTCCATTTTTGGGACCGAGTTTGGGATGCATCATCAATATAGACTGGTTTCAGCTCTGCTAAACTGTTCAAAGACTAGAATATTTTCAGCAGCTAGGTATTTTTAAAAAGGAAAAGAAAGCCACCTACTGTTTCTGTCATTGCATGAATGCATTTCCCTGGAAGCTGCTTACTTCCTAAAATCATTAAGAGCTGAAAATTTCAGACTCCACCCTCCCCCCCCCCCCCCGCCCCCTTTACAGATATAAATAGATCTGGTGTCTTTTCAGTAATCAAAAGCTATGGGTACTTCTAATTGTTCTCTTGCATACTATACTTTATAAAACTTAGAATATACCTACTAGTTAATCATACACAACGTTTAGCAGTTTAATTTTGCTCAGAAGCAATAAAGATTATGAGCTGAAATAAAACAAAATGCTATCAGCAACTGCATTATATATATTTTAAAAAAGGAAGCTCCTAGTAGGTCTAGCCTATTCTGGGAACTCTGTAGTTGAACCACGATCGTACTGGTTCCTGAGAATTTTCCTCACACTCATTCTCAGTTACAGGCATGCTTACTTTTCCTTCTTTGATTAACTCCGGTCCACACGTACCCCTGTTTGGGTTACTCGGTTGTCTTCCTAGCTGTCCTCTAAGGCTGTATTTCTGTTTCATATGATCCGCATGATTCAGTTGTTTGAAGGGTGTTCTGTTCCTATAATGTCTGACCAATTTTTCATGAGTGCTGCCTTTTTTATTTTTTGAACAGTGACAGAACATAGTGACAGTTTCTCTTTGTGTGTATCAGAGCATTTCTTATGATAATAGCCATATGGGTGGCCTTCTAATGAAGAGCATTCAACAACTTCCACGTTCCCTGGATAGTTTGCTAGGTACCTGGATTATTGACTGGAACTTCAGGATAGTTTAATGACTCTCATCCTTCTTGCCACATGCCCTAGCCGATATATTTAATATTACTTCCAATTGTTGCCAGTAGAATGCACATTAGATAGTGCAGGAATATACTCAGAGACTAGAGTAGATGTTGATGAATCTATCATGAATAACCAGAGCTTCAATAAAAGGTCTCTTCGGTACAAAATTCTGAACTTTGAAGCAATTGGCCTCTACATAAGTTTTGGTGTATTTCCATTAGATAGAAATTTCACTACTCATAATAAAAATGATAATTCTGCAGAGGGTTCCCAGCTTTTCTGATGGTAATTTAATGTCAAATGATTTTTCTCATCTCATAGTGTATTGCCTAGCTCTTTGTAACATTCTGATAATTTCTGGTGCTTTTAAAAACACAATCAAGAGAGTGAAGTAAGAGGCTGGGCACGGTGGCTCACACCTCTTTCTAATCCCAACACTTTGGGAGATTGAAGTGGGAGAATTGCTTGAGGCCAGTAGTTTGAGACCACTGGACAACAGGTTTTTGTTTTCTCTTGACAAAACAAACAAACAAACAAAAAACAGTGGGATGCGATGACTAGATAGTCCTAGCTACTGTGGAGGCTGAGATAGGGGATCACTGGCGTCCAGGGTTTGAGGAATACAGTGGACTGTGATTGTACCTCTGCACTCCAGCCTGGGTGACAGAGGGAGACCCTGTCTCTAAACAAACCAAACAAAAAGAGGGAAGCAAGTGTTCAAGACCTCAATCTCTTCTTATGCTCCTTAACCAACTGGCTCAGTATCTCAGGAATGCGGTATACCTCTAACAGCAGGTTTTAGTTTCTACATAGTCTGGGCAATATTGCGATTGGTGGTGTTTGCCTTAACATTGTTTGAATTTTTCATTTTTACAAAACTTCCCTTACAGACTTTCCCATACTGAATTCTTGGAGCTTATCTCTATCTACTGTTAATAATTTTGGCCTGCTTTTGGCAGAGAAATCTTGTTTTAATGTTGTGTGAATATTAATTAATTTTAGACTCTTATAATTAATAGACCAAAAATAACTGTGGAGTTGAAAATGTACCTGGGGAGCCTAAGTTTTACATAGAATTGTTAGTTTTAAAGATGTTTACACTATTGCCTTAGAGGAAATAATGCCTTGAGTCCAAAATTAGTCGTCCTATGAATGACTTATTCACATGGAATCTCAGGAATAAGATTTTTTAAATGTTCTGGGCCTTTGGATGCACCTCTTAACAGAGCTTATCTAGTCAGTTCAGAGAGTGTTAATGCATCATCCAAAGAATCCAGTCAGCCTTTCTTCCATGGGAAGAACAGAGAAGCACAGCCATTCCTTGGTTTTCATGGGGATCGGTTCCAGAGCCCTGTGGATATGAAAATCTAAAGATGCTCGGGGTCCTCATACAGGATGGTGAATTGTTTGCAGATCACCTGTTTGTACCCTCCTGTGGACTGTGGATGATCTCTAGATTACTTATAATACCTAATACAATGTAAACGCCATGTCATTGTTGCTATACTCTGTAAGTTTTTAAAATTTGTATTCTTTTTTTACTGTGTTGTTTATTCTGAATATTTTCAGTCTGAGGTTGGTTGAATCCATAGATGCAGAATGCATGGATCCAGAGAGCTGATTATAGTGTGGCCTAAGAACTAGATGGCGCTAGGAGGGTGTTGTGGTCCTTTTTAAATATATCCATGATGGAGCAGACAATTTCCATCTTTCCCAGCGTTCATATGATCTCTTATGAGATCATATATAATCTCATAAGAGATAAACAATTGGCCTCTACATAAGTTTTGGTATATTTCCATTAGATAGAAATTTCACTACTCATAATAAAAATAATTCTGCAGAACGTTTCTCAGCTTTTCTGGATATGTTTCTGGAAATGTTTTCTGGAAATGTTTCTCTCTCTCTCTCTCTCTCTCTATATATATATATAGATTGATATATATTTATCTGTATATATATTTATATCTATATATAGATATCTATATATCTATCTATATATATATATAGAGTCAGTTCAGAGAGTATTAATACATATCATATATATATATATATATAAATAAATCAATCTATGGGTGCAGGTAGTAATTGTGGAAGAGCCAGGCAGGAATTACGGAGAAATGGTTGTGGGTGGCTGTCAGTGTATTTTAATTCCAGTATTTTTATCAGCATGGAATTGGGAACTTGAAGTCCCCTGCTCTGATGCCTGCAGCCTCCCATGCTGGGACTGTGCAGCATCGCAGCATCGTGAGGCTTGGCACACGTCAGGGTATGGGAGAGCTGGGTTAGCAGCCCGCAAGGTGAGTGAGCCCCTAAGAACAAACAAGACCCTTACTCAGGATTTCTCAGGGCTGGCTGCATGATTTTCAGGGCACAGTCCAGAATGAATGTGCAGGGCACTTTGTTCAAAAATTAGGAGTTTGAAGACATTGACAACAGAGCTTCAGAAAAAAGGTAAAAGATCTGTGCTGCTGCTGTTCTCTGACCTTAGGTGGAAGAAAAGCGCCTAAATGTTTCTCACAAAGCTTTGGTTCTTAATTCTAACTTGAGACAACAGAGTGGCGTGGGAGTTGACTCAGCCCTAAACATTCTAGGTCTTTAAAGTTTTCCTTGGTAGTTAGTCCGTGGTCCTTCCACAGACTGCAGACTGAGCTGGCAGGAGTGGGTCCCTGGTGCAAACGGAAGTGTCTGATAGGTTCCAAAGGATGGACTTGCCTTTTGCTCCATTTTGCTAACACATTTGCAACAGAAAAAGGATCATGCAAACAGATACCACCTAGGGTAGCTGTCATTTGGAACTCGTGTAATTATTAGAATTTGTATAAAACACAGAATATCCCTTTTTTCATCTGTTCATTCTCCATTTGTACTCTTTTCCCACCCACTGTCCCAGGAAGTTACTTAATTATTCAGTGGCTCTTCTAGCTGTTGTGCATTAAGAATTCCTATTGTTGGCACAAAATCCATCACTTAAGCCTCATCTTGGGTAGGCTGTCATTTTCTTATTTCTGATATGTCTGTGAAATGTTGCATTTTTTAGCACATTTGTGTGTACCCTGGAGGGTTGTTTGCAAATACAGCTTGCATCTGTTGTGCATTTATCTATAAATTGCTGGAATTTCTAACACTTCTAATGGATCTTGAGTAATGACTGTGGGTGGGATAGGGTGAAGCTCTGTCAGTTCTGAAATCTGTAAAATGAAGAAAACTTGGTACTAGTTTTCCAGGAACTTAGATGGGCCCTTAAGATTAAGATTTGTGCTAAAACACATTTCTCAACGTGACCTCTTGTCTAATGCATCTATCTACAAATTTGGACAGCCACTTTTATGCTCCAGCTGTGCTAGAGCTGTCTTATTGATAGACAATTACTTTTTTTTTTTTTTTTTAATGAAAACATGGGGTTTCACCATGTTGCCCAGGCCGGTCTTGAACCCCTGGCCTCAAGTTATCCTCCTGCCTCAGCCACCCAAAAGGCTGGAATTACAGGCATGAGCCACCATGCCAGGCTGATACTCCAACTTTTATGAAAATATAGCTTCTTTATTTCCCAAGTCCCAGGAAAAACCAAGCAACCAAAAGAAATCTTGGAAAATCTTGCTCCAGAGAGGATGTGAATTTGAGAGAGGAACTGGATCCGGCTGGCTTGATTTTCTTCCACTTGCTTCAGCCTTATCCTTCTCCTCCTCTTGGTGACTCTGCCTAAGTTTATGATGACCATACTGCCTTTCTCTGCACCCGGAGTGTGTGCCTGTGCACATCTGCACACATATGCAGACGTATGCCGTTTTAGTCAGGGTTCTCTTAGAGGGACAGAGCTAATAGGATCACTCTCTCTCTCCCACTACCCCAATATATGGGGGAGAGAGAGATCCTATTAGTTCTGTCTTAATAAACTCCCCCTTATATACCATTTATTAATAAATTAATGGTAAATTAATAAATATATCATCTATTAATAAATGATATATAAGGGGGAGTTTATTAAGTATTCACTTACACGATCACAAGGTCCAAGGAGAGCCAGTCCGAGCCCTGAAACTGAAGATCTTGGAGTCTGATCTCCGAGGGCAGATAGCATCCAGCATGGGAGAAAGATGTAGGCTGGGAGGCAGGTCTGTGTCTCCTTTTCTGGTTTTTCTGCCTGCTTTATATTCACTGGAAACTGATTAGATGGTGCCCACCCAGATTAAGGGTGGATCTGCCTTCCCCAGCCCACTGACTCAAATGCTAATCTCTTTTGGCAACACCCTCACAGACACACCCAGGGTCAATACTTTGCAGCCCTCAACCTGATCAAGTTGACACTCAGTATTATTAACCATCAATACCCAGGTTCCTTCTTTTCTGAAAACTGGGAAGACTAACAAGAAATTACTTGCGTTTGTTGACTGATGGGTTGCAGTTTATTTCACTTGGATATTTGCCTTTGCTTTTGTGACCTGAGGGGATTTACTCCCTTGTTAAGAGAATTTTAAGGTAGCAGGTGTTGGGGGGAAAACTAGATGGTTTTTGAATTTCTTGTTCCTGGAAGCACCTGGGACTAAAGACACCTTTGACTATCACCGCCTCCCTTCAGGATGTGGTTATGGAGGGATTGGCTGCATGTCAGACAGTTTTCTCTGAGTAATGTCCCCTTGGTTGTCTGTCATGAGCTCAGAGCAGTAACCTAAACCAGCCTAGTGCCTGCTCACCTTTTTCTTTTTTTTTTTTTTTTTTTTGCTGTGAGTGCCACATGCATGTGTAATGTTTTCTGGTAGAGTTTTTCTGCCTTCATTCTGTACTCACTTTCTACCTCCTCTGATCCTTCTACTCCCTGTCTGATATGCTGGGATGGATATTATAACCTCATGTACTGTTACATGCCTGTGGTTCTAAAGATCGTGGCCAAGAAGTGAGTCATTTGGAGTTCCTCTTTGCTAATTGGTTTGTGAATTGAGGTTCTGGTCAGCATATTGAACTCTGATAGACTTGTAAGTTCCTTTGCCCAAACACAAGCTGAAATGTTTCATCCTGAACTGAGCGTCTCCTGTTCAATGTGTTCCTAGGCTGTTTGCTTTCCTCTTTGCCTTATTTTGGAGGAAATTAGGCAGAAGAGACAATCTTTGCAGATTGAACCCAGGCAAGTCAATATTATCATTGGGCAAAGAACATGAACCCCTGAGGGCAGGATGCCATCAGGGACAGAGACAAGCTCTCCAGGGACAGGAGGACGCAACTTTCTGAACATCAGAGCTGCGGAGCACAAGGCAGGTGGTCCTTTCTGATTTAAACTTGCAGCCCACCAAGGCGCTGTTGCTTCCTTCTGGGACATTTTGACAACCTGCCAGCTAGGGGTAATTTTCTAAGCACCACGTTTATTTTTCTGGTGTACTCCCTCATGTCTGTTAATTTGACAGCCGTTCGCTGCTCCAGGACTTGACTGTACTTTCTTCCTTCCCTTACTCTTTCTACCAAATGATCACACCGAAGGATATAACATAATTACGTCTTGAAATTTCAAAACCACAGCATGATTATTTGTCAACTATTGTTAACTGTCTCTAATAAATTTTAAGTACTCATGATGTTATATACACATTTGGCATTCTTTGGACCTCAGTTTTGCTTTCTGTTAATTGTGTGCCTGTGTGGGCAGTAGAGGCCTTTGAGTTTCAAATGATGTCTCCAGAGTTGAAGAATTTTAAGCTTACGTAAAAAGTCCAAGGGCCCATGTAGAATGACAGAATGGAAATAAGTTGTATTTCTTTATCATTGCAATAAACGTTGCTATCATTTTTTAATGATGTTTAATGAATTTCAAATGTACTGTAAAACTGAAGGATTCCATAGTGCCACAAAGATTGGAGAAAGAAGCTGTGTTTAGGGTAAGCTTGAATTGTTTTCAGCTCTTAGGAACCTACTTGAAATGAATCTGTGTGACTCAATACCTGTGGGGTGGGCTGCTCTATAATGAGTTTTCTGAATTAACTTCCATGTGAAAAACAATGTTCGCTAAAGCATAATGTAGTTATATTTGTGTCATATAACCTTGTATGCTAATTTGAGTATTATTTCCATATTTATTCATGAATGAGTGAATGAATGATGGGGGACTCACTTTGTCACCTATGGTAGAGTGCAGTGGCTCAGTCATAACTCACTGCAACCTTCAACTCCTGGACTCATGATCCTCCTGCCTCAGCCTTCTGAGTAACTGGGACCACAGGCCCCTGCCACCGTATCTGGCTCATTTTTGTATTTTATTATTTTTTTTTAAGAGATAGAGTCTTGCTGTGTTGCCCAGGCTGGTCTCAAACTTCTGGCCCTCAGGCATGATCCTCCTGCCTTGGCCTCCAAAAGCATTTAGGATTACAAGGGTGAGCTACTGTGCCTGGCCTTGAATTTTAAAATTTAAATTAATATTTAGGCTGGGCGTGATGGCTCACACCTGTAATCCCAGCATTTTGGGAGACTGATGCAGGAAGATTGCTGGAGTTCAGGTGTTCAAAACCAGCCTGGGGAACATAGTGAGACCCTGTCTCTACAAAAAAACGTTCAAAAATTAGCTGGGCATGGTGGCACATGCTCAGGGTCTCAGCTACTTGGGAGGCTGAAGTGGAATTATCACTTGAGCTAGGGAGTTAGAGTGCAGTAAGCTGTGATGGGCCACTGCACTCCAGGCTGGGCAGCATAGCAAGACTTTGTCTCAAAAAATTAAAAGCAAGAATTGAGGGTAGCCCTACCAAGTGTTCAGAACTTAGATGAATAAGATGATACTTAGTCTGGGGAGGAATCTTTCATTTGTGACATTGTTTGAAATTGCTAGTACGTGATGATCCTAAAAATGAGATGAATTTTCAGACTTTTTCAGATTTCCTTCAGTCTGTTTTTTATTTGCTCATGCCTTTCCTTCCTTGGCTTAAGGTCTTGCTCTGAACATGCCTCCTTTCAGTACTTATGTACAGATATTCTGGGGACACATGAGTGTCGTTTTTTCACATCCTCCAGAACAGTGGATACTACTGGTTTTTTTTTTTTTTTTTCATTTTAGGCATTCTGCATGTGATCTGTAAATAACAACAGTATTCTACTCCTTTCCAATCTTCACACCTTTTATTTCATTCATTCATTCATTTATTAATTAATTAATTCATTTATTTTTGAGACGGGGTCTTGGTCTGATGCCCAGGCTGGCGTGCAGTGGCGCAGTCTTGGCTCACTGCAACCTCTGCCTGCTGAGCTCAGGCGATCCTGTCACCTCGGCTTCTTGAGTAGCTACGTCTACAGGCTTGTGACACTACATTTGGCCAATTTTGGTTTTGTTTTGTTTTGAGCTTTAGTCTTGCTCTGTTGCCAGGCTGGAGGGCAGTGGCATGATCTTGTCTCACTGCACCTTCTGCCTTCCTGGTTCAAGTCATTCTCCTGCCTCAGCCTCCCCAGTAGCTGGGACTACAGGCACGCACCACCATGCCCAGCTAATTTTTTGTATTTTTAGTAGAGACAGTTTCACCATGTTGGCCAGGAGGGTCTCAATCTCTTGACCTCCTGATCTGCCCACCTTGGCCTCCCAAAGTGCTGGAATTACAGGCGTAAGCCACTGCGCCTGGCCAGTTTTTTTGTTTTTGTTTTTTTTCCCCTATATTTTTGGTAGAGAAATGGCTTTACCATGTTTCCCAGGCTGGTCTCAAACTCCTGAGCTCAAGCCATCCACCTGCCTTGGCCTTCCAAAGTGCTGGGGTTACAGGCATGAGCCACTGAGCCTGGCTCTTTTATTTCTCTTTTATGCATTGTTCCACTGGCTAGGATCTCATCACAGTGTCGAATATGGTAACAGTAGCGTGTCTCGGTCTGTCTTGTTCTTGAGCCTAGGGGAAAGGCTCCAATTTGTTACCATGACAAATGTAGGCTTCTTTGTAGATACCATTTATCAGATTAAAGAAGTTCCAAGAAGGCCTTTTATTAAAAGGAAAATTTAATTATGCCATAGTAAATTTAAAACATGGTTTTAATATGATTTCATGAACATGTTGTAGTGGAAAGAAAGGGCTTTGCTCTCTTTTTGACCTCAGGTTGAATGTGGGCCTTACTCTCTGTGATCTTGACTTCTGGACCTGCAGAGTAACCAAGTAAGCCCACATGAAGTCATTCGAATTACGAAAGTAAAATGAGAGAATCTCTTCAGTGGTTGGCTGTTTTTTTCCTGACATTAATTTGAATGAGGTCATAAAGTACAATTTTAACGTTGAGTTTTATGTAGACTTGGTTCATTCAAATACTTGAAGATAACAACATTCCTAGTCTGAGTTGACTCTTCAGTAAGATTTAGTAGGGGTTAGGTTTTTCAGTTCCACGCCGGCAGTCTGAATTCTAATTATAAACGTCTGTTCTGTCATAATCTTCCAATGAGTGGAATTGAACTGTTCATATACATTTTATTGATTTATGTCTGTATTTGAAGCCAAGTGATTTAATCATTTTGGATGGTGGAGTGAGCCATGGAATCAGTCTGGCCTAAGTGAGGGTTAGCTATGATTTGTTTAACCCTCATGTGTCTGGTGCTGAGTAAGACGAGTTTTAGCATTTACAAAGGGATTAGGTGACAGCGATGATAATTCCAAGCCATGCTTACGCTAAGAGTTAGGATGGAGTCACCTTCGGAATGTGCTGATGACACAATGGGATGCGGTTGCTTGTGGATTTTGTTTGCAGGAGAGTGGGGAGAGAGGGGTGATGGTTGTAGAGAGTGGGAAGACAGGGGTGATAGTTGTAGAGAGTAGAGAGAGAGGGGTGATGGTTGTAGAGAGTAGAGAGGGGAGATGGTTGTAGAGAGCGGGGAGAGAGGGGTGATGACTGTAGAGAGTGGGGAGAGAGAGGCTATGGCTGTAGAGAGTGGGGAGAGAGGGGTGATGGCTGTAGAGAGTGGGGAGAGAGGGGTGATGGCTGTAGAGAGTGGGGAGAGAGGGGTGATGGCTGTAGAGAGTGGGGGGAGAAGGGTGATGGCTGTAGAGAGTGGGGAGAGAGGGGTGATGGCTGTAGAGAGTGGGGGGAGAAGGGTGATGGCTGTAGAGAGTGGGGAGAGAGGGGTGATGGTTGTAGAGAGTAGAGAGGGGTGATGGCTGTAGAGAGTGGGGAGAGAGGGGTGATGGCTGTAGAGAGTGGGGGAGAGGGGTGATGGCTGTAGAGAGTGGGGGGAGAGGGGTGATGGCTGTAGAGAGTGGGGAGAGAGGGGTGATGGCTGTAGAGAGTGGGGGAGAGGGGTGATGGCTGTAGAGAGTGGGGGGAGAGGGGTGATGGCTGTAGAGAGTGGGGGAGAGGGGTGATGGCTGTAGAGAGTGGGGGGAGAGGGGTGGTGGCTGTAGAGAGTAGGGAGAGAGGGGTGATGGTTGTAGAGAGTGGGGGAGAGGGGTGATGGCTGTAGAGAGTGAGGAGAGAGGGGTGATGGCTGTAGAGAGTGGAGAGAGAGGGGTGATGGCTGTAGAGAGTGGGGAGAGAGGGGTGATGGCTGTAGAGAGTAGGGAGAGAGGGGTGATGGTTGTAGAGAGTGGGGGAGAGGGGTGATGGCTGTAGAGAGTGGGGAGAGAGGGGTGATGGTTGTAGAGAGTGGGGGAGAGGGGTGATGGCTGTAGAGAGTAGGGAGAGAGGGGTGATGGTTGTAGAGAGTGGGGGAGAGGGGTGATGGCTGTAGAGAGTGAGGAGAGAGGGGTGATGGCTGTAGAGAGTGGAGAGAGAGGGGTGATGGCTGTAGAGAGTGGGGAGAGAGGGGTGATGGTTGTGGAGAGTGGGGAGAGAGGGGTGATGGCTGTGGAGAGTGGAGAGAGAGGGGTGATGGCTGTAGAGAGTGAGGGAGAGGGGTGATGGCTGTAGAGAGTAGGGAGAGAGGGGTGATGGTTGTAGAGAGTGGGGGAGAGGGGTGATGGCTGTAGAGAGTGGGGGGAGAAGGGTGATGGCTGTAGAGAGTGGGGGGAGAGGGGTGATGGCTGTAGAGAGTGGGGGGAGAGGGGTGATGGCTGTAGAGAGTGGGGGAGAGGGGTGGTGGCTGTAGAGAATAGGGAGAGAGAGGGGTGATGGCTGTAGAGAGTGGGGAGAGAGTGGTGATGGTTGTGGAGAGTGGGGAGAGAGGGGTGATGGCTGTAGAGACTGGGGAGAGAGGAGTGATGGCTGTAGAGAGAGGGGTGATGGTTGCAGAGAGTGGGGAATGCTCTCAGACATGTGCCTTGTGTTGACTGGATCAGTTTAGCTTCCGGGGAAGGCGCAGGGATATTCCTCGTACAGGGAGAGGTGTCCACACCGGCAGAGGCGGGGGCAGGGTTCTGTGTGTGCAATTCTGGACCATAAAGGGCAGGATGGGTGGGGCTGGACTTTGGAAGACCATCCTCCATGGTGCTGAGGGGCTTGGGCTTTCACTCTTGGAAACGCTTTGCCAAGATTTGCCAAATCTGAGTGTTCAGATTTGTAATTGTAGATCTTACGGCAGTAGCGTTTTCTCCCGTGTTAGAGGCTCTTCATAACTGCTGGGACCCCCAGGGCTTACTGATGCCTCTTGTACCCCTGCCCTAGTTTTCCCAAGTTTTCAAATGTATTTGGTAATGGGGTATAATCCCATTTATTGGTGAAGTCCTGGTTTAAAATGAAGCATGTGTAATAATAGTTCAGCTTAATAAACGTTTTGGAAAAAGAGCCTCTTTTACAGATACGCTCTTCCTCGATTTTAAAAATAATATTTTTCATTCTCATATTGTCAAGAGAGTGCTTTGAAAAGTTACAGTGTAACATTCATTGAATGTTTTATTTATTTTTGCCTTTGAATACTAAGATATGTAAATCAAGGGTGGACAGTTCCTTGCCATAAAGCTGAAAGTTTAATTTCAAGCTGACATCTGCTGCCTGTTCTATGTTCCAGTATTCTATTTGTTTTTAAAATTCCACCTTCCCTATATTTGTAATATCATTTTTTTCGTAATTGTGTCTTTGTGTTCTTCCTTTCAATGGGAGTTACTTATTTGACTCACTTTGATTCTGCGGGCAGCTTCAGAGATCCGTTGTTCCTCAGAACATACTAGAATCCCTTCTCTTCTTCAGTGTCCTAAGTAGATGATATGATTGTGCATAATTAACCATGTTCCCTAGTACTTAGCTGAGGAATACTTTTGAGCTCTCACAGATAGACACTTATGGGTAATCGTTGTTGCTTATGAGCTCATTTTAAAAGCAGATAAATGTCTTTGAATTTTCAAAGACAGAGGGTTTCAGAGTTCTTGATAGTTTCTTATGGAGATGGGTATAGGGCCTGTGAGAAAGCCGCTTTTTCAGAATCTTAACCAAACAAATAGTAATTGACACCCAGTGGCAAAAATCAAAATCCTCTTCTTTCAAGAGCAGATATTTAAGGCTTATTTGCTGACTGAAAGTGAAGCTTGCCTCCTGCTTCTGGAGACAGTGATGCTCTCAGCCCAGCTTACTGGACAATCAGCCAGGGTCAGGCTGTGGTCCTCATACCCAGAGACTTCATCTTCTCTTCTGATCTCCACGTGTGTACCCCAGCTCACCCCAGCTTACCCTAGTTTCATCTTCCCCATGCACAGAAAATTAGAATAATTCTAGGAATGACTTTTCTTGGAAACAATATATTGAATGATGGCAAAAAGAAAATTGTTTTTCTAAGCAAGATATTGGCTGGATGTGGTGGCTCATGCCTGCAGTCCCAGCTAATTGGGAGGCTGAGATGGTAGGATCAGTTGAGTCTGGGAGTTGGAAGCTGCAGTGAGCTGTGATTCTGATACTTCTACTCCAGCCTGATAGACATAGTGAGACCCTGTCTCAAATAAATACATACATAAATAAATAATTAAAAAGTTAAAAAATAAGATATTGGTGCCAGTAAAACTTACTGGTGATGACTGAAGGCCAAAAATATATCATGAGAACACATGGGCAGTATATCAATTTATTTTATATAAATATAAACAAAAACAAAATGACTAAAATTATATTAGAAGCAGAGGTGCAGCGATGCCTCTTGGAGGTCAGGTGCTCTGAGCAGCAGCTGCCGTGCTGGTCCTGCCGCCTCTGCAAATCCAGGGTGACCAATACCACCAAACCCTTCCCAGCTGTTTGTACTCTAATATATCTTGATAATGCCTTTCATTACTACTCTTTTCCTTTTTCCAATGTAACACCCAGGATCTTGGTCCTTGACCATTCTTGTAAAAGCCTAGAACCTTCTGTAGTTTTTATTGTTTCTTTGATGAGGCAAATTTTTGAATGTCTTTGGCATGGGTGGGAGGGTGTTGTAAAATTGTCACTCCCTGTATGTAAGCCTACAGCTGGGAGCAATTTCTTATTGATGTATCTAAAGCTAGTTAAATCCCCACTGTCTTTTTTTTTTTTTGGACAGGGTTTCGCTCTTGTTACCCAGGCTGGAGTGCAATGGCGCGATCTCAGCTCACTGCAAACCTCCGCCTCCTGGGTTCAAGCAATTCTCCTGCCTCAGCCTCCCAAGTAGCTGGGATTACAGCCACGCGCCACCATGCCCAGCTAATTTTTGTGTTTTTAGTAGAGTCGGGATTTCACCTTGTTGACCAGGATGGTCTCGATCTCTTGACCTCGTGATCCACCTGCCTCAGCCTCCTAAAGTGCTGGGATTACAGGCGTGAGCCACCGTGCCTGGCATCCCCACTGTCCTTAGCTGTCTTTTTCGAGATATATTTAAGATTTAGGTAATATATTACAAATTGTGAGTGTGCATCTCTGCCACTCTTTGAGATTGCTGCACTACAGAATCACTAGCTCTTTCCTTCCCTGTCTCATCCTCCCGGTGCCTGGAATTGGATTAGCACCTGCGGTGTGTGTTGGCATTTTCTACAGGGCTGATATGTCTGTGTCCCCACCCAAATCTCCTCTTGAATTGTAATCCGAATCGTCACCGCCGTGCGTTGTGGATAGTGAGTGAGTTCTCACAAGATCTGATAGTTTTATAAAGGGCTTTCCCTCCTTTTCTCTGCACTCGTTCTGTCTCCTGTCATCTTGGGAAGAGGTGTCTTTTGCCATGATTGTAAGTTTGCCAAGGCCGCCTCAGCGATGCAGAATTGTGAGTCTATTAAACCTGTTTTCTTTATAGGTTACCCAGTCTCAGGTATTTCTTCATAGCAGCCTGAGATCAGGCTAATACAAGGGCTTTGAACATTTGTATGTTTGTGATGGAAGGAAAGTCTATGTGCAGTTAACGGTCAACTATATGAGCACGTTTCCTTTTTTTTTTTTAAAAAAAAAAAAGGAAAAATGGCTGGGTATAGTGGCTCATGCCTGTAATCCCAGCACTTTGGGAGGCCAAGATGGGTGGATCACGAGGTCAAGAGATCGAGACCATACTGTCCAACATGGTGAAACCCTGTCTCTACTAAAAATACAAAAATTACTTGAGCATGATGGCTCACCCCTGTAGTCCCAGCTACCCAGAAGGCTGAGGCAGGAGAATCGATTGAACCTGTGTGGTGGTGGTTACAGTGAGACAAGTTTGTGCCACTTCCCTGCAGCCTGGCAACAGAGCTAAACTCGATCTCAAAAGAAAAAAAAATGTCAAAGTTTGGATTCAATGGATATTGCTTACAAGCTTGAATGCTTCCAAGGTTATTTTCACAGATACGCTGAATCTCATCTGATCTGTAGTGGCTCTAACATTTAACTTGAATTAGAGCTTGGGCACAAAAGCAGTAATTTGAACACAGTTTGATTCTTAAAGAGTAATATGGTATCCACTTCCATTGTTTTTCAAGGAAAAAGTTGATATGCAGCACAAGGGTAATATTAAGTTTTTATCTTAATGACTTATTTATTTTTATGGAGACAGAGTCTCACAGTGTTGGGAAGGCTGGTCTCGAGCTTGTGGGCTCAAGCAATTCTCCCACCTTGGCCTCCCAAAGTGCTGGGGTTACAGGTGTGAGTCATTATACCTGACCTCATTTATTCAGTGTTTGAGGCAGAACAGGGAAAAGAAAACCAAGGAAATTCTAATGTATAAACTGAGACAGTGTCTTTTTTTTAACCTATAATATGAATTCCTTATGTTTGAAATAACGAATTGAAAATAAAATTTTATTTTGTGTCTATTTTAACATAAAAGTTTATTTTATTCCGCTATGGCATACAGAAACCTTATTCTTTTTTCTAGAAAGTTATGGTTTGGACATTCTTTTTCTTAAAATACTTTAGATGGGAGGGACTGAAAAGAATCAGTGTAATTGGCATGTAGAGTGTCATTGGGTAGTCGTTAGGATAAGAAAATGTGGTGAAATCAACTTGAAATTTAACTAAATTGATGACATTGTGCCTTGTAAGGTGCTTTATGGAATGTAGTCACATTTATAGTAGACTTAAGTGCTAGTTTTAAGCAATTCTTTTTTATTTTTAGGTTTTGAAGAACTCTTAACAACAACTCTGAATGAATACTCAGTAAATACTTAGGCCATTAATAAATATTTTGCCTTGGAGATTTCTATTGTAGTATATAAAATTTAGTATTTTCAGTTTATTAATCTTTGCTGTGTTGTTAGGAAAATAAATATCTGCTTCTTCCTTATCCCATCTCACAAGAAAGACTTATATACTCAGTAAGAGGCAAATTTGACTTCTTTAAAGGTAGAGCGGAAGAATGGAGACAGAATTTCACAAACTGTAGTCTGAACTTGACATCCTGATATTCTTAGAGAATGCGTTGACATCTAAGCCTTAAAAAGTACTTGTGTTTTTAAACTGCAGAACTCCAATCTCATGTTTGGTTGTTTGGCAAGTAAATTAAGAATAATCATTATGGCGGGGTGTGGTGGCTCACGTCTGTAATCACAACACTTTGGGAGGCCAAGACAGGTGGATCACGAGGTCAGGAGTTCAAGACCAGCTTGGCCAGATTGGTGAAACACCATCTCTATTAAAAATACAAAAATTAGCCAGGCATGGTGGCAGGTGCCTGTAATCCCAGCTATTCGGGAGGCTGAGGCAGGAGAATTGCTTGAATCTGGGGTGCGGAGGTTGCCATGAGCTGAGATTGCATGCTACTGTACTCCAGCCTGGGCGACAGAGTGAAACTCTGTCTCAGAAAAAAACAGCAACAACAAAAAAGGAAGAATCATTATAATAGTCCTTTGCTAGACGTCTACTCTGTAGCTGGGTTCTGTCCTGTGTGTTTTAGACATTTCCACATTTAGAAAGAGAACAACTCCAAGGTGCTGCCTGGAGAAACTAAAGAGAGTCACGTGGCCAACGCGTACCACATGGGAGATGCCAAAACTGGATTAAAGGACTGGAACGGATTTATTTTATTTACTTTACTTTTATTTTTTTTTTGAGACAAGGTTTCACACCTTTGCCCAGCCTGGAGTGCAGTGGTGCGATCATAGTTCACTACAGCCTTGACCTCCTGGGCTGAAGTTACCCTCTCACCTCACCCCCCTCACCCTCTCAAGTAGCTGGGACGACAGGCGTGAGCCATCACACCTGGCTAATTTTTGTCTTTTTTTTTGTAGAATTGAGGCCTCACCATGTTGTGCAGGCTGGGTGACTTAGTTTGAAGCCTATTTTCTTTCCATTGTTCCCCTCTCCCTTCAGGACTTTGCAGGTAATGTAATCCTGCCCTTGTAATTCCTGGCATCACTTACTCTCTTCTTGAGGTTTTCTGGTCTCTTGTATAGCCAGATGAGAGCTGAGTTGAAAAGCTTTTTATACAGGCTTCATGGATACATATACTGGTGTAAGTGGGTCACAAAGTTAATAAAAATATTGGAGAAGCCCATTTAGTTCACTTCTTTATAATAGCAGTGGCTGTACACAGTTTTCTTAAGGCTTTCTGGCAGTTGGAAATTTGAGTTTCAAAGTAATAGTCATTAAATTAAGTGGAAACCGTGGATCATTTCAAAGACACTGTTTTTAGAAATTGATTACACACATACTAGGTCCTTCCAGGAGTCTGCTTAGATTGAACAGAAAGTCTTACTAACAGAACATGTGCGGCACACTCTCTGTCTTCCTCAGGGTGTACAATTGAATGTTACAGTAATAAACCTTTGCTTTCTCTGAGGTGCAAAAGGAAGCTCTAGTCTGAGTGCTTGGGAGAGGCATAAGTCAGAATTGTAGTCTGTAATAAATGTAAATCCATGAAAAGTGGGTTAGCTTCAAACAGCTGAGTTGCAGAGTCTTGCAAAACCATGCCCTAGTATTCCTCTCAGGAGCCCAGATCATAGAAGAATTATCCATCTTTTTTAACAGTGGGATTTCTAAAGCTTCTCAGAAATCTCCAGACTCTTGATTTTTAGCGAGAGAACAATATCAAGTCTTAAATGACAAAATGAATTCTTAAATAAGTCGAACTTTTTCAAGTTTTTACTAAATTTAAATAATAATAATGCCCATACAAATGGTAGCTCAGGTCTTCCTAGGCGGGTGGTACTGAACTAACAATCTAAATTTCAAATGGCAGGCTCTCTGTTCCCCTGTCTGGGTAATCTCTGATAAAACATTAATCATCTCAAGGTTCTATTCAAGCCCATTGATGGAAATTGTGAAATGTAATTTAGCTTGAGGAATTGAATTAATGTTTTCTAATAGCTCTGAGATATTCAGTGATTTATAGGTTTGAATGCTGGGAGGTGCATTTGTGTTTCTCTCTGTGTGTGAGCTCATCCTAGTTAACCTAAATAGGTGATTAGAAATGATGCACATTCTGTATCATAAAAGCATGTATTATCTCTGTGACTGGTGAATATTGGTATGGTTTGTGTCTGTCATTCAGCTTATTCATTGCTTTATACACCTGGTATAAATTCATGCTCAACTGAGAAATACTTGTTGAATTTTAAAAGTCCTTTAAATTTATATGCATATATATATGTAGACATGGAATCATAGATGTATATATTTAGTTCTAATGTTTTATTTTCAAGCAGGTACAGAATTTATCTGATTTATCTGATTTGGTTACTTACACGGTACATCTGTTGTGCAAATAGTAGTTTTCTCATCCATCATTTTTCTTCTTACAGCTCTGTGAAGTGTGAAGTGGGGTGGGGAAGGGGTGATGAGGGGTTCAGGAACAAGCTGGTCTTCCTGTCTGGGGCTGGGGCCCTCTGTGTTGGGACAGAATGGTGTGCAGGCGTGTTTTTCTCTGTTGCTTCCTGCCCTGTTTCCTGGTAGTCCTGCCCTTCAGACCTGTATCTGTGCCAGAAGGAGGCGTTTCAAGATGTCAATGGGGTCGATAGTGGCTGAGGAAGGAAAGGCGGGGGGTTTAGTAAATGGCCATATTGAGGACAGGAAGAGATGTTTTCCAGCGTCTGGGTGCTTTTCCTGCAGTGCCCGTCTCATGCAGCTGCTCCTGGACACAGTGTTTATGTAAAGTTTCTCTTGTGCATTTTAAATAATCAGTATTTCCATAGGAGAAGTCCTAAAAGACAAATCTAGACTCTGACATGCCCATCTCCAGTTCTTTTAGGAACCATTTTAGGAAAGATTCTTTATACACCAGGAAAGATGCTGTAAGCGTGATCATTGTTGGACAGGGATCCCTAGCTGACAGCGAGAAGAGAGTGGCAGGCACCCTTGAACGTGACCTCTCTTTTGGCTAACACAAAAATCAAAAGCTGCTGTTCTTTAGCTGCATTTCCAACTACTCTGCCCACTCCCGGTTTTCAAATCCTAAGTAACAATTTTACTATGAATCAGTGAAAATGCAATCAACTCTGGATTATACAGTATCACAGTTTTCCATGAATGTTTATGTCTTTTCTTTCTGCTTTCCCTCCAAGGGAAAAGTTGGGAAGTAGGGGGGAAACAAAAGGAGAAGGCATTCAGGCAACAATTCCTGTTCCGAGCGCAATTAGATGCAAGTCACATTGGATTTGTTACAACTGTTAGGACCCTTTGAGTGGACGTTGTGAGTCCTGCCCCTTCTTTGGCACTAATTTTAAATCAGACCACTGCCCATCTGCAGCGCAAGAGAAGAGCCTTTAGAAGGAAGAGCTGTTTAGATGGTTTTTCATAGAAGGTATAATTATATCCGTGTTAGGAAGACCCAGGGTGAGGCTGGCAATTGGCATTTCATGGAAATAAGTGTATGAAATGATCCTGGATGGGCACTGTTCACCATCTTTGTATAAGTAACAGAAATGGAGGCATTGGCCACTCCAGTTGATGTCCGTGTCATTCTCTGCTTCCTGTTAGCATGCAAGTTCTAGTGTGCATTGCAGTAGCAATTATGAATGAATACTGTCTGTGCCTGATACCTGTGACTCCTGCACGTGGAATCTTGAGTATTCTGATGTAAAGACGTTTGGAGAATTCTAAAAATGCAGCACTTAATTATCCCACCCTCCAATAAAACTGTGAATTCAGGATTAACCAGATACAGTGAGTTTATGGATGTTATCCAAAAGAGGAATAAACTGTATTTCAATATGCTTGGTTTTTTTGACATGTACTTAATGTTAATTTGCTGGGATGCCATAACAAAGTGCCACAGACTGGGTGGCTTAAGCAACGGAAATGTATTTTCTCACAGCTCTGGAGGCTGAAGTCCAAGACCAAGGTGTCGGCACATGGCTGTTTTCATGTTCACATGGAATTCTCCTGCTGTTTGCATCTGTGTCCAGATTTTTTCTTCTTCTAAGGATGTCAGTCATATTGGATTAGGGCCCACTCTAATGACCACATTTTAACTTAATTTCTTTTTTGCAGACTCTATTTCCAAATACAGTCATATTCTGAGGTACTGGGGGTTAGGACTTCAACATGAATTTTTTGGGGACACGGTTCAACCTATAATAGTAGTACACTTTTTAAAGTGATTGTGGGAAGCTCTTGATAAACAAATTTAAGGGTGTGCTCTCTTTGACTCTGTTTAACCTAAGTTCTTACACTGATTTCTATAGAGCAAAATATTTCACTTGCACTCATTACTGTGTAATCTCATGTAGTGGAAAGAGAGAGACACAGTCTCACTACGTTGTCTAGGCTGGACCAAATGATCCTCCTACCTCAACCTCCCAAAGTACTAGGATTATAGGCGTGAACCATGGAGTCCTGTGCTACTCTGTGTTTTAATGTAGAATTATTTCTAATAGAGCAGTACTCCTCAGACTTTGAAGTGTCTATTAATGGCCTGTGGGTCTTGGTTCATTAGGTCTTGGGTGGAACTTGAGATCCTGCCTTTCTAGCACGTTCTCTAGTTGATGCCGATGCTGCCGGCCCTCAGAACTTGGCTTGAGGAGTAGAACCAGGAGTAGCTGCACAATTTGCAGGTTCAGTGTTATGGTGTAGCAAAGACAAACACTGACAAGACTTCAGCAAGAGAAAGTGTGGCATTGATTGCATGACCCCGAGCAAGGAGAATCAGGCAGCTCATGCTTTAAACCCCAACTCCCAGGCGGCTTACAGGTAGTGATTTTTAAAGTCAGGGAGGCAGAGGTCACAGGTACAGTCGTAAATTCATACATGGAAGTTGTACATGATTTTGACCTAAAGAGACGGGCTTTCTTGAAGTGTTGGGTGATTATAGATAGATTTTAAAATTTTCTGATTTGCAGTTCGTTAAGGAAGAGAAACCTTGTTTAAATGTTTGGGGTCAGCAGACAAGAATGGCTGGCGTCACCTCAGGAAGGAGTTTACAGCAAAGAAGCCTTCGGTTTCCTCTCACCTGACCTCTGCATGCCAGCTGGTCTGTTTAGTAAGGGTCCGAGTTTCTGAAAAACAGTAACATATGCTAAGATGTTATCACTCTAACTTTGTTGGCTACTGTTTTAAGCTACTGTTACCTTCTTACTTATCAAATTGCTCATTTACTTCTCAGGGCTAGCTAGGTGCCTGGAATTTCCCTCATATGAACTTAAGCCTTTATTTCCCTGCTTGGTGGGGATGGGGTTAGGGCAGGGGTTAGGCCCCTAAGAGGGCTCCCTGCTTCATCTTAGTAATGCAGAATGAAAGTGTGGGTCCATTGTTCAAAAATGACTGAGAATTTTGAACAGGCCACACAGCAGAGCAAGACACCCACTGTGGCCCCTGTGTGAGTGTACAGGTGATACCTTCCACAGAGCCAGCCCTGAGCTGCGTCGGAGTGCTGATGGACGTGACCTCAGGGTATTTACCACAATGATTAGTAAGATGATGGCTTTTATTGGCCAGTGACAAAATCCTTATACTTCTTACTAGTCATAGTTTTACATAGTATTTGCACAAAACTCAGAGCATGGAGAGCATTAGCATTTAGGAGACATAGCTAAAGCAAATCGCTCCTGAGACTCTGGATAGCTTGGTATCTAAAACACAGAGCAGCACCACCAACACCATGGTGATTACAGCATATAACTTGTCCTTCTTTTGCAAAGTTTCAAAGGAATCAAGGTATGACACATGAATTCCTCTACCCAATGATGATGGTTCTCCTTAGTCCCTGAGGTAGCCCTGTGCCTGCTTTTTAATTGTGATATTTAACTTTGGGAGTAACATTCATGGCATTTTTCAGAGGGGAACAATCATTATTATATTGATAATAATAAAAGATTATAAAACGTGTGGGTTAGGCCATGCACGGTGGCTCGCACTTGTAATCCCAGCACTTTGGGAGGCCAAGGTGGACAGATCGCCTGAGGCCAGGAGTTTGAGACCAGCCTGGCCAACATGGTGAAACCCCATCTCTACTAAAAATATGAAAATTAGCTGGGCGTGGTGGCAGGTGCCTGTAATCCCAGCCACACAGGAGGCTGAGACAAGAGAATCACTTGAACCTGGGAGGCAGAGGTGACAGTGAACCATGATCGTGTCACTGCCCTCCAGCCTGGATGATGGAGGGAGACTCTGTCTCAAACAAATAAAAAAACACAATTAAAAAAATAAACGTGAGTCCCAGTGGCTTATATTTTTATTCTGCTTAATTTACCATGTTTATCCAGGCTGGGCATTAGGATATCAATTTGGGGGCTGTGGTCCCAGCTGACTGTACTAGAAAAATGAGTTTGTGCCATATCGCCCCTATATGGCTGCTTTTTTTTTTTGAGATGGAGTTTCACTCTTGTTGCCCAGGCTGGAGTGCAATGGCACAATTGGCTCACCGCCTCCGCCTCCTCCGCCTACCGGGTTCAAGTGATTCTCCTGCCTCAGCCTCCTGAGTAGCTGGGATTACAGGCATGTGCCACCACGCCCAGCTAATTTTGTATTTTTAGTAGAGACAGGGTTTCTCCATGTTGGTCAGGCTGGTCTCGAACCCCTGACCTCAGGTAATCTGCCTGGCTCGGCCTCCCAAAGTGCTGGGATTGCAGGAGTGAGCCTCCGCACCCAGCCATGAGCACCTTAATGCTTAGAATCATCTAGCAAGTATTTTTCAAATATGGCTGGAAACAAAATCTTCTTTAATCATTATGCATTTTTCAGTGCCAAAGGCTGTGGAGTATTTTTTCCCCCCATGGTGTTCTTATGGCTTAGTGATGCATAAGGTGGATTTGTCAATTGATCTATACAAAAAACACAGACACTGATGTGCTCAGTCAGACATTTCAGACCTAGTTCCCATTTCTCTGCCCCTTCCCCTCCCTTTACATTTTGGGAGCTGTACAGGTTCCCTTATGGAAGTCACAGAAATGTTTTTCAGTTAAGAAACTCTAGGTATGATGAAAATGGTCTGAGGTCTATTCCTACTTATCCTGCTAGATAAATGCCATGAGTGCTTTTTCAAATTCTTGATCCTGAATTCCTTTAATCATTTTAGGGAACATGATTAGGTTTCCATAGGGTTATGTCTTTTATATTCTTAATTCTTTTTACCTTATTCACCCACATCTTTATTTTCAGAAATTTCTATATCCAATCAGTTGGGACTGAAAACTGATCTGCATTAAAGTAGCAGTTGCTACTTGATATGACTTATCTGTTTTTTTTTTTCCTCATGGATATTTGAATGTTTAGGGATTTGGGAAGGTAATTTTAAAAAATTGCTGATAAAAATCTCGTGGAAGATTCTAATTCTCTAGGTCTGGAATAATAACCTGCGTTTTTTGAATAAGTGGTACATTCACATGGCTTAAAATTCAAAATATGTAATTGACGGCACTGTATCGGAGCCGTTCAATTTCCATCTCCCAGCCATTCAGTTTCCTTCTCAGGAGGCAGTGTGGTTAGTGTATGTCTGTTGGGTGTGTTGTTCCACAGATAGTTTATGCTTATATGAGCAAATGCAGATTCACCTTCCTCTCATTTTACATAAATAATTTTTACAATTTTCTAAGTCTTTAGCAAAACCATATAAACTAATGTTTATGGGATTTAAAAAAAAAGAAAAGGAAAAGTGGTGGGTCTTAGTACTAGAAATAGTAAAAATTAGCAGGTGAAGTTTAGCAGATTTTTTTAAACAAAATTCACATTCTGTTTAATTTCAATTCCTAATAGACTGATGAAATAAACATTAACAAGAATGTGTAAACATCTATAAGATAATGGGTGCAGGACTAATGACTTTAAAGTAGAAATCATCATACAAAAACCTGATTACTTTCCTTGGTAGCTCTATGGAATTACTTGATTTTAAAAAGGCTATGGATGTTAAATATTATGATTTTTGAGCAAGTGATATTTTTGAAATCTTATTCACCAAACTGACCAAATTGGATAAAGAAATGTCAAATGTATCATAAACTGTCCAAGAGATAGTAGCAATTGAAAACATACCAAGTTAAAGAGAACCACAGGATAATGTGTATGTATCTTTTTCTTAATGATCTAGAAGAATTAGCTAAGCAGTATATTAAAGAAATCTACGGATGATCGTGAATGAGGTGCATTTTTTTTTTTTTTTTTTTTTTTGTGAGTATTACTGGCAATGAAGCCGTAGGGTCAGACATGCAAGTTTAGTAAAACAGCAAAAGATGAAAAAGATGTCTTTGCAAAAAGCTAACTAATGTATCTGGGGATAGATACATCCCTATGATCAAGAGAGAGAAAAACCTAATGAGCCTAAAGTTTTTTATTCCATGTAATGAAAACATATCAAACAGTAATCTTGGGTGACTTTGCTTATTTTTTTTGTCTGCCCAATTAGCTTAATTGACAGCCATCATTAGATGGCCTTAGGATTGGGCAAACCAAGGACTTCTGTAATAACGGAAGTTTTCAAAAAATGGTTTGTCTCTCAACTGGAAAAAATAGACAAACATCGTAGAGAAACGTAAAAATTGGTTGAGTGAGGTGACATTTGTTTTCGTGTGAATCATTAGGAAACTCAGCTCTTTGATTAATTGGACACCATGTACCTCTTTTCCTCAAGGTACTGCACACAGGAGCGGGAGAAGAGATGAAATGGGGCCAGGGAGCTAGCATCTGCATGCACTTTACTATACGTCTTTTTTTCTGTTTCTATGTGTTTGGGCTTAACGTTAGAGACGTTGCAGTATCTTACCAAATGTGTCACAGGGAATCGATGGCCCAAGTGGAACTGAAAGTCCTAGCCCCTCCCGCCAAGTGCATAGCTCTCTCCTCCTTACTACACTAGAGAGACTTCGGCGTTGTGATGTTCTGAGACAACATCAGTGGTTCGTTCTTCATTTTAGGAAGCAGTAAGGGATAGGTCTACATGGACAAAGAGAAAAGTAAGGTTTTGGTCTCTAAAGCAGTTATGGTGGCTTGCTCTTTTGTTAAAGAGTCTCACGTCAACAAATGCATGTCTGGTTTAGGCTAGGAAGAAATAATAGTTTGAAAAACAATAGCTTCAAAAATCAGTAGGGCATGCCAGGCATCCTCATATCTTCATTTGTGTGTCACCTGTTAATCTGAGTGATACTAAAAATTGGTTATGCTCTAATAAATAATGATTTATGTTTACCAAAGGCTCTAACAAATAAAATATCTAGAATTGGTAGCATCATAGATATGAATTAAATAGGTGGAGATGAAATAATTAAAATTAACCTCTAATTTGCATTGATTTTTAAAGAATCTTCAATTTCATAGGAAAAAAATTTGGATCATTAAATTGATAGAAAATTGTAAAGAACATTCTGCTTCCGGTAGGGAAAACGATCTGTTTTCTTAACATAAAATCAATACTAATGTCATTTATATTTTACTTTAGTGTTTACAAAGTAGATTCACATATATTCTCATATTTCATCTGTGCAGTGACCTCTGGAAGATAAGGTTTCCTAATTAATGTCTGTTTCTTAACTGTGTAGAGGCAGATTGATTTTCTCAATTTAGAAGCCTGGACTGATTGTTTGGTGGAACACTGAAGAGCAGAGGAAAAGAAGGGGTAGGGATTTTAAATAATAAAAGGGACACTTGAAATGGCATGACTAGCCGTCTCACTTATTTTTCCAAAGGCAAAGTTAAAATAAAAACTAATAAGGCAAAAATTAAAACCCAGATATACTAATAAAAGCAGGGAGCACACGTGTCTTTCTGATCCTAATACTTAAAGAGTAGCAGCTTTCTTGACAGTCTGTGTTTGTGAATAGAACACTTGGATGTCCATTTTTAAGGAGAACTTTGCGTTTTCTTTTCAGTGTTTTGTTGTTTTACTGGCATATATTTCAATTTGAATTTCATGGCATTAAGCCAAACACTTAGATGGTTATATCTTGTCATAGTTATATTCAGTATTTGTAGGTGAATTTCGGTAAATTTTTTGCTTTGCTAGTTGGGGTTATATACTACCACGTTTAATCCCAAGTCCGCAAAATAATAACAGCTTAGAGATGCTAAGAGTTTATTTCTCTCTTATATGAAAGAAGTCAAGCCGTTGGCAGTCCAGGGCTGGTATGTATGACAGCCCCAGTGTCAGAGAACCAAACCCTTGTCTCCCTCAATTATCATTCTCAGCAAATCACCTCATGGTCCAGGGTAGCTGCCTGAGCTCAGCCATCAGGCTGACATTCCAGGCAGCAGAAAGGAAGAAAGAGGAAGGGCACCTGGTGGTTTCCCTTTTAGGATGCTTTTGTGAAGCACCAAATAGCATTCTTATCTTTAACATCTTATAGCTGTAAAGCTCATGTGAAAACAGCTTACTGCAAGGTTAGCACATGACTGCTTAGCTAAACATAGGATTTCCCTATGAAGGAGAAATAGGACAGTGGATGTTGGTGTTGGCACCGCTCAGTCTGGGTCACATCTAGCGCATCACCCATCAGTGGTGAGGATGCTTCAGTTCACCAGTTTATGGCTCTGGGGGTTATAGCAATTGGTTTATCATGGTTATGATTTTGTGACCAGTTATTTCTTTATGTGGAGATATATATGTGTGTTAGAAGAACTGCTTGATTCATTTAGATGAATAATAAAAGTGACACCTGAAATGATCTGTGGACAAGTGGCTACAAGAGGTTACTGGTGGGCGTATTTGTTCCCATGAGTCATTTTCTAACCAGTTATCCCAACACTCAATTTCTGTACTGCCTTTAATTTTCACATGACGCCTGAAGTCTTCAGTGGGAAACGCAAGCGCTGTGGTGCTAGAATACTTTTCTGTGTGAATTCTTTTCCCCCTTATTCTTTACTGGAACCAATAATTGCCTAGAGAATCATGGGCAAAATGCCAGCTCACCACTTCTTTAAAGGGTCCAATATTTGGCTTTAGAGAATGGAAGAAAATTTCAGAAACACTGTTAAGAAAGTTATTATTTATTTTAAATGTTATTTGGAACAGCAATGGACAACGTGTTTTACAGCACAACTTTTAAGATGATTGAATTGGCAATAAATTCACATAATGAAACTTCCTGCAAGTCTTTATATTTCTACTGGGGAAATCTTTGGTTCTTGGTGTAAATTTTTAAATAGTTGATATCAGCTTTTTATTCTTTATATTCCTTTAGTTGTAGAGCTAATGTGAAAACAGCTTGCTGTGTTGTAAAGAATGCCTGTAGTTAGCCAGTGAATCAAGTCATGCGTGTTTCAGTTGTCAAGCGTGTTAAATAGTAGTTTTTAAACACTAGAGGGATTGCCCATAATATCGTTATTGTGAGATTCTATTTCTCATCCACAATGAATGAAATCTCTTCTTCCCCAAACTGCCTCTCAGCCCCTCCAGTACTGTGGTTCAGCTCTACACCAAGAGAGGACAAGCCCTGGCTTCTCGAAGGCCTGGATTTTGGTTCTAGATTTGCAGTGTGGGAGTCAGGCAAACGAATATGTCTCTTGAGACTTCAATATCCTCATATTTTAAACATTGTATTTATTTCAAATGAATAAATCAAGCTTGATTTACCTATTTATGAATGAATGAATGGCAGAATCTTGCTCTATCACCCCACTGCACTGCAGCGGTGAGATTACAGCTCACTGCAGCCTCGACTTCCTAGGCTCTAGTGACCCTTCCATCTCCTGAGTAGCTAGGACCACAGGCACACTCCACCATGCCTGGCTACTTTTGGTTTTTATTTTTTTTCTAGAGATAGGGTTTTGTCATGTTGCCCAGGCTGTTTTCCAGTGATCTACCCACCTTGGCCTCCCAAAATACTGGCATTACAGGCATGAGTCACTGTGCCTGGCCAAGCATGTTGTGATTGGAAGATTTAAAATGATTTTCTGGCCAGGCACGGTGGTTCACATCCGTAATCCCAGTGCTTTGGGAGCCCAAGGTGGGTGGATCACCTGATGTCAGGAGTTCGAGATCAGCCTGGCCAAGATGGTGAAGCCTCATCTCTACTAAAAATACAAAAAATTATCCGGTCATGGTGGCACACGCCTATACTACAGAGGAGGCTGACGCAGGAGAATTGCTTGAACTCGGGAGGCAAATGTTGCAGTGAGCTGAGGTTGGGCCACTGCACTCCAGCCTGGGTGACAGAGTAGGACTACATCTGAAAAAAAAAAAAAAAAAAAAAAAAAAAAAAAAAAAATTTCTGTGGTGAAAATGCTAGCTCATTTATTTAGCTCCCATTGTCTGTTAACAAACTAGGCTTCTTATATATATATTTTTTTCATTGAATTTTTTTTTTTTTTTTTTTTGAGACAGAGTTTCGCTCTTGTTACCCAGGCTGGAGTGCAATGGCGCGATCTCGGCTCACCGCAACCTCCGCCTCCTGGGCTCAGGCAATTCTCCTGCCTCAGCCTCCTGAGTAGCTGGGATTACAGGCACGTACCACCATGCCCAGCTAATTTTTTGTATTTTTAGTAGAGACGGGGTTTCACCTTGTTCACCAAGATGGTCTCAATCTCTTGACCTTGTGATCCACCTGCCTCGGCCTCCCAAAGTGCTGGGATTACAGGCTTGAGCCACCGCGCCCGACCCTCATTGAATTTTTTAACCAAACCTCCCATGCACCACTGAGGAAAGTAGTCATCTAGGGAGTTTTAACCATGGGGCAGGGGGAGTTACGGAAGGACTCACCTGACAGCAGAGCCAGAGTTGTGCATCCTCATGCAAGGTAGTGCTTAGGATCACCAGGGTTTATTGAGAAGGATGCTGCTACATTGCTTTAATAATTCCTTCTTTGAATGAGCGGATCTCTTGAAAATTGATATGCTTAGGCTATCTAGCTTCCCTCCATCTTCCCCCACACCTCTACCTATAAGTAGTAAAATTCAGCCTGAGCTAATTATAAAAAAAGAAATTAAAGATTTCAGCCACGTGAAAGTCTGGTTAGTGTGTATAATTGTAGGACTGGTAGTTGACTTACTCTTAGGCCTGTAGGTAATGTTTTCTCTCAGTAATTGAGTGTATTTGAGAAGGTGGAAACACTGCATATGGCTTGGTAAGGGCGCAACAGGCCCTGTAGACAGGGAGCTCCGGTTGGAATTCTAGCTCCACAAAGTACTTGATGTGTGACCACCTAGAGCTTCAGTTTCTTCATGTGTTAAACGGGCTGACAGAACTCGCCTCTGAGTTGTCAGGTTAAAATGAGCTGATGCGTGTAAATCACAACCATGGTGCTTGGCATCTACTGTAATAAATGTTAGTTGCTCTTGCTATTTAAAAACTTATTCTTTGATAATTCTGTTGCTCATTGGTATGGGAATACCTTCTTATTTGACTTAAGAAAAATGGCATGTTCTAACCCGCTTATGCCTGAAGTTGCAATTTTTTTTTTTTTTTTTTTTTTTTAAATGAGATGGAGCCTTGCTCTGTAGCCCAGGCTGGAGGGCAGTGGCACCATCTCGACTCACTGCAACCTCTGCCTCCCAGGTCCCAGTTCAAGCAATTCTGCCAGGTAGCTGGGATTACAGGCATGAACCACCATGCCCAGCTAATTTTTGTATATTTTAGTAGAGACGAGGTTTCACCATGTTGGCCAGTCTGGTCTTCAGCTCCTGACCTCGGTCTGCCAAAGTGCTGGGATTACAGGCATGAGTCACGGCACCTGGCCTTGCAATTTTTTGAATTTTGAAAATCAGACCTTGGCAATGACCTTGAGCTATGTAGGATATAAATAACTCCCACATGCTTGGCATTCCAGTAATGGAACCCGAGGCATAAATGGGTGTAAGGATGGCGGCATGTGATGATTCAGTTAAAAAAAACTTAAAAAAAGTTTTTTCAGAATAATGATTTGCTGTGTTTTGGTTGGAATATTGGGGGGCAGTATCACCTTTTTAAAAAGTTTATTCTAGCTTCTAATCTCAGAACTTTGGGGAGGTTGAAGCAATAGGATTGCTTGAGGCCAGGAGTTTGAGACCAGCCTGGGCATTTACTGAGACACTGTCTCTACAAAAAAAAAAAAAAAAAAAAAAAAAAAAGAAAAGAAAAGAAAACAAAAAACATAGTTGGATGTAGCGAGATGTGCTGGCACGTGTCTGTATCCCAGCTACTCAGGAGGCTGAGGCAGCAGGATCGTATGAGCCCAGGAGTTCGAGGCTGCAATGAGCTATGATTGTGCCACTGCACTCTAGCTTGGTTGACAGAGTGAGACCTCAGTCTGTTTAAAAAAAAAAAAAAAAGTTTTTTCTAGCATTGACTAATCCATTAAATAGAGGATTCCCCTGCCTGGTCAGCATAAAGCTCTCATTTTAAAATGTAAAGAAATGCATACATCTACGTACCCGTGCATGTCTGCAGGCGCACACTCCCACACGTATTCTAGTAGTCTTGTGGAGTTATTGATAAACATTTTTTCACCCCCATTTTACAGACAGAGGAGATGGGCCATACAGTGCTCATTTTACAGTAGTGATAGAGTGATGGATTCCGCCAGAAGGAAAGGTGTCTGGCGAGAGAGACAGTATCGATTCTCATTCAAATCGGAGTCATTCTGCTATGCTGTGCTGCCTTCAGCCGCGTGGCCAGCGGTTTGAAACATCTCTAAATTTTGATTGGGGGCCATCGTGTAGCTCAGTGCTTGCTCCTTGGTGCAAGTTCTCTTGGGCAGAGATGCTAATTTAAGAATGTTGGTCGTTCTAAATGTTCCTAAGAGGATTAAGCAAATTCCACAGCATATAAATGGACGTGTTTGGAAGATTTTGTTCCCCCAAGCAATTTCAGAAAACACACATGCATCATTTGCTAAAACTCTGCAGGTGTATTAATGAGTTCATCTCACATGAATGGACAGTCACTGAGGGAACTTCATATGTAGGCTTGAGTTCAGCTATATTAAATGCAGGCTAAGTTTTAATTAGAATTTATTTACAGCTCGAAGCTGCTCCTGTGTTTCTCTGCCTGCAGTCAGTAATGAACCATTCCTCTTTGCCTCGTCATTAGTATTCAGAGCTCCATCAGCCTGCAGTTCAAACCCTTTCCCTTGTTTTTGTCAGAGAAGATGATGGAGCAAGGTTGCTTAGAAACACTTAGCCACACTCTCAACGGGAATTATCAATCTGTTCTGTATGTTCACCCCCACACGCAGGGGAGAAAATTGAGTTTTGCTGCTGATGACGTTAATTGATTGCAAGTTGTTTTAGTGGGAGTGTGATGTTGAAAACTAGATTTTCTTTCATTTTTATGCATTAGATGCAGAGAAGCTATACAGTGACATGTTTATTCCACTGTAACTAAAAATACTGTAGAGGTATCTAAATTTGGTTTTGTATGTTTTAGTATTCAGATCTTGACACTGGTCAGCTTACAGGATTATCTTTGTACAGGAGACTGTTTCTGTAGTGATTTCTTTAGTTCCCAGTAAATTCACGAAGCCATTTCCTTCAATAGAGTTCTGATTATCGCAGCCAGGGGGTGACACACTAAATTAGGGATGGGCAGAGGGGTGAAATGGAAACCAGCTGTCATCTGCTTACCTACAATTTTATGTGGTCCAAAAAGAGCTTTTGTCTTTCTTTCCTTTTTCTCTTTCCCTGTTCTTTTCAGATTGTCTTCTTCAAAAATTTCTTACCTTAAAATGTAAAGAAAATAGCACAGTGTGTATCTATGGATGATTTAATTTGACCTATATTTATTTTTAAAGATTTTTTTGATTTGGCTATTGACAGCTTTTAAAAGGTGAAACAAACAGAAACATTGCTGATGAGAGAATGTACAAGAAGCAGACAGAGCCCCTCTGGAAGGTCAGGAGAGGGAGTATTGGGGTGAGGAAGAGAGGCCACAGGCAAGCAAATTGTATTTTGTTGTTAGGATTTTGTCCTTCACAGCACCTAAGTGCACATGGAACGGTGTCTTTTGTTATATTTTATCAAAGACTCCCATTGAAAGTAATCGATTGAGACTTTGTGGAGGAGGGTTTATCCTGTTCTCTTCTGTCAAACATCACTGATACTGCTGCTTATTCAAGACTGCACGTAGCCGTCAACCGCAGAGCTTGAGGAAGCAACGCTCATTTCCCTGACTCGTTCTTCTGAGTTACTAGAAAAGAAAGATGCCTAAGCCCATGCCTGGTGCATCTCGGCCAGAACCTACAGGGAAGGGCTCGAATACCTGATTTTTTTTTTTTTTTCTTTTTTCTTTTTTTGAGATGGAGTTTCACTCTTGTTGCCCAGGCTGAGTGCAATGGCACGATCTTGGCTCACTGCAACCTCCGCCTTCCAGGTCCAAGCAGTTCTCCTGCCTCAGCCTCTTGAGTAGCTAGGATTACAGGCACCTAAGCTAATTTTTGTATTTGTAGTAGAGACAGGGTTTCACCATGTTGGCCAGGCTGGTCTTGAACTCCTGACCTCAGGAGATCCACCTGCCTCAGCCTCCCAAAGTGCTGGGATTACAAACATGAGCCACCGTGCCCAGCCAAATACCTGATTTTCTACAAGTGTCACTGGAAAGCAGTACTCCTCTAACTTATGAGATACAAAATAGGAGTTCCTGTTCCCGGCCTGGGGTTTCATATTACACAGAAGCTAACCGTATTCTGTGGACTGTGCTCTTTTTGTACAGAAATGGGAGCTGGGATCCAAATGATTTCTGTGTCTACCAAGTATTTCCAATTTGAGGAAAACAGATAAAGCCTACTCCCTAGTGATGATGTCCCAAGAGTTTAAAATTGAGTCAAATTTTGGTGTTGGAATCTCAATTCCCTTTAAATAAGATGACTTAAAAATTAATGATCACTGTTGTTAATTACGAATATTGCATTATTGTATAATATTAAGCCTCACCTAAGACCTGATAAGATAAATATTCTGAGATGTTGAATGTGACTTGTTAAGAATTTATAGCAAATTCTCAGAATTTTGTTTTATTTTCACTAAGAAACAATACATTTAAGGCCAGGCATGATGGCTTATGCTTTTAGCCCTAGCACTTTGGGAGGTCGAGGCAGGAGGATTGCTTGAGCCCAGGAGTAAGATTGAGGCTGAAGTGAGCTGTGATTGGGCCGCTGTGGTCCAGCCTGGGTGACAGAGCCGGACTCTGTCTCTTTAAGGCGGGGGCGCATTTCAGTTTTCTGAATATGTTCCTAATAATAAGGACTCTTGTGTAAACCATTCTGGATAAAATTACTAGTGCAGGTGGTGCCAGAATAGCAGATATTTCTGCATGGCTGCCTAGGCACTTAGTTCCTGCTGACAATTTTGATAATGTTTCTTATTCCAAAGTACTTAGAGATCCTCCAGGTTTATGATTGTTCTTTCCCAAGAGTATTTTTTGAGGGACAGGAAGAAGGAGCTCCTCAATCTTGATTCCATGGTTCCCTGTCTAAAGGGAGCACTACCTTGAGTCGTAGTTTAATAAAGTCAGTAGAAGAAAGAGCTAATTGGGCTTAACTCCCTCACTTTTCATTTGAGGAAACTCAACTGCTTGAGTGAGGCCCAGAAGCCATTTCTGGTGATTTTTCAGGCATATGCACTGGGACGGGTCACTATGTTGGAGTCACAAAACGTTGGATTTTGCATGTGTCTTTGATTCTTGGTGAATGTGGAGGATTTCCGTGCTCCCTTTTGGAAGTGGGAGCCCTGAAGAGTGGGTCCTGCTGTGCTGTGTATTCAGAGGTCCGGAGGACACAGGAGTTAGGGACGAGGGTCAAAATCTGGTGATGGTCAGATCAGAATGCCGAGAGACTAGGTATGTCTATCAGTGAAGCTGAATTCAAGGGAGGAGTTTAGGAAAGATTGGCACAGTTAAGATGATTACGATCATTTGCTTTTGATTGTTTATAGTAGTGATTTTTAACCTGTAGACCAATGACCCCTTTCGATAATCAATATTTTGTAACCTTTTGGTATCCTAAAATAAAATTCATAGAAAATATACTGAAAATGTAAATAAATGAATAATAGGTAAATAGAGAAAAGAAAGTAGCTGAATATTTACAGAATATGCCATATTGATTTATAATATTAACATTATAGGATGTATTGTGTTATAGGCTACTTAGTGAGCTCTCACATTAAAAGATAAATACAGAGGACATAACTTTTAATTAAAATATCCATCCGTTATGTAAATACTCAAGCATGTCTAAACCAGAAACAAATGCCTTCACAATGTCAGAATACCTCCCACCATGGAGCAGAGCTCTTCCTGGCAAACTCCTGGTGGAATGCTCCACGGTGGCATTGTGCCAAGAGTGTGTGCGTGGAGCAAGTATAGTTCAGTACATGGAGAGTGGTTCTCTGTATTCTTTTTTTTGGAGATGGAGTCTCGCTCTGTCACCCAGGCTGGAGTGCAGTGGTGCGATCTCGGCTCACTGCAATCTTGGCTTCCCAAGTTCAAGCAGTTCTCCTGCCTCAGCCCCCTGAGTAGCTGGGACTACAGGCGCACGCCATCATGCCCGACTAATTTTTTTTTTTTGTATTTTAGTAGAGATGGGGTTTAATTGCGTAGCCCAGGCTGGTCTCGAAGTCCTGAGCTCAGGCAATCCGTCCGCCTCGGCCTCCCAAAGTGCTAGGATTACAGGCGTGAGCCACTGTGCCTTGCTAATTCTGTGTATTCTTACTTACCGAAGACTGCAATACATTCTTGATATTCTTATTTTTAAGAGACAGGGTCTTACTCTGTTGCCTAGGCTAGAGTGCAGTGGTGTGATCATGGTTCACTATAGCCTCAACCTCCTGGCTCAGGTGATCTTCCAACCTCAGCCTCTTGAGTAGCTGGGACTGTAGACATACACCATCACACCTGGCTAATTTTCGAATTTTTTTTGTAGAGATGGGGGTCTTGCCGTGTTGCCCAGGCTAGTCTTGAACTCCTGGCCTCAAGGGATCCTTCCACTTTGGCCTCCTAAAGTGCTGAGATTACAGGTGTTAGCCATCACACCTGTCTTATCCATGAACTTCTTTATGTTAAGTACAGATGCTATTTTAAATCTCCAAAATTTAGAGTATCTCTATGTGATATATCCCCTAGAAAATACGTAAGGTAGACCACATTGAGACCTTTTTAGGATACAAATAGAAAATAAGATATTATTTAAAAAATTCTGTTACCAAAATGAATTTTGTTAAAATTTATCGTTAGGTTTCACAATTACATTATCACTTTTAATACCACAGCTAGTTGTTATGTTTTATCTGTATCTTTAAAAAGAAAAAAAAAATCAGTCCATAAGGCCTGCATAAGAGGTGACAGATGAAGAGCAACACAACCCCTGTTAGTTGTGATGCTGATCAGTTGAAAATTAACTTAGTCACTACTCAGTGTGGTTCATCTGAGCTCATTCTAGTTTTTCCTCCTTTTTTTTTTTGAGACAGTGCTTCAGTCTTGTCACCCAGGCTACAGTGCAGTGGCATGATCTCCGCTCACTGCAATCTCTTCCTCCCAGGTTCAAGCAATTCTCCTGCCTCTCAGCCTCTTGAGTAGCTGGGACTACAGGCACACCCACCATACCCAGCTAATTTTTGTATTTTAATAGAGACAGGGTATCACCATGTTGACCAGGCTGGTCTTGAACTCCTGACCTCAAGTGATCTGCTTGCCTCGGCCTCCCAAAGGGCTAGGATTACAGGTGTGAGCCACTGTGTCTGAACCTCTTTAAGTTTTAATGAAACAGGGTCTCAACGTGTTGCCCATGCTGATCTCAAAACTCCTAAGTTTGAATGACCCTCCCGTGTCAACCTCATAAATTGCTGGGATTGTAGGTGAGCCACTCCCCCGGCTGCACTGTGCTTTTTTTCAAGTCACAATCTTACTTGGAGCAATTTCTGTCTTTGTTACTTTTGTTAGTGAAACCAATCTTTTCCTTCCTTAGAGCATCAGTAATATTTTCAACATACAAAATAATTTATAGAAGGTATTTAAAGTTAATAGTTGCTTGCTCTAGTAATTCATAGTTCCAGATGTTCATATTTATCACAATTTGAGAAATGTCTTTTTTTTTTTTTTTTTTGGTAGAAATTCCAGTTGCTTGGGTGTAACACAAAGGCAAATAATTTCTTATCAGATAGAGCATAATAATACTTACGTTCTCGCACTAAATCTAGAGTCCTACATTATTTTTGCTTGTTAGGTAACTTTTTTCCAAAAACAAATGTTTGTGTTTACCTGAATAGCTAACCTTGTAAAAGCAGGTGCACATCAAATTGGTGCAGATATGAATACTGCATTTAAATAAAAGTCATTTCACAACCCAGTGTTCCCAACATTTGAATTGTTGGTTCAGCCTTACTAGGCATATTAGCTTTCGTAATTGAATCAGTCATTGCTTTCTTGAACAGAAGTTTCCATTCCATCTGTTCTTTGGTTTATAATTCTTCGGTGTGTCATTTGCTTTATTTCCCAAATATGTAAGATTTTTTACATTTAGAATTACTGCCAGTTTTGCTACGTCATGCTGAAGAGGAAGCCTTGTGACTTTATGTTTTATAGTATTGATTTGTAAAGCTTAATCCTCCACACAGGATTGTAAAACCCAAATGAGGGATATATGTAACAGACATGGAACAGTGCATGTAAACATTAGCTGCTCTTATCATCGTCATACTGTTAATAGCAGCAGCATGAATTTTATCTTTGTAATTAAAGCAGACATTTATCTAAATATAAAATCTTTGTGAAAATTTTATTATGATAATTTTTTTGTTTCGTTGTTTTTTAAGACAGGGTCTTCCACTGTCACCTAGGCTGGAGTGCAGTGATGCAATCATAGCTCACTGTAGCCGTGACTTTCTGGGCTCAAATAATCCTCCAGCCTCAGCCTCTTGAGTAGCTAAGACTATAGGTATGCACTATCACGCCTAGCTAATTTTTAAAGTTTTTTGTAGATATAGGATCTTGCTGTACTGCCCAGGTTGGCATTGAACTCATAGCCTAAAGCAATCCTTCCCTCCTCAGCCTCCCAAAGTGTTGAGATTTCAGGCATGAGCCACTGTACCCAGTTGAAACATTTCTTCCCTCCCTCCCTCCATCTCTTCCTCCCTTCCCTCTCTCCTTCTTTCCCTCCTTCCCCGCTCCCCTCCATCCATCCATCCCTCCCTCCCGTCCATTCGTCCATCTCCTTTTTTATTTTTGCACATGGAGTTTCACTCTTGTTGCCCAGGTTGGAGTGCAGTGGCACTATTTCAGCTCACTACAACCTTCACCTCTCGGGTTCAGGCAGTTCTCCTGTGTCAGCCTCCTGAGTGGCTGAGATTACAGGTGTCCACCACCATGCCTGGCTAGTTTTTGTATTTTCAGTAGAGACGGAATTTCACCATGTTGGTCAGGCTGGTCTCAAACCCCTGACCTTAGGCGATCCATCTGCCTCGGTCTCCCAGAATGCTGGGATTACTGGCATAAGCCACTGTGCCTGGCCCAGTCAAAACATTTCTGTAGTTAGGAGTATAGGTGTAGTTTTGCCCCTTCCAGGAGAGTAGTTTTATATGCCTGGTGATCAGAACACTTGATAGTTACAAGAATGTGGTCTAGGGACACTTAGGATCCTCAGGACCCTTTTGGATTTGTTGAGGTCACAAGTATTTTCATAATAATGCTCTTATTTGTCTTTTAACTCTGTGCCCTCTGGCGTGTACAGTGCATTTTCCTTGTAGCTTCTTGATGTGCTGGGATGTCATCTGTCTGGCAGTGTGTTTGTGACAATATGCGCTTTTCTGTTGTTTTTCTAAAATTTTCTATTTCAGTTTCTGTTATGGTAATATTGACAGATTTCACCCACATTAACGAAAGCTCTCTGAAGTTCTCCATGATTTTCAAGGGCATCCAGATGTCCAAGGCATCGAAACTTTTGTCTAAACTGGAGAGAAGCAGGCCGCAGCTCCTGAGTCCCGCCTGGCCGGCCAACCTTGGCAGCTGCGTTGGCTCACTGCAGCGTTAGGGGATAAAAGTTTTGAAACGTCTGTTTTGTGTCATCTTTCATAGAATCCCAGAATTGAACATTTTAATATCTAAAGGGGAGTGGCAATTTTAATTTACCTTCATCTAGTCAAAATAGATTAGTGAGCCTCAGACAATGTGGAACTCAGTAATTAACTATTGGAGTTCTCAGTGGAAGCGAAAACAAGTCTGTACATCTTAATTTTTCCTCAGAAGTCCTTGGTACCCCAACCTTCACCACCATGAACACAAACATTGCCAAGCACAGTTGGAAAACCACATAGTTTGCTGTATCGCGTTGATAAAATAACTCCAACAACAGGTAGAAATGGAAATACATGTATTTGAATATGTTTTAGAATTCAAAACTAAAACAGCTTTTTATAGGATTAGATAGGGGTACTCTATTCAGTTTTCTATTTTGAGAAAATTTATCTGATCTTAATATTTGTCTCTGCTTGAGGGAAATAATAAAGTCTTATGGTAACATTGGAATCACCTATTCTTAATTTTATTTTACCAAGATATAAAGCTTTTAATAACAAAATGAAAAATATTTATCATCAAATCAATTGTTTCTTTTTGCTGGAGTAGGAAGAAAAGGTTTGCATAACCAATGCTCATTTAATCTTCATTCTTTAATCTTCATTGTGAATGACTTTCAGGTTAGCATTTTTTCTGACGTCAGATATTTTTAAAAGATAAGTTTTGGTATCCTTTAGTCATGCTGACTGATGTCCACTCTTTAATAAAATTAGTCACGTGTAACGCAGTGTTATATTCAAGCTTGGCAAATTTACTTTGTGAATCATTTCTCCCTCGTAATTTCCCAAATTAAATATCCTGTGTAAATTGTCCTATAGTAAATGTCCTGTGGTAATATGAACAGCTCCTCCTCAAACCCTCATTATTCTGTAGGGTGATTTTGCATTTCTCTGCAATTTTCATATGCTGTGTTTAAACTTCAGTGGAATAAAGTTTTTCTCATGTTGTATTTGGCTAATGTTGTCTGCTGTCTTTGCTTACTCAGGAGAGTGCCACAGTGATTTGCTTCTGAAGGAAAATAAAATTATTCTAATAATTTGTTAGTATGAACAGGACTTTGGAAAATTTGATGAGTTTAGATTTGAATGTTAATAACCTTAGTGTTTATTTTTAGATGGTTTTATTAACATTTTTATTTGGAGATCATAATATATACTGAAAACGTAATTAAGTCTCTATCAGTTGAAGTGTTTCACATTCACTATTATTAGAAAAAAAGTGAAGATTAGGAATTGGGCAATTAACATTTGAGCACATGTTTTTACAGTTGAGGAAATTGAAGTTCAGAGAGGTTAATCTGCCCTACAGTCAAACAGCCAGCAGGTTCTGGAGCAAGACTTCAGCTGTTCTTTGACTACAGTGTCGCTGTTCTTGAGCTTGGAGGTGGCTGCCTCTAACAACAGGGTGGGTCACTCCACGTGCTCTGCCACCCCAACAGCTGGAAGACTGTGTAAATCATTATTCTTAAAACTCAGTATTTTGTTACTTACGAAAATGAGTCTAATCTCTGTAGTCTGTAAAAAGTCAAATTCCTAAGATTTTTTTTTATATATTATTTTTGTAAATTCCATGAAATAGAATTAATTTGTAGTGGTTTTTTGGTAAAATTGTCTAAGAGACCAGTTTTCTTTCCTGTTGTTTAGACATTTTCAAAATGAACAAGGTTTTGATTCATAAAAGTATTTAAAATCCTAATGAATGAAGGCTTCTTAAAGGAGATCTCATTTGCCAGTAGTGGAAACATCACAGTAAGACATAACCCTGTGATCGTCACGGTGGCAATGTTCAACCACACTTGTAATGCTAACTTTAGTGGGGTAAATTTCGATTTAACTTTATGATCAGTGGTATTCCCAGCAGTATAAAATGCACTTTTTGAAAGGCCGTTCTTACAACTGCTTCTCTCTTCACTACGAATCATGGATAACAGACTCAAATGTGATTCAGATGGACACCGGCAGGCAGAGGTGAGAGAGCAGAATGTTGGATTACCCCACAGGAAGTACGCTGCCTAGTGAATGGAAGATGGTCGGTTTTCTTCCTAAACCTGCACATCAGCCGTCATTATCCCATTGACAAAACTAGATTCTCTTTTGTTGGATGTAGGGCTCAGGAACATGTGCCTTGCAGTGAACTGATCGTGCTTGCTAGCTAGCATCTGCAACAATTAAACATCTCATGATTCCGAGGACAGATGGCTGGAGGATAACTTTGAAATTGTTCATGTCACATCTATTGTGCAAAGCTTCTTGGTACGATATTGATAGCTTCATGTCCAGCTGTAGCTGCTGGTTTCTGATCTTCCTATTATTATCTTATTGTTTAAATGAATAATGTCATTACTACTTTAAAAGCCACTGAAAAATTTAAATTAGATTAAATTGTCAGAGTGCATAACTGATGTTTGTATCTCTCTGTCCTTGTGTTAATTAAGGATTTGTAAGAAGTGTTGTGGATGAATTTAATCTCTGAGTGGTTGAAATTCTGACTAGACTACTTGTTTGATGCTAAGCCAACCCTATGTAAAAAAGAAAATGCTGCTAAGGACTCAGCTTTTCTTAACATTTAAAACTATTTGAGAAATGACTTGGTGTTTTAAATTTTTATAATATTGATAATACACAGTGTGTTCAAGCACACATGCATATGCATATATTTTTAATATTTTAAGGTAAAATAGTCTCGATAGTCTCCATTCTTTACCATTATTTTTGAAATGAACATTTATGTTGACATTGTTTTTAAAAATTGGTATAGTGGATTAGCATTTATTTTTAGAACACACACAGAATCAGTACATCATGTAATGGAAATATATTATACATACTGATATCAGTACTTTGTTCAGTATCATTTTTTCTATTGCTTATCACCTAGCAGTCCTCCTGTTAGGAATGGTTGGCTCAACAGGATCTCCTTAACCTCGTGTTTTCTTTGAGTGGCGCACTACACTAACAGCTATAAATTGCATTTCCTGTTCGTTTCCTGTGTATCAATCTTTCTTAACTAGTCAGTACTCCTCTTCCAAGTCTCTCTAGAGGACGTGACTAAAGTCAAAGAAGTTAAATGCTATCTTAAAATATACTTTTAAAAAATCATGGAAGTAGCTGAACCATTTTAGAAATATTCTCATCATTTTAGCTCTTTAAAATAGTACATTCAGAAAAATTATGTGGATAACAACACTTACAGATGTATTCTTATCTTAAAGCAATATTGGCTTCAACAGCAGTCACGTCAGTGTCCTGTGCTTTATTTGGCCTGATGCTGGAAAGGATGGTGCCAGTTGTAAAAAAAAAAAAAACTTGCATTAATTTGTTCACTCAATATCTAGATAGAACGCTGTGCAAGGACTGTGATGGGACTTTTGTGTGATATTTTGTATTGTAAAAGCAAAAGAACACATTTTTCAAATGCATTTAGGCAAGAGAAAAAACTCACATATGTTTTAAATAAACTTTTTGGGGAGGGTGGAGATAATACACAGGTAAAAGTTTTGTTTTGATTTGTTTTCCACCACTTTCTCACCGTTTTTGGTCAGCTGTTCTGACTGCATTTCCGGGATAATGTCTTTACCACGCATTTTAGTCATTGTACCTCTGAGCCTCCAGCTGGCCTCCCCCCAGGGTATCTTTGCACTTGCAGGTCAGAAAAGACCAAGTTATGAATGTGATCTCATTTTCAAGGGTTTTAATCTGTTTTTGGAATTAGTCAGAATCTGTGTTTTGCTGTAAGATTAAGCCTGTGAAAGGCTGCAAGGCTTTCCCCTTTGAATGACATATGTGGAAATGTCCCACGAAGGTGCTTCCTGTTGTTCTCACATCCCTTTCAGGAATACACAAACACCTCTGTTTGTCCATCTCTGAGAAACACAAAATAGCTTGCAAAATAGAAAACATCACTGTGTGTTGTGGTGGTAACCGGGCCTGACATTATTCCTCACCCCCATCCCAAGCCTTGTCTCAGCCCCAGGCCTCATGTAGTAAGAACAGCTGTCCTCCAGCGTCACCACTAGCGTGGCTCCAGAATCAATGGAATATACTGAGTTGGATTATCAATGCCAGTTAACTGGACTGTATTTAATCATTGAAAAATGAAGACGTGTATTTTCCTTTTGACCCAATGGAAAAACAGTTGAATCATGACTTTTTTTGTCTTGAATTTGAAAAACGGAGCAAATTATAAAAAGCCAATTGTCATCATTTGAATTCCAAATTTTTTGAAGCTTCTGCCTTCAAACAAACAAACAAACAAACAAAAAACCGGTGATCTGATTAGTGTCGTCACTTTTCACAGAATCTTAAGGGAAGTGGCCACTGTCTTTTCACGTCTGAAAAGTGAATTACCTTGAAGATAAAACAGCTTATATAAAGCAGTAGTGCCAGCCACACTGTGCATCAAAATCACTTCTTAAAAACAAAGATTTGAGGAACTGGTAATAAATGACCTAAAGTACAAGGTTGTTACAGAGCAAGTTATTGACAGAGTTAAGAAAACTGTCCTGGCTGGGCACGGTGGCTCTTGCCTGTAATCCCAGGACTTTGGGAGACCGAAGGGGGCGGAACACTTGAGGTCAGGAGTTGGAGACCAGCGTGACCAACGTGATGAAACCCTGTCTCTACTAAAAATGCAAAGTTAGCTGTGTGTGGTGTCTCATGCCTGTAAACCCAGCTACTAAAGAGGGTGAGGCAAGAGAATCACTTGAACCCGAGAGGTAGAGGCTGCAGTGAGCCAAGATTGCACCACTGCCCTATAGCCTGGATGACAGAGCAAGACTGTCTTAAAAAAAAAAAGTGTGTTGGGGGGCTATTCCTTTGTCTTTTATCTGACCACCTTATTCCTTTGTCTTCTGTGGTGACCAGATGAAGAACTGTCTTGATATAATTAAACTAGCTTTCATGATTAAGTATACTTGGATACTAGATGATCTTAGATTTCTGGCCAGCAATCAGTGTCACCGATGGTCTAAAATTATTTTAATGTTATCTGTTTGGTAGACAGTATTGCTCAGCATAGTGAGTGTGGGCTTGAAAGCCAGTCTGCCTGATCTTGGCTCCAGAAGTTAATTAGTTTTGTACACTTGGGGAAATTTCTTGGCTTTTCTGGACGTCAGTTTACCCATCTCTAAAATGAAGATAACAGATGTGCCTACATTGTAAAGTTGTTATAAGAATTAAATGAGTTGCATGAATATTTGAGATGTGTTGATTATTGTATTTTATACATACATTAAAATTATATTAATGGCTTGCCATTGTAGACAGATCATCAAATGTGGGTACGTATTTTCACAAAACAAGAGTATCTTAGATGTCTACTCAGTCAATCAGTATGCAAGTAACAGAAAATCGATCCAAAAGAGATTCAAACAATAAAGGATCTGTATGTTGCATAAATAACCACGAAACAGGCTGACTGTGATATTGTGTTAACCGTATAATGCAGTAATTTTAGCAAGGACCCAACTCTTTCTCTTTCCTTTCCGTCATCCTCAACATCTAGGCTAGCTCTTTTCAGAATCACAGAGATTACAGCAGCTGCACCACACCCATTCCAGCTGCCCGAGCTGAAAACCTATCCCCAAAACCTTCAGAAAGTTGCTGATGACTTGTGAGCAAGAACTGCATCTTTTGTCTTTTCCTAAGCAAATCCTGAAATGGAACGAAATTTACTGTGAGTTACCTAGTCAACCAGCGAAAAATAGATCCCTGAGAAAATTGGGGTTCTGTTAGTGAAGAAGGAAGGTTGCAATGGTTAGTGAGTTAGCCAATCTTGTTTGTTGCATCATATACTTGTATATATAAATAATATTTATGCACAAATTAAAAGCCTAACAATTTAGTACACACTGTTAGGGGTGGATAATTGATATTTGATGAAACATAAATTTATATATGTACATATAACATTTTTACTTCTCTTATAAAAACCCTTTGGGGTTGAAATTAGCTTGATTTCATGAATAGAGAAGGTCAGTAATGCAGGGTGCTGGAACAAGTCACTGCTAGCAGGTATGTGACCCTCCAAAGGTTTATGTATTTCCCATTATGGTGTGTAGTTTTTTATTTGCATTAAGTGTCAGGATATTAGATGTACCATTAATCTTACTTTATTGTCAACACTGATTTACCTTAGTTATTTTTGAAAACAGATACGAATTTTATCTGTGAACAGATTGTATATACGTGACATGGTGTTTTATATTGTCATACTAGCACAATTTTTCCTAATGAATTAACTATTTTTAAATATGCATGGGCTGTGATTTATGAAATATTTCTTTAGATTTTATGCAGTGGCATGTATACTATTCAGCCTGTGACTTCATTAACCTAATTTTCAGGCTTTTAGATACTAAAAAAGAATTATGCATTTTTGCCTATATTCAAAATATTACATTTATAATCTGAGTAACTGAAAGAATGATGATACAAAATATGGTTGTATGTAGAAGAGTGAATGTAGTGTCATGGTTAGTATACTGTTATCCGATGTTCGTGGAATTGGAAAAATGGATTTGGTTTTTAAAGTGAATAAATAGGTCAGGTGTGGAGGCTCGTGCTTGCAGTCCAGCATTTGGGAGATCAAGGTGGGAGAATTGCTTGAAGGCAGCCATTTGAGACCAGCCTGTGCAACAAAGGTAGACAGACTCCTGTCACTACAAAAAATAAAAATTAGCCCAGTGTGGTGACACATGCCTGTAATCCCACCTACTTGGGAAGCTGTTGTGGGAAGGTGGTTTGAGGCCAGGAGTTTGAGGCTACAGTGATCTGTGATAGAGCCATTGTACTCCAGCCCAGGTGACAGAGTGAGACACTGCATCTAGAATTAAAAAAAAAAAAATTAAATAAAAAAATTAGTTTTAATAGGTTAAAAAGACGATATTTCTCCGTTTCTCTCCTGTCTTCAGATGATGATGGTATATCATTTGATTGACACCTATTTATGTTCTTCTTGGTTTAGAAAAGAAAGATTTTAACGTTTATATAAATGATAGATTAAAAAAATTAAATGGGAATTGCCCCATAAAATTTCTGACATGAAGCGTGGAAGATGGAAAAGTGGATCAGGCCCGTAGAGCAAACCGGCATGTGAGCTTGGTGTTGCTGATGCCACTTGGGGAAAGTGGGAGACCAGAGCCAATAGTTGTTCTTGTTGTTTTTTTTTTAAAGGCAGAGTCTCGCTCTGCCATTGAGGCTGGAGTGCAGTGGCACAATCTCGGCTCACTGCAACCTCCGCCTCCCGGGTTCAAGCAATTCTCCTTCCTTAGCACGCAAGTAGCTGGGACTACAGGCACCCACTATCACGCCTGGCTATTTTTTTTTATATTTTTTGTAGAGATGGGGTTTCACCATGTTGGCCAGGCTGGTCTCCAACTCCTGACCTCAAGTGATCTGCCCACCTCGGCCTCTTAAAGTGCTAGGATTACAGGTGTGAGTCCCTCTGCCCGGCCGAGAGTTGATAAATTAAAGTTTTTTTTTCAAAACAAAACAAAACAAACGAACAAACAAACAAAAAAAAAAAGAAATGCGCTTCATGGCTTCCTAAGACTCCTATTGTGGAAAATGACATTTTAACCTGGCTTTCCTACCGTACCTGGTTTTAATGAATATGATTTTGTATAAAGATAAATGGAAACTAGAACTGACAGATCAAATACTGGATTGGGATTGAGAGGAAAAATTCAAAGCAATTGGTAAACCTTTAACAAGATAAGATTCCCATCATGTCACCTTTATAATTGCCACAGTGAAGTTGATATTTTAAGGCTGGGGCAATTTCATTCCTGGAGAAGAAAAAGGTTCGTGGGTGAGGACTGAAGGATTTCAGAGACCTTTTGATTTTCCTGTCATTCCTCCCCCTACCTCACACCCCTCAAGATGAGAGTCGATATAATTTGCATCACACATTTGGCGTATTTAGAATAATATTTTCCGGGCTCTTCTCCCCATCTCAGGATTAGAATGTCAGCAACTGCACACTTGACACTGAGCAGCAGGGCTGCTTGTTTTTACCACCGGGATTTCTTTCTGCTTTAAAAGCTTATCCCAAATTGTGGTTTGAGGGAGCCCTCACCTGTGCATATGCCCAGAGGGGAGGGCTGAGAGCAGTTTGAAATACATTTTGGTATTTTTGCATGAAAATGTTGACTTAGTTCCAATACCTCACCAGATTCAGATGAGGTGCTGACACTTACTCCCCTGGCTATCCTTTACAGCTCATGAAAACGTGATCATAATGTATTTAACACCATTGTCTCAAAAGAAAAAGACTGAAAATGAACGCTGTGGGCACACTATACTTTCTGCTGTTCTGGAACCACCCCGTCTCCCCAAATTACAGGAGACAGGCCCCCATTCTGGAAAAGCCTTTGTGTCTCTGGAATTTCAAAAATAAAATTCTTGCATCTGTTGACATTAACTTTCAATAGTAGAAAATGTTGTTAATATGACAGACATTTATTAAAATAATTGTGAAAATCCATCTAATGGAAGAACCAAAAAGCAAATGTGTTTTTACTTAGTTGATAGTTTTGGTTTCCCATGACATTGTCTCGTCCTGGACTTGTGTCCTTTTTTCGTCATCAAGTCCTTCACATGCAGCAATCCCCTGGACTCTTCAAATACTAGAACGAGAACTGCTGTGTATAAAAATGTCTGCTGAGACAAGTATCTATGATATTGTTAACTTTTTCTGCATGGCAGTGTTCTGAACAACAGCTGTTTTGGGTTTCAGAAATATGATTGATATGTGTCAGCACCCCCATACAGAAACTTCTGAAAAAAGTATTCAGAGTAAAGTAACATCAGAAACTGAAGGTTGAGGAAAATTCCCAAAGGTCATTGTTTTTGGCTCTAGTACCTTTCTTAGGAATTATGGTTAGCTATGGTTTCTCGTGTGAGTCTTAGAAATAATTTCCATTTCCTCAGAAGCCAAGGATTTACCAATATTTTCAATTATTCTGAAATTATATGTACAGTAAGATTTATTGTTTTTTTATGATGCAGATAATTAAATAATTCTATCAGCCTTCAATTCAAACTTTTAAAATGTTTTACTTTAAAAAAGAACTCTCAAGCTTCTCTCTTCACTGACTCATTTTAAATCCCTATTTCTACATCATGTGAACGATCTCAGTTCAAATCCCGGGATCATTTTAACTAACACACGTTGTACCCTTCGCTATTTTGAAGAGTGGTAACAGCCGAAGCCTCAAAAGGGCCTTTTTGTTGCTATAGTCACTTCTATTCTCATCGAGTAGGTAAGGTCAGATTAGATCGCTGTCCTGGGATGTCCTCCTTTTCATCACTTACTGTGCGTCTCTTTGTTGGCTGAGTAACTCCATTTATTAAACTCTGAAACAATGATTTACAGAGGAAACTGTGGCGTTGAAGGGTGGGCATTCACTTCAAGAACCTCGATGTGTTGGAATGCTGAAAAGGTAGCAGTCTTGTTTTCTGTTCTGTTGGTGTACGTCTATTCTGACTGCTAATGCAACTCAGGTAGAATTCACACCTTACTGTTTAGAAAATACCATGAAAGGCCTAGCGGCTTGCAGCCTCTTTCTTTTCCCCTTTCCTTTTTTTCTTTTTGAAAGAAAAACTTTAAGCTTTAAGAGAAACATATCTCTGACTACTTCTCTAGTATTTGTTTATGACCCCTGCCTAAAAATTTGTGGCTGATTCTAGGTACTTCACGGTTACAAATAAGAAGCCAAGACATTCCATCGAAGGCACAGGTTTTAGAAAATCAAAATAGTTTTGTATAAAGTAGCCTATAAGCCTTTTAATCTTGGATCAATGAAAAACACTACTTTGCCAATAAGCTCAATCAAATTGAGCTCCTGTGAGACATGTCCACAATTAATTAAGATATAAGGCCAAGTATGGTGCCTAAGTTAGACACTTATGGAAGTCCAGGTGAATAAGAAAGTCGCAGTGTTTTGGCATAGGGGCTCCAGAAAGTGCAAAATGAGGTGATCTTAGAGGTTAACTCTGGAAAAAAAAAAAATAGTTTTCAATTCTAATGAAGATTATTCTAGCAGAAAGAATGGCAAATGTGCGGATTTGAAGGCAGCATGTATTTATTTATTTCTTATTCATTAATTAATATTTAAGGCAGAGTCTCACTCTGTTGCCCAGGTTGGAGTACAGTGGCGCAATGTCAGCTCACTGCAACCTCCACCTCCCACATTCAGGTGATCCTCCGGCGTCAGCCTCCCAAGTAGCTGGGATTACAGGTGTATGCCACGATGTTTGGCTTATTTTTGTATTTTTACTAAAGATGGGGTTTGAGATTTGTGGGGTTTCACCATGTTGGCCAGGCTGGCCTTGAATTCCTGACCTCAAGTAATCCATTCACCTTGGCCTCCCAAAGTGCTGGAATTATAGGCACGAGCCACTGGGCCTGGCTGGCAGTGTGCATTCATGTAATTAATAGAGTAAAGGTAAATGTGTACATTTTCCAGGAAGGGAGCATTCAGAAATGAAAGCTGAGGCAGACTTTCTCTGGAATAATATAGCTTCAGCTTCTTGCAGATTTAGTATAATTAGAGTCAAGGGGGCTGTCAGAAAGGAGATAGAATACATTCTCCAATCATGGATGACTTAACACTTTGAGGAAATGAGGTAGGAGGAACGATAAGTATTTTATCAATTATTCTGAAGATCAAAGCAATATGATAGTTTATGATTCTTGCTTATACTCCCATATGGCTAATACTGTAAAGCAAAATTCCTATTAAGAATTCTGTAGCTACTGAAAACTTTGTGACAGCATCTACTCATTGGTTTTGGAATAAGTGGATCACAAATAAACCTCTGAAAGAGCAGTACTAGATTCATTTGGGGTGCTGCAATGGGGAACATAATGACTTGTTCAAGATTTTTTAGCAAAAAGATGTTCAGTCCACATGCAGAGTGAGTATACGGTGAGAAATGTTCCGTGTATTCTGTAGAGGAGTGTGCGTAGCCATATTCGGCACATGCGGCCAGCAACATCAAGGTTGTCTTCATCTTGGATTGAACAGTAGTCCTGGCAAAATCTTAACAAGAATATTAACAATTCTGTGATATCTTTTGTACTTTTTTTTTTTTTTGATTCGGGGTCTCACTCTGCTACCCAGGTTGGCCGGAGTGCAGTGGCTCACTGAGATCTCAGCCTCCTGAGCTCAAGCAGTCCTCCCATCTTAGCCTCCCTAGTAGCTGGGACCGTAGATGCACACTACCACACCTAGCTAATTGTATTTATTTATTTTTACAATAGAGATGGGAGGCTGGGCGCGTTGGCTCAGGCCTGTAATCCCAGCACTCTGGGAGGCTGAGGCGGATGGATCGCTTAAGGTCAGGAGTTTGAGACCAGCCTGGCCAACATGGTGAAACCCTCATCTCTACTAAAAAGACAAAAATGAGCCGAACATCGTGGCGGGCACCTGTAATCCCAGCTACTAGGGAGGCTGAGACAGGAGAATCGCTTCAACCTGGGAGGCGGAAGTTGTAGTGAGCCAAGATTGCGCCATTGCACGCCAGCCTGGACAACAAGAGTGAAACTCCATCTCAACAAACTAAAAAACCCAAAACAAAACGGTAGAGATGGGATTCTCTCTGTGTTGTCCAGGCTGGTCTCAGACTCCTGGGCTCAAGCAGTCCTACTGCCTTGGCCTCCCAAAATGCTGGGATTTTACCAAGCTGGGCTCTTTTGCATTTTCTGGTTACTCTGTTTGATAACTATTTTCCAGGCATATACCGTATTCTGTATTATGTGTTGAATACCGAGGATACAGAAGTGAATAGAGCACACTCCCTCTTGTCAGCTCGGAGATGCACAACTTCTTGCAGGAAGAGCGGCCTACGCTGGCAAGAGTAAAGAAAAAGAGGTCATGGAATCGATGTTGTCCGGCAGAAAGTCAGCTAGATGTTGACATTGCTTTCTGCAAGGTGGACCCCTGGGTCCACTGAACGTTGCTGAGCTAGTGGCTGAGGAAGAACATGTAACCCCAGCAGTTGTAACACCTTCCTTTACCACCTGTTAGGATTTAAAGGACAGGACATCTTGCCTGGCTCGGCTTGGGAATGGGGTAGAATCAGGTATATCTATGTGTCTAGAAAGATTTTTTAAATGAGAATACAAAATCTGTGAACAGGAGTATGCCTTTCTACATAATTAGGGTATAGAACGTAGCCCAGTACTTACAGTGGACTAGGGGAAAGAAGTGGTTTGTGTGGTTTTAGGTGGGAGGGTTAGGTAACTCATGAAGCTCATGACTGGAACAGACAGAAAAAAACAATAAATGCGAACTTTGCTAATCTGAATTCTTTAAGCAAAGGGATTGGAAGGTTGGGAATACAGTTGTCTATGTTAAATTCTTGCACATAGGATGTTAGACTGTATTCAATTGAATTTCTTGATGTTTCACATAACAAAAGCCAGATTAATTTAGCTTTAGTAGAAAAGACAAACATTGTTGTAATGGCACTACCAAGGTTGTTCGTAACTTCAACCAGCACAGAAAGTTGAGGATACAAGAACTAGAAAGACACGGGGAACTCCAGCAGTGCTTCCGCCCCATCTCTGATTTCTGCTTTCTTGTGGACTTCTGCTTTATTCTTCTTTCCCTTGAGTTGTTTTCTTTACCTCTGTATTTCTGTGTTACAGTTTGTCTGACTCATGTTGCTAAATTTTCTTTATGATAGTTCTAGCCACAAGTAGAGATCTGTCTCTCTGTCCTACCTCCAAATTCTGTGGAGAGATAATCTGGTTGGTCCCATTTAGATCAAAGGGTCCAACCCTGATCTCATCAGTGGGGGCTAAAAGGAGGTGGTACATGGTGATGACAGTGATGATGGCTGTGGCTGTGGGTGATAGGGTGGAACCATTCAGGACACCTGTGTCTCCCCAGGGCTCACTCCTTTGGAAGGGGGCTAGGTAGGTAGGTGTGTGGGCGGGTGGTGATATTTCCCAGAGAATGGAGGGCACTACCAGAGCTTCAGTAAACTGGTGCCTTGTAAGTTACATAGGATTTAAAAAGACTAATACATATTGAGGGTGTAAGGAAAATAAGAACAATTAAACAATGATGTAAAAGATAAGCATACAGGCATGGACATTACATGATCCACCATGGTTTAATGTTCCCTAATATTTAAAGCAAAAGATGAATTATTACTTATGAGCCTACACTTTCTCTGTTGAGTTTTGTTCCTCAGTTATTTCTGATACAGAAGTTTCCGAGGAGATTATTTTCCCATGCAGGCAGTATAAAATATTTTGTATTTTAAGTGAATTCGAAAATAGAAGAAAAACTTCCCATCATTTTCAAGTAAAAAAGTGATTTATCATTTTGTTGAGATGGAATGGGTTCGTAGTTCATGTGTTTTAAGGTAACTTTCAAAGTGCCTTAAAAAAATAGACTTAATTTTTTTTAGAGCAATGTTAGGTTTACAGCAAAATTGAGAGCAAGGTACAGAAATGTCCTTATATTCCCTTCTTCCACAGACTCGCACAGCCTCCCCGTTAGCAACATCTGCCACCACAGTAGCACATTTGTTACACAGCTGATGACCCTACATGGACACGTCATTGCCACTGGAGTCCATGGCTTACATGAGGGTTCACTTTTGGTGTTGCACGTTCTATGGGTTTGGACAAATTTATAATGACCCCATTATAGTATCATTCAGTATGGTTTCAGTGACCTAAATCTTCTGTGCTGTGTGCATTCACTCCTCCACCTGCTTGAATTTCTATACTTAAAAGGCTATATCTACTCATCCTCAACCAAGTAATAGATTCTGAAATACTAGACTCTGTCATCTCAGTATCTTAGTATTTAATGTCTAGTTATTTCTTCATGAATGAATGCCTTTGGCTGTCTGTCTCATTGTGAAGTGTTAATTTGATTTAAATATAAATATATCCATTCTTCATATTAATAATTTTTGTTCCAATTTTAAAACTTGCTAATTTTTTAAAAAATGGGCCCCAATATTGTGAAATTTTGATTCCTAACGAAAAGCTGTCGAGTTGTCATTGGCCTTAATTGTAATTTGTGGCTGGGCACGGTGGTTCACGCCTGTAATCCCAGCACTTTGGGAGGCCAAGATAGGCAGATCACAAGGTCAGAAGTTCGAGACCAGCCTGGCTAACATGGTGAAACCCTGTCTCTACTAAAAATACAAAATTAGCTGTGGTGGTGCATGCCTGTAATCCCAGCTACTTGGGAGGCAGAGACAAGAGAATTGCTTGAACCCAGGAGGCAGAGGTTGTATCCAGCCTGGGTAACAGAGTGAGACTCTGCCTCAAAAAAAAAAAAAATTGTAACTTGTGTGAAGTTTCTTTGTGTTATGGCCAGGCACGGTTGGCTCACGCCTGTAATCCCAGCACTTTGGGAGGCCAAGGTGGGCGGATCATGAGGTCAAGAGATCGAGACCGTCTTGGCCAACATGGTGAAACCCCGTCTCTACTAAAAATACCAAAAAATTAGCTGGGCGTGGTGGTGTGCGCCTGTAGTCTCAGATACTCAGGAGTCTGAGGCAGGAGAATTGCTTGAACAGGGGAGGCGGAGGTTGCAGTGAGCCGAAGTTGCGCCACTGCACTCCACCCTGGCGCCTGGTGATGGAGTGAGACTCTGTCTTTAAAAAAAAAAAAAAAGTTTCTTTGCATTTATATTACTTATTTGTAACTGTTAGAGTTATTTTCCTTGGAGTGTAAAGTCTTTGAGTTATGAGAAATCTGTATCTTCCCTTTTAAACTACTTAAGAATAAAGCTTGCATTAAAACCATGTGCTGGACATTTTAGCTTTCCTGTTGTTTAAAAAAGGCCTTCATTAAAAGTTGGTACAAAGAAAGATCTTAAGCTACCCTCATCCAGAATCTTTCACATTCTTACACTGAAAGCATTTGTCAACACTTCATTACTAACCTGGGATATAAGTTAATGATGCACAAAGTTTAAAACCTTATATTCAATTAGAGAACCTTTAGCTTGAAAGCAGTAAATAATAATTGGCATTTACTGAATTCTAAACAGGATGTACATGTTAGATTTTCATTTTAGAGTATATGTAACATTTTGCATTATGCTGTGAAAACTTGATGTTTTGAGAATATAGTTGCCTTTTAGCATTTAACCTAAAGTCTCTTCCTGATTTTAATGTGGAATATTTCCTCCTTTTAATTGCTAACATGTTTTTCGAATATTTATACACAATTTTTAAGGTGCTAATTGGCACTGGAATAGCTGATGGAATGTAAACTGTTGGAACCAACGTTAACTTAAAGCACATCCACCATAAATGTTTGTATCCTTGCCTGGAATTGCTGGCATTTGTGCATTAAATGCATCACTAGTCTAGCAGTAGAATTCATAAAACAGTGGTAGGCGGCTGTAGTATTTACCTTATCAGAACCCCAAGATCCAGCCACTGGATCTGCTCGGCAGAATTGCATAGCGTCCTTTTTAGTATTGTAAGTGTGGGGGTGAGTGTCTCAGACCTCTTTTGAACAAAAACATTGCTTATTTATGTGTGGAGCTCTGTTGATCCAGGGGGGTTAAAAAAAAAAAACCCAAACCATTCTCCTAAAACCCCAGCGTTGGATTCACATAAGCGTTTGTATCTCGTGCTTGCTTTTTGTTTCGTGGTTGTTTTCATCCCAAGTGGTGTTCAGTTGTGATCTGTTCTCCTTAGCATGTTCCATGAGAAGCCAGCACGCCAGTACCTTGCATGCGCTGTGCCGAGCAAGACCGTTTTCTCATCTGTTTATGCCCTTTCCCTCTTTGTGATTTTGCTGAGAATTTGCCATTTCTTTATCCCACACCCCACTTCTATACTTACTCCTCTGCTTGGCCATGCAAGTTCTATTGTTTGTTACTAATCAAAGACTTTAAGGCCTTCATTTCTCTGAATGCAAAACACTGCTGGCAATCACAGCACCCAGGATGTATTTTTATATGGCTTCCTGGGTTCTTCTCTACACACTCAGATCCAGAGATTGAGGAGGATACCCTATTTAACCAGCCCCTTCCATGGTTCTGACCTGGGAATGGCGTTCGGCAACCAGAGTCGCACTCAGGTCATCATTTCCTGTCATTTTCTTCACTCTGAACCTGGCTGCTGATAGTGGGGGAGACCATTTCCCACGCTCGGTGGATCGATGGTGACATATCTCCATTCTGCTAAGTCTTTGCCAGGATATCATGCAGATGTGCCTGTCTACTTTAAGTACAGCAGATAATACATTGTCTAGTTCATTAAGTAGCATCATTTTATAGGGCATTTGAATATTTGAAGTGGCTGCTACATCTAAGGACAAAGTCACTTCAAGTTGGCATTGATGTAGTTTCAGTAGATGTTACTGTTATATTAGGTTGGTATAAAAGTAATTATGGTTTTTGCCATTAAAAACCGTAATTACTTTGTACCAATGTATTTTAATAGTGATTTTGATATTTTAAGTGTTTTTTTCAGTCTGCTTATTAAAGGTCTCTTCAAACTTAAAATTAGTCATAGTCTTAGGCAATAGTTAAAAATTGGATTCCTGAAATGTAAATTTAGATTTTTGTTTGTTTTTGTGAGATTGAGTTTTGCTCTTGTTGCCCAGACTGGAGTGCAGTGGTGTGGTCTTGGCTCACTGCAACCTCTGCCTCCCGGGTTCAACTGATTCTCTTGCCTCAACCTCTCAAGTAGCTGAGCTTACAGGTGTGTATCACCATGCCCTGCTTGCTTGCTTGCTTGCTTTATTTATTTATTTATTTATTTATTTATTTATTTATAATTTTTAGTAGAGATTTTATTTATTTTTAATTTTTAGTGTTGACCAGGCTGGTCTCCTGACCTCGGATGATCCATCTACCTTGGCCTCCCAAAGCGCTGGGAATTAGAGGGGTGAGCCACCATGCCAGTTGTAAATTTAGATTTAAATGATCGATAGGCTGGGTGTGGTAGTTCTCTGCCGTAATCCCAGCCCTTTGGAAGGCTGAGGTGGGAGGATCACTTGAGGCCAGGAGTTTAACTCCAGCCTGGGTGACATAGCAAGACTCCATCTCTACATAAAAATTAAAAAATTTAGCCAGGTGTTGTGGCCCATGCCTGTAATCCCAGCTACTCGGGAGACTGAGGCGGAAGGATTGCTAAAGCCCTAAGTTTGAGGCTGCAGTGAGCTATCATTTACCACTGTACTCCAGCTTGGGTGACCAAGTGAGACCCTGTCTCTAGAATAAATGATATATTTTTTTGAAGTTAGATTTATTTTTTTGAAGCACTGAGTGGAAATATGACTAGAGGTCTTTTTAGAGAGGCCACAGCCCAAAACCCAGTTTTGAGCATACACAGTTATATAAAATTTTCCTTTTACCTGAAGTCTTGAGTAGTACTTTTTTTGTGTAGGGTCAAGACAAACAACCTTTAGGGGTAACAGTAACACTGTGTTGCTACTCCAGTCTAAGAGATTTTTTTGTTTCTGCCAAATGCATTGACCAATCCCAGTGGCTTCTCCTATGAGGTCACAGTTACTCCTGCCCATGGTGTCGTCCAGTTTTCTGCTTTAGGAGAACCTTTGGGCAACACAGGCTTTGCTCCTCTCTCCTTCCCCATGGCCGCCCCGCACCCTTCCCCCCTCCGCCCACACCCCATGCTCCCATGCTCATCGCACACTGCCCTGGCATCCTGGCCTGACCGCAGCCTGAGCTGAGCTGCAACTTATGCTTTCTTGCCAGGGGAACCTTCTGCCTCCCTCCAGCCCCACCGCCCCGGCTGTTGCCCCTGCCTGGACTCCTTTCACTTAGATTTGGTCCTAGGTAGGAGTCAGGGTGCAGGAGGCTCTCCCTCTCCAGACAGTTTCTCAGCCCTCTCCATAAACCTCCAGCCAAGGGCTGTTGCAATTGGAATCAAAGGTGGGATCAGACCTTCTAGGCTCTTTGACCCTGAGGCAGCCTATCAGTCTTTTACTTGTTTTTATTTGAATGAGTGGATGGACTCAGTGGGTTAGGAAGTGATTCTGTATGTTGTATATGACTTTTAAGGCATTTCGATGGATTGGTTGTGCAGTCATGTTGGTTAAGGTTCACTGGGGCCACAGATGGGGCTGGTGATGCTGGTGGTTGGGCCTGTGCATCCAGCCTGCTTCCTGGAGGGGCCGAACTGGGCACTGTGTGCTTCAGGAAATGAGCATTTCCTTCTTCCCCCTTTGATGTGTGGATGTGCAAAACTTTGTGACTTTGAACTTTACATCCAAGTATTTAGAGCTAAGCAGTGTGTCCTGTAATTGATGTGAGGTTTCATTTATCATTTCAGTTGCTTTGCATTACTGTTTTTTGCATGTATTCTGCGTACACCGAATTAGTATATTTCTGTGACTGGACTCAGGAAAGCTGGGCAAATATGAGAGAATGTCTCTATTACTTAGGGGATTAAAATGACCTGCATACGTAGAGCTCTTGCTCATGCTTGAAAGTGAAGGGCATATGTAATAGAAAACGCTGTGTCTGTGATGTTTTAGATTGGGATTGCGCAGATGTGTTCTTTAAAATAATGCATAGGTGAAAAATGAGTAGATTATTAAAATAATGAAAAGCATTCTGTTTTTGAAGTGAAGTCTCTTAATGTCGTACTCCTGCTGTTTTATTTTTAAACTACTAGTTAAAAGAGCACAAGGATTTCTTTTTTTCTGGGTTGGAACGAAATCCTAATTATCTCCAAATATGGAGTGACTGTAAAATAAGTGAGCCTTGAGGAGAGGGACATTTATTTTTCTTAAGCTTCTATGAACATGATTTCCTTGAAATTTTTATTTTGCATTCTCTATATTTTTTTTTTTCAGAAGGAGGTATTTTTATTTTTCTAGGTAGTATAGGTTCCAGTACATTAAAGGTGACAAATAGGCCAGGCATGATGGCTCACGCCTGTAATTCCAGCACTTTGGGTGGCCTGCCCGGGAGGATCACTTGGCTTTAGCAGTTAGAGACCAGCCTAGGCAACATGACAAGACCCTGTCTCTACTAAAGATATAAAAGTTAGCGGGGCATGGTGGTACACGTCTGTAGTCCCAGCTACGTGGGAGGCAGAGGTGGGAAGATTGCTGGAATCCAGGACTTTGAGGCAGTGGTCCTGCCACTGCACTGTAGCTTGGGTGACAGAGTGAGATCCTGTCTCAAGGATAAAAGGTGGAGGAGGGCACATGGCAGTGATCCGTGTGTCTGTGGTGACGTGCCAGAACGGTGTCCTCCTCACCGTGCACGTGGGCAGCCAGCGCTACCTCGCACATTCATGTGCTTCAGATGTTTGTGAAAGAACCAACCAGTGGACCACGACTCACTTCATGGGGCTGTGAGAGTTTTTCTGTTAATGTAGTTGGCCAGGATGTGAGAAGGTCCAGCAAGGCTCTCGGTGGTTAAAGTAGTATGATTCTTGTTGACTGGAGCTTACATTTGTCTGCTGGGTGGTTCCTGCTTGTCCAGCTCTCTGGGCATGGTTGTGGAGGAGAAGTGGACGTTTTGAAGGGCTTAGATGCTTGCGCTGTCTGGTCTTGCTTGTCAGCAGAACCTTCTTACCGAGAGCTCAGAGGCACACAGCCCACTTTAGCCACAGAAGGAGACAGTGGGAGAGTATGCCTCATCGAAAGACAGACATGGTGGCTTTACAGTTTGAAATAAAGTTTCAATGAAGTGTATTCCTGTTTGAGGATAGTAGGATGAAAATTTTAAAAATAGTGGCAAAACCCCCTTTAAATGCCTAACCAGTGTGTAATTGAGTGTATTTTAGGGAATGTTATAAATGTTTTGTCGCTAAACTGGTAATCAGTGTCATGAAAAAATACAGCTGCATGGCTGGGGTGGGGCTTCAGGGACTGCCTAGCTTTTGACATAATGCAGAAACTCAGTGGAAACAGCAGCTAAAACAAACACACACCAGATCTCACTGAATATCTTTCTTACCTTGTGCTGGTGAATTGTGAGCTACTTTGTAGGACTTCAGAAGAGAATCTCGTTTCTGAAAATTGGAAACAGAGGCTATGGATAAGAGAGTGTTTTTGCTTATTTTTGATGTTGGACTATAAGGTACATCAAAATCTAAGACCTTGAAAGGAAAAAATTATTTAAAATAGAGTTTTCTGTATTAATCAAATAAGACTGAACTGTGAGGTACTGCAAGTTAAAGGCAGCCACGTCCTGTTGTGACACATACCCATAGTCCCCACAGAGCCCCTAATTCAGAGGATTTCTCATGGGAACAAGTGCTATTGCAAGCAGTTTTCAGAATACTGAATTACCTATGTTATTACAATTGCATGAAAAAACGTTGGGTCAGGATTTCTACTGTTTGTGAAAATATCAGGTACAAACAAACAGAAGTGCGACTGTCGAGCTGGGGGTTGCCTGTTGGTTGCATTTGGTTTTCCTGCTGCAGCCCCCTCTCCAGAAATGCTGTGCAGGCAGTTTGATTTGTTTGGACCTGGCTGACATAAGGTTTGAGAGAGGCTATAATGCCTGGATTATTCCTGTCCAAGTAGCTGAAAGTGGACTGTTTTTGAGAGTGCTGAGCAGAAATTGGATATGGGACATGATAGTGACCAAAGACTTGTAGGAAGTGACTGTCTTTTGTTAAAAATATTTGGAAAACTAAAGCCAGTAAAAGGCTCCCTCCTCTGTGGCCCCCCGCTACTGGCCTTTTCCTTGGAATCAGAGAAAAGAAGGGCGAGTCTCCCCACAGAAGAGACTGAATGTCGAGGAAACCACATTCATCAGGTGACTGCTGTATTTAGGGTGAAATTTTAATGCCACCTGGGTAGTTAATCTCATGCTATTTTTTTTCTGTTATCTTAACATATCCTTCATACATGACCATGCTATTTTATTTATTATTTTATTTTATGTTGAGACAGTCTTGCTCTCTTGCTCACGCTGCAGTGCAGTGGCACGTGACTCACTGCAACTCCACCACCTGGGTTCAAGTGATTCTCGTGCTTTGGGCTCCTTGGTAGCTGGGACTACAGTCACATACCACTGTGCCTCGCTTTGTTTTTGTTTTATTTTTATTTTTAGCAAAGTCAGGGTTTTGCCACATTGACGAGGCTCCAATTCCTGGCATCAAGTGATCACCCTCCTCAGCCTCCCAGTGTGCCGGAATTACAGGCATGAGCCGCCACGTCCACCTGCCAGCCCATACTGTTTTAAATCGTGGGGAATCTTCTGTAGGAAATGAGATGGACAAATGAAGAGAGAAAGAACCTGCCCATGACCTACAGAAAAGAGAGTTTCCTGGATTAATTAATGCTATTGCTTCCAGTGTTTAAAGTATAGCCTAACTGCTATAACCTATAACAATGAGATGGAAAGGCCACGTGCTTGGTCAGCAGAGGCTGAATGGCCGAAGGTGTCCATACCTTTGGATGACTTGCTCGTCACTGTCTGGTTAGCTTTTAGAGCCCATCGATGTACAGCAATATTTATGACATCATGGGGAGTTTTTTTATATTAACACTTCATAATGTAGGCTATTTTTTCAGTATATATCACCACTTAGGGTTAGAATTTGCCGGTTAACTTAATGCTTAAATTTTTTAAGCATCATAATTGCCTGTCATATGATTTCTTTCCATCTGCACAATGCATTTTTTGTCATCGTTAAGCAGTAGCATTTTAATTGGAGTTACCACTTGATCAGTAGATGTCAGGTGATGGCATGGGAAGAAGAGGAAAGTGCTCGGTGGTAACCTGTTTGATTGGGAACTCACCAAAGTACTTCCTATCCCCTCCCTTGCCTTCAGCAAGCCTTTCTGTGTACTGTTAAAGTCAAACATGTGATTTCCTCACAGAGTGTAGGAGCTCTGTATCTCAATAAATCTCGACGAGTTCTTGGCAATGATGCCTGTATTTCATGTGTGCTATGATTATCTCTAGTCATAATCATTTAATACATATGGTATATGTAACATTTATAGCCTTTCCAAAGGGAAAAATGATGTGGCGTAATTCTGGCAGATTGTTCATGTTGTTTGTGTTTAAAATGTATTGTGAAAAATGCTATGCATGTGACTTCGAAACTTCAATGTTCTATTTTTAAATGCTTGTGTAACTATAAGAAACTAAGCACAGTAAGTAATCTAGTTTTTTAAATATTTCCTCTTGTAAATTACTGTTAATTGCAAATGTTTGTTCAGTTGACCTGCTAATGGCACAGGCTGACAAAGGGAGCGTCCCTCTAACTTTTTGATGAATTGTTCAGTAATATCAGACCATCCATAAATTTGCATGAAAGTTCAAGTTTCATTAGCCATTGTGGTCTAGGCAAATTTCTGTGTTCTTATTATGAAATACTGAGTAACTTAATTTTATAAAAAAATAACTTGTTAGAGTGAGCTAAACATTTAACACGTATTGCTTGCTTTTGTGTGTTTTATGGGCTAAATAATTCCTTGCCTTTTCAGATTATTTCATTTGTGTTCTGACAGTAATAACTGTGTTTTATCTGGCTGTCAAGGGTCCTTCTAGAATGGTCCTAAATTCTAATGTGCTCATTCATTGTGTTTAGTCTAAAGAATACATTAAATACCTAAAAAAAAATTATGAAACAATAGGAAAGCCAGCTCAGTTAATTCCAATGAAAATTAAAGCGGTATATTTATTCCCATTGGAACCCTGGAACCTGTTGATGAGGTGGATATTAGTAATTGCTGTGATCTGCAAAGCGCTTATTTTTTCTTTGTATAAACGTATATTCATCTAGTACATTCAGTATTTGCAGTAGTTACTGTCATTAAAATTTTCCAGGCCAGCCCAGGTGACAGAGCGTGGACTCCATCTAAAAAAACATAAACAAAAACGAAAAAATTGCCACTTTTTTTTTTTCTTCTGCCTAAGTCTCCCAAGTAGCTGGGGTTATAGGCACCCGCTGCTACGCCCAGCTAATTGTTTGTGTTTTTGGTAGTGATGGGGGTTTCACTATGTTGGCCAGTCTGGTCTCGAACTCCTGACCTTGTGATCCACCCTCCTTGGTCTCTCAAAATGCTGGGATTACAGGTGTCAGCCACCATGCCTAAAATTTTACACATTTTAACTGTTATAAAGTGTTAACTTCAAAATGCAAGACAACTTTTCATCATTTAAAAAATACTAACAGCTACTATATGTTGGTAATTTGTTAGATTCTAAAAGTATAGAACATATATTTTATTTATTGTATTTCTAAAATAAATATACTATAAATATACATTAAAGACATGCTTATAGTGCAAACAATTGAAAAAGGAGTGGAAAGCAGAAAATACATCCCTTATAATTCTACAGTGTTAAGTATTTCATACAATATGTTAACGCTTGGGTACATAGTTTTGTCTTTCAGTGCCTATGGGTATATGTTTTATAGCTACACAGGTTTTAATTAAGATGGTTATAAAGTGGTTTGTTTAGTTAGTCTCATCTTCTGTATATTTAAGGGTGTTTTAAACAATTTTTTTGTAAGGAGATTATAAATATTTTTTCTGTTGAGAAGTGCTTTGAGGGCAGTGCTGGTGTTTGGCCTTAACACCTGAGTTTGAGGGACATGTTACTTTGAAAACTCTACCCCCAGGTTGCCTGTTAAGTTCTTACCCTCGCACCTTGCCCTTTTAGATTGGGAATGTTGAAGTTTTGGTTTGAGATGAACGAGTCGTGGAAATTTGCTTGATTCTGGAACAGGTGATCAGCTTGCAAAGATGGTAATGTGGGCTGGATAGGTTATTGTTCAGTCAGGTAATTAAATAAAAATCCGATGGGGGAATCAAATAGCCGTTAACACCCTTTCTGTCTTTTGAAGAGGGAATAGCATTATGCCTGTTGGGTTTTGAAGCTGACGTGATAGAAGACTGAAATTGCTGGGCGTGGTGGCTCATGCCTGTAATCCAAGCACTTTGGAGGCCAAGGCGGGTGGATCACCTGAGGTCATTAGTTCAAGACCAGCCTGACCAACATGGTGAAACCCTGTCTTAAAAAAATAATAATAAAAATAGAAAAATTTTTAAAAAAAGACGGAAATTATGTCTTGAGAGGACCCCTTTTTCCTAAATTCTTTGGCTATTTATTGAGTGCATGAACTCAGTACAGGTATTGTGAGAACAGAAAGTGTGAGGAATTGCACTTGCCTGGGCTTGTAGTAGTGGTTAATGGTGAACTTTGGCTTGATACAGCCTCTTAGTGTCTCTGCATCATGGCTTAACTTCACTAAGCCAGAGTTGCTCCGGTGTAAATGAGAATAATAGTTACTATATCCTCACATTACTGTAGGAATTAAACAAAGTAAATGTATGGATGTTGTGTGGTACAGCAGGTCTTCATAAATACTCTCGTTTTTCTTTGTTTTCGTCCTTTATTCTCAAATTGTCACCTCTACAAGGTTAGGACAGAGTTTCCCAAACTTGAGTTGGCATTAGATTTCTGGGCTCCAGTCCCAGAGTTTCTGATTCAGCAGGACCCGTGGGGCCTGAATATTTACATTTCTAACAGTTCCCAGGTGATGCTGGTGCTACTGGCAGAGACCACACTTTGAGAAACTCTGGGTTAATGTATTACAAAGGCAGGTGTTATTTTGAACCAGTAAGTTATGACCCTTCCTTTATAAACTCCCTGAATAAATAACATTTAAGGTGGGCAAACTTGATATTATATAGTACAGTATGCCCCAAGCAGTTAAATTTGAATTGTTTTTGATTATTAAGGAAATTTAGAGCTAGAATCACCTAGTTATCTCAGAAATAGGATGATTTAGATTTTTGAGGATTTTGATAGCACCTGAGTATATACATTAAAATATTGGCTTAATTGTAATGAAAAGTTGTTAAATAAATGTTTTCCTTGGGTGTGGACACTGCGTGTGTTTCTACTGAATTTTATTCACTTAAAACATGTTTCCTTTTTTTCAGAAATTTTGAGTACTAATAGATGGAGAATTCAAAAAGAAAAGTTAGGCTAGGAGCCTTTTACATTTATTTTATAGCTTCCTGTGAAAGATCTGCAGAAGCCGAGCTCTTTTTAGTGGCATGATTTCTAGCACATGCGGAAGATAGCTAGAATTGTCAACCAAGTCTTGTTGTGAGTTGCCAGTGATCTGCCATCATCTGTGAGAATTAAGCTTCACGGATGTAATTTTCTTGATGAGTGCCAGACAGGAGCAGGTACTGAATATATGGTGTTGACATACTTAATTTAGTGCTTTTTCCACAAAGCTATTACATTGACTATTAATTGGCCTTCTGATAAAATTTCAGCTTAATGCAAATGATGAAAAAATGCATCCTGGGATAACTAGCTGCTACTTACGAAATTATTCACATGCCCCGAGATCTCATTAGTGACAGTACGCATACCCACATTTCTATGGTCTGTAATTAGGGGTCTTTTAAATATAATGACTAAACTTTATCAGACTGTGATTAAATATTTTTGAAAAAAATTTCCAACGTAAGACTTTATAGTTTGTTTTTCTGTTGTTTAGTTGCACATTTTCCACAGTTTGAAAAGCAAAGAGGAGCTTATATTCCATTCTTGACACGCTCTGGTTTTCCATGATACTTGCCTTGCGTGCGAACAGGTTGCATATGGGGAGCTGAGCAAGAAATTGACATCGCGTTATGGTTTACATAAGCATGCTTGGTGAACAGCGAGTGGATTTCGTCATTTCACGGTTTGGTCTTTTTTCTTCTTCTTTTCAGTTTCCAGTCCTCTTCTCATTTATCAGCTTATGTGTTAGGGTTTTAAAAAAATGTTAGTCTTTTATTTATGTTAAATGGAAATGAGAAAATCCTAAATTTTTGATTTTTATTTTTTTGGAGAACAGGGTATTGCTCTGTTGCCCAGGCTGGAGTGCAGTAGTATGATCATGGCTCGTGGCAACCTCGACCTTCTGGGTTCAAGGGTTTCTCCCACCTCAACCTCCTGAGTAACTGGGACCCTCCTGTCTGGCTAACTTTTTTTCTAAATTTGAATAAAATTATTTTTAAAAAATGAGTCAGAATATTCCTTATGGATCCAAACCAAGTTCATGGATGTAAATAAATGTTGAGTTCTTTTTACACTTTCATGTCATTTTAGAATTTTTTGAGTCAACTCTGACATGTAACTCTTTAGCGTGTTCTAATGGCTTGAGTGAGAACTGTGTTAAAGTTCTTTGTGCAAATAGTAAGGATTAAACAAACATTCTGAAGAACAGTGAGTTTATTCCCAATATGTGTGTCACAGGAATGTATCACTTTCTGGTCAATGATGTGTACATTATGATGCCTTGTTCCATCTTTTTAAAATCGTGTGACACAATGCTTGATGCTTTCTTTAGTTTTACAGTTCTCTGCAGTGAGCACTTATGATATTTTATAATCGGGAGAAAAATATTTGTAACCATTTTTAACAATGCCCATTAAGAGGCTACTGTTACATTTACTTTGTAAATATTATCAGACTTTACCTAAGGCAAAGCCCATATTAATCCATAAATGTTTTACGGGAGTGACCACCAGATGGGGTGAAGTAGCAGGTCAGTCAGTGGCCTCTAATTTTTTTTACCGTCTCCTATAATGCAGTTTCTCAGCCTCTGCACAAATGACATTTTGGACTGGATTATTTGTTGCCGTGTGGGACTGTCCTGTGCATTACGAATGTTTTGCAGTTTCCCTGACCTGTACTATTTAGAGTCTAAGTCAGGGAAATAATATTGACCACAGTTGTGACAACCAAACGTGTTTCAGACACTGCCAGTATCCCCTGCGGGCAAAACTGCCCCTCATTGAGAATCACTCTCCTAGAGTAAGAAATACATTTCGCTTGGTGGCCCAGTGTGTAAATGCATGAATGTGTGTGCACATACACACCAAACAACCTTACTGTTTAAAGCACACATTGATATTTTCTATATTTTGTTTCATCTGTTAATTCCACGTCTTTTAATTTAAAAATGTTTGTGAGGATATTTCTCTGGATACGGTGATTCCTGTGACAGTTAGTGTTCACTTTAAAATGTACATAGATGAGGCGGGTGTTGCTTGCCTGTAGTCCCACCTACTCAGGAGGCTGACGCTGGAGGATCGCTCGAGCCCAGGACTTCAAGGCTGCAGGGAGCCATGATTGTGCCACAGCACTCCAGCCTGAGCCACAGAGCGAGACCCGGCCCCACCTTCCCACCAAAAAACGTATATGGCGTAAACATGAACCGTTTTGAATCTGTTTAGGTTTTCCCAAAGCGAGGCATACCGAGACTGAATAATATTGCTTGTTCTGGGCTCTCTGTGGACGGGATGTGTCGTGATGAATACGTATAATACTGGCTTAATTTTAATGAAAGTTGTTAAATAAATGTTGTTTTCCTTGGATGTGGACACTGCATTTGTGGACACTTAACAATAGCTGCAGTGGAGGCACCAGCAGTTCCCAGGGTCTCGTCCCTGTAACCCGACACGTCACGCACAAGGCAGGTCTTCTGAGGAGTGGTGTAAACATGTCCTGAACATGTTTACACGTGGTGCTGTCAGCATGAAAAGGTTGTTCCTTCTTGGGCTTCAGGGTTTTGTACAAGGTTGAGATGGAAGGCTGCCTATGAATTCAGAATTCGTTTGCAGAGGATTCACATAGAATGAGAGAGTTCTGTTGTCCCTTCAGGAATAGAGATTCTATCTTGGGACAGATGGCTTTCTGCGTCTCATACTGCAGATTCGAGAGATGTAGATTTTCATTTCTCCAAGGGAAACATTTATAGTTTTAGGTACTTAAGCACAACTGGAGGTCCGTCCCTTCTCTTTGCATTTGTTTCTTATACAAATACCGTGTGTGAAGTATCAGTTATGTATGGGATGAAGGTTTCTCCTTAGGCAGTAAATAAAACATCCTCCTCACGCCTTTTTAAATACCGTGTTAAGATTGAAAAGAAACGTGGTTTTGTCTTCTAAAAATCAGTCACTATTTCCTATATTGTTTTCACAGTATGGCTTTATGGAATATTTTGATGATTTGATTTTTTGAATGGCTTTTTGTTTTTGCTTTAAAATTTTACCTGTATCTTAAATTAAGGATGTTGGATCTTGAAAAAGTTGCTATGGTGACTGTATGCTTAAGCTTGATGTCTCCAGTTCAGAAATGGATCTTTGTTCTAAAATTTCATTTTATAATCTATTATTTGGAACATTATTTTTTCACGGAAACAATATTGCAAGTAATAGTTAGATTCCAGACTAAATAAAAATTATTTATTTATATCAGAAAGTAAAAAAATTGCACCCCCGTTCCCCATCCCCCTCCAGACAGGATCTCACGGTGTTGCCCAGTCTGGAATGCAGTGGCATGATCCTGGCTCACTGCAGCCTCAACCTTCCCAGGCTCAGGTGATCCTCCCATCTCAGCCTTTTGAGTGTTTGGGACTATAGGCACGTGGCCACCATGCCTGGCTAATTTTTCTTTTTCCTTTCTTTCTTTCTTTATTTCTTTTTTTTTTTTTTTGTAGTGACAGCATTTTGCTATGTTTTCCAGGCTGGTCTTGAACTCCAGGGCTCAAGCCATGTGCCCACTTAGCCTCCCAGAGTCCTGGGATTACAGTTGTGAGCCACAATGCCTGGCCAAGTAAAGGAAACATTATATACTTATATCCTTATATTTATACTGGAGTAGTCTCCCCCTGCCCCTTCCAATTCCTCTCCTTCAATGAATTCTCATACTAGAAGAAGAGGTTTAGTAGATAGTATGTTTGGCATCATTATTATTATTTTTTTGAAATACAGTCTGTTTTGAACCACAGGGTGCTTTGGAAGATTTGTTCATTCCTTCAGCAGATAGTAAATGTGTACCTACTATGTGCAAGACACTGTTCTAGGTCCTGGGATGCAGCAGAGCAATCCTGCTCTAATGGGTGCTGTTGTTTGACAGCATAGCCTGTAATTCAGTGCCCTGGGAAGCAGGAGTCAGGCAGCATGAAGGAGCCTTACAACTGCCTGCCACTTATGGCCATGATCCTGGGAAGGGACACTGTGGCTCCTGATGCTTCTGTTCTGAAGACTCTGACTCCCCATTCCGCCCTCCACGCTCAGTGTGGTTTTCTGGAACTCCTTTTCTAAATATGAAGATCTGGAAGGTAGTAGCGTATCCATTTTTGTCTTCATGGTTACAAGAGGACTTAAAGTGATAGTGCGTTAGTAAAATGTTTAAAAGCCACTCTCAGCTGAGGCTGCAGGAATGGGGACTGATTTGTAGTGTTGGCGGATTTCTGTGGTGTACACACTCCCACCCTGGCCTATTTCAGGAAGCCAGTGGGCTGTTCCTGAGTATGGAGTTGGAAAACACCATCATACACTTTCACATAGTGTTTCCACCATGCAGGTACAACAAACCGAGGACAATCCAAGGCCACACAGAGTAGTAAAATGCAACGCAGTAGATGATAGGAAGTTTTCCTTTTTTTTTTTTTTTTTTTTTTTTTGTGAGAGAGAGTCTCCCTCTATTGCCCAAGCTGGAGTGCAATGGTGTGATCTTGGCTTACGGCATCCTCTGCCTCCTGGGTTCAAGCAATTCTCCTGCCTCAGCCTCCCGAGTAGCTGGAATTGCAGGTGCCCGCCACCACGCCTGGCTAATGTTTGTATTTTTAGTAGAGAAGGGGTTTCACCATATTGGCTAGGCTGGTCTTGAACTCCTGACTTCAGGTGATTTGCCTGCCTTGGGCTTCCAAAGTGTTGGGAATACAGGCGTGAGCCACTGTTCCGGCTGAGTTTTACATATTTATTACTTTTGCTTTTAATTTACTTAACTGTAAGTTTATATATCTTATTTTTATTTTTATTTTTTGGAGACAGAGTCTCTCTCTGTCACCTAGGGTGGAGTGCAGTGGCGTGATCTTGGCTCACTGCAACCTCCACCTCCCAGGTTCGAGCAATTCTCCTGTCTCAGCCTCCCAAGTAGTTGGAACTACAGGTGCATGCTACCATGCCTGGCTAATTTTTGTATTTTCAGTAGAGAAGGGGTTTCACCATATTGTCCAGGCTGGTCTCGAACTCCTGACTTCAGGTGATCTGCCTGCCTTGGCCTCCCAAAGTGCTAGGATTATAGGTGTGAGCCACCACACCCAGCTATATAGCTTAATTTTAAAATGATGAATGTGGTAATAACTGGCTTGCACAATTCCTGAAAACTTAAGAGTTCTCACAAGCCACTCTTCACTGGCTCCAGCCCTCATCTGGGAGCACCACAATACTTTACCTAAAATCATTATGGCTGGATGTTAGTCCGAATACTGAGATGTTCAGATTTTAGGCAGGTAATCTGGCATATGTGTCATAAAGCCTCCTGTGATGTCTGAGGCAGAACCTTGTAGTCAAAATTTTGGTATTTCTGTAGCAAAACACAAATATTCACCAAGTAAGTAAATAAGTACTATAAATAATCTTGGATGGGTTCAGGGTTGCTTTTGCTGCCAAATGTACTTCTTACAAACTTATGAATAAAACTTCATTTCGAGAGTCATTTGATTTTGGAATTGCGGAGAAGGCATTATTATGAACCTGTGTCATTGTGTTTGCAAGTCAAGGTTGGTGTTCCAGGTCTAGAAGAAACTATGTGTTTGTTTTCTCAAAATGGGAGGGAGAAGAAACTCAGCTGCTCTCCTGCTTGGATCATTGGTGCCCCGTGGGAGCAGCGCCTCACCCCTGCGTTTGTGCGGTCTCTTCTTCCTAGAAGGCTCCTGTCCTGGTGACTCTTTCACCCTTCACGACTCATCCTGTTCTTCGTTCTTTCTGCCCAGCTTCTCTGGCCTCCACTCCTCGCCCGGTGCTTCATGCCAGATCAATCTGATTTTTCTTTTCACACCCTCGGTTGGTGTGAGACCCCCCCCCTCCCCCAGCACATACTTGAAAGAGTGAAGTGAAACTTACAGTTACCTCTGAATAAACATCCCAGCACTGGAGCTGCATTTCTTAAAGTGACTGGGATCTTGGCTTCTGTGTCTTGGCAAAGCTTATTGTCTTTCAATTTCTCTGATTGAGACAAGTTACAGTTTAGTCAGTCATCACCCATATTTTTCTATACCTGTTGTAGCCTGTATATCAGTGAGTGTATCTCTGAGGGATTTCACACTGGGGACAGAGCCAGCTGAGCCATTGCCTCCCAGAGTGGCTGTATGTGCTAGGCGCTCTGATTTCTTGATGTTCCTGTGGTTTTTAAGATCCCATTTGGAATATTTGATGCTAGGAACTCTAAGTTACCACATTGAGAGGTTTTTCTTTAGTATTTCTTTTTATGACTGAGAAACTATAAACAAACATTTTATTTTATTATTTTATTTATGAGACAGTCTCACTTTTGTTGCCCAGGCTGGAGTGCACTGGCATGATCTCAGCCAAACAATTCACAGTCTTGTTGTGCAGTATTCTGCTTCGTTCATTTGTTACACTCAGGGTGAGGTGTCACACTTTGTGAAGTGATTTTTTTTTCCCTTGTCATTCGCCACTTGCCTGAGTGTACTTCCCTGTCTGACAGTATAGAATCAGGTCCGTTTCTAGGTGGCAGAAATTTATAAATAATCTTTTTTTCCAAAGAAGAAGCAACAGCTTATTAGTGGTTTGTTTATATGAAGCTTGGTTTTATTTTTAGGCAGCCTGGATGTTAATTGTCTAATCAGAGTTGTGTTTCACTGTAGATACTCATCTGGTCATTGTTTGCATTTCTGTTTCCCTTTGTTTCGGGCTGGTATCGAAAGACCTAAAAATTGATTTCAGATGTCTGAGCAATGGCTTTTCTTTGCATTTGCTGTCATGTCTCCTTATTATCATGGTCTGTGGGGACCGGTGTATGAAAGCGATTTTATCGTTAGAGTGGCTCCCGTCTCCTGGGTCAGTAAGACATTTCCAGTAATTTCTGCGGTTGCAGAGGTAAAGTTGTTAGTGGGAAGTGTGGACCCCAGTGTAGTCGAGGTGTGGGTTGGTTAGACTTCGAGTCTGTGAGCACCCACTGTCTCCTTGGCTTTGGGAGATGCATCCTGGTGGCTTCTCTTCTAGTACTGCTCTTACTTCCTTGTATGTACTGGCTCCCTCATTCTTAACCACAATTTTTTTTTCTATTTTTAAAATTTTCTTTACACAGAGTATAACTCAATTCAGAATTGACCAGGTCTTCAACGGAAGGAATCAAAAAAATTAGAATAGGGGCCAAATGTGGTGGCTCTGTTATACTGGACCGAGCATAGAAAGTCAACACCAAGACAAAAGTATGCCAAATTGCAGGGTCTTTATTGCTGGCGGCCACGGAGTACTCGCGTCTCTCCAACCCGTGGCATTGAAAGGAGGGTGCCAAGACTTTTTATACCCGAAAAACCACCTTGGGAGTGGGGGTGAGGAGCAGGGATGGGGATGAAAAGGCTTCAGACATTCTGAGGGCTAGTGGATTCTGTAAATGGCCTCCTGGGCGGAGGGGAGAGCTCCGGACATTCCAAGGGCCAGGGGACTTTTGTCATTCCGTTTGTTACTTAAGTGGTTTACAGAAGTCAAGGTAAACATTAGTTTACACATTATCTGGGTAGGGTGGAATTCACAGACCTTAGTTACTTATTACAAGTCACAGGAGCCAAGATGGCGTCGGTTAGGACTGCTTGGTGTCACATTAGGGCCACAGAAAGCAGTTACTGATAAGCAAAGTTAAGCAGCTTTACATAGTGATTATTTTGCAGAGCAAACTAGCAGTTTTATTTACAGAAGCCAAGGCCAGCAGTTATGGTGAGCAGAATGGGGCAGCTGTTACAACTTAATTTTGCAAAACAGCTTTGTCTTGTAAAAAAATGGCATTGCTCAGGTTCTAACTTTAGGCTAGCTATGTTACAGCTCATACCAGTTCTTTGGGAGGCCAAGGTGGGAGGATTACCTGAGGCCTGGAGTTCAAGACCAGCCTGGGCAATACAGTAGTGAGACCCTGTCTCTACAGAAAATTAAAACATGAGCCAGGTATAGTGGCATGCACTTGTAGTCAAAGCTACTCTGGAGGCTGAGGTGGGAGGATTGCTTGAGCCCTGGAGTTCGAGGTTGCCGTAAGCTTAATCACACCCACCGCATTCCAGCCAGGATGACAGAGCGTGACCTTGTCTCTTAACAGAGAAAACTTAGGATAGTATTTTTCTGTTTTATTTCTAACTTTGACCCCTATTAGGTTTATCACTGAAGTCCTATTTTTTCTTTTGCTCAGTTACCCGCCTAGGGGCCTCATCACTTTTTCTTTGAGTCTTTTGGTTATAATTACGATTATGTTTAAAATTAACTATGTCCCTCCCAAGGTGCTGACCGTGTTGATTTCTGCCTAGAAGAGCAGGGTGATGAGTCATGGCTGCTGTGCCAACCTAGAGGGCAGGAGGTATCACTGCAAAGGTTTAACCAAGAACGGTGAGAGCCACATTTCAAGATTCCATACTGGTGACTGTGTTCTGGTGTGGGCACTGTCCACACTAAAGATTATGTTTTCAGGACCTTCTGTAAGAAAATGTGATGGTCTTTGGGGAAATAATGATTCAGTACTGTATTTCCTTGTAATATATTTATATAGGCTTTACGTAGTGTTTTTAGAAAACTGAGAGATTAAAGATAGAAGAAAGAGCTTAGGACCTTCCCCACTTGGATACTTGCACCACCACGCCCAGCTAATTTTTGTATTTTTAGTAGAGATGGGGTTTTACCACATTGCCCAGGCTGGTCTTGAACTCCTGATCTCAAGAGATCCACCTGCCTTGGCCTCCCAGAGTGCTGGGATTACAGGTGTGAGCCACTGCTCCTGGCCGATAATCTCTCTTGACACTAGTTCTCTTTGAAGTCTTGCTTTACATGGAAACTTGTGACGCTCTTTTTCCTTGATGTGACCATCCTTGAATGACCCCTCTACTTGTTGGCATTGATATGGGTGTGTGCTGGACATGGTCAGGGTCTGCTCCAAACTGGTTGCTTCAGGTGTGCCTGGGCGGTTCCGACTCTTAGAAATGATGGCAGACCATAGGCAAGTAACTAAGCCCTCTAGATTTTCAGTTTCCCAGGGCTTGAAATGGGTACGATAGTAACACTTTTTCTATTTTATGGATTAAAGGAAATAACATATAAAAGGCCAAAGGCAGAGTATTGGTAAGAAATGCCAGCCAGTACCATTAATGTCGATATGATTGCTATTGTTGCTTCTATTACTGCAATCATATATATATGTAGCTGGGATTATAGGCCTGTGTCACCATGCCTGGCTGAGTTTTCTATTTTTAGTAGAGCTGGGGTTTCATCTTGTTGGCCAGGTTGGTCACAAACTCCTGAACTCAAGTGATCTGCTCAGCTCGGCCTCCCAAAGTTCTAGGATTACAGGTGTGAGCCACTCTGCCTGGCCTGCAATCATATTTTTGATATTCTCATGTTATAACTTTCTTCCTGTTGATATAGAGTGATTGAATTTTGCTTTAAAAAATACTTTCAACTTTTATTTTGGATTGAGGAGATACAGGTGCAGGTTTGTTACATGGGTATATTGTGGTGTTGAGGTTTGCAGTATGGATGATACCTGGGTAGTGAGCATAGTACCCAGTAGGTGGTTTTTCAGCCCATGACCTCTTCCGTTCCTCCCCCTTCTGATAGTGTCCAGTGTCTCTTGCTCCCATCTTCACGTACAGGTATACTTAAAATATTGCTTATATTTAGGTTCTGCCTTTGAACATTTATACGGTCTTTCACTGAATAACATTTTCCTCAACAGTGCTTTGCATATAGGATGATGGTCCCATAAGATTATAATCCCATATTTTTATTGTACTTTTTCTTTGGTCAGTTACGTTTAGATATGCGAATACTTGCCATTGTGTTCCAGTTGCATAGGGAATTCAGTACAGTGTCATCTTGTACAGGTTTGTATCCTAGGAGCAATAGACTGTCACGAAATAGCTTAGGTGTGTAACAGTCTATACCTTCAGCTTTATGTAATATGTTCTATGATGTTCACACAACAATGAAATCACCTAACCTCATTGCTCAGAACGTATCCCTGTCATTAAGTGATATGACTGTATCATAAAGTAGAAAAATGGAGAACAACTGGAAGAGATATTTCAGTGTAAAAATAAAGAGAGTTAGAAGATATTCAGAAGAAATTCAAACTCTGCTAATATGTAACTTTGTAATATCAGAGTGGTGTTATAGAATTGAGGACATGCTTATTGATATTTAAATGAATCTTAGAAAATGTATTTTTTTCCCTCTAATTTCTCTTAGAGCAAGGATCTATGAATCTGCCGAAAGTATATCCAGAATGAAGCACCTCTGTGCCTGTTTTTATGGAGAAAGTTCATTCGTAGCTTTATTAGACTAACAAAGTGTTCTATAAGCAGTGCTTCACCATGTGGCACATAGCAGGCACATGGTGTGAACAAAAGAATAAATGGAAATGAAACTGATCATGAGCCTAGCCTTATAAGCTGGTACAAAGTCATATAATCAGAAATCAGAGTTACAGTAAAAGTGTACTTGACCCCTGAACAACTTGGGTTTAAATGGCTTGGGTTTACATTTACATGGATCTTTTTCCAAAAGTATATTGGAAAATTTTTTGGAGATTTGGCACATTAAAAATTTTAGGTGGCTGGCCGCGGTGGCTCATGCCTGTAATCCCAGCACTTTGGGAGCCTGAGGCGGATGGATCACGAGGTCAGGAGATCGAGACCATCCTGGTCAACATGGTGAAACCCCGTCTCTACTAAAAATACAAAAAATTAGCTGGGCATGGTGGCGCGTGCCTGTAATCCCAGCTACTCAGGAGGCTGATGCAGGAGAATTGCCTGAACCCAGGAGGCGGAGGTTGCAGTGAGCCTCGATTGCTTCATTGCACTCTAGCCCGGGTAACGAGTGAAACTCCATCTCAAAAAAAAAAAAAAAAAAAAAAAAATTTAGGTGAACTTTGTTGCCTAGAGATAATAAAATTAAGAAAAATTTATGTTATGAATGTATAAAATATTTATCAATGTTCTATCATTTACAACCATAAAATATATAAAAATCAATTATAAAAAGTTAAAATTTATCAAAACTTAAACAGAGCGTACATGGTGCCATTTGCATTTGAGAGAAATGTAAACAGACGTAAAGATGCAATATTAAATCTTATCTGCATAAAATTGACTGTAGCACAGACTGCACTACTGTGGTAATATCATCGCCCTCTCCTGTTACTTGCAGTGAGCTCAAGTGTTGCGTGGGTCTGCTTAAAGTGCTGTGTGATGTTCATCATCTCCTTGTGAGCAATTTGGCTTCCCAGGAAATTGCATATCACAATAAAAAGTAATTGCTCTTGGTTCTCATGCATTTTTCATCATGTTTAATGTGAAACTGTAAACCTTGAATAACACCAAGGGACTGATACAAAGTGCCACTAGTGATGCTGGAAATGCTCCCAAAAAAGGAGAGAAAAATTATGACATTACAACAAACAGTTGATATGTACCATAGATTGAGGTCTGCAGCTGCTACGTTTGCCCACCATGTCAAGGTAAATGAATGCAGTGTAAGGACGATTATAAAAAACAAGAAAGGAAATTCATAAAGCCGTTGCTGCAGGTATGCCAGCAGGTACAAAAACCTTGTACTTTTGGTGAAATACCTTTTTATCTCATATTGAAAATTCAGCCTTTATGTGGATGCAGCATGGTTAATGGAAAAGTACTTGTAGACTAATGTGATTTGAGAAAAAGTGATGTCATTATTTGACAGGTTAAAGCAACAGGAAGGTGAAGTCTTTAAAGCTGGAGAATTTAATGCCAGCAAAGGATGGTTTGATAATTTTTTAAAGAGGTTTGTTCAGCTAACAGAAGTATTAATAACTTCTGCCAATCAAGAGGCAGAAGACGAGTTTCCAGATGCAGAATCATTGAGGAGAAAGGGTGTCAGCCTAAACAAATCTTTAATGCAGCCAAAGTGCTAGAAAAAATCCCAACAGAAGATATTTATTAGTAAGGAAAAGGATCAAGCACTTGGATTGAAGTCCAGAGGCATAGGCTAACTCAGCTGTATTGAGCAGAGGCAGTCATGACGGCCTTCATCTGTGAAGTTGCTAACCCCTAATCCTTGAAAGGAAAAGATAAACACCAGCTGCCAGTCTTTCGATTGTGTAACCTAAAGGCCTGGACACTGAGAACCCTTTTTCAGATTGTTCTGTTGACACTTTGTCATTGAACACAGGAAGTATCTTGCCAGTAAGGGACTGCCACCTTTTAAAGTTCTTTTGATATTGACACATGCTCCCTGGGTACCCAGAACCCCAGGGGTTCAAGGCCTTGAAGTGGTCTAGTTGCCTCAACCACAGTGGCTCTAATTTGGACCTGTAAGGCTCATTACACACAGTACCCTTTTGAAAGGATGATCGTTACTGGGGAAGAGAACACTGATAGAACATTATTAGGAGGGTTTGAAGAATCACACCACTGAAGATGCCTTCCTTGTGATAGAAAAAGCCGTGAAAGCCAGTAAACCCCAAATAACAAATTCCTGCTGGAGACAACTGTATCCATATATTGTGAATGACTTCACAAAATTGACAACAAAGCCAGCCAAGAAAATTATGAAAGAAATTGTGGATATGGCCAAAAAATATGTGGGATGAAGGATTTCATGTATTGGTCTCAGAGAAATTCAGGAGCTTATAGATACCACAGCTTAGGAATTAATAGGAAATAATCTGATGGAGATGAGTGTTTCCAAACCAGTGTCTGTGAGGAAGAAAACAGAGACGAAGCATTGCCAGAAAACTGAAATCACACTGTCTGGCAGAAGGGTTCTGATGATTCGAAACTATTTTGGACTTCTTTTATAACATGAATCCTTCTATGATATGTGCACTGCAACTAAATCGAACAGTGGAAGAAGGGTTGGTACTACATAGAAATATTTTTAGGGAAATAAACAAGCAAAAAGTCAGAATTGTGATGTGTTTCTGTAAAGATACAGAGTGCGCCTCTCTCGTCTGCCTTGCCTTCCACCTGCTCCACCTCTTCTGCCTCTGCCACCCCTGAGACAGCAAGACCAACCCCTCCTCTTCCACCTCATGAAGATGATGACGATGAGGACCTTTATGATGGTCCACCTCCACTTAATGATTATTAAATATATTTCCTGCCAAGCTTGGTGGCTCAGGCCTGTAATCCCAGCGCTTTTGGAAGCTGAGGCAGGTGGATCACCTGAGGTCAGTAGTTTGAGACCAGCCTGGGCAATGTGGCGAAACCCTGTCTCTACTGAAAATACAAAAATTAGCTGGGGATGATGGTGCATGCCTAGCTGCTTGGGAGGCTGAGGCAAGAGAATTGCTTGAATCTGGGAGGTGGAGGTTGCAGTGAGCCGAGATTGTACCACTGCACCCCAGCCTGGGTGACAGAATGAGACTCCATCTCAAAATAATAATAGTAATAAAAGTAAAATATATATTTATATTCTTTTCCTTATGATTTTCTTAAATTTTTTTTTTTATTTCTCTAGGTTTATTTTATCATATTGTAAGAATCCAGTATGGAATACATATAACACACAAAATTGGTGTTAACTGTTTCACGGTAGTGGTTAGGCTTCCAGTCAGCAGTAGGCTTTTGGTAGTTAAGTTCTTGGGGAGTCAAAAGTCATACTCAGATTTTGAACGTGTGGAGGGGTTTGCAGCACTGCACTGTTGTAGGGTCCCCTGCTTGGCAGCACTGAGGTGATACTGCACATGTGTCCTTGTCAGACAAAGAGCTCACGGCCTCCCTCGGTGCTGAGCGCTGCAGATCCGGCTCCTCGGTACTTTCTTTTCCCCAGTTTTACGAAACTCTGTTTCCTTGATTTTATTTATATTCTTTAGTCAGTTCTGAAAATCCGTTGAAAGTGGTTTGGGGGAAGGGCAGAGGAACCCGCAGTCTCAGCAGTTACCCAGGATTTGGTTCTGATTTCCGTGAGTGATTCACGTTCAGATTAGGGTTTTTATTTTTTTTTTTCGAGACGGAGTTTCGCTCTTGTTACCCAGGCTGGAGTGCAATGGCGCGATCTCGGCTCACCGCAACCTCCGCCTCCTGGGTTCAGGCAATTCTCCTGCCTCAGCCTCCTGAGTAGCTGGGATTACAGGCACGCGCCACCATGCCCAGCTAATTTTTTGTATTTTTAGTAGAGACGGGGTTTCACCATGTTGACCAGGATGGTCTCGATCTCTCGACCTCGTGATCCACCCGCCTCGGCCTCCCAAAGTGCTGGGATTACAGGCTTGAGCCACCGCGCCCGGCCAGATTAGGGTTTTTCATTGAAACCTGTGGCTTCAAGGATACCTACGTGCGGATGCCACACACAATTACAAGTAGTTAGCCTGGAACTCTCCTTCGTACCACGGACTCCCATCTCCAGCTGTGTCCCAGGAATTGGATGAGAGCATGTGGCAGCACTCCCACATGAATGCATCATTTTTTGTCTTTGTGCCTGCCTTCTGCCCAGCCACCCAAACTACAAACCTAGACACCTAAAGTCTGTCCTCTTCCTTCCTAATGGGACCCACCCACCACATACCATGTCCTTTTAAATAAGTCTTAGTTCTGCACTCGAATAATTATACGTCTTAATTGTCTTTTCACCACCTTTCCATTAGCCTAGGCCCTCATGACTTCTTCATTATTGGACTAATGAGTGTTTACCCTTCTAGTCTTTCTCCATACCCCTAGAAACCTCATGCAGAATAAATGCAAATTAAACTGCGGTGTGTTAATGATACCCACAGTTTTCAGCATGAAGTCTGTGTGGCTTACCTTAGTACCTACTGTCTTTCATTTTCCCCTCTTGATTACCTCAGTCTCTTGAAACTTTCTCAAATATTAATAACATTTCTTAAAAACTTGCTACTTACAGGAAATATCCTAAGCAGTTTTTCATGATGAAACGAAATTTATAGCAAAAAAAAAAACAACAACAAAAAAAAAACAACCCCTATCACTACCGAGCCCAGAGAAGTGAAGAAATTACCTAGGGCCACACAGCTGGTGAGCTGTTTCTTTGAGGCTGACTCATCTTCAAGAGCTCATTCAGGATTCGCAACCTTGTGGTAATAGAGTGGAGTTCCCAGCAAACCACAGGATAAAGTCTCTCCATCTCCATTATTCTGGGTCACTTGTGTGGATGTTATCTAGGGAAGCAAATGAAGGCAAGTAGAGGCTTTGGTTTTCCTCAGAATAGATTTTCTTTAAAACTTAAAATTTCAGGCTCGGTGCAATGGCTCATTCCTGTAATCCCAGCACTTTGGGAGGCCGAGGTGGGCGGATCACGAGGTCAGGAGTTTGAGACCAGCCTGGCCAACATGGTGAAACGCCGTCTCTAGTAAAAATACAAAAATTAGCTGGGCGTGGTGGCGCGTGCCTGTAATCCCAGCTACTCAGGAGGCTGAGGTGGGAGAATTGTTTGAACCCGGGAGGCGGAGGTTGCAGTGAGCTGAGATCTCGCCGCTGCACTCCAGCCCGGGTGACAGAGCCAGACTCGGTCTTGGGGTGGGGAGTGGGGAGGAGAGAACAAACTTAAAACTCTTTGTGCTTGACTAAATCCATTAGATGGCACTAATATTTACCTTCCAGAAGATTGGCATTAAATTTCAGTATTAAAGTAATTTGTGGATTGGGGAAAATATTTAACTTGTAAGTTATTTCTTTCACCTGTCAAATATGGAGGCGAAAGATAGGCACACAATTAGTGTTTATTCTGTGTTCAGTTTTTTAGAAACGTTGCTAAACAGGTTATACTAGTGAAAAAGAATTTTATTATTTAGTTACTTTTTGAATAAACCTGCCAGGTGATTAAAATGAGCCTAATTTAATCAGCATTGTATTGCATACTGAAGATAATTAAGGCTAATGTCAAGGACACCGTTATCTCTCCTTTGTAGAAGGTGTTGAAATAATGAGAGTAGCAAAAAAGGAGTCAGAAAATGTTTGAAGTTTTTCATCTGTGCCCCTGGGTGGATATTTAAAAATCACACCCTTCCTTTTTGCATACAAATTAAACTGAAAGTCATTTTGTATTGTAACATTAGCCTTACATTTTACAAAACAAGTTTATTGAACTTTGATGTTTCGCTAATACTGGCTTGTGGTTGTCAGAATGAATTTGAACTTTTCATTGTGTATCATCTTTTCACCTGAACTTTCATTCGGAATTAAAGTGAACAGAAGTAGTGGGTTTGATACATCTTTTTTTTTTTTTTAATTGCATTTTACGTTTGGGGGTACATGTGAAGAACATGCAAGATTGTTGCATAGGTACACACATTGCAGTGTGGTTTGCTGCCTTCCTTCCCCTCACCTGTATCTGTCATTTCTTCCCATGCTATCTCTTCCCACCTCCCCACCTCCCCATCCCTCCCCCATTCCCCCCAACAGTCCCCAGTGTGTAGTGCTCCCCTCCCTGTGTCCATGTGTTCTCATTGTTCAACACCCGCCTATGAGTGAGAACATGCGGTGTCTGATTTTCTGCTCTTGTGTCAGTTTGCTGAGAATGATGATTTCCAGGTTCATCCGTGTCCCTACAAAGGATGCAAACTCATCGTTTTTGATGGCTGCGTACTATTCCATGGTGTATATATGCCACATTTTCCCTATCCAGTCTATCGTCAATGGGCATTTGGGTTGGTTCCAGGTCTTTGCTATTGTAAACAGTGGCTGCGATGAACATTCGTGTGCATGTGTCCTTATAGTAGAATGATTTATAATCCTTTGGATATATACCCAGTAATGGGATTGCTGGGTCAAATGGGATTTCTATTTTTAGGTCATTGAGGAATCGCCACACTGTCTTCCACAGTGGTTGAATTAATTTTACACTCCCACCAACAAAAGTGTTCCTATTTCTCCACATCCTCTCCAGCATCTGTTGTCTCCAGATTTTTTCATGATCGCCATTCTAACTGGTGTGAGATGGTATCTCAATGTGGTTTTGATTTGCATTTCTCTAATGACCAGTGATGATAAGCATTTTTTCATGTTTGTTGGCCTCCTGTATGTCTTTTGTAAAGTGTCTGTTGATATCCTTCACCCAGAATCTCTGGGACACATTTAAAGCAGTCCCTAGAGGAAAATAAATAGCAATGAGTGCCCACATGAGAAGAAAGGAGAGATCCAAAATTGACACCCTGTCATCAAAATTGAAAGAGCTAGAGGAGCAAGATACATCTTAATTTGAAAATAAATTACTGTTACAGCAGCGACTCCGAGCTCGACTTTCTTCTTTTCTGAATTACTTTTCTTCTTCAATATCTACCCTCCCCGACTCCAGCTTATTCTAATAAAATCATCAGAATTCCTTTATTCCTTTAAAGTAGTTAAACTGCTCTCAGTTTTTCTTGTGATGCTTTTAGATGGAAGCTAAGTTGTCGCTGAGGAACTTGTTCAAATTGTGAAGTCAGCAGGTAAAGGGATTAGGAACTCCCAAGTGAGTCCTCTATACAAAGGGCAGGTTGCCTTGGAAACGAAGCTATTTCTTTGAGTTGGAAATACCATCTTGTCTTTAAATGCCAGGGATGGGGATGTGCTGACCCCTGCTGCATCATCTGGAGACCTAACATTGTGCAGAGATGTTTCCCATGACTTTGTGCACATCGCTTAACTACTTCCCCGTCCTGATGGATTGGCCGGAGCCGCAGCCACCTTTTCTTTTCTGGTGCTTCTCATTTTAAATACAATTTGCCAAATTTAGGACGACGGAAGTGATCCTTCAAGTTTCTATTTTAGAATGAAAAGTTTTCCACTACTGATTTCCAAAAAATGAAATATAAAGTTTACCAGACAATTGAATGGCAAGCAGTTTTAGTGATGAGTCATTTTTTAAAGTTCAACAATGAAATGAGTGATGGGTTGAGGAAGCCCAGCAAGGGAATGTGTCCGTTCTGTGAGATGGTTTTACCTGATGATAGAATTACCCTTGTTCCTGACGACATTGGATACAAACTGAAGCACAGAGCTCAATGGTACCAGTTGGTAGGAGGAGGAGGAGGCAGTTGTGGCTTAAGTGGGACTCGTACTTCCCCTCTTTCTAGACATTCATAACTTGTTGGTGGCATGGTGGGAGGGGCATTTGAGGGTGGTGTGTGGTGTGGAGACAAGGTCTCCCCATCCATGGAACAGGCCCTGGTTTACTACATCCAGCTAGCTGAAGAGGTATAAAGACTAGAAAGAACGGGCCTTCCTAACTAAGGATCTCAGCTCTGTTTTCATGGACTCACCAATGGAGGCAGACATTCAGAGGAGCAGGAGAGCAGGGCAGGCTTTTGCCTGGTGGTAACTGTCTTGCTGTGTTTCTGAGCTGTGGATTCACAGTGGCAGCTTTTTATGCTCTGGGACGTTACAGCTCAGGGACTGGGGAGACTCAAGGATGTGACTTATGCCTGGGGTGGAAGGGAGCGGTGGCTTGTGTAGAGAAGGAAGAACGCGGAAAGTATTTCACCCCCAGCTACTTGCTCACTAATGTTTCACATTGTGGTTGGCACTATAGGCTTCAATGGTGGTTATCATTTAATTGCAGTTGTGTGTGTGTGTGTGTGTGTGTGTGTGTGTGTGTGTGAGAGAGAGAGAGAGAGAGAGAGAGAGAGAGAGAGAGAGAGACAGAGACAGACTGACTTTGGTTTATCTCATTAAGACCTATCTGTTTCCTACATGATGATTTTTGACTAATAAAAATCTTTTGGCCTGGCACAGAGGCTCACTTTGGAAGGCCAAGGTGGTCAGATCACTTGAGGTCAGGAGTTTGAGACCAGCCTGACCAACATGGCAAAACTCTGTTGCTACTAAAAATAAAATCATTCGCCGGGCATGGTGACAGGCATCTATAATCCCAGCTACTCAGGAGGCTGAGGCAGGATAATTGTTTGAACACAGGATGCAGAGGTTGCAATAAGCCAAGATTATGCCACAGCACTTCAGCCTGGGTGACAGAGCAAGACTTTGTCTCAAAAAAAACCAAAAAAAAAAAAAAAAAAAAGAAAAAAAAAAAAAAAGAAACCCCACTTTTTTTCTTTTAGGCAAAATCCCTAATCTCCAGACTATGCGGACTGTGGTGTTAATTGAAAGAGTTACTATTGAGGGATTCTCTTATTTTTCATTTGTTATTGTAGGCATTTCTGAATACACGTAACACACAGGAATTGTCAAGCTAAATTGTTCACTGATGAGAACACCATGCTGTTGAACGCTGTTTCCTCTTAGATATGTGTATGTTGGAAGGTTGGCAGTGTGGCCAGGGTCGCACGTGTACCTATGGGTGAAGAACTAATATCACAAACCATGGGGCTAGAGCCTGAGGCAGGTTTGAGGTTGAGTCTCCTGGTACTGTGAGGGGAAGGTCTACCCACACTTTGCCGTTCTTGGCTTAACCAGTAGCAACATTTGCTAGTCTTTAATGTGTTCATGTTATTTTAGAATTCCTTTCTAAATTTTGGGCATTTTTTTTTTTTTTAATGTGTGAGCCAGAGTCTTGCTCTGTTGCCCAGGCTAGAGTGCAGTGGTACGATCTCAGCTCACTGCAAACCCTGCCTTCCAGGTTCAAGAGGTTCTCCTGCCTCAGCCTCCCTAGTAGCTGGGATTATAGGTGCCTGCCACCATGCCCAGCTAATTTTTGTGTTTTTAGTAGAAACAGGGTTTCACCATGTTGGCCAGGCTGGTCTTGAACTCCTGACCTCATGATCCACCTGCCTCAGCCTCCCAAAGTGTTGGGATTACAGGTGTGAGCCACCGTGCCTGGCCAGTGTTGGATCTTTTTTATCAGACAGTGTATACACTTCTTAAAATGCCGATGAAGCAAGGAATTAATCTTGCATACATAACGTTTAAAGTTTTCCAGTGGCAAGCTTGAGATTCCTGTTCTGTGGTGGTTTTTTAATGTATAGTTTATATTACTACTATTACGAAACATCGTTGGTCGAAATATATCCTTTTACTATTGTTTTGCTTACTCGTCCAGTTAAACACTAGCTCTATTTAAATGAGTTTTTGATGAACCATGCTAGCAAGTAAGGCTCAAAGAATGATTAAGAATTTAGTATTGTTGCTGTGTCATTAAAGTAAATTCAGTCATCAGAAAGCTTACAAATTGATTTTTAGTTCCTTTTCTTTGTGTCTACATAATAATTAGTTACTACATTATTGCATTTGCTTCTGAGATTATTTATCTTGCCCATTTGCCTGTCTTACCATGTTCTCTTTGAGGGAACACTGCATGTGTTGATGATAACATCATAACTCATGCCACTCGCTCCGGTTTGGAGTCAATCTATCTGTATGTGATTAGCCCATTTCAGAATGATTTTGCTCTATCTTACTGTGCTATCCTACTTTTTATTAATACTTCAGCAGTAGTGTGAGGTATTTGTAACCTCATGGCTGGGTACCAGTGGAACAGTGGCACTTGTACGGAGAGTAGAGCAGGAGGGGTTTATATTACGTTTGGCAGGTGGGTCAGCTAGCTGATGGCTGTACAAACTTGCATATTTTCATTATTTTCATTGCGGTTGTGGTTGACGTACTCAAGGCTATTAGTTCAACATAAGTCTTAAACTGGAAATCTAATTAGTCTGAAGGCTCAGTGGGTGATAGAGTGTATCACCCTGAGGGACAACAGAATTTAATTTCAGCTCTGAAATGTAAGCAACAGGGCTAGGGAGTATCATCGGTGAATATCTTCCACTGTCGTTTCCAGATGGAGTGGAACATCTCTATTAGGCAGGAGTGTTCAAGAATATGGTGTTAACTCTTGTGGGACAGGTCTCTCTTTGGCCATCGACAGGTAGAAGTTTATGATAGTGGTGGCCTCCTGAGTTGTTCAGGAAGCAGCGGGAATGTACTGCTCTCCCCTGCATGCTGTCTTGTTGGAAATGGCTCTATTAAAGATTGATCTCATTACTTTTTTCCTTATGTTGGATAACACACTATGATAATCTACACAAGCATGTTTAGTGTTTGGCTAGTTTTTCTTTTATGTGAGTGCCATAGGTTATCAAGTGTGCTTTATGGGAGACAAGTGTAAAGGAAATCTTTTTAAAAAAAGGGGTGGGGGATGGATACAGGGGAATTCAGAAGCTCAAATACTTGATCTAGTAATTTTTTTTTGGACATCTCTGAGTGAAAAAGCAGAAGAATTTAAATGTTTTGGTAGGTACGATCCTAATTATAGAAATCTGTAGTTTAACCTGTGGGAAGGAAAAGCAATTTTTGAATGAGAGATAGTTTAGAATTATACATCATGGAGCAGCCTCACTTTAAACTTAAAATACTTGTATCTCCAACTCTAGTTTTATTGTTAATTTTTTTTGAAACTTCCTGCATTGTGCTTTAGTTCTCCCATATCTGCTGAATGTTCTTTCTGTTCTGTTCTGTTGCATGTGTTCTTTATAGGCACATCTGCCCATGGCACCTGTCAAACACTCACTCTCTGTGTCGTGCTTCTTATTGACTAAGCTGCTGGATCTGGCTTGACTCATGGACGCTGCTCATGTTTCTTAGGTGAAGAGAGGGTCATGGAGGCATCTTCAAGTTTATTCTTGTTTCTAGTATTCTTCCACATGCTTTGTACTTTATGCAGTGCCAAAATGTGATGCCTTTTTAAAAGAATTAAAAGTCTTTATTTCATAGTGAAACAATTCCATATATTGACATTGAGTATCCAGTGACACCCATCCTAATTAACTTCCCTGGTTATATTTATCTTATACATGAAGAAAACATTGGAAAGTGAGAGACTGCTCACAGGGTGTCACAATAAAATGGCTTCTCAGGGTATGTGGAGTCTGAAGCTAGAGGTCTTTGAGATTTTTCTTAGACTTGACTTAAATCAGCTTTCGTTTTCCTGTATGAAGGTAGAATCTGCAGGTTCTTCTGATCCTTTTAAACCCTCTGTTGAAGACTGCATGATGGCATCAGGAGCATGGAATTGTCTGTGATGATCTTCGCTACCCTCAGATAGGTTCAGAAAAATTTTAAGTGATGTCATCAAGATTGCATTAATTTGGTAAATTATGGTGGGTTATTACCTTTGGCTCATCAGGAATGAACAGAATCCTATTCAGAGGCCTGCAGATGATCTTGGTGTTTAGCTTGCCAGTGAGCTGTGCTGTGGATGTTAGATGCTCCAGAGCAGAAAGATTTGTAGAAAATAGGATCTTTGACTTGATTTCCCATCTCAAATTCATTCTGCTGTTATTTATACACTAGTCAGATCCGTCTCTTTGGGCCTCAGCTTTGCTTCCTGTTAACTGAAATAATAAAAGCTACTCTGTGTTTCTGTGGGGCTCTCTGGAGGACGACGAAGGGCGTCTGTGGAAGGTCTTCATTTCGTGGCTCTATGTTGAACATGCATTTTCCAGGATGTTGACTTCCTTCCTCGCTCTTTTTCCCCTCACCACTCCTGTGTAGATCCAAGACACAGCGACTGAGCTTTGCATCGGTCTTCTTTACTCTTGAAACTGATTCTCATTTATCAGCCATCGCAGTATAATTTAATAAAAGCTCATAGTAAACGTGCTTATTGTGTTCTGTGAGTTGTACACATTATCTCTTTATTTGTCCCACATCTGGCAGAGCAAGGCGTGAGTGGCTGAAAACAATGCAAATTCATTACCCGGCAGTTCTGCTTCGCAGAAGGCTGGCATGGGTCAGAATGCCGTAAAATCAAGGTATTAACCATGCTCCTTTCTCGAGGCTCTAGGAGAGAATCCATGTCCTTGACTTCTAAATGCTGCTCACAGTCCTCGGCTCTTGACTCCCTTTCTGCGTCTTCAAGGTGGGCAGGGTAGCATTTCTCTGGCCATTATCACAGCTCTCTCTGGCCACAGCCAGGCGAAGCTCTTCATTTTTCCAGACTTATGTAGTTAGATCGGACTCCACCTGGATAATGAAGGATAACCTTTCCATTTTAAGGTCCTTAACCTCCATCGTGTCTGCAAAGTCCCTTTTGCCATGGAAGGGGACATTTACTGGGTCCAGGAGTTTGGGTGTGGATAATTTTGAGGGGGAACCATTATTCTGTCTACCCACAACTGCCATGCATTTTTCCAAATGAGGAAAGTAAGGTTTCGAGATCTTAGAGATACCACTGGATTTACAAGCATCTACCCAAGAAATAAGGTCAGAGCTGGCTTTGAACGTAGCTTTGTCTGATTCTCGATTGCTGTGAAGCTGCTTTGCTAACATGCGCTTGTGGGCTTTCAGCTCTTAATTTTACCCATTAAAGGGACTACCCTAGATCCAATGGTTTTATAAGCATTTCTGTGTGATGTTTCTATAACAGGTTTTCTGTTGGGAGGGGGTTCTGATGTTTTATAGTTAAAGTGACTTGTCCTGAGGTGAGGGGGATGGGGGCAATATTTAGAGTTTATTTATACTTGGGTTATTGTAGGTGTTACTCAGATTTGGCCTGTGTTTTCTCATGGAGACTTGATAGATGAATGGAATGGGAGAGAGTTTAATAATTATTGCAAGTAAAAATGAACTTTCAAAAATGATCTGCCTTGTGGACAGCAGTGAAGATTCCATCTGTTAAATAAGAATTTGAGTAACATTTCACAAATTTAAAAGGCATTTCCTTTACTTTTTGAAGGACATGATAGAGATTTTTAATATACAGTGTTTTTTTTTTGTGTGTGTGAAGGTTCTCATCTCTTTTTTGCTGTGTTACTATATGTATTCTTATAGAGTAGATTTTCTAAAATTATATGTCTTTCCCAGTTTAACACAAAATTACTTCATATCTGCACCTGTCACTTAAATTTTGGTTTAAAAGAAAGCTGTAGAATTGTGTGTTATTGGCATATTGCAAATCACCAACTGTGATTCTATAATGTTTTCTAAAAATGCCAGAGATAATTGTCGAAACTAATATATATGTATAAGCTCTTCCATCATGTGTGGCATTTAAAGACTCGTTCTTTACAATTTTCAATCTCCATTTTCAGTTTGCAGAAAGGACTTGATTCTTGAGAGAACACATCATTGTGAAAAGTTAATAACAAAACATGAATTTCATTTGCTTCCAATTAAACACCTAAATGTCAAAACTTAATATCTTCAAAATGCATATTAAGCCACACACCTTATGAAAAGTATGCTGATATTAAAATCAAGTGTAGACATCCAAAATCCTCGTGCAGAGCTTGAAATGAGTATTTTTAGTTTTTCAGGGCTGCAAAATTTTATTGCTCAACTGAAACTAAAATTGCATGTTACTAGGAAGATGGGCGTCCTACTTGGGCTGGGTTGTCAAACTAGGGACCATTGGCCAAATTTGGCCTGCTGCCTACTTTTATAAGTTAAGTTTTATTTAAATGTAGTCACAGTCATTTGTTTGTATGTTGTCTACGGGTTCTCTTTCATGCTACAGTGGGGGAGTATGAAAGAGGCAGTATGGATCACAGCTCCTAAAAATATCTACTATCTTAGTCTTTTCAGAAAAGGTTTGCCAGTTGACCCCTAATCTAGTGGTATGTCTGTGTCGCTAATACAGGCAGACACTTGCCAGTCAGTGTCAGATAAAGAAGCTGATTTTACTGCATATGGGTAATTTGGTGTATACATATGCATACCTTTCCATTTTTTGGTAACTATTAAGGACTTCTTTTCCCATTTATGTTGTTCATTATAAGGTTGAGTGGCCCACCTATTTATCCTACTGTGATTTTTTCATACAAGCTGCCCTGGTATGGTATGAACCCTGCTACTAGTTCTTCCAGATTATTTAATCAGCTGATTCTGTCTGTACCTCAGCTTTTCTTTGTTGTGTCATAAATGGATCGATGACATATAAACATTCATGGGAATAGCATTTATTCAAAACAACAAAACCATTTATAAAACAAAGGTTGTAATTTTGAGTCCTATTCACATTAGCATTTCTGTTTTTTACCTGAGGTGAGTATTGGCCTTGAAAAAGCTTGGATTGGAGGCAGAAGAGGGGTTTGCTTTGGCTCCAATCCTGGCTCTTTTCTTGGAAGGTTAAGCTGAGTTGCTAAGTGGGATTGAAGGGTGAATCTCCATGGTGACAGCCATTGTGGATCCTTAGAAGTTTTTTACTTTTTGTGATTTTATTTATTTATTTATGATGGAGTCTTGTTCTGTTACCCAGGCTGGAGTGCAGTGGTGTGATCTCAGCTCACTGCAACCTTTGCCTTCTGGGTTCAAGCAATTCTTCTGCCTCAGCCTCCCAAGAAGCTGGGATTACAGGTGTGTGCCACCATACCCAGCTAATTTTTTATTTTTTTTTGATAGAAATGTGATTTCATCATGTTGGCCAGGCAGGTCTTGAACTCCTGACCTCAAGTGATCTGCCGCCTCAGCCTCCCAAATTGCTGCTATTACAGGCATGAACCACCGAGCGCAGCCTACTCTTTGGGAGCTATAAGAAAAAGTATGTTAGTGTATTAAGAACTGTATTCGTTATAAGAAGACATAGAATAAATTTGTATTTTCATAGCATTTTAAAATACTATAACATTTAAAATTTGAAATTTGAAATAATTTTGCACTTCAGAAAAATTGGAATAACAGTTACAGAGCATTTCCCTATACCCTTCATCTATCCCTAATGTTAGCATTTTACATAATCATAGAACAATTATCAAAAGTAAGAAACTCACAGTGAGTCAGTTCTGTCAGCTAATCAGAGCTCATTAGAATTGGGCCTGTTTTTTCACTAATGCCCTTTTCTCTCCTCCCACTGCGTGTGGTTCACAGTCTTCTCAGACTCCTCCAGTTCAGTTTCCTCATTCTTTCTTTTACTTTCATGACCCTTGATACTTTGGGAGAGCTTTATGTTTCATTATATCCCTCAGTTTGGGTTTGTCTGATGTTTCCTCATGATTAGATGGAAGTTATACATTTTTGGCAAGAATACCACAAAAGTAATGTTATCTCCTTCCCAGTGCCTTTTTATGAGATGGTACATGATATTGCTACATCTTACTATGGATGCTGTTAACCCGGGTACAGTGGTGGCTGCCAGGCTTCTCTACTTCAATTATATTACTGTTTACTTTTTAGTCAAAATGTCTCTTGTGGGGAGACATTTTGAGCTATGCAAATATCCTGCTTATCATCATATTCATATCCATCAATGTTTGTATCCATTAGTAGATTTTACCTGAACAGTTTTTACTGTGGAGGTTGCCTAATGATGATTTCTGTTGCCATCATTCCTTCTATTTTTTATTTAGAATGCTACACCAGGGAATAGCTGTTCATTCTCTCCCATTTATATCAGTTCAATTATTTATATCATTATGGACTCATGGATTTTAGTTTTTTCTTTGGATTATGAACCAATGCCGGTGTTACTTATTTTGTTTGTAAGTTGTCTCAGCTTTGGCCATTGGGAGCTCCTTCAGGTTGGCACCTGTTTCCCTTTGGTGTGCCTTCCTCTGACTTTTTGGCATCACAAGGCATTCCAGGGTTCCCATATGTTTTCCAGACCACAGCTGTGAAATCAACCATTTTTCAAGGAGCCCTTGTTCATTAACTAGAGAATGGTATTAGAAACCAAGATCTAGGTACTAGGTGTGCTCAGTGTCATTGCCTCTAGGGACTCTGGGTAAACAGAGCTGGAAACTCTTTGTACTCACACATTCATTAACATTTGGTGGTATACTTACCCACTTGTCTGTGTATTTACCTAACTATGTTAAGAGCCTTTATTTATAAGTGCACATTTACCTTTCATTTCTAGTTGGTAGCAGTATTTGATGAGCAAGATCCACATCATGGAGGTGATGGCACCAGTGCCAGCTCCACGGGCACCCAGAGCCCGGAGATATTTGGTAGTGAGCTTGCCACCAACAGTGTCTCAGCCTTTCAGCCTTACCAAGCAACAAGTGAAATTGAGGTCACACCTTCAGTCCTTCGAGCAAGTAAGTGAAAGCTCTTTCTTCTCTTAACATTTCATCTTAATTTACAGGAATACCAACTTTTGTTATTTATTCGTGCTCCTGTAAGTGGAATTAATTATCTGTTTTTTTCAAAAATTAAGTTTAGGACCCAGGCAAATGTCCTTTGCAAGAGAAGCAGGCAGCTTTTTACATTGTAATAGATTAGGCTTACTAGTAGGCTTTCCATGACCTGCTAACTAAGTAAGTAAGGAAAATAGTTCAAGTTAAATTATTTGGATTTTCCTTTCCGTATATTTTATCCGAATGCTAGAAGAAATGGAAATAACAAAAGAGCTTTGCACTGAATCAAAACATGGCATCATTCATTACACTCAACTCTGTTACAACCATTACTTAATTATATGAACGTTATCTGAAGAGCTGGGGAAGAAGAGACCTCCCTGTCAAAGTTATCTTCAGGGATCTGGGAGAGCCATGATTAGAATACCTCCTTAGGGGAGGGAGATACGGACATAATGAGTTCTGCATGAGGAATCCTGGGACCCTGAGTATTCTAGATCCAGGACACTTGCCTGAAGAGCTCTGTTAGTCATTTCTGGAAGATACTCATCAAAGTGATATATTTTTGCTATAAATATTTATTGTTTGTAGTTGTGTAATCTTTTATTGAGTAGTCATTAAGAGTTAGAAAATCAATTTCAATAAATGTATAAGCTTAAAAGATTATTTGGCTGGGTGAGGTGGCTCATGCCTGTATTCCCAGCACTTTGGGAGGCTAAGGTGGGTGGATCACTTGAGGTCACCAGTTCGAGACCAGCCTGGCCAACATGATGAGACCCCGTCTCTATAAAAATACAAAAATTAGCCAGGTATGGTGGTGGGTGCCTGTAATCTTAGCTACTTGGGAGGCTGAGACAGGAGAACCGCTTGAAACTAGGAGGTGGAGGTTGCAGTGAGCCAAGATTGCACCACTGCGCTCCAGCCTGGGCAACAAAGTGAGACTCCATCTCAAAAAAAAAAAAAAAATATATATATATATATTTTAGGTACATCTATTTAGAAACACTTCAGTCTTTTTAAGTAGAAAATTTGGGTCTTATATGTGCTTAATGATTGGTAGTCTTCAGTAGATCTTTATAAACAGATGGGTAATAATATATGTTAATATAATATATAGTTAGGAATAGAATATAAGTAGGTAATATTTAGAATGTATAGTGTATTCTTCTAAAAATGCGTCCTAATTCCCATTTTTTTGCATCGATAGCAATCTGTAGCAATTTGGCAATTTGCTTCTAGATGTTTACAAACTACTACTGCTTCTACTGTCCCTTGAAGGTGTATATAAAGAGAACAAGCCAAGAAGAACAGTTCAGCAGTAGAAATCTGCTAGCCCATCAGAACCCACAGGAAAGGTGTGCCATGCAGAGGTGCAGAGAACTTATGAGGCGTAGTTCAAGATAGGATTGTAAGTGATGCTCTAGAGGATTGCGCACGGCCATAGACCAGTGCTAACTACTTCGCTTTCTCTCATCCAGACAAGATCAGACTCAGATATAATGACAGATGTTTCCCAGGAAGCTTGGCGTGGAACAGAAGCTAGAAGTTGTTTTAGTTGAATATTTTTTACATGCAGGAGATTTAGGTTTATTTATGCACATGTGCAAGAAACTAATTTTGTGAAAATGTTTGTTTACTACTAGGATATAACGTTTAAAAAAATCTTACATTGGATTTGCTTTGGGCAGTGTTTTTCAAAAGGTGAGGCATATACCATACCGGATATACAAAATGATGTGTAGGTGGTACACTAGTTAGCCGTAGTTTATTTTTCACTAGCTCATTAAGCCTTGGACTTTGTGGATATCTGCTTGGAATGATCCTGTGTATACAACATAGACTGCCTACATTTGACTCATGGAAAATTTTAATTAAATAATAGTTCAGCTATTCAGATACCAGAAGTTTGGAAAATAGTATCTTTATTTGAGCAATAACATGGTAATGTATATACTTAAATACAGAACTTCCTATTATATTATTGTTGTAGTTTTGTACTTGTATCTTTTCTAAAGCAATATGTAGCTTTAATATAACTATACCATAAAGAGTATTAGAGGAAAGGTTAAATCCTTTATTTATGTTGATTTATGAATTTGATTGACATACTTCCCATCAACTTTTACCTTTTGACTCCTCTGGACTCTACAAAATTTCTAACATGTAAGTATCCATATTTGGCTGGCCTTATGTGTTAAGATTTAAATGCTGTTTTCAACCCAAAATATCTCTTTTTATTTTGTTTTTATTGAGAAACGGAAGTTACATTTGAAGTATATGTGTTGTCTTGCAGCAACCAGTGGGAGAATATGCAAATCTTATTTTCTTGTTCTGATTTTGATATGTGAAGGTTGTTTAGATTTTCAGGTTTTGGCAGGCATTGGGTAAGTACATGTTAAGCAGCTCCTTTACACAAGTCCATAACTATGTGAATGTAACGCATCATACATGAGTCACCTGTCTGTTAAGGTGTTTTCTCATACTGTATCAGTGACATTCATTCAGACATAGAACATGAGTTTGTCTGTGCTAGCCGTGCCTTATGCTAGGTGCTGAGTCCAGGGTTGAGTTAATAAGGCCTAGCCTTTGCTATAAGGAGCTGTAGTTAGTAGTCTAACTATTTTCAGGTAAGAAAGAAGCTAACAATATGTAGAGATTTGCTTAATTGAAGGATAATCGACACTAATTGGGGACATGTTTGATAAAGGCTTTTAGATAAATAAAGTTCTGATTTTTGCTTTAAAGAAGGAATGGTCACTTTCCTGTGTTTTCCAGTGCATGAATTCACTCATCCCCTTCGTTCCATAAAGAATTGGTGGAAATTGACAAAAACATGTAGAGCATACCTATTTTTTAAATAGAAAAATGAATATGAAATTTGGGCATTAAGATACAGCCTAGATGGTTTTCATAGAATTGTCATCTTGAGGTCTTTTTATGTTTCCCTAGAAGCTGCCATTAATTTGGCCTTGAGGTTTTTTTTGTCGAAAATACGAGAGAACTCTGTTTTAGTTAAATCATTGCTCCTCAACTCAGGAGTGTTTTCTCCCCAAGGAACATTTCTCAGTGTCTGGTGATATTTTTGTTTGTTAATCTTAGATTTTTGGGTGGGTATTACAGGATGAAATAGATGATAAATTATAATATTCTAATTCTGTCATTCCTGGTGTCATTAAGTACCCAGGATACTTAATACAGAAGAAAAAGGGTACAGATATAAGTTAGAAGAGAGTGAACAAAAATTGGATAATTCTCAACTTAGGCAAGACATGTCATAAAGAATTCCTGATATGTTTTAGTTTTTATAAAAGAAACCTGGAGGGAAGAAAAACTCCTGCGTGTGTTCACAGAAAAGGTCTGGAATCGATGGCCAACCAGTAACTCAGCATTTCTCAATCTACACTATGCTCTGGAAATGGCATTTTTCATTTGAGGGGATCAGAGCTTCTTAGAGAAATGCCTGAAAGCAAGTCTGGACAGGAAATGTATGAGATCATCCCAGATCATCCTGTTATATCAGAAAATAGGGCAGTTATGAAAGATTACTAAGCTGGGGCAGAGGGCCTAGCAGGGGACACAGAGACAGGACAGTGGGTGCATCAATAAAGATAGTAAGAGCAATACATGTACGAGTGTATAATGGTAAATAAGCCATCAAGCAAGTAGAAGGCTACCAGTGGATCATCTTACTATTTGGAAACCTTATAAAGGAAAAAAGGAATAATTCATCTATTCTGAGTTTCCTTGTAGTGTGGTTTCACTGGATATCCAAATACTTCTTATATAAGTATTACAGCTGATAAATAAGAGGTAATGATAGCATTGTAATATTACTATTCTGCAACTCCTGATGAAATAATGGATCTAGGTATTGATCATTGCTTTGGTCTTAATGTCTCCCCCCAAGTTTACATGTTGAAAATATAATCCCTAGTACAACAGTGTTGGGAGGTGTGTCCTACTGGGAGGTTTCCAGGTCATAAAGTTGCTTATTATTTGGAAAACTGTTCAAGGAAAGACAAAATTACCAGCCCCAGTTGGTAATTTATAAAGGACCTCATCTCTATTAAAAATCAAAATTTGGGTGGGCATGGTGGTGTGTCAATATACTCTCTGTTGCTTAGGAAGCTGAGGCAGGAGGAGTTCTTGAGCCTGGGAGATCAAGGCTACAGTGAGCTGTGATTGTCCCTTGTACACCAGACTGAGTAACAGAGACGCAGTCGTAAAGAAAAAAAGAAATTTACCATTCCACGTGTCCTTCATATGAGTGGCATCACTGTATAACCAAATAGTAGATGAAGAGGAAATTACTTTGTATTTATGTATTAAAAATTACTTCTTAATATAAAAAGAGTTTAGTATAAAAAGAACTTAGTATAAAAAGAGCTTGAAGGTGTTGGGATCACTGTAGCTTTCTGTCACTTGGGGACGCTGCCTTCTTTCTCTCTTTCCCTTCCACCTTCCTACTGTGAGGATGCAGTAAGAAGGTCCTCTCCAGATGCCAGCCCCTTGATCTTGGGCCCCAGAACTGTGAGAGAGTACATTGCAGTTCTTTCTAAATTACCAGTGTCAGATACTCTGTTAGAGCAGCACAACATGAACTAAGACAGTCATCAACCACTGCTCACATTAAAAAATAATCATCAGGGAGAGAAAACCAAGCATCGTATGCTCCCTGATGGAAAAGCTCAGCGCCTCCTATGAGGTGCTCTTGACAGAAGAAATTAATCATGAATCTGATCAAACCTAAAAGTCCAACGGCCCATTTACAGGAAATACAGAACCCTGAGATCCAAGTGAACATATGCTAGGGGATGCGATCAGCCCAGTCAAGATGGTGGGAAACGGTGTAAGACAAATGACCCAGCTTCTTCAATAAAGTCAACTGCAGGGGCAGAAGGACATGGAGAGGGAATTTATACATTAATAGAAACTTTTAAGAGATGTAACATTCAATCATAATGTCTGCATCTTATTTAAATCTTGATTTAAATGAAGCTTAATAGAAAGAATGACATTTGTATTTTGATGAATAAAACACGAATTGGGTATTTAATCGTAAGGAATTATTTAGATGCAATAAAGTTAATAATATGTAAAAGAACCTTTACCTTTTATTAGTACATAATTAACTATGATTAAAATGATATCTCTAGAATTTGCTTTAGAATCGTACAGCCTGAGGAATGGTTACGTGGAGACTCAGCATACCCATTCTGTCTACTTTTATATGTTGGTTCAAAATTATCCTTAATAAAGTGTTTTTTTTTTTTTTTTTTTTTTTTTTTAAATGAAACACGTACGGCGCTTCCTGGTAGTTTGAAGGTCTATTTAATTACTTTTCTCTTTGAACTTTTTCCCCTCATTTCATATGGCACAGAAGTTTAACCTAATCCTTTTCAGGATTGAATATTTTTCATTGGTTATCTTATTTCTCTGCCACAAACAAAATATATTAAAATTGTAAGTATAGTACTGTGTGATTATTATTAGTATATAATTGACCAAAATTGCACAAATATGCAAGTATATAACATGTTTTGCTTTTTAATGTGGAAATAAGTGAAGACCATCCAAATGAGAATAGGTGACGGCTATTTGTTCAGAGCTTGCTATAGTAAGGGGTCAGCTATCATGGCGTGCCTTTTGCAGAGGCTCCCAGGCAGGCTGAGGAGTGGGAATACTTTCGCATGAAGAAAAGGGAACGCTTGCATGTGCTGTGACTGGAAGCTGCTGGCATGAGGTAGCCGCAAGGGGGCTACCTAGAACAGGGGAATATATGATGCGATTGTTTAGGGTTTCATATTTGGCTTTCTCTGGATGTTCCTACAAAACAATAGAGAAAATTAGGGAGTAAATGGAGTTTTGTTACATCAGTATTACTCAATTCTTCGAACTCCCTCCAAGCTAAATGCTAAACACCAATTAGTGATCCTTCGTCAGAAATTATTTTTATAGATATATCAATGAGCTGAAAGCTGGCTTATGATATCCTTCTTTTTTTGTTGAAAGGAGACATCTAGAAACTCGTTGAGTGGCAAAAACATTTGTTATCCAGAGCCATTTATGTTCTCAACCTCAAGGCTGCTGTATTAAACTGTGCTGTGTCAACCTGGAAGTTCTTATGCACAGTTGTACATTCTATCAGTTGTAAGATCAGAAGAGGTGATTCTTATTTTTCTTTTGTCAGTTTTTCAATGCATGTGTTTGTTGTTTTTTAAATTTTGCAAAGCAGAAGAGCTATTCAGGACACTGTCATGACTTCCCAGACTCTGGGCACTTTGGCCGTCGTGGGCTGCTCTCACCATAATAATATAAGTAATAAAATTATATTTCATATAACTTTAAATGCTTCGATATTGTACTTTTTCATTTTATGCAACATTCACTTGATTTTCATGGTTCCTAAGAGTATCATTTTCTTCTGATGTGAGAAAAAAGTCAAAACATTTTCTTTGACTCTAAAAATTTTTTCTTCTCTTTTGACTTCAAAGGAAAATAAAACGCTATCCTAGGCCTCTAAACTTACTGTGGCCCTGGGCACTGTCTCGTGGACGTGTTGGCTTTGGGGTTGTCGACCATGGAGAATTGGGTAGGAAGAAACCACATTACACCTTCACCGCCTTGTTTTCAGGCTCCTAGAACCTTCTTGGGGAATGCTGCTATCTCTCGGAAGGCCTTGGCTTGCTCCCAGGCAGACGCGTGTTCTGCTCTAAAGGAAACTGGTGACCAGATATGCTACATAACTCTTGTTTTTTTTTTCCCCTACCCAGATTTTGATAAATTCGAGTGCATATTCTACTTTATGGGAGTATATTCTGCTTTATGTGTTCAACATGAGCTTGTTATGCAGATACTCCTTTGTAATGCAGAGTGTTTATGTTTCAGAACGAGTACAGGCAAGAGAGTCACATCATCTTGGGCAGGGGGCAAGGTTAGTAGGTGATTCCACCGGCCACCTCTCTGACTACGTGCCTCAGGATGGTTTTGTATGGTAATGAGATAACGTTCACAGTTCTGATGTAGCCGGTGGCGCAGGAGAAGCACTACACTAACAGATGGTTGTGGAATGCTGTGGATGATCAGGCCTCCTGAGTGCAAATCCACTTCTTGGGGATGTATGAAGGGGTTGAGATGTCACTCAGCCTAAGTAGGACATGCATTCTGGTGTGGGACACTGCTGACCCCTTAGGTAGTTGGGGTAGAACTTTTACAGGGTCAAATTGGAACCGTGTCTGTAATATTCATTCAACTGTCTTTATTTTCAATATTAACAAATCAGACTTAGAGAGACCTAAAGCTTTCAGTGCAGATCATTGAGCTCAAGGCGGGTGAATTTTTTGTATGTAACTTTTTCACTCTATGATTTTTTTTCTTCTTCAATTTCCAGGGACTTATTGTAGAAGTCAGCTATTTGAGGGTAGCTCGTGTTTAGAATCATGGCAGGATTCCTTTTTACCTCAGAATTCAAAATTTTAAATGTCTCTTCTGGAAGATCTAGACTGAAGAAGGAAGTTTGCTTTGAAAATGATGTAAGCCCAAGGGATGGTGACATTTCTGGAAATAGTATTGTTTTAAAAATTTGGGGAAACAGCTGAGCTTCATGGCTCACGCCTATAATCCCAGCACTTTGGGAGGCTGAGGCAGGCAGATCACGAGGTCAAGAGATCGAGACCATCCTGGCCAACATGGTGAAACCTCATCTCTACTAAAAATACAAAAATGGTGGTGTGTGCCTGTAGTCACAGCTACCCGGGAGGCTTGAGGCAGGAGAATTGCTTGAACCTGGGAGGTGGAGGTTGCAGTGAGCCGAGATTGAGCCACTGCCCTCCAGCCTGGTGCCTGGTGCCTGTCATCAGGGTGAGACTGCCAAAAAAAAAAAAAAAAAAATTGTGGGAAACAAAGTATCTGATTTATTATATTTCTTTCTTTCTTTCTTTCTTTCTTTTTTTTTTTTTTTGCTGCCTTTTAAGTCTTTTGTCGTATTTAACCTTTTATAATTTTTATCCATTACTTGGGAAATTTTTCCGAAATGCTGTTATTTAATTAACTGATAAGATTTTGCTGTCGTCCTAACATATAGATCTTAAAGAAATAGCAATAATTGTTACAGAATTATTGCCTAAGTTAGCGTCCCCTCTTGCTTCTTGATTTCTTAGTTTTTTTTTTTTTCTTGCCAAGAATATACAGATTGATTTTTGTCTTTCTAGAATATCCAAGACCTTTGGTGTAGGAATCTGTGTTCTTAATATTAGCTGACATCAGAGTACTATTTTCTGGATCTGATTTAAATACATATTGCAAATAGAAATAATATTCCTATTGTATTTCCTTTTAACTTGTGAAGTGGAGCATGGCATACAAATGGTATTCTCAGTATTTCAAATAATTACCTTCTTACTGTGCAAGTTCTATTCAGCATATAAAACCCATCCAGTTTTGTTGTAGATGCAATCTGATTATTACATGTTGACAAGGTCATATATCTATTAATTGGATTGGAGATGGGATACAAAATTGCTGTAATTATTGTAATTTTCTAGCTAATTGCGGGGTTGGTGGTGAATATTTTACTTCTGCAAAATGAAAAACAGTATTCCATCAGAAGTTGTTTTATGGGGTTTCAAACATTTTGTTTTATATCTTTGGTGCTTTTTGCCCACAAAGCATCTCTTTTTGTTGTTGTTGTTTGTGGTTTTTTTTTTTTTCTAATCGATCCGAATGTCACAGTGCTCATTGGCAGGCATCGGCAGAATAGGGCAGGCAGAGAGCTGAGTAGTACTCTCAGCTACCTCTTTGTTCCCGTTGCCATGTTACCTCTATTGTTTATTTATAAATTGGAGTACTCTTCTTTTCGACCTGTAACGAAGGTTGGCGGGGTCAGAGCCAGTTGGAAGAGGATTCTCTGCTCTCTTGTCACCTGTGCATCACTCAGAAATACTCTCTAAAATGAGCACTTAAGAAATTAAATTCATATGGTTCTTGTGTTCTTTTTTTGCATTGAAAAATTAAGTAAATTACTGGTCAGCTCATTTTAGTGTTTGTAATACAGGGCTTACTTTGCAAATTCTCTTGCAGTTTTGGTTAGAAAACTGGGAGCTGTCTTGGCATTTAAAAATAATGGCGCATACACAAGATGTGTTTGGAGGGTTGCAGATCAGGGACACTGCGCTACTTCGGGGGTGTTGGAAGCTCACTGCAGAAGACGGTAAAAGCAGGCTGATGTGTATTCCCTGCTGAAAGATCAACTGGAGGCGCAGGTGAAAATTGCCAAACCTAATGAGCAATTTGGTGAATACGACAGGCTGTCGGGCTGCGGCGGTGCAGCGGCTGGCGCACTGTGAACCAAGTTGTGTGTTCCGGAGAACTACATTAAATACCACAAAGAAAATCTTTTTCACTGATATTTGTAATCACGATGAAATGTCTTTTATCCTTCAGATTTCCAATTAAAATAAATGGCCATTAAAATATGGTTATTTTCATTGTAAAATTATCTTTAAGTTTGCCTGTAGACATTTTTTCAACCATAAAGCATGAACAAGATGTATCTTCCTCACATAAGGACCTAAGTAGTAATAGGTTTTCTAACACGCTAATAACATACAAGTGATCACTGCTCTGGCGTACTGAAACATTGCATCTGTGCTCTTGACACTGGAGCAGCCTTAGGTAACATTACACTCTTTTCAGTGTACTGTGTCATTTATATCCACTTGCTTTACCCAGGAATTCTTTGCTCCCATTGGGCACATGAAAATTTAGACATTTGTCTGGCTTCTCCCCATTGGGGCCATCAATATATTGTATAGGAGACATTTGGAAAAGATTTTCGGAAATCTGTTGGGTATAACAGCTCCTTAGGAAACTTCCCAGTTCACCTCTCTGATGTTTGCCATTTGGAAATTGAGGCTCAGTGATGTAAAATGATAGCATATTCTGTGCTCATGGTATAACTGAAGCTCAGGTCTCTACATTCAAGACAAGCAGAGGTATTGCTATAAGTGTATGAACACTTACTATTCTTCAAGATCTGTGGCATTACCAAACAGCTGACTTGGGTGGGGCCCAAGCATCTTTGCAGTTCCTATCTGTCATGTCATCAATATTTTTCTTTTCCTTTTTGATGGAACCTCCCTCTGTTGCCCAGGCTGGAGTGCAGTGCCACCATCTTGGCTTACTGCAGTTTCCACCTCCTGGTTTCAAGCGATTCTCCAGCCACAGCCTCTCAAGTAGCTGGGATTGCAGGTGCCTGCCACAATTCCCGACTAATTTTCGTATTTTTAGTAGTGATGGACTTTAAAGATGTTGGCCAGGGTGGTCTCAAACTCCTGACCTCAAGTGATCTGCCTGCCTCGGCCTCCCAAAATGCTGGGATGACAAACGTGAGCCACCATACAGCAGCCTGCCATTAGTACTTCTAAGTTGTGTTTAAGCAGAATAAACATTTGGCCTATGTATTTAATTGCATCTCTGTAAAGCCCCGAAATTAAAAATCTTCACAGGTATGTAATACAATAGTTTACACTTATAATAGTAACTGCCACAGTCCATTGGCCAGGGAAGTAGTATTTTTTAGAGATATTCTGCCCCATGTCATCAGATGTAGACATCGGCCTGGCATTCATCTGGAAAGACTTGCCTGTTAGGGGTTCACAGGGCTGCCTGTCGGGTGTCCACAGAACCTTGACATGTGGCCTGTTAGGATGGGGTGAGTCACAGATTCCACCAAAATTTGCCTTTGAAATTAGACCCAAACCATGTGCTACCCAACCCCCTGTACACTAAGCTCTCCATATTATTCAAAACGCGCTGAAATCTTAGGGAAGAACAGGTTTACACTTTCATCTTTTCCACCCAAAAGATTTCCCCACTGCCCAGTTCTGCCCTCTTCACTTCTTTTTGCCCTTGACTATTTGGCTTGACCCTGAGGTCTTGCCTGATACTCTTGCCTTTGCATGGGAATGAGCCTTATTTGCCTAATGATGCTATATGTTTATCTGAAGCAGAAATCGTTGAAAATTTGTAATGGGACTGTAGCTGTGAATATGATAAGAAAGCATATTTAAATCAAAGCAAGAAATCCCATTTCCAAATGGTAGTAAGACGTGTGTTACATGGAGAAAATAATTGCATGAAAGTGTTTGTTTCGGTAGCTAAGATTAGATTGTACATTGGTCGATAGAGTTCTTTTTTTGTTTTTATATTCCAATCCATCCAGGTATTTGGGTTCTTTTTTCTGTTGGTGCATGTCACACAGAGACCCATATTGTGGATTATTTTGTCAGCATGAAAGCCTGGCAGATACATTCCTTTCCTCTCTTCTTGCTACACTTGATATAGATCTCTATTTCTGGAGAATACGTTTCCTTATTTATTTGTTTGTTGCTTTTAATGTCAGCAGTGTCTTTGTGTCCCCAGTTCTGCTGGCTTCTGTCTGGCTCCTGTACCCAGCTGGAGAGGTGCCTCATATCTCAGAATCACTGAGTCACTCCCAACCAGTGAAGGATGGAGAGGAAGCTGCCTACAAGCCAGCAAGGTGCTAATAAGTGTGCCTCTGAGAGTCTCACCTCTAACTTTTCCATGGAATGGAAAGCTAGTAGTCCCTGTCTGGGGAAAAAAGCAGTTTAAATCAGTTTATTATTGATGGTGTTGTTCTGTGTTTACTCTTATTTCTTTAAATTGATCAGTAAATTAGTAACTTACAAACTGTTATTTGTCAATTTATTGCCTATGTATCAGCAATTTTTTTTTTTAAAGTCGTCCTGGGGCCAAGCATATTGGCTCAGCCTGTAATGCCAGCACTTTGGGAGGCAGAAGTGGGAGGATTGCTTGAGGCCAGACCAGCATGGGCGCCATAGTAAGATCCAATCTCAACAAAAAGAATAAAAATTAAAAATATCTGTATTTGGTGGCTCACACGTGTAGTCTCAGCTACTCAGGAGGCCGAGGCAAGTGGATCGCTTGAACCAAGGAGTTCAGGCTGTAGTGAGCTGTGATCACACCACTGCATTCTAGCCCAGATGGCAGAGTGAGACCCCATCTCTTGAAAGAAAAAAAAAAAAAAAAAGAATCTGGGGCTCCAGTGTGTACAGCCTGGCTTGTGAATTTGGAAGTGCAGTGAGCATAGTTGTGCTCAAGAATGTGTTGATGATAGCCCTTTCTCAGAGTAAAGCTCATTTTTATAAAAATCTCTCCATGTCTCAGAACTGATCCCTGCTTTAACGATTTTTCTCACGGGCATTTGAAAGCAGTTAACCATATGTAAAAGGAATGATCTTCAAAACTCCATAAAAGGAGCATTGTGATACCATCTATTATTTTTCCCTGTTGTTCTCATAAATCCAAACCATCTACCTGCTTATTCTTGTGTACTGGCACACTATGTATTTCCACCATAGAATGCCTTCCTACTTACATTCTCTCTAAAACTTATAGAAAGTTTTCTGCACCCTAAATTTTCTACCCTAGGGATTGAAAGCCACTCTAAATTAGCTTTCTCACTCTTCCTCACAGAGGAGAGGGTGAATATGTAATAGTAACCATCACAGCAGCCTGTTGTCCCTCTTGCAGTTGTGTTTCTACCACATCACACAAAGCCTCTTTTTCTTGTCTTTCTAGTAGTACTCTGGTAGTAAATTTTTTTAAAAAAACGTATATAACGTGTATATACAAATACATTTATATGCATGTGCAGCTGATATTTAGTGAGTTTATATATGGAAGAACTATAGGAATAGCATGTACTTTAAGAAAAATAAATTATTTTTAAAAGATGGATCCCATAATTAAGATGGGAAATTACAGTTATATCAGTCAGGGATGCCTCAGCCCAACTGTAACATGGAAAACGCGTAAGCAAAGGGCATTTTAGCGAACTGCTGGGGTACTCAGCCCATCATCACATTTAATTAAAATGTCAGCTTGAGCCATGGCTGATTCATGGGTTAATTTGTTATTTAAAACAGCCTGAGAAGTATTTATTTTAAATACAGAATTTGTGTTAATGAATTGGAAAATAATATTGTATTGCTTGGCAGAGATGTTACAGCCTAACGGTTCGTGGCTTAGAACAAGTGAAACCAGCTGGTGATCAGTTTGTCTGAGTAGTACATGATTATCTACTAATATTTGATAATAGCCAATTTTTTTTTTTTTTTAATAAGCAGAGTAAGGGAGTTGGGAGTGGGAGGCAGAAACTAGGACACTGATGCTTCAGAAATCATAGAACGAAACTGCATTGGGTTCTGAGTATGGGTCTGTGATCCTTGGTTCAGTTGGATCCCTTACAAGAAGGGAGAGGAAAGCCAGGTGGGCAGCAATATGCACGGGCCTGTGTCTGCTTCCGCCAGAAGAAAAGCCACCAGCTCTGCCTTCCTCAGTTCTCCCCCTTGTCCAAGATTTGCCCATGTCTCTCTTCAAAAGTGGGAAATTAATTTAATCAAAGTTTTTTTTTTGAGATGGGATCTTGCCACGTTGCCCATGTTTAAGCAATCCTCTCTCTGAGCCTCCTGAATAGCTGGGACTATAGGCAGTCACCAGCACACCTAGCCAAATCTAATGTCTAGTTTATTTTCTCCAGTTTTGAAAAGCAGGGTATATATAGTTTCTCTCTCTCTCTCTCTCTCTCTCTCTCTGTGTGTGTGTGTGTGTGTGTGTGTGTCTGTGTGTGTGTGTCTGTATATTGCTAAAGACACACACACACACACACATGCACAGAGTACTACTCTATTCTTGCTATAACAGATCATCACCATGTTGGGGCTTAAGAATTTGTTACAGTCCTGCCTGTCAGAGTTTGGTGTGGATCTCAGTGGGCTGAAGCCCAGGGTTGACAGTGCTGCCTTCCTGTGGGAGGCTCTATGTGAGAATCGATTTTCTTGCCTTCTCCAGATTCTGGAGACCACTTGACTTCCTTGGCGTGTGGTCCTTCCTCCATCTCTACCTGTGGACCCTTCTCTGTGGTTACAGCGCTCTCTGACTGACTCCTTCCTTCTGACCTTCCATTCCACATTTACGACTCATGTGGTAACATAGTCCTGAATTGAGTGAGACCCCAGGATCATCCAAATGAGCCCGCTGTCTTCTTCCATTCAGGCTACTTCAACAGAATAACTTAGACTGGGTGGCTTATAAACAACCAAACCTCATTTCTCATGCCCTGCAGGCTGGGAGTGCAAGATGAAGGTGCCAGCAGTTTTGGTGTCTGGTGAAGGCTTGACCTCCCAATAGATCTTTACTTCTCACTATATTCTTACATGGTGGGAGGAGCAGACAGGCTCCCTTGGGCCATTTTATTAAGGGCACTAATCCAAGTCATGAGGGCACATCTTCCCGCAAGGCCCCACATCCTATGCCGTCACCTTGGGGTTTAGGATTTCCACACCTGAGTTTTGGTAGACACAACATTCATTCCATACCACTAGGGCAATGTCCTGATGGGACAAGGTCTTTACCTTAATCAGGTGTATGATGTAAGGTAACATGGGAGGCTCTAGGGATTCAGATGTAGACATCTTTTTTGGGGGGAGGGGGCATTATTTTGCTTACCACATTTTACATATATATATAAATATTTACAGTAGTGTGAAAATAATGCACTTTACAAATGCATTGTCTTCCAGGATAATATGAAATGAGTATCTGACCCAGTGATATTAATGGGCTGGTCAGTTTAAGTATTTTGTGAAGGAAGGTAATCAAAAGTAATGATCTACTGAGTATACTGTCCCATTCTTACATTGCTATAAAGAAACAACTGAGACTGGGGTGACTATCATAGGCTCACCCTTCTGCAGGCTTTCTAGGAAGCATGGCACTGTCAATCTGCTTGGCATCCAGGGAGCCCTTCAGAAGCTTACAATCACGGCAAAAGTTGAAGGGGGAGCACACATATCATATGTCGAATGCAGGAGCCAGTGGGGCGGAGTGGGGTGCCACACACACGCTTTTAAATGATCAGATATCCTGAGAACTCACTGTCATGAAGACAGTACCAGACCATGAAGGATCTGCCCCCAGGATTCAGACACTTCCCACCAGGCCCCACCTCCAGCATTGGGTATTACAGTTCAACATGAGATTTGGGCAGGGCCAAGGATCCAGACTATATCAGTGAGTATTTCTTTGAGACCATTTTTTATTTAGGTGGGCCATATGGGGCAATATTTGTACAAATAAAACTCTAGCCATTATGTAATTGTGGTTACTTGATTTAAAAAAAAAATCTGTTTAACAAAGTTGGTGATTTTTAACTCATTTGCACCATTAAAAATAATTTTTATAGTAATTTTTAATGTTATAGACATGAAATTTTGATGAGAAAAATTATGTATGGATTGTGAATACTGTGCATGCTGGGAATTTTCATTCTTTCACCAGTATGCTCTCTTGTTCAGGCTCTCCTTCCTCCTTTCTGTATGACTTATCTAAATTTTAAGCATTATTATAACACAAGTTATGTTACTGTATTTATTTTATTATGTAATTTATGTCATTTTATCCAAGTTTTGATATTGAACATAAAAGGCTGGAGTGCAGTGATGCGATCTTGGCTCACCGCAGCTTCCACCCCCTGGGTTCAATCTATTCTCCCATCTCAGCCTGCTGAGTAGCTGGGATTACAAGCGCCCACCACCATGCCCAGCTAATCTTTCGGCCAGGCCGGTCTCAAACACCTAACCCGAGGTGATGCGCCCACCTTCACCTCCCAAAGTGCTGGGATTACAGGGTTGAGCCACCATGCCCTGCCTATTTTAGACATTTCTAATAATTCTGCGTTGAACAGAGGCTTTAAAAATGATGGAAGATTGGTTCTAATGAGTCTTCATGAGCACATTGACCTGAAGGCCATTTTTGTTTTACAACTTACTTCTTTTGATTGTGAAAAAGTGCAGTTTTGGACATTTGCTAATCTTTTAGAGAATTAAAATTTTCTTAAGCATAGCACACTTTTCTGGTTTTGTGTGTGTCCTACCTTCTGCTTTATTTCGTAGCTGCTTCCAGACCTCTGTAGCATGTAGGTTTTATAAAGCCAGAATCACATCTTCATCATCCCTGCGTGTGTGGCATGGGTTCGATGCTTTGCATTCAGGAAGGATGTAGTCAGCCATCCGTGCCTGTGTGTTCTGTATCCATGGCTTCAACCAACCATGGATTTAAAAAAAAAAAAATTGAAAAAAAATTGCATCCATACTGAACATGTATAGACTGTTTTTCTTGTCATTATTTCCTAAACCATACAGTATAACAACTGTCTACCTAGTGGTTACATTGTATTAGGTATTATAAATAATAAGTAGAGTTGATTTAATGTGGCCTGGACGATGTGTGCAGGCTCTATGCAAATATTATGCTATGTCATATCCAGGACTTGAGCATTCTCAGGCATCTGGGACCAATCCCCCACAGACACTGAGGGATGGCTGGATTCCCCTTTCTTCTTAGCCCTGTCAAACTGGCAGTGACATCAAAAGGAAGGGCCGCATGGTCTTGGGCAGAATTGGCTTAGAGAAATAGAGAGTATGCTTAATTCATTTCAGGTTCTAGATAATGCAGCATGATAAAAGACTATTCATATGTTATAAATATGAAATTTCAACAGATCCACTTTCAAATGTATACTTCATATTTTAGTTAGCATATTCCTTTAATGGGAATTTTTTTTACAGTGAGGAAATATTTCATGCTGTTTTCCACTGGACACAATTTAAACAATGTTTCAATTTCTATACATTCTCCAAGATTGTAATTTTATGTAGAAACCTCACAAATAACTTTTTGTATCTATATCCTTACCTGGTATATGCTTGAGTGTACAGTGCAATACTCTGTCATCATAGAAAATTGAGACACCCTTGATTAGGAAACATAGCTACTGAAAGCACATCTGAAATGATAACTCTTTGCTGCTGAGTTTATCATCCATCGTCACACACTCTTTTTATTATCCAAGTATTCTAGATTATGGCACTTTCTTAAGATCTTAGAACAAGGCTTTATTGCTTAAGAGGATGATTTAGCTATAATTTTGTAGTTATATTATTTCTTACCAACTTTAAAAAAAAAAGGAACATGTACATTATTGATCATGAAAGTAGTGGTATGTGCGTTACACTTTCTTATGCAGGAGTCAGGGCTGTTACTTCAGTACTGTTCTAAATGTCTAAAAAAGGAGTGTGTGTGGTTGCAGTGATTCATTACCTTTCTATTTCTATGTTCACACCTAAGTGAATATCCCTATTTATTGGCTGAAAATTGAGTATTGATGTAGGCATTTTAATTTTTGTTTATTTCTTTTTGAGTCTTGCTCTTTTGCTCAGGCTGAAGTGCAGTGGTGTGATTTCAGCTCACTGCAACCTCCATATTCTGGGTTCAAGCAGTTGTTGCGTCTCAGCCTCTCAGGTAGCTGGGATTATAGGCATGTGCTACCACACATGGATAATTTTTTAATTTTTAGTAGAGACAGGGTTTCTCCCTGTTGGCCAGGCTGGTCTCGAACTCGCAATCCTCCTGTCTTGGCCTCCCAAAGTGCTGGGCTTACAGGTGTGAGCCACACTGTGCCCAGGGGATAGTCATCTTTTTACTTCAAATATTCATAGCAAGAATAAATGGCAGGTGTGAAATGAGAATGATGTGTATAAAATTCACAGGACAGTGACTAATATATCTTAAATAAATGAAATGTTATGTTCTATGGATTATTTTCTAGGTTTATTTTAATAATCTCTGAAATGAATACCTACATAGCACACTTGTACGTCTCCCTCAGTCAGACTTTTAAAGGAATTACTAATCAAATGAAGCTGACAAATACTGAAGTGTCTCTATTTACATCTGGCTCTTTCTTATAATTTGCTGTCAGTACTGTGGGGTTCAAGCTTCTCTATTCTGTGCTACTCATGTTTGAAAATTTGGCTTCTTTCTGCCTACTTACCTACAATCTTATTGATAAATATATTCTTTTTGAACATCTTATAGTAATATACCATATGGACATCAAAATAATATAAAAAGTTATTTGAGGGAGTTAGGAGAGAAAAAAAAAGCAGCTCTTTACATTTCTTCATCACTGTTGTTGTGTATTGCTTCATTACCCCTTGAATTATTTTCCAAGATCTAAGTATGTGTGGGCAAAATGAACTGCTTTACATTTGTAACTTGATTATCATTAAATGTGCTTCATCTTTTTTAAAGATGGAAGAAATCACTACAATAGTGTTTGTTACTTCTTTTCATAGTCAAAGGACATCTACGTAAATGGAGTTGAGGCCATACCTTGACCCACTAATCATGTTGTTAAATTTCACGTGGCTTCGTAGCTCATTTAACTTGTGAAGAACAGCATTTTAGGAGACTTGATTTAGCAGTTCCTTTCAGTAAAACCATACCTCTTCTGAATGAATGTTGTATAAAGTCAGCACAACCCGTTCTAAAGAGATTTATTACATTGTAGTGCAGAAAAATTACAGAAATTATTATGGTGACGATGTAACTTTAGTCACCTTCCTTTTAAAAAATATAACCTTAATTGTGGGGGAAAGCCCTCACTGTCATTTCTCATTATCACTTGGGGATTGGTTCCAGGAACTCCTGTAGATACCAAAATCTGAAGATGCTCACTTTCTTCTTTAAAATTGTGTAATAGTTTGCATATAACCTGCACACGTTCTCTTGTACACTTTAAATCCTCTTTAGATTACTCGTAAGGCCTAACAGTGTAAATGCTATATAAATAGTTGTTGTACTATATTGTTTTTAAATGTTTGCATTATTTGTTATTTTCATTTTCTTTTTCAAGTAGTTTCAATCTTTTGAGATTTAATCTGTGAATTCAGTTTGAATCCATGGATGTGGAACAACAGATAAGACCAATGGTACTTAGTATCCCTACATTGCATATTTTTCACTTGTCTTTATAATCTTCTGGATTGCTGGATCACATGTATTTTGTTAAATTTTTTATTATAGAAAAATTCAGACATACAGCTCAGCTATCAGCTCTAACAATTATTAATTTATGGCTAATCTTGCTGCATCTGTACCCCTACAAACTCATCCAAACAGGATTATTTTGAAGTAAATTCCAGACCTCATGTCATTTCTTCTGAAAATGTTTTAGTATACATTTTCAAAACATGAAACGTTAAAAATAGTACTGTTTAGGCCTGGCGCGGTGGCTCACGCCTGTAATTCCAACACTTTGGAAGACTGAGGCGGGTGGATCACGAGGTCAAGAGATCGAGACCATCCTGGTCAACATGGTGAAACCCCATCTCTACTAAAAATACAAAAAATTAGCTGGGCATGGTGGTGTGTGCCTGTAATCCCAGCTACTCAGGAGGCTGAGGCAGGAGAATTGCCTGAACCCAGGAGGCGGAAGTTGCGGTGAGCCGAGATTGCATGATTGCACTCCAGCCTGGGTAACAAGAGCGAAACTCCATCTCAAAAAAAAAAAAAAAAAAAAAAAAAAGTACTGTTCACTTAATGCTATATATAACAGTGTTATTAAAATTTCTGATTGTTTTTATAAATGTGGCTTTGTATTTGGCTTGTTTCAAGTCCACACAGAATCCACACCGTACATTTGATTGATATGTCTCAGGATTCCTTTAGTCTATAGGTTGCTCCTCCTGCCTGACCTCTGTGCATCTGTTTCAGTTTCTTCATTGAAATTGGGCTTGTTTTCTCCTGAGGCTTCCTCCTGTCTTGACTTTGCTGAATCCATTTCTGTGTTATCTACCATGTTCTATATCCTCTGTGTTTCTTCTAAAATGATGGTTGGGTGTAGACTTTTAATATAACTCTGATTTGAATTTTTAATAATATTATCTCCAGGTATTATTGTATGGTTCCATCAGCAGATACGTGGAAAATGTGGTTGTTCATCATTTTGTGAGCAGCCATTGGTAATTATTACCTGGATCTTCTATTTACGTACCTGTTACTCTAATTTCTTTATTTTATTAGGGGACTATTTCTATAAACAGATGCTTTTCCTTGTCAGCTATTCTTGCCAGTTACTCCAAGGTATATAGTTTATACAGAAAATGTAGGCCAAATTTTTTTTTTTTTTTTTTTTTTTTTTTTTTTTTTTTTTTTTTTTTTTTTTGAGACGGAGTTTCGCTCTTGTTACCCAGCCTGGAGTGCAATGGCATGATCTCGGCTCACCGCAACCTCCGCCTCCTGGGCTCAGGCAATTCTCCTGCCTCAGCCTCCTGAGTAGCTGGGATTACAGGCATGCACCACCACGCCCAGCTAACTTTTTGTATTTTTAGTAGAGACGGGGTTTCACCATGTTGACCAGGATGGTCTCGATCTCTCGACCTTGTGATCCACCCACCTCGGCCTCCCAAAGTGCTGGGATTACAGGCTTGAGCCACCGCGCCCGGCCCAAATTTTTAGTTTCATCTCCTTCTTCATCAGTTTTTGTTGCTGTTGTTATTTTTCCCTTTTGAGACAAGGCATTACCCTGTCCCCCTGGCTGGAGTGCAGTGACACAGTCTTGGCTCACTGTAGCCTCCACCTCCTGGGCTCAAGTAATCTTCCCACCTTAACCTCCTAAGTAGCTGGAACTACAGGCTCACACCACCATGCCCAGCTAATTCTTGTATTTTTGTAGAGACAGGGTTTTGCCATGTTGCCCAGGCTGGTCTCAAACTCTTGAGCTCAGTGATCCACCCACCTTAGCTTCCCAAAGTGCTGAAATTACGGGCATGAGCCACCATGGCTGGCCTCTTCCTTTATTAGTTTTCAGAAAAAACAAGTTGGTTTTCTAGGGCCACATACTCCTGGTTTATATTTACTTTTTCTTTTTTCCTTTTTCGAAGATACCGTAAGAACTCACAAAAATCAACATAGTTTTTATTGCAGCCAATTGCATTCTTCTTCTTCCTGATGCTCCAGCTGCTCCTCATTTGAACAGCCGGACACCTCTAAGCTGACTCCTGAGAGCTGTTGGTAGCAGCATCCTTACTTTCTGCTGTGACTGTGTGTCTCATGCTTTTCTAATGTTTTTTTTTTCTGCCCATACCTGGAATCAGTCATTTCTCTAAGTAGCCTTGCCCCTATTAATGGGAAAGGGTATTCAGAGACCACTATTTGGAATCCTTGCTTTTATTTTGCATATGCTTTAAAGTAAGTTAACAGCAAGAGCACCCTGGCTCGAAATTCAGTTTTCACAGCAATGTCTGAAAATGTAGTGAGCCTACCCTTGATTATCCAAGTGATGAATCTTCCCAAGGGTACCAATAAACATAGGTTCTCCTTGCCAGTTCAGATTTTCCTTTATTTAGACTCTGATGCACTTCTTGAGAACTGTAGACTGACATTTTCTGCGGGCACTGTGGCTGTGTGTTGGATGAAGTCTTACTTGGCAGGTGTCAGAATCATTGATGGGCAGATCTGTTTGTCTGTGGTAGGATGCCAGAACACAGTGACCACTATGCTCATTTTGAATTGTGGGTTTTTGTTTGTGTTTGCCTTTTTTTTTGTTTTTGAGTGCAAATAGTGAGGAAGCAATGGCATTTCAATGAGTTTAACGTTTTCTATTTGCCCCCAGTGAAATTGAGTGCCAGGAAAATGGTCTCAACCATTGTGATGTCTTCAGTAGGCTAAGTTTTGAAGAAGTTTTTCCTAGTGTGGAATGTCTGAGCATGAGCACGGTCTTCCCTGAGAGTGGCATTTGTTCCAAGTCTGCAGACCTTACTGAGTTCTGTTGCCAGAGCATCCTACATTTCATGACCCACAGCTGGCTTCATCAGTGTTCTGTGAAGTGTGATGTGGAACCACTGTGGCATGGAAAATGAAAATCGGCACCTTTGATCAACATGGGAATTACGGGAACAACAGTTGTTCAAAAAAGAATAAACATATATGTGTATTTTATTATCTCATATTTTAAAATTTCCCATTCCTTGTATATGTTTAATTATGTTTATATTAGTGGAACTGAGCATTTAAGTGATCATTAAATAAGCTAGTATGCTCAGAAAGATTTTGCTCACAGGGCTATATTAGGAAAGTTTGGAGTCATTGGACCTGCTTTCTGCTCACTTTTTCTACATCTTTTCTTGGGCAGTCTTTTGACCCATTCTCCAGTTTAGTCAACTGTGATCGTTTAATAATTCACAGCTCTCTTCCTTCTACCCCCACGCTTAAACACCTTCGGTAGCTTCCCAGAACAGTTAAGAATCCTGTTATGTTTTGTCCAAGTGTGCAAGAATTGTTTTGTGTCTTTGTAGCCTTTTCTCTTCTACTTCATGACTAGTACTCTGGGCCTCTGACTTTCTTGGATGAGCCTTCTTCCTGCCTAACTCTAGGCACTCTGTTTTCCCCTTGCCTGGTAAAACTTCTCTTTGGTATCCTCCTTTCTAACCTTGAGTCCTGCCATAGGAATCTGCTTGAGTAACAGTTTCTTCAGTAGGTGCCTCCGGATTCCACAGACTTGCTACGTAGTCCTGTAGCACCTTGTATTTTTGGTGACTACTGGAGAGTAGGGAATTTTTGTGGGTTCTCTAGATCCATTGGTATGTTGGTAAATGTTTAATATCTGACTCTCTGAAAACCACAAAAACCTGACTTTGTCCCATGTTCCCATTTCCATAGTGTAAATTTGAGTATCATGGCAAGATTCAAGCTACCAAATTGATGTCACTGAGTGTTGAGTTGGGATGAGATGTATGATAGCAAATCGTAATATGGTATTTCCATAACAGATGGAGAAGTTGCCTCATGTATGTAGACAGTAATAAAACATAGTAAAATAATTAGAACATGAGGAGTTTTGAGTATTATCTTTGTTTTAATATAATTTAGTTGGAAGTTTATGTACTATAACTTTTTTATTTTTTTGAGACAGGGTTTTGATTTTGTTGCCCAGGCTATAATGCAATGGCATGATCTCGGCTCGCTGCAACTTCCGCCTCCCAGGTTCAAGCGATTTTCCTGCCTCAGCCTCCTGAGTACCTGGGTTTACGGGTGCCTGTCACCATACCCAACTAATTCTTTGTATTTTTAGTAGAGATGGGATTTCACAAGGTTGGCCAGACTGGTCTGGCATTCAGGTGATCCGCCTGCCCTGGCCTCCCAAAATGCTGAGATTACAGGCATGAGCCACCGCCCCTGGCCTGTACTATAATTTTTAATAATAACTTTATTTAACTGTCAGCTCTCAAAAGTTTCTGAAAGTTTAATAATTCTCTCTCATACGATGATATAAGCCAGGAGTAGAGATCCCTGTGTCACACGCAGACAGGTCACATTGTTTGAATTGATTGAAGACATTGCAATAAGGTAATGTATGCATGTGCTGCCATTTCTTGGCATTTACTTTGCTTATATGTTACCAGCTTATTCTCTTATAACTTGCATGTCTTGCATTATACTGGCTTTGATACGAGAAGTAGTATGTATCACAAAGGGAAACATGCGCAAATGCAGCCAGATACACAAGGCCACTCCAGTAGAGCAACTGATTCACTAAGGCCTTGTCACTGATCTCATGAAGTCCACTGGCAGGTGGCTGGCTTGGAAACATGAATGATAGTACGTTACTCGTGCTTTGTTGGATATGCAAGTTAGACAGAAAATATGGTAAATACTTTCTTTCTTGGAATTCCCATTTTGCTATTCCTTCCCTCCTTTGCCAATCATTGATAGGTGAATTATCAGAAAAACGCTTTAGTGATATTTGCCTGCAGCTACTAAATTGGTAGTTTTGACTGAATTACTTAATCAATTCAACCTAAGTTTCTAAATCGACTAAGGGTTTGACTGAAAAGATTCTTTGGAAGAAAATAGAGATGATTTCACAAGATTATAGTGACATACTGTGTGAAAGTGTAGATTAAGGGCACCCAACACATTCCTGTTAATCCAAGTAAATGTTCCTGACAAGGATATAAGAGTAAATGCCATCAGGGTCATAAAAGCCTGTGCAAAATTTAGACGTTTTAATAGCCATGTAGTAGGACATTTCAGATATTATTTTCTAAAGGTTAACTGTCAATATTTAGTTCCTATAAAGAAAAGGTTTTAAAATGCCTTAGAATATAGTGTTTATTTTGGAAGCAGTCTTTCTAGACAGAGCAACCTTTCCGTATTTCATTTCTAAAAATCAAAAGCTGTTAGGGCCAGAAAAGTTTTTAAGATAGAATATAAGCTTGTAAGCCCCACCTTTTTTGTTTGTTTGTTTGTTTGTTTTGAGATGGAGTTTCACTTGTGTCATCCAGAGTGGAGTTCAGTGGTGTGATCTTGGCTCACTGCAACTTCTGCTTACTGGGTTCAAGCGATTCTCCTGCCTCAGCCTCCCGAGTAGCAGGGATTACAGGCACCCGCTACCACATCCAGCTAATTTATTGCATTTTTAGTAGAGATAGGGTTTCACTGTGTAGGCCAGGCTGGTCTTGAACTCTTGACCTCAAGTGATCCACCCACCTCGGCCTCCCAATGTGCTGGGATTACAGGTGTGAACTACCGTGCCTGGTACCCTTGTTGTTATAGAAGAGAAAACTAGAGCCGCAAATGAATATGGACAGCCTTGTTCTGTATGAATCTGTGTTTTGAAGCATGTGGTTTATCATGTGAACTGAGAGCTGAGCAGGTACAGGCCTGCCTGTGAGCAGATGATCTTCAGCCAGGTGCTTCATCCTATGCTAACCAGTCATCCTGGATGACTCTTCTTTTTGTGTTGAGGCAGTGTATGGTAATATTTGCAGAGAAAACTAAGGAGGCATATTAGAAATCCGTACTAATGTATGTGTATTTTGTAAAATCAAATAAGATTGATCACCATCCCTACTTAATTCAGAGCAAAGGAAGGGAATCTAATTTTTCTATTTTTCCACACCTCGTTTGCTGTAATGAAAATGACATTCTGCTTTGAATCATTTCCAAGGAAATTATTTTCAATATTGTTGTCTGTGACATTTTGACAATTAAAATGCATTTCTTAAGCCTACTGGAAATGCGGCGATGCTTTTTCGTGTTTTCATTTTTTTCCCCCCAGTGGTTCTGTCTGTGCTTGTTGCCTAGGAAACCATGACTGGGTTGAATTCTGTTTGCCTGGTTGTCTGACACACTGGCAGAGTTATGGATAAAGTTCTTGGCTTTAGAGTTGTAAAAGTGCTACTTAAATACTAGAAATGTTTTATCAATATTAAAGTGCTTTATCTCCTCAATTAAAAAGCAGCCAAGCATTTGTTTGGTTTTCTTAACATGCTAAATAGAGAATTATTGTTTTCCTTGATTATCATTGGAATTTCCTAATTTGTATACGAATTTGCAATAGGATTTGAATTGTCACAGTGAGCTAGTTCTAAGAATAGCACTTTAATAGAAAGAAATGTGTATATAAATTTGTTTACTTCCTTGGGGAGTCATGGGCATGTGTTACCATTCCCAAGGAGACAAACAGAAACATATTTCATAAAAAAATTCAGTAAGATGTTCAAACATGCAGATTTTTTTGCCCTATATTTGATAAGTAGAAAAACAACTATTTCTTTATAACGTTTTCAAATTAAAGTTAGAAAGAAGTAGTGAAAAATCCCTCAGATCTTTTCTGAGTGATTAAAAGTTAATAGAACTGAGAGTATATAATTAATGGTGATTTAATTGTACTTTTCTCTGGCTAAATTCAGTGTCCTATAACATCACTTAATTCTAAAATAATTTTGGAGAGATGTATGTTTGCACTATCCTGTGACCACTAGCTCCATGTAGCTGTAGAGGGCCTGAAATGAGCCAAGGATGACTGAATAGCCAATGTGGCTAGTGACTCCGTCATCTTGGGACTTGATGGAAATGCAGAGTCTTGGGCCCCATCCAGACCTACTCATTCAGAATCTGTATTTTTTATGAGGTCCCTTTGGACTGATATGCAGTACTGTCTCTTCTAGAGCAATAATTCCCAGTCTTGGCTGCATGTTACAATGACCTGAAGAGCTCGTGAAAGTAATTTTTGGGCTTCTGCCTAGACCAAATCTTCGGTATTTCTGGTGGGAGTCCTGGAACCAGCATTTTACAGAGTATTCCCACATCATTTTAATGGCTAGTGAAGTGTTAGAAGTGCATATATTACACAAAGAGTATACAAACAACTGTGAAGTTTGGATGGGGAGGTCTTAAGCACTGCCCTGGATTTTCCACTTTTTGTTGAGATTAATATAGGAGCAGTATAGGTAAGAGAGCCTTAGCCTGTACTGAGTGCTAATATCTTAAATTGAGTAAACATTTGACTGAGAAGACTCTTGCAGTGACAATATACAAGACTGTATTGACAGGCTGGGTGCGGTGGCTAATGCCTATAATACCAGCATTTTGGAGGCAAAGATGATAGTGACATATTTTGTGAATGTATGGATTCAGGATACCCAACACATTTCTGTTAATCCAAATAAATGCTCCTGACATAGATATGAAGCACAGCATTTGATTTTTGTGTACACACACACACACACACACACACACACAGAGTAACATGCCCTTTCTTCAATGTACCATTCCCATTTCTTTTCACAAATCCCCTAATAAAATTGTGATGAATTTATAAGTCTTATCTATTTGCTTGTCTTAGCTAAAGGGAACTTCATTCCTAAATTTTTTCTTCATGGCCTTTCTTTTTCCCTATGAAGAACGATTACGAGATCCAAGCATGAGATGAGTCATTGTCTAATGGACAGTGTCTTTTCTTCCAAGTCTGACTTGCAGTGTGGTTGAGTTCAGCTAACATGCATTTACTGCACTCCTACTATGTGAGGACAGTTACGGTTGATGTAGGTGAGAAAGGTGCAAGTAAGCCAGAGTCTCTCTCTTTCAGTTCTTAATGTTCCAGGATTTCATGGAGGATTACTGGATAGGAGGAGCATGTTTCCTGTGGCTTCACTACTGAGATTTGGATTTTTATCTCCACCAATTATTGTTAGATAAACTTTTGCCAGGGTGTCTTATCTCTGTAACATCAAGTCTTCCTATCTATAAAATGGGAATAATAATAGAACCTATTTTATAGCCTTGTTCTGACGATTTGATCAGTCCTGGCATTAAGGTCTTAGCATATACATAACCCATAGTAAATGCTCAACAAATGTTAGTGATTACAGACTTAATTGGCTTATTGTGCATGATCAGGACCTGTTTACTTTTACATTACTCTTTCCTTAAGGAGGAGAATGAATGGTTTAGATTAGCTATGAAAGATCTCTGCACTTTGAAGGTAATATAAACAGACATGCAGCCATATGTTTCAGAGCCATGAAGTCTTATTGCCGCCTCGGAGCAACCAGTTGGTGCCAAATGGCTTTATTAATCGCCAGTGTGTACAGGGTTGTGTGGTAAGGAATTAATTTGAAACTGGAACAGTTAAGACAGAGAAAAGGATAATGAAGCATTTGAATGTTTTTGAAGTGCTTCTGTCATACTCCCCCTGTATTTTCAACTTCCGGCAGGATGTGATCCTTTACTTCGTTTTCGTTCCTAGCACCGATCTCCTCATGGCACAGTCTCTGCTCACACGTGTATTCTTTGTCCTCTCCTCATCAGAATGGCACATCTGGAGGGATTATTAGCCTTCCAGGCTCAAATGATTCTTCTGCCTCCTGTCTCAGCCTCCCAGGTAGCTGGGACTACAGGTGTGTGCCACCAGGCCTGACTAAGTATTTTTAGTAAAGACAGGGTTGCACCACGTTGGCCAGGCTGGTCTAGACCTTTTGACCTCACGTGATCCGCCCGCCTCGGCCTTCCAGACTTCTGGGGTTACAGGCTTGAGCCAACGGGCCCAGCTGTAGATACTTGTCTTTGAACGAATGCCTTTTTTTTTTTTTTTGTTTCGTTTGTTTGTTTGTTTTTTAAACGGAGTCTTGCCCTGTCACCAGCCTGGAGTGCAATGGCGCGATCTCGGCTCACCGCAACCTCCGCCTCCTGAGTAGCTGGGATTACAGGCACGCGCCACCATGCCCAGCTAAGTTTTTTGTGTTTTTAGTAGAGACGGGGTTTCACCGTGTTGGCCAGGATGGTCTCGATCTCTTGACCTCGTGGTCCACCCGCCTCGGCCTCCCAAAGTGCTGGGATTACAGGTGTGAGCCACCGCGCCCGGCCGAGAGTGACATTTTAAACCTCCCTAGAAAGGTTTTCGTGTGGCCGGACCACAGGTGGGTGGGGCCTCGCGCAGGGCATGCTGGGGCTCGCGCAGGGCATGCTGGGCCTCCCGCAGGGCATGCTGGGTCTCCCGCAGGGCATGCTGGGAACCTGGTGGAGAGCCGCCATACCTGTGTGCTGAGGGCAGAGGCCGCTGCCCAGAGAGGCGTGTTGGTCATGAATCAGTGCCCCTGCAACACCATCTTCACCGATGCCAACGTGTCCAGCATGGTGTTTGGTCTGAAGTGCATTGTCGAGGGCATCCTAAGTGGCCGGACAAGATGTTGGAAAGACGCTGCGCGAGCGCGGCTTCCCCCGCCCGAGTGCACCGCCGCAGTGCCGCCCGCCGCCGCTAGGGAGCCCCGGGACGCGGGAAGCGGTGCCCGCGAGCAAGCCGTGCGCAGAGGGCGCTCCGCCTGGACGCCGGAGACCCGCTCTCCACGGCAGAAGAGATGTAGATGTCAGAGTTGAAAAAAGGGTCTTAGTACCATGAAGATTCGTGTGCGTTCTGGGGTGGCGGCGCGTGCCAGTCGTCCCAGCTGCTCGGGAGGCAGTGGGGAGAAGATCCCTGGAGCCTGGGAGGTCCGGGCCGCAGTGAGCCCAGGTCGTGCCACTGCACTCCAGCGTGGACGACAGAGCGAGAGCTTGTCTCAAAAAAAAAAAAAATTCATATGCGAGATGAAAAGCCCAGCTCTGACCAAAATGAAGTACAGAGATGAGAGTGGAAGTTTGACACCTCAGAGTTACACAGAGGCTCGCTGCTGTGAAGTAGTCGTTGATGGTCGACATACACTGGGATAATTATAAAATCTTGTAAAGCGCGGGAGCTTCAAACGCACATGCTGAAGTGACAGAAAACTGGCAAATAAAATTGGCAAATTGCTAGTCCCCAGGTAAGAGAAAAAGATTATGCTTTTTTTTTTTTTTTTATATATAGCATTGTGGAGTAAACGTTGTAATAATAAAAGAATGGGGAAATAATGCTCATGGAAAGTTAACTTGACAGTTACTGCTGTACTTGAATCCTTAATAAAATAATAGAAGACAAATGTCAAAGGAGAGGGCATTGAGCATTTAGAGAATATCTTAAATGCAATCAATAGTCAATGTCAATTTTGGAAAGACAAATTACTTGTTAGGCAAAGTTATAATTTTAAGATTTAATTACATGATTGTTGAACTAAATTGGTAAAGTGGAAGTGATATGAGGAATTTGGCTCACGTATACATACAAAATTATATGTGAAGAATTAATTTAGATTGACTCTTACTGAGATATTCTCATAAGGGAGTCAGCACTGCATGAAGGACGCTAGTGCAAAATTAATAGTTTTTTAAAAAAAAAAAAAAAAAGTAAAACCTGAATGGGATTTCTAGCCAGGGAGTTTATCACCAGTATTTGAAGCAGCAATTCTTTGTCCTTTTGCCAGTAGAAAACCCTTTTTTTCATTCTCTGGAGCCTTCCAACATCTCTGACATCTCTAATTGTTTCTTTACTACAGAGATTGCCCTTCAATACTTGAGACAATCAAGGACAGAGATAGATGGAAGGACAGAGGTAGATGGAAGTCATGTATCTCTAGATGGAAATCATTCATTTTCTTAATTTATTTATACGATAACACTTTAACAAACATTTTCTTATTGTCCTTTGCTGGACTGAAAACTGGGGTTAGAATCACAAAATTTAATGAGGATGACAGATGAGAAACTACCAGAACTAATAAGTGAAATTAAGCGTGATTTCACTTAGGCTTTAGAAACCTCTTAGACTTCTCAGAGATGTCAGTGCCCACCCGGCCAACCTTAAAGAAGACAGTGGGTGAGAAGAGGGCCCAGGAGAGAGAACTGGAAAGCCTCTTTGGCCTTCTGTAGTTGCAGAGTGTTCCAGTTGAGAGTAAGGGTGCAGATTCATTGTTTGTCTCACACAGCGTACTCTAATGGTATTGTGCCCCAAGTAGACTGAGGGTTCTGAGTTACGATGTCTGATTTGTGGTTTAGAAAAGGTATCATACGTGAGTGCTTTATAGAGGATGACTTGGAGACGGCCAAGCCCGGAGGGATAGACTAAATCAAGCTGAGAAATGATGAGGGTCCCTGACTGCCAGTGTGAAGTTCACATTTTAAAAAAATCACAGCTGATTTTAAATATCTATATATAGATATATATAAAGTAAATATACATTCTAAATATCTATTTATAAATATATAGATATATAAATTTTAAATATGTAGAGATGTTTGTAAAGTTTATATATTATATATCTATATGGATTTATATGTAATAGATCTATATATAATAGGTCTATGTATAATCTGTATAAAGATTATATACATATATTTATAGATAGATGCATTTATATATTATATATAATGTATAATGGATTATATATATCTCTCTAATGTGTGTGTGTATATATGTATGTGTGTGTATATATATATATATATATGACATATCCCTGCTGTTCAGAGTCTCAAAAGGGTGGCGGTCACTCAGACCAGCAGCACTGACGTCACCAGGACATTGAAATGCAGAATTTCAGATATTACCCAGCCAAGACCTACTGAAGCTCTTTAACAAGATTCCTAGGTGATTTCTGTGCACGTCAACCTTCGAGAGTCCTATCTATAAAAACTATCTATTGGATACTGTGCTTATTACCTGGGCAACAAAATAATCTGTATGCCAAACTCTGTGTCATGAAATTTACATGTATTAGAAACCTGCAGATCTACCCCTGTAGTCAAAGTAAAAGTTTAAAATAAAAATAAAATATTGAAATACATCTATTAAAAAAGTGAATTGGGAATATTTTTGTTCCTGACTGATACATCTTAGCCAACTTTAAAACATTTTGTTCCTACTTTGTTGGGTGTGTGTTTGTGTGTGTGTGTGTATGTGTATGTGTGTTTAGAGTGGGTGAGTTGTTAAAATGAATAGTCAGTACTTGTCCTCTAGCTGAATAACTGGCTGATGATATGAAAAGTAGAAACAGTCCAGGCGTGGTGGCTTAGGCCTGTAATCCCAGCACTTTGGGAGGTCAAGGCAGGTGGAGCACCTGAGGTCAGGAGTTTCAGACTAGCCTTACTAACATGGAGAAACGCCATCTACTAAACGTCTCTACTAAAAATACAAAATTAGCCAGATGTGGTGGCAGGCACCTGTAATTCCAGCTACTTGAGAGGATGAGGCAAGAGAATAGCTTCAACCTGGGAGGCTGAGGTTACTTACAGTGAGCTGAGATCACACAATTGCACTCCAGGCTGGGCAACAAGAGCAAAACTCTGTATCAAAAAGAAAAAAAAAGTAGAAACAGGCTGAGTGTGGTTGTTCTGCTGGTAATTTTAAGGCTTTGGGAGGCTTGGAGTTTGAGACCAGCCTGGGCCACACTGCAAAATCCTATTTTTATAAAAAAATAAAATAATAATTAGCTAGGAGTAGTGGCGGCTACCTATAGTCTCAGTTATTGGTGTGACTGAGGCTGGAGTAGCATTAAGCCCAGGAGTTTGAGTCTACAGGGAGCTGTGATCCTGCACTGCACTCCAGCCTGGGTGGCAGAGCAAGACCTCGTTTTTAAAAAAGAGAAGCAAGGTGCAGTGGGAGAAAGAGGCAGAGGACTAGGACATCCAAGCTGGATCTTTTCCTTCATCCTCCACACCTACCTTCTCTGCTCTCATACTGACCAGGCTCTGTGCGCTCTGCTCCATATACCAGAAGGCCTGCCTCTCATACTGACCAGGCTCTGTGCTCTCTGCCTTGTGCCTGCAAGGACTGCAGCAGCAGGGCGTTGACGGAAGTGGGAAGATGGAAAAGGCAGGCTTATTCAGCCTTCCTGGCTGTGGCTTGTGTGTAGCTGTGGCCCTCTGGGGAATGTCACAGCTCCCTTTGCCTCATGTGAGCAGAGGGCACTGTACCCTTTGCTGTCAATCCTTAATCCTGACATGTATTAGAAATAGTCTTTCCAGTAAACTTTTCTTAAAGACCCCTTTCTGAGGCCGGGCGCGGTGGCTCAAGCCTGTAATCCCAGCACTTTGGGAGGCCGAGGCGGGTGGATCACGAGGTCAAGAGATCGAGACCATCCTGGTCAACATGGTGAAACCCCGTCTCTACTAAAAATACAAAAAATTAGCTGGGCATGGTGGTGCGTGCCTGTAATCCCAGCTACTCAGGAGGCTGAGGCAGGAGAATTGCCTGAACCCAGGAGGCGGAGGTTGCGGTGAGCTGAGATCGTGCCATTGCACTCCAGCCTGGGTAACAAGAGCAAAACTCCGTCTCAAAAAAAAAAAAAGACCCCTGTCTGAGCCCGCCACCCACTTGCTGCTGGAACACTAGTACTAGATCTGATGTGTTGGAAGAGATGGTGTCATTTGAGGAGGACTTGTAGAGCGCAGGACACACTGGAGTAGGTGGAGAGGAGGGAAGAGGTTCCTGGTAACAGAAGTTGCAGTGCTGGTGAGCTGTGCAGTTGTCTATTATGGAGGATGTTCAGGGAGCTGTCCGTGTGGACAGGCCGCTGGCTACCAGCAGTGGCTGTGAAGGTTGAACACTGGGTGATAAGAAGAATATTTTAGGAAACAGTGTTAGAAAGGTACCATAAGTCCCACTTGTGGCAGGCCTTGATACTGAGAATTTGCACCTGGGATTTTGCTTAACTCTGTGCTTTAAAAAAATTTAAATTTGAGCTTATTATAAAATTTCATGTCGTTGTAAGAAAAGATAAAGAGAAATTCACTTTATGTTTCCCTCAATGGTAAGATTTTGAGGAAAGTTCCTGTTCTGTCACAACCAGCATATTAACATTCACGTAACATTCATATACAGCCTTTATGTAAAAATATATGGAGTCTTATTCAGATTTCCTCACTTGTACTCAGGTGAATATTTCGAGAGTGGGTGTTTTTGATTAGGTGGTTATATTGTCAGTTTCAGAGTGAGAATTCTAATGGTATAAATTTAATTTGCCTCAGAAAAATGCTTGGCTTTTGAGTGGAAACAATATGTCATTAGAAAATCGCATATATATTTTTTCCTTGACTTTGTTTTCCCTCCTTACGTGTCTTGGATTCAGTGCAACCATTGAAAACATCCTATTATCTACAGAAATGTATCTTAAACTTACCAAGAAATTACCTGTTTTTTCAAGTGCAATATAGGCATTTTGTACTTTTGATATGTCTTAGTTTTTTCTAGACAGCAGTGTGATCAGATCTGAACTGTACAGGACAGGGAGTCAATTACCAAATGCTATGGGCACAGCTGAGTCTCATTGCAGCATAGTGACCTTCGACCTAACTCTTAATATATGTGGTGCTCAGTGCACTTACCTGTAAAATGTAATATTTCAGTTTATCACTAAGCATCTTCCAATTGTAGTATCCTGTATTTATTGCTTATATAGAAAAAATAGTTAATAACAAGGTGATAAAACTCAATTTTATATCCTACTCTTTGAGTCATCTGTTGTTTTTCAAAACTTATTTCTTGCCTTGCCTTCCACAAATTTATTCCCAGGATGCTACCCAAGTAAGTGAAATATGGATAAATACTTTTATGAAAAGGAGTAACACATATCTGAAGGTCAGTTTTGCAATCGTGATGACAGGTTTGTATCACCACGGCACGTGTTAATAACTTGATTCTTCCACGGTTAGATGTCTCTTTTTTTTTTTTTTTTTTGAGACGGAGTTTCGCTCTTGTTACCCAGGCTGGAGTGCAATGGCGCGATCTCGGCTCACTGCAACCTCCGCCTCCTGGGTTCAGGCAATTCTCCTGCCTCAGCCTCCTGAGTAGCTGGGATTACAGGCACGTGCCACCATGCCCAGCTAATTTTTTTGTATTTTTAGTAGAGATGGGGTTTCACCATGTTGACCAGGATGGTCTCGATTTCTCGACCTCGTGATCCACCCGTCTCGGCTTCCCAAAGTGCTGGGATTACAAGCTTGAGCCACCGCGCCCGGCCGGTTAGATGTCTCTTTAGGAAATGTATAATTTCCCTGAAGATGGGGGAGAGACAGTTTTCATTTTTGCTGTTTGCATCATAAGTTCTAAATGCACACATGTAAGTGTGTATTATATTTAGATTCAATTAAATACCTTGATAATTTGTGACTGTCTTCTTGGCAGAGATGTATTCATTAAGTGGTTTAAAAAAATTTTTTTTTAATTTTTATTTTACAAGAAAAAAACCTTGAGAATACTAAGTGGTTAAATAATTTAAAAGGCACTTGAAGAATGAAGGAAGAGAGGCATTGGGCAAGTTGATGAGAAGAAAGGGAGGGTTAGTTAACAGTTAAAAATGTCTATGTCTGCCCTTTGGTGTTTGCTCTAATTTATAATTAGATTCACCATTCCTTCCACTTATTTAAAAGGCACCTTACCTAGAGAGAAGGAGACATCAATATTTACAGTACGTTAGTGCCATGGAGAATTTCAGATCTTGTGATGAGGGTTTATTGCTGTTTTATCCCCTCTTCAAAGCAATGTACACATCAAACAGTCTTCGTCATCGTTCTGGACCCAGTGACATCGCGCCAATCGCTCTGTGCTTCCTGCAGCAGCTTAATTATTGAAGATCCATGTCTTTGAATTTTTTTTTAATATTTCAGAGGTTATACTTTGAAAATCTATATATTAAATAAATCAGAAGATTATGGGATTAGAAAGCTTTATCATGTTTTAAAATGCAAGGAATGGCTATCATAGTGACTGACCAAATTACCTTAAATGAGGAGCTCCTATTATTTCTAATTACGTACTGTAATGAACACAAATTACATCAGATTATTAGTAATGCTGAAATAGGCCATGGGCCCCAGAAACATAGCAAATCGTAGGTGTGAAGATTGTGTTTTATTCATCCGAGGCCAACACAAAATGACCTTCTTTATGCAATGTTATATTTAGTCAGGACAGTTAGAGGTGGGAAACCTTTTAGATGAAACTGGAAGTTGTGTTTCATGATTCATTTTGTTAAGGCCAGATGTTTATACAAATGTCTTTCCTTAAAATAAGGTGAAACTCGTGAAAAGACCTCATGCCATTTGTGGCTACTATGGAACCATTCCCTAAAACTCTGTGTTGCTTGTCGTATTTTAACTTGTTTGGAGCTACCCCGAGGAATGGCTGCTGAGACTGCTTTGAAATGCTTTTTATGTTTTTTTTTTTTCTAATACATTTTTCATAAATTGTTATACATTCTGTCAGGATGAGGTTTGGTAGATGATCACTGGTTGGGGGTGTATGAACATATGTGCACTCACACCTTTTGGTATTAAAGGGAACTTCTAAAACCAGTAGTGCAGCCTCTGAATTTATCAATTAGGGATGGAGGCCCAGCCAGGTGACTAATGTGCCAGGATCACAGGTCTAGGCCAGTGGTTCTTAGCATGTGATCTCTGGGCCCTAAGGGATCACTAAGATTATTTCAGGAAGGCTACGAGGGCAATGTTATTTTCAGAGTTTTATGAAAACCTGTTCTGTGGTGTTCACTGGGTTGACATCTACATCAGTGGTGCCCACACCCTGAGGGGCAAAAATGTAGATCACTTGGAACAAATCAAGACATTGACACCAAATGTATTCTTCATCCCACACACTCGCAGTTTTTTAAAAAACCCATTTCACTAACCTTTTAATGAACGAGCAAAATCAATTACTTAAAACCTGACCCTTTAATATACAATTTAACATTTCGTCTGATAATGTAGGCATAAAACACTTTTCCAACATATGGAAGCTCAGTAGTTCCTTTTTAAATTTTAATTTAATTTTATTTTTGCTGCGGTAAGGTCTCACTGTGTTGCCCAGGTTGGTCTCGAGCTCCTGGGCTCAAGTGATCCTTTTGCTTCAGCCTCCCTGAGTAGCTGATTTTACATTTGTGAGCCACCATGTCCAGCTTCTCGGTGGTTGTCTTCAGAAATACTTTTATGTGAAGGCTTGATTTACATGCTGAGGTTTTTTCATGGAACAGTGTTTTTGTTTGAAGTACGGACAGAAAAGCTGGTCATTCAGAGTTGAGTATCTGGTAGAGAGTTTCATAAAAATGAGTGACACAAGCCTGTCACTACAAGGCCAAAAAAATGGGCAGTATTTCTTGCTAAAGATAAAATTCAAACTTTCTAGTAAAAATTAGGTTTTGGAAAACTGATGTCCCACTGTGAGCATGACTGCTTCCCAGTACATAAAGACATTTCTGATTAAATTGGCAGAGATATTAACCTGTGATTTTTCTGAAATAAAGAAATGTATCAGCATTTGGAAGATTGACATAATGTATTAACTAATGGTTTCCAAATGATTAATGTTACGGAATTTTTCTTGGGGAAGATTCATACCAAGTGTGAGACAGACAAATAGATTTTAATGTAACAAAGAAAACTTCACATCCATACTGTAGCTGACCTTTGAAAAACCACCATTGGTCAGCTTATGGTGTGGAATCAGAGAAGAAAACCCAGTATTTTCTGGAAAAGCTATTATGATCTTATTCCCTCTTCCAGCTACATATTTGTGAAGTTCTTTTTTTCCTCTATACACTTTTTCATATGGCAGCTGAGAATACATGAGCAGATACGAGAATTCAGATGTCTTCTATTAAGCAAAATGTAAAACATTGCTGCTCTTTCCACTGAATGTGCTTTGTTTTATAAAATACAATTTTCATAAAATTAGTTTGTGTTAATATGTGATGGGTTTTATTATTAAAGTCATTTAATAAATAGATATTTTAAAGTTGTTCTCATTTTCACTCCTAAAATGGTAAATATTATTAGCTTTAGCCTCATATACACAAAAACGCTTTGAGGTCATCAATTTTTAGAGTGCGAAAGGTCCCTGAGGTCAGCATTTGGGAGCCACCGAATCTAGTCCTGTTTCCTTGTAGACATGCTTTCCTAGGTTACTGTTAAATGGAGTAGTACTTCCTCCATTTAACGGTAGTTTTTTTCCTTTTCCTATCTTAACATTTGTGAAATTTGCATGCCTGTTGTTACAATATATGTTTATGGCTAATGTAACGGTTTCTTCCTCTTCCCAAAATGAAATCATGTTACGACTTAAAATCAGGATATGATTTCTAATTGCATAATTCTAGGAAAACAACAAAATTCTTCTTTTTTAAAAAACTGAAACTAATGTTTGTATTCACAAGTAGCTAGAAATGGAACTTACTAGATCTGATTTGATAATTTGTGATTAATGATTCAGCACTGACTTGGGAGCTTGAAGTCTTGACCGGAGAACTGACTTTTCATGTTATCGCTCTGAGCCTCAGCTTACTTATATGTGATGTGGGTCACATGTTTTTCCATGTGTCTAATGTAGTGCCTTATTTAAAGAAAAAAATTTCATATCCCTCTAAGTGGTGGGTTCTAACACAGTATTACTAAACTGTATGTGCTTGCATGTGTTTGTGTGTGTGAAAACTGCATAAAATGCCTTGTAATTTTCATGCAATCATGAAAAGAAGAGGAAATCATAAACCAGTACACATCCAGATATGTAACATATACCCATCAGATACACATCATTGTGAAAATTAAAGATGTCTTGTGGAGTCTACATCGTAGGCTGTATGAACCTAGACATGCCCTGGGGTGACAGGGGGTCTTTTTATTTTGACCTGGTTAATGCTGCCTTTGTGTACTATGACGACTCAGGTCTTGCAGCACTTCTAAACATAAGAAAACCTTGATTTCAACATCATTATGACATGATTTGGCATTCTTTGATGAGAACATGCCACTGACTTCTTTTGACTGACTGACCGACTGGGCCAGTTTGGACTGATAGGGCCTTGCTTTGTTGCCCAGGCTGGAGTGCAGTAGTGCAGTCATGGCTCACTGCAGGCTTCAACTTCTGGGCTCAAGTGATCTTCCCATCTAAGACTTCTGAGCAGCTGGGACTGATGCAGGACATGTGAGCCCCACAGTGGGCCTTGCCCATAAGGGTCCTCGACTTTGCCCAGGAAAAGACTTGAAGGGTGAGCTGGGGCTAGAGAAAAACAGCTTTACTGAAGCAACAGTGTCATAGCTCTGTGACTGCTTCTGCAGAGCAGAGGTACTCTCTATGGGCAAAGAGTAGCAGCCCAGGGCAGTTTTGCAGTCATGTTTATACTCACTTTTAATTACATGCAGATTAAGGGGCAGTTTGTGCAGAAATATTTAGGGAAGGTGTAGTAACTAGGACATTAGGTTATTACCAGGGAAATGGTAGGTAACACCTAGGTGTTGCCATGGCGATAGTAAATTGACATGCCATGCTGGTCAGTGTGTTTGATGGAAAGCTGCTTCTGCCCTAGCCCTGTTTTGGCTAGTCCTCCGTTTGGTCTGGTGTGCCAGCCCTGCCTCTGCAGTAAAGGCCTGCTTCTTACCCTCCAACTATAGGAATGTGCCACCATAGTCGCCCAGGTTTTTTAATTTTTTTTTTTTTTTTGTAGATACAGGATCTCACTGTGTTGCTCAAGTTGGTCTTGAGCTCCTGACCTCAAGCAGTTCTTCACCTTGGTCTTTCAAAGTGCTGGGATTACAGGCATGAGCCACTGCACCTGACTTCCTTGACTTCTTTTATTGGGTTTTGTTCTTTCTCATCAGCGTAGTAATCAAATCTAGGACACCTTCCTGAATTTAGCAGTCAACATAAATGTAAACGTGGGACTTGAAATTGCATGGGAGTACTCAGTGACTAGGTAGTGCAAATAGAAGATCCAGGCTATATTTATTTTACTGAGATGCAAACAAAAAGTTTAATGTTGGAAGAACTCAGAAGAAGGACTGCATGATAGAGCGTTCCCTGTAGCATCCTTTGCATTGCAGTTTATGCGAACAGCGCGCTTTCCATGAGCTCCATTACGCACCAGAAGAGACATCCCACAGGGTCTGGAGCTCCGACATGTACCTACTCTCAAATCCCCACTTTCCCCAAGTTCACATTCTATTTCAAGAGCTACAGGTATATATAGAGAAATGCTAATGATTTTTGTCTGTCTATTGCAGACTAACACATTAACACAATGTTTGTGTCTAATTTGAAGAAGATGGTCCTAATCACTTATATAATCGAAATCATGTATGCAATGTATTCTCCTGAAGAAAATTTCAGATACAAGTAGGGTAAGCAGTTTTATTAGGACCAAGCAAATTCAGTATCTAGTCCCTGAATTTATTGGGGGTTAGAATAAACTTTTATGTAATTATTTTAATACAGGTAGTGGGTACTGCTTTTGGACCTTATGTCTGTGCTGTTTTTTAAAGGCCATCCCCTCTGAGTTAATAGTGCTTCTCGTAGACTTACACACACTCAAGGGCAAGAGGAAGAGGGAGAGAACTTGAGGTGTACAGAGGTACTTAACAACCGAATAATTAATCCTGTAATTGGAAAGGAGCAGAACCTTTGTCTAAGTAACAACATTGTCTAGAAGTATTTAGTCTTTTCCTGCCCACCCCTCCCCATTTTGTTACTTTTTTGCTTACAGGTTTTAATTTGATGATTCTGGAAATTGTGCTTCCTCTTGGTAGAGAACTTTCCTTATAGTAAGGGCATTGAATATTAACGTGCATGGATTCTTAGATGTGTATTTTTGTGAGGATGACTATATAATTCTTACTGGTGTTTATTTTTATTTTTTGGGGTATAAGTTATAAGCATCAAAGGCATCAAACGCATAATAAATCCAGTAATTATTAAAATCGTCGTGTTTACATTTCTTTCCTCATATTGAGATAGCCACCAACATTGTTAAATTAGAAGCTGACTAAATTTTTGCCCTGGTAATGTTGCTCAGACTGTGTTATTGTTATCCAATCCTCATGACGTAGAAGTCCGTGTTAAATTTGATATTACTATGTTTCATATGCTTTTGTTTTATCTGATTAGTTTTAATTTGCTTTCATATGTTGGTTTAAATATAGCCTTCACTGTATATCAATGGCCTGTCTTTAGTTTGGTTTCCTCAAGGTCTCCATATTTTTACCATTGACCAGTGCACCAGTGTTTCAAAATTATCCCTCCTAGGATAAATAATGTATTTACTTTATAGTTAAAGCTGTGTCATTAGGCTGGATGTGGTGGCTCACACCTGTAATCCTAGCACTTTGGGAGGCTGAGGCGGGTAGATCACCTGAGGTCAGGCATTAAAAGACCAGCCTAGCCAACATGGTGAAACTCTGTCTCTACTAAAAGCACAAAAACTAGCCTGGCTTGGTGGCTCATGCTTGTTGTAGCCTGTAGCTGCGGGAGGCTGAGGCAGGAGAATCACTTGAACCCAGCAGGTGGAGGTTGCTGTTAGCTGAGATTGTGCCACTACACTCCAGCGTGGATGACAGAGCCAGTCTCTGTCTCAAAAAATAACATAAAATAAAATAAAATTAAGCTCTGTTGTTAGAGGCTTTAAGACAAATGCTTAACTTACATCCTAGTTTTTAAAAACAGTACTGTAAACATAATTTAATTTAAATTTTGTCTTACATTTTTGAGTGATTTCACTCAGTTGGTGAGTGAAACTTTCACTCCTGATTCCAGCTGTTGCAGACTCTTTTCTTCTTGGCTTTGCATTTTTGTTTTCTGTTTCTTCTCTGCTGTGACAGTGATTATATTTGCCAGGTTGTTCTCAGTGCTACTGATAATGATACAAGTGTTCATCTGAGTTTATTATTGATGTTGTTATCACAGTTGCAAGCAAACTGTTCTATGCAAATGCATTTGCTAAAATACTGCCTTTCATGTGTATATGTGAGTATATAACAGAAACTACCTGCAGATTGCATATTACTTTGAGTATTTTCTGTCTTAAGTATAAATAATATATTTGGGCACTATACTTTCTGATAATACTTTATTGAAGAAACATTTTATTCAATGAAACTTTTCAGTAGAGCAGCCAAATGTCTAAACTCTATAGATTTTAAAAAATTGCTACATAGTTGTATGTATTTATGGAGAGTTTGTGATGTTTTGATACAGTGTGTAATGGTCAAATCAAGGTAATGAGGATATTCACACCTCAATTATCTACCTTTTTTTTATATTGGAAAAATTTCAGATCCTCTCTTCTAGCTACTTTGAAATATACAATAAATTATTTGTTAGCTATATAGATTCTGTATGTTTATTCCAGCAGATATGATTAAAAGGTAGATGAAATTTGTTTACGTGCTTAGATTCATTATTTTTTGAATGGTATATGTGATGATTATTTAGAAATATTGAGATAATGTTAGCAGTAATGATCATTATAATATTACTCTTTCCTGAGTACACACTATATGTCAGGCACTGCTTATCCCCTTTATATTACTTAGTCTTCACATTACCCTGATGAAAAAGGTACTGTTTTATTTTCATTTGAGTTGGAAAGGACTAGAGGCAGAGAACAGTTAGGCAACTTGGCCAGGGCCACATAGATAACAAGGAGTGAAGCCCAAATGCAAACCTGGGCAGTCTTGCTCAGAGCTGACACCTGACCACACCTCTTTCACCATGTAGTATTTAAAAGGACCTAAAGAAATTTGTATTTAGAATGCTGACCCACTGTCCCCTTTTAAAAAGTTGTAATTCTGTTCCTTAGTCTTTAGGATTGCTCTACATTTTCCTAACATGTAGTCTACCAACATTAGTATGTTATTTTTCAGCGTAGTGCTTTTGTGTTTACAGATATGCCTCTTCATGTTCGACGCAGTAGTGACCCAGCTCTAATTGGCCTCTCCACTTCTATCAGTGATAATAATTTTTCCTCTGAAGAGCCTTCGAGGAAAAATCCCACACGCTGGTCAACAACAGCTGGGTTCCTCAAGCAGAACACTCCTGGGAGTCCTAAAACCTGCGACCGGAAGGTAACCACCTCTCCTTGTTTGTTGCTGTCCCTTGCCCCTCCTGACTTCTTGGTGTCCATGATGAGTGTTGTGTCTTAAGTAAACCATTGGATTCCAGGGCATTTTCATAATGGTCTTTTGTGAGTGTGGTACCAACTTTCATTTAAAGGTCAGATAGAATAGACTCTATTTTATATCAAACTTGAATTTTCTGATGAAAATCAGTGCCATGTATGTTATGCAGTTATTAATGTATCTGCATTTTGAACAGATTCCATTTCATATGATTAAAAAGGAAAACATTTGACACAATGTGTACCATGGAAAATTCCTTTCCTCCTGTGTCTTCTGGTCTCCTCCCCCATTTCTCCTCACAGGCAGCCTCTTTATTTGCTTGCTTTATGTCCTTACTGGGATATTTGACACATGTTTAAGCAAATATTTATATTGGTTCATTACAGAACTTAGAACATCATGAACTTTTAAGGATGAAAGTGGACCTCATGGTAACTTAGTTTGACTACCCAGTTGATCATTTATCCTAAGCCTCCTTGTAAATTGAAATGTGTTGTCTAGTGTTCATAATACTTTCTTCCTTGACCTAATTATTTTAGTCCTTGACCTAATTTATTTAATTTCAATAAAGAAACTTTATTTTAGTCTGTTTTAGAAAACTCGTTCGCCTAGTGCAGTGGCTCCCACCTGTAATCCCAGCACTTCAGGAGCCAAGGCAGGTGCAACTCTGGCCAGGAGTTCAAGGCCAGCCTGGCCAAAATAGCAAAAACCCGTCTCTCCTAAAAATACAAAAATTAGCCTGGTGTGATGGCATGCAACTGTAATCCCAGCTACTGAGGATGCTAAGGCACAATAATCACTTGAACCCAGGAGGTGGAGGTTGCAGTGAGCCAAGATCACACCGCTGCACTCCAGCCTGGGCGACAGTGTGAGATTGCATCTCAACAACGACAAAAAAATTATTGATGCCTTTTGTCAGAACTCTTACTGTTTCTTTTAATCATACCTCTCACCTCTTATTTAATGCGTATTTTGCTGAATCTGCCATTTTCACTTCTGAATCTGTAGATGCTCAATAAACTTCTGTTGAATGAGTTAATAAATAGTTTTTCAATGCACCAATTTAGCACTGTATATATTGAGAAATGTCGAAATAATACTAATCACATAATATTAAAAAGGATGTAGCTTTATATTTGCTTCATTTACTCTTTTCATAGGTATAAAATACCTGTTTTAAATATCTCTTTCAAATTTGTTTTGCATTTCAGCACACTCCTCTTTGTACTAGTTCAAGTGAGAAAAAAGGGTGCACGGAAAACATAGATTTAAACTGAGAAGAATTGACTTGGAAAAAAGAGTATATTTAGTTTCTGATTATTTTGGATTATGAACTTTACTGTTAGGCTTGCTCTCCTGAAATATTTTGTTTTTATAGATGTGCTGAGAAGCCACATTGAACGATCTTCACATTAAGATTAGCTTGAAATATTTGAGAACTTTATTGCTGTTATCCAATCCAAACTTTATTGCTGACTATCCAAAGCAGCAGAATCCTGTTCAATGGGTCTCATGGCATTTTATTGTATTTTATTTTATTTTTTAGACTAGACCTAATTTAAGTTGTATAGATATTCACAAATGTGCAGACATTTGTGAGTCAAGCTGGCAGTGAAAAATGTTTTTAACTAAGTTTTCAACTATTTGAAGCACAGTGACTTCAGAAATCATTACGGTCATCAGGGTTTTCTTTTCAAGTCATTCAACATCTTGGATGTGTGCGTCAGACTCAGTTGTAGGAAACAGAACCTGTTTTTATCATAAAACATTTTTTAACAAAAGGGATGTAACACTTAGAATTTGTTTCTCACAAAATCACTGGAAGTGTTTGCAGAGAAGCTCCTGCAGTGTGGTCTGGAGAACCTTCATAACCGAGCAGGAACGCAGACGTGGCTTGCCTGTGGAGCTGCCCTCTCCGCTGTCACGGTGAAGGAGATGCTGCAGTCCAGGGACCTCACCTCCTCCCACCCGGGCCTGCCTACTGCACGCTACGCACTGCCCTGCCTCCAGATGTATTCACCTTGCTTCTGTCAGTGTGAAGCCGGAGACTCACCCTAGAAATGCTGCCAGTTATAACAGCCCAGGAGAATTCGGTTTCATACCGCTGTTAAAATCTCATGCTACTGAATCTGAGTAGGTGGAGTCCGGTTTGTATCTAGACCCTTATCTGCAGAAGAGTGTGGGAAATAGAGCATTAGCCTTAAAGCCTCTGCAGCACAGGAAGACATGTCAGGAGAACGCTGAGACCCTCATAGCCAATTAACCACATCCACCTCGCTAATCCTCCCTCCCTCACTTCCTCATCCGCCCCCTCCCACCCCCAGGCCAGGCTGGAGTGCGGTGATGCGACCTCAGCTCACTGCAACTTTTACCTCCCAGGTTCAAGTAGTCTCCTGCCTCACCCGCCCGAGTAGCTAGGACTAGAGGCATTAGCCATCACACCTGGCTGATTGTTTAATTTTTTTGTAGAGACGGGGTCTTGCTCTGTTGCCTAGGCTGGTCTGAAACTTTTGGTCTAAGGTGATTCTTCCATCTCAGCCTCCCAAAGGCTGGAATTACAGACGTGAGCCATCATGCCCAGCCTGACATTGTTTTAAATAACATGCTTCTATCGTTAGAGAAGATTTGGCAAACTTGTAGAATAGAACAAAATAGCAGCAACTAGCATTTTCACCCACACACGCGTGTGCACACACCCACACACACACCCACACACACGTTGGAGTCATGCTATGTTCACATATTTCCATCCTGGTCATTTAAACATTATTTCTCATATAATAGGGATTTCCCCCGGTGTGAACTCTATCACAAATATTTTAATGAGTGTAAAAGCTCTCATTGTAGGATGTGCTCTGCTCTCTCTTGATTTTGGACGTTCATGTTCTTCTCCTTTTTTTCACTATAAGTATCGGTGTTGTGAGACGTATGTAAATATAATATTTATCTTAAAAATTGTTACATATTCAACAGTCTTTTTACTTACAGGGAGCAGTTTTTAATGTAGACAGATGCCCTTGCTTTCCCGTAAGAAAGGTCTTGATCTACATACATATTTCTAGATGAAGTGATATTCGCATACAAGACACTTGAATAGTAATGTGTAATGAATTAGTCTTTTGAATTTTCTTTGGCTTTACTCTTCAAATTCTAATCTTGCTGTCTGCATTTTATGCTGTTTGTATTTTAGTCTGAGAGCTCATATATAAATATGATTAAATGGTATCTTATTTTTACTTATAAAAAGACTTCTCATCTTTTCAATATTCAGAAGGAAGGAAAGCATACTTTCTGCTTAGGCACAAAGCATTCAGTTTATTTATTTCTGTTAAGCCCATGAGAGGTTACCTATGCTGTCATGCTTTAAGACGTTATAAATTCTTACGTGTGTGTAGCGGTTCAGGTTTTCCATATAAAATGGTAGAAATAAATTAGTTGTGTATTCATAGCCCTCTGATTTAGTGATCCCTAGTGGTTGAAATAAGTTAACATTCTTAAATAACTCATCTAAATAGTTAAGTGGTTTTTAGTCTTCCAAGTTAAAATAGCAGAGTGAATTATATTAGAATAATGTTACCAATCAATTAAAATCTCATGTTTTTAAGCAGGAGAGTTGCATTCTGGTATGTTAGAGCTCTACCATGTCAGAGTCTCTTCTTTGGCTCAAAACCACAAATGAGAGGTGGAGTCTTCCTTGTTGAAAAAGTGGTCATAATCTCATTCCACTGTTAGGCTTAGTGGGCAGGGTGTACAGATGGTGATGATACTCAACTGACTGAGAACTTGAAGCAGCCAAGGGTTCCATGGACTTCTGGATTTCTTAATAATTTTCATGGTGAGATGGAGAAAGTAGGCGAGTTGTGGCTTTTTTCAAAGTTTTTTGAAATACCTCTGTGTCCTGTATTTTGTGGCCGACTACATTTTCCAACTGTTTTCGGGAACATTTTGTTCACACTTTGTGTGGAAAGTTTCTGGAGGCTGTATTTTCATTTGAGAGTTAATGTGTAGTTAATATTTTATCTTGGGGAAGAGTATTTAAATTAGCGTGAATAATCAAATCATCTTGCCACTTCTTTGGTCCTTCTTCTTAAGTCGGTGTTGCTGTGAATAAAGAGGCCAGCTAGTCTGTGGAGAGCATATGATTCATCCCATCAAGAAAGATGCAATGAGCACTTAGAAGAATCAGCCTACCATGAGGGGTTGAGAATAAAGACTGTGCACCATTTCACGGCGCGGTTGCTACAAGCCATTGTTCCTTCCCTGTAAATGATGAGTGGTATTATTTTTCTAAATTATATTTTCCCCTAAACAATTAACATAGGTAGACTTAGTATAAAAACCAGGTGGACAAGTTTCCAAAAGAGATTCTTACCTGATTAGGAAAAGGGGAAGAAAGTAATAAAGGGAACCTGTTGCAATGGCATCATTAGCTTCCTTTTCTTTTGATTTTTTAAAGAGTGACCTTGAAATATTTCTTACTCCCTGGGTTTATTTCTGTTTGATTTAGTTGCTTAGCATGTTTGGTATTTTTCCAATACCCGTGATAACAACCTCTTGTAAGAGGTGCTTTCTTAGTTATGTCTTTGTCATCTTGCTTTTCTTACTGTTAGAAGGGTGAGATGTTCTAAGTTTAGAAAATTATTTTTATAAACATTTTTGTAGCATATATTAAGGTTCCTTATCACTTTTTTCCCTGATAATAATACAGCTTGCTCTTTGTATGTGTTCAGTAATAAGGGCATATAGAAGCAGGGAGATACCATCAGGCTACTGTGTCCGTGGGTTCCACATCCGTGGGTTCAACCAAGATTAGATTGAAAATACTTAGAACAACCACAAACAAAGAATGGTTGTGTCTGTCCTGAACATGTAGAAACTTTTCTTTGTCCTAATTTCCTAAACAGTACAGTATAACAACTATTTATGCAAAGCATTTTCTTCGTATTAGGTCATGTAAGTCATCTAGAGATCATTTAAACTATATGGGAGGATGTACATAGGTTATGTGCAGTACTCCACTATTTTATGTAAGAGACTTGAGCATCTTTGGATTTTGGTGTCTGCGAGGGGTCGTGGAACCAGTCCCTATGGATACTGGGGGATGATTGTAATTTGAAATTTTGAAGATGAGAAATAATGACATTTTGATGTATTAACTTCAGCACTCCGTGGAGCATGGCTCTATACAGATGTGGGCTCTTCTTACTACCGGGGGAACCATCCAAGTATAGTTTAATTTCCGGCAATTTTCCCCAATTTCTGCTGTATTGACAGAATTTTTCTATGCCTCATAAATATGGATAGTTTGCATAATGTTATGTGCTGATTTTTTATACTTAATGTTTAACTTTATTCGATGGTTTTTTTCTGTCATATGACATTTATATTTTTGCCAATTTTGTTTGCTCTTATAAGTAACCTTTAGAAGTACTCTTCAGAGAATGTCCTTAGGTATCAATTTATATTGGCATCTCTGATTATTTTCTTTGACTAGATTCCTCAAGTAGATTTATTTGGTAAGGAGACGAACATTTTTAAAGCCATTGGTAATTGTTTTACATAAATTCAAGCTTAATAAAGTATGAAGTACTTAGGATGTATAAAATGCTCTGAGAAGTCCTAGATAGGATAGGAGTGAGACTTGGGGTTGGTGGTGAAGGAAACAGGCTGCTGGTACTATTCCTGAATTCCAGAACTTACTGTCTTACTCTGTAGCTTAAGGGTTCTACATGGGTGTGCATCAGAATTACCTGTGGACTTTGAAGAAGTGAAACATAGGCATTGCTGACACCACCAGATTCCTTTACCTGCTCCAGAAAATCAGCATGTTTCTTTAAAGCTCTTATGTGGTTTTCAGAGCCCAGTCTTGTTTTCCCCCCTAAAACCTCAGGTCTAGCTGAAAACAGAAAATGTGGTTACATTTTAAGAGAGGGCAAATAGGATATAGTCATGCCTCTCTTAGTGACAGAGATGCATCCTGACAATTGCATTGTTAGGCGATTTCTTCCTCGCGTGAACGTCAGAGTGCACTGACACAAACCTAGATGGTGTAGCCTACAACCGCCTGGTTTACATGGTATATCCTGTTCTTCTAGGCTGCAAACCTATTAGCATGCAGCTATACTGAGTAGGTAACTGGGACACAATACATCTATATTTAGATATTTGTGTATCCAATATATCTAAACAGAAGAAGTACAGTAAAAATACAGACTGTAATCTTAGGGGACCACCATTGTATATGTGGTCCATTGTTTACAGGAATGTTGTTATGGGGTGCATGACTGCATAATGATTTTTTTTTGAGATATCTTTAAGCTAATTTTTCTCTCTGGTATATTTACTAGATTTGGGTTTGTGGGATTTCATTTCCTCTCATACTTAGATTGCACAAATTTATCATTTTCAAATGAAAATTAAAATTGAGTATTTTAAAAGTCCCCCTCCCCCTCCCCCTCTTCTTTTGCCACAACTCATTGAATATTGGATATTGACTATCAATGCAAAAATAGAACTGGAAATACTTTTCTAGATAGAAGCCTTAATGAAAACAATGTTTTTGTCGACTGTTTGTGTTCCTTCCTTCCTTTGAAAAACCTCTTTGCTTCTTCTTTCCTTTCCCCTCCCGCTGCCCCTGCCCCTGCCCTTCCCCTCCCCCTCCCCTTTCCCCTTCCTACCTCTTCCCCTCCCCTTCCCCTACCCCTTCCTTTTCCCCTTCCCCTACCCCTTTTTCTTCCCCTTCCCCTACCCCTTCCATCACCCCTTTCTTTTCCCCTTTCCCTTCCCCTTCCCTGTTCCCCTATCCGTTCCTTTACTCCTTCCCCTACCCCTCCCCTTTCCTTTCACTTTCCCTTTCCCTCCCCTTCCCCTTTCCTTCCCTTTCCCCTTCCCCTGTCCCTCCCCTTCCCCTCCCCGCTTCCCCTCGCTTTTCCCTTCCCCTTCCCCTTCCCCTTCTCTTTCCCTTCCCCTCCATTTCTCCTTCCCCTTCCCCTACCCCTACCCCTCCCCTTCCCCTTCTCTTTCCCTTCCCCTCCATTTCTCCTTCCCCTTCCCCTACCCCTACCCCTCCCCTTCCCCTTCCCCCTACCCCTACTCCTCCCCTTCCCCTTCCCTCTTCCCCTACCCCTCCCCTTCCCCTTCTCCTTCCCCTTCCCCCTTCCCCTACCACTTCCCTTTCCCCTTTCCCTTTCTCTTCCCGTGCTTTCCCCCCTCCCTCTCCCCTTCCCCTTCCTCTCCCCGCCTCTACCCGACCCTTTCCACTCCCCTTCCCCCTCTTCTTTTGTCACTGTCTGGCTCCGCTCTATTGCCCAGGCTGGAGTGCAGTGGTGTGATCATGGCTTATTGCAGTTTCAAATCCTGAGTTCAAGTGATCCTCCCATCTTAGTCCATGGAGTAGCTGGGACTACAAGCATGGACCACAGCTCCCAGCTGGTGTTTTTTGTTTTTGTTTTTTTAAGAGATGGGCGTCTCACTATGTTGCCCAGGCTAGTTGAACTCCTGAGCTCAAGTGTTCCTCCCATCTTGGCCTCCCAGTGTGTTTGGATTACAGGTCTGAGCCAGTTTGACTTCTTGCTTTCTGCTTTTCATCGTTTCTTCTTTCTAATTGACAAGGGCGATTGTCACATTAGTAAGTTTGAAAGCACTATTTTATTTCTAAGCTATGTTTTTCAAAGTTTATTTTTTTTTTTCCTTTATGCTCTGTTGGGTTTGAAGAAGATTATTTAAAACCACAAAGTACACTTGACCAGTTGGCTGCTGAGAGGAAATTGTTTATCTTTTGGTTTTTTTGTGAGTCAAGCATAGCTCCCAGCATTGTGGTAACCATCTGAAACCTCAGCGGATGAGCTGAGATAGTTCTTTAGAACCACATGTCCTCTGTGGCAGACCTGTAGCTCTGTTTAATTTTCTGCGGCATTAGCTTCAAGGGAGATTCAGCTGAGAGTTGACCTAAAACTATTCTCCTGCAACATTTGTATTTCCTATGAGAGATCTCTATAACTATGAAATTTACCCTTCTATTTTGCATATTAAAATAATTTGAATGCAGCACATTTTCGGACTTTCCGTCAGTTATGGTTATAATCATTTCTACAATAGAAAGCGATTATACAATAGAAAACCACTGGCCTCACTGGTCTGAGTTATTAATAACCTAATCTCATCTATTTCTTTGCCACATTTAAAAATACAGTCTGCCTTCACATGCTTTAAATATTTTGTGTTCAAAGTAATAAAATCCTAAGGTGTTATTGATAAAATTTTGGAGACTGGATGCCATATTTTTCGAGTTCACAAACCACTACAGGAGTATAAATCCGAAATAAAGTCAGAAGCCTTCTTGTGTGCCCTCAAAGTTACACATAGCACAGAGGGAAATGAATATGTTACACCTGATTGCTTTGACTTAGGGGAGAGGACCAGGAAGTGTCATTGGTTAAACTATGTGGAACAAAATTTTACGTAGTTTATGTACATTGAAAAATATTTTAAACTCAATTTATCTCATTTTATCTTTTTTTTTTTCTTGAAATGGAGTCTCACTCTGTTGCTCAGGCTAGAGTGCAGTGGCAGGATCTCAGCTCACTGCAACCTCTGCCTCCCGGGTTCAACAATTCTCCTGCCTCAGCCACCCGAGTAGCTGGGATTACAAGTGCCCACCACCATGCCCAGCTAATTTTTATATTTTTAGTAGAGAAGGGGTTTCACCATGATGGCCAGGCTGGTCTTGAACTTCTGACCTCAGGTGATCCACCTGCGTTGGCCTCCCAAAGTGCTGGGATTATTGGCATGAGCCACTGTGCCTGGCTTCAGCTTTTTAAGCTAGTTTCTAATTTTTTAAAATAATTCAGCTTATAAACCTACCTATTTTGAGCTGTGAGGTTAGATCTAGTCCCTTCAAGTCCTGTTATTAACAAGAAGAGTATCAGATGGATTGCTGCGGCTGGAGCACCTGTTTGCATTCTAAGGGCTCTGGCTTTGAGCATTCTTTCTTTTACCTTGCATATATTCCTGGTCCTGTTATGATCTGGGCTGGCCTTGGAGAAATATGTTCCAGTCAAAGTTTTCGAAATTTTGGAGTAGAAATGGTTTCCATCTATCCTACCTATAAGCCATATCTGTTTTTGAGGTTTTAATATTTTTAATAATGATAACCAAGTTGTTTTTCAGTACTTGCTATTCCTAGGCACTATGCCATGCTTGCCATGTTATAGGTTATATCTCATTTAGTTATGCCTGTAACAGAAGTATAGGTACTGTTGTTATACCCATTTTATTGATGAGCAAGTAGAGCCTTAGAGAGTTTAAATAACTCACCTAATAATTGAACCAGCTGTTAAATGATAAAGTTATGATATGAATGTGCTGAGTTCTCATGGCTGAGTACTTGTACTTTTTCTTTCATTTTTGTTGGGGCATCTTGTTGCAATAGCTGTTTTATTTCCGCTTTAGTTAGATTATGGTTTTTTGGTGGGTACGGGAGGGTAAGGTTTCAATAGAAATTACTCAAATTCCCTGAACCACATTTTCTAGAATTGTAGTTTTTAGCCATAAATGGAGGACAGAAATAGTCTCCTTGAATATTAATATCCTGTTTAGAGAACATGCCTTTTCCTCTAACAGGCGGACAGAGAGGAACTCAGTTGTTTAGAAGTTTGTGCCATCCATTTTTTTTTTTAACTCTGAATGCTTCCCATGTGGCATTGTAATTCTCCAGAAAAGTCATTACTGTATGAGAAACAATATGTAGGGTAAGATTATGATAAATGAAAATAAACACTTTCTACATTAAGAAAAGAAAGTATCTGTGGAGACAGTGTACCTGAGGAGGCACTTTCACAATTAAGGGGAAAGCTAAGGTAGACTGTGCCTAGGGACTTTCACGGAAATTACCGAGTTCTTCTGCTCATGCATCCAGTCCTTTGGAATTTGGATTGTGGGCTGAAAACTGGAAGTAAGTGATAATTATTTTACATTGTCAGATTAGTTTTATATGATGTAAATGTCTTTATTTTCTAAGTTTAGTAATTTATTTAAATGTGTATGTATATATACATTCGTTCTTAAATTCAGATGAAAAATATTTAGATAAATATAAAATATTTATGATGCACATCTAAATAATGTATAAGGCAGTAGGTATTTTGGAGTCAGGCAGCCACTATAAGTGTTTTACTTTTTCTCCCTTGCTCTCTAGCATCTGTTCCCTTCCTTTGGTGTTGTACAAAGTACTCTTGATGCAAAATGCTATTGTTACTTACAATTTTAGTTTTGGAGCATACATATTTAGAGTTGCATATTTTTGAAAGAAAATGAAATGTCATTGGGTATTTCTTGCCTTCAAAGTTAAGCACTTTCTAAAATGTTTTTAAGTTGTTTCAGATATGGATTTGTTTCTCAGAGTTAAGCAGCTTTAGTCGAGTGTTGCTCCTCATGTTTAGTGTAGTGTAAGAAAGTGAGTCAAGATCTTCAAAATTTAATTGGACCTGAAATATTTATTTATTTTTCATATACTCGCCCTTCTTGTTTTAAGGAGTATAGTAGGTTGAAAATGGTGGTCCCGTATTCTCCATTCCTGACCACTGCTGATAGTGAAATGCTGGTGACTCCAGGGCAGTTCAGGGCCACATTGACCTTTCTGAAGTACTGTACAGGAAGGCGAGTGAAAGCTGTGGTTAGTGCTGCTTTCCTTTAGGCTCTGTCCTTCAGTTCCTCAGAGCCCATGAGTGGGCAACATTTTTGTAATTCGGTAAAAACATTAAACTTCCCTCATCTATCTCTTCCTTACCTCTTCCTGCATGTTTTCTTAGGAAAAAGTAGATAATCTAAGTTATGCCTGGAAAGAGATTTTCTTTTTCTGTGTTTTTTTTTTTTTGAACAGAGTCTTGCTCTGTTGGAGTGTAGTGGCACAATCTTGGCTCACTGCAACCTCTGCCTTCTGGGTTCAAGCAGTTCTCTGCCTCAGCCTCCCAAGTATCTGGGATTAAAGGCACCACCACAATGCCCGGCTAATTTTTGTATTTTTAGTAGAGATGGGGTTTCACCATCTTGGCCAGGCTGGTCTTGAACTCCTGACCTTGTGATCCACCCACCTTGGCCTCACAAAGTGCTGGGATTACAGCCATGAACTACCGTGCCTGGCCAAAACTTTTCTTTTTTTCTGAGACAGGATCTTCATCTGTTGCCCAGACTGGATTGCAGTAGTCCAGCTGTTGCTCACTATAGTCTCAAGTTCCTGAAATTAATCAGATCTTTGTATGTAAAACAATTTTAGACTGGGCACAGTGGCTCACACCTGTAATCTCAGTACTTTGGGAGGCCGAGGTGGGAGAATTTCTTGAGGCCAGGAGCTTGAGACCAGCCTGGGCAACATAGTAAGACTCCATCTCTAAAAAAATTAAAAAATTAGCCAGCCATGGTGATGCATGCCTATAGACTCAGCTACTCGGGAGGCTGAGGTGGGACGATCACTTCAGCTGGGGAGGTTGAGGCTTCAGTTAGCTATGCGTATGCCTCTGCACTCCAGCCTGGGCGACAGAGTGAGATCCTGTCTCCCAAAAAGTAAAAATTAAAAACAAAATAAAAAAATTAAGAATGAAATGAAACAATTTTAAAGCCAACATTTTACTTGCGATTATTCATAGCACTACATAGTATTTCTTAGTGAACCATCTCTATGTAAATATAATTTGTGATCAAAGATTGTGTCACTGTTTCGAATTCAAGAAATACGTTTCCATGGGATGGGATCGATCCTTGTGTAGCTGTGACTAGGTATCAGAAATTATTGTCGTTATCCATCTAAACTATGGTTCCATGTTAGATTTAGAATGACAAGTTGGAAATTTTGTTACTCATGATTGAGTAGAGGCTAGGCATGGTGGTACACACCTGTAATTCCGCACCTTGGGAGGCTGAGGCAGGAGGATAATTTGAGCCCAGGAGTTCAAGACCAGCCTCAGCAATATAGTGAGACTTTGTCCAAAAAAATTAGCTGAGTGTGGTGGCTTGCACCTCTCAGTCTCAGGTACTTGGTAGTCTGAGGTGGGAGAATTGCTTGAGCTCGGCAAGTGGAAGTTGCACTAAGCCAAGACTGTGCCATTGCTCTCCAACCTGGCGCCAGAGTGAGACCTTGTCTCAAAGGAAAAAGAAAAAGGAAATTGAGGGAGTAGCATTTGGGCATTGAGGTGGGTAGGTATAACCATGAGAATGGGTTGTCATCCTCATCTCCACCATTTAATTATCACTTTTTCGATCCCTGTTTCTGCTTTCAGTGAGTAAGAGGTTAACCTGGCTGTTGTCTAGCTTGTTCCTTCCAGCTTTAAAATGCTGTATCCAAAATTTTTCATGGCTTCCGTCTCTGTCGAAGTGGGTTAGGAACAGCTGAGGAAATTGGTTCAAACAAGTACTCTGGATGAGGCTGAGTTTTGTGATCTTTCTCTTTTCCTTGCGTTCCTTGGTTGGCTTTCTGGACAGATCTGGTGGCTTCAGAGAAATCTGTGCCCCTTTTAGTTTTATCAGGCCTGCGTCTCCAGGAGAGATTTTGATCAATCCTTTTTCATATTGGATCCCTTTATGTTCATAGCTCGATACAGATCCATGCTCCTGGGATTGTTTTTTCTTGTTTGATTTATAAAGACTGTTAGGATACTGGCCCGTTACATGTTATGACTTAAAACTAAAATATTATGCTTTTGATTTTGTCAGCGTATCAACTTGAAGCGTTTGCTGCCTTGACAGGAATTGTATTTGGGAACTTAATTGTAATTTTCAAATTCTTTCTAATATAGACATTTTTTCTGTATTAGAATTCTATCATAAAATTTTTTTGGCATATTCAGCATTCTTGAGATTCTCACTGATTTAAATAAATTTTATTATCTAGAAGATACTGAGTATGTGTCAGAAAGATTGGAAAAGGCATTATCAAGTGTGGAGAATGATACAGTTCATTTTGCAAGTCAGAGTGAGTTTTAAGAACAATAGATAATACCTTTAACATTTCAAAGGAAATGTCCTAGTAAAAATTAAATGTACATGTTAGGATATTTTATTTTGTATATTATTAATTTGTTGGATAGTTAATTTGCTTGGATACATTATTTTCAATTTTTTTTTTTTTTTACTTTATTCCTGTTGAAAACTTTTAACTCAGTTAAAGAAGAAAATTGACATTTAAAAATGAAATATTAAGAAATTTGAGCTAAAGAGGTGCTATGATCGTCTTTGGGCATTCAGAATCTTTGGATTCTGACCAGTGTTTTTGGTTGCAAACTTCACCATAGTTTAGCAGACTATTTATTATCACTAAGGATCCCAATTTGGTTGTTTGACAAAAATGTATGGATGTTTGAGTTTCCTCTTTGTCTTGCGATAGTTCTATTGTAACAACTTTATAAACACATACTTTTTCATTTGTCTTTTCCACACCTCTCATTAATAGTTATTAAGAATGTGGGGGAAACCTGTTAGCAGAAATGAAAAGTATGCTGTACACATATACCAGTGCTGATTTATGTGCTGGATACTGGCTGAGGAGTTACAGGTAATATGGGAGCCGATTGCTTGGCATCAGTTCTACACATTAGGCATTACACTTAGGAAGTTGGTTAGCATGGGTTTCAAATGTTGCTTTTTAGTTAGTTCATTATACTTAGGAATAGCCATGCTTCTAGGTAAGTGATAATGACTACAGTGTTTAGTATATGTGCTGCCGAAGCGAGCACAGACTACAGCGTTTAGAATAAAATCCTTATTTTATTCCAAAAAGTAAGGTTTTCTTATTTTTTTAAAAAAGTATTAATAGGCATTTAGTGTATTAAAACTGATGGGAACTGCCAAATTTTTTGCCTTCATTTACGGGTTGGTTCTTAAACCTGCTTTTTGTGTATGTGAGTCATTTTATTTCACTCTTATCTGTCTCTCTTTTTTTCTGTTATTTATTTTTTAGAAGATGAGTGAATGAAGGTCAGAAAGTACACTGACAGCAATCCTATTTACAGATCACAGTATGGTTGTTATCTTCTTGTACACGTTAGCTATGGCATGGCTTCCAAGGTCGTGCTCTGATGTAGCCAGAAGGAGGTACAAAAGATGAACCCTTGCCTCAGAGGCAGTAAGAAGTCTCCTACATCAAATCAGTATGATTGCTGATCATCTTAGCAAGCTTCATGTGATTAAAAACATTATTCTAAGCCATCATTATTAATTTTACTCCAGGCTCTTAATTTCAGATTAGATATCCTGAAAATAGTTCCCTTTGTTTTTTGTATATAATTTCCTGAAGAAATAATTAAGCAGAACATTAAATTCACTTTTACCATAATTGCAGAGTTGAAAAATGTGGGAAATTTAAAATCTTAACATCACATGGGAATATTTGAAACTATATGATGCGTAGAGGTTCTGAATGAAATGTATATGCATTGAGTATTTTTTATTTCATAATATGGTATAATTTCTCATACTTCTTAAAAAAATAGAAACTTTTACACTAAAGCAAAGTGGAAACATAGTTGGGTTTCCTGTGCTAACGTAGAAATGTTAATTACTTTTATAATGTTCATGAAACCCCAGTTCTGACTTCTGCAACACAGGGATGTAGTCTTGCCAGGAAGTCTGACCATCAGCTAAATAGCTGTTTCTGGGAGATAAAGCCTTGGAGTTGCAGCTTAGTATGCCAGGAAAGAGCTTCTATCTCAAGGCCTTGGGTGGGTTCTGTGTGATTTCACTGAATTGTAATAAACGGGGAGGGCTAAGGTGGGGAGAGGACACTTACTTTCCCTACCCTGAAAGAGATTTTCTCCATAGCCGGGATACCGCTACCAGGGAGCAGCAAATTAATGTGCATTTCCCAGCCAGAGTGGCTTTTTGACACCTGATGCTGTGGCAGTATATTTAGATGATAAGGAAAATCCCTGATCACAGCAGGAACATCTGTTTTTTCTTGGCAAGAAGGACAGTTTCCCACCTAGCACAAAGCTGAGCAGCTATCTGGGGCAGCCTCATAAGTGGAGGATTAACGTCATAATTTAAAAAATGGAGAATAATTTCTTATGGCATTTTTCTTGTATACTCTTTTAGATAAAGCAATGACTTAGCTAACATTAATTTGTGCAATTAGTAAATTTTATAATTGAGTATATTGATTTAAAATGTTTGATTTATAGTTATAATTTGATTCATAAGTGTTTATAGTCTTGAATAGATTAATTATGACTGCTGTATTTTAACAGTTATTTACACTAAAATATTTTCAAGTTGAAAATAGAGTGCATAATGTATGTTTTAGTGGACAGTGGTGAATGTCTAGTATACATAGTGCTGTAGAAAATACTTAAGACGTTGTATGCTGCTATGTTTATGGATACCCTTCTGTCATAAATACAGAGACACGACTTCACAGGCCTACAGTATGCACTTGCACACATTGCAGTAGATCATGAACTAGACTGTGGCCAGACTTTGGGAATGGGAGGAAGAAACATGACTGAAATGCTAGTAGGACCTGCGTATGCTCTCAAAAATATAACAGATATGTTGATAGGAATTAATAATATATTTTAAAAGTTCTTGAATTGATTGATAATTTAAGATTCCTGTAAATAACTGAACTTTTCATACATTATACAACATCAATATATGGATTCATTATTGATTTTACATGAATTAGGAAAATTGCTTTGTTGTGAGAGTGAACATCAGTTTTATTTTTCTTATCCATGAACCCCTCCAAGTTGATCCCACAAATCTAAAATTGTAGAATTCTTCAGATGCAATGTAAAAGCACACACCTTGCCATCTTCAGGCAATTCTGTCTCTTAATCTTATTGTGTGTTGCTGTGCTGCACATACTGCATGTCGTCATTGATTTACATGGAGAAACAGTGCACTGTTTTTTCTATGCAATTGGAAATAATCACATTTGTCACAGACATCATATGCTGTAGGTGTGACATGACATTGAAATAGGCATGTAACAGCATGCATCTTTTAGTGTAAATCTAAAAATACAGTCATTACATTTCACTGAAAATACATTTTACTAAAGCTTATCTTAATACTTCTTTAAAGCATTCCCTAAACAAATTTTAAAACAACTTATCAAAATGTTCTTTTAAAATTCCAGGATTCTGAAACCATGTGAAATAGAGAACATAAAAAATATTCATGAAAAAGTCATCCACATTGGTGTAAGCCACTGTGCTAAGTGCTTGGGTTTAAAGGTGAATGATGATCTGCCCAGGCTTCCCTGTAAGAGTAAAAATAGCAATTTTTAAAATTGACAAAATTATAAGTTAGAACCATAATTAAAGTAAAATTAGAACATAATGGTAACAAAAAGCATGGCATGATTAGTTCTATTGAGAATCTGTGACTTAGAAAGTAGCATTTGAACTGGGCTTTGAAGAATGTTCAGTATTTCTATAGAAGAAATGATATTGGAAGTCCAGGTGTCAAAGCAAGAATGAACGGGAAGAAGTTTGTGTGGCACAGCAAGTACCAATGTCTGAAATTCCCTCTGGTCTACCTACAGTGTTTGCTGTAGGTATGATGTGATCCAATATACGTTTTAGGAAACTGCTCTGCCAGAAAGTGGTGCAGAACATTGTTAGAGAGGATATGGCTAGAGCCTGTGTCCGGTTAGGTCACCCTTAAAATGTCAGGTAAGAGACAAGTTGATCCTGAACTACTAGGTTTATGGCCAAGGACTAAAATCAGTAAAAATTTTGTATCAGTAAGACCTAGCAGCTGTGTGGATTAAAGAGGGAGGAAAAAGATTAAAGATCATTCTAAATATTTTACAGAAGGGTGCCTGAGTCAAAAGAGCGAGCCCAGTTTCAAGGTGTCTTTGGGACCTCTTGTTGGAAATTGAGATCATGAATTCAGGAAACAGTTTCTTTTTTGTGGCTTGTGTCTAAAAGTTGTCAGGATAGGACATGGTGAAATTGTGCACTTTTTGAGCTTGTCCAGAGATGTAATAATCAGCAGTCCATAGACAGAGCCAACAATACCATTTATGAGAAGAGGAAAAATGGTACAGATTCAGTAGGAGCAGAGGGTGGGTACCAGTAGCATGCTGGATTCCGGACACCGAAAGGTGAGAATTGTGTGGAGCCTGGTCTCTTCATTTCAAAAGTAGATTCTTTCTTTCTTTCTTTCTTTTTTTTTTTTTTCCTGAGACAGTCTTGCTCTGTCACCCAGACTGGAGTACAGTGGCATGATCTTGGCTCACTGCAACCTCTGCTTCTGGGTTTCAAGTGATTCTCCTGCTTCAGCGTCTCAAATAGTTGGGACTACAGGCACCCACCACCACGCCTGGCTAAGTTTTGTATTTTTAGTGAGAACAGGGTTTCACCATATTGGCCAGGCTGTCTGGTCTCGAACTCCTGACCTTGTGATCCATCTGCTTTGGTTTCCAAAGTGCTGGGATTACAGGCGATACTTTTTCTTTTCAAGTTATATTTTGTCACTATGCAAATACCCAGTTATGTATCAACTCTTAACATAATAGCTTTGGTATGATTATCTTTGCCTGAATTAATTCTTTCATGAGGAGTTGAAAATGGTCATGTTTCTAATTCTGTTAGTATTTGGCAGTCATCTGAAAAGACACGTTTCCCCTCATCAACTGGTACTGTTGGTTTCTCTGAAATATCGTTTGTGCTGAAAAGAGAGGTTAGATTTTTAAAATACTTTTGGTTTAATTATTCATTTTCTAAGTAAGTAGTTGGTGTAATAATCACCTCAACTGGTGGAAAATGAGTATAAAAGCCTGGTTCCTAGTCAATGATAGCCTCAAGACTTTTGACATAAAATTAGGCTTGCATTTCAGTGTACTTTCAGCCCTCCTTCTCTTAGAGTCCGTGATTAATAGGCTTATCTACCCTTTATGACTCATCTGAATTTCTTATCAGTGTATTTATGGACTGTCATATGAAACAGTATTTCCTTTTTTCTGAAGTTCAAGTTTTAAGGTGAGACTCGTAGTATCTTGAGATATGGTGAACCTTAGTTTCTAGTTTGCTTCCTTTAGTTTTTGTCCATGTCTCCTTACCATTTCTAGTAATCAGAACTTGCTGCTAAAGTTTAATCTTGCTAGTGAGTATTTAAAGATTTTATTTCTTGTAGTTAATTCTTAAAGTTTATAAAGTTTCATGTCAAAATTTATATTGGTAAATGTTTATCAATTTCTTTTTGTTTGAACATATGTCCCAATATTGACATAAATCCAAGACTGTCAATTCGTTTTTAAGTTTTATTCCCTAATGGGACTCATGAAGGAAGAGCAAATAGTATCCTGATTTACAACTAAGTTCTATACATTGCAAACCTGTAACATTGCACTTTTTTGTTTCTGTGTTTGTACTGAGTGTTCATATAGTTTAGCATATGGAGAATAAGTATCAGTCATGCATATAATACTTACAGCCAGACTACTCTTAATACGTTACTAAGGATAGTATGTTAGTACTTCCCCTAACTTGGTGTACTGATTTAAGTGGGTCCAGCTGAAGGTGATATTTTACTTTGTTCTTGTAGGAGATGATTTAGATTTAGTCATTGAACTAAAAAGTTTGACTCCCTTAGTTTATCCTGGCTTTCTCATTTCTTTTTAGAACATTGAAATGAAGTTTTGCAGCTTCTAAGCCAAAGGAAGTTTAATTTTTTATTTAAAAGAAACGTCAAGTAGCGTTTGGTTTTTCTGGGAATATTAAAAACTTAGTTGATAAATATTTATTTGTATAAAGACATCACTTGTTATATCCATGTCAAAGTGAACAATTATGTGTCCGTTATCTAACAAATACTGTGATAGGCCAATTTTTTTCTTGGTATTTGAGTTAGTGCTGACTACTAACTTTTGAAGTAGGTAACAGAAACAGCCTGGATAATCTAAATCTCTTTCCCCAAATCACAAAACCATAAGCTCTGAAGAAAAGGCAAATTTATTAGTCTTACTTATTTTCAACATTTCTGATGAATTAAGATGGTACCTCGTAATTGAATTATGAGACTGGAAAGAAGAGAAAATGCCATACTTGAGAGAGAGTGAAAGTCTTGTGCAGAAGTATTTTTCACTTTTTGGTGCACATACTTGGCTTAGGTGATAGATTTGGGTAGGAGTAAAAATGTAGTGTTTTGTCTGTTGTGTGCCTTGTGTGTGTGCCACCTTTCCTGCTGTAATTACTATTCTTGCTTGTCCTTGGCCTGTAATTATAACCTTGTGTGTATGGTTATAATTCTGAGGTCTAATCTGGGTGGAATGTCCTCAGTTAGTTATTTTGTATAGGATTGGAAAGATATTTTAAATATGTAGAATCATTTTTCTGCTACTTTTGAAAAACCAGGTGCATTACTGATTTGCAAGGTCTGGTTTTTTACAAGACGCCTTTTTGTTTCTTTTTGAATAGAAAGATGAAAACTACAGAAGCCTCCCACGGGATACTAGTAACTGGTCTAACCAATTTCAGAGAGACAATGCTCGCTCGTCTCTGAGTGCCAGTCACCCAATGGTGGGCAAGTGGCTGGAGAAGCAAGAACAGGTAACATGACAAATCCTTATATGTGCGTCCTTGCTGTAACATCCTATCCCATACCCCAGAGATGTTTCTCCTGTCTCAATCATTGGTGATGATTAAAAGTCAAGTATTCAGGCCAGGTGCGGTGGCTCAAGCCTGTAATCCCAGCACTTTGGGAGGCCGAGGTGGGTGGATCACGAGGTCGAGAGATCGAGACCAACCTGGTCAACATGGTGAAACCCTGTCTCTACTAAAAATACAAAAAATTAGCTGGGCATGGTGGCGCGTGCCTGTAATCCCAGCTACTCAGGAGGCTGAGGCAGGAGAATTGCCTGAACCCAGGAGGTGGAGGCTGTGGTGAGCCGAGATCGCGCCATTGCACTCCAGCCTGGGTAACAAGAGTGAAACTCCATCTCAAAAAAAAAAAAAAAAAAAAAGTCAAGTATTCTAACAAACTTACTATAGTTAAGTACCATTCTGAATGTCAGAGTTTATCTAACATAAATATAGGATATTTCTGTGCTGGTCTCTGGTCAAAGGTTTATTGTGAGTAGTTATGAGTATTTGTAGCAGATTCTGAAGGTTCAGGACTTTAGAATTTGTAATGCCGCAGAGGCACAGATGTTTGGCAGTGAGTCATGCTGCTTGTGAGTGGACTTTCAAGGCTCTTCTCTTCTTTGATAGGTAGTAAGTTCAAGGATCTGAAGATGCAAATTAAAACTTTCTGTCATATCTAAGTTCACTGTACGAGAGAAATATAGCCTATGGTGTTCTAGAATTTAGATTACAGTATTTTGTCACGTTTGGGCACTTATCCCTTCATAAATGTCAAGGCACTATTTTAGGTTTATCAGTCTTCAGAGTTATCTATTTCACTGTGCAGTGCAGCCACCTACAATTCATGAAATCAGGATCGTTTACCACTCAGAAATAATTGTTTTTTGCCCTGGAAAGAATGACTGTTTACAAAGTTGTTACATCACTGTTAGAGAAGTCTTCCTTCTTATGAAGACTAAGCATGTATCTGATGAGTTAATTCTTTCACTGTTATTTTTTTAATGCCTCACTTCTTTCTTATTTACTTACAATGGTTTTTTTTTTTTTTTTTTTGTAGTAGGGAATGCCAGTATTGCAATTTTAATTGTGTTTTCTCCTAGCTTTATTAAAGTTTGATTGACAAATAAAAATAGTATATATTTAAAGGGTACAGTGTGAGGTTTTGATATATGTATATATTAATAGAATGATTGTCACAATCAATGTATCTATCACATTACATAGATATAATTTTGTGTGGTGAAAACACTTGAGATCTACTCTGTTAGCAAAATATTTTTTAAATTGTTTCATTTTTTTGAGATAGGGTTTTGTTCTGTCACCCAAGCTAGTGTGCAGTGGTACAGATATATCTCCCTAAAGCTTCGAACTTGTAGGCTCAAGTGTTCCTCCTGCCTCATCCTTTCTGGTAGCTAGGACTGCAGGTTTAAACCACCGTGGCCAGCCAATCGAAAATTTTTTTTTTTGTAGAGACAGGGTCTCACTTTGTTGCCCAGGCTTGTCCTGAACTCCTGGCTTCAAGTGATCCTACTGCCTTGCCCTTCCGAAGTGCCATGGTTATAGGTATGGGCTACTGTGCTTAGCCTCTTTGTAAATTTCAAGTATAAAATTAATTAGACTCTTATGCTATACATTAGGTCTCCAGAAGTCATTCATCGTACAATTGAAAGTTTTTACCCTATGGCAGTATTCTTCCTTTTTCCACTCCCCACTCCCTTGTAACTGCCATTCTGCTCTGTTAGTATGAGTCATTTTTTCCCCCCAAGATTCCCCTTACAAATAAAATCATACATACAGATTTTGTCTTTCTGTTTGGCTTATTTCTCTCAGCCCTTTAGGTTCATCCATATTGTCACAAACATCAGAATGTCCTCTTTTATTAAAAGCCAAATGATACTCCGTTTTATACATTTATGTTCTCTCTCTCTCTCTCTCTCTGTTTATTACATTTTCTTTATCCATTCCTCTGTTGTAGGTCATTTAGGTTGTCTTCATATCTTGGCTATTGTGTATAATGCTTCTGTGTACGTGGAAGTGCAAATATGTCTTTGATATAGTGATTTTATTTCTTATGGATATATATGCAGAAGTGGAATTGCTGGATCATATGGTAGTTCTCTTTTTTTAAATGTTTTGAGGAGACTTCATACTTTCATAGAGGCTGTCCTCATTTATATTACCACCAGCAGTATACCAGGGTTTCCTTTTCTCCACGTGCTCACTAACACTTATATTGCCACTTTTTTTTTTTTTTTGAGATGGAGTCTCGCTCTGTTGCCCAGGCTGGAGTGCAGTCGTTCAATCTCGGCTCACTGCAACTTCCACCTCCTGTGTTCAAGCGATTCTCCTGTCTCAGTCTTGATAGTAATTGGGATTATAGGCGAGCACCACCATGCCCAGCTAATTTTTTATATTTTTAGCAGAGACAGAGTTTCACCATGTTAGCCAGGGTGGCCTCAAACTCTTGATCTCAGGTGACACACCTGCTTCAGCCTCCCAAAGTGCTGGGATTTTAGGTGTGAGCCACCGTGCCCAGCCATATTTTGATGTTTTCATAACAGCCATCCTATCAGTGTGAGGCGATGTCTTTGCTTTTGATTTACATTTCCCTGGTGATGTGATACTGAGTATCTTTCAGTGCTTTTAATAAATAAAAAGCCATGTGTTTGTTTAGTTGGTCACTTATTTTCTTTAAAAACTTCCTGTGGCCGGGCGCAGTGGCTCAAGCCTGTAATCCCAGCACTTTGGGAGGCCGAGGCGAGTGGATCACGAGGTCAAGAGATCGAGACCATGCTGGTCAACATGGTGAAACCCCGTCTCTACTAAAAATACAAAAATTAGCTGGGCGTGGTGGTGCCTGCCTGTAATCCCAGCTCGGGAGGCTGAGGCAGGAGAATTGCTTGAACCCAGGAGGCAGAGGTTGCGGTGAGCCGAGATCACGCCATTGCACTCCAGCCTGGGTAACAAGAGCGAAACTCCGTCTCAAAAAAAAAACAAAAACTTCCTGTGGATGGAAAACAAGGTGAGTGCTCAGAGTTTAGTTGCTTTAGTAATTTTTAAAATTATTAATAATTTTGTTAACTAAATGGAATCAATTGTTTTTCAATTTAGATTAATGAAAGCTGTAGAAAGAAATCATAAGTGTTTTACATATTTCATCCCAGCCTGTTTTGTGGCATAAAGATCCTAAAATAACTTTGCAGATGTAGGATATTCAAATATGAAACAGCAAAAAGGGCCAGCTCACCTTGCACACCTTGATGGCACAGGAAATGTCCTGATTTGATCATATATTAAGGGTTAGCATACAAACATTGTGTGTTGGAAATAATTTTAAATAATAAACAACCATGGCAGTTCTATGAAGGAAACGTAATTTTCTTAACATAATACAGATTTTTAAACTAATTGATATTAGTATCTTATAATTACTTTGACATAAATGTTTTCAGGATTCAGATAGTTTCTGATGGGCCCAGGAGTCAGATTGACTAGTTAGTAGCTGTTTACCATGTGTGAGATTTGGGCAAATTACTCTATTTGTCCGTACTTTAGTTTACTCATCCAGCAAATGGGGATAATTATAGACCTTGTCTTGGGTTGCAGTGTCAAGTGATACCATACCCACCAAGGGCTTGGATTCAGGCCTGGTACCTAGAAATATTCAACGTATTAATATAAAAGGACAGAAAGCAGTCAACCTGGAATCTAGAATGAGGAGATGTTCGGCATGTACGTAGCAGGAAGTGTGGAGCTAGGGAGGATCTGGGGGGTAAGTGTGTAGTGTAGCCACCTCGCTGACATTTTTTCAGGGAGCCTTCCTCAAGACCATCTTCGGTCCGTGCTCTAGCTTGTTCTTTTCTTTCAGAGCCACATCCTTGCACAAAGGAAAGGCAACAGATCCTTTGTCTTCTTTTTGTGACTCTTTGTAAAAGCAAATCCATTTTTTCTAATGACCTCCTCGCAGATCCCTGATCATGTTGGCTGGAATTGCCCTCCTCTTCTGCCCATGTTAAATCAAAGGGAGTGAAAGCACTGGTCCAGGTTTCCATGGATAGAGCTTGACCTCTGGAGCTGGAGCTGGGGCAGGAGCTCCCTTGTTTACCTTCACTGAAACACAGTTGTCGGTCCCTACACACAGTCAGGGGTCTGTTGAAGCAAGAAGCAAGGGATATTTGGACAGCGGTGGGAAGTGACAACTAGAAGTTGGCTGAGAATGCTAAATAAAACCTTTTTATTTAAACTGCAAAATTGGTAGAAAAAGATGGGCAGCCCAGAGTTTCTAATATACAACTTAATTATAAAGATATAACTTTTATCTTTCTATTGTCATTGTAGATCTGTTTTTAAGGAAGTAGTATAGTTATTCTTTTTAATTTTGGTGTAAAATAGTTTCTTTTTAAGCAAAAAGGATGGCATTGAGAAGCCACACACACCAAAGTCCGAGCTTTGATTTGCTTCTGTTGAAGTTACTTGAGTTAGTTGTTTGCATAGACTGAGGGGGCATCCAAGTCTAAAAACATCTTCTTTGGCATAAGTGTAAAAAAATGATAATCCATTCCTTAAATATTATTTGAGTGAGACTGTATACGAGAAGAGTAGAAGCCATTGATGTTTTCACATCTAGCAGAATAATTAAACCAAAATTTATTGAGCAGGACAAGAACCACAAAAACAAAACAAAACTCCCTCTAAAATCTTTTCAGAGGTAAGCACTATCGTTTGTGCAGGTTATGCTTTTATACACTGGAAATCTATTCCACCTATTTCCCATTTAATTGTGGGTTTATTCTGTTTACCATTCCCAGAAGTCACCTGAGTTTAATGACCTGATAGCTCTTCTGAGGCTTTTTCTCTTTAGTTTTTGCTATTAAGCATATAATAAAGATGATTGCATCATATAGTTGGAAGAATATATTGTATGCTTAAAAAAAAGAAAAAAGAAAAACCCTCTGCCTTTCCAATTTGGGAACACCAAGGTAGAACTGATAGCTGTTTTTCTGTAGTTGTGTGGTCTGGAGCAAGGTCAACAGAGTTCTAGATTTTATGTGCCTCCTGTGGTTTTGTTTTTGCTCTGTTTTCTACTTAGTGCTTGTCTCTCATTACCTGTTTCTGAAGGCAGTTGTGATGTTATCAGCTTTACCAGTGGGAATAAGCAGAAGAAATGGAAAGGCGAAAGAGGACTTGAAAGTGCTAAGCTAGCAGGCCCCTCTAGAAGTCTAGGGGGTCTTATTCTTTGGGTGGTAGTGAGTCTTATTTCTATAAGAATATGGGTTACTTTTGTATAAGAATATTGGTTAGTTTTATCTCTGCAACAAAAGATAGGTTATATGTCTTATTAGAACTCTGTGTCAGAAAGCACAACATAATTTCCTAAAAGAGTAGCTGGACTTTTCAGTTGCTAATCACCTTGTTCAGAATAACTCATAGCCGAATCCTACATCAGATTCGTCTCACAAATAGAGCACTGTGTATCTTTTAAGCATTGTTTTATGTCAATCTTGACATAAGGGAGATTTCAGAGGAAACAAAAGATTCAAAAACTAAATGGTTTGTAGTTGTCTTACTTTGAACACGTTTTATGCTTCTGAAATTTGGACTGTGACAATCAAGAAACAAAAAACCCCAAACTTTAGTTTTGATGTTTGACAGTGTTTTAAGAAGTTCAAATTCCTTTTCAACTGTAACTGTTTCCCTGACTCAGCATAGAATATAGTTTGATATTGGCAGATAATAGATCATAAGCTATTTCTTATACCTATTGTTTTTATATCCCCACACTTCACTGCAACTCATAAATTCCACAGAAGAGGCAGCAGGAACTTTGTGATACCTGATTGGAAGAATTTAGGAGCAGAAAGTAGAGGGACCTTAAGGAAAATATAAGCTAATTGGGAGCCTGCCATTTTCACAACCTTCTCTTGATGAACAGGCCTGAGCCCAATTAGCAGAAACAGCAAGGAGATACAAGAAGTGTTCCAGCTGCTGCTTAAGCTCTGTTATAGGGGAATGACTGCCCTGACCTTTAGAGCAAAATCCATGTTTATGGGTTCTCTCCAGCAAAAAAATGTCATTTAATTGGAGATTATACAAATGGAGGCAAACTGGAAGGAAAACTATCTTAAATGTTTACTGATGAAGACACAATGCCAGTGTGTACCTCATTTTTGTACCTTTGCCATGCACGAAGGAATTCCACCATCCATTGTCAAGTCTCAAGGTCTCAGAGGCCAGAGTTTTTGAAGCAATGATGATGGCTTTTTTCCTTTTTTTAATAAAAATAAGCCTTTGTCACTTCCTGCAGCTGTGATGCTTTTTCTTTATACATTTGAGAATATTTATGCATTATAAACAGTATTCACATGATACATGCTATGGTTTGGCTGTGTCCCCACCCAAATCTTATCTCAAATTGTAACTCCCACAGTTCCCGTATGTCATGGGAGGAACCTGGTGGGAGGTAATTGAATCATGAGGGCAGGTCTTTCCTGTGCTGTTCTCATGATAGTGAGTAAGTCTCATGAGCTCTGATGGTTTTAAAAATGGGAGTTTCCCTGCACGAGCTCTTTCTTTGCTGCCACCATCCATGTAGGATGTGGCTTGCTCCTCCTTGCCTTCCGCCATGATTGTGTGGCCTCCCCAGCCACATGGAACTGTAAGTCCATTAAACCTCTTTCTTTTGTAAATTATGACCAGTCTCGGATATGTCTTTATCAGCAGCATGAGAACAGACTAATACAATACACAATATATAAGTTATATTCATACTTTTTTGAAAAGGTAAGTTTCTATGTGTTTGTTTTAATTTTTAGTTTTCATTATACTTTATAGCCAAATTCTTGAAGATCGATGGCAAAATTAATTTAAAAACTAGTGAAGAAACATTTTTCTGCATATCTAGGTTTTATGGAGGCAGTTTTTAAAAACGTGTTTCTTTTTTCTTTCCAGGCTAGTCAATAAGTAATTGTGGAAGTAAGTTTGCCTAGGTTTGAGTTTGTTATTATAAAATGGTGGATGTCTGGGATGATCAGCCTGTGGTTCCTGCATCCATGTGACTTACCAGAGTTGGCTTTTCTTTTCCTGCTGATCTGTCTACCTAGTGGAAAAATCCCCTTCCTTTCCCAAGTTCTTACTAACCTTTTCTAAGTGAAAAAAAGAAAAAATTCTCTTTTCCCTGAGATCTGGAACTATCCAGATGACATAAAGAGGTTGTACTCTGGAGTATGAAATGATAATGTTTTCTTATCTTTTTTCATTTTTAATCTTTAAGAGACAGGGTTCTTGCTCTGTTGCCCAGACTAGCTCCCTTCAGCCTCAAAACTTCTGTGCTCAAGCAATCATCCTGCTTTAGCTTCCTGAGTAGCTGGGACTACTGATGTGCACCATCACCCCTGGCTAATTAAGATTTCTTTTGTACAGATGGGGTGGTCACACTCTGTTTCCCAGGCTGGTCTCGAACTCCTGGCCTTAAGCGGTTCTCCTGCTTTGGCTTCCCAAAGTACATTTTACATTTTCTTAATTACAGTAGGAGGTGGTTTTATTCAGCAGTCTGATTACAACAGCTTCAGATTGGTCAGGGAAAAGACTAAGGGGTGACAGCATTAAACCTTGGAAGAGCTATAGAAATTGTGATATAGGAATAGATAGGTCTGCATGGTATCTGCCATCAGTAGTGAGACTTAAGGACAGATCCTGATGCTGCCAGATAGTAATAAAATGTGGGTTTTCGGGGTTTGTTTATTCTGTAAGCTGTAGTCACTGAGGATCCAAATGACTGTTCACATTATCTGATTAAAAATAAGCTAAGTCCCTTGCCTCCAAATTCCAAAAGTTCTATGAAAAAGAAGAGGATTTATTACTATTATTTACCAGTTGGCAAACCTTCATAAAATTTGTAGAGAAGCAAAATAATTGTGTTTAGCAACACGAAATGTAGAAACTAAAGACATCAAGATTGTTTTAAAATTAAACTTAGTTTTTATTATAAAATACCAGAGCTTTTTTTTGGTAAGAGAAATCTGTCATGTTCACAGTAGCTTCAAAATAAAACCAAAACAAACTTTTAAGAGAGTTGTATTTTCACCTGGATATATTAATGCCAATAGCAGATTATTTTGTTGTGCTTTCATGATAGAATGCCTACTATTCTAACGCCTGTTAAAATTATTTTTTAAAAAATAATGATCAAAACACCCTATATGTGTGGGACACATTATTTTCCATGAACCCTGCATATTTTCTGCCTTGATTATCCAAGAATTCTGGACTAGAAGCAGCAGTGGATGCACAGGGCTGGAGTGTGCTCTGGTAGACGCTCTTCTTAGAAGGACACACACATTTTCTGGGGAGCTTCCAGTCATGTGCAGGGTTACTTTGGACCTGGGAGTACCAGATGGCATTTTACTCTTAACATATATTTAACATCAAAAAGACATGGTAAGTCTGGGAAGCATGTTTCAAGGTTAGAAACCCGCTCCTCCAATGAGTGTGTCCTGTTTTCTGATTCCTAACACTGGTTGTGTGGAAAGAATCAAAGATAGATAAACTATGCAAATTCATTTTTACTGTATACAAAATAGGGAGAATTATACCCATTTGGCAGATGGGTATGATTTTGTGTGCAAAGCTTAAGTGACACAGCACACATTCCAATGAAGACCCAGTTTCTTGTATATTGAAGACACTCATAAGATGCTGTTTTCATTTTTAGGTAAGATTAGGTTTATTGGTTACACCTCAACTAATGCCTCACGTATTGGGTATCTCATTTTCTTAAATATTATTTTTCTCTTTCCATATTGGAAGTATCATTTTATGCTGAGGTGGTTTATTTTCATCGCTGGCGTATTTCTAATGCCCTCATCATCATTTCAGAATTGGATTTTTGCTTCTGTGGCATCTTATCAGAATTAGAACAAAATTTAATCGTTTAAAATCATCTCTGCTTCTTTTCTGAAGAACATAATCTGACACAAAAATGACATCAGTGTTAATCTCTATGTCTGTGTCCATTTCTTATATTCCCTTTTGTTTTTGGCAAGCATTCCTGGTTTTAATAAGATTAAATGTAAGGACACCATTAAGAATGCTAAGTATGTTGTGAGGGCTTCTGCTTGGCCACTTGCTGAGCATCCAGATCCCTGTGTGATAAGAGTGGAGTTTGAAGGGGCACAGCGTCACTCATCACTCATTTGCTTTTGAACCTGGGGTATGCAGTTAAATGGAATACTTGTTAATTTCTCCTTTAAAACAAATTTTACAGCTGTCTATTTATTGCTTCTTTGGTCTATGGAGTTAAAAGCCTGCAAGCAGCGGGGAAGTAAGTTAGAAATTTTACTGAGTGAAAAATCTTTGGTGGTGTGTGGATTAACCTTCAGATGAAATGTTAGGAGCCGATGGTTTTCTTACCTGTAAATACTGCTGCTAGAACTAGATATTTAGAGCTTGCACTACAGCTAAAGATACATTTTCATTTTTAACTTTGACCCTCAGGTGCCTTTGCACATTTTTATTTTAGGCGGTCTTAAAGTTTTTTATTGTGAGCTGTATGATTAAATATGACAATGGAAGGAATACATGCTTTGTACTATAACTCTCTTTATTCCCATCCATCTGTATGTCATTCGCTTTTGAAATTTTGTTTTTCGTTTCTAAGTTCCATCTATGTTCCATGAGCTGCGCAACTGCTATTCTTAAAAAATCTGGTTACGAAATTGCATTTTCAGTCTGTAATGTATTGTTTTCACTACCCGTATTGTACAAGCCTGCTTGTGGAAATTGAATCACTATTATAAGTCATTTTTTATTTTGGAATTTCATGATCTAGGTATTTAGACTTTTCCATCTATTTCTATCCCGGCTTTTCCCAGTTACATTCAACATGGTCTTGAAATGGCCCTAAAAACCTGTTTTAACTGTGAAAACATTTTGCCCAATGGTTGTATGTTCTCTTCCTGCCACTGAGGCCTGGGTATATGTGCCCTATAGTATTTTTTTTCTTCTGGATATATATGAGCCATGCTTTGCTTTAGTTTCCTTTTTTTATTTCCTGTGCCTAATGGCTGCTAGGAAGGAGGTTGTAGATTATCTTTTTAAATAGCTGAACAAATTATAAAAAAATGAAAGTATGGTATTGGGGTAGGGTTGGGGTAGGCTTTTGGTTTTCATTTCATATGTCAGTATTATTACTGTCCTTTATAGTAAGCACATACTACTTTTTACATGTTATTATTTTTAGTAATTCCAGCACTTTGGGAGGCTAAGGTAGGTGGATTACTTGAGGTCAGGAGTTTTAGACCAGCCTTGCCAACATGATGAAACCCTGTCTGTACTAAAAATACAAAAATTAGCTGGGTGTGGTGGCCCACACCTGTAATCCCAGCTACTCAGATGGCTGAGGCAGGATAATCATTTGAACCCAGCAGGCTGAGGCTAAGCCGAGATTGTACCACTGCACTCCAGCCTGAGCAACAGAGTGAGACTCTGCCTGGGAAAAAAAAAAAAGAGAAAAAGCAGAAGAAATGTTTTTATTTTTAATATATAACTTCGCAAGGCTGCAAGACTGAGCATTTTTTTTTCTTTTTTTCTTTTTCCTGCAAGTACTGTCATTTCCCAACTGTAAGATGGAATTGCAGTCTTGATATGTGTTGGAATTAAGTTTAACCCTTTGAGAAGCACCACCTCTTTTCCTACCTTTAGTAAGCCCTTTAATTTCCTGAAGCAATTCATTAACTGGGCCTCTCATGACCTGGATTTGTATTCCATTGAAAAAATGGAAGCATGGTTCCCACCACCACTTTTACAGCCCTGTACTTCCTGGAATGCAGAAGCTTCCCTGACCTATCAAATGCGAAAGTTTTCTCTCCCAGCCTGTCTTCCCAACCCTTCTCGGTATTAGGACATTGCTTTTGTGTTAATCTCCTGTCTGTGGAGTCATGCATGTAATCTGTCTACATAGTCATGAATGTCTCTCGTTTTTCTCTCTCTGCTAGAACTTTCCGATCAGCAGATAGGCTCAGCCAACCCCAGTCCTCCCCCACAAGCCCCTGTCTCACTGTGGCCCCAGCCTGGCTTGCACTCCCTCATAGTTCACACGCTTGGTTCCCTCTTAGTTTTATGCAGTCACCCGTCTTCCCCTCAGGGACCTTCCTCAATCCCCCCATTTAATGGCAGGTGACATCCCTGCAGCCTTCTGTTATTGTCTCTTTGCTTACCATCTTCTTCTCTGTGATATTTATGAATTAAATTTGTCTTTCATTTCTTTTTTATTTCTTTTCTTTGTTTCTGTCTGTTTTGCTGTCCTAAAGTGGCCCAGGCATCATCTCGTTTACTGTTTGTAGTTCCTAGTGAACCCTCCTATAAGTCTTTCAATAAATTGAAAGGAAAAAGTTCATAATGTCCTTACATTTTCTAATATCATGTATTATGGGTGGATCTTTGTTGGGTGAACTAAATTGACTATAATGCCATATTATGTGATATTGTGATTTTTATTAATTATGGGCGATAAACTATAGATTATAGGTAAATAAATGAAAACTTGAAGACACACATTGGTAAACCTCATAAATAGTTGTACTATTTATGATGTATTATGTCATTGATATTTTGATGACATTATTGCTTGTAACTTAGCATCTGCTTATGGCAAAAAGAAAAAAGTGATTATAAACCAAAGGACCAAGAAATGGGGAGAAATGTAAGTTATCTCAAATAATGTAATGTTTATATTTCTTTAAAATCTTGATATGATAAGAGAGCACAGCCTTTGTTGTGCATAAGTTTAATTATTTGTGAACTTTCTTCAAGAATGTCTTACAGTTGAGCATAGATTCAAGTGTTAGAAGATGAGTACTTGCAGTCTGTCTCTGCTGGTCGGTGTCCAGTGGTGTCTGCTGAAGCACAGTTCATCACAGTAGCCCTGGGAAAGCCATCTGTCTCTCCAGGGGTTTTGTAGAGGGAGTGATGGGGCAGAGGATAAGACCTGCTATGAGCTACTTATGTGAGACTTTTGTGCAACATAATGAAAAAGAGGCCAAAAAAGTATTCTTACAGGCCCAAGATAGTTGTGAATTCTATTAGCTCCAAAAATATTTAATTAAATATTTAAGATGTTTAATTATCAGGAAATACTAAATTACTCTTCATGCTTATATAACTAAAGTCACATAAATGTTCTGTTAAATTGGAAAAACAATATTTGAACAAACCATTTGATTATATTGAATAATTTATAAGCAATTGAGTTGAACATAACATAGTTAAGTATTCTCTCCAGAAAATATTACATATTTTATTTGTTTGGGAGCCCTTAAATTTTTTTTTTCTTCAGAGAGTCCAGGGTTTTTAAATATTTATTCAAATGAAAATAAATTATACTCTTAATGTAGGACCCCAAACTAGCACAATTTTTTTCTTGGAGGTGAATTTTTTCTTATTCTAGGAACAATGGATGTTTGCTTACATGTTCAATATATACAAAACAGATATTACAAATTCTGATCTCCCATTAATATGTAATACCTAGTATATAGCTTTTGGGGAGTGTTTTTTTCAGTTCTCTCAGTAAAGCTTTTTTTGTACATGGACATTTTTTAGAAATTGATATTTGATATGAGAATTATTTTGAGTTTTGAAAATTATTTTCAAATATAGAGGAAATATTCTTCATTATGGTATTGCATAAAAAGTTTCAGCTGTTGAAAATTTTTTGTTTTTTTGAGTTGATGATGATAGCTGTCCCTATTCCTTATTATGATTAGGGTTCATTAGATGTCTGTATGAGATGCAGGACTTAAATCTTCTCTGTTCCTGTGGGATACGGTATAACTCTTCAGACTTTAGGGGGATTAATTTGATAACATTATTTTTATAATTTCTAAATTTTTTTTTGAGTTTTGCAGAGGTAATATATTCATAATTCCAAAATCAAACATTATACAGGTATATGCAAGAGTAGTCTCCCTCCCACAACTGTTAGCTAACTCTCCTCCCCATATGCAACCACAGTGGCTCATTTTAAATGATACTATGCTTTTATGAGCAAATATGAAAACATATTCTCTTTTTACTTTTTTATATAAATGCCGCTACAGTATCCTGTGCTTTGAGGTTTTCTTTTTGGGCGGGGTGGGGGGTGGGAGTTGCTTAATGTAGCTTGGCGATCTTTGCAGACTGACACATAAAAGGTGTCCGTTTTTTAAACACGTTGATAATTTTCCTTTGTATTATCTGGGACAGTATTTATTGATGGGCATTTAGGTTATTTACTGTCCTTTGTTCTGTTGCATAAATATACTGCAGTAAATAACCTGTTATAAATAAGTCATTTTGTACTGAGTTTCTCGAAGATAAATGCCTAAAAATGAAATTGTACATTTATACATTGTACAGGAATATTATGTACGTTTGTAACTTTGATAGGTGGTGTCAAACTGACCTCAGTAGACATTGTACCATGTTGCACTCCACTAGCAATGCCCAAGAGACCCTGTTCACTGTATCACCTCACATCGTGACATGATGTTGTATGCAGTCTATTAAACTGACGTGATCAGTTATGACTTTAAAATATCTCCGTGTACACATTCTCTAAAGCAGAAGGCGGTTTATGCCATTGGGCAGCATGCAGGTTACAAGTGGGCCTCCTATATTGTTTGGGAGCAGAGACCTTTCAAATCCCTCCCTTTTCCTCTGACAAATAACAGTTAAGGAAAAGTATGTCTTGGGCAGGGAGTCGAGTTCTTGTTGCTCTTTTAGAGCATGGAGTTCAATTCTTTAGTATTTGCTCAGATACCAATCACTGTGAAACGCCTTGGATGCCCTTTTTCCTTATCTGAGTGTTCTCCTTCCTTCCTTAATTTCTTGGTGGACGCTATTGAAGTTTGAGTACAGGAAAGAATTCAGACACTGCAAAAAATCTGTCTTTAAGTGGCCAGTTTTCATTAAAGGTCAATTTTTTTATTCAAGTGCAATATATTTGGTAAACTTGCCTGAATAATCTTACAGAAAAGCATTGGTAAGTATAGGTTTAAGAAATGCTTTTCTTTAGTTGACTTTGAATCTTTCAAATTAACGTGTTTGGAAATGTTAAGTACATAAAATTTACAAAAATCAAATGAAACTTTCTGAAAGTTCTTACCTTTGACATAACTTGTGTATTCTTTTCATATTTGAAATCTCATGTATTTGATTCATATTTTTCTATTATCAACTACAATTGAGTTATTACCCTTGACCGTTTCTAGCTCCTATTTGATAGTTTGTTTTTTTTTTTTTACATACTTTGCTTGGATGAAAATGTGTGGAATGATGGGGAGAGTAAAAGGAGAAGTTTTTCTTTTTTAAGATGGGTGATTCACTAAGTGCTTCTTGAAAAACAGGAGTTTTATGCTTTGTTCTCAACAGTAACTCGTGCCCGTAAATTCTGGCCGAACAGAATCAATAGTGTTTTCTGCCCACAGTATATCCCAAGATGGGGTGCTTAGTAATTTATTTCTATATTAACTTTTTTTCCAGTTATGTCTTAGACTGTATGTTATATAATAGTGTAGAAGCCACCTATATGAAAGATTTAAACTTTTGTGAATGAATGCGGTCTTCTCGCCAAACTTAAACATGCCGTATTTTTCTCAATTGCTTCGGTTCACTGAAGAAAGCACGCGCTCTTGAGATACAAGATTTCTGCTGATGGGATTGGTCTGTTTGGGGGCTTGGTCAACAGATACTAGTATCACATTTGTAACCTTCCTCATTCCATGAAGTATTGTTGGTAATTTTTATTCTCATTATTTTACTACACATTTAGATCTGGTCGTCTTTCTCTTTCTTTCTTTCATTGTTCTGGCATTTATTGGCTTAAATGAATATTTGGTGAATTCTGGCTGGTAGGAATCCTGTGTCTTCAGGTATATTGACTAGTTGACTCTGGGAAGCAACTGATTGTAGATTGTTCTTGATATTTCCAGACTTTTCTCTTTCTGATGTTTAAGGAGTTGAGATGATGCGTTGTTGCCATCTGCAGTTAAAACAGAAAGTACCAGAGAGCACCACAACTGCAGTGACTGGCTTTATACATGTTTTTCTGTTATTTGTAATATCAAAATGTAAACCAGAAAACAGCTATGCACTCATATACACAGGATAAATATCAAATTAATTACAGATATCAAATGTGGAATTTCTAAAATTGCATGTGTTTAGAATGATGAACTGTTTAGATGTCTTTTACCATTTCCCTGATAACCTTTATTTTGGTTTTCTATCTCTTATATGTCAACTTGTTCTAATTTATTAAATTAACTTTGTGCTTGCACAAAATACAGAATTTGCGAAGCTCATAGCAAAGCCTCGTGTGAATGTGGCTGTGCTGGTCTGTGAATGTGGTAGTTATGATGTTATATTGAGGCAATTTTCACTACAGAAAAGACAGTCCACGATCCTGATGCTTGCATCTTTTACTAGCCAGTGATATTTAGTATGTTCCTTACTTCTTCCTCCTCTTTTTTCTATACCTTTAATCTCGGCAATTGTCTTTTTAAATTCATTCGTTCCCTGCATCTTCATTTCTACTTTCAAAGTCCAAGCTGTCCACAGCCCTCATATGGGTCACTGCACGACATTGCACATTGCAGCCCTCCTCCCTGTTTACATTTCCCTGTCCACCGTGGCTAGACTGATGTGTGGTCAGGAGCACTGCTTGGCACCCTCTGGGGCTCTGACCATAGCCAGGAAAACTGTGGGTGAAGTGGTTACCAGTTGCTTGAGGTTGCAGCAGCCTGGATTGGCATTGTCTTATGCTGAGCAAGCTCCTAAAGTTTCTAAGCGTCAGAGCAAGCTTCATAATCTACTGTAATGTATTTTACAGGATTGTGAGGCTGAGATGCGATGAGTCGTGGAAAGCTCTTAAGACAGTGGCGAAAACACATGAAATACTCTGAGTGTGAGGGTTGATATCGGTGTTTTTGTTCTTTTTGAATCTTCCCGATGTTCCTTCACCGTCTGGACCCCAGCTGCTTCCAGGGTGCATTCCCAGGTTCAGCAGCCATGATGAACTCCCTCTAGTTTCCAGATTCACCATGTTCTTACATCTCTGGGCCTTTGAACATGCTGGCCAACTTCCAACTTTTTCCTGCCTAGGGTCTGCTGCTCTGATCTCCTGCTACCTGCCTCCTTCAGCCCATTATTCTTAGCCACCACCCCATGCCAAAACCAATGTGAGACGCACATGGTAGTGTCTTATTCTTTTCCTATTCTTGTGCTTTCCAAGTTTCATTTTGATTATGTCTTTCTTTTTAAAAAGGCCAGGACCCATATATTTTCCTCTGAGTTTCTAATTTGTGTCATTTTCGAGGAAGGCATGACTCAACATGTGGAGGCATTGGGTCTCTGTCACATATGTTTGCAGCCTAGGGTAATCAGGCTTTTATTGAATACATTTGTTATTGTAAAGGGCTTTCTGCTTGTAATTTGTATATCTGGAACTGTTCTTCTCTTAAAACATTTTAACACAACCATTTTGATAAAAAATATCTTATTCCATAGATAGTATATATTTTCTTACATTGAATGTTTAACTTTTCAAGAATCTTCTCTAGATTAATATTGGAGAAAGTTTGAGGGGAGGGCAAGGAATGTTAGTTTGATATATCAGCAAAAATCTAGGCTTTTGAAATTACTCATATTTTAAGTCCCTTGGGGGACTAATTTTCCTGAGAACTTTGTATTATAATCATAAACAGACCCAGTTCAGTAACACTTTCATAAACGTTTGGCTGAGACTTTGGTATTAATGTCCTAAACTCTTAGAAAGAGAAACATATTTTTGTAGGTTGGCCAAGAAAAATAGGTCTTGATTCAAATAAAATAATGTATTTGTTATTTTTAAGAGATTTTTCCGTTGAGCAATCTGTTAAACTTTTTGGTAATTTAGTTGTCTAAAATTGGACATGACTTAAGCAGCGACTTGCTGTATTTTCTGTGACTCAATATAATGACTATTTGAATTTTTAAGTTTTTACTTTTGACTTGGGGGCAAGTTATGTTAGATTATCCATTATTACTGAACAGTTAACTGTTATTCCTTTGGTTGTAGATTTTAATAAGATAATGAATCCTATGTCTTATTTTCTTAAATATATTTGAAATGGCAAAATATGCAGAGAATTTTTTTATTGAAAGTAAAGTTTCCTTTAAGGTACTTTAAATGTAGTTTAAGGTGCTTTCTTTAAGGTACACATGCAGTTTCCCCCTGCTGTTAGTAAGTGGCTGAAATAGCACTTTGGATCTGTGGCACCCTGGAGAAGCTTCCCTCTTCACTCCTCTGACATTGTTTCATATTATTTATAGAAATTTCTTCTTTCTGCTCTATCTCCATGAATGCCAATCATTTCTCTAGATGGGTTTTTACATGCTTTTCTTTGGTGAATTTATATATTACTTTAGTTCCTCTTCCTATTCCTTCATACTTTTGTGTACCTGCAAGGACTAGCTTGTCACTTCTGTCTAGATGTCTTATTGATCACTCAGATTCAACATGGGTGAAAGTAAACCGTCTTTATATTTTCCCCAAGATGGGAAGTGGTCCCTAGTAAAAAGGGCAATGTGACTTGAAACTGCTAGTTCTGAACCTTAACTGTCCATGGGTCTGGGCCATATATAGCAGCCTGTGTGTGCACAATTACCTTACCACCTGTTTCTTATACCCAGAAAATTCTATGATTGGCCATTCTTTTCTTGTTTCTTTTAATTTTTGCTGTGTGTCTCCCGGGTTTCAATCTTACTTTCTTATCTTCTCTTATTAGTCTTTCATGTCTTAACTAGTACAAGGTACCATATATTATACCTTTACTCCTCTGTGTGTGTGTGCCTGCTCACGTGCACATGTATATCTTTCTATTTTCATGGCACCTGTTCTCATTTCAGCCATATTCCTTTTGAGTAGACGTATGTAACATTTGTCTCCCTTTCCATCTGTTCCTTTTTAAAATCAATTCCGTATTTTCTGATTTGCTTAGTCTTTCAAATTACCACTTGGATTCCCTCACCTGCAAGTTTAAAATCATGTAGAAAACTCCCTACTGTATTTTGACTTAATTAAATTTATTATCTTGATATTCAGTGTTCTCCACAATCCAAATTTCTTTTCTTTTCTTTTCTTTTTTGAGACAGAGTTTTGCTCTTGTCACCCAAGCTGGAGTGCAATGGTGTGATCTTGGCTCACTGCAACCTCCACCTCCCAGGTTCAGTCTATTCTCCTGCCTCAGCCTTCCAAGTAGCTGGGATTACAGGCATGCACCACCGCACCTCAGCTAATGTTGTATCTTTAGAAGAGATGGGGTTTCACTCTATTGTCCAGGCTAGTCTCGAACTCCTGACCTCAGGCGATCCACTTGCTGGACCTCCCAGTGTTGTGATTGCAGGCGTGAGCCCCCGGCACCCAACCTGAGCTACCACACCTAGCCCAAATTTCTATTTCACTTTTTTTTGGCATCATCTCCTACCATTGATTGCTGTGCCTTCCTTTAAAATCAATTCTGTTCCTTCTGACTTCAGATCCAACTTTTTTAGCATTGGTCATTCATTACTTAGTTCTGTCTTTGACACATGTGTGTTGATGCTCACAATAAACAAAGGGGTAGGATCATGGGTGTTACACATGCAGACCAAAGTTGGATTTCAGCATCATAGTTATTAATTGGAATCTGGAATAAGCTACTTAATCTATAGTTTCCTTGAGGGGCCTCAACCTGGGCTGAAATGGTCACTTAATGAAAACTGATACCCAAGAAAGAAAGATGGTATGATTTACACAAAAATGGTAGAATTTTGTGAAACTCCAAATCATCCGTTTCATTAAAGATCTGTCTGGAAAATGCCCGTCAGTTTTTATCACATGACCACATGTTCCTCTTCATTCCTGTAGAGTAAAAGATGTTGCGGCGCTCCCTCCGTGTCGCACCTCAGGAGGAAGTGGTGAAATATGCCCACAGTCAGACTTTCTCTCCGAGAGGTTCATTAGCCTGACCCCTCTGAGCCGCCATTCTTCATCTGGATAATTGGGGAAATTGCCTCTTTCTTCCTGATGCAGTTGTTCAGAAGCGTCAGTGATTATACTGTAGTGGACGACTTATGCTTCTGACCCAGAAAAACTTAAAATTTGTGTTTCTTTTAGCTATGTGACCTTGGCAATGATGATTATTTCCTGATTTTGTTTTCTCGTTTGCAAAATGGTGGATGATAGAACCGATTTCATGGACTTCAGTAAGGATAACAAAAAATAATATAGTTCAGTAATCAATATTCTTTTCGTTATATGCTGCTTCATTCAAACCTAATATAAAATTTATTTTTTTCTCACTGCATATCCAATCCTAGTGATTGCTACCAATTTTTGATAGTCATAGTTTATCATTAGGAAATCAACTTGCTGCTTAAAATGGAAGGCCTTGTTAGAATAAGTAAATTATGCACAACAGTCTATTCCATTGTATTCTAGGTTAGGATTTTTAAAATTTAGAACAAATTTGTGGTATATGATCAGTATTATCTTTATTAGATGGTCATATTTTTCACCAAGTCATACGTATAGTTAAAATTCTTTGATAACAAAAGAAAAAATGCCATGTAGCCAGTAATTCAAGCACTTGCCAGTTGGCATATTCTCAGATTGTACTCGAACGGTAAACACTTTCAATAGGTGTTTCTCAATAGTAAGAAGTACTAACATTATGGCTAAGCTGCTTTTTGTAAATATAACAGATTTTTACAGCCAGGCACAGTGACTCATTCCTATAATCTTGGTACTTTGGGAGTCCAAATCAGGAGGATTGCTTTGGCCTAGGAGTTCAAGATCAGCTTGAGCGGCATGATGAGAATCCATCTCTACAAAAAATGTTAAAATAATTGGGCATTAGGTTGGGGCTGTAGTCTTAGGCTACCCAGAAGGCTGAGACAGGATGATCACTTGAGCCCCAGAAGTGGAGGCTGTAGTAACTTATGATCACGCCACCATACTCCAGCTTGGGGGACAGAATGAGACCCTGTCTCCAAAAAAAAGGAAAAAAAATTTTTTTTATTTACTTACGGTTATAATGCTAGGTTAATCTTTGCTTAAATTCAGAGAGGTATCTAGACAGAATTAACTTTGTTGCTAAAACCTTCATTTGTGACTATATTCTATCATTAGATTTTGTGAATATTTTTGCCAGCAAACATGGGATATAAAAGTTTGTTTTTCCAGTTTCTGAGATTTTACTTCCTTTTTCTTGTCATAGAAACTAATAGTCTTTTTCAAGATCTGCACTGTACCTACTTTTGGCTTTAAAATATAAAAGGAATTATTTTGTATGATATTTTCAATGTAAACTCATTTTACAACCCAAATTTATAAGCATTCTACTCTATGACTTCTAAAAAAATTTCCATCCATATGCATACTGTGGTTTTTAAAATCATCGTTTATTGTTTATTCTTTTCTTTAGTACCTCCAGTCTGGGCAAGAGTTCTTTCTTGCTTTTGTGCACGCTTTTGCATTGCCAACAAATTTTCCTTGACTGTTCCTTACTTTTATTTTGGATGTGTGTATATATGTGTGTGTGTGTGCAAGCTTTCATAAAATGTCATGTTAGTGTTTCTGCATTATTTAGTTTATAATGTAGGATAAAAATAGTTCTTGCCATGTCTACCCCCACAGGTGATTTGAATTCTCTAAACCACTGGCTCTGTAATCCTTCTTGGCCCTTTTGTCCTGTTGGCAGGGCTCTGACCTTTTACTCCACAGAAAACACAACTGTTGTCTTCTTTCTTAACAGTGAAAGGAGCTACGTCACTTTCATTTGTATTTTGAAGAATTAAATTGTACACTAATATAAACGAGTCTTCTAAACTTAAAGGTTTGAAATAAAGCCAATTCGTGGAATTTTAGGCTTTTTTTTTTTAAGATGCAATCTCACTATGTTGCCCATGCTGGATTTGAATTTCTGGGCTCAAATGATCTTGCTGCCTCAGCCTCCTGACTAGCTGAAACTGCAGGCACATGCCGTCACACTTGGCTTAAGAGGTTTTTAGCAATAAAGCAATCATAGGTATTTGCGAATAGATGAAGAGCTTTTGGTTATGTCAGGCCCTTTACATTGTCTCTTACCTTATGACTAGGCTTATTCATAAGAATCTTATGAGTCATACTGCTTTAAAGTTTTCGTTATCGCTGGGGTCAGGGGAATTGGGAGAGATTCTTCCCCAATTAGTTGTCCTATTTTGAAGATTAGTGAAGTACTGGAGGTTTTTTTGGGGGATGATGTCATTTATTGGGAGTTGCTCACCTTGCAGGAACCTTAGTTTACCTGCCTTCTGTCTCTGGTAGCATTTGCCCATTGCCATCGTATATTCCACCTCGCTGCCCAGCTCCCCCGTTCCTCTTCATGGTGACATGGGGTGTTTGTGTCTGTGTGGTTGCCACTCTACCCTTTTTTTGCGTCCACATGCCAGGGATTCCTCTCCTTCTACTTCCTTTTCTGGTTGTGTCTCATCTTTTAACTGTAACTTATTGAGGGTCTCCTACATTTTTAACACTGAGGTACATGTGAACACAAGGACATTCATTTGAACAAATGTTTGCCACTAAATTTTAGTCTTAAACTTAAGCCAGTATGGGAGAAATATTTTAACAAGTAAATTTTTTGGAATAATTATGGAATTGTTGGTTCTTAAGTTGCCTATCTTAATTTTTAAATTATAGAAGTGGATTCTGTAGCACTAGAACTATTTTTGTTCGCTTTTCCTTTCTTTTCTACAAAAGAATACCATTCTCTGAAAGGACATTTAGTGTAAAGTAAGCCATCAAGCACATGCAGAGGGTGGATGGTTTCTGTTTACTGTGTTTTCAGTTGTTTAACAATTATGTTGAAATGCTGCAAGTAATGAGAAAACTCAGTTTATTGAACGTGCACAATGTACCAGGGTTTCTGCAAAATATCGGTGTTCAGGATCTTGTCGGTAAAGCAGACATTACTATCCCCATTTAAAGGTGAGAAAACACATCCTTTTACTAAACTGTTTGCATGTTACCTACCTGGTAAGTGATGGAGATACAATTTAAAAACAGTTGATTCTGGTTTTAAAAACTATTTCTTGTACAGTTGAAAGTTGAATACTAAATTTGCCATTTTGTTTTTGCCTAAATATTTCTTTAGTATTGACTCTAGGCTTTGGTGTTGAGTATTGATTAAAAACAGTTCCAACTCTGTTCTCAGATACCTGACAGTTTATTGGGTCCACAGAAGATTGGGATCATTGTTGTGTTTATGATGAAGTAATAGAGGTTGATGTAAAGCATCTGTGAATGTTTCAGTGGCTTTGACCGTTGAACAGAGATTTGGGGACTCTGCCCAAAACACTAAAGCTGCTTTGGGTGAATAGATAGTATTGACTTTAGGATTTGAAGCACCAGTAAGAGTTAAAATAGAAGGGGATTAAAATCCTTGACAAAGAGTTGGAGTATAGTTGAAAATGGATCACAAGAGCAGGCCACTGTGCCGAGCCCCACCTATTTTCCATGGTGATATGCACCTGTAATTCCAGCACTTTGGAAGACCAAGACAGCAGGATCATTTGAGCCTAGGAGTTCAAGACCAGCCTGGGTAACATAGGGAGATATCCCTTTCTACAAGAGTAAAATAGTTACCTTGACATAGTGGTGTACACCTGTAGTCCCAGCTGCTAGGAAGGCTGAAGTGAGAGGATCTCTTGAGCCCAGGAGTTCAAGGCTGCAGTGAACTATGATTGTGCTACTGCACTCTAGCCAGGGTCACAGAATGAGACCCTGTCTCCAAAAAAAGAAAAGAAAATTGGTGAAATTTTTGTTTGTGAGTGATCTGATGTATTGAGAGTTGTTTGTGAGTGGCCAGGGTGCATAGAACTTAGATTGACTTCTGGTTGTGAAAATATCCAAATGTATAACGTCAAGAGGCAATGTTGGTAAAGGAAGGGATCTAGAGTTTCATATTGCTTCCAAATGAATGTTTCATTCATGAAGGTATAATGAAAATGGATTTGAGAAGAGAGAGACAAAAAGGAGAAAGCTTAGGAGGTTGAGCAAGAATATTCTAAATGCAGGCTATTGCAGTAGAGAGAGAAAAAATGGAAGATAATAGGAGGTAGAATCAGTTGGTCTTGGTCATGATCAAATTGTAATTTTTGTATGATTGAGACATTAAAAATGGCTCACAGCAATTTCAGTAGAATGGAGGGACACACCCCAGGTTTCTAGGAGGCAATGAAGAAAATGGGAGTTATAAAACGTGGAATGCTAAGAGAAATAGAGGAAGCTTATTTGTTTTTATTTTTTAAATAATAAGGGATATTTTTGCCCAGTTGACTACTGATAGGAAAAAGCCATTGCTCACCTGATAGGTTTTGTTGCTCAAAATTTAAAGTTAGGCCAGGCATGGTAGCTCACCCCTGTAATCCCAGCACTTTGGGAGGCTGAGATGGGTGGATCACCTGAGGTCAGGAGTTTGAGACCAGTCTGGGCAACATGGTGAAACCCCATCTCTACTAAAAATACAAAAAATGGCCGCCTGTGGTGGTGTGTGCTTGTAGTCCCAGCTACCCGGGAGGCTGAGGAACAAAGAATTGCTTGAACCCAGAATGCAGAGGTTACAGTGAGCTGAGACTGTGCTGCTGCATTCCAGCCTGGGTGACAGAGCAAGACTTCATCTCAGAAAACAAAAAACAAAAAACAGAATCTTGATTACCTGAATTACTAAGCCAAATTTCATCATGATTAATATTTGATTAGTTCCTTCTGGAGTCTTTCAAAGACCCTTCTGGTTTCTACTTAACTAAATGTTTTTCTGTTAGTGGAATATACCTTATTGCATGTTTCTTCGAACAGATTATTATTAATATATTGAATCACATTGGTCTTGATTCTTACCCCAAGGGATTCTGCTACTAAAATCTCTGTTCATGGTAAGAAATTCTTTATGTTGTTTGTCAGACAGTATGATATGACTGGTGATTTTATTTTTATCCCCTGCATGCATTGCTCTATGTAAGAAAAAGATGGAAGTGTTAATCAACAAAGCTGTTCTTTGACTTTTCTATTGTATTAGACAAGTGGTTAATATACAATAATAACACTTGCAAATATAGAAATATATGTGACCCGAAAAGTAAAAGGGAATTTAAGGGTTAACCTTCAGTGCGTGGTGAGTTGCATATTGCCGGAATAATATTGCCTGGGGACTTCCTATGAAGAAGTAGATAAAAATTGGACCAGAGTTTCATGATTTCTTTTCAATTCCCCATGTGATTATAAATTTGCCAGGTTGTTAATATTTGAACTTTAATAACGGCTCTGTGAGTTGAAAAATACCACTATGATTTTAAGGTGGTCTGGAAAACCTAGGTAGTTGTTGCATAAGTTGACTTAACTGCTTGAAACTCTGGTTCTTATAAAAGCAATTTGATAACAATAATAACATCGCTAGCTTTTTTTTTTTTTAATGCTCAAATCAAGTGTGTATGTATTTGTGCATATGTGAATCTTTGTGCTATATTTAGGGTAATTTTTGGTTAATAACTAATTAAAATAATTACTCCTTTTCAAATTTTATAAAACATTTTAATTGACAAAAATATATATATTGTGCACGACTTGATTTGAAATATATATACATTATGGAATTGCTAACTCAAGCTATTTAAGATATGTAATACCTCACATACTTTGTTTATTTTATGTGGTGAGAACACTTAAAATCTGCTTTCTTAGCAGTTTTCAAGTATACAGTATATTGTTGCTAACTCCTGTTACCATGTTGTACAGTAAATTTCTTGAACTTACTTCTCCTCATGGAAATTTTGTATACTTTTACCAATACTTCCTCACTCACCATTCCCCAACCCCAGGTAACCACAATTCCACTCTCTACGGACTTTGATGAGTTCAGTGTTTTTAGATTTCATAGTAAGTGAGATCATATAATATTTGTCTTTCTGTGCCTGGCTTATTTCACTTAACATAATGTCCTCCATGATCATTCACGTGGCCACAGTGGTAGATCTCTTTCTTTTAGAAGGCAGAATAGTATTTTGTTGTGTGTGTTCTGTATGTATGTATCTATGTATGTATGTATGTGTCTGTGTATTACACATTTTTCTTATTCACGGTCTACTGATAAACACTGTTGATAAACAACAAGATAGGTTGATTCCGTCTTGGCTAATATAAGTAGTGCTGCAGTGAACATGTGAGTGCAGCTCTCTCTTCAGCATATGATTGCATTTTATTTAGATACATGCCCAGTGGTGGGATTGCTGGATCATATAATAGCACTATTTTCAATTTTTTGAAGAACCTCTATGCCCTTTTTCATAGTGACTGTACTAATTTATATTCCCAACAGCAGTGTGCAAGGGTTCCCTTTTTTCCCACATCCTCTTTAGTACTTGTTATCCTTCATCTTTTTGATGGTAGCCATTCTAACACGTGGAAAGTGATAGTCATTCTGGTTTTAATTTGGAATTCCCTTTTGATTAGTAATGCTGAGCATTTTTTCATATACCTGTTGGGTATTTGTATGTCTTCTTCTGAGAAATATCTATTCAGATTCTTTGCCCATTTTTAAATCAAGTTACTTGTTTTATTAAGTTGTCTGAGTTTTTTAAAATGTATTTTAGATATTAATCTCTTATCAGATATATGGTTTCCAAATATTTCTTCTATTCCATACATTGTCCTTTTACTCTGTTGACTGTTTCCTTGGCTATGCAGAAGCTTTTTAGTTTGATGTAATCTTGTTTGCATATTTTTGCTTTTGTTACCTGTGCTTTGGGTTCATATCTGACAAGAACTATCATATCTTGAATTTCACCCTGCTAAGTTCTTTATATACATTGTTCTTAAACAGATCATATGGGGTAGACATAAGCATTATTATATCAGTTTTCCAGATGAGGAACTCAATGCCGTATTACTTGCTAAAGGTTTCACAGTAAGTATACCTTGGCTTCACATCTCAGCCTTTCTAACTCTAAAACCCCTGCTATTATCTACTAAATTATAACTGCATAGACAATGGTGGATTCTTCATAAACTGAGATTCACAGGGGTGAGAATGGGTGCTCCTGGATATGCTTTGGGAGATCTGTGAAATCCGTTTCTTCCTTTAGGCCCTTGGTCTGGTCCTCTGACTGGAAATTGCTTTACCCAAATATCCCTTGCTTAATTCTCCTGGGTCCTTCAAGTCTTTGCTTGAATCTCACTCCTCACTGAGACCTTCTCTGATCTGTTTATAACTTTATCTTGCTGCCTTGCTATGTCCCCACTTCTCCAACTTTCTGTATTTCCAGTTCTCCTTACCTTACTCATTTTTAATAGCACTAGTATGCATATAATTCGTTACATTCATTGTATGTTTTCATTCCCTATTACAATATGGGTTTCCGAAGGGCAGAAATCTTTTCTGTTTTGTTTACTCATCTGTTTCAAGCACCTGAGATGGTGTTTAATATATCATACGCATTCAGTCATTGAATAAATAAGTCAATGATTCAGGGTGAGAATTCTCTCTGAATTCATAAACAAGATTTATTGTTTAATGAGCTTGCAGCTAGGAAAAGAGTTCATGGCTTTTCGTAGATTTTCAGTTTAATAGACCAGACCCAAAGTTTACTTCAGGTGATCCCTATGCTTTTCAGTAGAATGAAAAAAACATGGATGCTCGTTTTCAGTTGTATATGAGCCATAGAAATGTATGATCTACATCAGTAACTAGTATAATTATTTCCCATTGTTTATAATTATTTTAGATAATTTTATATTTATTTTAAATATTATAATTTGTGAACTAGTTATAATTTTTAATAACTAGCATAATAATTTGTATAATATGTGTTAATAACTAGTAAATACTAGTTCAGTTTGCAGTTTTTCTTGGGATCATTTTGGAAAGATAAATTATGCTTTACATTTCATTTTCATTTTATTTTGAGATAAGATCTTGCTTTGTCGTCCAGGCTGGAGTGCAGTGACATGATCATGGTTCACTGCAACCTTGACCACCAAGGTTCAAATAGTTCCACCTCAGCCTCCCAAGTAGCTGGGACCATGGGTGCACACCACCACGCTTGGCTGATTTTTCTTTTCTTTCTTTCTTTCTTTCTTTTTGTAGAGATGAGGTCTTGTAGTGTTGCCTGGGCTGGTCTCAAACTCCTGGGCTCAAGCAGTCCTCCCACCTTGGCCTCTGAAAGTGTTGAGATTACAAACATGAGCCACTTCTCCTGGCCTGTTTTGCATTTTAAAATTACAGATTGAAGATTATTAAAATTTGTTCTGAATATGTTAACCTGCATATATTTTTGGATGTCACCATTTGAGACAGGAAACCAAACTGTGGGAGTTAATGCCTACGTATTTGTTATAAATATGCAGTATGAATTGCCATTGTAGTCTTTGTCTTCTATTTGTGCATGCAAATGATGTATTTTTATTAATTTCTACAAGAATTATTGTACATATACATGTAAAATCTATAACAAAGTTGATTAGGCAGTGGCCATCAAGATAGAGGACTCCTGTCATCAGTCATTTAAATAGTTGCCCATAATGCTGCACATTGAGTAAACTTAAAAGCAGGAACACTTGTGTGGATGCAAACATAGTGAGGCCCCTTGAATTCCAGGCTCATGATCTCTGAGTCATTTAACCGTTTCATCTTCTTAAAGATCATATACCCTTATCTTGGGCATCTGTCTCCTGTGTATAAATTGATTGTTAAAAGTTTGAATGCTGTTAATCAGAGTGAATAATTTACTAAAACAAGTAGGAATAAAAAATCCCTCTTCACTTACCTACAGAAATATTCGCACATGGATAAGGATGCTAATTGTAGTAGTAAAAACAGGGTGCTAGAAACAGGCTTAAGTCTTCATTAATGGGGGAATGACTAAATCAGTGATTTTATATTTGCACTGTGGGATACTCTGCAGCTATTAAAACAACTGATTTAGCCTGAGCAATATAGTGAAACTTTATAAAAAATTTAAAAATAAGGCCGGGCGCGGTGGCTCAAGCCTGTAATCCCAGCACTTTGGGAGGCTGAGGTGGGTGGATCACGAGGTCAAGAGATCGAGACCATCCTGGTCAACATGGTGAAACCCCGTCTCTACTAAAAATACAAAAAATTATCTGGGCATTGTGGCGCGTGCCTGTAATCCCAGCTACTCAGGAGACTGAAGCAGGAGAATTGCCTGAACCCAGGAGGTGGAGGTTGCGGTGAGCCGAGATCGCGCCATTGCACTCCAGCCTGGGTAACAAGAGCGAAACTCCGTCAAAAAAAAAAAAAAAAAAAAAAAAAAATTTACAATTATCAACCGAGTGCGGTGGCATGCATCTGTAGTACTAGCTACTCTGGAGGCTGAGGTGGAAGAATCACTCTAGCCCGGAGGCTGCAGTTTGCCAAGATTGTGCCACTGAACTCCAGCCTGGCTGATAGAGCAAAGCAAGACTCTCTCTCAATCAATCAGTCAATACAGTTGAGGTAAAAATAAATTCATAGGTACTGAAATATTTGCAAGCCATGTTGTTAAGCAAAAATAACAAGTTTTACATAATTTTTATGTTTTAATTCTTGTGAAAAATTGCAGTTGAGTATATGGATATGTCCTATATATGAAATAAAAGTAAGAAAATTATTTTCCATATTGTTAATGATGATTAATTCTGTCTGAAAAGGGAGTTGGAATACAAATACAGGGTAAAATATTGTGTTTTGTATACTTCACTACTAATTAAGTATTTTATGAAACAAATAATGGCAAAATACTGCTTATTAAAAACTCTCAAATGTTAAAAACATTTTCTAAAGAGATACACATTCCAAACGTAGATGGATTTGTTTTCCTTGCCTTAAATAATGTTTCTTTGCATTACTTCCTATCCATTTTCCCCTCAACACTGAACCTTTGCTCTCATTTATAATTTTTTGATAATAAATTTTAAGATTTTAATATTTGCTCATGCCTGTAATCCCAGCACTTTGGGAGGCCAAGGCAGGCGGATCACGAGGTCAAGAGATCGAGACCATCCTGGCCAACATGGTGAAATATCTACTAAAAAGTACAAAAATTAGCTGTGTGTAGGGTGTGTGCCTGTAGTCCCAGCTGCTTGAGAGGCTGAGGCAGAAGAATTGCTTGAACCCAGGAGGTGGAGGTTGCAGTGAGCTGAGATCATGCCACTGCAGTCCAGCCTGGCGACAGAGCAAGACTCTGTCTCAAAAAAAAAAAAAAGAAAATATTTTAATATTCAATCATTATTCTGTTTTTTAAATTTAATTTTATGAATATGTCTTTTATTAATAATTCTAGGCTAGGTGCAGTAACTCATGCCTGTAATCCCAGCACTTTGGGAGGCTTAGACAGTTGGATTGCATTAGCCCAGGAGTTCGAGACCTGCCTGGGCAACATAGTGAGACCTTGTCTCTAAAAAATGACAAAAGTTAGCCAGTTATGGTGACATGTGCCTGTAGTTCCAGCTACTCAGGAGGCAGAGGCAGAAAGATCACTTGAGCCCCAGAGGTAGAGGCTACAGTGAGCTGTGATTATGCCACTGCAGTCTAGTCTGAGTGACAGAGAAAGACTCTGTCTCCAAGAAATACAGAAATTCTAAAGCTCTCTCTGGACAAGGCTGGAGTTACTTGCCCTCTGAAAGTGGAACACACTAACAAATGTTTTTATGTCAATACAGTGTTTGAAGTTAGTCACTCAATAAAAGCTAGTGAGTTAAACGTTTCTGAAATAGATTTAGGCAATTTTCTAAAGATTAATAATCATGAATATTTAAATAGACCTGTAATTTATTTGCTTAGGTTTATGAGATAAAAGATTAAGTCTTGCAGAGTAACAGTTATTTCACATTCCTGTCGGAAATGTGGATAATGTGCAAAATAAAAATGTAGGCCACGTGTGGTGGCTCACACCTGTAGTCCCAGCGCTTGGGGAGGCCTAAGTACTTAAGCCTGGGAGTTCAAGACTAGTCTGGGCAACATGGTGAAAGCCCGTCTCTAGAAAAACGTAAGAATTAGCCAGGCGTGATGGTGAGTGCCTGCTGTCCCACCTACTCAGGAGGCTGAGATGGGAGGATCATTTGAGCCCAGGAGGTCGAGTATGCAGTAAGCTAAGATTGTGCCACTGCACTCCAGTTGGGCAATAGAACAAGACCATATCTCAAACAGTTCACTATTCCTGTTTTTAGAGTGTAAAATTATACTCTTTTTCAGGGTTAGGACAAATTGTTGAGAATGAATAGCTATGTAATAGATTTATTTTTATGGAATTAAGTTTTTATAAATATGCTTTTACTGAAAAAAGATGTTGTATATTTAATTTCTTTCTTTCTTTTTTTTTTTTTTTCTCCTTGAGATGGAGTCTTGCTCTTGCTCTTGTTCTTGCTCTTGTTCCTGCTCAAGCTGGAGTGCAGTGGTGCTATCTCAGCTCACTGCAACCTCTGCACCCCACATCCCCTCACTGGGTTCAAGCAATTCTCCTCTCAGCCTCCCAGGTAGCTGGGACTACAGGCACATGCCACTGCACCAGGCTAAGTTTTGTTATTTTTAGTAGAGATAGGGGTTTTACCATGTTGGCCAGGCTAGTCTCGAACTCCTGATCTCATGATCCACCTGCCTTGGCCGCCCAAAGTGCTGAGATTTATAGGTATGAGCCCCTGTACCTGGCTAATTCTAAAATTTCATTTTAGACTTGTCTTGCTACTTTCTCCAGCTCTGAAAGAGGAACTTTGTTTTTTTCTGGATTGGTCATTGGTCATTTTTCCTCTGTGGAAATTTTTTATAATATCACATTGGTAACTGGTTAAGGAAATATATTTCTATTTGTATCACATTTAAAAGTACCTATGGAATATAGGCTCGGCCTATTTTCTCCTTTTGATGGTGAAAAGTCAGAAAAGCTGAGCAGTAATAAATGCTCAGCTATTGGTAATTGAAAACCATTAGGACAAATGCACTTATTATTTCCTTTCAAAAGTTTTCTCAAATTCAAAATGAACCCTAACAATTGAAATTTCATTTTCTTTTTTTTGAAAATAATTAATCTGTTACCTTCAAATCACCATTAAGAATTTCTATGGCAGTGTTACAGCTGTTTTAGAATTTGTCTGGCAGGCTTTCTGGTTTTTGCTGGAAAGCCCCTCTTTATATTTAAAAAAAAAAAAAGAAGAAGAATTTCTATGGCAATTTAATCATAATAATTCAAAAATAAGAAAAAAAAACCCAGAAGACACAATATTGGCAATTCATAGGTGAAGGGGACATGATGTTGAGCATATTCTTTCCATTTTCTTGAGGTTTGAAGTTTCTCCAAATAAAAATTTTGAGCATAGGAAATTCAGTGTAAATCCATATTCTTTTCTGTGGCTTTTTAAAACTGCAAAGTGAATTCACTCTTACCTGAATGCTGTAATCGCCTGATGGGTTCTTTCTTTCCACTGCACAGACAAAATCAGTCCACTGAGACCCCAGCATTACAGTAGAGAAACAGTTTAATTGACACAATGTTGGTTTATGCTGAAGAACTGGAATTATCGTTTAAGTCAATCTCCCCAAAAGTTTGAAGCTTAGGGTTTTTATGCACAATTTGGTGGGCAGGAGGCTGGGGAATGGGTGCTGCTGATTGGTTGGGAAGGAAATCACAGGGGTGTGGGAACCATTCCTCATGCCTCTAGGTGGGACCACAGGATCCATTGAGTTTTGAGTAAAGGATCCCTTGTGGTGTCAGTCTGAAAAAAAATCTAAAAAAAACAAATCATCTTAGATTCTATAGTAGTGATGTTATCTATAGGAGCAGTTGGGGAAGTCACAAATCTTGTGACCTGTGGCCACATGGCCCCTGAGCAGTAAGGGATTATAGGAACTATGCCTATCTTATCAGAGTTCAGGTCCCTCTTTTAATCCTAACCTTGTGGTCTTTCATTGGTTTTAGAAGGGCTGTTTAGTTTTATTAAGGGCTATTAAAAGATTAAACTATAAATTAAATTCCTTCCAAAGTTAGCTCAGCCTGTGGACAGGAATGACCAAGGACAGCTTGAAGGTCAGAAGCAAGATGAAGTCAAGTATGTCAGATTCCTTCTGTTACAATTTTGCAGACATTTCAGTCTGGCCATTGTAGTTCGTGATGTAATAAGATCTTTTTTTTTGTGGTTTGTTTTTAAAGATGGTGTTTCACCATGATGGCCAGGCCGGTCTTGAACTCCTGACCTCAGGTGATTCACCCACCTTGGCCTCCCAAGGTGCTAGGATTACAGGCGTGAGTCACCGCGCCCAGCCTAAGATCTTTTTTAAAGGAATTTAAAGTCACAATATTCATACGCTATTTTATTTGCAGCCACCTGTATTAGTTCATAGTCTCACCTTCCATATTCTATCTCTAGTAAATGGATGTTGATGCTAATACTGGGCAGTGTCTGGCTAGGTTTTCATTTTCATTTTGTATCAGGTTGTTCCTTTAGTAATCCTGTGCATTCTGAACAACTGAACACTAGAGTCAGGGACTGAGTTAGATGCTGTAGGTGCAAAGATGCCTGAGGGAAGCCTGGCCCTGATAGTTGCTTAATGAAGAGCTGAGTTTGCTCACTGTTATTATAGAATGCCTCATCTCTGCGGGCTGCCACCTTCTGACATGGTCTCATTTCGAGCAGGAAACTCATGTTGTTTGTTGTTAGTGAAGTTCTCTGGAAAGTCCTCCCTGCCCTCCTTAAACTGGTGTGAAGTGTCACTGAAATGGGCCACTCTCCTGGACCTCTTTTAAGGATACATCTAGTTAGCTCTATCTGTTCAAAGCATAGCTGACTGTGACATGACAAGATTTGGGTTATTGTGGGGCTCTCTCTCTGCTCCTTCCCTGTCTGTGACACCTTCCCCAGTAAACTCTATTTCCAGTTTACATCTTGTGGTACTGGCGATATGTACTTTGCCCTTTCTTTGCAAGTGATGTATCTTATTTGTAAGTAGCTCTCTTTTGAGGAGGGCAGACCTACATATATGTGGACAGCTGACTATTCATTCGCACAGACAGGAGATGGATTACCTAACTACTCTGAGCTGCAATTCTCTTTTCCTAGAATAGGAACAGCATGTGTGTAATGCCTGGCAGATTCACCAAAGTTTTTAAATCTGTGACCACCCTAAGTTAATGCCTTCTGTCCTCCTACCCATCTTTACCCTCTGAGGGTACCCTCCATATAAAGTTATTTTTGGTATTTAAGTGTAATATTGTTGAGATCAACTGCTTTCTCAAGACAGTATGTATGCACTCAACGGGTATACTTACAAAACACCAAATAACAACTCTATGGGTAGATTTGGGGGTATACTGCACCCCAAGCTGTGTCCCCCTCCAAGTGTCTCCTTAATCCCACTGAGGTACCATAACAATGAGCAGAGGCACTGAGGTATTTAATCCCTTTCTACCGACCTTTTATACAGTTCAAGTTCCTTTTTAGATAAGAATCATTCTTTGCTGTTTGGTTTGTTTTAAATTCATTGGTTGATAGTATTTTATTTGTTGGTTCAAGTAACATTTGAACATATGAGTGAACATTTGAACATACGAACAACGTTCAAGTAACATTGATATATGAATAGGCTTTGTAGGATGTAAAACAATACATATAAAAGAAATAATCTGGCCAACTGTGAGTAAAATTCAGAAAAACTGTTGTTACTTTATATTATTGATTTTGCTTATTTGTTGATCTAGGAAGTCTTTCTTTTCTAATGGTACTCAAGTACCGCTTTATTCACTTGGCTGACTACTGCCTTCTCCCGAGCTGACTGTGTATGTGTCTTCCCATCTGTTTAGTGACATTATATTGGTTGCCAGGGTTGCAGTGTTTGTGCCACAGGTATCAGCAAACCCTACATACAGGGCTTCTCCCGAGTTTTTTATTTTTGGAAATTCTATTAGGTGTTTGTTCTGATTCTGTCATTTCTTCACACCAGTTCCTACACATTGGTGGTTATCCCTCCAGAAGCTGGTGGTCCTTCCTCCTGGCCATGGCTTTAACAGTCTGTTCCTTGCATTGATGTTTGTCTTTCACCTGTAACATCAAACTTCTGGTTACTGGAAATGAATCTACATGTCTGCATCTGCTTGTCTGGTTTGCCCACCCCCATTTCTCTCTCTATAAGTTCCTGGAAGAGTTGCGATATGGAGGGCACTTGGGTAGGTTTTTTTCAGTTTTTGTTTTCCCAGTACTTAGTGATGTTGCTTTTTAAAAATGTTTGATTTTTTTTTTTGAATATGTAATACTTACACATGTGATATTTTATTGTATCCATAGAACATATAATGATCAGGGTACTACTGGGCATGTCCACCACCTTGAGTATTTACCATTTCTCTGGGTATATTTCAAGTCCTCACTACTTTCTATTTTGAAGTATATAATAGATTGTTTGTTTTTTTCTTTTTCTTTTTGTAGAGACTGGGTCTTGCCATGTTGCCCAGGCTGGTCTTGAACTCTTGGGCTCAAGCAATCGGCCTGTCTTGGCCACTCAGAGTGCTAGGATTACAGGTGTGAGCCTACGGCCAGCCAGATTGTTGTTGACTGTGGTCGCTAGATTCAGCTTTTATAGAAACCCTAGGGTTTTGACCCAAGGATGTGATTTAAAACTGATCTTTCCAACTTCTCAGTCCTATCTGAGTTGCAAGGCTGACTGAGTGTTCCTTCAGGATGTTTTATGGCTAGCAATGTCATGGGGTTTTAAGTGCCTTAAGAAGACAGCGGAGCCATAGCAGTGCTCTTCTTGGGCATGTGGGTACAATTGACATGCTTCATTTTTTTAAATATGGTATTTACTTTTTACCTTGATATTTAGTTCTCCCCCACCTTTCTTCTCTTTCTCCTTCTCCTTCTCCTTCTCCTTCTCCTTCTTCTTTCTTCTTCTCCTTCTTTCTTCTTCTTCTTCTTTCTTCTTCTTTCTTCTTCTTCTTCTTCTCCTTCATTTTTTTAAATATGGTATATACTTTTTACCTTGATATTTAGTTCTCCCCCACCTTTCTTCTCCTCCTCCTCCTCCTCCTCCTCCTTCTTCCTCCTCTTCTTCTTCTTCTTCTTCTTCTTCTTCTTCTTATTCCTCTTCCTCTTCCTCTGTCACCCAGGCTGGAGTGCAGTGGCATGTTTATAGCTCACTGCAGCATTGACTTCCTGGGCTCAAGTGATCCTCCCAACTCAGCCTCCTGAGTAGCTGGGACTATAGGCATGTGTTACCTACCACCCCCTTCTAGGGGTGTGTGTGTGGGGGTGTGTGTGTGTGTGTGTGTGTGTGTGTGTGTGTGTGTTTCTTTTTGTAAAGACAAGGTCTCATTGTTGCCCAGGCTAGATGGGATTTCTTTTAAACTGTCAGAAGAAATGAGATTGTTAACTATTAGTCTCTTTGACCTTGTCAATTGTTTAACTCAACAACTTTGACATTTGCATATTATTACTAGTGTCACAAATTTTCTCATGGTCTAATGATTCTTTTAAGGTAGAATTTTACTAATATCTGACTTGCTACTCTAAAGAATATTTATAGTCACCAGCCCGCTCCCCCTTTTTTGCAATTCTACTTAAAAAAAAATCCTCATGTATAGTGGTGATTTTCAGAATGATAGAGAACAGAGCCAAAATGGTTTGGCCACATGAGGAGTGAGTTTCCTACTTAATGTCCAAGGGACAGATCTAAACCTGCGAAACCCAGGGTGATGATAGAGATCTCTGAGGCAGGCAACTCAGGACCCTTAGAAATAAAGAAGAATCTGGATAAAAGAGCTATGAGACTTATTTCAGAAATTGCCTAATGACAGATTCAGGGTTTTGAATGGGAAATAGTATTTGGTATTCAAAAGATTTCTCAAATAAGTGAAAAAAAAAAAAAAGGGTAGAGCTGGCCCTTGAAATGCTAATCTGAATAACAAAGACTGGGTTGACTTTACAGGAAAAGTGTGGAAGGCTTCTGAACTGGCATTCCGTGTCTTTGTCTTTGTGTGAGTGTACTGTTCATTGTTCCTACACACAATTAAACATATCCATGCTCTGGAGTCAGTTATTAAATGCCAAGATGTTACTGTTTTTAAAAATATGTGCCTATAGTACGATATTTTAAAATGGACTTTAGTTTTTTATCGGTTACAAAGTCTATATATCTATATATATATTAATCTGAAGTGCTGCCTAATAAACGTTTTTTCAAGAAAGAAAATTTCTGTTACTAGTAACCCAGTTCACCCTAGTCTATTTGGAGAACAAATACGCAATCATCTTGATCTTTTATCTGAACATTTTAAGAGTAAATGTTTCAAGAGTAAAACAGTAGTGATCCCTCAGTTTGACCTAAACAAATATTTCAAACCTTTTATTTTTGTAAGTGAAAGTAATATCTTCTGTATTTTCTACTTCTTACTTGTCCTATGTATCATTTGTTTAATCATTTTTCTCTAAAAATTATAATGTCTCTTTCTCTGAAGGCATCACTTTCTGGTAAACATTGATAAGCAAATGTTTCACCTAAAATGAGCTGAAGTTTTTTAGTCCATTTGCAAATCATGAATCCCAGATTTAATTATATCCCAAGGGAAGAACCTGAGGAAACCAAAAGTACTAATGTAATTGGGCCAAATTGTGTAATCAAAAGCAAATGATATGGTTATTAAATCTAATGAAATGATTTCTCAGGGTTTAATTCATTTCACCGATTCAAGATATTTTAGTAATAAATAAGTTTGTTGAAATGGACATTCTGTGACATCACCACTTTCAAACTGTTCTTTTCTCAAGACCCTTTCTGGTTGGAAATATTTCTAATGGCTATATCTTAATGCAGATAGTGGATATCTGCAGGGGCTGGGAGAAGAGGAAGGTGGAGCAGGAGGTAAAGTGTGGGTGCTCATTAAAGGCAAAGGGAAAGGAATGAAGAGAGTGCATCGCTTTTTAAAAAGTGTTATTCTCTTGTCATTTTACATAATATGAAAACACTCCATTGCATGGTAAAATCTGTATGATATCTAAGGGATTAATGGCTAGTTTGGCTGGGACCCAGGCACATGCCTGTAATTCTAGCACTTTGAGAGGCCAAGGCTGGAAGATTGTTTTGAGGCCAGGAGTTAGAGACCAACATGGGCAAAATAATGAGACCCAGCATGTACAAATATTTTAAAAATTGGCCAAGTATGATGGCACACACCTTTAGTCCTACCCACTCAGAAGGCTGTGGCAGGAGAATTGCTTGAGCCCAGGAGTCTGAGACTGCAGTAAGCTATGATTATATCACTGTACTCCAGCCTAGACGACAGAAGGAGACCGTCTCTTAAAAAGGGTGGAAATACACACACACACACACACACACACACACACACACACACGTGTGTGTGACTAGCTTATAAAGATTTTGTTAAAATACATAGGAGATGAAAATTCTGATAAAGAAACTTGTGAAGAGTATATGTAATCATTCCACAAATATGATTGTATTAGGGTTTTTCAGAGAAACAGAACTGGTAGAATGGAGATTCTATCTATCTATCTATCTATCTATCTATCTATCTATCTATCTATCTATCGCTATCTATCTATCTATCTATCTATCTATCTATCTATCTATCTGTCTATCAAGTCTATAAATGTATGCACACATACAAAGTTTCTTATAAGGTATTGGCCCATGTAATTATGGAGTCTGAAATGTCTCAAGATCTGCAGTCACCAAGCAGGACCCCCAGAAGAGCCAGTGTTGTAATGATCAGCCCAAATGCCTGCAGCTCTACTCCCCCAGAAGATACTTTAGTCCAAAGGCAAGAAAAGATGGATATCTCAGCTCAAGCAGTCATGCAGAAGGACTCCTATTCCTCAGCCTTTTTGTGCTATGCAGGTCTCCAACTGATTGGATGATACTCACCCACCTTAGGGAGGACACTGGGCTTTTCTCAGTTTACTGATTTAAATGTTAATCTCTTTCAGAAACACCCTGGCAGACACACCCAGAATAATGTTGGGCCAAATGTCTGGATATCATGGAACCCAGTCAAGTTGACATATAAACTTAACTTTCACTATGATGTCGTTAATCTTACTTTCAATCTTAAATTCCAGCTAGAATAGCAGCAAGACTTTTTGCTAATCAGATTTAAGGGAGTAAGGACTGTGTGTGTCTTTTTGTCTATATCTGTCTCCCTCCTCCCCATCTCTATTAGAGCAGCTGGCTAATAACTGAGAAAGATCTAAGATTTTATCCTACTTGCAAGCTAACAGTTAACCTGCCTCAGTTTCATGGTTGCTGGCAGAAGACACGAGGCTCCTAGTTCAGAGATGAGGAATTTTGTTACTCTTAGTACAGCATGCAACCTAAGCATCAGCATATTTGGTTCAGTTCTCCTTACTCCCTAGACCTATGGAAGTGATGCCGTTGGGCCCCGACGGATGCCTGCACGCTCTGTGGGAATGTTACAGGGAAGGACTCTTAGCTGAGGGATCTTTTAATGGCAGTAAGCAAGAGTCACTCCCCTTGGCTCTGGAGGGAGACACTGTCACTGTCTCCCAGGGCTTATCTCTGTACAGATATCTTTGAAAAGCAAGTCCAGAACAAAAGCAACCAGTGCCTCTGTTTGCAAGACACGCAAATTTGCAAGCGACAAATGGACAGTTGTCTTCCCACACAGAAAATAAAAGCTGTGAAATGAACAGTTTACTGTGAGGCTGGTAATGATATCAATTGGCTCAGTCATTTTAGAAAGTAGTTTGATACTGGGTATCTTAAAATGAACATGCCATTTGAAACATTATGTTATAGACTTCCTTCAAATAAGTGAATCCTGAATATTAAAATCTTATCTAGAAATCTGTCAGTTATGAGTTAAAATGTTCTTTGATGAGTGAATTGTGAAATGATGATATATTTACCTGATAGAATTTTGAATTGTTAAAAATTGTTTCTCTAATGATTGCAATAAAATGATACATTATTTGTATCTTATTATTACTATGTAAAAAAAGAAAAACCTATATGATCTCCAAAAACTGGAAGTAAACACCAAAGGTAAGAACAAAAGACAGGAATCATCCCACATCAGTACAACAGTGTCCTGAAAGCATGGTGTTCTTTAATCACTCTAACCAAACTTTTTTTGCCACGGAAGATGAAAGACACTTTTTTTTTTTTTTTTGGACAGAGTTTTTGCTCTTGTTACCCAGGCTGGAGTGCAATGGCGCGATCTCGGCTCACTGCAACCTCCGCCTCCTGGGTTTAGGCAATTCTCCTGCCTCAGCCTCCTGAGTAGCTGGGATTACAGGCACGCACCACCATGCCCAGCTAATGTTTTGTATTTTTTTTTTTTTTTAAGTAGAGACGGGGTTTCACCATGTTGACCAGGATGGTCTCGATCTCTTGACCTCGTGATCCACCCGCCTCGGCCTCCCAAAGTGCTGGGATTACAGGCTTGAGCCACCGCGCCCAGCCTTGGACACTTATTTTTAAAAACAAATATGTTATCAATCAAATTCCCATTTTCTTTTTTTTTTAAAATTTGTCTAGAGGTGTTGGGCACCTAGTTAGCCCTTATAGTTACAAGACAGTTTTCTGAGTACTTTAAGTAGCTTGTTTGATTTTTATGCAAACTCTGTGAGAGAGACATTATTGTTTTCCCCAGTTTATAAATGAGTAAACTGAGGCACAGTGAAGTAACTTGTCAAAATGATTCTGCATGCAAAATCCATGCTTTTTAGTACCCTGCTTAGCTGCCATATCAAATATAACATGCTTAATAGTTTAAATTATTGTATTTGTTTGTGTCTTAATTTTTGTTTCACACTCGTATCATATTCTGGGAATTAAGGACAATGCAACAAATACATAGCTAATGAGTTTTATTAATGTTAATGTTCAATATTATGACAAACATTTAAAACCATAATCTAAAATTAAGTATTCAAATGAATCATTATTGCTGTACATCTTGTGTCAAACATCTATTAAGATTCATTTTATTAGGGATAATACAGTCTGTTTATCCTTGAGAAATCTATCACCTAGATTTTACTTCATTCAGTTCAACTAGGACATTGAGTGATAGCAAGATGAAAAAAAAAATTCTACTAAATTATTATGTTGTATTGAAATGTGATAAACCAGTGAAAATCCTAATATATGTTTACATAAATGGATTTTGTTATATTACCCATGGTTTCTTTTTTTTTTGGAGCTGGAGTCTCACTGTTGCCCACAGTAGAATGCAGTTGCATGATCTCCACTCACTGTAGCCTCCACCTCCTTGGTTAAAGTTAAAAACCATCTCCACTCACTGCAGCCTCTTCTGCCTGCCTCAGCCTCCTGAGTAGCTGGGATTACAGGCATGCACCACCACGCCCGGCTAATTTTTATATTTTTTAGTAGAGATGGAGTTTCGCTATGTTGGCCAGGCTCAAACTGTTGACCTCAAGTGATCCACATACCTCAGCCTCCCAAAGGGCTTGGATTACAGGGGTGAGCCGCTGTGCCTGGCCCTACTCATGTGTTCTCGTTCATTAACACTTTAAGATAATGAGGTATAGGACATTGGAAACTGTAGAATTTTTTCTTGCTATTTTCTTAACAAGCCCTTTATGATTAGTAGTCGCAAAATATTTATTATTAGGGAAAACTATGGGAAAATATCAATCTTAGTTCTTGTTGAAAGCCATTTTATGTTTTTTTGGACCAAGAACTGCTGATAAACTTACCCTGTGACTCTTCCTTCTTCTCTTTAATTTTAATTAAAAAAATTATTATGCCGGGCGTGGTGGCTCAAGCCTGTAATCCCAGCACTTTGGGAGGCCGAGGTGGGTGGATCACAAGGTCGAGAGTTCGAGACCAACCTGGTCAGCATGGTGAAACCCCGTCTCTACTAAAAATACAAAAAAAATTAGCTGGGCGTGGTGGCGCGTGCCTGTAATCCCAGCTACTCAGGAGGCTGAGGCAGAAGAATTGCCTGAACCCAGGAGGCGGAGGTTGCGGTGAGCCGAGATCGCGCCATTGCACTCCAGCCTGGGTAACAAGAGTGAAACTCCATCTCAAAAAAAAAAAAAAAAAAAAACTATTATTACTATTTTTATATATAGCATCTTACTATGTTACCCAGGTTAGTCTTGAACTCCTGGGATCAAGCAATCCACCGACCTTGGCCTCCCAAAGTGTTAGGATTACATGCATGAGCTATCGTACCTGGCCCTGTTTGATCTGTTTAAATGAAATTTATCATCTGGGAGTGGTGGTTCACACCTGTAATACCAGCACTTTGGGAGGCCGAGGTGGGTAGATCACTTGAGGTCAGGAGTTTGAGACCAGACTGACCAACATGGAGAAACTTTGTCTCTATTAAAAATACAAAATTAGCTGGATGTGGTAGCACATGCGTGTTATCCCAGCTACTCTGGAGGCTGAGGCAGGAGAATTGCTTGAACCCAGGAGGCAGAGGTTGCGGTGAGCCGAGATAGCAACATTGCACTCCAGCCTGGGCAACAAGAGCAAAACTCCATCTCAAAAAGAAAAAAAAGAAGAAATTTATTCCAGTTGTCTAATATGTTTGATGAATATTTTAGCCAATGTTTGTCTCTTTGTCATCTCAAGCTTTTTTGCCGTTCAGAATACTAGGCTGGGACATTGACGTTTGATAAATCTCTCTGCATGATTTCTAAAACTGATTAAGTATGACATATACTGATATCAGTGAACAGTCCTACCTTTGGATTCCCGAATGTTCTGCTTTCTTTCTAGGCCCTTGTGTCTTAGCAAAGTCACTTTTTAGAGAAATTATAATACAGCAACATATATGTATAAAATGTAGTGTATGAAAGTATTGTAAGCTTTAAAAAAACAGTAAAAATATCTTTTATTTATTATTTACTTATTTATTTTGGGAACAGAGTCTCGCTCTGTCACCCAGGCTGGGGTGCCTCCTGGGTTCAGGTTATTCTCCCGCCTCAGCCTCCTGAGTACTGAGACTACAGGTACCTGCCACCACGCCCAGCTAATTTTTTGTATTTTTAGTAGAGATGGGGCTTCCTCATGTTGCCCAGACCTGGATTTGAATCCCTGAGTTCAACTACTCTGCTGCCTTGGCCTACCAAAGGGCTAGTATTACAGGCGTGAACCACTGCACCCAGCCCATATCCTTTATTTTAAAAAGAATTTATGCTCATTGTCCAGAATACTTACTTATAAAGACAGTAAAAATCAGTTGTAATCCTGTCATCCAGAAATAACCTTGGGTAATATTTTCCTTGAATAACACTTGATATTCATTATTTATACGTTTCTGTCTTAAAAGATAGGAATTCTCACTTCATGTATGAAGTGAGAATGTTTAGAGTTTAATGGTTTTTAATAACATAACTTTTAGTTTTTAAAATTTTCTCATGGATCATGGCCCTGACATTAACTAGTTGGCTTGGGTTACATTCACTTCTTAATAATTTTGGATCACTCTTCCACGAGTCAAGTAGGGTTAAAAAAAAAAAAAAGGTGAAAATAAAGAACCCCATAGTCCTTGATGCAACTTTCAAATCCCAGCTCTAACAATATAAACTCTTTTCTAGGCCTAATTTCTCGAAAACTAGAATGCCTGTCTTGTGAGGATTACATGAAAGATTGTAGTTTGCGATGCATTGTAGATTAGTAAAGTTATGTGTAAGGGGTTTTGCAAGTCGTGACATCTATGAATCTATTAGAGCAGACTTATAAGCTAAACGTATTTCCTTTATTCAGATTAGGAAAACTACTGCTTAGTGCCGTGACTGGGACATGGCAGAGGCTGGCCTCCCACTCAGGCTCTGTAACCCTTATTAAAAAACATTTTGCATGTCAGCAGCACAGCTCTGTTATCCCTACTGTAAAGTGCCCAAATCCTTGGGAACCTGTCATGTGGTTATGTTTGGAAAGAGCCTCAGTACACACTTAATTCATTGAAAGTCCCGTATGTTTTGTTTATTAAAATACTTTTAAGGGTTGTATTGAGGATTACATTGAGGTCGTATAGAAGACCAAAGAACTAAGTGGTGCCTAGGAAGCCCTCAGTATATACTAACAATGATCATTTTTGTGTTTTGGTATTATTTTAAAAATTTGTTAGGTTTTAGCCTTTTTAAGATATGATTTGCACGTATCACTTGCAAGAGAATATTTGTCTAGCTTACTGTTGATCTAAATAAAAATTGATATAAAAATTATTGTAGTTCCAGCCTTAGTACATCTTAGTAGACCTCAGTCAATTTTAATTTTATCTCATTTTGTTTATTTATTTTGAGACACAGTCTCACTCTCTTGCTCAGGTTGGAGTGCAGTGGCAGGATCTCAGCTCACTTCAAACTCCGCCTTCTGGGTTCAAGCGATTCTCCTGCCTCAGCCTCCTGAGTAGCTGGGACTTCAGGTGTCCAGCACCACACCTGGCTAATTTTTGTATTTTCAGTAGAGACGGGGTTTTGCCATCCATGTTGACCAGGCTGTTCTCAAACTCCCGACCTCATGTGATCCACCTGACTTGGTCTCCCAAAATGCTGGGATTACAGGTGTGAGCCACTGCAACCTGCCACTTTTTATTTATTTATTTAGAGATGAAGTGTCACTCTTGTTCCCTAGGCTGGAGTGCGATGGCACTATCTCAGCTCACTGCAACCTCCACCTCCCGGGTTCAAGCCATTCTCTTGCCTCAGCCTCCTGAGTAGCTGGGATTACAGGTGCCTGCCACCACTCCTGGCTAATTTTTGTATTAAATATCGGGTTTTATCATGTTGGCCAGGCTGGTCTCAAACTCCTGACGTCAGGTGATCTGCCCACCTCAGCCTCCCAAAGTGCTGGGATTACAGGCGTGAGCCACTGTGCCCTGCCAAATTTTAAAAACAGTTTTAGGCCTCCTGTGGTGGCTTATGCCTGTAAAGCCAGCACTTTGGGAGGTTGAGGCGGGAAGAATACTTGAGGCCAGGAGTTTGAAATTGCAGTGAGACATGATCACCCCCTGCACCCCAGCCTGGGTGACAGAGTGAGATCCTATCTCTATAAAAACAAAAAACACACACCCACGTAACACAAACAAAAGCATTTTAAAGCCATGGAGAAATTGATCTTTTTGAATGAAAATAGTTTTTCATAGTCTTATAATATACCTTTGAATATGTAGATATAGTTTACATACCTGTGTATTACTTATGTTACCTCAAAAATAAAACATTTTAAAGTGTCACTTCAATGAGGATTAGAATGTTAATGTTAGAAGGCAAGATTGGTCAGATCACAGAATCCATAGATTTCAACAGTCTGTAAGTTACGGTATATTTTCAGGAATGTTCAAAAGAAAAGTGTTTTTCTGGTAAGCAAGCCACTTCTGAAAAAAGATTGGTCTGAATAAAATCTTGTCAACTAGAGGGTGGCCACTTGGTCACTAGTGTGTGGTGGCAGAAACCTGGAGAGTACAGAGCACTTTGTGCAAAACAGGCAGTGCCAGTGTTCGTGGCATGGTGGCATCTGCTTGAGTGGTCATCTGTTTGGGATAAATATGTATAGGAGTATGGCAGATGATGGCAGGTGGGGTGCTGGGACTAGTTTTTAGAGTCAGTGATTCTTAGTAGGCATCAATATGTAAATCTTCTTTTGTGAATCATTGATGACAGGCAAAATGGAAGAAGAATGTGAAGACAGATTGCAGCGTCCTGTTAGATATTGGACTAAGTGTCTTCCAGGAAGATTCCTTCATGCTCTGGAATCCTAATAATCAATGAGAAGACTTACATATTGGAACTGCATTTTAAGATTCCATCATATGTGGAACTGTTGCAGTGATGCATACTTTTTGTTGTTCTCTGTGGTTAGATAGCTTTCATAAATCAGCACCATCTGTTCTTCTTTTGCCTTTGGTTGTGTGGAGTCATGCTGTGTATGTTTCAAGACAGGAGGCTTTTCATTTCTCTGGGAAATGGAAATTTCATGGACTATGTTAAATACTACATTTGATCAGTATTAGCTTGAGATAAGAATAGTAGGAGTCTGATTGAGGGGATGAAGCTCATATACAGTAATTATATCACAGGTGCTGAATAATTCTTCAGAGAATCCTGAATAATTTAGTGTTCATTTTTTTTCAGAAGAGCACAGTTTGTATTAGAAGGAACTGGACTTTGTCGAAAAGCATAACAACTATTAATTTCCCTATACAAGGGAATATTTTTAATTTTAAAAGATCTCATTGCTGTATATTGTTCTTATTATATCTTGTGTTTTCTTTTCTTAAAAGTATTTGGAGTTTTTGTTTTATGAATGTTTTTATTCTGGCAGAATATAATGATCATGAATTTAAATTGTGTTACACATTTCCTTATTTTGTTTTTTTGGAAGGTTGCTATAGATTTATCATTTTTAATTGTGAAGACCTCTCTCCCACAGATGTTTTCAATTGTTTTCCATGTATAATGGGAAATTACGTTTTCCTGGTGATTTGGCCAGTTAATCAAGTAGTTGGGAGATTAACACAAATGCCTTCTGGAATCTTATTTGTGATACTTAGGAGACGTGGAAACAGATTCCCTTTGTAATTATTTTTCACTAAGTGTAATCCAAAGAAAAAGTGCTTTAATTTACTCTGTCAACATCCTAATAAATATTTTCTCTAGGATACTGTGGCTCACTAATAGTTAACATGTCTCTCACTAAGTTAGTGAAAGCATGGAGGCATTCTAAAAAGTATGAAAAGAACATTTAATTGTTTTTTGTAGTGATGTATTTGAATTGATTAAAATATTTTGCTGTTAAGAAGAATTTTTTTAAAAAACACTTGACAGAAAATACTGTACATTGTACCATGAGAATTTTTGTTATTTCTGCGCTTCCTAAATATAAAAATCAAAGATAGATATATAGGAAATTTAGGTAGGGAAGTATAATTTTATTTTTTATAGAACATTTTTAAAATGATAAATATGTCTTAAAATTAATAGGCGGCCAGGTGCGGTGGCTCAAGCCTGTGATCCCAGCACTTTGGGAGGCCGAGGCAGGTGGATCACGAGGTCGAGAGATCGAGACCATCCTGGTCAACATGGTGAAACCCCGTCTCTACTAAAAATACACAAAAAATTAGCTGGGCATGGTGGCGCATGCCTGTAATCCCAGCTACTCAGGAGGCCGAGGCAGGAGAATTGCCTGAACCCAGGAAGCGGAGGTTGCGGTGAGCCGAGATCGCGCCATTGCACTCCAGCCTGGGTAACAAGAGCGAAACTCCATCTCAAAAAAAAAAAAAAAAAAAAAAAAAAAAAAATTAATAGGCTTTTCTTTCAAGTGATAAATATCCAAAATATTTACTTTTTGGACTTCAGAATTTGTAGATAAGCAGATGGCTGGTTTCTAGATTAAGTTTTATTGTGTTCCTCTGAATTAGACAGTGTGGTTGTTTTTCTTGTTTTATAAACATTCGTGTTTCTACTTTCTGTGATGAGAGATGGGGCAGGATTCTAGTCTCAAGTGTTCTAGTTATAAGTCCTCTATGTCTTTGTAGTAGGATCACTTCAGTTTTTGGATTTTTTTTTTTCTTCCTGTTTTTTTCAGACATAAGGTCTCACGCTGTTGTCCAGGCTGGAGTGCAGTTGTACAAACAACTCACCACAGACTCGAACTCCCTGGGCTCAAGTGATCCTCCTGCCTCAGTGTCCCGAGTAGCTTAGACTATAGGAGCACACCACTGTGTCTGGCTCTTTTCTGATTTCTGCATGAGAAGTTAAATTTTAGTTATTTTTTAAAGATAGTATGTCAACTGCCCTTATACCAGAAGTAACCACTGATTGGTAAATCTTATCAAGACTTGAAAAACTATAAATATCTGAGAAAAGCAACTTAAGCCTGTGGCATTTTTCCAAGAGACGCTGGGCTTCCCTGGGGCATGAGGCTTTTCAGTCCTGGTAGCACTTGCAACCTCCTGAAACGAGTCCCTAAGCCTGAGCTGTCTACCAGGGACCCCAAGAGAATGGCTCCTGCACAGCTGTGAGGACTGCTAGGTGCACACTCCTCCTGAAAACAAGGCGTGATGCCGCCTTGCTGCCAGGTGGGGTCTCCTGCCTCCCACCCTGCATTGTCAGTCCAGTGCCAGGCAGCCTGTGGGGCCCTTGAGAGTCTGCGTGTTATTTGGAACCAAGAAGCCTCTTCACCTCCTTGGCAGGCATTTCAGAATAAAAATAAAGACATAATGCTAAAAGACTTACAATAAAAACGAACAGCCTCACTGCGTCCCTCTTCCTGCTCTTCCAGTCTTTCTCCCTAAATGTCTGCTCTGATATTTACTTCTATGTTTCTAAATCATGTATTTGTGTTGCTCTTTCCTGATTACCAGTTACTGACATCTGTTGACTTGCCATATGGAAGATGAGAGTTGTTCCTTTCATACTGCTTCTCGTTTCTTGTTCCTATCCTCTCAGTGCTGTTACATCGGAAGTGTAAGTTCAGTCAATAGCAGTGTCATAGCACATGGCAATGTAACAGTTGCTCACTGGATAACCACAAGGGTACTCTGATTGTATTTCCTCTTTTACAGATTTTTTTTCTCCTAAAGCTATTTTTTTAATGTTGCTTTGTTTCTCTGTATATATTTTTTATTTTTCCCCTGCATTCTGTGTCAGATCTGTCAAGATGCCTTTCATTTCTCAAATATTGAAAAATATCAGACCTGAGCCCAGTGAAGAGGTACACACTTGTAGTCGCAGTTACTTGGGAGGCCTAACGTGGAGGATTGCTTGACCCTAGGAGTCTAAAGTCAGAAGTGGGTAAAATAGAAGACCCCAGGTCAAAAAAAGAGAAAACGTAAAGGAGAATGAAAGAACTTTTAGAACAATATCAAACCCATTATTAGTTTCTTTTTTTTCTTATGGAGATGTACTTACTAGACCTCTCCATTATCCTGCTCTAATCTGAAGTGGTTTCTGCTTCCTTAAACTGCCTTTTCTCCTGTGTTCTAGGACCTTCTTTGGGTTCTGACTGATTTTTTATTGAGCTTTCTGGATTTTGCCAGAGCACATCCAAACAGAGCTTTGTAAGAAAGTGTTCATATGAAGGAAGTAAAGATCTTCCTTGCATGTCTCAAAATCCCTTTCATTTTTCACGCTTGATCTTTTGTTTGGTTGAACATGTAGTTCTACACTGAATTTTTGTTTTCAGTATAGCAGAGTTTTAGTAGAATTTAATATCGCTATTCAGAAGGCATTGTTATCATAGGGCATTTGTTAATATTCCTAATTTTAGTCTGCTAGCAGTCATCTGCATGCTATCGTTGGTCAATCCTTCAATTAAACTCTGCTTTTTGAAGATAACTCCTCTTGGTTCTCTTGGATTTTGTACAGATGCCTTGTCTAAGAGGAAGAGGTGTTTAAAAAAAAAACAGAGAACAGATGCCTTTGTTGTGGACAATCTTTTGAAGGATGTTTGTAGAGCACGATAGGCATAGGATCTCCTCTGACAGCAGAGGATCTGCAAGGATACTTCCTGTCTGTATAAAAGGTTGGGGTTCCCTAAGCCTAGGGTTGTTCTGTGTGTCCCAGTGTCACTGGATCCTCTTCATATCACCTTGTGAGAATCTTAGCTGAGTAACCAGTGCATAAAAGGATAATTCTCTGGCTAATGGTGTGACTACAAGTTGTGAATAGTTCTTTGTCTCAGACCCTGGAGTCTTGTGTCTTCTGCCAGCATTGATAAAGCTGTGGCTTTCAGGTAGGGTAAAAATCGTAGAGCCCTCCTACTTTTTTCACATCTGCTTTCTCTCTGAAAATGTCTTCAAGTACCACCCCATAGTGTTTTCCTCTTCTTGCCGTTTACTTGATTGTATATAGCATTTAGGTATCCTTTTCTTGGTTTCTTTACTCACCCTAAAGACATTTTCCAATGAAAATATCTCATATACAGCAAAGCACAGTAAATATCAGGTATCAGCAAGTTTCTGAATTATAAATAATATGTTTTTTATTTGATTAAGTGGGTACTGTGTTTCATTTTAAATCATTTTACAGAGCAGATTGTATAAATAGATCATCAATACATGTATATACTCTTAAAATGTCTTCCATTTGTATATAACTGCCCTAAAAGATTTATCAAGATATGTTCTCTGTATTATGTATTATCTATTTATGTCTTCAATAATGCTTATAAATTACCATTTGTTGGGTAATTACTGTGTGTCAGGTACCATGTAATGCTTGTGATGTGGATTTTCTTACTAATTCTCTCAGGAGTTTTTAAACGTGTGTGTGTGTGTGTGTGAGAGAGAGAGAGAGAGAGAGAGAGAGAGAGAGAGAGAGAGAGAGAAAGAGAAGTGGAGTCTCATTCTGTCGCCCAGGCTGAAATGCAGTGACATGGTCATAGCTCACTGCAGTCTTGAACTGCCGGGCTCAAACAGTCTTCTTGCTTCAGCCTTCCCAGTAGGTGGGACTACAGGTGCACACTATCTCAGCTAGCTTTTTTTTTTTTTTTTTTTTTTTTTTTTTTTTTTTTTTTTTTTTTTTTTCCTGTGGAGACCAAGTCTTGCTGTGTTGCCCAGGTTGGTCTTGAATTCCTGGTGTTAAGCCATTCTCTGCATCAGCCTTCTAAATTTCTGGGGTTACAGGTGTGAGCCACTAAGCCCAGCCAAGAAAGATGTTTTTATTGTTCATATTTTACAGAAGAAGGTATAGAAATATAGAAAGGGGCCAGGCGTAGTGGCTCACGCTTGTAATCCAAGCACTTTGGAATCCAAGGCGGGTGGACCACCTGAGGTTGGGAGTTCAAGACCAGCCTGACCAACATGGTGAAACCCCGTCTTTAAAAAAAAATAAAAAATAAAAAATAAACATAGAAAGGTACATAACTTGCATAATGCTGTAAAATTGGTACTCTGCTATGAAATGGAGAGAGGAAAAAGGAAAAAAAAACCAGCTGTATTGTCTCATCTGAAAGTTCTTCGGCACTGTTTAGTTTAAATTGAGCTGTATAGTTCTATGGTTTTTTACTTTAAAAATAAATAAATAAATAAAAATAAAGGTGAGCTCTCACCATGTTGCCCATATTGGTTTTGAACTCCTGGGTTCAAGCGGTCCTCTCACCTCAGCCTCTGAAAGTGCTGAGATTATAGGTGTGAGCCACCTTACCTGGCCAATACTATATAGTTCTCAAATATTGATTTGACATATATAATAACAGCTTTATTTACTGTGATTATAATGGAATTCAGTGTATAGTTCTTGCTGAAAGTAACTGCATTCAGCCACAGCTTAAAAAAAGTACCACACAACAGAATAAAACCATGTAGGAGCTGATAATTTACACATCCAAAGTTGGGAAAATCATAAGTTGAGGTTCCGCAGCAACTGCAGCTCAGCCTCAGGGCAGTGAATATTTCCATCCAAACTTGACAACATATGTAACTTCATGAAATAATATTCTCCATGCTCTTGGGTGCCCGATAATGGCCACTGTGGGAACATGGCGCAAATTATCAGTGACTGTTTTATCATTGTAGTTTGGGGTATTTCATTTATGTGGCTGTTTCATAGTGCAACATAGGTGTTTCAACTGGTGATACATCTTGGTGGCATTTCAGTAGTGCTTAAATTATTAATGAATCCTGAAAAAAAGGTCTGTAATGTTTAAGATTATTTTATGTCCCACATCTGGTTTATAAACAAGCACATTTTCTCTCCTCCCTGCCCCCACTCCCATTGGAAAAGCATAGTTTTGGGAGTTCGTGTTTACATTCCAAGTGCAGTTCTCAGGCAGGTTTAAGATGCTGGTTAACCTTTGAAATGTATTATGTGCTGATGCTTAAAGGAGATAGATGACTAAGAAGTACTTATGAGAGCCTCTCAAGACACAGCATCATCAATCAAATAGCCTGGCTTCCTGTAGAGCTTCACCATCCAGAAAGCATAGAGCACAGATATGACCCGTAGAAAAGCTTGGTGCCCTTCGTTTCTACTTCTCGTAGGTTTGCAGAGGAAATGTCAATTGGACCTTACTGCCTGCTTTGCCTTCTCTTAGTGTCTCTTCAAGGATTTAATATATTGTTTTACATTGTATCTTGAACCTGTAACTCTTGCATATTCATTTTGTTGATTGTTGTTCCTGTTGATGGGATATATGTTTCTACTATGAGTCTCTCAAATAACATGATTGAAAATATAAAAATTTTCTCTAGCATTGGACTTCCTGTCCTAATATAAGTGGCTTAAGTTCACAATATGTGAACCTAAGAATTACCTTGGAAAAAAGTTAACAATAAAATCACCATTGTCAAATTTATGTAATAGAAAAGATAAACCTAACAAATTATATGTATGCAAAAATTATACGTATAAACTTCTAAATACATTTTACTTAGTTGTATTTGGGAACGTATTACTCCAGAGAGTCCTAGGCATGATTTTACTTGAATTAGCAAAACATTTACAGAGCTTCTACTAGGTGCCAGAGACTGTGTCTCTGCCATTGTGTTTGGAGAATCTGAGGGTCTCGTAACTGTTTAATCTGTCTAGTAAGTTCATTGATCTCAGTCAGGTATGTTTATCATTATTCAAATGATCTTGAAAAGTTAACTTTTAACTATTAATAATAGTGAACTCTTTAATGAAAAGACAGTGACCGAGATTATAAATGAAGGCATATTCTTGGGTGGCTTTTCATTTATTTTGTGAACTACCATGTTTATTCCACATGCACCTTTTTGAGTACCAGCAAACGTAATGAATTTCTGCAACACGTTGAAACAATTTTTACAAAATATTGGCTTTGTCAAAGAAAGCATAGGAAAATGGGGGTGCCGAGTGCTTTTCTGCTTTTGCTTGTCCTTGTGTTTGGTCCTTTATGTACAGAAGTAAACAGAAGTGGTCCATTGTGGCTAAGACCTTAATGCCTTTACAGACACTTCCAAATCAGTTGATTGGCTTAGGGTAACTTCATGTGAAATTTTACAGGATGAAGACCGTAAAGCCTGCAGCTATACTACTGCATGTTGCTTCTCACAAACTGTTAGTGTAGGAATCGAGGACTGGGAAATATGGCTTCGAAGCTTTTGGTAATGGTTACGGTTTATAATAGTTTTGAGTAGGAAGCTGTTTTCAAACATGCATTTCCAATGTCATGTATATTTGTTTATCAATATATCATAACGGTGGAGTAATATATAATTACTTCCTAAAATATACATGAAAAGAAGTAAAAAATGATCAGATAAGAAAATTGGTGGCTAGATATGGTGGCTTATGCCTTTAATCCCAGCATTTTGGGAGGCTGAGGCAGGTGGATCACTTGAGGTCAGGAGTTTGAGACCAGCCTGACCAACATGGTGAAACCCTGTCTCTACTAAAAATACAAAATTAGCCAGATGTGGTGGTGCATGCTGGTAATCCCAGCTACTGGGGAGGCTGAGGCAGGAGAATCACCTGAACCTGGGAGGCAGAGGTTGCAGTAAGCCAAGATCGCATCATTGCATTCCAGCCTGGGCAAGAAGAGTGAAAAACTCTGTTTCAAAAAAAGAAAAAGAAAATTAGCATAAGCATACATTTTTTGTTTGTTTTCTTTCCTTATCCCAGTAGTGTATCTCTTTCACCTTCTGGGATACACTATTTCATAAGACTCTTGTTTTCAATTTTAGCTTTTCACAACACACACTTAGCTATCATTAAAGGTCATCCTTCTTAGAGGAAACAGTTACCATGATCATAATGCCTATTAGACTCCCGTTTTATCCAGTTTCCTTTCACATTATAGCAAAAAACCTAACACAGAGTGTACTTTTCTTTGTGTCGGCTGTCTCTAGGATGAGGATGGAACAGAAGAGGGTAGCAGTCGTGTTGAACCTGTTGGACATGCTGACACAGGTTTGGAGAACATACCCAACTTTTCTCTGGAGTAAGTTACTGAAGATTTTAACTAAGTTTGCAAAATATATGTGACATCATTACTTGCAGCAAATATTCTGAGTTTGTGCTTAGTTAAAAACATGCCTTGCATTGATTTGTTTTTCTAAAGAACATCTTTTGTCTCTTGAGTTAATTATGTAATGTAAGCAATATAGCATGGAATTTCATGTGTACCTGTCCTGAGTTTCATGCCCTGGCAAATACTATTAAATTATAATATAAAATAGTATTTCATTGAGGATGTTTGTCATGTTAATAACACTGTAAATGCTGTAACTGTTTTCAGATTGCTTTGTGTCAGTATTTTGATCATGTGTTTGTTCTTTACTTCGCTAAATTAAAAAAATTTGACGACATACTTGAAAAACTAGTTAGATTATGTTAGCATTAGTTATTATAGTGTGCGTGTGTGTGTGTGTGTGTATGTATGTATATATATGTATGTATTTATTGTTGTTTGGAGAAATAGCATCTCTCAAGATATTTGATGAAAAATTGGAGGTCCCAGGTTAGGGACCTTGAAAATGTTTTTAAGTATAAAAGGACAAAAAGTTCTATTTGATCCACAATGTTTTGATTATTTTAAATATTGACATGTGTAAATGGTAGGCATTCTCAGGACTTCTTTCGTTGGTAGCTTAGAGCAGGGAGGGCAGTCATTTTAATTTTTTTATTTGACTTTGGGTAAAAGTTGAGGATACAGACATTGACATTTATGTACTTAATTCTGTCTTTTCTTGGTCTTCCAAGAGAAGTGAGATTAAGTAGGCACTAGGATCAGATGCTGTTTGAATGTATAGCAACCAGCACACTAAGTGTTTACATTTAGTAAGTACTTGCCGTGCCATAGTTCTATTAGAATGTGGAATAAAATCAGTTTATTGAAGTTATACTACTTTTAGCTTACAAACCAATGATTAGATATGTGTTCAAATGGGATAATCAGTCCAAAGTAGAATTTTATGAAATTTGGTGAAAAAATAAAAGAAATAATTCATTTAGCCATTTGGCAGTATGGCACAATTTTTATGTTGTCCTAATTAGTGCATGTGATTAAATCTGTGCACATATTTTCAATTTTGATTTGTTTGATACTCCTGTCTTTAATTATGTATAATCTTTGTATTATGTATGCCGGACATTCATAGTACATAGGATAAACTCAGGTTTTTAGAAATATAGTTGAAAAATTGGCATTTTCCATCACATAAAAACTATATTATGATCTTTGTGAAATCCACTGGTAATAATTTATGGTTTTCTAGCTGGCTTAAAATAGATATTTAATTGAAGTACTATTTCCAAATATTGGTTGTTAGGTTAATGCTGCTTAGACATCTGATACAGTATGTATATGTGAAAATCTACAAAGAAAGCAAAATCTCATTTAAATAGTTTAGAAAATTACATTATACCAATTTTCATTAAACTCAGCCTTTATTGTATTAATAGTAAAGATTCATGGAAGTGACTTGACAAATCCATTGGTTATATAAAGTTATGTTCCTTACACAGAATACTTCAGTTTTGTAATAGTAACTTCATGTTATTTCATATAATGTAAATAGTTTCTTAACTGTAGTCCCAACTACTCAGGTTACTGAGGCGAGAAGGTTGATTGAGCCCAAGAGTTCTAGGCCAGCCTGAGCAACATAGCAAGACCCCATTTCTAAGAAGAAAATTAATTACAAGCAATTTAATGAAAATTATTTGATTTCTAGTAGATGCCTATTGGCTTTGAGAAAGGAGTTTTACAAGCTGCACTTGCAGCACTATTATAGCAGTTTAGGAAATAGTGACTGATTTGTCATGAAGTAGTGAGCAGTAAGGACGATGGTGATCTCCTTTGGACTGTCACAGACGGGGTTAAAACTTTGATCTCATCAGATTAGCGGAAGGAAATGATGTGACATACACAAGAGCACTTTGTAAATTAGAAAGTGCCCTGTAGCTGCAACATCTTTATTCAGTTAATCTTCAGAGTCCTTGACATAGGTGTTGGGATGGAAAAGTTTTAGTGTAAGTCTAGGGATTTGACTTGAAAGACATAAACTTGTGTTACACAGAAGAATAGGGTCCCAGAGAAATGTTCTGTGTCATTTTAATGTAGTTATCTCTGATGATTGCTCTCCCTCCATGCCATCAGACTAGTGTTCAGGTATGTAGTGTTTAATGTTGCCTTCATCACCATGCTTATATTCCAGAATATGTATGTATATGCGTGTGCACTTGGTGGGATTTTTGTTCTTTTCTCTTTTGTTGTGTATTATGTGTCTGTGTTGTTGCAGTTTTCTGTTTTGTTTTGGTTTCGGTTTGTTTACAGTACACGTTCATGCTCCCTCATTCATCATTGTCTCACAGTGATATGGTAAAGCTCGTACAAGTCCCCAACGATGGAGGGCCTCTGGGAATCCATGTAGTGCCTTTCAGTGCTCGAGGCGGCAGGTAACGTATCTTGGAGGTTTTTAATTGAATCATAATGTAGAGTGTTTTATCTTCATTTATGCTCAGATAGAGAGTGGTGTTGACTTAGCATATGCTTAATAGGAAACATTCTCATTTGGAGGCAACTGCTACTTCATTCCTGTGTATATGTCATAATCACAGAAAGCACTTAGCCTGATGAAGCGAGGTTTTGCAGGAACATGAAGAAACTGTATATTTGAATCATCCTAATAAATTTATTGTTCATCAAACTCAAGCAAACGTTTTACTTAGCTGTAAATTGATGATCGACTTTGAAGTCAGAACTGTAGATGGATTTGCAACTTGAAGGAGAGTTTAAAAGCAGTTTTTTGGGGGGGAAGCATAATACAATAAGAATTAATCTGGATGACTTAAATTTGATTTAAGCTTTAAATTTGTGTTTATGTAGGTCTTCAATTTTATAAGCTTTTTTGATTGTTAAAAAGCTTTAATATGAAATTTTAGAAAATTAGGTAAGCCATAGATTTCTGAACAGAGTGTAAAAATGTTGTACTGTTTGTTAATCCCAACTTCATTACTTTACAGAACATGCATCCTTAAAGACCTCAAATGTTGTATCAGTTTCCTTGATTCTGCTTTTTTTTGTGTGTAAAAGAACTGTTGTAGTATTTTTGGTTTTAATGTATTCAAATATTATTAATTGATTTTCCAAGGAAGGCTTGGCAGACCTCTGTCGTAGACAAGTGAGGTGCACCACGTCCTTCGCCTTGAGTCTGAACCTGTGCATGTTGGACTTGTTGAATTTAATTGCATCTTCTCTTCCTTGCTCTCTAATGATTACCTGGGAAAATATATTTACGAGCTATTTCAGCTTTTTAATTTGTAACTTTTTATTTCTTTTATCGTTATTACCTTATTTATTTCCTCTTATTTTAACTGTCTTTACATGGTGAGAAAAAGTGGGGAAGGTGGAAGGTAGCCTTATACCAGTGACTGAGACCTTAGAACACAGTTTAAACTGTTGTTAAGGAATTACAGGCATCTAGGCTGTTGTAAAAGACAGATGTGTGTGATTAAATTATGCATTTTATTTTTTAAAAGGATTATTTGAGCAATGGTAGTACCTTCTTGTTACATGTAAATAACTTCGAGTTCAGATTTCATCTCTAGTAAAGCTCATGATTCATCCCATGTCCTAAGCTTGAAACTTGACTTAGAATTCTGTTGGAATATGAATAAGGCTTGGATGGTAGTGTTACAAAACAAGGTATAAAATTCACCTTGAATTTTTGAGTGGTGTTATATTCACAGAGTTGTGGCTGCTTTTACTTTTTTATTTTTCTTTAAAATTCTTTTCTTAACTTTGGAGAAGTATTAAAATTTCTTCAAATAAATTATAGTTAAGAATATTATTTTCAACATGGCCTTGCCTTTATTTTGTGTAGGAAATTGAGTTCTAAACTACCTCAAAAGTTAAATTATTGTTTTCATTTCTTTCCTGAGTAGGAAAAAAAAGATAAGGTAAAATGCATGGATTATAGCTTTCCAATATGCATATGCCTTAAAATGCCTGTGAAATATAATTCATCACAAATGAGATTTAATTGTGTCTATACCAGCTTTGAGCCAGCATTTCAATTACAAACATGTTAATATATTTTGTCGTTTATTGCATATTTTCTACCTCACTGTGAAAGGATATTAGGGTAAAGTGAACAGATGAAAAGCCTAAAGCAAAAGGAGAGTAAGATGGAAAAATAAACTTACTGTCTAGATTGTGTCAAAGGAAGGCATTTCACAAAATCCACCACAGTTTCTGGGTTACCATGGCATTTAGTTTTGATACACCAAACGGATTCAAGAAAACAAGTATGTTTTTGCAGAACTAATTCTTTTATAGCTGAGTCATTTTTAATCCCTATTAGTTTGGCATTTAATGAAGAAAGTCGTACATAGATTTTCAAAGACAGAGATTTAAGAAAAACAGATTCTTTATAATCTCTTTTTAGGCATCACCAGTTTTCACATGGAAACTGTACAGTAATAGTTTGTGATTCTCCACCGCCTGTGTTACATCATTAAGCTTCCTCGTGGACTGGATAGTCATGGTTCCTCAGAGTCGGGTTAACAATGGGAGAGAAAAAGTAGGTGGTCTGTTCAGATTGGCAGATACAAATCTATGAGAGCCCAGAGAGACCCACCTTTCTCATTCTCAGAAATGCTCAGAAATGGATTCCTGTTATTTCATGAGAAACCTTTCCAAGCATGTCACGTGTGACAATTCCTGTGTTAGTCGCTAGGAAACAAAGATGAGCAGAATATGTTCTTCCTCCAGGGATTTGCAGTCTAGATGCAGTGATAGCCAAGAAATCAATCACACAATTAGAATTATGTGACAGATGTTGATACAGTTATATAATAGGTGCTCTGTGAGCAGATAGGGGAAGAATGGTCTGAATTAGCTACCTGAAAGTAGTTTGTTGCGGAAGATATTTTTAACTGATGGATAGCTTTAAAGGTAGTTATGTCAATTCCATGGTGGCTTTTGCAGGAGTAAGTTAAGGAATGCAGTATAGCAGAAAGGAAGAAATTAAGTGAAATTAAGAAATTGCACATATATCTAGTGTGAATGAATACAAGAATACATATTCATGATATGTAAGTAGAAATTTCCAGGATAACTTCCCTTGTATAAAATCCCAGTCATTCTTGGGCCCTCTCAATTTTGGAGCTATAATTAATTGAATAACACTTATTAAATACTTATTTTTATAGAAGTGACAAATACAGGTCAGCATTGCTTTCTCATTTAGATTTTCAAAGTCAGAGTCTAAGAAATAATGCAGAACACCAGTTGTTTATTGTGAAGAGAAGGAACACAACCCATACCACCTCAAATATCAAATGTCATTAAGGAAAGTAGTAATATAACCTTGTGAAGTTAATGTTAGAATTTTACAGCCATTTAGATCTTATTACGGTGTGATATATAATGATTTTTTTTTTTTTTTTTTGAGATGGAACCTCACTCTGTCACCCAGGCTGGAGATCCTGGCTCACTGCAGCTTCCACCTTCTGGGTTCAAGTGATTCTCCTGCCTCAGCCTCCCTAGAAGCTGCAGCAACAGGCATGTGCTACCATGCGTGGCTAATTTTTGAATTTTTAGTAGACATGGGATTTCACCATGTTGGCCAGGTTGGTCTGGAACACTTGATCTCAAGTGATCCACCTGCCTCAGCCTCCCAAAGTACTGGGATTACAGGCATGAGCCACCGTGCAGAGCTTAAGTTTTTAAAAATAAGAATCTTGTGTGGGTTACTTTCAGAACTATTTTGTAGGCTAGGTTAAATGTTGTTTTCCATTAGGGGCATTAATGACAATTAGTTCATCCTCCAACCCCTGCCTTAGGCCTGCTGATACTTAGAAATGGAGACAAACAGATACAGAGACAATATTATCTTCCCCATAATGATGTTTTTCTTGAGTTACTGTCTTTTATGTTATTCAGAAATAAAGTTAACTGATCCTCATGTAACACTAGTCATTCACAGTTTCATTACTTTGGTGATTCCTTTTTAAAAATTCTTTTCTTAGTAGCAAAATATTTACCTGAGATGTTTCATTACCTTCGAATCAATTTTTATTTCACCTATATCATTTCATTTCCTACTGATTTAAATGAGAAACATTGGCTGGGCGTGTTGGCTCATACCTGTGATCTCAGCACTTTGAAAGGCGTAGGCAGTCAGAGCACTTCAGGTCAAGAGTTCAAGACCAGCCTAACCAACATGGTAAAACGCTGTCTCTACTAAAAATACAAAAATTAGCTGGGCATTGCAGCAGGTGCCTATAATCCCAGCTACGTGAGAGGCTGAGGCACAAGAAATGCTTGAACCCAGGAGATAGAGGTTGCAGTGAGCCAAGGTGGTGCCACTGCATTCCAGCATAGGTGACAGAGTGAGACTGTCAAAAATAAATAAATAGGAAACATAATCTCTTTATTTAAACCACAAATGCCACGATTTTCAGGAAGATTATGCCAAATAGTTATGACTATATTTGGCTGAAGAACCTTGCTTTTATATTATTATATTATTATTTTTAAAAATATTTCTAGAACCTAGCTGTGGATATTGGTCTATAGGACCATAAGTAATGCTTTGTAAAGCGTAATCAGCACAGGAGGCAATGAACCCATGACTATCCATATTAGATATTGTGTTACTATATTAACAGTGAAATGGCAATGATATATCCTGGCCTGGATGGTGGTTAATAAGTATTTCTGACACTTTCTCATGAAACACAAATATGATTATGATATAATGCCAAGTATATAAAAAGCAACATAAAAAATTGTATGCCAAAATGGGGACTAGACCTATGAAATGGTAAGATTCTGTGTTTGAGGCTGGACATGATGGCTTATGCGTGTCAACCCAGTACTTTTGGAGGCTGAAGTGGAAGGATCACTTGAAGCTGAGAGTTGAAGTCCAGCCTTGGCAATATGGCAAATCTTTACTCTACAAAAAATACAAAAGTTACCCGAGTGGGGTGGGACACACCTATGTTTCCAGCCCCTTGAGAGGCTGAGGTAGGAGGATTACTTGAGTCTGGGAGTTGGAGGCTGCAGTGAGCCATGATCATGCCACTGTACTCCATCTTGCATAGCAGAGTGAAAGCCTGTCTCTAACAAAGAAAAAAATAAAAATAAAATACAGTCAGGCATGGCGGCTCACACCTGTAATCACAGGCCCTTTGGGAGGCCAAGGTTGGTGGATCACCTCAGGTCAGGAGTGTGAGATCAGCCTGGCCAGGATGGTGAAGCCGTGTCTCTACTAAAAATACAAAAATTACTGGCAGGGGTGGTTGGCAGGCACGTATAGTCCCAGCTACTTGGGAGGCTGAGGCAGGAGAATCACTTGAACCTGGGAGGTGGAGTTTGCAGCGAGCTGAGATAATGCCATTGCACTCCAGCCTGGACAATAAGAACAAAACTCCATCTCAGTAAATAAAATACAATAAAATAAAAGTTACTACTATTCTTACTTGGACTTCATAGTCCAGCTTAAAGTAAATATTCTAAATTTTTTCCCCTATGGAAAACAGTTATGGCTAAAACATTTCAAATTAATTAATTAAGTAAAAACAGGGTCTCACTTTGTTGCCCAGGCTGGTCTCAAACTCCTGGCTTCTAGTGATCCTGCTATCCTGGCCTCCCATATTGCTGGGATTACAGGTGTGAGTGACTGCACCTGGCCTAAAGTACAGTTTTCTTCTCTGGATCTTTTTTTCTCTTTTGAGGCAGGGTCTCTCTCTGTTGCCCAGGCTGGAGTATAGTGGTTCACTGCAGCCTCAACCTTGGGCTTATATGATTTTTCCATCTTAGCCTCCACGCAGCTGGGACCTCAGGCAAGTGCCTCCATGCCTGGCTAATTTTTTGTGTGTTTTTTTTTTTTTTTTGTAGAAATGGAATTTCCCTGTGTTGCCCAGTCTGGTCTCAAACCGTTGGGCTCAAGTGATCCGCCAGCCTTATTCTTCCAAAATGCATGGATTACGGGCTCAAGCCACCTTGCCCAGCCTGAATCTTTTGTATAATGGACATTTCTCACTTATTTACATCTACCTTTATTCTTGTGTCTGTGGCACTTAAATTTGTTTCACATTATTTTTTCTTGTGAAGATAGCAATTGTATGTGGGTGTTTATATAAAGTTTTTTTTTTTATTATTAAGATCTAGTGTCTGGTTACCATTTTCAGTGCCTTTGATATCTCAGATCAAAGATTGGCAAAATTTTTGTAAAGGGTCAGATAATCAGTATCTTAGGCATCATGGCCCAGAAAAATCTGCTGTTGTAGCATGAAAGCCACCATTGACAAGACAAGCTTGATGAAGCTTCATTTATAAAAACAGATTGCTGGCTGAATTGGCTCATAGGCTGTAGTTGTCAGCCCTTGCCCTAGAGAACCAAACAAAAATGGCTGCCATCGTTGAGTTCTACATTCTAGTGTTTTTCATGTCTAAAACTCTTTCACCTCTGTTTTCTATTCATATCTTTGGGGGACAAAAGTGTACAGGATTTTCATTTCCACTTACTGTTTGTTAAGCCTCTTTTATTGTAACTATGTATTAATTTCCACCAGTGCATACCTCTGATTCTTAGGAAGAAGAGAAGTTGAAAAAAACATACAAACCATACTCTCATTAGTAATATGTACTCACAGAACAATCCTCCTTAACATCTACTTGCCAATCGTAAGACTGAAGGAAGAATCTAAAGTTTCACAGTTAGAAAATCAGGCCCTGTGAAGATGGTGGTGGCAGGATGAGGGGGCTCTGGGTGTGGGGCTGGATTTCTGCTATACTGACTCATTTTGACAGACGGCTTATTTATTAATTTATTCTCAACTTTTTACATTTTTGCCATCATTTGATTTGTCTGATTAACTTTGATTTTTATCCCAAATATTTTTTTTCATCCATTTATCTTCAGTGTAATCTTCAGAATATCAGGTGAAATGTCAGCATCCTTTGGCAAAAGCTGCTTCAGTTTCCGTGTTAAAGTTTATTTTTATGACTTTTCCCCTCTTTATTTATTTGCTTAGTTACATTATTGTCCATAAATTTTATCATCTAATCTGAACAAGGAAGTCATATCTCTAAGAGAATATTTTTTATTTTAAAAATTTATTCTGTTTTTTACTTTCTTTATATTTTTTGAGACAGGGTCTCACTCTTGTCACCCAGACTGGAGTACAGTGGTAGGATCTCCAGGCTCAGGCAATCCTCCCACCTCAGCCTCTCTGGTAGCTGGGACCACACAGGCACACACCACCATGCCCAGCTAACTTTTTGTATTTTTGGTAAAGTCAGGGTCTCTCCATGTTTTCCAGACTGATCTCAAACTCCTGAGCTCAAGTGATCCACCCACCTTGGCCTTCCAAAGTGCTGGAATTATAGGGGTGAGCCATCACGCCTGGCCAGTAAGAGAATATTTTTAAGGTTTTGCATTTTTGAGTTGAAATAAAAGTGACCCATTTGGAAAATACGTATTTCATATGTATTATTTTTTATATTCTATTTAAACTTGAATATAGATTAATTGAATATGATTAAAATCTGTATTCAGATTATATATTCTAATTAATCTATATTCAGAAAATCACTGGAATATAAAAATTTGTTTTTTTATATCCTGCATTCATGTCTTGAATAATTTCCCCTTCAAATATAAACTGATGTTTCTCTGTCTACAAGACTAGTAGGCAAACATCTTTGGATGGTCTTGAGATACATCATACTCATCCATTGAATTAAGCAGAATCTGAGCTTTCCTTTCTCTTCAACTAAGATTATACAGTTATATTGTTTCTTATACCCACTTGTTCATCTAAGATACACTTTATCATTTTTTTGCTTTTTTCTGTATCGAAAACACAATCTATTTTACCCCCAGATTTGGAGTTGGGAATTTTGTATGACCTCTGTGTGCCAGTCAGTGACTGACTAGACTTTGTGTTGTCATCTTTTTATTGGCAGGGGGATTGTCAGGACTTGATAAGGATACCTGGCTCCATCTTTTTTCTGTAGTGTGGCCTTTGGCAAGGTAACCTCACTTGGCCCTACTCCTTACATATGAAGGATGGGAATCATGACTTTTATATGGTTTAAGTAAGAAAATGCATGTAAATCATTTAGCAAGGTCCTTGACAGTGGCAGCTAATAAGAATGGTCAAATCGTGAGAAGAATTTTTAAACTCAGTTTATCTTTTATCATGTGCCTTGAAATTCCCTCCAGTGGTTTGGTATTCTGGTTGTCTAGGTAGGTAGTGATTAGTCTACACAATCAGAGAAAGTGATCATTTTCCTCTTATATCATGAATCTGAGAGAAAATTTACTATTATAAAATTGAGAATCCCATACACATTTGTTTAGCTAATTGGGTACATATGCTAATGAAGAGTTACAGTCAACTTGAACTTCATGGAACTAGCTGAGAATAAATACGCTTTTGAACTTTGAGTACTCAATTTTAATATAATTACTTTTGAAAAAATGCAATTTAACTTTATTTGCCGAATCAATAGTCTTTTGACTGAAAGTTTTCAATTGTGCTTTCTTATCTGCAGACTCTTATAATAAAGAACTGTAACATATGCATTGGTTTTAGAGAGAAAATTTGCAGTTTACACTTACGTGAAATGAATCATGCTTCTTTAAATATAGCAGTATGACATGTGTGATTTCTGCTCTAATCTAAAGGAACTCTCCATTTTTATTTACCTTTTTGGCCTGCTTTATCTCATTCATTGAGATTTTTCTTAAAAAAAAAAATTAAGATTTAAGGTTTTAACTTGGTGTTCCTTTAAACTTTCTTCTTTTGGCATTCATGCTTTCAGTGGTCATAGTTTCTGGGCTTACGTAGGTAGTTACTGTCCCCCCATGGTCTGTACTCAGGGAGGTGAGAGGTTCTTGTTGATGAAACCCTATTCTGCCCACTCATATTCTGCTTTCCCTACCATTGTGGTGTTTATACTGTGTCAGCTTTTATTAAGATAAATTATAATCATTTCCATACAGCTGGGTAGCAGTTGTGGTAGTTTACATTAGCAACGCAAAACTCAGACTTACTCAGCCAATTTGGATGTCAATAAAACATTTGTTACTTATTTTCAGTTTTATCATTGGTTGTAATTTATAGTTAGAATTGAAAATGTTAACATGTGTGACTGCGTTTGTTTTAATTAAGTGTATAATTAGGCTAATGAACCTTGTAAAAATGTAGTGGTGCAATCCTTAATATAATCTAAGTAGTTAAATTTCTAATTATGCATCCGAAATCATGTGCAAAGATGCAGCATTTCAATGGCTTGCTTTGTGCTACTGTAGCCTTCCTTGTCTTATTTTTTTAAGAAACATTGTTCAAAAATGATGAAGTCTTGAAAGAAATATGTGTGTAACATACTTTTGTATTAGAAAAATTATTCAGAAGTGAGATTTGTATGCGATAGATGTAGTGTTTCCTTCTTTTTCAAATTTTGAAGAAAATACAGGAAACTAGAAAAGGAATAAATTTGGGGATGTTTCATATCTATCAGGAAAAATCCATTTGCTTGCAAAGCATAAAGCCTAGTAGGGTTTACCTTAGATTCATAAGGAAGGTAGAGGAGGTTCTGTTTCACAGAACCTCCTGTAGTCATTGTTTTGGGGGAGTGGGTGGGGACATAGTCTCGCTCTGTCACCCAGGCTGGAGGGCAGTGGCTCAGTCTTGGCTTACTGCAACCTCCACATGCTGGGTTCAAGTGATTCTCCTGCCTCAACCTCCTAAGTAGCTGGGACTACAGGCGCGTGCCACCACACTCATCTAATTTTTTAGAATAGATGGGGTTTCACCACATTAGCCAGGATGGTCTCGATCTCCTGGCCTTGTGATCCACCTGCCTCTCAAAATGCTGGGATCACAGGCGTGAGCCACCGTGCCCAGCCAGTCATTTCTTCTTAAGTGTACAGCACTCCACTAATAAGCGCCCAAGTCGTCTTACGTTTTTTCTCCTAGCATAGCCAATCTGGGGTTGTTCTGCCGCGGAACAATTCCCCAAACAGAGCTTACTCCAATTCCTCCTGTCCCGACACCTACCTTTTTTATTTTTTGCAAAGTGGTTTCTTAGGATGGAACATGGGTGCCCCAATAAGGAATTCTGGTATTAGCTGCCAAGAAGGAAAACTCTTCTTTCTACCACCATAACATGCCAAAAATGTTTAAACTTCGTTTGCTTTGATCACTTTCTCTGATAGAACTGTTGCGGCAGCCACACCCTAGGCAGTCAGTTCTTTGTTAGTTTAGAGCAAACTCTAATTTCTAGTCGAGTTTGCAAAATATAGCCCTAAAATTTAATTATAAATTTTTAATTATATTATTTGATATATTTTTAATTATATTATTTGATACAGCTTTAAGTTGAAAATGCGGGGTGTGGAAATTGTCTGTCTGTGAGCATACATTTTTTCAGGAAAGTGTCTCCTCTTACTACTTTTGATTTCCTTCTGAGGTTCTTTTCATTCTGAATCTAGCTGTTACAAGTTCAATTTTCGTGTGTGTGTGTGTGTGTGTGTGTGTGTGTGTGTGTGTGTGGTTTTTTTTTTTTTTTTTTTTTGATAGTTCATTCCCATTCTTTTGTAATCATTTTCACCTAGTGGAGTAAATGAGATAATTTTGCAGATTGTACCACTTTCCTTTTAAATTAATCCATTCTTTTTGAGAGAATGATTCTAATAGTGTGGTTAAGTACTTAAAAATCAGCAGGCTACTAACTTCACCTTAATTCAGTCTGTTCCCTTGATTCCCTGATCACTTGCTGTGTCAGTCAGGGTGAAGTTTTTCTCTTCTGCGGTCTTCTTACTCCCAGCCCCCCATCAGGTCTCTAGTACTGAGTAAAAGGAATGTGAGATTGTTAATGACTTTAACAATGTTGGTTCCTAAAGCCTCATTTAATAAATTTCTATTACATTTACTGTAAATGTATAGTGTGTTCATTTATGATTTGTAGCATTTATACTGTATGTTAGGATTACTGATGCATTTGGCCATAGATGAGGACATATTTATAATGACAATCATTCATGAAAAGAAACATAGTATACTTTTTTACTTTGGATTATTAGTCTAGAATGTTTAACAGAAAAAAACATACAGGTTTAAAACAGAAAAATTGAGATGAATATAAATCTATTCATCTGCTTATCTGAAAAAAGTTATTGACTTTTGAATTAAAGAGCAGATTTCAGCCGGGTACAGTGGCTCAAGCCCGTAATCTTAATACTTTTGGAAGCCCAAGGCAGGAGGATTACTTGAGTTCAGGAGTTCGAGACCAGCCTGGGAACCTGACTCGACCAAACAAACAAACTAGCCAGGGATCGTGGCACACCTCTGATCCCAGCTACTCAGGACACTGAGGCAGGAGGATTGCTTGAGCCTCGGGGTTTGAGCTTACAGTGAGCCATGATTGAGCTCACTATACCTCTAGCCTGGATGACAGAGCAAGATTCTGTCTCAAAAAAATTAAAATAAAGATAAGGTAAGGATTTCTAAATTATGCTATTTTAAACTGTCATAAATACTGAGAGGATGTATCCAAGATAGCTTTATAAATTTAAATAAATGATCAGTGCTAATTAACTGCTAAGTAATTTCCATTAAAGACTATATAGATAATATTTTTTTTTCTAAAAATGTTCTACGGGCTATTTTAGATTACACAAAATATTTCAGAATACATAAAAATGTACTGATTATTAGTCACTTTAGTTTGCAGTAACGTTGTAGTCATATTGAGAAATCACTTATGATTTCACCAATTAAAAACTCATTAACTGGAGTGAGTCTTGGTAGGGCATATTTTTACTACAAGGACTGAAAGCATACACATTCCCAAAGTGTGCTTGGTTTGTAGTGGTGACTTTTAACTACAGCTGTGCCACCTCACATGTGGTTCTGTTATGATTACCTGTGGGTGACTGAGACATTTTTTCCTTCAAGATTTTCTTTGAAAGTGAAGTGGTCAGATACCTTCTTCATGTTCTAGTGGTATCAATAACTAATTTAATTTGATTTCTTGTATTAATCTTCCTCATTTATTGGAACCATAGATATATCTTAACAATTCCTTAGATTCCTATAATAAAACACTTTGTTCAGCTGCAGATAGAAACAAACAGTAGGGAATCATAGAAAGATAAATTCTGCACATGATCACATTTAAACAATAAGTTAATTTTTGGTTTGGCATATTATGGAATCTCTTTCTCCCAAATATGAGCTGAGCATTAAGTTGCTCCTGAAGGTAAATCAGTGTACTTTATTCTTACCTTTAATTTGAGATAATTTTTTATCTTTAAATAGTTCTAATACATGACAGTAAGTAAGAATTACCTACATAATATTGCTTTTACTGGTCACTAATATTTTTAGACTCTTACAATAGTAGATGCTGATTCTCAACGGCTACAATTACAGTTCTTGCCAGTTGATAGGTTTGACTCGAGTAATGCTGCCTCCTTATATTTATTAATAAAAATTAGAATGAAATCAATGACCTTATAAATATTCATAAAGAAAACCCACAAAATAACAAGTGAAATAAGACTTTTGCCTGAGTTTAATTCATTTCAATTTTGTCCTATCTTTAGTAGAAATGATACTTTCATGAAGAAAGGATCTGAATCTAAATTCTGTTCACTTGTATTCTATTTTGCAAAAAGCTTTATAGAAATAGGAGACTTGTTTACCTCAGTTAAACTCAGTCATGCCTGCCTTCAGTTGTCGTTTATCAAGCTCTTACTACTAGCTAAATGCTTGAACTGTCGAATCTTAACGTTCTCTGCTAGGAGCTTACAATGCACTAATGGAGATAAGGTATGTATATAACAGAAGAGTGTGACATATGTCCATGGAACATATACAACAATTACCGGAAAAGTATAGAAGCAGCAGCTATCTATTTTGCCACATTTCTGGTGGAAAACATGTGCAGTTGACTGCAAGTTTCAATTCTCTTGGGAATCATATAGACATTATTTGAAAATTAGGGTATCTTCAATTTTAATTGATGCAGGATTCTCAATTTTGTGTCTGTCTAGGCATTTTTGTCTATTAGAACTGTGAAAGAAAATACAAATTTTGGAAGTGCCAAAAATAAGTTCTTATAAAAATTTTAATATCATGATACAAATTTATGCTAACCACGAAGTAATTAACAGCAATCAGGCCAGATGCACTGGCTCACACCTGTAATCCCAGCACTTTGGGAGGCCGAGGTAGGTGGATTACCTGAGGTCAGGAGTTTGAGAGCAGCCTGGCCAACATTGTGAAACCCTGTCTCTTCTAAAAGTACAAAAAAAATTAGCTGGGCATGGTGGTACATGCCTGTGATCCCAGCTACTCAGGAGGCTGAGTGAGGAGAATCGCTTGAACACAGAAGGCAGAAGTCGCAGTGAGCCAAGATTATGCCATTGCACTACAGCCTGGGCGACAAGAAGGAAACTCTGTCTCCAAACAAAATAAAATAAGAGTAAAAAAAATAATAAATAACAACAGTCAGAGCCAGGTTAAGACCCCTGTTGCTTATACTGTGATTTAAAGAAGTATTTCCTGTTTGTCCCAGTCTATATAGAATGTCCTGTCAGTTATGAAGTTGGTATTCTAGAGCAAGTATGGGATCTCTCAAAGGTCATTCACACTTTTCTTTCAACCTCAGTGAGTACATATATAGAAGAAATGAATGGTGATTGGCATTATTTGAACCTCTCACTGACGTTATTCTGATTGGTCATTTGTTTTTCAAAATGGGAATATTGACAATAAAAGAGTTACTTTTGGGAGTCCTAACAGGTTTGAAATTCACAATATTAAGCACTGTCAAATTCAAATGCAAAGCACAAAAACTCTTTTATTTCTGAAATCTTTCCTATTATCATTCTCAAACCTTCAGTGTGATGAGGTTAGCTTTTCCTCATTACCTTCACTTTCATAGAAAGATGGGGGTTGCAACTGTCTTTTAAGCTAGTGTACCAGCTGGCTTAAAACAGAAAATTGCCCAAGCCATTCACAAATACGTGCTTATCCATGCTCCACACTGCAATACCCACTCAACCATTAGGTGGGCTCTGTTAGGGGCGTTTGTAAATATAGAGAGTGTTATAGCTTGTTCTTGAAACATAATACTGATGAGCCAGAAAATGATTTCTAACGTTTATGGAAGGGATCTATTTTTACATATCATTTAAACTGTTGTGATTTTTTTTCTGTTGTTTAAAAATGTCTGAATAGTGATTTTAACACGCTCCTTTGTAAATATACCAGCATTAAAGTGGTAGGGCAGTGTGCATGGTGGAGATGTCACATGTGTAATCATTTGCATTCTTAATGTTCCAGAACCCTGGGGTTATTAGTAAAACGATTGGAGAAAGGTGGTAAAGCTGAACATGAAAATCTTTTTCATGAGAATGATTGCATTGTCAGGATTAATGATGGCGACCTTCGCAATAGAAGATTTGAACAGTAAGTGTGTGCTTGCTGCACTTCTTTCCTTACGTGCGTTGGGCACGACAGAGTGCAGTCAGTTGACATGCTTCAAACCACATGCCTGTGCTCTCAGCCTGTATACCGGAGAGAAATATTTTCTGCCATTAGCGTATAAAAATTTAATCATACTCATAGTAATTAATATCATTAGGCTGTATTTCAGAATGTCCTCTGATGGATATACTCTTCTTAAATAGTATGGCCCCCATTTCGGCTTTCAATTCTGCTGGTTCCTCACCTTTTGGAAAACTGACAGTGTGCCCATTTTTATCATACTTTAACTCACATTTCTGTCTTTGCTGCACACAGTTTCCCCAGATACAAAAAAGCAGATAAAGCTCCTTTGCAACTCAGTATTGGGTTGTATTCAGATATCCTTTGTCTTGATTCAGACCATTAGTCAATGAAAAACGTAAAAGTTGGCCAGTTCTTATAAAACAAGGCAGGAACAAACAGAACTCTTAAGGACTTGGAGTGAGACTTGACCAGGGAACCAGCATGAGAAAGAGCTCCTTCCCAGGCCGGTTGTATGGTTGCACTGTGACCCACAGCTGTCAGCATTTTGAATTATTAAGGTTGGATTTCTGTTCTTGAGATTTTTGCGTATACCAACTTAATAAATAATTAATAGTTACTTTCTATAGTCTTCTAAGTGTGTGTGTGTTTAAAAAAATTTAAATACACATCTAACCCATTCCAAGATTCTAGATATAATTATAATGCTATGTCTTCCTTTGAAAACTTACTAGTAAATATTTTATAATGTCTATAAGTTGTATTAGACAGTGTTGTAGAGAGAAGGTCGCATTTGGTTTCTGTTATTGAAATTATAATACCTCTGTTGAACTTAAAACATGTTTAATGACTTACAGTTGAGAGAACAGAATTTTTTCTATAGTTGTAGATAATTTTCTTATTTTTATTGAGAGAAGGAGAAATTTGTATTTGAAGAAACAGCTATTTGGAGATCAGAGCTGCAAACTTGATTGATAAATGAGTTATTAGAATTTTGCTTTTCAGTTTCAACAGCTTGTCAGTTCCTATTGCTTAATTAGTATACTTAATTAAGCTCATAATATCTTCTAGTCTGACAGTCTTAATTTGCTGATTTTCTATTCTTTCTCAAACCCAGAGCACAACATATGTTTCGCCAAGCCATGCGTACACCCATCATTTGGTTCCATGTGGTTCCTGCAGCAAATAAAGAGCAGTACGAACAACTATCCCAAAGTGAGAAGAACAATTATTATTCAAGCCGCTTTAGCCCTGACAGCCAGTATATTGACAACAGGAGTGTGAACAGTGCAGGGCTTCACACGGTGCAGAGAGCACCCCGATTGAACCACTCGCCTGAGCAGATAGACTCTCACTCAAGACTACCTCATAGCGCGCACCCCTTGGGAAAACCGCCATCCGCTCCGGCCCCAGCACCTCAGAATGTATTTAGTACGACTATAAGCAGTGGTTATAACACCAAAAAAATAGGCAAGAGGCTTAATATCCAGCTTAAGAAAGGTACGACCTATCTTGTTTTTGTTTTATGGAATTTCTTTTCCTTCCTTAGTAGCAGCACACAGGAGTAGAAATGGAATTTATTTTAAAAGTCAGCCTACTAACCCAAAGCATCCTGAATTTTATCCCATTATTTTGTGAAAGAACCGATACATATTTTTAAAGCTACTTACCTTTTAACATATTTAAAATTGTATTTCTTATATATCTTAGGTTTATTTTGCCATGTAGAAATTAAAATGTAAAAGTGCAGAGAATAAGACTTTAAAATATGTCTATGAGAAGAAGATAGCAGTTACTACTGCAGTAAAATTTTTGCTTGGAATGAAAATGGTTTCAGGACATTGATATCAAATGCAGAGCAGGAGTCAGGATCTGACCATTTTGACTGCCCCACTTGCTGTCTGAATACAGCCCTCAAAGAGAACTTCAGAGGTCGTGTACTTGAGTCCAGTATTTGCTATGGGGAGTGACCCATTTGTGTGAGGTTCATAGTAGGTTGCTGAGAAGCCAGGCCATTGCTTCTTGTCTTTTGTTTTCTTGTATTACTGCATTACTTCCCTTTCGTTTTTCTTTTCCTTCTCTCTTTTTTTTTTTTTTTTGAGACAGGGTCTTGCTTTGTTGCCCACGCTGCATACGTTGCGGTGGCGCAGTCATAGCTCTCCGTAGCCCCCAGCATCCTACGTCAGTCTTCTAAGTGCTGGGTCTACAGGCGTGCGCCGCCACATCTCATTTTAACATTTTGCAGTGGTGGAGTCTTGCCATGTTGCTCAGGTTGATCTGGAACTCTTGGCCTCACATAGTTTTTCTGCCTCAGCCTCCCAGAGTGCTGGGGTTGTGGGAGTAAGCCACCATACACAGCCCTGCTTCTCTTTCTTATGGTGATGTGAAAGTCACGATGGCGATTACTGATTCCTCATGCGTCTTCCATCAATTTATGTGTTTTAGTACCCTTCCTGTGTATAGTGGATCCCTGCATATAGAGAGCATGCTCTTGCAGTTTGCCTCCTTCAAAGTTCAGTGCAAACTCTTGGACCTGACATTATGGTTTTCACCCAGTGTTTCCAGGTACCAAGATACAGTTCTACTGTTCATGATCCATTTTAGCTGAGCATTTTCATATATTTTTAAATCATGTCTTTCAAAATGGTATTATTATAAAGAATATATATCTTTTATGGACTCAACCAACAACTCTTACAGTTGGACGGAAACGATTCCAAGAGGGGTTCATTATTTCCTCAGGTCACATGGCTGTGGGCCAATGTTTTCCATATCTGGATATTCAGACCATTCTTCTTTCCGTGTGGGGTAGCATTTACAAGGTTGTAAACTCTGAGACTGCTTTCTCCTTTCTCAATTGTATTCTTTCATTGAACTTTATGTGAACCACAAGTTTCTTGTTTCTGGTTACTGGCTTTTAAGCTCTAAATACTTGGTTGACATGATCAGGAGTTGACAGCTTGCCTCCTTGCAAACACAGAGGCATATCAACAGAAATCCCTTTAGCTCTGTCAATTCCTAAATGAGAGAAATATCACATCCTCTTTCCTGCTTTTGCTTTACTTAAATCACAGGCCCTTGTTTTTAACCAAAAAAATGTCAAGACCCACAAATAGAGTTGTATAAAAATTAAAATTCTGTGTGAGATCTCTCAATAAAGTACACAAAAATAAAAGTACACAAAAATAAAAAAAAAATAAATAAAGGTACACAGAATAAAAAATACTTTGCTTCACCACTATCATAAAGATACTGGTTCATAAATATCTTTGACTTTTTATACTGATAACAGCAATATTCATTTAGTTAATTACAGTTCTTCAAAAATTAGGATATTTGACAAATTATCATATAACATGAACTTTTCAAATGAGGTGATTTGGCATTAAAAGTACCATTGTTCTGAATACAGATACTATTTTAATAGCATTTAATGAAAAATATGATTGCATTTACACAAGCTAATTTAGAAAGACTATGCTTAATCACTGGAAGTACAAACAATGGTTTTAAGTGTTTTTCACACCTTGAGTAATGTTAATGATATAGAGTCCCATAGATCTAACTTGATTTTAATTTACCAACTGTGAGAATGTATGACCAAAAGCACATGCTGCCTGTGCATGCTGCCAATGCTTACAAATATTTTATACAAAAATTATGTTTACTATAAATGTGGAGAAGAATGCTGATTATCTTTGATGAGGACTAAATATATATATTTTAATAATAATGATTGTAGAATTGAACAGGCTTTTCTTGTAGCTAGCAGATTTCTTTTAATTTTTTAAAATTTTTTAATTTTTATTTTTTTACCAGTTACTGCATTTCTTAGTGAAGTACATTAAAAATAGGGTGTGTCAGTATTAAACTTCAGATTGAGTTCAAAGTGAGCTAATGGGCTTTGAGTGGCAGCAATTCTTCAAAAACTGGGATCAACTCTTAGTAAACAAAAGATACCAGTATAATGATTCTTTGGCCTAATTTTGGAGCTATATTATATAACATGACAGTAGACTAGCCCCAGTATACTTGTTTCCATAATTATGATTTCTTAATATTTATTGCCTTTTTGGCATTCTCAAATACCCTGCTCTTTTGTAGAAATTAGTTTTTTAATAAAGTCAGAGGAGAAGGTCAGTAATCTGTTTCAGTCAGTTCAAAATGTTTTGTTGGCTTTGTTAAATGAAATTGATATCTACTTACCTTTCCTTGAAAGGTCATTGCCTGAATTTTTAGCTTACAGATTTAGGGGTTATTGCTGATATTTTAATAGTATTGAGGTTCCTATAACAGCATTCATAGTTAATAGAAATTACTATTGCAAAAGGAGAATAATTTAGAATTCTTTCTTAATAATGTTATTGCAAGTCATTAGTTTTGTGAAAGCAGAGATAATGGAAAAGTCTCCGCTGAACAGTTACAAACATTTCATATGAACAATATGCCATTCAGGTCTTCAGCATGGAAGACATCAGAAATTAATAGTCCAGGCACCTTAAAGGGACTTCAGACTAGAAGTAAATGGATACCTTGTTTGATGTTCAGAGTATTGATTGTAGTTTTTGCTACAGGAATAATTTTGGAGTTTTTTTCTGTATTTCTCCTTTAATGTTTCTTTAATCTACATTTTTATTCACCCATTTTTTGTTCACTTTTATACTTTTCATTACAGTTTTATTCTGAGTGCTGTAACAGATTAATGTGCTCTTTTCTAGATTTTTCACCTTTACAGATCTCTTTATTCTTCCCATAATGATCAAATACTTGCCTTAACATTAGTTTAACTGAAATGGAAACTAATATCTTAAAAAGTAACTTTTTAAAAAAGCTTAGGTAGAAATCATTATTAGAAGTATTCTAAAAATTTTGTGATTCATTAGAAATGTATCATCATCTTCACAGTTTTTCCTGGGCACACTTTGACTTATTGCATGTTGATTCTAGTGACATACAAACCCTTTTCTGCATTGTATTGAGCATATAAGACTGCCTGTCAATAAAGCTGCCAAAGAAATGAGAATTTAAATTCTGTGACTTAGCAGAGTAATTTATAAATGCATCATTCATTTAGTACCTTTAAACATAATATGATGATCCCCAGATTTGATAGTCGTGATCTGAGATGGATTCTTCACTGAGTAATTTGCCTTTTTTGGGAGTGGTGGTTTGGGAAGGAAATATATGTAGTAAGATTTAGGTGAATTAGAAGTGAACTAGGCAAAGATATTATGGTTCATGGTTTATCCTCTTAGTAAATTGCTTTGAATAATTATGATTTTGGGGGAAGTTTCATTACCTATATCTAGAGATATCGTTCATTTCACTATTCTTTTCCATCTCCCTGGACATCTTTGTCTCCCTTGCTTGTACCCTTAAAATTTGGATGTCATTATTGCACAATAATATTTGAGTTTTGAGATACTGTGGGTCTTAACCGAAGTTTTTTTGTTTCTTCATGTAGTGAATTTTCTATTCAAAGATTATATTGATTTAAAAACCTTGAGCAGTCATATTTATATATTAACTTCCATCTGTCTTTGAGAAGATTGCTGCTTCTTCTTAGATTAATAACTGTTGATATGTAAACCATTTAAACCTTCCACAGTTTAGTCTATTTTGAAAAATTTATCACAACTTTTAAAGTGTTAGATGAAATGTGGACCACTGTGAAAGTTATAAAATGTCAAGTTGAGGTAGAGTCTGCTAGTGCAATACACCTGTAAAATTCAAGGTATCTCGTTTTATTGACTTTTCTCCCCCTGTCACATACTTAGGTACAGAAGGTTTGGGATTCAGCATCACTTCTAGAGACGTAACAATTGGTGGCTCAGCTCCAATCTATGTGAAAAACATCCTCCCCCGGGGGGCGGCCATTCAGGATGGCCGACTTAAGGCAGGAGACAGACTTATAGAGGTAAGTGACATCCCCAAGTAACATGTTCCCTAATTCCTGAAATGTTCCATTTCCAGGAGCCAACTTTTAAAAACATTTTCATAAAATATAAAATTAAATTATATACATTTTAGCAGAAGTGTATGTCACTGAATGTTGTGTTTCTATTTTACATTTACATTTTCCATGTTATCTTTTTTACATGTTTTTAATTGTTAAAATTTTTCATAGAGTCTCACTGTGTTGCCCCAGCTGGTCTTGAATTGCTGGCCTTAAGTGACCCTCCTGCCTCTCAGTATGCTGGGATTACAGGTGTGAGCTGTCATGCCCAATCCCTCTTTTTTTTTTTTTTTTTTGAGACGGAGTTTTGCTCTTGTTACCCAGGCTGGAGTGCAATGGCGCGATCTCGGCTCACCGCAACCTCCGCCTCCTGGGTTCAGGCAATTCTCCTGCCTCAGCCTCCTGAGTAGCTGGGATTACAGGCACGCGCCACCATGCCCAGCTAATTTTTTGTATTTTTAGTAGAGACGGGGTTTCACCATGTTGACCAGGATGGTCTCGATCTCTTGACCTTGTGATCCACCCGCCTCGGCCTCCCAAAGTGCTGGGATTACAGGCTTGAGCCACCGCGCCCAGCGCCCAATCCCTTTTTCCACGTTATTTGATGAGAAATTCTTTACATTTAGTTTTTTTTTTTTTTTTTTAAGGGAGATAGAGTCTCACTGTGTTGCCCAGGCTGGAGTGCAGTGGCACAATCTCGGCTCACTGCGGCTTTCACCTTCTGGGTTCAAGTGATTCTCCTGCCTCAGCCTCCCTGGTAGCTGGGACTATAGGTGTGCTCCATGACATCCAGCTAATTTTTTTTATTTTTCATAGAGACAGGGTTTCACTACATTGGCTAGGCTGGTCTCGAACTCCTGACCTCAAGTGATCTGCCTACCTTGGCTTCCCAGAATGCTGGGATTCTAGACGTGAACCACCATGCCCAGCCCCATTTAGTTTAGGTATAAATTTTTAGTTACTCAGACATTGAGTTTATTAGGTAACATTCTGTCAAATAAAATGTCTATAAGGTTACATTTCTAGGTGGCTTTATATTTATGTCTGGCAATATGGAAATGTTATCCACTTTGTATTCAGAACAGAGACAGATGAAATAAATGAAAGCGTGTGTCTGGGTAAGAGGAGCAAGGAAATCTTGAAGTGGCAGCATGGAGAATGAATTGAGACCTAAGAGTCAAATGTCAGCAAAGAAAAGAAAAATTGTTTTTGAAATTTTTTTTTCTGTCTTCTGAGTTTGGGTTCATTGGTATTTGAAGATGCTTTAGAAATACATAAACCTACATAATTTGTGTTTGTATGATGATTTGTACATAAAGGAGAAAAGGAATATTGAAAAATATATTTTTAGCCATTTTTGTTAGTTTTTTTTCTGAGAAAATATAGTCTGTATTTTTATTAGCAGATATTGTGTTTCCTAATTAACTAGTATTCAAATAGTAATGCTAAGGTAAACTTTTATCACATTTTTCTTTTTTCTTATAGTTTCGTATGTGGTTTCTGTCTCTTCAGGTTGAGTTCTCCTGAAGAATTTTTGTGAAGTAGGGGAGGATAGGGATAATTTCCATATTTTTTTCCATCTACATTTTGGGCCTAAATTCTTTAAATTGTATTCCCACTGTTTGGTCTTGTGCGTGTGACAACATATTTTAAATGGCACTGTTAGAAGCTAAATAACAGATGTTTGAGTACAGATTATGTTTAGGGTCCTGCTTCCTGAAAAGGCTGCTTGTCCTGGGGGTATAAATTGAGTGGTACATTAGCCCACGTCTGTAGTCATAGCTCCTTTTATTTGTAAGAGTGTCTGCTGGGACTCGAATTCAGTCCTCCTGTCTTCTGAGTCCAAAAAAATATGTCTACCCTTTCAGCCTCTCTCCCTCTTTTCTTCTAAAGATAATTGCTTTATTGTTGAATCACTTTTTCTTTTATCACATAATCACTTTCCCTTCAACATATTAGAAAAACTTTTTTATTTTAAAGCAGTGAAGAAGACCTGTGCTCTGTATTGTCATTAGAGTTAGGCCTTGTTTCTGTAGCTCTCAGCTTTGTCTTAAAATGGAAACCTCATTTTTGCATGTTTTAAGCCTAACCTCCTAGTACCTATAGTGGTAGCTATACAATATTAATACTTTTAGGCATTTTCTCTGAATGTCCAAATATTTAGAATCCTACAAAGAAAAAAGTATCAAGTGACTTCATTGTCTGTATATATATATATATATATATATATTTTTTTTTTTTTCACTTCCTTTTGTTTGAGTACAAATTATGTTTAGGGTCCTGCCTTTTCAAAGGCTGCTTGTCCTTGGGGTATAAATTGAGTGGTACATTAGCCCACGTCTGCAGTTGTAGCTTGTTTTATTTGTAAGAGTCTCTGCTGGGACTCGGATTCCATCCTCCTGTCTGCAATTCCTTAATAGTAGTTCCTTAAGCTGTATGAGGTTGACTTTTTCGAAGGTGAAATGTTCCAAAACATATTTTAACTACAGGAAAATTTTGATACTGCTGTTTAAGTTATAAACTTATTTGCCTTGGACAAAAAGTCCTTTTTGTCTAAAAAGGAAAATGTAGAATACCTTTTAAAGGAAACATACGCTCTTATTTCTGTGGAATATATGGTGCTTTTGATAATGATGTTGTACTTCCTGGGAGATACAAGATTCCCTAGGAATAAGTTGTTTTAACTTTTTCCCTGTTTTGAAGTCTCTCATAACATTGAAAAAATTTCAGGTGAAATATTGCTTCCCTGCTAAAAATATTATTATTTTGTAGTTGTGTTTCTTTAATGTTTACCTTTAGAGGTAAAACATTTTCTTTATATTTCTTTATATTTGTCAGTAAAACTTCACTGAAAGTGAAAATACTATACCAAAATATTTTTCGATGTGTTTTTATTACCCTTTTTAAGAGCAACACCTATTTTGATATAAGAAATCCTATGATGCACAAAGCCATCAAAATATCTTAGTTCTAAGCCAGTAAGTTTTGTGTTAATTTGACATTTTTGAAATATTTATTACTTGTTACTTCTCAATGCCCTGGTGTTGGTCACTTTGGGTTTAATGATGAACACTGAAAGACTGACCACTTCCTCTCTTCTAGATATCGGGTCTTAGTTTCTTTATTAGCCACAAAACCTCGGTGATTCCCAGATCATGACAGAATTGTACATGAAATGAGTTATGTTCCATAGCAGATATGGCCAGTCTGAGAGAGAGAGAGAGAGAGAGAGAGAGAGAGAGAGAGAGAGAGTGTGTGTGTGTGTGTGTGTGTGTGTGTTTGTTTCTGTTACTTGTTTGCACAGGATTATAGCTGAAAACTTTTTTGTTGTTGTTTTGTTTTAGGTAAATGGAGTAGATTTAGCGGGCAAATCCCAAGAGGAAGTTGTTTCCCTGTTGAGAAGCACCAAGATGGAAGGAACTGTGAGCCTTCTGGTCTTTCGCCAGGAAGACGCCTTCCACCCAAGGGAACTGGTGTGTAAATTTAGAGTAGATGAAAGATTTCTGATGTGCAGCAGCCAGGGGTCTGAATTAGTTACCTGATGGCAAATGTTTATTGAGACATTTTCCACGGAGTTTCTATATCTTATATTTCTTTCAGCCCTTATTGAATACAAACACTCTTTTCTCTAATACTTCCTTAGTTTCCGAAATGGATATCCACAGTAATGAATGGAGGGGTATTTAAACATCTGACTGAAGGGATATTTTTGAGGGCATCAAATGCTCATCACTGTACACCCTCAGATGGACTGACTGAGTACAGAGACGCTGATTATTTCAGAACTGTCACTCCACAGACTGTCGCTGAAAGCTTGCCATCTTCCACACTGCATATGACAAATTTTCATATTTCACATTTTCATAGTTCACTAAGCCAAATAGATGCTTGCTTGCTTACTGTTAAATAATACCTTTAAAAAAATTATTATAAAAAATAAGATCTAAGTGGCAAAAAGCCTCATAGCTATTAATTACAAATATAGATCATATTATTCAGGAATACATAAGGAAATGAAAAGGCGTTTATAACCTTTGCAACCTATCTCCTTCACTTTTCATGCATACATTAATACATCTGAGCATTTACATGATATTGGTGTGAATGAAATAATTGTCTTAAATTTACATGTTTCTGAGTGTTTTTCTGCAAAAGTGCGAGGTTTCACTGCTATATAAAAATGACATAATTGGAGGACTTGCCTTTGTCTTTTGATGCGATAAGGAAATTGTTTTATTTCAAGTACAAGCGGCATTTAAATATTGCAAAAACAGATTCTACTTGGATCATTTTGAAATATATTCTTTTCAGCTAGCTTTTCGCTCTAAACAAAAATGAATTTGTGTAATCTAGGGTGAGAAGGTTTTAGGAACGAGGTTTCCAAATTTGTCGTATGGTCCTAATTCTCTTAAGTTGTGTCTTCAGGTATGGATGTGTTATGATAAAATTTATATTTTATTATAAATAAAATAAATATTTTTATTCTCTATATAAACTCTGTATTTCTGTAAATATTAATTATAAAGGAAAATAAATTTTAGTCATGAATATCTCATCCCCTGGTTATACACAGGTCTTAGAACTTAATGTGGATTTTGTGGAAATTTCAGACTGTGATAGGGTTGAAAAGTGAACACTTTTGTTTTAAGTAGATTTTGAATAAATTATGAAAACTTCTTTATATTTAAAAATGTTTAATGCATTATTTCTCAATTTAAATTCAGTTTTTCGTTCTCCCCCCACTGTTATCCAATTTTGTGCTTAAAATGCCACCTGATCCTAAATCTGGAGATGTCTCTATTAAATTGTAAATGAGCACTTAACAAAAAAAAACAGCTAGCTTTCCATGTGATTTGCTGAAGCTTTAATTCTTCCTTAGTGTCTCGGAGTGCACTAGTTAGCATTATTAGATTGCCAAAGCCTAGACACTGCTCTTAAGCAGTCTTTTGCAGAGTTAGTGCCAATATATAGCCAGCTTAAGGTTATTCAGGTTCTTCTTGTCCAATTTTTATCTTCCAGGCTTCTGTTTCTCCCTTCTGCTACCTACTTTTTTTTCTTCTTGGTTATGTAATTTATTGCTTGTGAGCTTTTCATTAAGGAGTACGCCAGTAGGCCGTCAGTCTATTATGCATGTTGCAGCTGCTTTTTCAAAATTTAAAAGAATAAGATCCTGAAAACTTAAAGGGAGGGGGCATTTAAAAAGAATCTTTGAATCCAGTAGACCTAACTACTTGCCTCTGTTTGGGGTGTCTGTGTTTAAATTCTGTGTGTCTAAATCTAAATATTTTTATCAATCTGTGCCTTTTTAAAATAAATCATCCTTGTAAATTCCTAGATAATTAAGGCAAGTCTACATTATATGAAAAAAAAATCACATTTATTCTCTGTGCAACATTTTAAAGTATAAAGCTGTGGTTCAGACTGTGGTTCAAACTGTTATTATCTGGTCTAGCTACCAAATGATTCTAGACCTTAAAACTTTGATTTGATTGGGAAATTTTAAAAGCAAAATTAGAAACAGTGCCATGATTAGGAAAGCGGTTTGGTGAGACTTGTTTTCCTACAAATAATAAATTCATGATGTACTGTGAATGAGCAAGTAAAAATGTATATCTAGAAAAATTTCTTAGAACACACACATCAGCAAAAGGCCAGAAGACAGAGTATTACATCAGCCATCATATAATTACCCTTTATATATTTTGTGGATTTTAAGAATCAACAAAATTTTCTTTAAATCATTGTGTCCCTGTGTGTTGAAGATGGCTTTGGTCAGTCTGTATTTATGTTTTTCTTCAATTCTTCTAGAATGCAGAGCCAAGCCAGATGCAGATTCCAAAAGAAACGGTAAGAGCTTTGTCTTTTGAAGGATGCAGAGATGTTGGAAAGAAACATTAAACTAACTTCTTACTAATTTAATATGAAGTTACTTGTCCTGCCTTTTCCTGGCTCATAATAGTTAATACATGGGTTTTTTAAATGCCAAAGTAGTCTTATTTTAAGCCGACTTATTGTTGCCACCCGAAGTGGAGTATAGTTTGGATTTTTTTTTTTTGGTCAGACAGACACAAAAAAGAGAGATACATTAGAATAATTTCCTATTCACTTGCATAATAAGGCCCAAAGCTTAGTTGTTTGACATATATGCAAAGTATTTAATGAGTTTTGAAATGCTAAATTATAAGTGGCCATAAAATGCAAAGAAAAGTTAAACAAACTTGATTCAGTCATGGAAAAAAATGGAGGGCTAAGAGAATAAAATAAAAAAAGTATACACAGGAAAATTAAAGGGATGTTATTAGGCTAAGCATAGTTGTTAGAATAACTGTAAAAGGGATAATTTCTTTTAATAAAAGTTAAGGACTCATAGCTCATGTTAAAATGCAAACATAGTTGCATCCTGTTTAGAAGACAAGTCCTGAGACAGACTGGGGATAAAAGAGTAAGCTTAGTTCCAGCAGGCAGAACTAACACAATAAAAGAAAGGATCACTCTGTCACGCTACATGGGAGTAAAAAGGGCATTTTATATATACATGATAGAATTTCTAACAACCAGGATTTTTTTTCTTTTTCATGTCAAATGACATAGCACAAAAACATTCATTCTCAAACTGTTGTAAATAGAAAATATAGCAAAGTCATATCCATAGTAGGTAATATCAGTATGTTCCCTTCCAAAAATTGTTACATTGTTGATGAAAAAAGTAAGAATATGAATAAATAACATAAGAAACAGGTTTTATTTTCTGTACAGCTTTATAAACATAACTTTGAACTAATAAACAAAATGTTGTTTTTCAAATATTCCTTCTTTTTTTGTCTAGTATTTCACAACTCACTGTAGCCTTGACCTCCTGAGCTCGAGTGATCCTCCTAAATATTCCACAATTATAAAAACAAATGACAAATTACATCTTGAGGGAAAAATCAGTAAACAACCTAGAGAATATTCCACATTAATAAGTATGTGAGGTAGACAATTCCTAGCTTTAATTTTTGGTTTATGAAACAAATAGGGCCATTATATCTCCTCAAAATCACATTGATATTTGTGTGTTGGGGGTAGATTAAGCAAGGGGAAATTGGACAAATTGATTCTAAATACTAAAATGGGGTACAATAGCAATTTATACTATTTTTTGAAAAGACAGTAATTATGGCAAAGTATAATGTAAAGCTACAATACTTAAAACAGCATGGCATTGCTACAGGGGTAAACAAATAGATCATTGAAACAGATTAGGGGTTATAGAAACAGACATGATATGTATAGGTATGTGCATGTATGTTAAAGATGGCACTTCAGATAAGTAGCTTTAAAAGGATAATTTACTTAGTGTTTATAACAATTACCCATTCACTTAGAAAAGTTAGCTTTTTCTCATCATATATCAAAATAGATGGAAAATATCTGTAAAAGAAAATGGATCCACTAAGTCATTTACACACGCGTGCATGCACACACACACACACACACACACACACACACACCTTTTGTATCTGTACCATGACATTGTTATAGGATAATTGCAAAAGGAGGAAGTGTTTGCAATGTGATCCTTGGGGGAAGAGCTGTTCCTTTATGGTTTAGGATAAATATCATAGAACATTTTGGAAAACACGCTGACTTTCCATACAAACTATTAATGTCTAAGAAAATCTGAGATGGAAAATGATGCTGTAAGAAGTAAAGATAGGCATATTCTTTCAAAACATGTAGTCAGGGCCAAGTGCAGTGGCTCACACCTGTGATCCTAGCACTTTGGGAGGATCACTTAAGCCCAGGAGTTGAAGACCAGCCTGGTAAACATAGCGAGACCTCATCTCTACCAAAAAGTTGAAAATAAACAAAAAACCACGTAGTCAGCCCTGTTGAAGAAGCTAATGATTGACTGTGAACTTCTTTGTCACCAGAGGGAAAGGAAGTATCTTTTGACGTGGTATTCTGTTAAGAAATGCTGGGTGCATTTCAGTTCACGAGCTGTGTGTTCATGGTAGCATGGCACGGCAACTGGGAGTCACCTTAAAAAAGGAAGTCATGCATACTTTTACTTGGATCTGACTTCTGGTTACACTGGGGGACTTTTTTTCTAATCCGAGTTCTCAAACTAACTTAAAAAGTATAGTTTAGTTTAAAATATTGTTTGTTTCTTAATTTTTTGTGCATGAGCTCACATCTGTGCCTTTCTTTGTGCTCCAGCTATGCAGTATTATTTTGAGTTGTAAAAGGCTTAATATTAACATAATAATTTAAGAAGTTGGCAAGGGCATGGTCTCTGCCTTTCTACCTTTTGCTGGTTGAGGATCTGTTTTAGGCTTTTTGAATATTGCTAGATCTTAGCACATAGTATTGCTCAAGGAAAACTCCATGATAGGCTTTTGCTGTTTTTATTAGTGTTTGTTAGTCACTTGTTTTAGGTTCTAGGTCTGTGAAATCTTTGATTATCTGTTTTGTCAGTGCCTAGAAATGGGGGGGAGGGGGGTGGAGCACTAATTATTTCACTGCAAATCTAGAGCTCTTTCATTTTGGGCTTTCTCTGGGTTGATTTTGGAGCAAACCATGGTGTATCTACTTTAAACCACAGGAATGTTGTCTGTGCATCCAGTTATGATTCTTTTTCTTTCCCTGAAGAAGATATGTGACTTCTGTCAGGAGCTATACATGATTTATACAGGCTCACAAAAAATAGAAGGCAATTTCTTTCATCTCTAATGCTTAGCATTGCTTATAACATTGCAGTCCTATCAGGGACTGGCATTTATTCATCAATTATTGTGTGAAACTCGTTGTGTGGATTATCTTATTTAATCTGTACAATGTCCATGACTTAGTTCAGGCATATCTCTGGACCACATTGGAAGAATTATCTTGGGCCGCACATAATAACACTGGTGATAGCAGATAAGCCAATAAATGAACAAATCACCAAAAAAATTTCATAAAGTTTTAAGAAAGTTTAGAAGTTTGTGTTGGGCCACATTGAAAGCCATCCTGGAACACGTGCCGCCCACAGGTCTCAGGTTGGACAAGCTTGACTTAGTTGTTGATACTATCCTATTAAAAGGGGAAAAACAAAGAATTAACCTGAGGATGCTCCAAATCTTGGAGCCAGGATTAAATTCAGGCTGTCTGACACCAGAATCTGCAGGGCAGATTTTATTTCTCCTCCATGTGGGTTGGTATGTTGAGGGGGAAAAAAAAGATAAGCTACATATATAGTTTCAGGTGATACAGTATTACTAAATTAGAGTATTACTGTTAACAGAATAGAGTTTCATGTTGGAGGTTGATAAACTATGATTGAATTTTATTAAAATAAATAATAAATCCAGGCTTAGATAGCATTTCATTAGTCAAGATAGTGAGAAGAGATCTTGTTGATTTTTTTCTTTCTTTTTTTTGAGACAGAGTTTCGCTCTTTGTTACCCAGGATGGGCTGCAATGGTGCGATCTTGGCTCACCACAACCTCCGCCTCCTGGGTTCAGGCAATTCTCCTGCCTCAGCCTCCCGAGTAGCTGGGACTACAGGCACACGCCACCATGCCCAGCTAATTTTTGTATTTTTAGTAGAGACGGGGTTTCACCATGTTGACCAGGATGGTCTCGATCTCTTGACCTCGTGACCCACCCATCTCTACCTCCCAAAGTGCTGGGATTATAGGCATGAGCCACCTTGCCTGGTCTTGATTTTTTTTTTTTTTAAATATTGCTCATGGATTGATACATAGGCTTTCCTAGAACATGTGTTTATTACCATTGATTACCAATAACTGCTGCATGGAATCTTTTGTCCTTTCCCAGCCCAGCGACCCATGTTGCGAATACTTTCTCCTGACTTGAGCTGCTTTCCCCTTCTTTGCCTGTCTGTATGGATGCCAACTTTTAATCCTACTGACTTTTACCTGTCTCATTAGGCTTTCCCTAACCAGAACTAGTGTTCTCATCTGTTTGTAGTTCTTTGTCGTATTTGTCTTTGTTTGTTTGTATTTGTAGAACACATTTGTCTTGCTTTATTAATCAAGTTCACTGATCTTGGCTTACTGCAGCCTCCGCCTGCTGGGCTCAAGTGATTCTTTTGCCTCAGTCTTTTGAGTAGTTGGGATTACAGGCATGTGCCAGCAAGCCCAGCTAATTTTTTGTAGTTTTAGTAGAATGGGGTTTTGCCATGTTGGCCGGGCTGGTCTTGAACTCCTGACCTTCGGTGATCCACCAACTATGGCCTTCCAAAGTGTTGAGACTACAGGCATGAGCTACTGTGCCCAGCCACATGCTGAAATTTCAAGAATTTAAAATGCAATTGAGAAAGTGTTAGTGGGCTTTCCCTACAGAAACCACAGGGTTACATTGGGATTCTTTAGGAACTTTTTTGAAGATCAGAAAGCCATCTTGATAGGGTAACTTCAGAAAGGTAGTAGTCTTAACTTAGAAATTTAATGAGTTGGGAATTAAGCCTGGTCCCTATTACGTTTATTTTACTAACAGTTATAGTATTAATAGATGAAGTATAGGCTGCCATATTGTTTGTGTGTGTGTGTGTGTCTGACCAAGTCTCATTCTTTTGCCTAGGCTGGAGTGTAGTGGCTTGATCTTGGCTCACTGCAGCCTCGCCTCTCAGGCTCAAGCAATTGTCCTGCCTCAGCTTGCTAAGTAGCTGGATTGCAGGCGCCCGCTACCACACCTGGCTAAATTTTTTTTTTTTTTTTGACATGGAGTCTCACTGCGTTGGCCAGGTTGGAGTGCAGTGATATGATCTCGGCTCACTGCAGCCTCTGCCTACCAGGTTCAAGCAGTTCTCTGCCTCAGCCTTCTGAGTTGCTGGGATTACAGGCATCTGCCAACATGCCTGGCTAATTTTTGCATTTTTGGTAGAGATGGGGTTTCACCATCTTGGCTAGGTTGGTCTTGAATGCCTGACCTTGTGATCTACCTGCCTTGGCCTCCCAACGTGCTGGAATCACCAGCTTGAGCCACTGAGCCTGGCATTTTTTTTTTTTTTTTTTTTTTTTTAGTAAAGATGGATTTTCACCATGTTGGCCAGGCTGGTCTCGAATTCTTGACCTTAAGTGATCCATCTGCCTCGGCCTCCCAAAGTGCTGGGATCATAGACGTGAGTGACCACCCACGGCCTAGGCTGCCATATTCATCTGCTGTAAGTTGAGAAAACAGTTGAGTCAGACAAGGGAAGAGGAACCTCAAAGAGGAGTGAATCTGTGAGCCATTACCTCTGAATTCAAGAGTGTACAGATTCTTTGAAATAAGAATTGTCAATACTTATTGTCAGTACATTGTCAAATACTTCTTTAGGTCTATAATGCAAATTCATTTTAATATTCCTGAGAACATACATGGAAGTGTATAAAACTTTACGTTTTTGTTGAAGATTTATACTGACATACAGTAATCATGTTGACCTCAGTAGTTTGATTTTGAGCATCAAATGTTACTATTGTCACAACCAAATTTTATAACGTGTGCCACTTCTAGTGCCTTAAATGTTGATTCAGACATTTTTTTTTTAAAAAAAAACCTTATTCCAAAATTGGAATTGAATAATATTTTCATGATCTTACAGAAATACCAGTGATTATGGTTAGTGACTATCTGCAACAGATTTTACGGAGTTCATTTGGGATGGCTTACTATTATTATAGTAAGATAAGGATTGCTTAACGTTGGGTGTGTTTTTCCTTTGGGAATACATCTTAGTTTTTGTCTAATTATAGCACTTTTGCAGCATAGTGGTAAAATTGATAATATCTTTATGATTTATTATGTGATCTCTTTGCTGTTGAAATCTTAAGTCATAATAAAGACGGTTTTTGATATTTGCAAAACTATTGTGGCTTAATTACTATATATAATTTTTTTTTTTTTTGAGACAGAGTCTCTGTCACTCAGGCTGGAATGCACTGGCATGTGATCTCGGCTCACTGCAATCTGCTGCCAGGTTGAAGCGATTCTCCTGCCTCAGCTTCCTGAGTAGCCAGGATTACAGGCACCTGGTACCATGCCTGGCTAATTTTTGTAGTTTTAGTAGAGACAGGATTTCACTATCTTGGCCAGGCTGGTCTTGAACTCCTGACCTCGTGATCCACTCGCCTCGGCTTCCCAAAGTGCTGGGATTACAGGCGTGAGCCACTCCTCCAGGCTGTAATTTATTTTCTGAACTGTTAGACTTTTGGAAAAGTTTCAAGAATGATATGGTACAAAGAACTCTAGTATACTCTTTATCCACATTCCCCAATTGTTAATATTTTACCACATTTGCTATCTAATTTTCTTTCCTCCTCCCCGTCTTCCTTCGTCTACCTATTCTTCCCTTTTCCCTCCCTCATATTTTGTATGTATATATATTTTTTTTTCTTTTTTCTTTTTTCTTTTTTTTTTTTCTGAGAAAGAGTCTTACTCTGTTGTCCAGCCTGGAGTGCAGTGACATGATCTCAGCTCACTGCAAGCTCCCCCTACTAGGTTCAAGCGATCCTCCCAGCTCACCCTCCCTGTAGTAGCTAGGATTACAGGCATATGACCCCACACCCAGCTAATATTTGTATTTTTAGTAGAAACAGGGTTTCACCATGTTGGCCAGGCTGGTCCCGAGGTCCTGACCTCAAGTGATCCTCCTGCCTTGGTGTCACAAAGTGCTATGATTACAGGTGTCACTGTGCCCAGGCCCTATATAATATTTTTGTGAATCGAGAATAAATTATAGACATACTTTCCCTTTATTCCTGAGTGTTTGAGTGTATCTTTCCTAAGAAGGAGGATATAAATATATATTTTTTCTTTTTTTCTTTTTCTTTTTCTTTTTTTGGAGACAGAGTTTCATTCTGTTGCCCAGACTGGAGTGTAGTGGTGCTCTCTCCACTTACTGTAATCTCCAGCTCCCAAGTTCAAGCAGTTCTCTTGCCTCAGCCTCCTGAGTAGCTGGGATTACAGGCAGGTGCCACTTCACTGAGCTAATTTTTGTGTTTTTAGTAGAGACAGAGTTTCACCTTGTTGGCTAGGATGGTCTTGGTCTCCTGACCTCATGATCTGCCCACCTCTGCCTCCCCAAGTGTTGGGATTACAGGCATGAGGCACCGTGCCTGGCCGGAAGCAGGACATTTTCTTATATAACTGTGTTACAGATATGAAAATGAGTGAATTAATTGTATTATCAGTTGTCCCAATTAAAGTCCATTATATCATGAATAAATGACAGAATGAATGAATTACACGGATAGAATTTGGTCCTTTTCCAATTCAGGATTATGCATGGCACTTAGTTTTCATGCTTCTTTAATAGTCTTTAATCTACAACATTTCTTCAATTTGTCTTTGTTAATAGTTTTTGAAAAGCAAATCACTGCTTGCAAATTTTTAATTTTTGAAGGGGCAGATTACTTTGAGAATGTCCCTCTATTTGAGTTTGTCTGATGTTTTTTTGATTGGGTATTTAGGGGGGTTAACATTAGAGATTAATAATTTTGCAAAACATTTTTTCCTCAGCATTCTTTTACCAAGCAAAAAATTTAAAAGTCTTTCAAAATGTGTTTGGCATCTACCATTCGAATTAGAAAAGAGCATAGTAAAGCCAGATGTGACATTTGAACTTTACTGATAAGAATAATGAACTTTATAATATCAGCACAAATAACATACAGAAATGTTCATCTCACATATGGGATAAATTAAAATGGGAAACTTAAGGAAATTTTGGCATTTGATTGGAGGATTATTTTATTAAGAGGTTTATCATGGTTTTAAAATTTTTCTTAAATTTAAAACCATGATACTTTCTCCATTTAAAAAAATCCTTCTCTCTGTTCAAATTATAAATGGCTGTTCATAGTGTCTCAGATACCTACCTGCATTTTATTTAATCTCTGTTGATTGAATAAGTGTATTCTCTCTTTAATGTCTATGAAAAATTCTTTTCTGTGTGGTGCTCCAATGGTCTGCTGTCATGGCATGGTTGTTTTGTTAGGGCTGTCCTAAGGTGCTCATTCATAGCCTGTCTTTGTCCCTGGCAGCAGCCCTTGCCCATCATGTACAGGTGGGTGGGGAGCTAGGGAAGGGACAGCATTAGGTGAAATACTTAATGTAGATGACAGGGGTGGGGGGCGGGGTGGTGATGGATACAGCAGTGATAACCTATGTAACAAACCCGTGCATTCTGTACATGTACCCCAGAACTTAAAGTATGATTTAAAAAATGTATAAAATAAAAAAAAAATGCATTTATACACCTAACCTACAAAACTGTAACCCAGCCTAACCTACCTCATGTGCTCAAGACGCTTACTTTAGCCTTCAGTTGGGCAAAATAATTAACACAAAGTTATTTTACAGAAAAGTATTGGGTATCTCATGTAAATTGTGGAATACTGTACTGAAAGTGAAAAACAGAATGGTTTCATAGGCACCATCAAAAGTTGAAAACCATTAAGTCGAAACATTGTAAGTTGTGGACCATCTGTATAACCCTCTGCCAATTTTCTCTCCCCCATGCAGTGTTTTTTTGAGGAAGCAGAATTAAATAGTATACAATGAATTTTTTGTATTATAAAAATAATGCATCTTAACTGTAGAAAATTCAGTCATGTGTAGAAGAAACTCAAAATCACTTGTAATTCTGTGACTTCAATATTGTCATTTTGATGTATTTTTTTAAATTTGTGTCTGGGAGTCTAGCCAAAGGTGATACATTTTTTTAAATGATTTTTTTGGTCAGGCGCGGTGGCTCACTGCTATCATCCCAGAACTTTGGGAGGCCGAGGCAGGCAGATCACTTGAGGTCAGAAGTTTGAGGCCGGCCTGACCAACATAGCGAAACCCTGTCTCATATAAATATAAAAATTAGCTGGGCATGGTGGCACAGGCTTGTAGTCCCAACTACTTGGGAGGCTGAGGCAGGACAATTGCTTGAACCTGGGAAGTGAGATTTCAGTGAGCTGAGATCGTACTGCTACACTTCAGCCTGGGCAACAGAGCAAGACTCGATCTCAGAAAAAAAAAAAGCAGACAAATAAAATTCTTGTCTACCTATTTTATATGTATCATGTCCCAGCCACATATCCTTTATTGTTAAATGTCATGCCCCAGGCATGAGTGCAGACTGACATAAATTCCTACCTTGTGAATCTTCTAGTGATCTTTGAAGGCAGACATTATTTCATAAAAATATGTTGTGGAGGTTTTTGATTGGCGTACTAGAAGTTACGAAAGCCCACAGGGTGAAACCCAATTTCTTAATCACAAATACTTTCTTGTCTTACAAAATAGTTTGCTAAGATACTTCATAACTGCATGGCCTTCCATTGTGTAGATATATATTAATTTTCTTAACTTACTGTCATACATGTCACTTTTTAGCTATCATAATTAAAACAATATCCTCACAGTTAAATCTTTGTACATGATAACAATTAGTTTTATAGGCCATATCACTAAAAGTAATATTTCTAGCTCAAGAAAAAGACAAACTGTAGAGGATTTAGATAAGCATTGCCAAATTAGCTTCCATAAATATTGTGCCATTTTTTACTTTCACCAAGAATCTTCTAGACTATTAGATATCATTATTTTTATTTTGTAATATTCTATGGCATAGCAGTATTCATTGGATATCATTATTTTAAAGAAAGTATAATATATGGAGCAATTTAATAACCTTTGATTTGCAAGTAAGAGTGAACCTTGTACTTTGAGGTTTACTTATTGATACACTCATCTTTCTTTAGTGAATGGTTTGTTTATATCTTTTTCCTCTTTGATGTAGACTGCTTGTCTTTTTTTTTTTTTAATTTATTAGAGATTTGTGCATTAAAGATAGTGACTCAGCTGGGCATGGTGGCTCTTGCCTATAATCCCATCGCATTGGGAGGGCAAGGCAGGAGGATTGCCCAGGAGTTTGAGACCAGCATGGGTGACATAGCAAGACCCTGTCTCTACCAAAAGGAAAAAAAGTCAGGCTTGGTGGTGTGCCCTGGGATCCCAGCCAACTACTCGGGAGGCTGAGGGCTGGAGAATCGCTTGAGTCCAGGAGTTCAAGGTTATGGGGAGCTATGATCATACCACTGCATTCCAGCCTGGACAACAGAGCAACACCCTGTGTCAAAAAAAAAAAAAAAAAAAAAAAAAAGATAATAACTCTGTAGATGAGGGCAGATCTTGAGAGAGAGAAATTAATGATTTAGAGTGAAATGATAAAATTTTGCTGAGTCACGTATATTGTTATAGAGCCCAAAATAGGATATTAAGCTCACTCCTATAATTTTATGGTCTTCTATCACATGTGCACAGACCATGGAGTTTTGTGTCTCTCTTCACAATATTTTGTACATTCTCATCCAAATCTTTGTATGTTGCAGCTCAGAGATTACCATTTCCATGATTGTTTTTCTGCTGTGTAACACAGTCAGCTCTTAGTTCCTTTTTTATAGGAACCTGTGCTGCAGATTAACTGTGGATTCAGGCCTATGGGCCAGCTTTGTTCTCAGTTTTTGGACTGTTATTTGGGGAAGAAGGAAATTGGGGCCATGATAGTGGCCACTTGTGACTCTTTCGGTCTCACTACAGATACAAATGATACAAATGTACATCTTTTCTGCTGTTCTCAGGAGAATGGGATAGTAAGTAGCTTTCACGACACCCATTCAGCAGGTTCCTTAGCAGAGGTGCTCTTTTGTTTTGGGCATTTAAAGACCACAAATGGTAATGGAGAAATGGGTAAAGGAAGAATTGACAGGCTTTATTGTTGAAAAAAATCACTTGAGGTATACACACAGGTATGTGCAAGAGATGGATGTGCTTGAGTGGCATGACCATGCACAGATGAAGTGAGGAGCGAGTTAAAGAAAAAACATTTTTTGCGTTTCTGTAGGAAGACCGTAATTCGAGATACAGTTGATAAGGTGCAGAATCTGGATGAAATAACAGGGTGATCAAAATTTAGCTTCTACTTTACATCAGAATATAGAGATTCCTATGCTATCTGACTTTATGAACGTTCTCAGTAATAGAGCATTTCAAATGATCTTTGAAAAGGAAAATTTTAAAAAACATTTTTTTCTGCCAGAGAACCAAGTTCTAAAAGCTGGCATTAATTTCTGTCTATGTCAAGAGCCAAATGGGCTAATAATGGAATATCACATGAAATGTACAGTTTTCATGTCAATGTTCTTAATTATAATAATGACTTATAACTTGATAAGAAAGCTGAAAAAGATTAATCCCATTCTGCAGTTATAATGATAAATGAAACTATCCCCTGGAGAATATGCTTTTGTTAAAAAAAAAACAGGTTCAGTGTTTGGCAGTCAGAAAATATTCCAATTTGATTATATTTTTCCTTCATGCATGCAGCCAGCTCCTTATCCTGATCTTTCAAGTAGGAAAAATATGAGAATTGTAAGCCTTGGTAAAATGTTATACAAATCTAAAACTCAGTAGACACTAAAAAGGCAACTGAAGATTCAAATCAGAAAGTAACAATTAAGAACCTTCCAGACTTGAGGCAAGTAAGCATGTTGAATGATGAGACTTAGATGTGTCTGTAGGAAGACTATCCTTGTTTTCCATTTCGTGTCAAATGTAGCTCTTCCAGGCTTGTAACTACTGATTGACAGAATAATTTTTTATTTCAGTTACCTCTAAATTTAAAGTCAAGAGGAACTGTGGTGTATATTGATGCTATTGATGCTGTTTTATATTTTAAACATCAAAATTTACTGTACCTTTTGTTTTTATAACAGATTTTATGTTGAGGTAGTGCAGTTCATCCACACACAGTCATTATTAAGTACTCTTTAAATGTTTCAAGGGGCTGGGCACGTGGCTCTAGCCCGTAAGCCCAATACTTTGGGAAGCCAAAGCCGGCAAATTGCTAGAACCCAGGAGTTTGAGACCAGCATGGCCAACATGGTGAAACCCCATCTCTAAAGAAACACAAAAATACACTCAGTTTGATGACATGCATCTGTAGTCCCAGCTACTCTGGAGGCTGAGGTGGGAGGATTGCCTGAGCCTGGGGCCCTGGGAAGGTCACAGCTGTAGTGAATGGTGATTACATCACTGAATTCCAGCCTTGGTGACAAAGTGAGTCTATCTCAAAAAAAAAAAAAAAAAAAAAAAAAAAAATTGTTTTGAGCCGCATGTACCACAATAAAAAGTATATTGAATGTCCATGTTTATATAAGTATATAAAGATACTTTTGTATCAAAGTATTTGATATATTTGATCTTTTTTTGCCTACAATAATACATTGGATTTTTTTGAGCTATTATTGTTCTCTGGGAATATTTTAAATATAGCTTCTGTAATGAGCAGGCCTAAGGCTTTATTTGGACTTGATCATAAAATTTATTTACTTTGCATAGTTAACATGACCGTTACCCTGTACTTTTTCAGGTTCTTATTTTGAGTTCTTCATTATATAAGTTTTAATATTTTTTAACCCAATTAGCAAGTTTATTATAATTGATATATTACTTGTCTTTAAAAACTATGAGGCTGTCCTTTGAGCTAGCACAAAGATGTCCTACCATAAAATGTTAACATTGAATATTCGTGATTTGGAAACATCACTTTACATATCACATTACTGTGAGTCTGAAGACTTATAGATAGCATATTGCCTATTTTATGATAGAAAAAATTCACTTAGAGGTAGTATACTCTCAAAATTTATTTTATGTAATTGAGACATCAGAGACTACATATTTATAATTGATATATTACTTGTCTTTAAAAACCTTGAGGCTGTCCTTTGAGCTAGCACAAAGATTTCCTACCATAAAGTGTTAACATTGAATATTTGTGAGTTGGAAACATCACTTTACATATCACATTACTGTGAGTCTGAAGACTTATAGATAGCATATTGCCTATTTTATGATAGAAAAAAATTCACTTAGAGGTAGTGTACTCTCAAAATGTATTTTATGTAATTGAGACATCAGAGACTACATGTTTACACCCCAAATTCCTCACCACACCTATTTTACAATTACTAGGTTGATTTGCATTCTTATTAGGATGTTTCAAAAATCTGGTAGAATGCAGTCACCTACTTTATTCGTGTTATTGAACATTCCGTAAAAGTACAATCTGTTTAAAGTGTATATTCCTACATATCTGTATGCCATTATGTTTCTTATTCGTCAATTATAATTTGGTAAGTCAAGCTTGAATGACTAAGCAGATACTGGAGAAATAGTTCAAAGATTGGGAAAGAGAAGGAGAAATAGGTTGTAGGACTAGATGTGCCATTCAGTTTTTACTTGAAGAGCCTGTGCCACATGCCTCTTATGTAGTTGGAGTAAGAGTTTGTGCTTGAACAAGTGTGCTGGCCTTAGCGATTTGGCCGTGACCAGTATAGAGGTGGTGGAAATCGTGCCATGAATGGGATTGCTGAGGAATAGCTAGAAGGCTGAGTGCTTCCTCTTCTGGATTGCAGCCTTTCTTAATGATAGACTGTCATCTTAATGCATTTTATCCAGTTACACAATAAGCTTTCATTTCTTCCTCTGTTGTAAGGGAGGTGAACAAGAATTTGTATATCCTAAATGTGTTTTATTTTAAAAGTCTTCTTTGTCTTCTGTACTTGTTGACTGTGAAGTTAATTGTTGATATATAACTAATTAATTAAACAATATTGCTTGAATAATATTCGCCAGCTATATTATGTATGATAAAATGTGGAAATATTTTCTGTGATATTGTCTATCTCTGCTTTGTCTCACAGATGTTGAAGTTACAATTCTTTAAGGGGTATTTGAAACCAGTTACCTTTTTTTGCTGATTTTGTATGATCAGGATTTGTTATTTTTTGGTGAATAAACACCAATAGTGAACATTAAATATATTGATAACTTCAGAAATTCCTCAAAGAGAGGGAGACGAATTATATTTGTTTATCTTGACTCCTGTTGTTACTGTTATTCTCCTGTGCTTTAGAATACAGAAATAGACCCAAAAAACCCAAACTTTAGAAGTATACTGGTCTTTAGTCCTCCTACTACATTTCCCCCATCTTTCTCAAATCTGATTTACATTTGGTTCAATATTGAATAATTGCTACATAAAAATATTAACAGCTGGTTCCAGGAATCTTCTGGAGTGTGTACAGATGTACTGTTTTCCTGGATCTTGCCATGGAATCTTGGTGGAAATATTTTGCCTCTTATGATTAAGGAACTGTTCATTAGCAGTCTTTAAAAATAACTTTTGTGGTGGGAATACATTTTGATGAAAAAATAAAAAAATAAAAGTAACTTTGGGAAAGAAACATTGGAATATAATGTGCTATGCAATTTTGTTCCCTATTAGAAAGCAGAAGATGAGGATATTGTTCTCACACCAGATGGCACCAGGGAATTTCTGACGTTTGAAGTCCCACTTAATGATTCAGGATCTGCCGGCCTTGGTGTCAGTGTCAAGGGTAACCGGTCAAAAGAGAACCACGCAGATTTGGGAATCTTTGTCAAGTCCATTATTAATGGAGGAGCAGCATCTAAAGTAAGTGTCAACTTTACCACACATATGCCTGTTAACAAAAATTTTAATTTCAACCCTATTTCTATTTTGAAAACATGTACAATTAGCAGATGTTTTCTCATTTCTTCATGGTACCCATATTCATAAACAACTAGGAGATACCTCAATGATGTGTCATGTGGGGATGGAGTCCATAACTTCAGCCCTTCATTTTTTTCTCTCACAGAACATACAACCCATAGACATGCTAGTTAAATGAAGGTAATTTATGCAAAGATTTGGCATAGATCCTGGCACAAAACTGGCCTATAGTAGATGTTAGTCTTTCCCCTCCCCTCCCGTGTTTGTGGGTCACTTACTCTGTTTCTCAGCCTAGTGAAAATTTCCTGACCATTTGTTAAGGGGACACTTCTCTGCAACTGTCTAATAGCCTTGAGCTTTTACATGTCTTGGGTTGTAAATAACCTCTCTGGGTGTTTCTGGAAGCAAGAAAGTAATCACTTTGTGTCCTTTGAATTAGTATGCTATTTTGGTAAACAGATTATGATAATGACTTGATTTACAAATGTATAAATGATTGAAATAGACACAGGCTACAATGGCTGCTTAGATGTTATTATGCCAGTATTCAATTGGGCATAATCCATTAGGATTAAAGTTCCCAACTTTTTTTTTTTTTTGCTTTGTTTTTGTTTTGTTTATTAACTAAAGGAAAAGCTACTTCTTTTATAGCAGTCTATTTAATAGCACTTATTTTTACCTGTTTTCTTCCCAGGATGGAAGGCTTCGGGTGAATGATCAACTGATAGCAGTAAATGGAGAATCCCTGTTGGGCAAGACAAACCAAGATGCCATGGAAACCCTAAGAAGGTCTATGTCTACTGAAGGCAATAAACGAGGAATGATCCAGCTTATTGTTGCGAGGAGAATAAGCAAGTGCAATGAGGTAAAAAAAAAAAAAAAAAAAAATGCAAAAAAGCACTAGCATCTGCAATAAAACTACATTTCTGTCCTAATTTTGGACAAAGGGTGTTAGGTTCCAGGACGTTACCACAAAAGACCATAAATTATCTTAGCTTGTTGTAGTTCTATTATTTCGTCAGTGGATTGTGGTTTGTGTTCTTAATTCTCGTGATCAACATATTCCTAAGTGGATATTAATACTCCTGTTGCCACCTCGGCGGAAAACACTGGGATCTCAAAAGCACCTTTAGCTCAGTTTTCTTCTTGAAATCAGGGTCACATCTTCCTTCTCAGAGCTGACATTTTCTCTTCTAGTTGGGAGGTGAATCATGTAGAGAAACAGTTGCTTATTCATTTATCTAAAATGGGATGCCTCTTACAAAGGTTAGTAGGGATTCTTTCCCCCTTCCTTTTTTTTTTTTTTTTTTTTTTTTTTTTTTGTTGAGACAAGATTTCACTGTGTTGACCACGCCGGAGTTCAGTGTTGTGGCCACAGCTCACTGCAGCCTCCATCTTACGGGCTCAAGTGATCCTCCAGCCTCAGCCTGCCGAAGTCCTGGGATTGCAGGCATGTGCCATAGCACCTGGCACACAGTCTGGTTTCTTAGATGATGGTGCTTTCTTGGGCATTATCAATGGCTATACCAATAGCGTATATCTCCCTCTCTTTCCTCAGTCCCTATTTTCTCTTTCTCTGTGGGGTTGAGTCTGTTCTCTTTGAATTCCTCCTTTTTCAGTGATCTGTATTGCAGTATACTCTGCTTGTTCTAAATGTATGTTGCCGTCTGGAATTAGGAGTGAGGAAAAAGGAACAGGGCATCCTCTCTTCTTGAAGGGTAGGATCATCTGTTTTCCCAAATATGTAAAACATACTTTGTTGTGGAATAGGACATTTGAAAGTTAAAAATGAATTATATGTAGAGTTGTTAACATTGGAGCTTGAAAAAAGCTAAATTTCATGGATCCATTATAAATTATGTGCCGTCTATAGAAAATAGGTCAGTCTTGCCCATGTGCAAAGAAGAGCTGTTGAAAATGTGATGTTTTTCTTAAATCGATGTTCAGATTCCCACATTTTAAAATCAGCTAAGATAAAATGATTAGCAAATAATACAAACTGAAAATTATACCTAAGTAGTTTGTTTTTCTTAATTTTAAAACTTCTGTTTAATAAACATATAAAGCAAAGTTTTCAGGTTGCAATGACCACTCCTCTGAACCTATGATACAAGCATGTTTTACAATGTAAATATACTCTCGAGCTCGGTTGGTAGTCAATATAAAGGTGATGTAATCTGAAAGATCACTGACCACTGAATTATTTTCTTACTATTATTTGCCAGATGTGGAATGAGTTAACAGTAATTAAGAAATTAATTTCCATATCAAGAGAACAATGTAACCTTAACAAAAAATCTCAGAATGGAAAAGAGTGGGACATAAAAGCATTCATTTATGTAAGATAAATATAAAAACTAATCCCTCAGAGTAGGGTACTGGACTAATTTTTTTTTCTCTCTTCCCTCTTTCCTGGACTGATTAATAGTTTTTATTCATTGCAGAAGCATTAGCTGATCATTTAACTTAAGTCCCGCAAAGCACTAAATGAAAACATCTCAACTGTAAGTTTATAAATATATCATTCTCTGTTAGACCTTTATTTTTTTGGCCACCTGAATACTTTCCCATTCCACAGGACAGTTTTCATTCCACAGACATTTATTGAGCATCTTATGTGTATTAAAAAGAAGTGCAAAACTTCCTGTCTTAAGAAAGAAGAAAAAGTCTGGCAGAGAACTTCCTTAATGGATTTGACCTGGGTAATACCATTAACCCAAGAAATGCTTTTTGGTAATTTTCCATTCTATTTACTTTTTAAATACGTTTTGTCATGAGTTGATTCAAATGAGAGAGTTGAATTAATACAATTACCCTCAATTAGTAAAATTTGTATGCTTGTGTGCATAATTTGTAGAAAAAAAAATACCATAGCAGGAAAATTGCAGCATAAAAATATATAGCATAATACTGCACTCAGTGTAAATGTGTTCTTAAAAAAGTTTGTCAATATGTATCTACTTGCTATGTTGTAACATAGAGTGAAACTCAAAAGTTCAGTTTTTTTCTGGAAAAAAAAAAAAAAAGTGTTAAATCCTTGAGACATAGCAGTGAATAAGACAGATGAGATGCATTCTACTGGACAACATATCACCTTCTTAGTCTTTTTAGAGACCAACTAAAAATTTTAACAACCTCTTAACGTTTTCCTTCACAGGAAACATGGAATGCTATAGGAGGACTTAAAAATGCAGAAAAGAACTGAAAATCAGTGTTCCGCTTTTATCTGATTCAGATTATTCCCAATTGTTCCCCCCAAACAGTGACAAAGTAAACCAGTACCAGCCTGAAAACGTTTTGATAAAAGCACTGATTGTATTCCCTCTTGTTCCGAAAGAGACATGAAATTGGAATCCCCCTGAAATATCTGTGTCTCATTCACTTCTGCATATGAATATGTGTGAATGAATATGATTTAAGTAAGGAAACAGCTGCAGTAGACAGTAATAGACTTTAATATTCAGTATTCCTTATGGTATCATTTTCATACATTGCTGGTTATTACTATTTTTTAGGACAGCATGAACTTATAAAGCAGTTATTTCAAGAATATCTTATGAGTGCTGTGCTATCTGTAATACTAGCAAGAAGCCTTTCGTACTGATAGGGTTTAACTAAAGAATTGTATGAAGACAGAAGATCTCAATTCAGCTTCCCTTAAGGCATAAGACATGATTTTTCAGCTGTTGTACTTATGCATTACCTTTGGAAAACCACCTCCCTTGCATACTGGGAGGGTGTGTGTAAATTATGTTACAGTAAATATTGATAGAAGCGTAGGGCATCATGCCGTCCTGAACAAATCTCAAGCCTAAATAATGTGCTGAGTTTTCTTTCTATGTCTTTTAGCCATATAGTCCAGTCTTTGCCAATCAGAAAACTGCATTTTGCAATTTCATCTTTATACCCAGGATTTGCATATTTAATTTCAAGCTAGGAAAGATAAGAATGTATAAAAGAAAATCTTTTGTATTTTATCACATATTTCTTTCTCTTACACATGGAAGTGCTGTGTATTATCTTAATATGTTTTCTTTATTTTTTCATTTTTGTGGAGACAGGGTCTTGCTATGTTGTCCATGCTGGTCTCTAGACTCCTGGCCTCAGCCTGCCAAAGTGCTGAGATTTCAGGCAGGAGTCACCTCACCTGGCCCTATATGTTTTCTTTAAAGTTATTTGTTAGCTCCTTTCACTAGGTATTATTTTAAAGCCCTGTATTTCCCTAACATTAGTCCAAAGAGGGCACATTGGAGACCTTCTCTGGGAGCTATTTCTTAGCCTAATTGCTTGCTCTTTCAGGAATCTGTGGGTACTATCTCATTCGTAAAGTGTCTCTTGTCTACTCTGTTTTTCTGCTGTCATACTTTGGGTCTTCTCTAAGGGTTCCTCTTTTCTTCCTGTTATTTCATTGTTCCTGTCTTTCAAGGTTCCTTCGGGAACCTTTTACTCTGCTTGTGCTCCCTACCTGATGTCCACTCCCTGGCCATCTGAAACCACATGGTAGGATGAATCCCATCATCCTCTTTCCAGCTCACAACTCCACCATGGAGCCAAATCCCTCTGTCCACCTGCCCAGGGAAATATTTCCTTGTATGTTTTATAGGCACCTAATTCACAAGGCACCACATTCTTTCTGTTGTAGGAGGCAGAGATCTGGGGTCACCCTTGACCTCTCAAATGCTGTTACTATTCCTGTCCCTGTTGCTTCTGCCTCTAGAATGTCTCTCTTTTCTTTTTTGGAGACAGAGTCTAGTTTTCTCGCTCTGTTGCCTAGGCTAGAGTTCAGTGGTGCAGTCTTGGCTCACTGCAGCCTTGACTTCCCAAATTCGAGCAATCCTGCCACCTGTCTTCCTACTAGCTGGGACCACAGGCGTGCACCATCACACCCAGCTGATTTTTTCTTTAAAGATGGTAATCTTTCAGCCTTGGCCTCCCAGAGTGCTGGGATTATGCCTGTGAGCCACTGCGCCTGGCATAGAATCTCTCTTTGCTTAGCCTGTTACCCTTTCTTCCCTCTGCCACTGCCTGAGTTCAGACCTCATCCTCTCACCAGGCTCACTGCTGCAGATCCCTGACTCCAATGCAGTCAGACAATTTTTTGTTTGTTTGTTTTGAGATGGAGTTTCACTCTGTCGCCCAGGCTGGAGTGCAATGGTGCGATCTCATCTCACTACAACCTTTGCCTCCCGATTCAGGTGATTCTCCTGCCTCAGCCTCCTGACTAGCTGGGATTATAAGCATGTACCACGACATGTGGCTAATTTTATATTTTTAGTAGAGATGGGGTTTCTCCATGTTGGTCAGTCTGGTCTCGAACTCCTGACCTCAGATGATCTGCCCACCTTGGCTTCCCAAAGTGCTGGGATTACAGGTGTGAGCCACCGCACCTGGCCGCAGTCAGGCAGATTTTTCTGCAAAACACATTGATCACGTCAGTCCCTGCTGAAGTCCTTCAGGAGCTTTCCATGGCTCCAGGATCAACGAGTCTCCATCATGGAGCCCACTGGGACATACCTGATTGTCATCGGTGCCCTACAGCCTCTGCTGCACCTCTGCTCCAGCTACTTGGTGTTTCTGGTAATTTCTCAGACGTGGATGCTCTTTCACATCTCTGGGTCTTCCTCTTGAGTCTATCTGCCTCTCATTCTAACAAACGCTTACACAGTCTTCATTTTCCATTTATCTCTTCCAAAATATTTTCATTGCCCTGTGAACTCACCTCTGCCCAGCAGGTGTCACGCTGCCATGGTTTCCTCTTTTATTTTCTTTTGCTGGAACTGAATTCTGAGACTGCCAGAACTTGGTCCATCTACCATGTTTCTATCTATCCATTGCTGGTATCCAATCCAGGCCTGATATGTCAGCTGGCCTGAACGCCGGTGAGCAACCCTGGAGAGTCTGGCATTTTTAAAGAAAAATTGGTCTTCTTAATATTAGAAACTGAAATTCTGAAATCACCCTCAGACAAGGTATACAGAATGAATTTGGGGCAGGGATTCTTATTTTCTTTGCGTTCCTTCTTTCCATACCTCTAATGGTCTTACCTAACTACACTTAAAAGCATTGCATAAGCAATCATTGTTTGTTTTCTTTTTTCTTTTTTCAAAGATAAAGAGATGGCTTCCGCTTGTTTAAAACTACTAAAGGATGGTTTCACTTTTTTAGAGAAAAACTTAGTCCCAGCATTCTTTTCCATTGTTTCAGTTTTGGAATACACAAAGCAAGAAGAGAAAAATTGTTTTCACTTACCCCAAAGGACATGTTTGTTGAAGACTTTTAAAGGAGGCTGGTGGGGAATGGAAGTAAACACCAGGCATCATTCCTTGAACGTTGAAAATAGCCTCTATACGAGAATTATGCTGATTTCAAATATTTTAAGGAAATTAATATTTGTAGAAATTACTGTAATTTAACATAGCTTCCAGGCATTTTATTATACTGATGTTAGAAGTGATTTTATGTAAAGCCTTTTCTTAGTGCCAGTAGAGAATATCGCCAGGTGAGCTTTCTGTCTTAGACCCCATATTGAGGGATTTAGTCATCAAGGACTTCTTTAAAATGAATTCTTTCTCTAGGTTTAATCCTCTTAGAATTAGAAAACTGTATTAGAATAGGATGCGGCCTAAGGTGTCATTTATGAGTCTCTTCATTTTCTGTATTAAGAAATAAATGCAAAAAGGTCAAATGATTTGCTTTAATAGCTGCAAGGCCAGCATAGGTGGCAAAGTAATTTAGAAGCAAAGTGTCTGTTTCTCTTATACAAGTGAGTGGATCTAATTGACTGTGATTTTGTTGTGTAGGCATTTTGTATCCCAGTTGTGTTGGGAAGTAGTGTACAATAAAAGTATGGGCTTTACAATCTGAGGGAATCGGTGGAATTCTGGCTCTGCCGCTTGCTACCTTGAGGAGCTCACCTCACATTTCTGATTCTTGCCATTGCCCTCATGGGGATGTGAAGGAAAATAAATGTGGTCCTGCTTGAAAAGAGAATGTGAAACTGTACCTTAAATCTGCCTTCATTCTCCTCCAAAACTAAAATCTGTCTTTTCATTAGTTGCTTTATGTTGACTTGGCTTCTGGATGCTAATATTTTCCAAAATGTGTATTTGTAATCTAGGTTAAATGTCTTTTAATTTCAACATTATGCTGTGCCCTCAGTTTTAACAGCTTATTTCCACATGATGTAGTGTGTTTTAAGGAAAATATGACTCGCTCACTTTTAGGAATGAATTTATTAATCTAATTATTCCACCAGTGCCTACTCTATGCTAGGCATTAGGGATAAAATAGATTATGTCAAAAAAAAAACCCCTGAAATATTGAATAATATGATTTTTCCAATCACCAGTGAGAATCCAGTTGTAGGTTTGCTGAAGGGGATTAAGACCCTTCCAATAGGAACTTTTCATTGTTTGTAGAGGAGGTGGTGAGATACATTATATTTAGGTGAAAGACACTATTTGACTTGTTAATGCATACTCATAACAAACAGAGATTTTATTAAACCCCACAGATAAAGTCACATGAATCTTCATTATTCATTTAGCTTATTATTTCCTTTGGGATAGTGTGACCACAACATGAAATATAAAGGCCTGTTCAAAGAGTTAAAAATAAGATTTTTTTTGACTTGTGATAATATATTTTCAAATTACTGTAGCCAAAGACTGTATCACTATACACTCCTATGAGTGTGGGTTATCTTGCTGCAACCTGAAGCTATTTTTGTTGTTTAATAGGTAGAAAAGCTTTCCTTGGGATGGAGCAGAGGGGTCAAACAGCTACTGCTGTAGGTGACTGTATTTAGTTGGAGTCAAGAAAATTTTTGGACATTAAACCACAAACAGACAACAGAATGAAAATTGCAGTTCTGCTTGCTTTGATTTCTTCTTCAAATGAAGCTTAATTTTAATAAGGTTTTAATATGAGGTGTCTGCAAGGGCGTGAGAGCAGCCGGGGGAGCAGAGGCCAACCCTTCTCCCAAGACCACTGGGGTTGCCCCTCTTCCTCAGTGAGGTGGGGGACCCTTCCCACACATTTCTCTTTCCTAAGCTGGTGTTCTTGCCACAACAAAAAATCAAGAGATTTAAAACAAAACCGTAACCCCGATCAGTTTTTTTTTAAAGAAATTTAAAGCCATTGTATCTTCTGTTAAATATTTATGTAGTCAACTATTGATGTCTTCATTTAAATCTCTTTTGAGATGCAAATTAAACATGGATAGAGAGGTAGGGGAGGTGGAGAATCTTTCCCATGAAAACGTTCAAGTGCTTGTTTTTTTTCTGAACAGACATCTTACTGTTTTTCTCTAGAAAACCTGAATGTACTGTTTTTTAATGGAATTTTTATTTGGCTTTATACAATTTTAAAATAGCCTTTTGGAATATTTAGGGATTTCTCAAGAAGAAACTTTATAAAGGTTTTATCATCTAGAAAATTACAGCATTATGTAGTTCAATTAAATACATTTTTCAGGCAAGCTTGAGGATATGTTGTCTGTCTTCTGATAAATTGTTGTATAGTAAGACTTGTTTATAGAGTCTTGCATACCAAGCCTTTATGTAGTTATACTTCTTAGTGTGTGTGTTCATTTAAAAGTGATACTTGTTCTTAATGGTATAGGGTATTACTTTTTTTTAACATTTTTTTTACCTCCCCAGAGTCTCTTGGAATTTAGGCATTACATTCTTTTAGAAACTGTTCTTTTATTTCTTTACATCAGAGACCTTGAATATTTAATTTACTTTTCAGTAAAGCTGTCAGTTGTAATCTGCAATTTAAAAAAAACCTAATAAAACAAATCCTCATTTCACAATTTAAACCTTATTGAGTCTAATTCACTAGAGCTGCAAGTTTATTATTCTCCTGCAGTTTGACGTGCCTCCAATTGTAATTGTGTTGACCCTTCAATGCATTAAATCTCCCCAGTGCTTATCAAACTGGGAGAGATAAGTCTACAATTCGGAACTTCATTAAATATCTCATTTATATTAAACAGATGATAGCTTCTAACAGAAATAATAATTTGTTCAGCTGAAGGAAGCACGACAGTTGTGGCTTCTGTGTGGGAAGAATGCTTTCTCTCTCGCTGTTCTGTGTGGTGCTGCCCTCCTGCCCACTCCCCCATGTTGGCCCTCCCTGTCTGGCTAACACCAAAGCAGCATGAGAATACCAGTCCTTGTGGCAAACTTCAGAGCCCACGTTGTGGGAATTGTAGTTAAATGTACTTTGATCCTCCTTAAAACAGAATTGTTTGAAGGCCTTACTAACATGAATCCCTTACCCACATTATTTTTATGTAAAATATGACTTATCAGACAGAGCTAGCTGTTTTAAGAAATGCCCCATACCATTTTAATTTATTGTCATTGAAATTGACATACATTCATTGCTTATTTATTACATTGCATATGTTTTGGAAATCCTCTTGTCTTTGTGTACTTAGAATATTTGGCCCCAATTTTCATATTGTTCTGTATACTACTAAAGTGATTATTGTAGCTACTATCATATACTTAAACATTACAGTAAGATAATACCATGATTATTCTTAATTTCTAGCAGGAGGAATTTAAAATCAGTTTGTTGTTCAAGACACCTGAGCTGACAGTGGGACTCTTTAGGTCTTGTAGAGTAGGTAATAATTCCACCAGCACACATGCAAAAATGTGTGCTAATTGTTAGATGTGTTTACCTACCATAAGTATAAGACCTATAGCTAAATTGCAGCTTCTGTTCTGATAAAGCACAACTTTTATAGAGTAACATCTAGTAAAGAATTCTGAATTGCACTGTAACTTAAATTGACTTAAACAGACACTAGCAGTCAAATTGGAAAAATAAGCAACAAGCTCTGATTTTAAAAAAAGTCTTTAATATACATATTTTTCCTCCAGTGGTTGAAATCTGACAGAACTTCATGGGAGGCACAGCATAAAGTGGCACAGAAAGTTGGTCATTAGGCAGAGCTGTCATCACAAATTATTTTGGTACAGGGTGAAAAGTTCTAGTTCATTTGGTACCCAGTTGGATACAGGCCTTGGGCAAGTTGTTATAATTCCCCCATGCTGCTAATGGGCCTCCACACACTGATTTTTCTTCCCCCCCCACCCCCACTCCTTACGCTGTAGCTGAAGTCACCTGGGAGCCCCCCTGGACCTGAGCTACCCATTGAAACAGCGTTGGATGATAGAGAACGAAGAATTTCCCATTCCCTCTACGGTGGGATTGAGGGGCTTGATGAATCGCCCAGCAGAAATGCTGCCCTCAGTAGGATAATGGGTGAGTCAGGTAAAACTCTTGTTTATCACATCTTATTTTGATGCTTTCATTGGTTTAATGAGAGGTTATTAGCATAATATTAGTGTAATATCAATATAAATGAAAGTCCCAATGTTTTCAAGATGTAAGAGAACAGGTTTGTTAAAATCATTCGGAAGTGTTCATGTGAAGAAGTAAATCAGTCCATTGATTTAAGTGACTTTTAGATCCTGTAACGAAGAAAGAACCAAAAAGAAAGGGATCATATGGAAATGCTTTCCAGTGATCGAGATACTCTTTACTTACTTGTGATAATAAGTGAAACTATGTCTAAAAAGGAATAAAAATTTAATGTTTTATGGCAAGAAGGATTCAAAAGTGACGTATCATTCACAGGGGCACTGCCTGGAGGGGAGAACAAATATGTATATACAGATATGTGCTCACATATATAAAAATTCGCATGTATTTGGTTTGTATTTAATAGGGTGTTACTGTATTTAAATTGTATTTTACTTTTTTGAAGCCTTAGTTTTAAAAGCCCGAAACTAGTCTTCTGCATCCTTTGTTTGGATTCAGTACCGTCCTGCCTGCATGGCCCCCAGTGGGTAATGAGGTTATCAGCACTCGTTTGCAGCAGTTCAGCTTTCTACTAACAGATGCAGTTATTAAGGACTTCCTTTGCCACAGAAGTAGTTGAATTTACTGAGTTGCTCATCTTGGGATTAGCTTGTGAGAGTTTTCAAATTTAAAGCACAAGAAACTGTTGTGATTAAAATAACACCTGGCATAAAACACTTTTATTACTGGTATATTTTCCAAGCTCTCATTTAAAGTAAAATCCTAAGTTTAACTTCATTTTGAGTATATTTAATGCAGATTTAATACAATTCAAGTTTCCATTGTGGAGGCTCATTGAAACTCTAATTTATTCATCAGTGAGTGTTTATGGAAAGCCTGCTATTGGCAAGACATTGTGTATATACCTTTGCGGTAGATACAAAGATGATTAAGAAGCAATCTCTGCCTTCAAAGAACTTTCTACTGGGCATGATAGAAAACATACATAAGCATGTCTAGTAGAATTGTCTGTTGTTCTTCCTCTAATCTTTCTAGGTTTCTAGTTCAGAAAAATTGCTGAATTTGTAATTTCTTATTTTATTACATGTGAAACTTAGACAAGTGAGCCTTCCAGTTTTACTTTGTCAACATTTTTCTTCTTACCTGCTTGGCATAAGTGAATGTCAGGGAAGAGTGCCACACCTGTTGGGTTGAACACCTGTCAGGTGAAAGGCTTTGTACATAGTTTATCACTTTTAAATCTTTGCTTTTACTTACCTCTGTCTTCACTGCTGTTGGATTTTTCATACTTTCTTGGCTTTGGTGTAAAACTTTATTTTTGGTAAATTATTTTTTTATTGATAAAATTTCAGACCCCTTGAGACAGATAGAGTGTGCATGTGTCCCTAGATATGTGTGCACACAAAGTGATATGCTGTAATTTCCCCTTTATTATAGGAACATAGGACTTGCCATACTGAATCAGACCATTGGTCCACCAGTTGCTGTAACCTGCGTCCTGCCTCCAATCCCTGATGCTTCAGAGGAAGGCGAAAAACTAAAACTAAAAATCAAACCAAAAAAAAAAAAATCCCTAAATTCAGCTAGTGACCTTTTGAAATGCTGTATATATGGGTTGAAGAGTCGTTCATTTTCTTCACAGTCTGTTGCCCTGATTTTGTTAGCTACAGCTTCATTCGTCCTTTTCAGTTTGCATTATAGTTGACTTTGTTTCCTCTTCCTTCTGCTAGATATGTAATGAACTCTTAAAACTCCAGAGGCTTCCGCAGGGCAGTGACTTCTCTCCCACTTCTGTGTTTGGGATATATATCCCCTTTTACCACTTTGGGCTGTGAGTGACAAATGCATTACTGTTTAAGGGTACCCTAAATCGATGTTTTCATGATTTGGATATTTTCTTAAGACAGGTTTTTACAATGTGTACCAGAAACTAGGGACTCTATATAGTTTTACCCTGGCAAGTGTATATGCGTATCTTGATTCATCTTATGTTTTGCAAATTTGAAAATTCATCACTGTTTTCAGTCTTTATTCTAGTAAGACTAGAATTCATTGGCTGTAAGAATCAAAAGCTATTTGTGAAGTTAGTTACCACTTAAAGATAGAAATCCTGTTCAAGATGTTTCCGTGCAGCAGAATGCCAAAACAAGGTATTAGGAGAGTTATGCAGCAAAAAATTGAAGAAACTTGACAAACAACACAGTTTCTGAACCAAAATTTGGATGTATGTTTTTCTGAGTCATAAATTCTGTATTTCCAAAGACATTGGAACATTGGATTTCCATTCGCCTAAACCAACAACAACAGTATTTATTAATTTACACAGTATTTAGGCACGTGGAAATTTCTCAGACTGTTTGGTTAATGATTGTCTTTTATATGTTTAGAACCACTCCTATGTAGACATTAGTGGAGGTGTAGGTATTTATTTACTTCATGATCTGCTAGAATGCAAAAAGAACTTTGTATTGAAATTCTGGCTGATTTCCTTAGGGAATTATTAATTTTATGTGAACACATTGAATTTTCGTATGGAATAATCCCCTATGGGAAACTCTGGGCTAAACGGAGCTTTGAGACTTTGTGATCCATTCCTGTGTGAACACATCCCTGGAGAAAGGCTTTTAAAAGATATACCCCGAAAGGAAGAGTCTTTAGAGTTGGAAGGATATCAGATGTCATCAGTCACACTTTCCCACTTAACAGACAAAGGAGCTAAGTCCTGATATCCATGATGTTTTTGTTTTACTTTGTTTTTGGCTATTTCCTTTTTCTAAAAATAGCCTCTCTGGGGGATGCTGAGATCTTCATTCTCTATCAATATCAATTTATAATGATCTACATCTATAAGCAGATTCTGCGAAAGTCTCCAGATCTGATTATATCCTGATACGCACCGTAACTAAAAAAAATCAAAGATGTTAATCTTTAAAAACAGCCTTCAAAACCACATAGTCCAACCGACTTACCTTATATGTCAGGAAGTTATAGAGCAAATAAGTAACGGCAGAAGTAGTCCAGTTTGTGTACTTCTGAACCAACATTTGGATGCATGGTTTTCTGTGTCATTAGTCACAACTGATTAGGATTTCCTTGGCTTTTGTTGGCGTCAGCCGGCATTGTGACCAAAGGCAAGATTTCTCTAAATGTCATCTCTTTTGACAGAATTTCCACTATAATGGATTTTCTGTTAGTCCTGGGCATTCATAAAAAAGTAATCTGTAGTTGGCCTGACTACATAGGATTCTTCCTTTGAAAATCCTTAAAATTTTTTTTTTTTCATTGTTGGTCTCTCTTAACTAACAAGAAAAAACAGCAACAAGGCAGTTGGATATGGTGGCTCACGCCTGTAATCCCAGCACTCTGGGAGGCCCAGGCAGGTGGATGACCTGAGATCAGGAATTCAAGACCAGCCTGGCCAACATGTGAAACACCATCTCTACTAAAAATACAAAAATTAGCTGATGTGGTGGTTCACACCTTAGTCCCACCTACCTGGAAGGCTGAGGCAGGAGAATCACTCAAACCTGGAAGGCGGAGCTTGTGTTGAGCCGAAATTGCACCACTGCACTCCAGCCTGGGCAACAAAGTGAGGCTCCATCTCAGAAGAAAACAGTACCAAGGTTGATAGGCATAACTAATTTAACCAGCACATACACTTCATAAAAGACATCACACATTGTCATTTGTAAGCCTGGGACTTTAACTTTACTCAACTTTTTTTAGCTGAATAATTTTTCTGTTTGAAACAAAACTGAAATCTGTTGTATCCATTTTAGAATTTATCTTAGTAGTTTCTATATTCATTTGTATGTGGTGAGTTTACGAAGACATATTTAGAATATTTTTATCTTGTTAGGAATTTGACATTGAAAAATCGAACATTTATGTTTGTGTTGTGAGTCACGTCACTGGCACAGTTTCCTCTAGTATCATGTATGATGTTACCTTCTATGTAAATTTGCCAATGAATAAATGTTTAGTAAACAAACATTTTGTATTTCATTATTTTACTCCTCTGCAAGATACCGACAGGTTTACTTAGTTTGCAGTTCACTAGTTAACTGGTTGAAGAAAGAGGCAAATTGATCTATCAAAAATAATTTGAAGCCTTCTCAAGTTTTAGAAGATTTCACATTTATTTTGTGTCAAGTACTAGCAAACATAATTAAGGGATTGTGGTATTGTCTGGGTGGAGCTCAGTAGAATATGTTGTTAAGTTTTTCAGCTGTCCATTGCTCTGGTATAATCGTGGAGCCATATCCCAAAACTATATTCCTGGCAAGCATGTTAAGATATGAATGTTCATGTCTTGTGAAATATTAGCCTTCCAAATCATGAGGAAAAACATGCTAAATTCTTTTTTTATTATGAGGAAGATTTCTTGTCATTTATTTATGTATACAATATTGTATCACAACAGTTAAGGTACAATATTTCTACTCAGATCAACAGATTACAAAAAAATTATATACACTATTCAGTGTTCCATATTGCTTATTAGGCCATCTCTCAGAATATAATGTGTAAAACCTAAAGTTTTGGTTTTGTGTTTAAAAATGAATGCACTATGATTATACTGTAATGTTTCCTTTTAATTATGTCCGTGTGGGGACTTGGTATTTAATATTTTGACATGCCTCATCAGTGATCAGTTGTCCACTGAGGTAACTGGTTTTATAATTCTGTATATTTTGAGGAAAAAAGTATGTCTTGAGAAGGAAACATTTCTTTGGCAAATAGTGCTATAATGTCCTACCTTATTGATGAATGATGCTTTTGCTGAACAGGTATTTGTACTAATATTCTAACACTGTATTAGAAATAAATGAGTAATTTGAATTCAGGTAAGGGAAATTGCTAAGTATTACATTTGATTTTATCATTAGCACTTAATATAAAGCTGTTAATTTTCTTTCTTTCTTTTTTTTTTTTTTTTTTGAGGCAGAGTCTCACTTATACTGTTGCCCATGCAGGAGTGCAACGGTGCAACCTCAGCTTACTGCAGCCTTCACCTCCTGGGTTCACACGGTTCTCCTGCCTCAGCCTGCCTAGTAGCTGGGATTATAGGTGCACACCACCATGCCCGGCTAATTTTTTGTATTTTTAGTAGAGACGAGGTTTCGCCATGTTGGCCAGACTAGTTTTGAACTCCTGACCTCGCGAAACACGCGCCTTGGCCTCCCGAAGTGCTGGGATTATAGGTGCACACCACCATGCCCGGCTAATTTTTTGTATTTTTGGTAGAGACGAGGTTTCACCATGTTGGCCAGACTAGTTTTGAACTCCTGACCTCGTGAAACACCCGCCTTGGCCTCCCAAAGTGCTGGGATTACAGGCTTGAGCCACCGTGCCGGGCAAAGCTGTTAATTTTCATAGTTTGTCAAAATGGGTGCATTTGAAATCAAAGTAGAAATTTTTTTTTGTATCATGCTGAGAAGAGGTACAGTGAACTTGCAGTATTTCTACAATAGAGTAGTTGATGTTAAATGAGGAATGCAGTTGAAATCTCCAGCAAGTTTCCTTCTCGTGGGTTATCCTGAAAAGATGTAACAGTTTACATTTTGCTCCTTTGCTGAAATGTCTATAACAATATAGATGTTTTAAAATCCTTCAAGCTTGTATATGCCATCCCTAATATCCTCAGTCACGGACTGCAAAACCTCTGGGCACTCAGATCCTAATTGTTTTGCATCAAGATTACTCCAAGTATTTCTCCTTTTCTGGGCTTTGTTTTTGGTGATAGTCATTTTTTAAGTATCACCTGACTGCACCATGTGCCTTTCTCCATCCTGCATTTAATAATGATGCCGTGCAAGTCAGAAATAAGTGTCATCGTTTCTTCTGGCAGAAAAGATCATTTTAACCATTTAAAACCCAATTCTGATCTTAACTTTTCCCATCACTTTCTACCCCACTGTGACCCAGGCAATTGCAATACAAGTGAATGGCTTTGAGTTCATCTCTTACACCACCATACAATTATCACTTCTTGTAATTCTTTCTCCTTCACTAGGGCATATGCCCTTTAAGGACAGAGGCTGTGTTTTGCGGTACCTCCTCTGCGGCAGTTGCTCAATGAATGAATGAATGAAAGATGCAAGATAGTAGGGCTTAATTTCCTGGTACAATTTTTCTGTTTTCTTTCTTTCTTTTTTTTTTTTTTATGAGACAGAGTTTCACTCTTGTTGCCCAGGCTGGAGTGCAGTGGCACAATCTCTCCTCACCAAAACCTGTGACTTCCAGGTTCAAGCCATTCTCCTGCCCCAGCCTCCCAAGTAGCTGAGATTACAGGCGTGTGCCACCATGCCCAGCTAATTTTGTATTTTTAGTAGAGATGAAATTTATCCATGTTGGTCAGGCTGGTCTTGAATTCCCGACCTCAGGTGTTCTGCCCACCTTGGCCTCCCAAAGTGCTAGGATTACAGGCATGATCCACTGTGCTCGGCTCCTGGTACAGTTTTTCAAAGGACATTCATTTTAGAATGTGTGTAGCATTTTCACATTAGAAGACATTTGAAAGAGTGTCTTTGACTTTAGGAAACTTAAAACCATAAAAATGGCATGCAGTGCCCTGAGCTACATAGTTGGAGCATCAGAGGTAGGAATAGACTCAAGGTCTCTATTTGACAGTCTTTTATGAAAAATTAATGTGCTAAATTCTGTTTTGTTCTACCAGGTTGAGCAGATATGTGGAAGGTTAGACCTCTACTAATGTAGCAAAGTATTAAAATTAATAGATGTAACACTTTGATTGATGTCTAGAATTTGTCTTCTTTTTTCACTGGACAGGTAAATACCAGCTGTCCCCTACAGTGAATATGCCCCAAGATGACACTGTCATTATAGAAGATGACAGGTTGCCAGTGCTTCCTCCACATCTCTCTGACCAGTCCTCTTCCAGCTCCCATGACGATGTGGGGTTCGTGACGACAGATGCTGGTACTTGGGCCAAGGCTGCAATCAGTGATTCAGCCGACTGGTAAGCTCATCTAGGGTTGGAAAACATGAATTAATTACAGTCCCGTTTTATGTTTAAGTGGCTTACCACTAAATACAGTTAATCATTTTTTTTTAATAGCCATGCTCTGTTTTCATGATTTTTATACACTTAATCATCACTCTTTTAATAAAAGATTATACCCCAACCCTGTAAACTTAATTGCTTTAGCCTTCAAGAGCTATAGTTAGTAATTTAACCAAAATTACCACCAACCAAAAAACGGTGCCCATTTGTTTTTAAGTTTCTTTGTTTATGATTTATTTCAGATCTGTGTTAATTTGATGTATTGTTTTGCAGTTAAATAAATAAATTATTGGCAACTCCCTAAATTGATTGCAACAGTTAGGTAACTGTAACAAAACTAATAGTTGATGTGTTCTAAGAGTGGGAAAGCCTCTTTTTAAAAGTCTTTATTTTATTTATTTATTTTTTTAAAAGTACTATAACTATACTGTTTAAAATGCTTTGTAATTGCTTTTAACATAGTGACTTTTAGGGCACTCCCTGCTATTTTTTCTCCTGCGTCTTTGGAAATAGAAGAAAGCATTTGATATTACGGAGCCAATGTATGGCTCATGAATGTGGTTGTGTGCCTTAATCTTTGTGCCTAGTAATTATATACATCAATAAGCAAAAGCAAAGCCCCTCTTGGGGATGACCTCGCAAGGTTATAGTGATAATTAACACAAACCATGTGAAGTATTGTACCAGAATATTCTCATTGCCCTTTCTCTGGGGTCTTTTATGAATATATCAGCAAAATCATATTTAAATGTTATGGTGTTCCTTCACCACTTAGCCATTCCTGCTTCCTACTGTTTTTCTGGCTTGTGTCAACATTAAATATTAGATAGGAGGCGTTGGGGGGACTGGCATTTGTTTGTGTTAACATTTTTAGTGATGATCTTAACAAAGTGAACCACTCCCCCAGTCGTCTTCTCTGGCTCGCTACATGAACACACAAAATACAGTTCATTTATCTGTTAATTCTGAAGATGTTCTCTTGGAATAAATCTCACCTCTTATTTGGGAACTGGAAAAGTTCATCTCTAGCTTTTCATTTCTTTCTTTTTTAATTCTCTTTTTGAAAGCACAGGATTTAAAAATAGAACTACACTCAAACCTGCATGATAATGGCCCATCTTTGAATGAATCTTTTGGTTAAACATAGAAAGGAAGACTACAATATAAAGTAAAAACCCATTTGAAATCTGCAGATGGTGTGACATTGACTGCTGTGTCTCATATCTCTTTCTGAAAATGAAAGTAGCAACAGAGAAAGCAAGAATTACATAGATGCAGTATTCATCTTAGGGACAAAAGCCTTTAAATCTCTACCATGATGAGAAATTGTGGAGGTGGTCATAGTTATACATCTGTTTGGGGCCTCATAAAGCACTGTATTTGTGAAAATAGATAAATAACTAGCAGGGATAGATTGTGGCATTAATTTCCCTAAGAGGGATTTGCAAAATGGTGAGGACTTGTATAATTTTGCTGTGGGGAATGTGGGGCAAAGAAAATAGTATGAATGAAGGGTTATCCAAACAAGAATGGCAGCTGTTCTGAATCACAGCAGAAACTGTAAGCTTTTACAGCCTGACAATATCTTCCCTAATCCTTGATGAAAATGTTATGAAAATAAAAGGCCAATAAGACAAGATTAATAACTGGAATTTTAATAACATTAGGGGTCAGGATATGGTTACATTTTTTAAAGAATCAGTCGTCATTCCTGCAATCTAACTTGTTAAATATTCTAGTGTACTGTTTATTGTGTTTGAAATTCATTTAATGGTTATATTGATAGGGAAGAATTAATTTTGTCATGATTTAAGAATATTTAGTTATTTTAAGACTCTTACTAATGCACAAACTCATTTGACGTTTTAAATTGTGTCTATAGTTCATTGCACAGTTGTCGAAGGCTATGTCAAATGAATAAACTTACTTGTTTACTTATAGAACATACTATTTTCTGTCTATTAATTAAGGGAACATTAATAATGTGTTTATGGGGGAAATGAAGTAACAAATTCTAATCTTAATGGCAGCATAATTTTAGAGGATATAAAATTAAAGATGCACCAGTATGTGTTTTTCAGGCAAGATTGGCAGTGGCAATTTGTATTTCTTTGAAAAATCTTTTACCAATAATGTCTGCTAACACTGTATTTCAAATTCATTCTGTTCACAAGTTTGGTGCAGTGTTGGAGTTGAGGTTTAAATTATTCCACAAGATGTAAAAAGAATTGGTTAGCATGTACAGGGTGACTGGAGAGATCCAGTGTCTATATAAAAGAATTATTGGAAATATATTATTTAGAGTTTGCTGCTGTAAAATTGTGTCGTATTATTCATCATATGGGTTTTAATTTTTTACTTCTAGAAGAGTGTTTTTTCACTGGGGTGTATGTGCTCTGATAATTATAAGCCATGTACACCAAAGCATAGCAGTATGTGAAGGGGCATACGAAGCTAGATGTCTGTCACCATGATGTGTATTACTTTGATAATTCGATGTAGTCTTCATTGGGTGATGACTTACTTGTTTAACAGTTAGCAATTTACATGGAGCTTTCACCTTAGGTTGCTGAATTCTCTCATTAGCTTTTTAAGTGGATGAAACAACTGTTCTCTTTATTGAGCACATAAATACATAGCTCAAAACATCTCAAGTCACCCTACCCAATGGCAGGACTTTTGCCTGCTATCTTACTTTTCCAGACTTTTAGCTGAGTTCTTCTTTAAGAGCCAACTCTGATTTCATGCACAGTAAATGGCAACTGAATTTCTGATGTGAATTCAAAGGTTGACTATCTTTTTACTAGTATGGATGTTAATTCTCACTAGGCTGTTAAGGGTTAGAAAAGCTTGCTTCCATCAGAAACATGAGCAAGACTCATAAATTCAGCTGACAGTGGAAGAAGCCCAGGGCATTCTCAGTGTGCTCAGTTAGCTGTAGAGAGGGATGTTCTCCCACCTGGCCAGATAGACAAGGTGGCTGGACCTGTTATAGTGGGGCTGGTATACTTACCTACCCAAGGTGCCCAGCACAGAGAAAACCTTTTCATGTTATGAATTGTGGCTAGAACACCTGATAGCACTTTAGAACGCGTTCACAGATTTTTACAGACAGGAGTGATTCTGGGACATCTTCAGACACTTGCATTGGGGGAACACTTCAGAAGGCATCCTGTTACCAGTGATTTGCCATATGCTTCCTTATCATCCCCACTTGAGCCACTGTGTTGATGTCATCCAAATCAAATGTCATCTAAACTTAGTCATGCTCTTCCTGACTCTCATGGACTGTTTATTCACTCATTTGTGCATCCCCAGCATCTGTTTCATATTTCTGGTTTAGTATTTTTCTTATGAGCTCACAGAGTATAGGGTTCTTTCTTGTCTGCTATTTGGACCTATGTATCTGGCACAATGCCTTAATCAGAATAGGTTCTAATAAGTGTTTGTTGAATTGATTTCTTTGTTGATTTAATATTTCAGAGAAACTGCAGCCTAATGAAATGACATGTCATAATGACATATAGTTTTTCTTTCCTTAAAACACAACATAAAAGATACATAAGAGGGCTAGAATATACTCTCTTTGAAACTTCCGTTTCATTACAATTTATATGGTTACTTGTTCGCTGCCAGTATTTATATATAATATGTGACAGGTTTCCTGAAAATTTCAATCCTTCCAATATTAGGCTCATTTTTTATAATCACCTTGAAATAATTCTGTATTGTCAAATAAAGTGAAGAAGCAGAGAGGAAAGTAGAGAAGGAGAAAATTCACATAGAGAAAGTGTTACTCTAAATGTTAAATGAAGTTTGTATTTTTCCATCACCTTCTATACAGCCACAGTTTTTTTTTTTTTAAATGAACTTTATGTGTGTTATTTAGTTCAGTTTTTCTTGAGGAATATATATATGGATATTCTCACACATGGGTATGTATGAACCTTCCTAAAACAGATGTCTGCTATTAGTAAATATTTTTATGTTTGTATTTTTCTTCACACCAGCTCTTTGAGTCCAGATGTTGATCCAGTTCTTGCTTTTCAACGAGAAGGATTTGGACGTCAGAGTATGTCAGAAAAACGCACAAAGCAATTTTCAGATGCCAGTCAATTGGATTTCGTTAAAACACGAAAATCAAAAAGCATGGATTTAGGTAGTGAGTACAATCTCCATGAATCTTTATCTAAATAAGGTTTAAATGCTTTCAGGATAAAATTGATGGTCCCAAACAGATGTCTGTTTACTTTGAGCAATAGAGAAAATAAATATGAAATGTGGCAATTTGGCAAAAATTAGTTTTTCTCCGAGTTTGAGATAACAGTATTACTCATAAGTGGCATGTTTACATAATATGCAATATGTTAATATACATGTTTTCTTATGAGAAAGGAAACAAACACATATGCATATCATACTATGTCCGTGTATCTTTATTTTACAAAATGAAATGTTTTAACACTTTGGCTATTCAAAACCAGTTTCATTGAAATTGTATTTGGTTGGTTGTGGGATTTTTTGAACTGGAAGAGAAAATTTTGGAGAGAAACCATTATCTCAATCCATGTCTGGAATTTGGTTACTTCATGATGTCTTCCTTTCATTGCTGTTCTTTAAGGTTTATTTATTAGAAACTCTCATGTTTTGATAATCAAGGCATTTAATCGAAGTAATTATTTGAGAGTGTTTATTATAGAAAGTATTTAAGAGCAAATGAGAGGAGGAAAATAGTTGTATTTGTTCAAACACCAATCAGGTAGTGTCTCTTTAAATCCAAATCCACCAAAAAAAAAAAAAAAAAAAAAAAAAGTAAAATAATTAATTATATCTAGACACTGAATGATTTAAAACCTTTGTTAATCAACTGTAACTTATGCTATTCTCAGGTGGCTGTTTGTACTCCAAGACTAAAAGCATTAACTTATCATATGCTTAAAGAAAAATTGGTGATGCATTGCCTTGGCTAATTACGATATGCTAACATATAACACACATGTCTGTTAAATGAAATGACTGGCATATTGCATGGAGACACTGCTTTTTTTTCCTCCTTTTTTGATTATGAATGTTTGCTTGATGTTTCATAGTATTTGCATGAAATGTTAGCAGAGGATCGTCACCTAACTGAAAAGATCTGGGAATGGTGGAAGCATGATGGGCTATGGGAACTAACTGGGCTAACCATTATACATTTACCTTTTAACAGTAGCTGACGAGACTAAACTCAATACAGTGGATGACCAGAAAGCAGGTAAGAACGGACAGTTAGACTGTTGCCATAGAAACCGTGGCCCACAGAGCTTATCACAATTATCGAGCTGCCAATCACATGCCATGAAAACATACATATTCCTGGCTTACGCAAATGTTTTCTTTGTGGGAAGTCAAATTACATAAGAAAAGAAATATTTTCTGTTACTAAAAATTTATCAGTGGTGTACTTACTAAATAGGAATATAATTTACTGCTTCAGAAAGGCTGGAAACAACCTAGATTTTCTTAATTATATTCATGTAAGGATGTTTTATCCCAATTAAAAAAAATCAAAATCCTGAAAATATGATCTGTTATAGTAGACTTCTAGGTTTTTAAGTCATCTGTGTGATGTCTAGGTTAACATCCAAAAAGTGATTCTCAGAGTGCCAATTTTGATTTGAAAGATAATAGTGCCAGTATAAATATTTTTCATTATAGGGCAGTGTCTAGTATTACTATCATTAATCACTCAGAAATCCTTTTTTTTTTTTTTTTTTTTTTCCCCGATGTTGGAATTAGCTTGTAGTTAATCTGACATTGGATTGGACTATACAATGCATATGGCTTCATATCTTAATTCCTGAGTTTGTTCTAAATTCATTACTTCTAAAATACTGCTAAATCATTCCATAGAAACAATGGATTATATTGGACTGGGTTTGCATTACAGTCATCTGTTTTGCTTTTTATGTTATTATTATATGACAGTAATCAGAGGAAAGTCTTTAAGTGTAGTTAATGTGCTTTGTACAATTGACCATTTATGACTTATTATAAGTTAGGAATAGCCTTTTAATTATTCTGTATACAGTATGATGTAGTTACACTACTTAGCACTAATAAGCTTCAGTTTACCTTTTATAACCTGCAGCAGTGAATTAGTTTTAGCCTGGCTTAAAAAATGTGTATCCCACATATATATGTAAAGATTATTGTGGACATGGTTGGAGTTACATTCTTTGGAGTAAAAGATAGATGATAAAAAATATATCTAATAAATCATAAGGTTAACTGTATTGCAAGGCAATTAACTGGAGCCTCAGCCCTTACTGAGTCATTGTTTTTCTTATGAAACCTAAAGTTTACTGAATCAGAGCTAAAGAAAAATGTGACAGGATAGTTCGCACATGTCAAATAGTAATTAGTGTTTAGAGTTAGTGGTATTTCGTACTTTTCAAGCAGTAACCCCAATCCAAGTAAATATTCACAAAAACCAAATTGAGCTGTTCAGGTGAAAGGACCTAACTTCATATACAATGTTAGTTAGGTAAACTGAGAAAAATACTTACTTTAACCAACTCACAGCTACTATAAGGTAAAGGACAGTTCATTGTGATCTACAACATAATGATATCCAAGTTATAATTCAGTGCGTTTGATAACTTTCATGGAAAGTCATTACATAAGTTTCAAGGTGGATTTTATAGTCTAATCAAAAATCAAACTATGTTTTTGTGTTTTAAAGTGTTAGATTCTAGAGAAAAAAGAACCTTTTTTTTTTCCCCCCCACTATGTGCAGTCTGTCCTACCATATTAAATTAGAAAATCTTGGGGCAAAAAGTTTTTACAAAGATGTCAAAATACTTGGTCTGTTGGTTTTTTATCTACATGAATAAAATACCTGAGGTAGATATTTAATTATTTCTCTGTCCCCTAATATTAGGTAATGAACAGATTTTCACTTCCTGTTCTTTCTTCACTTCACTTGACTTGAGTTTTCAAGAAAGATTATGATTAGTCCAAAGGTTTTGGGGAGAATCATAGTGGTGTTTTAGCATAGATCATCTGTCTAGCCTAGCCATAAGACTTTCATAATGAAAATTGAATTACATTTCCCTCTGCCCCCTGCAAAAGACATCCTTTCCTTTCCCCCTTTTTTTGGAGGGGGCAAGAGGGATATTACTAAGTAGGAGTAAAATATAGATCTAGGGAAAATGGTATGATTATAATTTCCCTCTTTTTTTTTCTGGATTTAGGAATCTTCTACATAATTTCTCCCCAAATTATAACAAGGCAGAACAGGTGTAAGAAGAGAATTGCATTTCTAATAGTCCCATTCTTGAAATATAAAAAATTAGCAAAGTATGCTAATGACCTAAAAGATTTACGTAAAGTAAGAGTTTAAAATATTGTTTTGAAATTAAGATAAAAGATACTGATTTTTATGGTGTAAATAAAAAGTCTTTTTTTATATACTTTATATACAGAAATACTTTTTCAATTTTCATTACTAGTAAGATGCTAAGCTTGTCTTGTTAGCAAATCCTTTTAGTTTTTTTTTTTTTTTAAGGCACTTGACTGAATCAGTGTATTAGAGATTTTAATAACTTCATTGGGAAATCCTAACATATCACTCAAAACCTTTGTTACAGTTTCTTTGTCAAATATAGTACTAAAATGTATGTTACTCATGTTATAAATCGAAAGTTAGCAAGCTCTTTCTGCAAAGGAACAGATGGTAAATATTTTAGGTCTCTGTTGCAACTTTTACATTCTACCATTGTTGAATGAAAGCAGCCATAGACAATATGTAAATACATGGGCATGGCTGTGTTCCAGTAAAATTTTCCACATTTGACTCATGGTTTGCTCATCTGTGTTGCAGATTCACAAGTTGTAGATAATTGACATTTTGTATAATGTTTTATTATAAAAGTTTTCATCTATACGTAAATATTCACTGACCTTCCACAAACCCAGGGCCCACCATCCACAATGATTAACATTTTGCCAAAAGGTCATTTAACAGTGTTGTGAATTTAGGGAAGCGACTAGAGAGGTGAGCTCTGAAGTGCACTTACACAATTATTGTCTATTGAATTATACTTTCACCGTTGTTTTACTTTCCAAGTTTGCTTGTGTTTATGCTGAGGGACACTCAGTTTTAATAAATACTCATGCCATTTCTGAAATTCATTATTCAAGTTTTTATTGTTCTGAGTATATTAAGTAAAATCTCAGCTAACTTTACATAAAGAAAAGCTTAATATAAATAAATGGTGTTTTTATGATAATTCTTTCTGCCAACATGAAATCTTTATTTATGATATATACTCACATACAAATGCATGCACACATACACATATCTTTGATAAACCCAAGCAAGCACTAAATATTTGCCTAATATGTATTTATAGAACCCAAATATGGCTGGTAAATGGTGAAAATTGATAGGCATAATTTATTCACAGAAAGATCTTGTCATGCGAATTACAGAAACTGTAAAGGTAAATATCCCACCTAGGAATGATCTTTTCCCTTTCTTTCTGATTCCTTGATTTCTTATTATGTAGGTTTTTGGAACAAAGTTCATTTTTCTTCCCATGACATGACTTTTATGAGTAATTTAGAAAATATACTTGTCAGAAATTGTAGTGCTACCCAGAGAAAAAGTAAGATTGATCTCTTTGAAAGACATATGTCACTTGAACTTTTGTCATAAAATAAATAAAGAAATATAGATAATCCTGCGTTGAGAAAGCTAAATACAACATCTTTTCCTTTCCAGCACAATAATTTGTGAAATATCGTATCTTCATTATGGTCATGTGTTTGCCTTTCTGTTTGTGCTACATTTTAAACATATGTTATAAAACAGCTTCATTTAAGATCTGTGAATCTTAAAAAGTTAATTTTTTGTTTTGACTCTTTGAATGTAATTCTATTTTATATTCTGAGCTGTGGAAAGCCTATGTCACAGATATTTGTTTTCTGGGTATTAACATGATCAACATATGGGCTGATGACCCCATGCAGAGATAAACTATTTTGTTTCTCCTACCCTCCCATTTTTTTTTTCACCTGTCTTTTTAACAGTATACCTGAAGAACCAGTTCTATAACCTGGATTGCCCAGGTGGTGGGGCAGAGCTGGTATTTCAGTCATCCAGAAGCTAAATTAGTCTACCTTTGAGTGTCAGGTCAGGCAGTGATGGATGAGGCTGTCTTACCTGGTTAAAGAAATCAGTTTTGATTGCCTTCCACGGCTTGGTACTACTATTGGTATTATCTCCGGCCCTTCTGCCATAGATCCTCAGGAAATAGAGCCAAATTTTTAATTCCTGAAATTTGTTCCTGTCATCCTCATGAAATGTTCTTGTTAATTGCTAAGCCGTCTTTGTTCGGTCCATCACCTGTTTTCCAAACATATTATTCCCAGGCCTAGAGATGGAAGTATTCATATCCAGTCTCTCCTTTTTTACTTCCCTCTGAGAAGGAGCCCTTGCGTAATCTGTTTATATTCAAAGCTTATGTTACTCTTTCTATAGAATATCCGTATTTCCCAGGGTTGGTTTCTGCCTGCTGCCAGGTTGCCCTAATTGTTTTGGTGACATGTAGGCCCCCATGCTCTTACTCCTTATGGAGTGTTGTGAGTCTGCAGTTTAGCAGGAAGAGACTTGATGAAGCACATTGATGTGCATGTCTAAGTTCTGTTATAAATAATTTTAAATTGCAAAAAAAAGGTTTTCATTTAAGTGCAAAGCCTATTCTTGGCTGCTTGCCTTAGCCTTCTCCTCATTGTCCCTTGCTTTTCAAATGAGCTTCCAGGTTATTCTGGTTCTTTTAGATTATTTCTATTACTGGAGCAAAATGATTTGACAACAATTTGATCCGTTGAATTTTTTTTTTTAGCGTAATGACTTAGAGTTTTTTTTTCTAATGCAGAGAGAGAAAATAGACCAAGTCTAATATAAATTTGGAAAAAATTAAAATTAGCAACTATTACTTCAGTTATTCTTTGTCTTTTCCATCTACATTCCAGAACTCATTATTGAGCAGTAATTATTATGTCCTTGAAGTTTTCCGCAGTGCGTATTCAGACACACAGTTTACACGAAGTCACGCTCACATTTTGTTTTCGTAAACCTCCCAGGTTCTCCCAGCAGAGATGTGGGTCCTTCCCTGGGTCTGAAGAAGTCAAGCTCCTTAGAGAGTCTGCAGACCGCAGTGGCCGAGGTGACTCTGAATGGGGATATTCCTTTCCATCGCCCACGGCCGAGGATAATCAGAGGCAGGGGATGCAATGAGAGCTTCAGAGCTGCCATCGACAAGTCTTATGATAAGCCTGCGGTCGATGATGATGACGAAGGCATGGAGACCTGTAAGTTTATAATGGCTGAAAGAATAGCAATTAAAATGTCTCTATAGAGCAGCGTTTCTTAACATGGGCTCCAGGGAGCCCTGGGGGTTTCCTAAGACGCTTCAGGGGAATTTCTGAGGTCTCTCAGGTCCAATGATCTCTTACTTCATAATGAGAAGATGATATTATTTGCCCTTTTCTCACATTCCCTCATAAGTATACAGTGGGGTTTTTTGGAGGCCACATGTCATGTGATTCTGCATTAGATTGAATGCAGAAGCAGAGAGGAGAATCTGGCTTTTAGGCCAATATTGAACTAAAAATTTCTAAACTATTTAACAGTGCCAGTGTTCTCACTTCTTTTGGAATATATATTTTTTTTGGTAAAAATATAATTTCTGTAACACAAAATTGCTTTATTGCTTTTAAAAAGTAATATTTTAAGACTTTCCTAGTTTTAAATCTGTACATGTTACTTGATATAATCTACATACGAAAAAGTAATTTGGAGTGCTTAATAATTTTCAGGGGTGTAAAGTTATCTTGAGATCAAAATGTTTGGAAACCACTACTGCTTTGTAGTATCTCTGCTAGGGTGTCTCCATTGAATATCTGTAAGAATCTGTGATCTTAAGAACACGTTTTTATTTTTGTTTTCAGGAATTATTCTTGCTTTCCTGTAACTAAAATAGCAGTCTATATTTGTGTGGGTATGTTTTAAAATGGCAAAATATTTAAAGACAAGATTATTACAAGTCAAAGGTTAATACAAATATTTTCCATGGTTTATTGGAGAAAAAATAAATTTATAGTTATGTACAAATGTATCCTTTCAGAGAGTTAAACATTTATTAAAGTAACCATTCTTTAAAAAAAAAATGGAAAAACTCTACTGATATATTTACTAAGAAGCAAAGAGCTTAGGAGACCTAATAGTGAAAATCGTTGATTATCTTGTATTGTTTGTAACTACTAATTTATCTTTTAGTGTTTTAACCTCAAATGTGACTCAACCATCAAACTATTGTAAGAATAGTTGCAGGGACCACAGAATAAAGCTAAAGCAGAGACCAGAGATAATTTGTGTAGATCGTAAATTACTTACAATTCAACATTTGAGTAGACCACTTCTATCACATATACCTAAGGAAGATTTTTATAGGGAAGAAGAGTTTTAAATAACAAAGATCACATTTTGAGAATAAGGAAAAGCTTTTGTATTTTGCTTATGCATATAATACATTTGGGAAGATGAATATTTCTGACATAATGTAATATGCAAAGCATAGCTTAGAGGATCGCTACACTTCTCTCCATCTCCACCTGATTCTCCATCTAAATCCAGGCAGTTTTTTCAGCCAGTGATTACAAATATATGCAGCCTATTCTTGATGAATGAAGAACATATTTCCTATTTTTGCTGCCAAATCTGGTCTCCAAGAGCCTGAGTCCTATGAGCTTTTCACCCTGTTGAGCTTTCTCCCTTTGTAATAATGTTTCCTTGCCATCCTAATCAATATTACTTGACAATTATAAAGCTTGCTTCTGTATGTCCTGGGTGTATATTTAATCAAAAATTACTATGCTTTGTCCCCTTTATATAATTTTTGAGTATCTACAATTTATGATGCTTTTGAACTTTTTTCTTGTTCTGGTTAAAATGTTATTTAATTTCCCTTTAAAAATGCAGTTTGCTCTTATAATACGTCACTCATTTCCAGTGTAACAGCAGATAGAATACCTATGTATATAAGGTATATTCTTAAGTCTGCGGGGACAGCCTCCAGAGTGTCCCACTAATGTGGACATCTGATTTCGTCCCTATATAAACCTAGCTTTTTTTTTTTTTTTTTTTTAAAAAGAGAGAGAAGTAACAGTTTATTAAAGTTCATTCATTTATCTGTCCTTCAGAGAAAAGGAGTGAAGTGAAACAAACAGATAGACAAATTACAGTTTGCAAACCAAAGATAAAGTTCTGGGCAAGACCTGGGAAATAGCATGTGGCAGGTTCCCTAAAAACATGCTGCACCTCCAACCACAAAATGTCATATTTTTCAAAAGTCCTGTTATTTATTTATTTATTTATTTATTTTTGCAGACCAGTTTTCAGCATTTTGCATATGGCAGAAGAAAGGCAGCTATTGTAAATTCTAAACTTTTCCCATTTGGGTTGTCGAAATTGTGTTCATAGGGTGGAATGAGCAAAGAAGTGGAATTCAGGTTACTTGCATCCTCATCTGCATGCTTTTTTTTTTTCTTTTCTTTTTCTGAGATGGAGTCTCACTTTGTCGTCAGACTGGAGTGCAGTGATGCAGTCTCAGCTCACTGCAACCTCTGCCTCCCGAGTTCAAGCAATTCTCCCTCAGCCTCCTAAGTAGCTAGGATTACAGGCACATATTACCATACCCGGCTAATTTTTGTATTTTTGGTAGGGATGGGTTTTACCATGTTGGCCAGGATGGTCTCGATGTCTTGACCTCATAATTCACCTGCCTCTGCCTCCCAAAGTGCTGGGATTACAGGCATGAGCCACCATGCCCAGCCATCTACATTCTTTTAAGTAATTTGGGATTTTGGTCAAAACTTCAACTGCTTGAGCTTTAATTCCTTCATTTTTAAAACTGAAGATTTGGACTAGATGACTGACTTTCAAATGGTTTGTTGTAACCTCTGGTCAGGAGCAGTACCTCAGTGGATTTGGGGAGTGGGAAAGGCCACCAGCGTCAGCCCACCCCCACCACCTCCACAGTTGTTTTCGTCACTTTTGTACATCGGGATCCTTCATAAATTTTTGTTTTTAAAAAGGTGGTGTTGAGTATTTAGGAAGAAGTTGTAAATATTCTGGCTTAGATGGTTTCGGTGGTTTCCAAATTCCCTCCTAGTTCAACATTCCATGATTCTATGTACCTCCTCACTGCCCTACATCTGGCACGCTAACCCCCTCACCTTCTGTGAGGCCCATGTGGGAAACACCCCATCTGTTTTCATCCTTCATTACCAAGCACAGGGCTTGGCAAACCATAGAATTCAATGAATGTCTGCCAGATGGATGAGTAGGTGAGTGAGGTATCCCACATTGGACCTTGTATGCACTAGCTCTTCAATATCTCAGCAAACTCTTTTTCTTAAAAGTCTATCCAATGTGGTGTTACTGCTGGTGATCATTAGACTATCAGCTTACATAAAACTAGAGATGTGATGGCACTTTCTGCCTCCAGCTGTGGAAAGAAGGCCGGCTCAGCCCTCCTTCAGTTTCCTAACCACGCCATTTTCAGGGAAAATGGAGTTGCATGGCAGGGTCTCTGGACTTGCTGTCTCTGTGGCTGTGCTGCTGTGTTTTTGCCTTTCCGGGCTTGTCCCTTAGCTATGTGTCCTCTGGCTGCATGTCCAACATCCTCCATTGTCTGTGCTCAGTGGACGTCAGGGGAAGTGGGTTCTTTCTTGTCCCATGGTCCAACTTGGTTACAGCTACCTGTAGAAATTAAAAAATCGTATCCCCCTTGGACCTGGATCTGAAAAGAGGACCATTGTCTAGGCAGATGGTCTTTCTGTCACATGGGACATTTCCTGAGGATGCAGTGCACCCTGGAAACATGTGGCTAGAGACTGAGCCACTGCGGAAAAGCTAGGTGTGGAGGTCAGTAGGAACAGCGAGCTCCCTGCATAGGGCTGCAGTCTCTGGTTTCTACCATCATGTGGCACTTTCCCTCTTTACAAGTAAGACACGTAGGCGGAGGCATGGTTGATTGCTTGTCAGTTGGGTTGAGCCCCTCCCCAGTGACTGTATTCATGGCATTGAACAGCCTGGCCTCTTCGCAGCAGTGTGGAAATGATGGCACAGGCACAGCAATGGGGCCAAGAGACTGGGGTGGGATCCATGTGGTATCTGGTATCTGTCATCTTCTGCAGCACTTACGTTCTTCCTGTGGAGATGGCAGAAGCCGGCATTTTTGTCTCCCATTTAATCCATCTGGCCTCTCCATGTTGTGTGTATCTGTCTGGATCAAGATGGAGCTTTGTATTCTGGGACCCATTATCTCCGAGGCCCTACCTGTGTTTGACAGGTCAGGGCATTGACAATCTGCTCCCTCTTCTATGCAAATTACGTATCCAGCCTGGCTCTCAGCAAGAGACTTCTACTTTCCCCATGATAAATCAGTTTCTACTGATACCAAGAAAATGCATGCAGTAAGATTGCTTTGTTTTCTTTTAAAAAATACATTAATTCTACTTTTTCATAATTAAAAGTTACCAGAAATTGTCAACCCTAAATTCAGTTTTGTAACACCTTTTTGTTAAGGTTGAGGAAGTGAAACAGTGTAACCAAATATCTCCTATTAATTGTACCTATTGATTTTAAGATACAGCAAGTTCAGAATTTTAAATGCGGAAAACTTTGTGCCTGGCAAACAAGAAGGCATGGTCCTCAAACCTGAAGGTGGTAGCTTGCGTACTTTTCTATACAACTCTTATTAGGAGATAAGAGAAAAGCACTTTTCTAAAATATGCATAATTTAGGTTTTCAGTATGAAATTTGAAGAAACTGACTTTACATTATTTTTTAAATTTTCTTTTCTTTTTTGTTGAGATGAAGTCTCACTCTGTCACCAGGCTGGAGTGCAGTGGCGCAATCTTGGCTCACTGCAACCTCCGACTCCCTGGTTCAGGTGATTCTCCTGCTTCAGCCTCCCAAGTAGCTGGGATTACAGGCAGGCACCACCATGCCTGGCTAATTTTTGTATTTTTAGTAGAGATGGGGTTTCACCATGTTGATCATGATGGTCTTGATCTCCTGACCTTGTGATCCACCCGCCCTGGCCTCCCAAAGTGCTGGGATTTTAGGCGTGAGCCACTGCACCTGGCCTGAATTTATATTATTAAATCAACTAATATGAGAGCTTCCATATTTTGCTTTTGTTTTATTAGCTATGAAATAACACATTGTGTTTGCTGTCTCAGATTTTCTACTCTCAGCATTCTGCCCACTCCTAGCCACCTTTTATCACCACCACCTATTTCAGCCAAAGTAATGCAAACTACATATAATTTTATCATAAGCGAAACCCAATAGACTACAGTTAATCTATTTTGGAAGAATTCGTGATCAGATTTCAAAGTCAGAGTACTTTGTGAACTATTTTCTATTTGGTTAATTTGTTTTAGTGGATAAATCCATGTTGTTTTATAAAAATACTTGTTCTGAAGTGCTAGGAAGAAGAATATCTCATCACATCATTTTATGCTAATAAAATGATACATATACTTAACCTGCAGTTTAAGAAACGGAGCTTTGATTAATTTTTAGGGTGTTTCTGATCATAGTATGGGTGTATGGATATGTAATAGCCAAAGGTATTCCTTACATTTCTTTTTCTAAGTAAAATGGAACTTAGCAGAAAGTGCAGTGAAAAGCCATATCTGAAGGGTTTGAATGATAGAAACCTCATTTCTAACCGTTTTTTAAAAGGAAATAGTATTTATATATCTGGCTAAGATTACACTTAGGGATGGAATCTTAGAATGCGTATCTTCTGATTCTCAGTTTCACGGTTTTTCTAGAATATGAAACACTCTTCCAAACAGGAAAGCCCATTACGCTAAACCTACTCCAGAGTATTTAAGTACATACCTAAAATCTGATATTTAGGTTATTCGTTCCTAAGGGCTTGTGGTTGGGAGGTTGAATCAATCTGGTGGGTGAACAAGCTTTTGATAAGGAGTGTGGTTCTGTTCCATTGTAGTGTGCAAGTTAGTTTGGCACCCAGGGTGGGGGAGGGGACGTGGGAGTTGCCAACTGATGTGGAATTAGGGAGGAGAGGACACTAGAGGAGAATATCTCCAGAAGAGAGATATTGCTTGAGCTGAGTATTACTGCTTTAGAGTCTTCAACTGGACACATGGAGAAATATGGAACATAGGGAATGGGGAACATCTCTGGGCTGCGGTAGTTAATATTAGGTTGGTGGGTATGGGGCAGTTGAGAGCATAGTGAGGATTGAGGTTTAACATGTAGGTGCCTGTCATCCCAGCACTTTGGGAGGCCAAGGCAGGTGGATCACTTGAGGTCAGGAGTTCAAGACCAGCCTAACCAACATGGCGAGACCCCGTCTCTACTAAAAATAAAAAATTAGTCAGGCATGGTGGTACATGCCTGTAATGCCAGCTACTTTGGAGGCTGAGGCACAAGGCTTGAACCCAGGAGGTGGAGGTTGCAGTGAGCCAAGATTGTGCCACTACACTCCAGCTTGGGCTACAAAGCAAATTCCATCTCAATAAATAGATAAATAAATAAAGATAGAGGCAGAGAGCAGATCACAGACTGTTTAAAATTACTTGCATTTCAGATAAAATAATATGATTGTTGGAACTCTGGGGTAGAGGATGGCTTATCGGTATAGGATGGTAAATAGCAACACCAGGGCAAGAAGCTCATTTCTGTGATAGTAGTGCAGCAGTCCAGGTGAGCGATGATTCTTGGAAATACCAGAGCAAAGGAAGAAGCTGTTTATGGGCTTAGCATCTCTTACACAAAGATGGATGTTGATGATGTGATTTCTCTCATTAGCACTTCCAGGCTCAGAAACTTGGAATCATCATCTCACTGGGTCACCATTCCGTTACCAAGCTCTCTTAACTTTTTCACATGTAATGTAATCTCACCTCTTCCAGCCCAGGCCCGACCCTTGCTATTTCATATCAGAAGGTATTGTTAGGGTCTCCCAACTGGGCCTCCTGTCTCTTGATGTGCCCAGTGAGCTCTGCAGTCACCGTCTGATTCTTACAGCCCTTCAAGTGTCCGTGCTCACCCTTGCCTGTGCCACACAGTGCACACTTCGTGAGGTGTATCTTCTTTCTCCCCCACCCCTCTGATGTGTATATTATACCGTCATCTTCCTTCTTCAGAAAACTTTTCCCCGAACAATCCAGTTTTTCTCAAGCTCCAGCTGATTCTACATAGTGCATCTGAGATTTTTTTAGTATCAAGTACTTTTTTAACATCAGGAAATTTTTGTGGATCATCCAGTATCGATTATGTTTCATGGTAGTTAAGAACACTGGCTTTGGGGCACAAAGAGGGGAACATCACACACTGGGTCTGTCGGGGGGAGGGTGCAGGGGGCTAGGGGAGGGATAGCAGGAGGTGGGGAGATTGGGGAGGGATAACATTAGGAGAAATATCTAATGTAGGTGACAGCGGGATGGAGGCGGAGGCAGCAAACCGCCAAGGCATGTGTATACCTGTGTAACAATTCTGCAAGAGCTGCACATGTATCCCGCAACTTAAAGTATAATAATAATAATAATAATAATAATAATAATAATGAACACTGGCTTTTGAGGAGCAGGCATTCTGATTCCTCACACACAAAAAAGCAAAATAAATTAGCCATTCACTAATTTATAATCCTGACCATTTTTATGTTGTTTTAAAAGAGTCTGAGCAGTGGCCTGTGTCTCTTTCTTTGGCCATAAATAATAGTTTGTATGTTGTTCAAACAGACTTTGTGTTTGTTAAGCTCACTCTTTGATTAAAATAAAATTCTTAGTGGCAATTCCAACAGTAAGGGTTGTGAGTGCTGTCATTTCCATTATGTAGCTAGTCCTTCGGTCAGAATTGGTTTTTAAAAAGCCTTAAGCTTCTTTTAAAATTGTCCTCATGGACAGAAAGCAGCATCCACTGTGGGCCATCATTTGAATGTTAAAATCAATTGAACACTGAAAGTGAATTTGCACAGGTTCAGAAAATTGAGGGTGTGACCCTCATTGTACCTGCTCTGCAACATTATCTTGGGAAGGGAGGGGTAATGGAGGTGACATTGTACCATTATCTGTGGGAGTATTTTACCTGCTTCGTTTGTGGGGATGGGTTAAAGAGAAGTTTAGAATGTCAAGTAAAAGTGAAGAAAGGTTTTTGGTAATAACTCTTTAAAAGAGTGATTCTATTGTTTTTCTTCCTCCACCCACATATGTTGAAAGGTTTTTTTAAAAAATGAAATAAAGCTATTTTTAGAGTAGAGTGTCTGAGGAGTCATGTATTTGAACTTTCTTCCAGTTGCTGAAACCACTCTACAATACCACTAATAAATGTCACCTGATGCTTTCATAGCTTTTTACCTCCTCACAGTCTTCATCCTATCAGTTATTATTCTCACCTCACATATTAGTGTAAAAGCCCAAGTCTTCCCGTCTCATGCCAGCTTTGTGTGTGTGTGTGGTTTCATTTTTTTGGTGTTCAGAAAAAGCTAAGTTTTTCTGCTGCCAGAAGCTCATCATTCTAATGTTAAAAGTCAGAGTCCAGAACAGCAGATCCTGTTATTCGACACCATCTGTGTGTCACTAGCTGTTCATTTTCTATATCTTTCTTCCTCTTCCAAAGTCAAAGTATTCCACCAAAATAAGAAATAAAAATAATATTTACGTCCTCAGTATTCTTGATTCCTATGCAGGAGTTTGCAGTGGCTGAAAGTCCGGTCCTCATTTATTTTTGTTACCTTGTTTTTCACCTAACACTAATAGAAATTGGTAGTGCTCAATGCATTTACTAAATCTAGGGAAATTTTCTATAATGAATGTTTCATTTTAACTTAAAAGTCTTGTTTTAAGAAGATAGCTTGTGGCCGGGCGCGGTGGCTCAAGCCTGTAATCCCAGCACTTTGGGAGGCCGAGGCGGGTGGATCACAAGGTCAAGAGATCGAGACCATCCTGGTCAACAAGGTGAAACCCCGCCTCTACTAAAAACACAAAAAATTAGCTGGGCATGGTGGCGCGTGCCTGTAATCCCAGCTACTCAGGAGGCTGAGGCAAGAGAATTGCCTGAGCCCAGGAGGCGGAGGTTGCGGTGAGCCGAGATCGCGCCATTGCACTCCAGCCTGGGTAACAAGAGCGAAACTCCGTCTCGGGAAAAAAAAAAAAAAGAAGATGGCTTTTGAAGACTGAGTCATCCTGTGTAGAACTTTTACATTTGATCCTTTCTATTTCAATGTAAATTGTAAATTGCTCAAGAATCTGTGTTCCTGTTATTAAGTACTTCTAATACTAGGGTAGTTCGTTGTTGACAGGGTGCGGTAAAGGGCAGTTCTTCATATTGCTGGCTGCTTATTCAGCCCTTCCCTTAATTGCTCAGTGAATGTTTAATGATGCCTTTTGGGGCCTCTCCCTCAGAGGAGAGTATTGTTGAGTTTTAAATAAGAAGTAATACTATGTTATTTTGTTGTTGTATGTCTCTGTTTATACCTATTGAACAATTCATTTAAATCTAGTAGCAAATTTAAACAAATGATTTAAATCTAGTAAAATTGCCAAAGCTACCTAAAATGATATTTACTGCTAAATTATACACTTGTGACAAATAACACAATAGATATTCCACAGCTGCTCTAACACTTGCTTTATGCGGTATACCTATTCATATGCTTTCAGCTGCGTTGAATAGAAAATGCAATTCAGACCAACTCAAACAATAGGGAAATATATTTTCCTGCATAACTTGAATCTAGAGTTGGGTAGCTTCAGGGAGATTTCTCCAAAGACCCAACATTTTTCAGCCCCTTCTGCTCTGCTATCCACGAGTCAGCTGCCCACAGGATAATTCTGTAATTCAGCTATCCATAGGGTACTTTTAGGGCTCAGAGGCCTTTTACTGTCATTCCTGGCCAACAGAAGGGAAAGAGCCCTTCCTAAGCCTGGAATATGTCCATTGAGTCCATTGAGGCCATTCTTGGTCTGATAACCTTGGATGGACAAATCTGCAGGGGTATTGTATCCGTAAACTTAGTAATGAATTCACCCCTTGGAGCCAGGTTGCATTCCTGAACACAGATTTCTATTAGGAAGAAGAAAGGGAGAAATGGATTTTGGATAATCAGCCAACAGAAATCATTACAGTATCAACAGTAGCATCACTTCTCAATGGGGGAAAAAAATGGACTCTAATGACCTTGAGGCTCTGAGTCAACTTTGACCATAAAATGTTTGTAAAGTTTAAATAGAAATAGATTATTTATGGCAGAAGCTGCAGAACTTTGCATTTCAATGAAAACCCAAAGTCATTTTCTCCATCATAAACGCCTGATCCACGTAAATGCCCGATCTTTTCCAAAATTCTTGGTGATCCAGTCCTAACATGATACCTTTCATAGTTCGGCGGCTTAATTTGTAACATGGACTAGAATTTTAATTGAGCTACATTTGCATCTGTTGAAAACATGGTAATTAGGTACGTCTTAATTGCCGAATGACTGTGCCACATTAAAGAGAAATAAGCAGCTTCATTTTACACCTTCGTTAAAAAAAGAAACTTGAAAGTACCTGTCTTTATAGGTAATCACATAGAAACGTAGCTGATAGTTCAGTGCATAGAGCAGCTTAAATAGGCAGAAATGTTGTCAAAAATAGAAATTTCTATTTGTTTAGAGGGAGATAATCATCTTTCTTTGTTCAGGCTGTATGCAAAAGGAAAGCAAATAATTGGTCAAAATGAGCAAAATTAAAGAGAAAAAAATCAAGATATGTATATAGCACTTAAAATAGTACATTATCTAAATGTAGATTTATGATTAGTTCTTGCCTTGTAATTTGCTGTATGAACACAATAGATCAAGCCATTTATTGCTGATATATTACTAGGACTTTTCTTACTTGAAAAATTGTTTCTATGAATGTGTTATGTTTTCTTAGTTTAAGGGAATAAAGATATTTTAGGTACCTAATTATAAAGCTTGTATTAAATGTACAGATTTGTTTTAACATTTAAAATCTGACTAGTACATCACTGACCTTGATATGTATATCTTTTCAAAAATTAACCATGTGTAACCAATTTATTTGAGCTTTTAAAACTACAGTGCTTCTGCATAGGAGCAGGATAAAGATAATTTTTCTCTTTCAAATAATTTCAGGGTTTGAAGTATATATAATTCAGTACTTTAAAAGAACATCTTATGTTTGTACATATGAAGCTACATATTGCTAAATATTTTTAATTAGTTGGCATTCAAAGGGATTAGTTAAATCAGTACACCCCCAGAAGAGTTTCTGTGATAATGTATTATCTAAATTAGAATGTTCAGAACAAGCATAAAGAATCCTCCAATGTGCAAGTGTCATTTTAAACAGTCCACTGGCTTGGGGCATGAAACAGAGGTAGGAGTTTTAATTTCATAAAATGAGGATACAAAACCTGAAGCTAATAAATGAATTTATACTAACTTTACTTCACATACTTTAGAAAATAAGTTGTGTTACATACACCAGAAAATTATTTTGAATATGAAAAGAATTGGCAACAAACATGACTTCAGCATATAGTGAGTTGTGAAGGCACTGCCATTATTCTGTTCCCAAGCCAAGAGCCGACATATGCCCCTTGAACTTCTGCCAAAACGATTAGGCAGAAGACTAACAGAATTGCCACTGATGGTTCCATTCATGATTTATGATAATGGTTGCTGTGGAAGACAATCATTTACATTTATTGAGCTCATTTTTCTGTTTATAGTTTCAGACATTGTAGAGGGCTGTGAAATCTATTAGATGATGCATATAACACTAACAATAATAGCATGAAAATATACCAGAAACCAATTAGAGCTAAAGCAAATACCATGAGCATTCTTACCTAGTGTTACTAGAGCTGGATTGTGGCTAGTCTTGTCAGGCTTGATTAGAGGCATTTTTCTAAAGCTAGAAGAATGGTGATACCTGGAAATTAGATAAAGTTTGGTCGGGACAATGTCACAAGTCAGTGTTTACCAGTAGTCTTTCATTTACACAGCCATTTATGAACAGCTGCTGTTTGTCCCACCTCTTCATTTTAGGAGCTTAGAGAATGGGAGGGAGACATGGATGTGATATCATATGAGAAGTGCAATAATAATAGATTATACAAAGAAAGGGCTATGGAAGTATAGGTAAAAGGAGGGTTCCATGCAGTTATTATTGAAAATTCACTAGCATCCGTTTATTTGTCTTGAGTATACCAATAGACCTAGGTTTTTATAGCTCCAGAGAACTTTTGGGAATTGTTCTGTAATGATTTGATCAATTGTCTGAAACTTGTGGCCACACCCATATCTCAAAGTGTTGAAGTGTTGAAGTAGTGGTTCACAAGCAGATAGAGCACAGCCATGTTCAAGGGCATTAAGCAACACACTACAACCCTGCTTGAGCTATATTTACATTCTTTGGGGGAGCGCTCATTTGAAAAGGCTGCTAGCAAGCCCTCGGGCCAGTTGCCAGGATATTCTTTCCCTGCACTGTATACACCACAAGAAATTGTAGCCTGAACTCAGTATTATTTGTAAGATTATGGATTTTCACTATGTCACTAATTGTAACTGGCTTTTTCTAATAAACCTGCACAATTCTGTTTAGAGAGGAAAGGGAGCAAATTTTCTTGAAAGCTACCATGTCCTTGAAGGAAGAGAATGGCTTACAATGAGATGACTTGCAATAGAGAGGCAGGCGAACCTTTCTGAAATCATTTATATGCTGGCTAGCCAGTCCCATACTCCCTGTATACATTTGATCTAGCTTCTTGAGCAATTTCATGACTATGAGCCACAAGTCACAGTGACCATAGAGGACTCAAAATTGGTTTCTGAAATGCAATGCTGACTGCTGGAATTATCTTCTGGGCAGACTGCGTAGTGACTGGATGATAGATTACCCAAATATATGCTGTATGAAATGTGGAATCAGGCAGTCACAAGCAGAGTTGATCAAAGAATGCATGAAAGTCATGTACTGCAGGAAACTGAAGTTGGTGTGGAAAATCTCCAAAGTAGCTTCCAGATTTAGGCACAGAGATGTGTTTACTCTTTGTCTCTACCTGGGACATGACCTGCTGGGGTAGGAAATGTGTTGACTTAAGCTTTTAATCAAATGTCTTAAGAAAAGTAATTCTGAGCTTTGTTTTTTACATTATGACAAATAGCTGGCTTTTTAACAACAACAAAAAACAACAACTGTATTAGTTGGACATAGCTGTCCTATCACTTGATAGTCTCTTTTCAGATTTGTGAGGATTTAATGGCAGAAATGTAAGCTATCAGGACCATTTCAGCTGGTCGTCTTATACCCATGATAATTGTGTATTGCTATTGAAAGTGTTCCTTGCACTGAGTGTGGTGGCTCACGCCTAGAATCCCAGCACTTTAGGAGGCTTAGGTGGGTGGATCACCAGAGGTCAGGAGTTTGCGACCAGCCTGGTCAACATGATGACACCCCATCACTACTAAATGTACAAAAAAATTAGCCAGGTGTGGTGGTGGACACTTGTAATCCCAGGTACTCACGAGGCCGAGGCAGGAGAATTGCTTGAACTCAGGAGGGAGAGGTTGCAGTGAGCCAAGATCGTGCCATTGCACTCCAGCCTGGGCAAAAAAGAGCAAAACTCCATCTCAAAAAAAGAGAACATGCTGCTTGCTGGTGGAAAGGCAGGACTGAAATTTACTGAGGATATATTAACTTGATTTATAGGTCAGTTCTTTGCAAAAGTTTGGGAAGAGGCTAAACCATTCTGTTTGACTCTGTTACAAGAAACTCAAAAATATTGATTCATACTTTTTTAAATTGATGCTGGAAAAGAAAAATGACTTCAGAATTCAGTGATAAATTAACCTTAAGCCCCTATAATTCTCATTGTATTTGGAGGAGAACTTTAGGTGACCAGTCTCAAAAGAAGATTTCTGAGAATGGCTGTTCATATTTGCCTTTCTGCTTCTTACTCAATAGAGAAACGCTTAAAGCTCTTTTGGTAGGTGGAAACCTACTTCACTTACTTGTCATTCTTTCAATGGCAAAAACTTTGCGGTATTGAAGTGCCCTTGGACCATGTGCTTACGAAGTGTTGATTCAAGGAATGGAACATTGTTATCACTAAGTAGATCTTTTATCTGCAAAGTCCAGAGAAGTGAGCTTATTGATGTACTTATTTTCATGGCCCCCCCTTACGTCTGTTCAGCTGCCGTGGTGCAGATAGGCATGCAAGATTGTTTAGGATTGGAACATATAGTAGCATTTACTTCTTATGTTGGCCCTATGCAAAGAGAAGTTACAGAGGCTGTGCAGAGCCAAAATAATCTGCTCTTCCGCGTGCAGCAATTCTAAATGGGTATGTTTGGGAGCCTGAGGAAAGAAGTCCTGCTGACTTTGAATGGTGTAGTCCAGCAAATTAATGAGGAGCCAGAGAGTATGTGCGTGATTCTTACCCAAGAAGAAAGGAAGCACTTTGGGAAGGGCTGCTGTTTTGTTTTTTTTTTTTCATCTTGTAAATATAGTTCCCTGGACCCTTAGAGGTCTGTGTTGTATAACAAGGTCTTGCTGGGCCCCACGGTAGTGTTCAGTCTGATTCCTAGAGGGTGTTTCCGTGGGTGCACCAGTGTCCCACCGGGAAGCTCCTTCTCTGCTACTGACTTGACACACGATCGTCCCCAAGGAGGCATCCACATCACATAGTCCGTTTTAATTCCACTCAAAGTTGAACATCGTTGCAGTCCATGTTGCTGGCAGGCCCATACTGCCGTGAAAGTGTGGGGAAGTAAAGTCCTTGAGTGTATCTTAGCTTTGTTATTTTTGTTGCATTGGTTCACTGTGTCCCTATTGTTTTTTTTTTTTTTTCTTTCCTTCCAAGTGGAAGAAGACACAGAAGAAAGTTCAAGATCAGGGAGAGAGTCTGTGTCCACATCCAGTGATCAGCCTTCCCACTCTCTGGAGAGACAGATGAATGGAAACCAAGAGAAAGGTGATAAGACTGATAGAAAGAAAGATAAAACTGGAAAAGAAAAGAAGAAAGACAGAGATAAGGAGAAGGATAAAATGAAAGCCAAGAAGGGCATGCTGAAGGGCTTGGGAGACATGTTCAGGTAAGCCTTTACCATCCCACACCAGAATCTCCTGACACATACAGGAGTGTGCACTTAGCAAAAAGGAGTAAAAACTCGACACAGTAGTGCACGCCTGCGATCCCAGCTGCTTGGGAGGCTGAGCTGGGTGGAATGCGTGAGCCCAGGATTCCAAATCCAGCCTGGGCGTCCTGGCTAGGTCATTCCATTCTCAAAAAAAAAAAAAAGAGAAAAACTTAAAAGCACTGAAAGCACAGATTTGAAAACATTATCTTTGAAGTCAACCAAAATTCTTATATAATCTTTACTTACTGCATTTTTACTTGGTTATGGATTTCATGGTAGGTATTTCAGACTATTTTAGCAGCCTAAATGATGATATCCTGCCAACCATGTAAATAATTGTTGAGAGGTAGGAGGGACTTGTCTGTATATTAGTTATGCATAAGACTGAAAGCCCATTGAGACAAAGGGCTATTAAAGCAGTGTTTGTTCTTTTTGTGTGTGTGTGAACAATGGTTCATTATTTAAATTTAAACATAGAGCTCAAGTTAGTGGTATCGTTTAAAGGTTCATTAATAACCAGTCTAATAAAAAACGTTACAAATAGAGCTTCAATTAAGCGGTGTTGATTAATTTAATGCTTATTACTTCAGCCTGTAAAGATTTCATTAAATGTGGTCTCTGGCTGTTTCTTGACAGTTGTTTCTGTGCACCTAAATTATACTCTAGGATCACTTAGCATATCATTTTTTACAAATCATTGCAATATAATAAAAGTGACAACTTGTTCAGAAGTTGCACTGAAACTCTCCCATAAATGTTCATCTAAGATGATTTATAATATTCAGGCATTTAATGTTAAATATAAAGATTGCTTGATTGTTCCATAAATTAAACCCCTAAACCTATCAAGGTGACGGTTGAAAATTGAAAACATACAGCACAGTCATTTGACTTTTCGAAAAGTAGTTATCCTACGTTATGGACCCCTTCCTTTTAAGAAAACTTTTTTTTAAATTGCAAAATGAGAACAACAGTTTTCATTTTCATAGAATTTGTTGATTTACAATCCTGAAATTGACCTCAGTAGCTCATGGAGTTACGGATAAGTCAGACCTGGAAAGTTGAGGAACGCTGGCCCAGCCTGAAGGCTGCACAGCACCACAGATGTGTTCTGTAGATGTCTCGTTAAGTGTGCGTAGAAGAAGGAAATTAACTCTAGACTTACATTATCACAAAGCCTGGCCTGTGAGCAGTATTTTCTTCCAATATGATTGGATTTCTGTCTCTTAGTGCTTTAGAACTTTGGGATTTTCATCGTTTTTCATTAGAGTTTTTCCTGTTTATATAGTGCTCCTTCCGAATGCATTTTCAATCAGGTCATGTTTCTTCATTATACTCTGTGTCCAAGAATCATACAGGAAGAAGTTGCTCCAACTGCCACTTTATTTCAGTTTCTGTGTTAGCCAGGGGCCTTTTCATTCTGTATGTGCAGACAGACAGCCCGTAACTGGCACCTCCACAGTCCTCAGAAATAAGGCCGCTGCCCATCAATTAACATGGAAGGAATTTGTACTACTGTCTTCTTCAAATTATAGGGTTAGAGATGGGAGAAAGCTTCCCCTGAGACTTGTAGCACATTCACACTTCCAGGGGCTCTCCTAACACCTTACTGAAAGCTGATGGCTTGTTGGTTTTCATTCATCAGCCAACATTCATCTGGTAGATAAAGTGCTCTGTTCTGGTCATGGAATAAAAAATATACTTCTCGTATCTTAAATTTACATTAATTATAAGTGATCTTTTTCTGTAACTTGCAACTCCAGAAGAAAGGCCTATGGTAGAGCTTTCTGTCTGGGGCCAGAGGAGCAGAAAGTATGGGAGAAATGTGTATTGTTCCTAAATGACCTTAAAAATACTACCACATAATTCTCTTTCTTCTAGAAGTCCTATCAAACATTACATGATGCTTTCTCTAGATCAGTATCTACAGTCTGTACCCATAACCTATCATGAAAGCCAACTTTATGATAAAGAAGATGACCCTGCATATTCTTAAAAGTAAAATTCTATATGTAGGTCAGGGGCTGAAGATGTTTTTCCCCTAAAATTTGGGCTGATACTCTCGCAGTGTTTAAGAATGGTAAGAAAATAGCAGATGTTCATACTTTTTTAGGTATGTGAAATCAGTGATTTGTTGGAATCACCCCACCTTGGCTGGTGAGAGCCAATTGATCAAGTTTTAGAAATTTTGCAAGCTGGTTGTCAAACACATCCAATATTAAAAATTAAATACATTATCTAAAAAGCAAAAGTCATTAATACTCAAACTGCATCCCTTCCTAATTATTTTTACTATACTGTGACCTCTGCTCTTGAAATTATCTCCGTTTATGGCATGGACATGGGCTAATATTATATGACTACTGTATAGCTTTTCCCAGCCCCGTGTTTAGTGACATCATGCTGGTAGCTTAAAATTTGCCATTGTGGGAATGTTTATACCATGGAAGTCTGTGGAATTCCATGAAACAAGAGCTTTTCTCCCAGAACAACACAGTACCACATGGTGAATGTAAATACCTTTGAGCAGAGTGGCAGCATCTTATCGGAGACCCCTGGACATGGCTGGGTTCTATCAGATTGCAAACCGCTGCGTCAACCCTTTCCCAATGGGTGGCCGAATATTGCCCCTTGAATATGAGTTCAGAATAATATGTTAAACATGAAATAAGTTTTTTTGTTATTGAATGTTGTCTCTTGATCCTTCCTTCACACCATTATGATACGTCATTAGTCTTTGAGAAGTCTCTTACCTTAAAGCATTGCTAGATTTTCCAAAACATTATTTTAAAGTACCTTCCTTCAGTATCCACTGGATCTGATTATTTGAGACGAATATACCCTCAGGTTGATTGTTTCATGTTTCCTTCTTTTTTTTTTTTTCCCCTCTCCTGATGACATAGGGAACTGCAGTAAGGTTTGAAAATTGGTCTCTTCCTTTCTCTTCGTTCTTTTAAGGATGCTAGGATGTGGTTTCTTTAGCAATGCTGCTTTTAAATAGCTTCATCAGAACATGCATGTGCATATATATTTCTTAGTACAGTTTGCAAGAGGGTTCAAGAATGGAGGGCCAGTACGGGCCTGCAGTGCAAAGCAGGGGTGTGTCTGTGTGTGTGTTGTGCTTTTGTTTCTATCTTGCAGCTCAGAAAACGGCTAAGGGACTTCGGTATTGAGAGTCTAGCTTTGTAGGTAAATATAGCAGCATATGAGCTTTTTCTCTTTAGTCTGCTTGAGGAAGTGAGACGTTTTCCTTTAAAAACAAGCTCACAGGCTCTCCTCCCCTACCATCCTGTCCCGCCCCCATCATCCTGTTGCCTCCCTGCAACCCCCACTCATATACTGTTCCTACCCCAGCAGGCTGTTCGTGATATTTGGTAAAATATGATGAGGTTCAAATAGATAGACCTTGTTTTAAAAACTGTATCAGAGGAAATGATGGTACCTTGGGTAGATATTTTTAATCATTGGCATATACAGACAGACAGTATGGTTTTCTGTTTCACACATTGAATGGTAGTCACAAAGATGATTTAATTATTGATAAACAGCTCTAGGAAAGAATGTTGTGAGTCCTATGAATCACTCTTCTGTTTATAAATTATGGAGTATATGAACTACAAAAGCCGCCTTAATGGAAGTCCTAAATCACAAATTCAAATCTATAAGGAATCAAATAACAAATGCAAAGTTTTTCGTGTTTGTATTAATTTCTCCTCGTACATACTACATCTTTTGCACACAAGGAGCTTCTATCACCTTGATTAAAACGGCTTTGTATCTAAGAAACCTGAGTGTGCTTACAAAACAGATAAATATGACTTGTGAATGTGATCGTTCTGTGTGCAGAGTGCAGAGCAGAAATTTTGAGTCTTTCATATGTTTGGTTCTCAGACACTTGGCTATTCAAATTTAATACTGGAGGATATTTCTGAGAATTCTACGATTATGTGAAATTGTCATGAAAGAGGAAACTGAGTACATACTTCAGTAGGAGGGAGATAGGTTTTTTTAATGTTTTAAATGTGTTCATTTTTAAAAGGAAGCAGCCTCCTTAAGCAACATGGTTTTACCTTAGTTTTTATTTCCAAATTGAAATAACCAACAAGATAATAAAATACTGTATTCTCAGATATTAAGAAGTTAAAATCACGTGCTCTCTTTTTGTGAGCTCTAGAGTAAGTGCAATTTGATGTTAGTTTGCTGCAAAATTGGAACTGTTACCATTGGAATGTCACAGAATTGTATGTAGTCTTAAAACTGAAGGTTCTTAGACAAGGCCTTACTGTACGTGTCTCAGATTTCTTTCTAGCTGTTGTCCATATGTGATGGCTGAGAACCTATCAGTGCAGAAAGCTAAAGCAAAAGTAATGTTGCAATATTACCATTAAAATTGAATCCTCCAATTACATTTAGAATGATTACCTGGGTCCCGAAGCCTTGTTTTATTCAGTTTTGAAGAGGAAATAGATAATTTAGTTTGTAACCTTGTTTCGTTGAAATCAGATATACTGCTCTCTTTTCCTTTTTAGAATATGATCGTTTTCAGAACGCAATGAACATGAACAGGTTTTAAAAACGGAATGTTGTAGTTTGGATCATACATCTTAGGCGTCTGACAGAAGAAGAAATGCGGGTTCTCGTTGCTTTCCTCACCTGTACTAACTGTGTGTCTGTACCGTGTCTCTCATTTAGCCTTGCCAAACTGAAGCCCCAGAAGAGATGAACAACAAAGCGATTCAAAACATGTCTTGAGCAGCACATATTGCACAGTTGTTGTGTTTTTTAAACAAAAAATAAATTTACTTTTAATGAATTCTTAGTGGCTGTTGACGAATTTTGTTTACGACATCAGCAGTTTGATGGTTTAGTAATTTCCTTATTAATCCATTTAGAAGTTTTTGATCTTGATTTCAAGCTTGGGGTTTAAATTACTGCTTGAAAAGGCAGAGACATGTTTTTTTCCCTTTCATTTCTTTATTGGCCTCTTTTCGTAGTGGAAAACCATAGTCCTCTCACTGCTGGCGTATTCAGAAATCATCAGCACGTACCTATTGGATGTTAGAATCAGAGTTTTCAAGATTCTGTAAAGGGCCACCACCCATTTGGTTGTGTTGTGTAACCACCCGTGACTTTGGGACACAGGCAGATGTCACAGATGATGCAGGACAGAGGCAAAGAGGTGTGTGGGCTGGTGCAGTCACCCATCAGAGATGACATGCAGTGGATAGACTGATGACCATATGGACCAGTATGAAGGGCCTTTTGGCAAAGGTTTCAGTCCGTTTGTGGATTAGAGTTTCTACCAAAAACGGGCAGTTGTGGGGTGGTGGTGAAAAAAACAAATTTCTGTGCTTAGGGATGGCTGAACCAGCAAGTCCTTCCTGTGTAAAAAAAGCTACTTTGGCACATAGTAATCCTCCGGTTTGCTGAGATCACATGTGTTGAGAGAGCACACACTCTTTCATGAATGTTTCTGGAAAGAGTCCGCCCAGCCTAGCGTTCGAATCACAGATCCAAATGCTAGTGCGGGCCACTGGATCTCCAGTAGTCCTTACTTTGGATTGAAGCCTTCTCTCTTGAAAGAAGCCTTAATTCACAGTTTCATTATTCATGGCTTCTTGAGATTTGAGACAGAGACTATATATTTAGTTAGTTCTTTTTCCTGAAAATGTTAGCATTGCATTCTTATTGAAAATAAATGTGGGTTGGGTGCATTGGTTCAAACCTGTAATTCCAGGCACAGGGGTTCGAGACCAGCCTGGGTAACACAGTAAGGCCCTGTCTCTAAAAAAAAAAAAAAAAAAAAAAAAAATTAATGAAAAATAAAAATAAGTAACTGAAGTCTTGAAAACCATCGATAAAGGGTATTGTGGATTGGGTCTAGGACCTGTGAGAAGGCTTGACCTCTGCTCTGACTTGAGAGCAATTTGCGTTTCTACCCTCACCCTACCCAAGGGAAAGCCTCCAGTTATTTTCTAGTAAGGAGACATGCAGAAGAGTGTTTATTTGGTCATGCTGGTTTTTCATGACTTGGTCTGGCTGCCATGGGGATTAATATAACCAGGTTCACATTGGTACATCAAGTGGCATCCTGTGCAGCCTGCTGATGATTTAAGGAATGCAGTTAAAGTAAGCACATAGAAAGCAATCCTTCTCCAAATGAAACACAACAAGATTTCACATAATTTTGTTTGCTTTCTTGTTTGTCACCTGGACAAAGAAAGCTCTGTTTTGTAATTATACACCATGGGAGGTTTCCTTGGAATGAGTTATGAATTTGTAAATCCTAAGGACTTAATGTATGCTTCTATTAATTTTACTTGAAACAGAGGTTTCCTTTTTTAACACAGGAAACTACATGTCCAACTGACCTCTAAGGTAACCGATACCATATTCTTCAAGTATTCTTCTTTTCCTGGTTAGCAGTTTTAAATAGAGAACCTCTGACATTCACAGCACCCAGGCTGAATGCAGAGAGAGCTGAAGGAGGCACAAAGCATGACGGCCGGGCCTCTCAGACCTTTTCTGATGTTCTTTAACGTTCCTTTTCCATAGACCTGCGGCGCGAATATAGAATGCAAGTGTCAAGGATGACACCCACTTTATAGTCTCTGTAAAGCAAACCTTTTCGCAAAAGAAATTCTTGACAGTTCTGAGATGCTAAGTCAATTTCAATTCCAGGCTGTGTGGAAAATGGAATCTTTTTTTCTGCAATTGATGTGAAAATTGAAGGCTACCGACTATTCACTTTCTAATAACATAGGGTAAATAAATACTATCACACCATTGAAAAATGCACTTAGAAGACAGACTCAGCTAATGACATTCACCACAACATATATTAGAAATACTCCTTCTGAATGCTTTTACTTGTTACTATTAAGGCTCCATATTATTTACATTAAATATAATAGATCAAGTACATGTTATTCCTAAATGTATTTTTTATCAAGTCACAAATTAGTGTATAAAGGTAATTCTTTTATCCTCAAACAAACCATCTTTTAAGGAATTTACTGGGGGACCTGTTTTCTAATTTAGTGTTGGTTTTCTTCTGACCCATGTTTAATAATAGCCAATTTAGAAGCAAAAGACTAAAATCAGAATAAAATTTGGATCATAGTGAAATAACCAGGTCTCCCATTAACCTGCTTGCGTTTTTTTTTGGTGGTGTTTTTTTTTTTTTTTTTGATGGTTGACCCTTTTCCCCACTTCCATCTCATGCTCTAAGCCAAGAGCCAAACCATTCTGGTCCTCTCTTGCCTCTTGCAGGCAATTCTTAATTCTTTCTGCATCATCCATGACTGCTCTTTTTTTTTTTTTTTTTTTTGGATGGTGGAACCTCTGCCCCATCCATCCCATGCTGTAAGCCAAGGCCAAGCTCCTGAAAATCATTCTGGTCCTCTCTTGCCTCTTGCAGGACGTTGCCCCAACAATTCTTAATTCTTTCTTCTAAACCCATCTGTGACTACTTTTTGTTTATTTATTTATTTTGAGACAGGGTCTTGCTCTGTTGTCCAGCAGGAGTACAGTGGTGCAGTCATGCCTCACTGCACCTTGTGGGCTCAAGTGATGCTCCCACCTCCGCCTTCCTGGTAGCTGGGACTACAGACATGCACCACTGTGCCTGGCTAACTTTTTAAATTTTTTGTAAAGATGGCATCTCACTTTCTTGCCCAGGTTGGTCTCGAACTTCTGGCCTCCAGCAATCCTCCAGCCTCTGCCTCCCAGCATGCCGAGATGAGGCATGAGCCACTTGCTCCTGGCATTGCTCTTCTCTCTACAGGATCATTCATTCACATTGTTTTACACTATGCCGTCACTTCCACCATCTTAGAGAGAATTCTCTCTTAGCCCTGCTTACTCTTCCAGCTATGATTTCATGTTCTCTTGTGCCCATCACAGCAGACCCTTTGGTATATTTGCTGTCTCTGTTTTCCCATACTCTCTTGAACTTGCTTCAATGAATTCTTGACCCCTTCCAACAAATCCTGCTGTCATCCAGGTCACCGGTTCCCTCTGCCTTGGGAAGTCCGGGTCCGTTTTCATCCTTCATCATGGTCCGCGTGTTAATCATTGCTCTCCTTTGAGATGGCCTCTGCCGGCTTTCCCTCTTCCTCCCTGGCCTGCCCTGTTTGGTCTCCTTTGCTGATTCTGCACCATACTCTGTCCTCCCGGTCCCGGTGTGCCCCAGGGCTCAGTCCATCATCCTTTTTTTCTCTCTTTTTGGTAACACCGAATTTTGATATTCTCAGGAAACAGAGCCTTTGCAATCTAAATACAGTCTATAGGCAGATGACTCTCAAATTCACCTCTCCTGCCTGGACATTTTCCTGGAACTCTTCATTTGTAGTTCCAACTGTCTTCCTGACATGTTCACTTGGAGATCAGCCAGACACCTGAAACTTCACAGGCACCCAACTCACTGCTGGATTCACCTCCCTGCACGCTGCTCCCTTGAGCTTTCCCTCTCAGATAATGGCAACTCTGTCTTTTCAGTTGGTGAGATCCAAAGCCTTGGAGTGATCCTTGACACCTGATTTTCCTTTATACCCCGCAAGCAGTTTGTGAACGTGGAAAAGCAAAAGTCCATTAGCTCTGTTTTTGGCACACATCTGCAATCCTACTGCTTTTCAGCACCCCCCCCCGGCCACTGCTACTGTGCCCCAGTGAGCGAAGCTCCGTCTGCTCTCTTCCTGGTTTAGGCATTAGCTCTCTCCCTGTGCCCCCTGCCTCAACCCCTGCTTCCTACAGTATATTCTCACCACCACAGCCGGAAGGCACTTTTCCCTCCTCTGTTCAACCTCCCAGTAGCTGTTAGCGCCACTGAGAGCAGAAGCCAAATCCTTAGGGTCCCACAGGATTTGGTCCCCACCCCAGCCTCTCTGACCTGGACTCTGCCCCTCTTGCCTTCAGTAACTTTTCTCTTCTCTAAACCCAGCGGGTCCACTAGAACCGTTTCCCTTGCTCCTCCCTCTACCTGGAGGACACTTTTCTCAGGTATTCCCAGGTTCACCCTTGCACCTTTAACATCTTTATGCAAGAGTCAACTTTTTAGAGGGTCTAGCCAAAATTGCAAACTCTGCTCCCTCCCACCCTGACACTGTCTAGCCCACTTTTTGGCATCACTTTTCGCATTTACACTCCCACCTGAGATATGATAGGTCCCACTCTTTTGATGTAAATATACATTGACATTGACAGAGAATGTAAACCCGTTTTTCCCTTGGTGTATGCCTGGCAGACTGCATGGTGCATCCGTCATCAGTGCCCAGTAAGTGTAACAGATGCCCCACTGCCAAAACCCTGCCATGGCCATTCTCTGCCTCTGTGCCTGAAGCCTCTCTGAAGCCTTGGAAGGCAGCTCTGTGTTTCCATCTGGGCCTGCTGGATGTGTCCACCTTGGAGCAGCCTTCAGTGCCAGTGTAAATGCACCCCAGTCCCCATACCCCTTGGGTTTATAGCACTAAGGCATATGGTCTGCCCCCCTTCACTCTCAGACTAGGAGCTTGTCAGAAATGCAGAATCCCAGGCCCTGCCCACATCTACTGACACTAGAGTGTGCAGTTTATCAACCCTGGAGATTTCTGTGCACATTTCAGGTCGAGAGGCAGCAGCCCCTACCCTGGTGCCAGAGTTTGCCTATGGGATGTGTTCCCCTTGCCCACTGTGTCACAGGCTCAGTAACACTGCTTTGTGACAGCCTTTCCTCCTCACTTTTGCGTCTCCCAATTCTTCCCTTAAACCACTGTCCTGAATCCTTGTCTCAGGGTCTGCTTATGACGAAATCCAGACTAAAGCAGTATTAAGTAAATGAATAAATAAAACTTTTGGAATCAGTGGCAAATAGTGTATGTTGGAAGCTTCTATTAGGAGTAATTTTGCAATTTATGACAAATCCTCATACAAGGGCAGTGCTGGCGACCCTGTCTTTGGAAGGTGATGTCACTGCCATCTCTGCCTTTGTGTATGTGCATGCTGTGACTGCAGAGACAGTCCCCAAGAGCAGCCTTCCGTGTTCCATGGATCTACATCATGGCCTTTGGTTTATTATTGAATTTCTTTTTTTCTTCTAAAAATAGCAATAGATGATTCTTGTAAATTAAAATTTTTTTTTTAATTTTGATTTTTTTATGAGACATTCTTGCTCTGTCACCTAGGGTGGAGTGCACTGATGCAGTCTTGGCTCGCTGCAACCTCCACCTTCTGGGTTTAATCAGTTCTCCTGCCTCAGCCTCTTAAGTAGCTGGGATTACAGGCATGACCCACTACGCCCGCCTAATTTCGTATTTTTAGTAGAGATGGGATTTCACTATGTTGGCCGGGCTGGTCTCGAACTCCTGACCTCAAATGATTTGCCCACCTGGGCCTCTCAAAGTGCTGGGATTACAGGCATGAGCCACTGTGCCTGGCTTAATTTTGATTTGTTTTAATAAAAGTTTTTTGGAGACAGGATCTTGCTCTGTCATCCAGGCTGGAGTGTAGTAATGTGATCCTTGCAACCCTGAACTCCTGGGCTTAGGTGATTCTCCTGCCTCGGTCTCCTGAGTAGCTGGGACTATAGGCACATGTCACCGTGCCCAGCTATTTTTTTTATTTTGTACTTTGTAGAGATGGGGTCTCACTTTGTTGCCCAGGTTATTCTCAAACTCCTGGCCTCAGGTGATCCTCCTGCCTGACCTCCCAGAGTACTAGGATTTCAGGCATGCACCACCGTGCCCAGCCATGATTAAAGTATTCTCTAGCACATAAGACTCTCAGAAAAGATAATTAGGATTGCCAGCTTACATATTCCATGTTGGACACTTTCCTATTTTCAGGCTGAGGATTATATAGTTGAGTGGTGATAGATTTAAGCAAAGCATGTGTGTTAAAATTGCCCTTTCATGTCTGCCTACGCCTCAAAACATCAGGGTCCAGGAGATGTGTAAGATTGTTTCTAAAGAAGTCCATGCTGGTTTTACTCCTCACAAGCTTTGTGGGCAGCTGCTGCAGAGCAAATGAGTGGGTGGGTGGAAGGCTTCCTCCCTTCTTGCCGCAGCTATGGACCACTTACAAACAACCTCTGCCTTGCCCACAGGGGGCGCTCCTGGGCTTTCTCTTTCACTACTGCCCTCTGGGCGTGCACACGTTTCTCCAGACGCACCAGGACCCAGCCCACACCTGGGGCCTGGAATCTGAGGTATGCCTTGACTGGCTGATGACAACCTCACCTTCTTAGTTTCTTCTCCCAAGACATTTATGATATTTATATTGTGACTTCCATTTCTTTCATAATGAAAATATGATCTAGCAATGTTAGTCTTTTTTAGATAAAGGAAGAAGAAGGAAGAACTTTACATTCTGTGTTCATACAGAGGAGCAGGTACTTTGAAATGAACTGAACAGATGCTTTGAAGTGATGGAAGCCAACTACAGCGTTTTCCTACTTAATAAGGTTTCTCAGTTTCTGCTCTCAGCTAATTTAGAGGATTATCTATTACAAGTTTTTATCCCATTTCTGATTTAGTTAGGTGGTATGTAGCTCATTGTGACTTTTTGAGGCAAAAAATAAGCTGTTTCTTACGTAGCTTACATCCACCAATCCTCTGGCTAGCAGTCAGCACTCACTGCATGTTGATACTGGTGGACACTGCAGAGAACACTGTGTTCACTAACCCATTTATGCCCCTTAATAACCCTAAAAGGTACTACTTTTAGCCCTGTTTGATAAATGAAGAAACTAAAATACAAAGGTTCAGAGAGAAATTAACTTACCCAGGTCACAAGATAATTGGTGGTAGAGCCACACCAAATTTGAACAATGGTCAACCTCAAAGGCCATGTTCCTGACACTCTCCTGCACCATCTGAGCCTTCTTAGCCCTTCCGGGTAGATTTTGCCACCCCCAAAGCCTGTGTGGGAGCCAAGATTGTTATGCAACATGATATTGCTGTTGTGAATGCGATGGAAAAAAGATTTCTGTTGCTAGCTTGGGAATGCAGAAGTTAGTATTTTTTTAACCTGACTTTCACATTTTGTTCCTATTTGATTTCTTTCTTTCTTTTTTTTTTTTTTTTTAATTGAAACAGTCTTCCTCTGTCACCAGGCTGGAATGCAATGGTGCAATCTCAGCTCACTGCAACCTCCGCCTCCTGAGTTCAAGCGGTTCTCCTGCCTGCAGCCTCCCGAGTATATAGGACTATAGGCACATACCACGACACCTGGCTAGTTTTTGTGTTTTTAGTACAGACGGGGTTTCACCATGTTGGCCAGGATGGTCTCGATCTCTTGACATCATGATTTGCCAGCCTCAGCTTTTGAAAGTGTTGGGATTACAGGTGTGAGCCACCACTCCCAGCCCCTTACTTGACTTCTGTTGCTTTCTCTGTCTGTGATCTCTTCTCTTTCCAAAATAATTTTTTTTTTTTTTTTCAATTTTGTAGAGATGGGGACTCACTTTGTTGCCCCTGCTGGTCTCAAACTCCTGGCTGGAGTATAGTCACGTGATCTCAGCTCACTGCAATTTTCACTTCCGGGGTTCAAGCAATTTTCTTCTTAGGCCTCCTGAAGTAGCTGGGATTACAGGTGTCCGCCACCACGCCCGGCTAATGTTTTGTATTTTTCGTAGAGACAGGGTTTCACCATCTTGGCGAGGCTCATCTTGAACTCCTGACCTCTTGATCCACCTGCCCCGGCCTCCCAAAGTGCTGGGATTACAGCTGTGAGCCACCGCACCTGGCCAGGATGATTTCAAACCAATGCCCTCTTTCCTTTGGCTCTGTTTCTTCCAAGTGACTCTGTCCTGCGAATTCCCTCCCTCTTCTTGTTCCCACCCTCACTCCCCCTTCTTTACTGCGTGCTGCCTTGTACCTCCACCGCTGCTGCTGCTTCTTTTCTGCTGTGAAAACAATTACGAGGTCATTCTTCTTTTCCACAGGATGTGTTAGCAGTTTCTGCCTCCTCCTCTCATTCCTCTGTTTCCTCGTCTTTCTGTCCACCTCAGCTCAGCCCACGCCCTGTCAATGCCGCTCAGATCACGATTGCCTGATCCTTGGAGGGTCCACAGGCTCACCTCTCCAGGCTTTGCTCCTTGCGGGGGCTATTCAAGCTCAGCGTCACCGGTCTCACATCTGGCTGGGATCCTCAAACCTTTGTAAATTTCCACTAACTGAAGATTATAGGGAAAAAGACCTTTTATCGCATTCCTGCTTTCATAACTGATTTTGGTTATTAGGAAAACATCCCAAGTTGAACTTTTGAATTCCTAGAATTTCAGATCTTTCCTTTGTAAATTTATAGTAGTAGAAAGTTTTTCCTTTTTTTTTTTTTGAATGGAGGTCTTAAACTCAGTGGCAAGAATAAAGTCACTTAATCGAGAAAGTGGTAACATCTATTTAATTTATCTCAGGATAGCTTGATTCTGAAACAGTTTTAAGAAAGTCAAGTTTAGATCAACTGCAAGTAGGTACTCTAACAGGATGGAAATTTTCCTTTGATTTTCTTTCTAGGACGTAGCAACAGCTGGCTGCCTGACGTTACTTTGAGCACGGTGGCAAAGCATTGATAATCACTTAGGCAGAACACATTCACATAAAATTTTACCTGCCTTGCACACACACACAAAATCACCCGGGCAGTGAAATAAATTCTGAACATTTTATTGCTCACTTGACAAAAATGGCTTCTAAAGATGAGCAGGTGGATTGTTTTTTTCAAACTTGGTTATGGAGCAGGTGTGATGTTTTTAGTAATTGAGAGGTAAAACCATTCATTTCATACATTCGGCAGATATTTACTGGAGTGCCTACTGCATCCTCGGCACTGTTGGAGGTGTTTTGGATTTAGCGGCAGATGCAGGAGAGATGACAGACACTGAGTGAGTAGGTCCTGCTCCCATGGACCTCATGAAAGGGAGATAGGGAGGTCCTGAGAACCTGCCGCAAATGGGCCTAGCACAGACTAGAAACCATCTACCTTCTGAAAAATGATATTAAAATTGAGGTCTGAAAGAGGTTTTGACTCTTTCTCTGAGCTCAAAGGGGAAAAAGGAGCGTTTTGGATCAGTGAAATTTAAACTTTTTTGATACCATCTCTAAGAAGAAATACGTCCTAGCTTGCAACCTTGTATAACCATATGTGCACAAATAGCTAAAATATTTCACGAAACAGGTGATACCTGCTTTTCTCAGTGTGATGCAGTGTGATATATTTTATTGAGCAGCAGCGTCGTGGCCGAGAGCCTAAACTCTAAAGTTCGATGTTCTGAGTTCAAATCCCAGCTGCATGCTCACCAGCCTTGTATGTGGGGCCGGTTAATGAACCTCTTTGTGTTTTACTTTTTTCAGTTGTGAAGTGTGGATAATCATGATACCTGATTATCATGCCTCACAGGGTTGTTTTGAAGCTAATGTGAATTAATAGATAGAAAGCATTTTAGAGCTCCTTCTGGTACAAAGTAAGTACTTTGTAGGTATTAGCTGCTGCTACTGTTACTAGTATTCTAGAATTCATTTGTTTAAATGGTAAGTGCCACTAAATCGGTATCAGGTCTTCAGTGAGTTCTAAAACACAATTTGAAAAACATCGTTTAGATGGTGGAAATCCTCTTGGTTTGCGAAGGTGGGATGAGAAACCCGGAGTTGTTGGAGAGGCAGGTGGCCTCTCATAAATGACTCTTGATATAGCTTGGCTCTGCTCTGAAGGATAGTGGATAACCATTCAAGAGAATGGCTTGATAAAATTTAAAGTTTTTACAAAATTAAAAGATTCCTCTAACCACAGTGTTAAAAGTGAACTGAAAGGCTAGACCGGAGTGAAGCCAGGAACTGTGGGGCAGCTTTTGTAAAAATCGTGGCCAGTGATGGAGGTAACCGCAGGGACACAGACATATAGATTTATTTCTCAGGTAGAATCTAAGGAACTTACTTATTTGTTTTTCTTTTTAAATAAAAAGGAGAAAGAACAGTAAGAAAGAATTGCCACAGTTTTGGCCGGGTCAGCTGGGTGGATAGTCACACTCTGACTAGTGAATACTGGAGGAGGCTCGTGTGACATGTTGCATCTGATATGCCCGTGATAGGTCTACATGGAGGTAACTGGAGGGTGGATGAGGGGGAAGGGCTGGCACTGTAGAGATCTGGAAATCAAAGAAACGTCAGGTAGTGCTAAAAAACCATGGCAGTGTGAGTGAGGGGGCTGTCTGGGAAGTGCATGTAGACAGAAGAAGTAATAGAAGGCGGCCTAAGAGAGTTCTAAGGCCCCTTCACATATCCCTGGAGCTTTGGGCAGGAGTGGGGCAGAGGAAGGAGCTGTTGGTAATTGAGAAGAGGCCCCTGCAGAGAGAGGAGGAAAATCAGAAGAGTGTGGTCACTAAAGCCATTAAAACAAGGATGTGTTTTTGTTAATTAGAATGATGTTGTTCGCTTTCTGCTGAGGTCAGAAAGTCCTCCTGGTCTTGGCTACCTGGAGTGATTAGTCAGTGGGTGCCAGCTGGACCTATTTTGAAGGGTTACCCAGCACTCTGTGATATACTTGAATATTTCCATATGATGCGAGTGAGGCCGTCATCTCTGATGCTAATGCTTGTTCAAGTTAAGAACATTGCATATCCCTGTTTTAAGAAGCATTTTTCCTGACACTGTGATACAAACACAGACACAAGACCTGTGCCAGATTTCCATAGTTTTTGAGCAATAGACATGACATTTTAGGTGACATGAATCCTAATTGCAGATTTTCACAAAGCATTGTCGCTTTTAGGATGTGAGGAATTAATTTGTAAGTAAATACTTAACACAAGTTGCAGGAAAAATAAATTTGGTGATTGATTTTGCTGCCTGTGGGATCGCTTCTTACCCTCCGTGGCGAGAGACTGTGTCATTCACTGTCTTTGCCTTTCTCTTGTGTGTTGGGAGGTGTCCTGCTGAACACAACCTTCCCAGAGGTGCCTGTGGGTTAAGAATCTTGGTGGCATTAGCTACTCCAAATTATCTACCTAGTTCCAGTCTTTTCTTATGCTTACAGAACAAGAAAAGAACTTATAGTCAGGTAAATTGTTTTGTCAAAGTCCAAGCTTTAACATTGCCTCCAACCCCGCCTTTAAACACACACACACCCCCCACCTGGGTGCTGTGTCACCCAGGTTGGACAGGCTAGAGTGCCGTAGTGTGAGCACGGCCCACTGCAGCCTCCTGCCTCAGCCTCCCATGGAGCTGAGGTTGACAGGCATGCACAATTATTTATTTATTTATTTTTGTTGAGACGGGGGTCTCACTTTGTTACCCAGGCTGGTCTCAAACTGCTGACCTTAAGTGATCCTTTCAATCTCAGCCTCCCAGAGTGCTGGGATTACAGGTATCAGCTACCACACCAGGCCAAAGTTACCTTTTCTTGGAAGCTCTTTTTTTCCAGTATTGTTTTAAAATATTGTGACATTTCACCATTATAACACATAATCAGGAGTGCCCACTATATACCTGCATACATTTCCTGATTGGGTTTTCCTAAGATTCATGAATGCTTCTGTTCCCATGATTTCAAAAAAAATTCTAATATACTGTGATTTGTAGATACCTTGTTTTTCAGGGCAACAGTATCCATCTTTCTTGTCTATCCAAAGGGACATACCAAGTTCTTGGTATGTTCAAACTATTAATGCAAACTTTTTATTGTTATACACACATTTGTAATTTCATGAGCCATTCTGTGTATTATGTACTCTGGGTATTGCACTCAAAAACCTTTTAACTGGATTTGTTTCTGAAAGTGTATTTCCCAGGAAAGTGTATATTTACACGTATTTCCTACTGTGACACAATTTTTATTTTCTTTTGTATTTTCAGTAATAAAGTATTATGAACTAATTACTATTTTTAAAAAGGTAGGCCATGTAACCAGTTAGCTACTGTTTGGTAATACTGGTAATAGTTAGATACCATTACAGTCTTTAAATGGGTTACCACTAAGGTATTAGATCTTTCTCAATTTTAATGAACAAACAAAAATTTATACAGCATTTTTCCTATCGAACTCCATTTTCAGAAGGTCCCATATTCAAATTAGTTTTATACATGCAGGTCTTACTGTCTTTCATCCTCAAAGTTCTATGCTTTACTTTTTGATTACACTCCTATTTGACAGAATTTCTTTAAACATTGTTTATCTTATAAGATGGACATTCTCGGAGTCACGAAAACAGAGTTTTTCTATCCTGTTTCCATTTAGTCTGGTCAGCAAAGGAAAAGGACCTCTCTTTAGAAGTGTCTTCCACTGTTGTCTGTATACACAGCTGGTGGACAGCCGTCTGATTAGAGAGAAAGCACTTATTAACAGCCAACATCATAGAAAGTGCGTGAAGCCATCACCAACTGGAGCGTACCCAAATAGCATCAGAAACAATGAGGAGAAAATGAGAATCAGTTCTGACTCATGGATTGCTGTTTTCCTTTTGTGTTCAGTCCTGACAGTCTTTGTCAGCTGGAATAGCAGCCTTGGCCTGAATATCTATGGTGTTTATTTTGCAGTTGTCTCAATTAGTTCTGCTCTTAGCCTTTTGGGAGGCACTGGGCTCCTCCCTGCGCTCTGCTGGCCACTGTGGGTTGGCTTTGAGGGGACCATCTTGAGAGAATCAGTTGTTGGGAACTGTAAGACTGAACAAGTTAGGTATTGATGTGAAGATGGGAGCACTTCCAGAGATGTTGCAAAGAATATATTCTTTTGTCTCACTGGGAAACCAAATAGATGAAAGCAGACAGTCCTTGCTTGCTTATCTCCACGCGTCAATCTGTACGAAATTGTCTTGGCTGTAGCACAGACTCAAATATTTGTGGCTTAAGCCAGAGTTTTGTTTTCTTTCCTTTAAAATAAGGCTGGGGATTGGAAGCCCAAAAATCCTATGGTCGCCTCAGAGTGTTATCAACGTCACCACCTCCTTTTTATTCAGCCATCCTTAATCTGTATTTTTCTATTATCATCATTTTAAACTGTGCTGAAATATACCTAATATTTTCTGTCATAGCCATTTTTAAGCCATTTAGTTCAGCAGCAGTAAATGTGCTCACATTGTTGTGCAACTCACCACCACCATTAATTTCCAGAACTCCATTCGTCTTGTAAAACAAACTCTGTACCTATTAGCCACTAGCTCCTCACTTCCCTCTCCCCCAACTCCTGGAAACCACCACTTTACCTTCTGTCTCTGTGAATTTGACTACTCTGGCTCCCTCATATAAGTTGAATCCGTATTTGTCTTTTTGCCATTAATTGACCGCACTTAGTATAATGTCCTCAACGTTCAAGGGTTGTAGTGTGTGTGAGGATTTCCTTCCTTTGGCAGCTAAGTCATATTTCATTGTATGTGTATACGTCATGTTGTTTATCCATTCACCCATGATGGACACTAGCTGTTGTAATAAGGCTGCTACGAACACGAGTGTCTTAACATGTATGTCTATCCTCAGTGTCACTGCAGGGTGACAACTCTAGCTAAGTCAGCTTCTTACTCAGGGTCTTTTCCAGAAGTGCCACTCATCAGTTTCTATGAAGGATAACGATGATCATAAACAGCTCATATTTATTTAGTGCTTCTATGTGCCAACACACAGGGATGAATAATTCATTTCATCTTCACAATAAATCTGTGAGGATGGTTACATTTTACCAAAGAGGAAATTGAGGTTTAACGAGGTTAAATGAGTTGCCCCTCACAGCCAGTCGACAGCATAGCGCTAGGAAGAGGCAGAGCTGGAATTTGAACCCAGGATTCTGGCTCCAGAGGCCATGCTCTTAACTGTTTCCATGTTTAGTTCCTGTTTTCAAGGGAAGCTGGGGAATGTAGTTTTATCTCAGATAGGTGCGTTTCCTCTCCCAGCCATATCAGGGTTTTCGCAGTAAGGAGAAAGAAGAGGTGGATGTTGGGGGCAGCCCGCAGCACCTGCCTCTCCAGCCCACTGCTCTGAAGCCAAGTGGCCTCAGGCCCCTGGAAGTGCAGCTGCTTTGTAACTCTGGGCTGCGGTCCACTCCTGCTCGACTCTGCTGGCCAAGACTAACCACCATTGGCCAGATCATTTTCATTTAACTGAAAAGACACAGAACAGATCACAAATGATGGAAAATTCTATCACTGAAATGGCCGTGGGCTTCCAAACTGAGGTGGACTAGAGTAGCTACCTGGAAATGAAGGAGATGAATGTTTAGATACTCTCGTTAGGAAATAGTGTCTATTACATATTCAGTGATGATTTCTGCCAGCAGTGTGCTATGTGTTTTAAACGCTGTTGCATGTTACCTTTGCTACTTCTATTTTTTATACAGTATTTTTATTATTTAATAGTGCCAGTTATCATCACATACCTCATGTCTTTCTGATTTTGGAGTTAAGCTCTTATTTATTTACTCTTTTTTTTTTTTTTTTTTTTTTGAGAGACAGGGACTTGCTTTGTCACTGAGACTGCAGTACAGAGGCGTGATCATAACTTGCCACAGCCTCAAACCCTTGGTCTCAAGCAATCTTCCCACCTAAGCCTCCTGACTAACTGGGATGACAGGCCTGTGCCACCATATCTGGCTAATTTTTGTTACCTTTTTCTAGAAATGGGGTCTCACTGTGTTGTCCAAGCTGGTCTTGAACTTCTGGGCTCAAGCAGTCCTCCCACTTTGGCTTCCTTAAGTGCTGGAATTCCAGTTGTGAGCCACAGCGCCCAGGCTGAGTGAGGCTGTTTATCGTGGTGTTTTCATGTTGGTTGTACTGACCTTGGTGTCTTTTTGGTCTTGTAAGTCTTGTTTGTGGGTCAGTGGGTTTATTTTTTTTAAGAGATGGTTTTGCTGTTACCCAGGCTGTTCTCAAATTCCTTTGACCTCAGCCTCCCAAGCAAGTAGCTGGGATTACAGGAACATGCCATGGTGCCCAGCACTCCTGTGATTTCTTTGAAAACATCCCCCAAAGTATTCTATTTTTTTTGAGCCAGAGTCTCACTATGTCGCCAGGCTGGAATGCAGTGGCTCCCAGCTACTTTTTGTATTTTTAGTAGAGAACGGAGTTTTACCGTGTTAGCCAGGATGGTCTCGATCTCTTGACCTCGTGATCCACTCACCTCAACCTCCCAAAGTGCTGGGATTACAGGCGTCAGCCACAGCGCCCAGCCCTGCCAAGTCTTCTTGTTCTAGCATGCTGAATCATGTCTTCTGGGACTTAGATGGTCATCTGTGTTCAGCCCTAACCATGTCAGTGGAAGGAGACTTCCTTCAGTGTTTCAGAAGTAGTCCTGAAATACGCAGAGTGTTGGAAAGTGAAGAACATACACCTGCCAGTGTCTTTTGCATCCTCTTATTCTTAATTCTTGGCAAATAATGAAGGTGACATAGGGAACTAGTAGTCTGTCTTACACCCTAGTCTAGTGGCTCTCAGTCCCCAGGGTTTCGCCCCCCAATGTCTGGTGACTTTTTGAGTATCACAAGTAGGGAAAGAGTACTACTAGAATCTAGTGGTTAGAGGCTATGACACATCAGAAAGCCCTGTATGACAAGGGATCACCTGGCCCAGTCTCAACTGCCATGGATGACTTATAATTGAATTGAGTTGTCGACCTTCAGATAAGTTACTAGAATACTTTGATACTTCTCTGTCTGATACTTTCAAGCTCATCCACCATCCGCCTGTACTGATGGTTACTCTGAGGTGAGAAATACCACATCATGCATTTTGGTAGATATTTAAAAATCCAAGTTACATTTCCCACATCCAAGTATTTTACAATCTAGTTAAAGATTCTTACATAGGGATCTTTTTAAAAGTTTGTTTTAATATGATTTTAGTGTAATAAGTAATTAGTTGGCCAGGTATGGGGGCTCATGCTTGTAATCCAGGTACTTTGGGAGGCTGAGAAGGGGATTGCTTGAGACCAGCTTGGGCAACATAGCAAGTCCCCATCTCTACAAAAAAATTTAAAAATTAACTGGGTGTGGTGGTAAGTGCCTGCAGTCCCAGCTACTGGAGAGGCGGAGGTGGCAGAATCACTTGAACCCAGGAGTTCAGTGCTGCAGTGAGCTATGAATGCATCACTGCACTCCGGCCTGGGTGGCAGAGCTAGGCCCTGTCTATAGTCCAGTGTGTTCTATGTGCAAAGGCTAATAGCTGGGTAGTCAGTAACTTATTTTAAAACATATCTAAATGAAGAATGTAGTCATTGAAAGCAGTGGAGGTACATCAGAGGGAGATGAGTACACTTTAGTAGAGAGAATTTGGGATTTAGACTTTCTCGCCTTCCCTGCCCAACCCAGCCCAGCCTAGCCCCACCCTGCCCCACTGCCACTGGAGTTTAAACATAACAGCCTCAGGGTTTCCTTCTTGCCGTGTTCTTCCCGTTTAATTTTAAGAACTAGATGAAAGAATGGGCATGGAAGGCTTTTGAAATTGTAAAGCGGGGTATATCTGTCTTTTCATGCTCTTTGCTAAGTTCTTTTTCACAGGGTTTTCTGCCTTTAGCTTAATTATGCCTGAATCATTTCCTGAATAGAGATTCTGAGCTCCTTTGCTGGAAGAAAAAAAAAAAAAGATGTATCAGTTATTTCTACCCTTTGAGATTTGTGTACATACTGTCCCCAGTGAAGTGAGTTTTGCTAATACGTCATGAGTACACACACTAGTTTAGAGAAGATAGTTTCCACCTGTAGCCAGGGAAAAGCAGCTCTTGACTAGAGGAGAGTGGAACAATGAGACTGATTTTAGTAGCATTGTCTTCAGTTCCAGGATGCTGTCTTGAATAAACAGGATCTGCTTCCCCCAGAACTTCACCCTTGCTTGTGATTGTCAGCGAGCCAGTCTAGGGACTGAGACGACAAAGCAGGCAGTGCCGATGTGACGGTTCTCAGAAGATGAAATGGGATGAGAGGAATTCCAGGCCATTGCACAAATCAACAAGTTATATATTTGGACACTTGTTGAACTATTTGGTCAAATAAGGAAGGATGTGGTGGTTTGACATTTGTCGAATTTCATGTTCCCTTTCACATGAGCAGCATGCGGACTGGAGAGGAGGCCATGAACACTTCTTGTTCTGACCCCTTGTTGCCCCATTTCTGAAACCACCCCAGGATTTTGGATCCTAGTTCCAACTGATTTCTTAACCACAGTTGGGTCATAAATAATATTTAGTGCCATACATCCTGGTAGAGAGAAACCACAGCACAAAGAGTGGAGGATCTTTTCTGGAAGAGAGCCATTGATACTTTTTGAGGTCTCATCATCATTTTCTGTATGTGTATTTTAATTTTTGAGTTTTTGTAGAGGTGGCATGTCACTATGTTACCCATGCTGGTCTTGAACTCCTGTCGTAAGGGATCCTCCCACCTCTGCCTCCCAAAGTGCTGGTATTACAACCATGATCTACTACGTTTGTAAAACCCTGTGTGATAATCTCTTCAGGATACAGGCATGCTGCACAGATGCTGACTTTAAGCAAATACGTGACCTCTCGTCCCTTGTTCTTTAAAGGGGTATTGTGGCACAGGTAGACGGCAGGTGTTTGCATATTTACTTGAACCTGCTCTGTCTGTGGGAATCTTTTCTATTTTGTTCTAAGAATTAGGTATAGTCTCCAAATCTTGGCAATTTGTCCAAAGAACCCTTTATTGGGCCTTAAAAATGCATCATCTCCCTAATGTAGAATCTGAATATGTGAATCAACTTAAAGATAAATAAATGAAAATTTGCACCTCTTAATTTCCTCTGTAGAAAGCATTCGCTAAGAAATGTGAATTGAGAAATTGTTTCCTATAATCGACAGAAAAAAGTGCTGACGAACACCTTAACTCTACTACAGATAATGAGATCTTTAGGGAAGCTTTAATCTGTCGAAGTTTCCAGAAGCTATGCAAAGAGTCTGGGGCTTCCCCCACCACCAACCCCAAAACTTTAATGATCACATTATTTGTCTGTCTTTGTAACTTTAATCTGCCCTATGAGCATACAAGGATAAGAAAATATTTGAGAGTGTTTCAGTTGCTGTAACATATGTTCATGTATTACTTTGTATCAGTAGTTGAAACATAGAATTTGAATCATAATGCATATTTAATCCAGGGTGGACATTTTCAACTCAAAGATATCCTTGCCTTGTGCTTGTGTTTGTACTACCTCGTAAGCACTTACAACCTGGATAGCCATTTGAGTATTAGACGGGCAGATGGCAACCCAAATTATTGTCTTCGTTACTGAATACCCCTGTTCTTTGTCCTCCTAGAAAAAGGTGTGTAGTGAAATGTCATTCATTCTACCTTTTCCTTTTTCTTCCTTCAAGTGCCCTTTTAAACGGATGTGCTTTTGTGACTTAGGTCTCATTAGCATTTCTTATGGGGACTGCCTTCTTACTAAATTGTTTCCTTGCTTTAGGAAAAGGAAAACCATGGTAACCAGATGTAGGGTATGATTATTTGCCTCTGACCTGGCAAAGTGTTGGGTTTAACAAAGGAAGCTTAATAGAAATGTTCAAATTGACCCTTCTCATCACTTGGGCTGCTTAAAGCTCAATCAATCTCTCATTATTATCAGAGTTATTCGAGCAAAGGCAGCAGTGATAGTATTTTTCATAATCACTTCTTGAGCCAAACGTAATTTGCAATTTGTAGTATTGTATTATGAAACAATAATGCATTAAAATGAACAGAGCAAGCATTAGGAGTATAGTCATAAAGAAAGGATCCATAGAAGTAGTTGTGTGAAAGGCACTCTCAAAATCATTTTAAGTGGACATGACTGATTTCAATGCCAAATTAAGCATTTAGAAAAATCAGACTTCTGTGCTCTTACTATATTTAAAGTATATATGTATGTGTGTATGTATTTTATAATAAAGTCAATTTAGTTGCGGGAAACAAATATAATTTGCTGATTATTTGCATTTGGGTATTTGGGGTTATGAGGTTAGTGTGGTTTGATTACCTGGGTGGATATAATTTGAAAAAATAAGTGCAGCAAACAAAGGTATATCTTTTGCAGACAGGGAATTTATTTGCTACAGAAATTATGTCTTCTCGTCTATGAGCTAGTTGATGTCCAAAAAGCTTCAGCATCATAATTAAGATAGGCTTTCACTCATCTTCTTTCATTTTACTAGAATGCTTCCAAGTATAGATTATATATATTATTTCAGTGATTTGTGTATTTATCTTGGGTTTTGAAGGATTACTGTGTTTACTTTTATTTCTCTTAATTCTTTGTGTTTGAGTCCCACAGTTTTTTGTTTGTTTGGTTTTTAGATCTTTGGAGTTTGTAAAGTCAAAATTGATTCTGTGCTGGGTTTCATTTATTTCCTCTATTTCCAATTCCTCAACTATTGCTTTAATATTTCCTTGTTCCATATCCTTCTAGGATTTCTGAAGTGTCAGGTTACGAGGCATATCAGTGCATCCTTGATTAGCTAATACAGGCTATGCTGGAGTACGAATGCCCTTATAAGGATATATAATGGGAGTCCTGAAAGGGATATGTTATTCATTAAGGCTGCATTGCACATTTAAAGGTTGTTCTGGCTTGGTTAAGTAGAAGCTGCTTTTTCTTTCAAGAAAAATAATAACTAAGTTACCTCTTTTTCCCAAGATGCCAAGCAACACAAATTTAGTTTATTAAATCTTTTCAGACTGGCACTGATGAAAAGTACACAATCAAATAATTATTCTCAAGTTTGTGAATTTTCTTTTAAATAGAACCTCTGCCAAACTCCACCAACTTAAAACTGCATCCCATCTTACAAAAGCACTATCAAGTTGTCATGTAACCTTTCTAAGGCTCCTTTCTCATCATTGTTGATTACCAAGATGCTTTTTTGCCTAAATAGGAGCTTTCTGCTTTTCATAATCAACCTCCTCTTCCCTGATTCATCCACCATTACCCATTACCACAGCCACAATGTACTGCTGAGCAAATCAGTACTCTTTCACAGTAGCGATTTCCTAAAATGTCACTAAAATATGTAAGATCCTATACAAGAAGGATGTACTACAAGTGACTTATTTTTTTTCTTTTTCCCATTGGTAAGATGGAGGCCGAGGTACCAAAAATGTGGCCAGAATCCATGAGCACATGATTACAAATGAAAACTGCATACAGTGAATTCCTTGTTATTTTTCCTCTGAATGGGTTTGGGCAGTTTGACGTGCTTCTGCTGTTGCCTGAGAGTATTTGCATATGCCAGCACAGATGATTTTGACATTTGGTGTGTCACTGCATTTAGAAAGGTTGGCAGCATCCTGTGGTTGGGTATTTGGGCAGTCTTTCTGATCCTTTGCAATGAATAGGAGCAATTCCTGACCTTGCCTTCAAAGCCCTGGCCTTCAGAGATAAGTTCTGTTTGGGAACCAAGTCCTTTGGGCCTAATTTCCACCGGCAATGGAAGATTTACTCATTGATTGATTGTGGAGAGGGTAGCCTTGCCCTGTTGCCCAAGCTGGTCTCAAATCCCTGGCTTCGAGTGATCCCCCTGCCTTGGCATCACTAAGTGTTGGGATTGCAGGCGTGAGCCACCACACCCAGTCTTATCTCATTCATTTAAACATAGATTTATTAACCAGCTGCTCTCAATGTGAGAGCATAGAGTCTCTGTCTTTGGTTCCTAAAGCTTACGAGGTGTCTGGGTATGGTAAACAGTGTTTTGGGTATGAATTCTAGCTTTGCTACCCACTCACTGTATGACCTGACAAATCCTTCAAGCCCCTGTGCTTACTGAGGTTCCCCTTAAGCATGAGGATAACACCTGTCTTGCATGCTGGTTGTGGGAATCAGTGAGATAAAAGCGCATAATAAGAATTCAGCACGTTCTAGCTAAGTGTCATTAAATAATCAAAAGAACATTCAACAAGTGCATAGTTATGTCTCACTTAGGAATTACACAAAGTGAACTTCATAGGTCTTGGAATTTCATTTTCCCTTAGGCGCATCCAAGTTCAGACCAATTAAGACCTTTTAAACTAGCTACAAGCTGACTTGAACCTTTGTCCTACCTTGTAGTGGGATTTGTAATCTTCTTTGATTTTCAGAAACATGGACATATGTCTTTAGTGCATATGAACAAAAGTGCTGTAGGATAATCTACAGGTACATGGCTAGATTTTTTTTTCTCTGGATAAAATCTAGAGCAATTACCTATTAGGACTTTATGCAAAAATAAGTTTGTTATTGTGTTAGAGACCAGGGTAATGGGTTGAGGGAAGTTAGTTCTGCACCAAGAATGTGGGAAAAGTCCAGAATCAATTGAAAAATGTTTTCCAGAGAAACTTCGGTGAAAACCCATTTAGGAGACGTATGACTCAGAGGAATAGAGGAGTGATGTAATTGAGTTTGCTTTGATTTGAGTGAGTAACGGGTTCTGGACCATGCACAGAACTGGACTGAGATGTGGGAATGACACAGGACAGGGCATGTGCTTTTGCTGTACGGGGTCTTGAGGCTGGCTCATTGGGCAGCTGGTATCTCTCAAGGATCTTTAGGACAAATGACAGTGTTACCACAGCTGACCGTGGCCAAAGACAGGTTATGTAATGGCTGTACAAACACATGGTCTTCAAAAACAACAGGAAGGCTCCAGAAAGAAAATATGCATTCCTGAAGAAAAGGACAGAGTGGGTCCTGTGATAGTGCAGATATGCAGAAATGAGGGGCAGACACCAGGCAGAATGTTGAACCAGTGACTATATTGACCACTCCAGTGCAGGAGTTGGGCATCTGCAGAGGATATGTGGCTTCTGGTGGCTGACACTCATTCATATTTGATTCATTTTAAATTCTCTTCCCGGCCAAGCAGTATCACATAACCTACAAATTTCTTTGGGCAAATAGACATATAATATAGCAAAGACTTCTTAGACACAGAGACCTTGGTAATTAGCAGTGAGAAATACTAGATTTCTAGGTGACATTTCCGTGGGGTTTTTTGAAGAAAATCTTATTTTGAAGACTATTCTTAAGCCTTGCAAGATAATTAGTTCCGGATATTCTGTTCATCTATTTTTAAATATGGCAGCAGATTTTTAAGACTTTTTTGTTAAAAAACATTGTCTCATGTTTCAAAGTATGGTATTAGGAAAAATGTGTTCAGTGCAAAACTAATTGTATTTTTATTTATGTCAGGATGCTATGCATTATCACTCCACATAATTTTTTTTCTAAAGACCTCTAATTTTGGTAGCAGCAGAAATATTACTATTTAAATAGTAAAATATTTCAGTAGTATTTATACTGCAGAGATAATTATGTTACTTTGCTGAAAACAGAATGATGGTTTTAATAGCAAGGAAACTCTTACCCGTAGTTACTTTTCAATGACATTTATTTCATTATAAAAGCAATAGAATTTGTGGCCATGCTTTGTTGCTGTGTTGTTTGCTTTTTGCTTTCCCCATTCATCATCGGGTGTAGGTTTTATCATTCTTGACTGTAATGGTACATATGACTGATTTGGCAGACAGCAGTGATCTCATTTGTAACCTGTCATCGTAAAACCCATTTAGCAGATTAGTTTGAGATTACTTTAGCTGAATGAAGACATTGCTGTGTCCTTTATGAAGAAAGCCATACCTTTAAGACATGGTACAGTCAATTCTACTCTGAATAAAACAGGGTTCACCCACTGCCTCTTTCTGCGAAGTTTTGGTGGAGTTGTGACATTTTTAAAAGTGTACCTTCACTCCCAAAACAGCATTACCTCTAAGCATCTAAGCAATTTTTCATTTCTCTCAGCTTTTTAAAGGTATTTTCTTTTTATCCCTCTTCTTAATTTTATTATTATTTTTTATTATTTTTAAAGTCCGGCCAGATGCAGTGGCTCACAGCCGTAGTCCCAGCAGTTTGAGAGTCTGACACGGGTGGATCCCTTGAGGCCAGGAGTTTGAGATCAGCCTGGCCAACATGGTGAAACTCTGCCTTACTAAAAATCCAGAAATTAGCCAGGTGTGGTGGTGCAAGACTGTAGTCCTAGCTCCTTGGGAGGCTGAAGCAGGAGTATCACTTGAACCTGGGAGGTGGAGGCTGCAGTGACCTGAGGCCACACCACTGCTCTCCATCTTGGGGAACAGAGCAAGCCTATGTCTCAAATTAAAAAAAAAAAACCCACATGGACGATATGGAAAACCTCATCTCTGCCAACAAAAATACAAAAATTAGCTGAGCTTCGTCGGTAGCACGCACCTGTAGTCCCAACTACTCAGGAGGCTGAGGTGGGAGGAAGCATGAGCCTTGGAGGTTTCAGTAAGCTAAGATTGGACTGCACTACTGCACTCGCCCTCCAGCACGGTGACAGAGTGAGACCCTATCTCAAAAAAAAAAAGTCATTCTCCTATGTTAATATGTCTTAATGCATGACTAGCAACTTCTTCCTGAGGTACCAGTGTAGGTGGCCACTTTACCTTTCAGCCTCACACCTGCTGCATAGTAGAGTTTTCTCTGAACCTTTGTGTGAGTCGGTCAGAGCAGATTGCAAAACTCTTATGCTGTGTTGAGAATGTGTTTGGTGCCGGATCGACAATTAGCACAGTATCTCTTCAGCTATACTGTTTCTTGGAAAGCGACCCATCTGACATTCATCCATGGCTTTTAAAAGGTGATAACATACAAATAATTGCTATTTTCCAGGTTTTTGAGCATTTTGCTATATCTTCATTGGCTGATTGCCAATTTCAGCTGTGAAACTGACCTTGGAGTATATGTATAGGTGAAATATTTCAATGACTGCCTCCCCTTTTTAGGAATTAAGCAACTATGAATTAAGTAGTACAGTAGAATATGTTGGCTATTAGGGTAAATCTGGGCATAGATACATTTTTTTCTTTTTTACATTTTAGAATGGTTGGTTTTTTTTTTTTTACTTATAGTTTATTTCATTTGTCATGAAACTGAATGATCCATTTTTACCCCAGTTATTAAGTAATATGCTCTGATTTTATATTATACCTTAAAGAAATCACATAACTTATTAACTAAAGCAGTTACTGAAAGAAATGTCCAATACTTACCTATAAACATTTTACCTATGGTTTCTTTAATTTTCATACATTAATCTTGAATCTGTATTTTTTTTTTTTTTTTTTTGAGACAAAGTTTCTCACTCTTAATCATGGATCACTGCAGCCTCAAACCCTCCCATGCTCAAGCAGTCCTCACCTCAGCCCCTGGAGTAGCTGAGATTGCAGGCATGCACCACCACACCTAGCTAATTTTTGTATTGTTAATGGAGACAGGGATTTGTCATGTTGCCCAGGCTGGTCTTGAACTCCTGACCTCAAGTAGTCTGCCTGCCTTGTCCTCCCAAAGTGCTGGAATTACAGGCATGAGCCTCTGCGTGCGGCCAAATCTATACTCTTGAAAAAGGAAAGTGTGTTATAACAGCTTGGTAATACATTTACAAATAATAAAATAGTTATTCCAGTGATTAGGGGGTGGTTTAGGAAACTAGTTAATATTTTGCTATCAAACACAATGGGAAAATATGCAATCCTTAGGTATGAATCAGGATTCTACTCTTTTAAAAATGTCATATGTACTTAAGAGAAAGAGGTGAAGGTTGATTGACTCAATTCATATATATATATATATATGAGACTTGGTGGGCAAACTGAAACCTTCTTTACCATATAGGACCAAAATCATTTTCTAAAGAGATTTTGACATGGTTGATTAACTCAACATTAGCTTTGGGCTGAAAAATCTGAACTGTTTTAAAACATGCCAAATCAATGAATCTAAATCTTTCCTCACCATTACTAACTTAAGGAGCATATGTACACTATTTCTTACAAGACTAAACGGTACCTTTTGGTACAGATAGAGAATGTGTTGTTCTCTGTGTCATTGCATGGTCTTTCTCAAATAGGATGCAGAGTTGTATTCATACCATTTGGAATGTAGGAATGTGAATCAGCACGCTGTCTTAAAAACCAGTGAGTCTATATGGCAACATTGTATCATTTGAAAGCTATGAACAGAAACACTAAATGGTTAAAATGATTTACCTTTAGGAATACCTCATTATAAGTAAATATGATGTATTAAAATTTGAACTTAAACTTTTCTGGAAGTTAGGATTTAGTACGTTTTATACTTTGAGATGCCTCAGTGTTGTAGAATGTCCAGGATGAAGTGAATGCCCTGGCTTTAAATGCTAACTGATGACACTCAGATTGATCCATCCAGCTCCCTGCTGTCCCTTGAATTTTTGCTATTACATCATCCTAACCCCCAAGTCCACCAAACTTCTTCCTTCCCTGGCTCTGTAGATCTCTCTGCACGGCAACTCCTTTCTTCCAGTTGCTTGGCTAAACCCCGGAGTTATCAGTGACTCTCTTTCCCTAACATCTGTGACCTCCCTACATCTGTGACCTCCCTATTAGTAAATTTTATTGGTGCTGCTGTCAAAATATGTCCAGAAACTAAGCACTTCTCTCCCTCTCCTCCACTGCCAGCTGGTTCATCACCATGGCCTCCTGACTGTTCTCCCTGATTTCAGCTTTTCACCTCCAGTGCGTTCTTTCTTCACACTGCATCCAGGATCGTTAGAATGTCACCAGTGCCGCGCCTCTGTTCCAGATCCTTCAGTGTCTTTCACGTCATCTCAGTAAAGTCCAAAATCCCGTGTGGTGAACGAGAACCCGCGTGGTCTGCCCTGCCGCCACTCTGCTTCCTCCCCTGCTGCCTTCTCTTTGTCTTTTCCCCTTCTGGCCCTGCCCCTGCCCTTGCCATTCCTCAAAGACACTCGGCCTGCCTGAGCTTCAGGGTCTTCGCCTTTGCCTGCCTCCTCTGCCTTGCTGATTCAGCCAACGTGGCTGACCCCTAGCTCAGGTCTCCGCTCACATGCGGACTTACCAGAGAGGCCATCTTCCAGCATGAAGAAGCAGCCTCTTCCCCGTCACTCTTGGTCTCCTTACTCTGCTTTGCTTTCCCCCTTAGCGCTGTGCACTCTGATGTGTTATATGCTAATGCATTTCCTGAAGATAAGCCGTCGAAGCTCTATGGCAGTTGAAGTGACCTAATGTGCTCTGTTTACTGTTTATAGCCTGGATGTCCCAAATAAGCCCTGCATGCGTGGTAGATACCCAGTACATTTTCATCTGATGAATGAGTGTGATATTTTAGGTATTGACTTCTCCTGAAATGTATCAGTTTTTAATAATTTTTCTTTCACTTATTCATTCACCTGGAAAGCCCATCATTGTGCATAATTCTGAGGCATTATTGATATATTGACAAAAATAGTGCAAATTATTAGTGTTTTGTACTTTTTAGTTTGAATACAGAATATGTATTTTACACCTTGTGAAACGTGGTCAGATTCTGGATTTAAGTTCTGGAGAATTTTCTCTTTTCCTTTTTTGCAGTTGCCGTGATCAAAAATTTAATTTTAAGCATAGATTTGCCTTATGAAGTTAATTTATAGCCAGTTTTGATTGCCATATAGTGTATATAATTTTTAAAGAAGTGATGGTGGTGTCTTACCTTTTTTCTGTTTTAACATTTTAAGAATACTTTCCATATTTATAAACCCCTTTCAAATATAGTGTTATTTTAATCAATATATGAGGAATGCTCACATATACTTTAATTCATATGTAGGCAAGTATTTGAAATCAGATTTGTATTAATAAAAAAAGTCTAGGCGATCAAAAAAGACATTAATAGAAATAATTTTTTCTCTTTTATGTCAACTTTGGGACCCTTTCCTCTTCTCTGTTTCTTTCTTTCTTTCTTTCTTGTCTTTTGAAACAGGGTCTCCCTCTTTTTCCCAGGCTGGAGCACAGTGGCACCATCATGGCTCACGCAGCTTCAAACTCCCAGGCTCAAGTGATCTTACTCCAGAAGCTGAGGCAAAAGGATCACTTCTGCCTCAGCCTCTGGAGTAGCTGGGATTATAGCTACTTTATATTACATTGTTTTGATATTTAGTAGAGATGAGGTCTTACTATGTTGACCAGGCTGTTCTTGAACTCCTGAGCTCCAAAGATCCTTCTGCGTCAGCCTTCCAAAGTGCTAGGATTACAAGTGTGAGCCACTGGGCCTGACCCTCTTTTTTGAATGAAATTGTCACAGTAAGCCAGATTCCTGTTATTCTTCTGAAAGAAGTACTCAATATACTTTAATTATTTCTGAATGCTTAGTCGTGTGACTATCTATAAAACGTTTCTTTTTTGAAACATCTGGTGACCAATGCATTACAGATGAAGACTGCTTACAGATATAGAGTGTGTGCATTCCAGGCAACGTGGTCTTTTATAGAGAAAAATAATAGAGCTGGGAAAGGAATTGATACCAAGTTGGAGGGTTCTGGGATATTTTGGATGCCAGAAGAGAATAATGTTAGTGTTTTATTAAAGAGCTCAACACCCATCTGCAGAAGTTTGTTGAACTGTTTTTGAATCATGGGTTTGTTCCATGTGTGTGTTTTTGATCAGATGTAGATTTCCAAGTCAAAGATGCCACATTCAGCAATTGCTTTTCATCCGATTTAGGAGAGTATTTGATGAGAATACCTTAAACCTTTGAATTTAATTAAAGCACAAAGTATTCTATCAGTGTAAATTAGCCGTTGTACTTCAAACCTTGCAAACATGGCCTTCTTTGTCAGTTTTTAAAACTATGATGAATGTTTCCAATCAGCCTGGCTGTGAAAATAAAGAATAGTTGTTTATGGAGAGATTATTAACTAGGTGATTGTGGATTATCATTCTTTAGTCCCAAGCAAAACCCACCCCAATGCATACATATCCTTCTTCCTGGAGCATCTAAAGTATTCAGCACTTAGTCCTACAGATGTATTAATTGTTCAATAAGGATAAACCACAAGTCTTATTGTTGTTTGTTTTTGTTTTGCTAAAAGAAAAATTGCCATTGAGACCATTTTCCTAAAGAGTTTTCTCTGGAAAGTTCTAATTTAAAATGAATAAAATAATCTAATTTAAAATACTAGTCCTGACCCAAACTATTGACTGCATAAGACACCTGGTCCCTGTTTTGAAGAAGCTAACATTCATTTCCTTGGGTACATATCATTACCACAAATGCACGAAAGCTCATTTTGTATATATTGACAAGTTAGAATTTTTTGTTATTAACAGGTTTGGCAAACATCGAAAAGATGACAAGATTGAGAAAACGGGTAAGATAAAAATTCAGGAATCCTTTACGTCAGAAGAGGAGAGGATACGAATGAAGCAGGAGCAGGAGAGGTAGTCTTCAGTTACTTGATTAAACCTCCTTAGAAAGAAGTTCTTTTTTTTCTTTCTACTTTCTTCTTTTTTAATGTAAAGATTTTGCATTTAATTACTTTTTGTATTTCTTGTGTCAACCCAGCTATTGATGATTGTGGGTGAAAATATTGTAAAGAGACATTTAAAAAAAAAAAACAAAACCTTATATGTATTTGAGACATCAAGGTGGATTTTAATTGCTTTAGTTACGATCTTTTGCATAGGAGATAGAACAGCGTATTAGATGAATAAACAAACATGAATACTGAATTTAGTATTCTTAAAAAACACAAAGTACTTAAAATCCTGCCTCATTGGTATATGGATTTTGGTATATTATAATAACTTTAAAGAAATGCTCTTCTGGAAATAAAACTCTGAATTTTTATATTACATTTTAAGTATAGTAAGAACTCAGGAGGCTGTTATTCATTATGTTGTTTTTCTTTGAAACCTGACACTTATTTCTTGATTCTCCTTCTATTTCACTATCTTCACATTTTGTGACATTTTCCACTTAAGTTTTCCACATCTTCCGGAAAGATTGTTATCTATTGTTGAATCATTTCCATGTTGAGAACTTAAAGACCAATGAAATGAATGAACAGAGTTACTCTAAGCAGGCACTCGAAAACCATTTTTCTAAGCGATTAGAATTTTTCTCATTATAATTCCAGGGGGTGAGAAAGCCATCTCACACTTTCGTTTTTAGAGTTTACAGGCTCACAGTGAGCTTCTCTCTGTCATCACATTTCATTTTCTGAGCAGCCACAGCGAGAGGTACTATGCCTATTTTACTTTAAATAATCTGGGATTTAAGTGAGTTTCTTGCACCTTGATGAAGATTATAAAGCTAAGTACTGTCCATACCTAGGACTGTAGCCCAGCGTCTTTGAAATCAGATGCAGTATTCCTGCCGTAAATCTAAACTTAGGATGCTTTCACTCTAATGCTTAATGAATGAAACAACTGAAAATAGTTCACTACAACAGTTTTATTTAAAACAGATTCGTGTTTGGGTATTTTTTCATTCATCTTTCTAATACCGCTAAGGACTTTTTAAGTAGGATGGTTACTCTGAGTCTCTGTACCTTTTCAGGGTAGAAAATGTATGTTGGAAAAATATGAATTTTAAATTTACGAAGCAAGTCTGCTGGTTCTTCCTCAATTTTTTTTTTTTTTTATTAATGAGTATTATTCTTTTTTAAAACAGAGTCTCGCCCTGTCGTCCAGGCTGGAATACTGTGGCGCAATCTTAGGTGACTACACGCCCTGCCTCCTTGTTAAAGTGATTTTCCTGCCTCAGCTTTCTGAGTAGCTGGGACAACAGGCCTGTGCCACCACACCCGGCTAATTTTTTATATTTTTAGTAGAGATGGGGTTTCACCACATTGGTCAGGCTGGTCTTGAACTCCTGACCTTGTGATCTGCCCACCTTGACCTCCCAAAGAGTTGGGATTCAGGCATGAGCCACCATGCCTGGCCTCAATTTCTATTTTTAAAAAATCATTTCATCTTGCTTTGTAGGACTCTTTCTAATCCCCATCAATTTTGGGATTTCCAAACTTATTAGTGAACTATTTTGGGGTTTGGGTGCATAGCCTTCCTTATTGTATGTGATGTGGCATTTAGTGGCTCAGAAGTATAAACTGCTATCCTAAAAGAGTTTCTTTTCCCTAAAGGAGGAGCCAATACCAGGTAAATGTATGAATTCAGATTCCTCCACAGGCAAATATGTAATGTACTCAGAGAGTAATCTGAGTGACAGAAACATTATACCTCCCCTGTATCTTGATACCTGCCACAGGGAATAACTTCATTAATCCTGTGCCATTTTTCATGTTCTCAATATTTATTCTTTGCCATTTAAGGTGACTGCTGTGTTTCCATGCAGAATTCTATCAACATTTTCCAAAATACTTTTATGATGCTTAGTCAAATATTTCTAGCCAAACAATGATTTTTACATAATGGTTTCACTTGTATTATTAATTTGCCTGAGGCACAGTTCACTTTGCAGTTTTGCTTTTAATTTCCGTCTCTGTACCTCTAATGATGCAATACTTCTGGGAACTAGGGTGATCGTAATGAATTTACAATGTACAGGAGGCCTAAAATACAAATCTTTCAGGGTCAAGGAACAAGTGAATGGTCCATTAAAAAAATCAATTAGGCTCATAATTTAAGAAAATTATTTTACCTTGACTTTGTATTTCAATAACAACTTTTGGCAAATGTTTTATTTAAACTCATAGATTTTGTAATAGAGCAAATGAATGCAAGAAATGGACTCCACTACGAAGTGGAGTATGTCTGGTGCTTGTATTTTACAGGGCAGGCTTCTTTCACATGGCCTCCTTTCTGTCTGTCTGTGGTGTTGGCAGTGTTCTTCCTGAGAGTGGAAACTGCAGCTTCCTTGAAAAAATGCTGTCCGGAGGAATCAGTAAAAATAAATAAGCCACTACTTATATTCTCCTTACAACCTTTCCCTCATTGCTGGCTAGTAGTGAAATATCTCCTGAGACATTACTTACCACTGTAGCTATTTGAGTTCCAAAAATTATTTTGACTGATTCCATATAAAAATAGAAAACCTGACATTCCCCGTGACTTAAGATTGTCCACAAACCAAAACTTTTTTTGCCTGTATACATCTGTGAATCCTGAATATTGCCCAAGATACAGATATTGAAAAACTAAAAGAGCTATGACTATAATTTAAAATGTTTTTTTTTTCTACAGTGTTAAGATCTATTTAGATGGTGACCATAAACTAGGTTGTTCTGAGCAAGGTCCAAGATTAAGTTTGACTCTGTTCTTGCTAACTTGCTTCCCTTTCCATCACTTGCTACCAACACTGTGAAGTTAGTCTTGAGTAAATGCCATCCATGTGGGAGCAAAGGACCAGGAGGATCACTGTAAGGAGCTGTGCTCTGCTCCACTATTCCTGCCTGCCTCAGACCAGAGCCTCCATGAGTACGGTCTTCTTGAGAAGCAGGGAGTCTGGGTGTGATGCCAAGGGAGAAGTTAACCGCTCTCTGACATGCTATTTTGACTTCCTCATTCTGAGTGCTGAACCTAGGTACCCTATCTTTTCAGAGATGCTGTTGGCTGCATTGGAGATAGACTGGGAAACTAAGCAAAAATGTGAATTCAGTGCTTCCTGCCTCTGACTTTCAGGCATGCCTAGGGACAGTGCCTCTGCTGGCTCATTTCCACCACACTGAAAGTTTAGGCTCCAAACTCCAAACAGAACATGTTCCAATTAAGTGATCTATGTGACTTCAGGTCTACTCAGCCTCCCGTACAAAGCCCAGTGGTAGACTTCTCTGTTGACCAAGCATCACAAGGAACATGTTGGCTTTCTGTTGTTTTTGCTCCAGTGATACTTCCGTGTATTTTTAAGTGGTAGTAAATACACTGTGTGGTACAGGATTGCCCAGTGTTCAGCAGCAGAGAGTGCGTTCTGTGTACAGATATGTTTGAGAAACGCTTGTTTAAACCAATGTATGCATATTTTTCTACTCTGTTATTTCTCAAAATTCTACCAAGTTCATGTACATCATGAGTCACCAAGATAGGAACAGAGAGTCACCATCATCCAAATTTATTTCTTCTCAAAACATCCTCTCAGCCCGTCACTTTTTGTTTTCCTGGAATACTGACATCCTGCAACATTCCGAGTCACTGGGGCCATACCGACGGCAAGCAAAGACCGTTGACTCCTGGTCAGCCGTGTCCAGCTCACTTGTCTAATAGGCTACAGGAACTGGAGTTGATTGTTTTATAGAACTGTGAGCAAGTTTAAGGCAGGGTTGTAACCTCTCTCTACTTTCTGACTTCTGTTTTATGGGCTTTTAAAAGTACGTGCTCTCAACGGCTCCTTCTTTTTCAGTTTTCTCTTTCTCACCTTTCTCACCTGCTTAAAACATTTCCCTTTTTAAGCTCTAGTTCTAAGTTTATTCTTGTACTAAAAACTACAGAAAAATTTGGGAAGAAAACCCATAAAATTAAAATCAGAAAGCAAAAATTTTCCTGTATTAACACCACTGTTACCATATGGATCTGTGACATTCTAATCATTTTTTTCCTATAAAGTACATATTGTCCACACCTACGTACTTTTAAGCTGACATCTATTTTCATCTTGATTTATTTTGCATTTTTATGCTTTCTTAGAAAATCATGCTAAATGTTTTCTGGATCAAGATCAGGTCTGTGTGAACAGACAGATGGGAAAGAGGGACAGAGAGAGGAAAAGATGTTTTGAAACATGAAATATTAGCTGTGACATCTGGCCAAACTCCCCAACTCTCAAATAATATTCTCCTCATGTTATTCCTTCTATGAAATGAGGTTTATAACGTTAACTGGCTTGTACTTTGTAGTTATTCACCCATTGAAAGCTACTACAGTATTATCATCTATATCTATGTAGTAAGTTATGCTTGGGAGTATTTCTAGGGATACTGACTGCTTCTAGTGAAGATATGAAAAAGTTAATTTATTTCTTATGAAATCCTCCCAGTATAGAAGGAATATTTTTCAGTCTCCTTAGGAAATAGATTATTTGAAACTTTCCATTATTTTATGTTCTAATCATTCTTCAAAGCCTTGTGTTTTCAATACTAGGCCATTGAACTATCTGTGTCCTTCAATGGGATACTCCCCGTTCTTGGTGTGTCATTTTGCAAGTTTATGTGAATTTCTGCATGCTGTTTCCTCTGTTTCTAATTGACCAACTGTTCTCAGTTATACCTGCTTTGAGTAATCACGCCAACTTTTGACAGACTTGTTTTTCATCATCTCAGTTGGTAGGATCCTTTTCAGCAGGTGATACATGTTTGTTTTCCTAACGATAATCTTTGCATTTACGTCACTTATTGTCATTCAGAGATTGCCTTTTAAAAATTAACTTTTTGATGGGAAACATTTTTTCTATCCTGTAGCAGCATTTTTTCATGTTTCTTTGACCTCGTGAATCCTTTAGGAAAGTCACTTCTAATCAATAGGATAAGTTTCAATTTTTTTTTTTAAATTTTTATTGCACAGGTAAATAAGAATTTTTAAGAATCTGTTAACCTGCTTTGTGGAACTTAACTACTTAGATAAGTACTTTACTGGATCTGGTCATTCACACCTGTAATCTTGACACTTTGGCAAGAGCAGAGCTTCAGCGCAGGGGTCCAAGGCTGCAGTGAGCTGTTGCGATTCTGCCACTGCACTCCAGCCAGGCCGCAGAGTGAGAGCCTGTCTCGTAAAAAAAAAAAAAAAAAAAAAAGAAAAAATATAGATGAATACTTGAGGAAAATTAAGCCTTAGGCACACTGTATATTTGACACTGATTTTACTGACAGAGACTGCAAATGAAGTAGGAAAATGCAGTTTGATTTCTGATGAGAGCTGGCCTAGATATATTTGGCTTTAGTGCATCTCTCTGCATTGGCAGTCACTGTAGGTGCTCTAATACCTATGAAAGCCTGAACATGACTTGAGTGAGTGTCTGTAGAGGTGTGTTCGTGTGTGTTGGTTAGGGAAATAGTATTCTAGTGTTTTATCAGTGAATATAAGACAACCGTTTGTTGTTTCACAATATATTAAGTGTATAAGATAGTATATTAGTCTGTTCTCACACTTCTGTAAGGACATATCCGAGACTGGGTGATTTGTAAAGAGGTCTAATTGACTCACAGTTCCACAGGGCTTGGGAGGCCTCAGGAAACTTACAGAAGAGGAAGCAAACACGTCCTTCTTCACCTGGTGGCAGGAAAGAGAGGAATGAGAGCCCAGCAAAGGGGAGAGCCCCTTATAAAACCATCAGATTTTGTAAGAACTAACGCACTAGCTGGAGAACAGGACACGGGGAGCTCACCTCCGTGATTCAGCTATCTCCACTTGGTCCCTCCTATGGCACATAGAGATAATGGGAATTACAATTCAGGATGCGATTTGGTTGGGGACACAGGCAAACCATATTAGATAGCATAATTCCTTTTAAAATTATTATTTTAATAATTTTTTCCCTCTCTCAGGGATTCCTTGCCTGTGTTAAGAGAAAAAGATTTATACATGTTAACATTAAAAAATTGGTGTAAGGCTGCTCTGAAGGCTGCAGTGGGAGGATCACTTGAGGCCAGGAGTTTGAGACCAGCCTGGGCAACATAGCAAGACTCTGTCTCTAAATTTTTTTTTAAATCAGCTGGGCACAGTGATGTGCACTTGTAGTCCCAGATACTCAGGAGGCTAGTGTGGGAGGATGACTTGAGTCCAGGAGTTCAAGGCTAAAGTGAGCTGTGATCATACTACTGCACTCCAGCCTGGGCAACAGAGCAAGACCCTGTCTCTGAGAATGGGGGAAAAGACAGTATAATCAATTGTTAGAATAGGTGATTACAGAGTTTTGGAAAGGGGAAAGATTGGTTGGGCTGGAGTTAGCAGAGACTTGCTTCATAGAGATGGCAGTCTGGGAGCTAGATCTTGTTCCCAAGAATATGTGTAACTTAGCAAACGGGAAAAATTCTACCCTCACGTTCTGTCTCCCTCCCACGAAGCACAAGGGCTCATGGAAGGGAAGGTAGGCAGTCTTATAACTGCCTGGATTCTTTACAAGTTGTCACTGTATGAGTGGTTAGTCGTCTCCCTGTTAATGCTTTCTTTTATCTCTTTTTTACTTTTAACCGTTTTGTATTTTAAAACTGGTTTCATTTCATTTTAGCATTAAGGGATGCAAGTTAACTTTCCCTCCCACCTATTCTAAAGGACCACTATGGATTTCACAACTTACAGTCTTCCCTGGAGTTGGAAGTGTCCCTTTCTAATAGTTGTTTTCACTCAAGACATTTTTTTTTCAGGACCCATTTTGAATATGGAAGTCCTTTCTTCTCAGTCAGCCTTTACTGTAATATGACAAAGATATTAAAATCCCACTTAAAATTGGAACTGTTATAAGGGTAAGAAATTTAGTGGAATAGTACCTCTCTTTTGGGAATTCAACATAGGCACCAAACTGGCAGCTTAAGGGGCAGTTGTTAGATTCACCTGGCAGGGGGAGGATCACCCAAAGGGTGGACGAGTTGAGCTGCGGTATTTTTGAAGTCTTCCACCTGCTGAAGTGCTCTGAGAGCCAAAGAAAGCCTTCACTCCGTGGGCTGAAACTGCTTTTGCAACAAACTGTTCCTTCCAGTTGTTTTGTAGCTTAAGTTTCATTTTGTCATGAATTTGAGTTTCATTTGATTAATTTCTATAATACTGACTTTTTGAGAGAAGGAAGGGTGTTGGGAAAAGATCCACAAACTGTTGTTCCCAGAATGAGGCTTCTGGATGGCAGTGCTGTAAGCTGGGGGTAAAAGGTTTCCCAGGAGAGTTGCTTGCAAGATCCTGAACATCGTTTTGAAGAGTCAACAACTCTCTGATATGTAGCAATCTGAAATTTATTAAAAACATGTTTTTCTGTTAAACTAATATTAGTATATTCTATTTTCTGTAGACATTAACATTTTTTAATTAAAAATCATTAAAAGACCCTTTATTGTAGTCTTTACAAAAATACACCATGAAAAAAAGCCATGTGTTAGAGCATCATAGCTTTGGAAACAGAGGTATTTGGTATGTAGCTGAGAGGTTTGGGGACACCATTGTTTTCCATCCTAAGGAGTGTGGTCACTTCAGTGGTGATTCCCATACCTGGATATTTCTGGATATATAAAGACTATATATTCATAAAACGTTCCTTTCATCTTATTCCACTGCAATTAGTGCTAAAAGCCATTTACTGTAAAAGCAAAAATACTAATGAATAGAAATGTTACAAAAACAGAAGTCTTGTGTGTTTTATCATCATCGAGCGTCATCCGTTTTAATTAGAGAAAAGGGTAGCGAACACTGTGACAAGAGCCTGGAATTAAAATCATTAATTGATGTCAAGCTGGAGAGAGACTGTTAGCATGAATTTAGTGACAGCAGGAAAGAAATTAACCTTATTACTTTATTTAGTATATTCCATTATTTTGTGTATTATTTCCTATGCAGGTTCAAGGCAATTTCATTATCATAATGGAAGACTTTTATTTTTTTTACAAAAAGGAAAAGTGTATTTATGCTTGAACATAACGAATTGAAATAAGTTCTTTATTACGTTAAAAATACCTTGATAAAAGGTTTTAATTGTTTGAATTTGTTTTTTCAATTTTCAAGGATAGGAACTAGTATAAATGTTGTCCATCAATGTCAGGTGGTACAACTGCCTGTGATACACTGAACCTCAGATAATTTTCCTTTTTAGAACTAGGAAGTACTTACTGAAATGTTTAAAGCAGTAGACATTCATGTCTTTTGCTGGGTTTCAGACGAATCAGTTACCTCTGTCATTGTTGAGGTTCGGCCGGAGATAAATGGGATAGAATGCTAAACAATAGTCTGTTTAGAAAAATGAGTGACTCTTACATCTTGGAGATAATTTGTGACCTCAGGGTCACATTAAAAGAATAAAGGGAGTATGCTTTTATAGCCCAGGCCATCTGGATCTGTTAAGTGCTCCGCTGCAAGATACTCACTGTCTTTTCTTAAAGTTTCCTTAAGAAGCCATGTTATTCTTATGAGGACACCAAACATGTTTTTTTTTTTTCTTGAGCCAAATATTTTCTTACTGAAATACATTTCTCCACAGAGTGGAAATATATAACATGCAAATATAACCTTTTGGTTGTGTTGTAAAGTCCATTTTCTCACTTTGTAACAAGACATCCAAATATCAGAGAGCATAATGAATTCAGTAGTGTCTTTTGTTAAGTTTGCTCATGAATTGCCACTAAAATTTATGAAAACCACAGTGCATGCCTGGTTTCAAAAATCTACTCTAAAGTGCTATCTGTACAGCAAGCCTCATTAGCATTAATTTCTAGAATGAACTCGAAAATGCACATTAGCTCAGGCGACTAACCAGATCCCTTAGCCTTTTGTGGCAGTGGTTCTACCTGGGGGACCATGCTTATAGTACAGTTTTATTCTAAGGTTCTCATCAACATTGTAAGCTGCCACATTGGAAAGCAGTGATGCAGGTTTTAGAACTTTGAGGACAACATTATTGGTGAGACAAGATAAGCAATACAAATATAATTCCTTCTTTATTGGAGCTTAGAGGAAAAAAATCAGTGCTTCTGGAAGGTAGTATAGATGGGGCTGTAACATTTATTAGACTGTAACATTTATTTATGACTGGTGGTGATTAGTCATAATGTACAAATTTGGGTAGAAGAAGGCAATTGAGATCTAGGCTTTATAGATAGTACTTCATGCTGCTGAGCACTTCTTTTGAGAAATTGACTTGTTAGAAATTGACTGCTAATTAATATTATTTTCTGTGTCATTTGAACAAAAGGACATTTAAATCCAGGACCCATCAGAAATATAATGAAACTGATGAGCAAGAAGTTTGGGGAGATTATTTAGGTTTATGCCTCCTTTGAGAAGAGTGTGTTCCTTATTCTCTTTCTGATAGCTTTCTTTCGTAGGAGGGAGGCATTTTCTGCCATAGGTAAGCTGTATTCTTCACTTTTAATGAATTGAGCTTCATATGTCATAGTGTTTAGTCATTAATAAATCAGTCAGAGTCATTCCTTTTGATTTTTGGAGATTCTTTACATTCAGAAATTTCAGCTTTATATCATTCTACTTATGTCTGTTGTGTTCCTTCAAATTTCTTCAGGCTACCAAACTTTAAGACTTATGCAAATGCCCAGTCAACCTGGATATTACCTATGATTAAGTGACTAATGGTGACCAAATATCATAGTATAATGGGTTGTCAGATAAGTGATTATAATTGAGTTTCAAATTAATATCCCATTGAATGTAAGAAAGAACTCGATTTTCCTCTTTCTGCTAGTTATTTTTGGCCGAATCCAGAGTCAAAAAGATATTATGGTGCAAAGAATAAAATTATCTCTTAACTTCTATCAACTTTCATTAGGGATAGCTAGTATTTAGTGGTAACCAGCTTTTATAATAGCATCATTGATTGTCATAATTGCTTTTAAATGGATAAATGGAGTAAAAATTTTAAAAATGTCTAGTGGAATTTTAGCTAAATTTGACATCAGAATTTGAATTTCTGTTTCTCTTGTGGGTATTCTGTCTTTGGGAACTTGCAGACTTAGAGTTGTTGGAATCTACAACAGTCCTGATAAAAATTTCTGACTTTCTAATATTTGCTCATGAGTTAAGAAAGTCATTGGTTGTCACCTCAGGAAATAAGGTCCCCCTAGGGAGTTTTTGGGAGAGCATTTTTGGTTGCCCCAATGGTTGGGAGACACTGCTGGATTACATGTGGCTGTGACCAGCCCTGAATGATAACCCCTTCTCAAATGTCATTGGGCCCTGTTGAGAAACACTTAGCTAGGTAAATTTGTGTATTTTTTACAGCTGGGAGAGAGGAAAAATCAGACAAATCCGATCCTCTGTATTCAAAATTGGAAAACAACAGTGGGGTGATGTTGATACACTAGCTACGAGAAAGAAACTGGGAAAATGCAAAGTTTGCTTGTAATGCTAGGTGGTAATTTTCTGTCTTTAAAAAATCTTCTAAGTTCGCAATAATTTCAGATTCATAGGAAGTTACAAATATAGTACAAAGAGGTCCTATGTGCCCTTCGTCAGGTTCCTCCCAGTGGTTGTTAGATAGCTGTGGTACAGTATCGAAGCCGGGAAATTCGCACTGGTGCAGGGTATGTGTAGTTCTGTGTCCTCACCTGTGCACATTAGTGTATCCTCTCCTACAGTGCAGAAACAGAACTGTTTCATCGTGGACACTGTCCTCCTGCCTCTCTGCTCCCACTGTATCTAACCCCTAACCATCACTGACCTGTCCACCAACTCCATACTTTTGTCATTTTGAGAATGCTGTATAAATGAAATCATATCATATATGACCTATGAGATTGACTGTTTTTTTTTTCACATTGCATAATGCCCTTGAGACAGATTCAAGTTGCTGTATGTATCACTAGTTTGTTCATTTGTACAGCTGAGTAATACTCTGTGATATGGACACACCCCAGTTGTTTTTAAACTATTCACCTATTCTAGGCTATTTTGAGTGTTTCCAATATTTAAATATTGTAAGTAAGATAATATTTGGCAGTGAACAATTGTGTACAGATTTTTGCTTGGACGTAAGTTTTCACACCTTCAGGATAAGTTTCTGGGGCACAATTGCTGGATAGGAAGATAAGTATACGTTTGATTTTTAAAGATACTGCCAGGCTGTTTTCCAAGGTGACAGTATCATTTTAAATTTCCAACTGCAATGTATGAGAAGCCCAGTTTCCCTATATCCATGGCTGCATTTGGTATTGTGACTCTTTTTTCTTTTAACCAGTGTAGTAGGTGTGTAGTAATAGCTCATCACAGTCCTATTTTCATTTCCCCAATAGCTGGTGGTGGTGAGCATCTTTTCACATGCTTGTCATCCATATGTCCTCTTCAGTGAAACGTCTCTTCATGTCTTTTGCCATTTTCTAATTGGATTGTTTTCCCATTGTTGAGGTTTTAGGATTTTTTTATTTTTTTGAGTCAGTGTCTTGCTCTGTCACATGGGCTGGAGTACAGTGGCAAAGTCATGGCTCACTGCAGCCTCAGCCACCAGGGCCCAAGCAATCCTCTCACCTCAGCCTCCGGAGTAGATGGGATTACAGTTGTGCACCACCATGCCCAGCTAATTTTTGCATTTTCTGTAGAGACAGGGTTTTACTGTGTTGCCTAGGCTGGTCTTGAACTCCTGGGCCCAAGCAGTACACCCGCATCAGCCTCCCGAAGTGCTGGGATTAATTACAGGTGTGAGCCAAGAAGGCTGACTGAGTTTTGAGTATTTTAAAAAATATTTTCTGGACATGAGTCCTTTGTCAGATACGTGCCTTGCAAAAAATTTTTTCCAGTCTGTGCTTATTTTTTTATCTTCTAATTAGAGCTTTCATAGGGGAAATGTTTTTTATTTTGATGACATGCAATCTATATCCTTCTAAATTTTATGGATAATGGTTTTGGTGTTAGTCCTAAAAACCCTTCACCATGCATTAATTGGTAAAGAATCCCATACATTTTTTTCTGAAATTTCCTACTTTTATATTTACATTTAAACCTATGATCCATTTTGAGTTAATTTTTTAGTAAGATATAAAATTTAGGCTTATTCTTCCTTTTCTTTTTGCCTATGGATATCTCATGGCTCCTGTACCACTGTGAAAAAACTATTTTATTACATTGAATTGTTTTCGTTGCACAGTTGTGAGAAATCAGTTGGCCATACTTCTTAGCTATTTCTGGGTTCTTTATTCGATTCCATCAATCTGTATGTTTATCCTTTTGTAAGTACTACACAGTCTAGGCTGTGATACCTCTATTACAAGTCTTGCAATCTGGAAATGTGATTCCTCCCATTTACTATTCTTTTCCACAGTTAAACTATTCTGTCTTTTGCGTTTCTTCCCACTTTTAAACCTTTTTTGATTTCTCTCAGCAGCATTGTGTAGTTTTCCACTTATCTATCTTACATAGATCTTCATAAACTAAACTTTGGTTTATAGATGTGTATCTATGTGTTTTGTTTTGCTAGGGATTATAAATAGCATTGTATTTTTAATTTCAGTGACCATGTGGTTATTGCCAGCATATGGAAAATACAGTGGATTTTTATATGTTGATCTTGTATCCTCTGACCTTGTTGAACTTGCTTTTTAGTTCTAGGAGATTTTTGTAGATTCTTTGGCATTTTCTGTGTAGATCGTCGTGTCATTTGCGAGTAGGAAGCATTTTATTTCTTCCTTTTCAAACTGTGTACTTTTATTTCCTTTTCTAGGCTCATTACATTGCCTAGAACTTCCAACAGTGAGTGGAATTGCAGTGGTAGGAGCACACATCCTTACTTTATCATAGGGAAAGCATTCAGTCTTTCTCCATTATGCATGATGGAACCTGTTGGTTTTTGGTAGATGCTCTCAAGTTTAGAAGTTTTACTTTATGTCTAGTTTTCTGAAGGTTTTCTGACATGATGGGTGTTGAATTCATATGCTTCTGCATCAATTGATATAATCATGTAACTTTTCTTCTTTGATCTGTTAATATGATGGATTGTAGTAATTGATTTTTGAATATTGAACCAGGCTTGAATTTCTTCAGTAAACACCATTTGGTCATGGTATATAATTTCTTTTATATATTGCTGAATTTCATTTGCTAATATTTCATTAAGGGTTTTTGCTTCCATATTCATGAGGAATATTGGCCTATAGCTTTCTCTTCTGTCTTCCTTTTTGTTTTTTCTTTTTGCTGCTGTCTATCTGATTGTGGTATCTTCTCTGGATTCTTTTGAATATATATTTATGTATTGTTTATGCTAGCAGAGGTCTACTTCAAACATGAAAAAAATATATGCAATAAAAGATTAAAGTCAGTCAAGTTCTGCTTTGTAGAAGTAAGATTTTACTGCATTTATGTGTATATTTGAATTTGTAAGTATATAAAGGAGATTTTTAAAATTAAAATTCTATTGAGGGTTTTAAAATTATTTCCAGGTAACTAAGATTGATTTAGGGCATAAATTATATCAATATATTATAAGTTGAAGAGAATGTTGTATTAAATAGTTTAATAAAATCATTGTAAACTAAACGTATCTTCAGTAAAATTGAACATTTAAGGTTTGTTTCTTAGTTGTAATGTAGGCAAGTTTCACTTCAGAATTTGATTGAATACATGCTTTCTCCTCCTTAGTTTAAGGATTCCCCATTTCTGTATGCATTCCATAAAATGACAGAGTTGATGGCATTAAGTCAAGATCCTCTTTTGCCACTAATGAAGAGTTATGGTGTGAATTTGTGTTTAAGCTTCACTGTATGTTGAATGTTTATGGTGTACTAATAATAAGTAAGATATATATATATGGCATACACATATTTTTATATGTAAAGTGTATATAACTTTAAAAAATTATTTCTTGCCTTAAATTTATGAGTAATAATATCCAAGTAGATGCCAGAAATGATCTATTCCTTGTGAGTTTTTAAAGCTAGTTAATAAGTGAAATTTTAAACTTAAGATTTAAATTATAGCCAGGCATGGTGGCTCACACTTGTAATCCCAGCACTTTGGGAAGCTGAGGCAGGAGGATCACTTGAGGTAGGGAGTTTGAGACCAGCCTGGCCAACACGGTAAAACCCCGTATCTACGGAAAATACAAAAATTAGCCAGGCGTGGTGGTCCACACCTGTAATCCTAGCTACTTGGGAAGCTATGGCACAAGAATTGCTTGAACCTGGGAGATGGAGGTTGCAGTGAGCCAAGATCTCATGCCACGGCTCTCCAGTGCAGTGACAGAGTAAGACTCTTTTAAATTATGACTGCAATCTTGTTGACATGAACAAAGAGTATCTAAAATTATGATTTCTGAGCATCCATAGCATTTTCACACTCTATAATGTATATGACCTATTATTTATACCACTGATCTCCTATAGCTGCATGATATAAAATATAGTTGACAACATATTTTGATGAATGTTTCTATATGCAGTTCCTAGAAAAGGAGTAGCTTCTCTGATTTCAGCTTTGTTCTGATTTCATAGGATTCAAGCCAAAACTCGAGAATTTAGGGAGCGACAGGCCCGGGAGCGTGACTATGCTGAAATCCAAGACTTTCATCGGACGTTTGGCTGTGATGATGAGTTGATGTATGGGGGAGTTTCTTCTTATGAAGGTTCCATGGCTCTCAATGCTAGACCTCAGAGCCCACGAGAAGGTCATTTGATGGATGCTTTGTATGCTCAAGTCAAAAAGCCACGGAATTCCAAACCTTCTCCTGTAGACAGGTAGGTGCCAGGAGCAATCATGGTATTGCTTCCAAATCAATTTTTTTATAGCTTCTGACAAGGGAGTAGAGCGTTCATCAGTCCTCAAACCAGAACTGCCTTTTATTCATGGCCTTTAAAAAGCTGTTGTGTCTAAAAGTATTGAGTTGACACAAATTGAAACCTAAAGGAAGGATCAGCGGAGGTTTTGATGGCTTCTCTAATGATTCCAACATATTTCATTTTGTTCTTAAGATGGTTTTATACCTGAGAACCAACCTCTAGTTTATAACTCAAATGAAAAGCAAACTTAAAATTATGACTCTTCTACTGAAGTGATATATCCTTTTATTGCCAGCAGAGCCTGTAGGTGTGGCAATTAAATAGATGGGGAATGATATGGTTTGTTCCAATTATGATTTAGATGGATCACTTTTTTTTTTAGGCAGTGAAACTTTATATTATGAAAGGATCGGTAAATGAGAAGAATAATGTAGTATAACAGATTGCTTATTGACAGCCACAGACCACAGGTCTGAATTATGTATATCAGTGTAGCACTCCAGAGTGCAATGTCAACTGTATCATTTTTTAATTGATACATAATATTTTACATATTTAGGAGATACATGTGAGTATGTTTTACATGCACAGAAGGTGTAATGATCAAGTCAGGATATTTTGGGTATCCCTCAGCTTGAGTATTTATTAACCTGTTAATTGTATTTCAATGGCTATATATTTATTTAAAAATTTAACTGAAACAACTTTAAACAGATCTTTTCTGCTCTTCTGTTTGTATGTTCAAGTACCATGAGGAGTTTAGTTCACAAATAATTTCCTTTTATAGCACACGTTTGCATGTTATTGTCATAAATGATACAGTCAACCCATCATCTCTTATAATGGTTTCTGGTAAGTGTTGCTCTATCTGGAAACTGGACTTTGAACATTATAAGTAGCAGGTTTCATTGAAACCAGGGGCTCTCAAGCTTCAGTGCTTTAGCTTTAGTGTGCGTCAGAATCTCCTGGAGGGCTTCTTAAAACACACATTGGTGGACTCTCTCCCCAAATTCTGATTCAGTAGGTCTGAGGTTGAGCCGAAAAAGTTGCATTCCCTACACAGGACCAGGTTTGATGCTGGTACCGTTGGTCTTGGGAATGGCACTGTAAGAGTGCAAGGCTAGAGATGTACTGGAATTACTTCATCTAGAGCATCCATGTGTTACTGGTTGCCACGTTTTGCACCCAGTTTCTATTTTAGCTACTTCCAGCTATTTTTAATAGAGGTTTGCAGATGCAATGGGTAACTCTCAGGCAAACCCAGAAGGAAATATTTTTCAAAATAGCAAATGGGAAGCCAGATCTTCAGGTGAAATGCTAGCCAGAGTATTTTTCTGTTTTTTAGTTTTGTTTTGCTTTTGTTGGGTTTTCAGTTTTCCTTATTGTCTTATGGAAATCTATAAATCAGTTTAGTATTGACTATAATAACTGGACAATGTAAGTTAACATTGGAGACTTATGGCTTATTTAGACCCCCTTTGGTGTGATCACCTAGAAGGTTCACTTGCTTATTGTCTAACCACAGATATGTCAGGATCCAAAGAATAAAATTATCAGTGACAGTGATATTTTCTTTAAAAGCTTTTACTTGGTTTCTGCTGTACTTGTGAATGCTGCTTATAGAAGGTCAGGCAGCATTTGAAGGTCACGAACGTCCTACTGGAATTATCTTCATGGGAGAAAGGACACCGTAACACTGGCATTGTCAGTAACTTTTGGAGGAAGTAAAAAATAATTAGCTGACATTATTGATCTTTGATAAATGCACTCATCATTTTCTGCACCTTCCACATCCACTTTGAAATCTGAAAAACAGTAGACTACCTCGTAGCAGTTTTTCCCATAGCTCAGAAGTCCCACACGACATCAGAGCCAGGACTCGGGTGGGATCTGTCTTCCCAGCTCCTGAGGTCCAGAAGTGGTTGCATTAAACCCCAGTTTAAATCATGGTACCCTGCAAGAGTCTAAGTCTTGCAAGTAAATGTCTGCAAATTTTCATTAGTGCTAACATGCTCAGAACACACTCTTTCTGGACTCCAGCATACCCACCTGTAGTCTCTATCCTGCACCGTGCTAACCCCAAGCTGAAAGTCAGCCTCCTAATTTCTGTCAAGAGCCACGCAGCGAAACATTCTGGAAGAGACTTTAGTCATAAGGACGAGTTACACCAAACTGTGAGTAACTCAGAATCACATTTTAGACATTGCTGTATTCAAAAGCCCCTCTCAGCTTAACTCAAGCACAGCTGTATGCATTTGTGTCCCAGAAGTGTGGTTAGACTAGATAATTTATAAGATGCTCCAACTTCAGAGAGATATAATTTATGTTTTTAAGAAAAAGGACTATAGGACTATAGAAACTTCAGTTTATTGTAATTATTATTTTTGCAGAGAACAAGATGTCCATGAAACAATGACTGATGTTCCTAATCCAAAAAGTTGGGAATTATTGTTCCCATAAAGCCCTTCACCTACCTTTAATGGAATGTGAATTTGGCTGAGAATTCATGGCATCACATCCATTCTGTTCCTGTTGGAGAGAAAGCTATAGAGAAGTGCTTCTCAGACTTTAGAAGTATAGGGATTCTTTTTTTTTTTTTTTTTTTTTTAGGAAAGACAATCTCTTGCTACTGCAGTATCGGACTAAATTGTTTTGATTATAATGTTACTTAAATATGTATAAAAATAAAATAGGACTAAACTCCTTCTGTTGACAACCATTATACAACCATAAAACGAAATATCTTTTCAAATTAAATACAAACGAAATGGCAAAGCCATTACATTCAAATGAACAACATTAACTTAATGTGGCCAATAATGTGCCTTAAATCTCAACTCTTGCACAAATCATGGCTATGGTGGTGGCTGCTCTGTGGCAGGTTCATTTGGGTTTGTTTGCCGACCACCACGGTCTCAGTGCTGACTCTATTTGCTCATCCCTTTTCTCTGTTGGATTTCTGCAGTTCTTTTGTATGTTACTGTTCAGGAACCTTTGGCCAGCACATCCCACAGGGGCATCCCATGTATATGAAGTTCAGCTCGCTTTTGTTACCATTAACCGGAGACAGTGAAAATAGCATTCCATAGTGCCTTTCTGTGTGTAAACCCAAATTCAGACAGTGAAATCACATGCCAGTAAGGTGATCTAGAATATGCTTATACTAACTTTTTTGAAAAGTAATTATTGAAGTAGAAACATGCAACTCGAAACTCCTCGGAGATTATTTCCCATATGAAGAATTTACACAATAGAGAAACTCCTCTGTCAACTGACTAAATTCCACCAAAATTTGCAACTGGTGTCCAATGACCTTTACTATTCAAATGTTTGGATTTCATGGGAATGCAGGCAGTTGACAGTCTGACGCATAGCCTGCGTCTGTTCTGGGATTTTCATTGTTCAATGAGGAAACAGTAGTCTACATTTCACTGTTTAATCATTTTAATTGATCTTATAGTCGAAAACATGGATCTGGTAGCCCCACATGGAAACAGCTAGGGATGATTTATTAAATGCAGTGAATTTGGTGTCAAAACGAGACATTTTCTCAATTTCTATGTATTACTTATAAAATGCTTTTTATAAGATAGCATCATGCTATGTCTATAAATAGTCACGTCTGTTTAATTTTATTATCACATCAACGGTAGGCTGTAGTCACAATGTCACTGTTACTACTATGTATTAGTGACATGGGTAACATTTTGATTTTTCATGTTGGATTGATGCTAAAGAGAAGCAGATCCTACCCTTGTGTTTTATATAAATAACAAGGCATAAAACGCAAACAATGTTGGCATGGACCAGGCTCAGTGGCTCACGCCTGTAATTCCAGCCCTTTAGGAAGTCAAGGCAAGAGGATTGCTTGAAGCCCAAAGTCTGAGACCAGCTTGGGCAACAAAGTGAGACCCAGTCCCTACAAAAATAAAAATAAATTAGCCAGGTATGGTGGCATGCGCCTCTAGTCCCAGCTACTCGGGAGGCCAGGGCAGGAGGATCACTTGAACCTACGAGTTTGAGACTGCAGTGAGCTGTGATTGTGTCACCGCACTCCAGTCAGAGCAACAGAACAAGATCCTGTCTCTTAAGAAAAAAAAAAAAAAAAAAAAAAAAAAAAATCTCACTTTTTTTTTGGTTAGCAGTGTGCTTAGCTAAAAGTTTCCCAGACTTCCTTGCAGTAAGCAGTGACCATGTGACGTAGTTCTGGCTCCTAAGTGAGGAGCAGATCTGGAGCTGGACCTCCTGTGAAGCTAGTCTTTTCCTGAGTGAAAAGGAGCTGACTCATTTTGCCCTTTGCCATTTTCCTTAATTCTAAAGGTATAGGCTACAGGAAGGAAGAGGGTCGCTGTCTGGCCCTGTGAGCAGCTATTCTGTCTTGCCACCTGTGAAAATGGAACTTGTTACTTGTTGAAGTTACGTACAATCAGGTTTCTGTTTCATGAAGCCAAAAACCATTCTGAAAACAGACGTTCCTCAACTTTCAATGGTGTTCTGTCCTGACATAAGTTGAAAATACCATGTTGAAAATGCATTGAATACACAAAGCCTACAAACATCATGAACTGCCTAGCCTACCTTAAACATGCTCTGAATACTTACATGAGCCTCAGTTGGGCAAAATCATCTATTCTAACACGAAACCTATTTTATAATGAAGTGTTGGAGATCTTGTACAATTTATTGAGTACTGTACTAAAAGTGAAAAATAGGTTTGTTGTGTGAGTACTCAAAGGATGGTTTCCACTGAACGGTTAGCACTTTTGCACTATCTAAAGTTGAAAAATCTCAAGCTGAATCATAGCAAGTCTGCGACCATCTGTATAATGAATGTGCACGGAAGAGCCCAAAGGGAATCACTGTGGTTTGATCAAAATGGTGTACATTTTGGAGAACTATCCCCTGGTCAAATAATTTCCACAATATTTTGTGAAATTAAGTAATCAGCAGTATTCTCTAGTGTTGCTCAATTAGCTCTTCTGCCTTTTATTTTGTTCTGCATCTAATTAAAGAGATGTTGCAAGTCAGACGTCTGCCAGCAGCTATTCTTAATTCTTTAAGACACTGCTATCCTCTGATAACTCGTACTTTTACCAACAATCCTGCTATGAAGTAAGAATGTACTTTTATACAGTTGAGCCTGATGTACTAGACAATGAACTGTGGAGCCAGACTGCTTGACTTTGATCCTGGGCTCTTCTTTTTTCCCTTTGAGGCAGGGTCTTACTCTGTCGCCCAGGCTGGAGCATGATTTGGACTCACTGCAGCCTTGATCTCCTGGGCTTAAGCAATCCTCCCACCTCAGCTTCCTGAGTAGCTAGGACTACAGGCATAGGACCTGATGCTCGACTATTTTTATTTATTTTTCAGAGATGGGGTCTTGCTATGTTGCCCAGGCTGGTCTCAAACTCCTGGGCTCAAGTGATCCACCTGCCTCGGCCTCCCAAAGTGCTGGGATTACAGGTGTGAGCCACCATGCTCGTCCTCCTGGGCTCTTCTGCCATCAGCTGTGTAAAATCTCTGCTTCACTTTCCTCGTCTGTAAAATGGGGATAATAATGGTACTTACCTCATTAGGTTTGGGAAGGATTAGTTGTGTTCACGATATATAAAGCGCTTCGCACAGAGCATGGTCTATAGTTCGCATGATTTGTTTGCTGTTGCAGTTGTTACTTAGGAAATGGGCTTTTACTCTCAGGAAGGCACATATGCGTTCAGCATCCACACACAGATGCAGAAACAAGCAAGAAATGAAATGGAAATCAATAAAGACAGGTTTGATTCTTTATACTTAATATAGATATAGGAGTCTGGGAATGCAATTCTGCTGATGCTACTTCCTTTGTTAAATAGCTTGGTCTCCTAAGTATTCTCCGTACATCGTATCACATCATCTTTAAATTAGGAGTTACTCAATTCGGGATAAGGAATTCCAGATGGCTTCTATAATATGAATACTTAGATAAAAGTAAATGCTTGGTAGCATGAAATGTCTTATTTGAGAGTGACAGGGTTCATGATATAAGGACCTGATCTCTCAATCAGTTTCAGCCTTTCTTTTGATCATTTGAAGGTCTTCATTTTGTACTTGCATGAAAGTTTTTGAAGTTCTTTATGTTTTGTTTTCATGAAATTCTTACTGAGTCTGAGTTTGCAACGCTCCATGGAAATAGGGAGGCTTGAACAGCTCAAACCTTGTCTAAAATGTTGGCATTTCTGTTTACATCGAGTTATATGTTGATGGGACAGGCAAGCATGAATCATGATCTTAACAACTGTAAAGGTAGGCACAGTGGCTGACATCTGTAATCCCAGCATTTTGGGAAGTAGAGGTGGGAGAATCACTTGAGGCCAGGAGTTCTAGACCATCCTAGATAGCACAGGGAGATGCTGTCTCTTAAAAAAAAAAATAAATAAATAAACTAAAATTATCTGGGCATAGTGGTCACACACCTATAATCCCAGCTACTCAGGAGGCTGAGGTGGGAGGGTTGCTTAGACCAGCAGTTTGAGGCTGCAGTGGGCCATGATCATAGCACTGTATTCCAGACTCAGCAACAGAGTGAGACCTTGTCTCTAAGAAATGAAAACAAACAAACAAAAAAGCTGTAACAGGCTGTGTTTTAAAACAGTAGTTTTTCTAACTTTAGCATAGTAGAAAGAACTGGAGCATTTCTCACAGATCCTGACCTCCCCTCATAGATATTTTGATTCAGTAGATGTAGTTGACTGCAAACTCACATTTTTAACAAGTGCTCCAGTAGACTCTGATACAGTCACCCTTTGAAAAACATTTCTCTTGGGCTAACAAAAGAAAAACTGGAACTCCAGGATGAGTTAGTTTGTTACTGTTAACACTGAAGCTGTGAAATAATTTATCATTTCTGTTAGACACGGCTTTATCCTGGCACTTATGATGACCATTGTTTGTCTATGATCAAATCATCATCGTTTTTCAAAGGACATCTTGCAGGTGTCACATTCCTAAACGTCATTCTATTCAGTGTTTTGTTGTTGTTGTTGTTTTTCCTTTGAGACAGAGTCTCACTCTGTTGCCCAGACTGGAGTGTAGGGTGACGTCTCGGCTCACTGAAGCCTCCGCTTCCCGGGTTCAAGCGATTCTCCTGCCTAAGCCTCCCGAGTAGCTGGGATTACAAAATAGCTTAGCTAATTTTTGTATTTTTAGTAGAGACAGGGTTTCATCATGTTGGCCAGGCTGGTCTTGAACTCTTGGCCTCAAGTGATCCACCACCTTGGCCTCACAAAGCACTGGGATTATAGGAGTGAGCCACCATGCCTGGCACTGTTCAGTGTTTCTAGACACCAGAAAGTTTCTTTTCCTGTAGGTTAGACAATTCTCATTTGGAAAGTTCAGTACACTTTCAATTCTTAACAAAGAAATGATTAAATCCTGGTCAATAATGTTTTTTATTTGCTTGAGGACACCATGCAATTTGTATTTTTATATCTAGAGACCAGAATCTGTAGTTAAATATTCTACAGAAAGACAGCTTTAATGGACATTACTGACTGTCACTATGCAATCATTTGCCACCAGGAGTGCATTGTTCTCAAATATAATTGGAATAAAATAGGAACTGTGTCACCATAAATCTAAATAGCAAGAAAATAGTAGGCTAGACTCCCCCTGCTTGCTGACGACAACTTAATGGAAACATAAATACCATAATCACATGCTTTTTGCATACATTTTACCGCTAAAGAGAAAAACGCCGATTTTAAAAGAAAAGACCTTTATGAACTTACTTTCCCCTCCCGTTAAAATCAGAATCTGGTTGTGTCAAAAGGAAGCCTGGCAAACACAGAACAAAACTAATTTTCTGAGATACAGGCACTTATTAACCATGTGCTCTTTTAGAAACGTTGGGTCATGTAACAAAGTTCTATTTGCTACTCAAAAAGTCAAATACCACTTTACTTACATTTGCTTAGTATTACTTACCTCTGCTTTTCTTGAAATGTGAGAAAGTAATTCTCGAAGGTAGTCAATCCTATTGTAATGTGAGTTCTGCAGGTTGGTGCCTTTGCTAGTTAACGTGCTCCATCCAACTTGGGCCTGATCTCAGTGTCCTTGGCTGTTTACTAATGTCTCTGGCCTTGGCTAGCTCCTTCTCCATTCATGTCAGCAATTGTTCCAGGCTTTGTTACTCCCCCTTCAACACAACTCAGCTCCAGACCTCTAGCCCCTCCACATCTGTACCTGGGGTACTTGCCTCTCCTTAATTGCTGAAGATCTCAATTAAGGATCGTTCCTCCTTCCAGGTCAGCTCTCTAAACAGTCTTCCAGATCCCAGCCCCACGCCTTCAAGGCACCTGCTCCATCAGTATCTCTGAGCTCCTGTCTTCAGCCTCTGTCTCTCTACTGGCACTTCTACCATACTGTTTAGAAAGAATAAAATTGGCCAGGTAAGGCAGCTCACGCCTATAATCCCAGCACTTTGGGAGGGTGAATCTAGAGGATTGCTTGACCCAGGAGTTTGAGACCACTTTGGGCAACATGGCAAAAACCCATCTTTACCAAAAATTTAAAAATTAGCTGGGCATGGTGGTACCCACCTATAGTCTCAGCTACTCAGAAGGCTGACATGGGAGGATTGGTTGAGCCCAGGAGTTCAAAATCAGCTTGGGCAAAACAGCGAGACCCCGTCTCTGCAAAAAATAGAATTAGCTGGGCATGGTGGCACCTACTTAGTCTCAGCTACTTGGCAGGCTAAGACAGAAGGATTGCTTGAGTCCAGGAGTTTGAAGCTTCAGTGAGTTATGAATGTACCACTGTACTCCAGCCTAGTCAACAGAATGAGACCCTGCACTCCAACCTGGTTGATAAATGAGATTCTGTCCTTTAAAATGAAAAAGAAAAATTCCCTTTTCACCATCTAGCTATTTGCATCCCTATTTTTCCACTTCACTTCTAATTCAAACTTCTTGACGGATTAATCTATTAATACATTTGACATACACTGCTGTAACTTCTTTCCCACATCTCTCATTCCTTCCTCTCAGCATTCACAAATTCCAGAGATTAGGGCCTGGGCATTTTTGGGGAAGCATGATAATGCCTGATCTCACTAGCCCAGTTCTCTCTTCACAGTGCTTTACATGGTAATGCTTCCCCAGAGATGCCCATGCCCTAATCTCTGGAACTTGTGAATGTTATCTCATAAGGCAAAAGAACCTTCAAATGGGGAGGTTTTCCTGGATTATCCTGTTGGGCCCAGTATCATCGCAAGGCTTTATCAGTGAAAGAGGGAGTCAAAAGGAGCAGCGTCAGGGAGGGATTGAAAATGTCGCCCTACTGGCTTTGCAGATGGAGGGAGGGACCATGAGCCGAGGGATGCAGGTGGCTTCCAGTAGCTGGAAAAAAAGTGAGGAAGCAGATTCTCCCCTCAAGCCTCCAGAGGGAACTTGGTGCTGCCAACACCTTGGTTTTCACCTAGCGAAACCCATTTCAGACTTCTGACCTCAGAACTATAATATAATAAATGTGTATTGTCTCAAGGCAATCAACCTGTGGTGATTTGTTGCAGTACCCATCATGTATTTGTTTCCTGATGGCTTCCTAGAAGCCTGATTCAATGAAACTTGAGTCCTTTGCATTCTAGATTACTCTGTGGCATTCCTAAAACTCTGTTCTCTTTGTTTTTGTGGTACTGCTTTCTCCTTCCTTTAAGACTATCCCTTTTTTTTAGAGACAGAGTCTTGCTGTGTCACCCAAGCTGGAGTCAGTGGTGCTATCACAGCTCACTGCAACCTCAAATTCCTGGGCCCAAGTACTTCTCCTGCCTCGGTCTCTCAAGTAACTGGGTCTACAGGCATGTGCTACCATGCACAGCTAATTAAAAAAATTTTTTTTAGACATAGGGTCTTGCTATACTGCCTTGAACTCCTGGGTTAAGCGATCTTCCCACCTTGGCTTCCCAGAGCACTGAGATTACAGGCATGAGCCACTGTGCCCTTTTGGACTATTCTTTAACTGTTTAGAGTTTCTATTCTACTTTTTCCTCTTAGATTTTGGATTCCCTAGGGAAATAGCTCTGGACCACTGCTATTTCCTATATGTTTCTCTTGGTTAGGGTTTTAACTACCACTAGGCATGATGATGCCTGATCTCACTAGCCCAGTTATCTCTTTACAAGCCCCAGATTCCTGCAGCACCACCAGCTGGGAATGCACATTTCCTGTGCCTGTCAGTCACCTGAACCCAATCGATCTAAAACAGAATTCACCATTCTTCATTCTAAACCTCCTCTAGTTTCATCAGCCTAATCTCAGCAAATGCAGTCACAACCCACATATCTCAAGACAGAGCCTTTCTTGTGTAGCCTGCTGCCCCCATGACAGTCAGAGACAAAGCCCTACCAATTTGCCATTATAAGTAATTCTACAGCCTTTTCTCCTTCTGTCGTGTGGCCCATGGATGCTGTCAGTCATCTCCTGACCTCTCCCCAGTCTCCAGTCTCTTTCTCCATGAGTCCGCATTTCACCCAGTACCTGGAGTTTTGTACCAGAAACACATATGACCATGTCATGCCCTCGCTTAAAATAATTCTGTAGCTTATTGTCTCCAAGATACAGTCTAAGCCCTCGGTGTGGTGTTTATGGGCCTGTAAGACTTCCAGTCTCAGGCTAATTATATCAGACTGTGTCATATTGGTTCACATCATACTTTCCTAATAGAGGATCGGTTTTAAAGGATAAATCCAATTGCATCTAATACATGGGTGAATTACGTGGCTCTTTGGTGTTATACATTCTGCAAATGTTAAATTTTGGTGAGTCAAAAACAAGCAATCACCATCCATTAAGTCATTCTAATATAGTTAGAGATGCAGCAATGAAATTAAAGGCTGAGGTGACATAAACCACCCAACAAATGAAATCTTGAAAGTAATGAAGCCATAAATAAGGTCATGGCTAATTTTAAAGACTTCTTGTTTAATTCTTTTTGTTGATTAACATTGCCCGAAACCACAATTTGTTTGTGGAAGTAATGTGTAATGGGAGTTGTTTGTTTATATATTTATTTTAGCCTCAGAGGAAGTTTAAATATTCTGCAGAAATATGGGGATAAATGAAAACCGTTTTAGACTTTGGTCGTTAGCCGGCGGATAGTCCTCCAGCAGAGTATCTGCATTTTTGTTTTAATGTGTGTCTCTTCGTAGGCCACTGAACTTTTAGGTCTTTAAAAGACCTAAAAGTTAAAGACACCCCAGGCCATTCCATGACCAAAATCATCTTGAGCTGCCTAGTATTTCTTTCGATTTTAGCCTTCTAACGAAAGCTCTAAGATCCTGCTTCGTGTGCAATTTGGCACAATAACTCATCTTTTTCTTTCGACCTAATCTCTTGGTTCCCCTGTCCTTTAGACAGTCCAAACCCATGGCTTCAAGCACCAATCTTGTTGGTATTTAGTGATGTTAAGTTGGTATTATTTTCTTCCTTGCTCCTGCGTAAGGATGGAATATCAATCAACTATTAATAAAAATTCATGAGAATTTATGTGGAGCCCTGTTGTGAGATGCATTTTCCACTTCTTGGGAGACTTTATCGAGCCCTAAATCCACAATCCAGTTTTAAATTAACTTCCCAGATGTTCTGGAGCTTTTCCTTGGGTACCCTAAGTCCTTGGTGTAAATAACTATTTGATTACCTTCTTTTTGTTGTTGTTTCATTTCTTCTTCCATTTTCTTCCATTGGTTGATTTTATGTAACTAAAGGAGATGCAGTAGTTGATTTTAAAAGATACCTGTTTTCTTTCCAATCAAGGAAGTTGATATATCCTTAGCTTCTTTCATTAAAACAGGTGATACATAGAAATTTGAAAATTATAAAGTTTCTGTATCATTACAAAACAGAAAGTAACTAGTTAATTCATATCTTCTATGGCTGTGTAATAACTATTTGAATATGCATTTGACGTTGCATAAAATGAACTCAAATGTTGGAGTGAATTAAGGTACATTAGTATATATATACATTTCTGTAAAACTCACAGGTATTTTTAAACTGAATTTTCTGTGTCAATTTATGCCTTTCATTACTAATTCTATTCCATAGACCTTATAAGGGGTCTTGTGTTCACTCTTTAAGAATACAGAGATTTGAAAATATTTGTTACTAAAACAAAATACTTTGGGACCAGATAGTTGTCTCCAAGGTGATTCCTTTCGGTGGGGTGGGTGGATGTCTCTGGCAGCATAACTGGTTTTATGGACTATAAATGTAAGTCAAACATCACTTACAGGCAAAAAACTGATCTTAGCCTGAGATTGCACTTCTTTATGACCTTTGTTTTTAACTGAAAGTCCTGATTGCCTCCAAGAGAGGCCAGCCTGGCTCTGCTCTGGTGGTGGTAACCTTGCCAGGGTTTGGAGCCTGACCAAGTGTGGAGCAAACCAGAGAGCAGAAGCCATGGAGCCCAGCTTGTGACCAGAGCTGTGCACTGTCCAGATGAAACGGTGGTGACCAAGTTCATGAGTCCAGAGGATTTTCTGGATGTGCATAAATTCGGACAAAAGCCTCACTGCTTGGACTTGATTGATAATTTCCATCTAAGTAGGGGAAACAATATGAAGTCCAAATTAGTGAGTATGTTCAAAGATCTGATATTCTGAACTTTGAAATGTATCCAGCAACTCAGATGAAAGGCTTACAGTGCTTCAGTTAGTAAATCTTTATTTTTAAAACTCTATCATAGATTGTTTTTCATTCCAATTTTAAAGTAGATCAGATTTGCTTAAATTTTGTTTTGATGAGATTCATGTGTTGATTCAAACACCATTGGAATAGAAAATAGTTATTCTAAGTTTCTTTCAAATGAATCCCCCTAAATTTTATTTATACTATAAATATAGGAGAAAATGTACTTAATAGTGGAAAAGTAAGTTGCTTTATAAATTTTCAAAAGCATGTAAAATAATTATAAATCATCTCTGTGAAAAATACTGCTATAGTTTCATGTTGACTTCATGTAATTCTGGAATTGTGAAAATATATATATATATATATATATTTTTTTTAATTTATTTTTTAGAGACAGGGTTTCACCACGTTGATCAGGCTGGTCTCCAACCTCTGACCTCGTGATTCACCCATCTCAGCCTCTCAAAGTACTGGGATTATAGACATGAGCCACCACGCCTAGCTTGAATATATATATTTTTAAAATAAGAGTGTGTCACCTTCCTTGAAGAAAAATGTTATTTAAAAGGAAAAAAGTTTGCCATTTCAGAACTTGCTAATTATCATGACCTGAAAACAGTTTCTTCCAGATAAATCTACATAACAACCACACAGCAGATATCTTTTTCCTCTTTTCTCTGGCCTCTGCTTTGATAACTCAACAGGTCATTCATTGCCAGGCACAAAGTTTGAAAAGCAATCATTTTTTAGTGTTTTGAAAGTTATATAATACACTGAAACTACATCAGCTACTTAGAAGGCAGAGCAGTGGTAAAATAAAAATGGAATTCCACCTTTGTTTTTAATTCTGATATTACCTAGGATTTTTAAAGAAGGGACGGGCAGAAGGCAGGTGGAATTGGGTGTGCTGGGATGTAGAGTTCGAGCTGGGCAAGTTATAGACGATGCAACTCCAAGGGGTGCTGTAAAACCACGGCGTGACTGGAACACTTCTGGTGATTTTGTTCTGGCCGTTGGTAGTCAAGTGTCTTGAGGAATGAGGGTTTTCTCCGTATTTCACAAAGTCACTGTGTGTTCTGTGGCAGAAATGAGGGAGACCTAAAAAATGATTCAGATCATAAATGATTAGAATTTGGATGCAATGGAGTTTGTGGGGGAAAGATCTGAGGGTTTTGCAAGCTATTAGCAGAGTTTAAAAAATACCTGCTTTGTAACAAAAACTAAAGCTGATTGAAGATAAAGACGTCTAATTATTCATTTTCTTTTATTTCCTTCTTTTCTTTGGTCTGTATGTTTCAGCTCTGCGAAATAGTCAGGGGTTTAAAGTCTTTGCATAAGCCCAAAGTTCTCGTACACATCCGTCTGCCTGTGTATCTGGCAGCCTTTCTGACGGATTGCTCACTTCCCCACAATTTGGCAGTGACTGTGGGCCAAGAATTGTGGTAGGTGCCTGGGGTGGGAATGCGTAAGACCTGTTCACCCCTCAGGGTCCTCCCACCTGGTATCACAGAGCAGACCACACTCAATCTGTTGTGTACAGAGTGATCAGCATTAAACAGGATGCTAAGGAGGTTGACTCAGGTCGAGGAAGGATGGGCTTCTAAGGGGTGGTGTGCTTGAGCTGCACCCTGAATTTCTAAATGGGAAAGAGCTAAGAGTGTGTGTGTGTATGTGTGTGCGTGTGTGTGTGTGTGTGTGCCTACCTAGATTTTAATACACACTTTCTTCAATATTTTTAAGTGTTGATTACACAATTACAATGACAAAAACAGAGATCATAGATTTTATAACAAATGTAACTTTATCTTAAAATTTTTTAAATGTGTTTATATTCATAAGGTACAAATGCAATGTTGCTACATTGGTACACGACATTGTGGGAAGTCAGGGCCTTCAGTGCCCCCCTCACTGGAACAGTGTGTACACTGTGCCCACCAAGCAACCTCCCATCATCCAGCTCCCTCCCACGCCTACGCCTCTGGGTCTCTGCTGCCTGTCATGTCACACTCTGCTTCCGTGCATCCACATTTGTAAGGTCCCACTTATGAGTAACAATATGCTGACCTAGTTTCGACAGACAGGGCACCTAGTTAAGGTACTGGACTTAGGTCAACCTGGTAAATGTTAAATCTGATGAACACTTCACTATGAAAGTTCCTAGATACCTCTTGCCCCGAAAAGCCACTGGCAGACCAGGGTGTCTTCCCTGAGTGGTCTTATTCTTTGAAACTATCAATGGGATTTCAGAAATTAAGGCTTGCTTAGCCTCTATACTCATGGCGTCCTGAAACCTCAGGTAGCTGAGGCCTTAAGACCTGTGGGATACTGAGGGAGAGCCAGACTGTGAGGGGATGCTGCAGACCCTCCATGGTAGCAACTAGGTGGCTTCTAGGTCTCAGGTGCCATGGCTTGTCACAGTGAGTGGTGACTGTGCCCATATGGATCGGTTCCAGAGTAGGTCTGTCAGAATATCAATGTCTTTAATATAGTTTTAAGCATTTGGGTAATTTAACATTCTTGGTTTGGCCTTTTATGACGATGAATGACGTGCTTTACAGCATTGCTAGGGCCTGTAGGCTTTACTGGAGCATCGGGCAAAGGAACTAATATGAGTCAGGGACAGTATCTGTTGAGCACCTACTAGACAAAGACTACCTTACTAGGCCATTTCAGAGACACAGAAAATATCATAAAGTTGTGATTGAGTCCACACTTTCCTTCTGATATTTATTTGTAAGGAATTTTATTTGTATCTGGGAGAGTTCCATTAGTCTCTCTTTTTAACAGCCAAATCTAAAACCTACTCTCCCAGTTTCTTGTAAAGACCAGCACATCTTTGAATTGTTCTGGTTTTTTGATAAAATTTCCAGCTTTTATACTAATCAAGGCAAACTGGATATAAATGTAGCGTTGTTCTTGCTGACTACTGTTGCAGACCAACAGGTTCACAGTTTCCAACATCCTACCCATTTATAACCGAAACCATTTGTCAGCTGATTTTTAAGAGGACAGGTGGTTTTCTGATCGTTCACTGAGACTTCCTTTATAGCAAGGGCATGACAGCATCATGTCCCCACTTCTGTATCTAGACCGTTCTTGAAAATGTTTAAAAGTCAAACGAATGCCTATATATATATATATATATATATATACACACACACACACACACACACATACATATATGTTTTTTATACACATGCACACACACACACACACACACGCATATATATTCACGAGATTGTGTCTCAGAATAATGGTAAAATAAACAATGATGTTTCCTGCAGGCACTGGTGATAAACTCTCCTGTCTTGGGATGATCCAGGGCTGAAACACAGATAAGCCAGGGCCTCTGCCATTTCCCCATCACCATAGAGACAGGCGTGTGCAGACAGGTGGCACCCTTTTCTGTGGACTGTCTCTCCTGACCCCTCTCTGGACTCTGCCAGCACTTGCCCATGGCCACCAGCATTGAAGTTTTCCTGTGTGACTTCCGGGGAGAGCGGCCGGGAAGAGAGAAGAAGGGCGAGGAGACAAGTTGGTTGGCATCCCAGGCAAAGTCTGGGACGTCACCGGAGCCTCAGTCCTTAGGAGGGAGTGAGTCACAGGTGCTTCTGCGTGGAATGTCACGCTCTCAGTAGCACACACCTGTAGGGACCTCAGCTGCCTCTGAGGGGCCTGGCTCTGTCCCCACAGCACAGCAGCTGGGGGCAGGCAGGCAGCACCACCACACGGTGACTGGGGCTAGCTGGCGTGACGATACACAGATAATTTAAAAGTGCAGCTCTCCCTCCCCAGCACACCCTGACTCCCTTCCCTGCTTTCTTTTTCTTACTAGTGCTTGGGGTATTATGATGTGGCATAAATGCACTTTTAAAATGTTATCATCCATCTTCTCCAACTAGAATGAAGTTTCATTTTAGAGCCAGGGGTTGGGGGCGGTTGTCTGTTCACTGCTGTATTCCAAGTTCTGGCACATAGGCATTCAAATATGTTCAGTAAATTCAGGAATGGATAAACCAAACTCCTCATCAGCACAGCAAAGACAGTTTATGGGACATATGTGTGATAAAACTGTAAGCTGTGTAGAGGCAGAGAGGGCGTGTTTTATTTACAAAAGAAACCTGGAATTTCTGTCAGCAAAATGTAAAACATTTTAACTCTTAAAGTCCCTTTTGCTTATTGTATGTTAAACTTATAATTCTTACAGGTTTCATAGAGCTTACATAGTCTGGGGAGGTGGGAAGAAAAAGAGAATTTGGTACAAGACCATACTGTAAGACAGGTCAGATGTGATGAGGTGGTGTTAAGAGCACAAGCTCTGAAGCCTGCTTGAGTTCACATCTCAGCTCTGCCGTTTAACCTCCCGTGCCTTACTTCCTGTATCTGTAAAATGGGGATGATGACACATACCTCATTGGGGTTTTGTTGTGAGCATGACACGAATGACTGCATGTAAGGCACCTTGAACACCGCCAGCACACAGAGCAGCCCCACAAGTGTTAGTTGCTATTATTATTAGTATGAGGCCACCACTACCATCACCATCGTCTTGATGCTTGAGTTCTAAGGACATTTCGAAGCTAAAACATTTGCCACAGAAATTGTTTTTGCATGGGTATGATATTGAATTCTGTATCTATCTTATTTTCAGCATCTTTCATGTGGAAACACTTAAGTTAGATTTTTCACCATTGTATTTTATGCTGCAACCGATGTCTGTACCTCTTTATCACATACTGCTGCTAAAATGGGCATGGTTATGGACATTTAATGAATTTCTGTAATTAGGAAGCATCTTAATCTTTAGTAGGTGGAGTCAGTCTTTCCTTCCTTCCTTCCTGCCTTCCTTCTCTCTTTCTTTGTCTCTCTCTTTCTCCCTTACTTCCTTACATTCTTACTTTCTTTCTTTCTGATAGAGTCTTGCTCTGTCACCAGGCTAGAGTGCAGTGGCACAATCTCAACTCACTGCAACCTCAAACTCCTGGGTTCAAGTGATTCTCCTGCCTTAGCCTCCCAAGTAGCTGGGAATACAGGCATGTACCACCACATCTAGCTAATTTTCTTGTATTTTTAGTAGAGACGGCGTTTCGCAATGTTGGCCAGGATGGTGTCTATCTCTTGACCTCATGATCCCCTGCCTCAGCCTCGTGACGCGCTGGGATTTCAGGCATGATCCACCATGCCCAGCTTGGTGTAGTATGTCACTTGAATAGTCAGAGATTAATTTCCATAGCAGGAGACTAAGGTGAAAGAGGTTTATGATATTAGAGGATGTGATTGAAGATCGTGCAGGCCTCAGGCCTGGAGTCAGATTCTCCTAGAGCTTGTGATGCAACCTGGATAATTCCCACTCTTAAGAGAAAACTGCTTTCCTCCTAGAAGTGTTGAGGGGAATGATAAGGCCGTCTTCAAGAGCTCTACTGTACATATAAGTAACGTCTGCTGTAGAATTGCATAATGTAGTGTTATAAATGCCTTGTATTCAATATATGCTAATTAAAGTAAGTTCCATGTTAATATATATGTAGTATACTATTTTTGATGTATCTTTATGGTAAACAGAAAATGTCCTGAGTGTTATTTATTTATTTATTTCCAGCTTGGAAATGATAAACAAAATCTGAAAAGGGGCTACTTTTTAAAATTTTATTACTGAGTATGTCTTTTTCTGGCACATTTTGTCTACTTACCCGGGGTCAACCACATGCATACCTCCTAAAATGAAGTCTCTCTGTACCCAAGGATAGCTAAATGCCCATCAAGGAGTAAATGAATGCATTTGAGTTGTTTTAATTAGCTAGGTGTGATTTAAAGGTTGCTGAAATCAAAAAGCCTTATTCATTTTTCATCAATAATCACTTACCTTAATATTTCATTAGAACCTGCTGATTTGCAGACCTCCTTCTGGGCTTTGATTCATTATGACTGCAGACGTAATTTAACTTTCCCTCTTCTTTTCGTTCTGTTTGATGCTCTTTCATCTCTGAGACACTGTTAAGATGTTTCCAACATTCACAAGGCTGCTAATTGATCCAGCTTTTTTTTTAACTGTACTTAAAGCTAAGAGTTCTAGGCTGTGGAAGGCTCTGTGTGTCTGTGCACGTGTGTGTGTGTGTGTATGTGTCCGTGTATGTATTTAGACAGTTTTCTTGAATCCTTTAAATTGCTGATAATAACATGTAAATTTTCTATTTCATATGTTCTTAGAGTTAAGATGGATTTATCATATGCAGCAGGCAGGAAATACATAGTTTGGCCACATTCTTAGACTATGCCATCAATTGGAAAGAACAAAGCACCTCGTGTGTGACGTGCTCAGCAGATGAGATCACTATCTGTGCATATACCTTATTCTCAAAATATTTCTCTAGTTACTTTAGATGTAGCCTAGCACATGGCCTTGGATGTGCAGCCTGCCTGGTGGACTCAGGTAGTGGCTGCTGTCCCAGGTGTCGTGTGCTGCCACCTAGAGAGTATGGCTGTGACGCAGAGAAGTTGAGAGATGGGCCCTCAGATTAATAGGATGCTTGTGCAGAAAAGAGCCATTCTTCTTCTTAAAGTGTGCATTTTAAGAAGGAGAATTATCAGATCAAAGCCAGAGACAGAGCATACAGGGTGGGGGGCATCTGATTGGAACTTCTTAAAAGCCAAAATTCCAGATACCTCTCTTTGAACACACAGTTATGTCTTAGGTTTTTGGGGGGAGTAGCTAATCTAAAACATAAAAATAGACCCAGCGCAGACTGGAATTCTGACTGGCTGATGCTGGCAATGAGAAAAGGAAATAGATAAATGTGTAAGTAGGTATTTTTCATTTCTTTCAGATTATGAAATGCTGCATGTCTGTCTTTAATAACCATGTTAAATGATTTGTATAAAGTGCATATTAACTTTCACTATCTGTGCCAGTTTTGATGCTGAGTAAAAATTGTTAAATGTTAAGAAATAAATGTGTTTCCTTAAAAGCTTGGTAAATGCAGGCTGGGCATGCTGGCTCGTGCCTGTAATCCCAGCACTTTAGGAGGCTGAGGTGGGAGGATTGCTTGAAGCCAGGAGTTTGAGACTAGCCTGGGCAACATAATGAACTGCCTGTCTCTTTAAAAAGATTTTTAAAATTAGAAATAATGAAACAAATTGGCAGATGTAAATGTATTCAGAAGTGTAAGTATATTCATTGGACTAGAAAATTACCAGTCCCTGTTTAACCAATGCTACTCTTCACATTTTGCTTACTTTTAGAATATTTATTGATAGTGCTTTCTAACACTCTGGGTGTGTGTGTGTGTGTGTGTGTGTGTGTGTGTGTGAGAGAGAGAGAGAGAGAGAGAGAGAGAGAGAGAGAGAGTTAACATAACTTGCTTTGTGTGAGTATGAGTTTTAATACTACTCTTTGCTTATGGTGATCTTCAGGATTCCTGGAAGCAGTTTTCAGTATACACTGTCTCTTCATTGAGCCTTTGTGATCGCAGGCTGCCTTTGTAGCTTCACAGCCATTGTTCTACCTGTGAGTGCAGGTGTGTGCCAGTGCCAGGAGTTGCTATTGTAGACAGAGCCCTGTGGCATGGGATTCACATCCTGGCTCTGCCATTGACTCGGTTGCTGGGCAAGTTATCTGACCTCTGTGAGCCTCGTTGTATTCTTCTGTATTTCCATTTGTTGTCCTATTGTTAGACCATATGTCAGCTGTGTCCTGATTTTTATATTTAGGAAATATGTTCTTGCCATGCATCATGATCTGTGTTAAAAGCCATTGGGGCTGAAAGAGAAATCCAGATACAACTTCTGATAGTTATGTTCTTCCAGTCTTTTGGGAGGATAACAGACAGACTTAAATAACACCACCAGTTTTATTGACCATGCTGTTTATTTTAATAGGCCAGAATGGTTTGATTGACTTTTGAAAAATCTGGTATTTTTTTTTGCCATATGGGCAAGGCCATATCTGGAGTGCCAAGCTAATAGGCCTTCTTTTCTTTGCCAGTGAACCATGAAAGTTGTTAGCAAAATGTTTTATCTCGAATTGATCCATTTTCTGAGCTCTTGGTGATATACACACCCATCTTAAGGGATAAAGTACAGATTGTCTTTCATCAGTCATTGGAAATTTTTTGCATCAAAGAACTGCAGGCAACTGGTATGTGACGTGATCTAGAAAGGAATGTACATAGTGTGGTTGCAGATGCCTGAAAATGTGTAGGACTACCGTAAAGCAGTTAGCTAAGCGTACAAAGTACAGGTTATGTTGTTTTGAATGATGTTGTAATAGTTGAATGTAAAAAATGGGAGCATAGTAGAACTTAGTTGTAACTTTTTTTTTAAACAGTTATGGTTTAAAGGAGGATGAGTGTACTTTTCCCATTCTTATAAAAGGTCCAATGTATACATCACTTTGAGTCAGAATACCACCAATTTCTGTATCTAGCAATGAAACAATGTAACCAGTATTAGTTGTCTTTCGATCTAATCAATGAATTAAGTATTTACTCCATCCCAAGCCTCCTTGGTACCATCAAAATATTTGTATCTTTCATTTCTTTCCTCTTTATGTTCCCGTTTTTCTTTATGTCTTTATGTTCTTTAGCATGTATTTGAAGCATCTTTTGAAAAGTTCTTTTTCCTCCGATTCTGCCATCACAGTCCTTTCTGGTTTTTTTTTTTTAAATGGAGTGTCATTCTGTCGCCCAGTCTGGAGTGCAGTGGTGTGATCTCGGCTCATTGAAACCTTGGCCTCACAGGTTTAAGCAATTCTCCTGCCTAAGTAGCTGGGATTACAGGTGGCTGCCACCATGTCCAGCTAATCTTTGCATTTTTAGTAGAGATTGGTTTTCATCCTGTTGGCCAGGCTGGTCTCGAACTCCTTATCTCAGGTAATCCACTCACCTCAGCCTCCTGTAATTCAGTGCTGGAATTACAGGGGTGAGCCACTGCGTCTGGCCAGCCTGTTTCTATTGATTAATTTTTCTCCTGATTGCAGACCACATTTCTCTCTTCCTTCCTATGTCTAATAATTTTTTTATTGGATGTCAGACATTATACATTTTGTAATACTGAGGGCTTAGGTTTCATGGGGTTTTTTTGTTAATTAATTTTTTTTCTTTGGAAGGAGGCTCTTGCTGTAATGCCCAAGTTGGAGTGTGGTGGCTCACTACAGCCTCACACTCCTGGGCTCCAGCAGTCTTCCCACCTCAGCATCCTGAGTAGCTGGGACTACAGGCGTGGACCACCACACCTGGCTTCCTTCTTTTGTGTGTTGGGTGTTTCCTGGCAGGCAGTTAAGTTACATGCTAATCCTTTATTTTTAAGTTGCCTTCTTTCTTAGACCAATTTCAGAGTAACCTTCATCCTAAGGCCTAATTTAGCCCCATTTCCAAGGCGTAGTCCTCCTTGACTGAATACCCAGGATATTCAGCCAGCGTGGCCAGTGCAGTCCCTTCCTCTGCTTGGTACTGTCAGGGTGCCCATGGTGGTTCATCTTACGGCCGCCTGGTAATTATTCTTTGCACAGAAGTTGTTCTTGTCTGGGATTTTAGGATTTTCCCTTACTCATGCCCAGGCTAGGAATCAAAGACTGAAGGTGACACGTGCTGATTTCTGGAGCTCTTTCTCTGTGTAGCTCTCTCCTCTCAGGTCATCTGTCTAAAGATGCTGACCACGTTAGCCTCCGCAGTTTCAGAATTCTGTCCCCTATTGCAGTGTGGGTTGATTTTGCTCCCTGCATTGCAGTGCCCAGAAAGTTGAGGTGATGATGGGGTACCCCTTCTTTATTTCCTTTTCTCAGGAGTTACCGTCTTAGCCATATTCGCCCCCAATTTCTGCTGAAAATAGTTGTTTTCTGTGTTTTAACTAGGTTTCTAGTTGCTTAGCCTAGGAAGTTAATTCTAGACTACTGTGTCTTCTTTTTGCTGGAAGTGGAAATCCCCTAAAATATATTTGACCAATTGTTCTGCCAAAGGCTTCTACCATCTCCTGACCTCATTCTTACTCCTAAAACCCTTAAAATTGGCATCAGTCCCTCTCTGCTAAAGAAGATTCTTTTCAAATGACAAAACTGCCAAAGCTGGAGGCCACGAAAATGTGTCCACGTTTGACTTGACAGGACACGCTTCTTCCTTGGTCTCTGATGCTCTCCTGTGTCTTCACTGCTGATTTCCACCTTTTGTGGGGGTTCCTTTGTCCCTATTGTGATTCTCATATGCCCACTCCCTTGTCTAGGTTTCTCCCTGTCACATACTCAGCTCTTGCTGGTGGGATTTCCAGAGTCACTGTAGTAGCACCGCTCTGTGCCAAACACCAGGCCTGACCCCGCACACATGTCTCTGGGAATCCTGACAGCATCACGAACTCAACGGGCACAGCTCTGGTGGGGTCTTTATTATCCGGACTGTAGCTGCTACTGTGCCCCCTCTCTCTGCTCGTTTCACCAGCATCCTGCCTGTCGCCTGTGCTCTTCTTGCTTCTCCATCCTTAGCCCTTACATCTAGTTACAGAGTTGTATTGATTCTGTATCTATACTTTTTCTCAGATCAGTCTTTTCCCACCCATTTCCTTTTTTTGATTCCGGAATGTATTACCCCCTGTCCAGCACAGTGAAGTCACAGCATTTATACCCCTCTCAGAGCCCCCTGTGATCCTTCTTAGTCCTGTCTGTTATCTTTCTAAATTCTAGTCTGGGTGGCATTACCCTCTCCAAGGAACGATGGCAGAATCAAGTCCAACAAATTCAGTGTGGCATTCTCATTCTAGGAAAGCACTGCTGACTCAAGCCTCAGTATTGATCCTCATTGAAACTAGCCATATAGGGCTCTCTCCCCTCCCAGGTGGCCTCACGCGTTTTCCTACCTGTGATGTGTGCCTTCTCATCAGCGTGCACACCCTGCTGCAACCCTCTCCGAATTCTCCAGTGCTATCTTCTCTGCAAATTTAGTACTTTTAGTTGGAGTGAATCTCACCCCATCCTCAGATCTGAAAGAGTTTGTTTGCTAAGACTCTCTCCAGTGTCTGAACAGGATTGTTAAAAGCTATCTGCATCTCCTCTACTTGTTACACAGTTTGTACTTTTCTTCATATTCTCTGGTCATCTTCCTTGGTGATGTTGGGGAGTCATTAAGGCATTTCCTGAGATCTGTGTTTAGGACTTACACTGCTGTTGGCAAACAATCTCATATGTAGGGCTATTGTGACCACTGTGTACAAGGGCATGTTCTCCTGTAAGGAACTAAGAACTTAGCTTTAAGGAGATAAGGAGAAAGACCCTGCTTCATTGACCCTTATCCCCTCCAAATGCATTTATACCTTTTTGGAGAATTTAAAGGCAGTATGTAAGATGAATGAATGAAAAAAGATGACTTCAAGTTACTTAATGACTCGATTCATTTATTTAAGAAGATTCCTTTATATAGCATATGAACTCAGCATTACAAATGATTGAATTTTTAAAATTAGATTGTGTAAGATTTTTAGTCACATATCAATGACTTGGGACAGAATATATCACTTTACAAATCTGTTATTACACTATAATTTTTTTTTGCTGGGACTTCTTTCCTCAAAAATAACCATAATTTAGAATTGATAACGTTGCATTTCTTTCTTGGCGAATTTCTTAAGCCGGTGGTCAAGATATCCTCCTGATACTGCTGGATTCAAGAACAGGTATCAAAAGGAAACAAAGCATGTAGGTTATTTCTAGGCCCTTCAGTATCTTTGCTCTTGTCTGTTTTCTTCCTGTGCATTTATTCAGGCACAACTGGGTCTATGTTTAACTAGACACAACATTTTGCTGATTTCCTTTAAATGTTTCCTGAGTAAGAAATGTATTATCCCTTAATCAGCCTCTTTTGAGATGTCTGTTTATACTAAACAAAATCCTATTCCAATTAGTTTCAAATTCTGAGCAAAAGCACTGGTAATTAGACATTGTCTGAAGTAACATCCTGTTACTGTACTGCAGTACTGAACTTGAGGTGCAGTAGAAACATATTAAGCTTATTACCACGTTTATCAATTTATTGGTATTCTTTAACTGATGAGCCACGTAGAAAAACTAAATCTGACATAAGAATTTTTTTTTTCCCTCAAACTATACTGTGAGAATTTGGGGAGCTTAACACCTTTCTCTTCCCATCTGTAAAATAGGTAATTGTATACACATAAATAATTATAATTACTGTCTTGTAGGGTTGTTGTGTGGGATGAATGATCTAACCTAGCTAAAACATTTGGCATAGTGACTGCTTGCAGTATTATACATATATTTAATTGTGGTACAGGTCAAATTTGATGACAAAAATATATTATGATTTTTTTTTTTTTTTCGAGAGGGAATTGCACTCTGCCACCCAGGCTGGGGTGCGGTAGCACAATCTCAACTCACTGCAACCTCTGCCTCCTGGCAGAGTGTTCTAGGCTCCAGGAATTCTCCTGCCTCAACCTCCTGAGTAGCTGGATTTACAGGCACGCACCACCACGGCTGGCTGATTTTTGTATTTTTAGTAGAGACGGGGTTTTACCATGTTAGCCAGGCTGGTCTCGAACTCCTGACCTCATGATCCATCTACCTTGGCTTTCCAGAGTGCTGGGATTACAGGTGTGAGGCACAGCGCCCAGCCATATTATGATTTCTTTTTCTTTTTTTTTTTTTATTGCATTTTAGGTTTTTTAAAAACATTCTTCCAGTAAGTAGATCTTTAGACTTCAGTGGGTAGCTCAGTTACTTGAAGAAGCATTTCATTTTAATACATCATAAAATATTGGACAACATCTTGGGAGTTTCTTTTAAATGGAATTTAATCTGTAAAAACTGCAGGCCATCTATGCAGTAAACAAAATGAAATAATCTCTGAATGTGACATATTGGGCAATGTACTTAGTGTACATTACATAGGCATAGGGTGATTTGCATCTATCTAGTGTTTTCTGGTTCCTTTGTTTTGAATGTGGGCATCAGCTGGGATGAGAGCATTTCAAACTGTAACTGTCAGTACATGAACCACCGTAACAATGTGTGTGATCTGTCGCAGTGGTAAAATAGATTATTTTTAGAGTCCCAATATAAACTTGTTTTCTCACTAGATAATTATAATTGGTTCACGTGTAACACAAACTTTAAATATTTTATGTTATTAACACCAGCAAAACACAAATAATCACAAGTTAGAAATGCAAATGGATTTTCCTGTTTCTTAAACCATGGCTACAAATGCAGAATTGGTTCCATTTTTGAGACCGAGTCTCACTCTGTTGCCCAGGCTGGAGTGCAGTGGTGCAATCTCGGCTCACTGCAGCCTCCGTCTCCTGGGCTCAAGGGATTCTCCTGCCTCAGCCTCCCAAGTAGAAGGGATTACAAGTGTGTACCACCATGCCCAGCTAATTTTTTGTATTTCTAGTAGAGGGATGATCACGCTGGTCTCAGAACTCCTGACCTCAAATAATCTGCCTCCCTCGGTCTTTCAGTGTTTAAATTATTTTTCATGTGTGCGCGCCACACATTTCTCATGGAAAGGTAGTGACAGTTTGACATGTTACTTTTGCTTGTGGCAAAATACTGGTTTTCATTAAATTTTATGTTGAAAAGAAAACTTTTAGAATCATAGATTTCTGCCATTTTAGAGCTGGAAGGAGCATGATTTAACCTCTCATTTTGCAGAAGTTGAACTGCTGTGGGGTGTGGCGCTGGGGATGAGGGAGGCAGATGAAAGTAGTCACCTCTCACTGTCATCTTACCTTGTAAGGTACGGTAAGGTCCTCTCACACCTGATATGGATTTGGACACCCACAGGCTAGAGGGGCCACTGTCTTCAAATAGGAGTGCTGCCTTCGACGGACAAGGTCACCTGATTATCAGTAGCCTTTTAATAAATTTCTAAACAGGGATGATCATACCTTATTTTCCAATTATAAAAGGAAGATATGCTGATCAAGTAAATCATATATATGAAAGCATGCATAAAAATATAAGCTGTACCGGGGTGTTGTGTTCTGCTATGATTATGACCCCTGGGTACTGACCTCACCCACGAGCTCTAGGAGTGAATCACTTCCAGTGTGAAGATGTATATGATAGCAGCTTTGGAAAGTGAGTACACTTGACCGTGCTGGCCGGTTATCCTAACTATACCTGCATTTAGGTATTTCTGTTATAAATGATACCTAGTTAAGGGTCTTACTTCGACTTAAAATGGGAAGAGATTTTTTTTAAAAAGAGACTCAATATGCACAATATAGTTAGTTATAACCATATTGACTTGAGAGTTAAACAGATACAGCTGTTTGTGAAGAAGCCAGACAAATGTGAATTGAGTGTTGAAGTACTGTCATACCTATTTAGAACCTGGAAAGAATGCTGTGGTCTGGGACATCTAGGTCCATGTCGTCTGGCATTGGCACTGAGACCTCTGTCCTTCCTGAATTCCATGTCCTCACTGTTACTCCCGCAGGCTCAAGTGGAGGTCGTGCCCTGGAGTGCATGTGTGGCCATTGTACAGTTTGTTTCAGATGCTTGTGAAACATCCTGTTGGCCCTTCATTGCAGCTGTGATTAAGACGTGGTGCCCCTGCTCTGTATTCAGGCTCACCCTGTCTCTCTGCTTCCTCCTCCTTTTGAACACTCCAATGCTGCTTTCTGCTCCTCCGTTCGGCGCTTTTCCTTTTTTCTTTTGTTATGGGCCTGTCTTTGCCTTTTCACTTCTGTGAACATCAGACACCCTGTGCCCTCCCTCGGCTGAGGCCCGCCCAGGGCCACCGGGTCTCCCGCAGCCTCCCTTGCACCATGCTCCCCAGGGTTCACTGTCCAGCCACGCTGACATCCTTGGAGCTCCTTGACTAGGCCAAGTGCAGAGTCCCAGGCTGCTGGTGCCCCTGCCCTTGCCGTTTCATCTCCTGGGCATCCTGCTCTGGATCTTGAAATGGCTAGCATCTTGCTGTTGGCCAGGCTCAACTCCGAGTTTCCTGGTCTCACCAGTGTCCTGTCTAAAGCACGAGCCAGCCCCCACCGTCCTCTCAAGCACGTGGCCCCTCTTGAATGCTTTTTACACATGGATCCATGTTTCACATTGCCCTGTTCATTCGTGTTTTTCTGTTTCTGATTCTCCCCTCTTACGTGTAACTCTGGGAGGGCAGAGACCTCATCTGTCCTGTAAAGCCGTGTGTCTGTAAGCCCCAGAACAGCGGCTGGCAGACAGTGGCTGCTCAGTTGACACTGGTTTCGTGGATGTGTGTGTGCAGGGTGTGGGCTCCTCACCCCTGATCTTTTCTTTGTTTGGTGGTGCACGCTCAGGCAGTCTCTGTGTTGACTGCTCTAGGTCCTTCTGTCTGTAGTTTTGAACTCTGCTAGCTGGGAAAGACTGTTTACCTGGCCTCAAAAAAATCTTGCTCTGGGGACAGGAAGGGAGAGGTTGGGAAAAGGAGGCTGCCTCCTGGGTGTGCCACCATGAGGACAGTCTCCAGCAGGAAGCAAAACAAGCCCTCTCTTTATGGTGCTTCGTGTTTCTTGTTTTTAAAACAACTTCTTTTCACCAAATCCAAAATCCCCACCTTACCTCAAGGCAGCTATAATTAAAAGCCTGTTTGTCAAAGATTTTGCTATTCACCCTTTTCACGTGCTTTTTAAAAAACTAAAACTCCTGAAAATTATTATCATTGAATATAGCAATAGAATGATTTCTTTGACTAAAGCCTAAAATTATCTTAATATGAAAGTGATACTTTTTTGTGTAAGACTCAACGAAATACAGAAAAGGAAAAGATCACCTAACCCCCAAAACAAGAATTTTTAATATTTTTGAATATATTCTCAGACACATACAGTTATTCGCACATCTGTACTTATTCAGAACTGAAGATAAAATCATGTTACACATAACTCTTTTAATAGTGTTCTCTCTTACCTAAGATGTCACAAACATCTTTCCAGGCCACTCCATATTCTCTTAAGAGAACATTTTTTAAGTGGCTACATGCGATTTCATTTTATGGGTTTATCTTCTTCAAGTTGCTTAACCTCTAACCTCAGTTTCTTAGTCTGTAAAAGGTATTCATAATCGTGCCTTAAACAACATAAAGGAATTGGGTTGTCATACAGTAAACATACATAGGGGTCATACAGTAAAGCACTGAGAATGTTCCTGTCACTTAGGATGTGCTCGGTGATTGTTTGCTGCTGTTTGTTTATCCAATTTCCTATCTTTTAACAACTTAAAATGAACTATGATTGATGTCCATTATCTGTCCTATTTCCTGGCAATAACATATTTTTAAACTCTAAGAATACTCATTTTTTTCATTTTCAAATAATATAATCAAAGATGGTAAGCTGTTTCCACTTAAGCCAAATATCAAGTTTTATTTTGTTTTGTTTTGTTTTTCAGGTAGAGAGTATCACTTTGTGGTCCAGGCTGGAGGGCAGCGACACATTATTGGCTCACTGCAAACTCCACCTCCTGGGTTCAAGTGATTCTCCTGTCACAGTCTCCCAAGTAGCTAGGATCACAGGCATGTGCCACCACACCCAGCTAATTTTTTTGTATCTTTAGTAGAGACGGGGTTTCACCAAATTGGCCAGGCTGGTTTCGAACTCCTGACCTCGTGATCCACCCACCTCAGCCTCCCAAAGTGCTGGGATTGCAGGCATGAGCCACCACGCCCAGCAATGCTGCTTATCGTTAATCAGGTTGACAGAGTAGATTTATTAGGCTTTTCTTCATTTCATGAGTTACTCAGAAATCTTTCTTCTAGGAAGTGGAATGAGTTAGAAGAGAAACATACTTCTTCAAGATAGAGCCATCTTCCAAGTGAACTATTCCTGTCACTGCTGTTTCTCCGAGATGTTAGCGTTCAGCACTGCATGGTTTTTTAAAAAGCGTTTTCTGTGATTTTGAAAATATTTTCTTAGGCTTTCTTTAAATGACATGGTTTTTATTTTCCTGTATTTCTCTTTCTTAGTCAAAGCCAATTGCTGGCCACCAGTGTCTTTGTCTGGGAGCCATATGCGTGGGAGATGTTGGGACTGGGGGAGTTTGCTAGCCCTGACATTTGTATTAAGTGGAACTAGCTATTGAAAAATACTAACACAAAACCTCAGCTATTCTTTTATTAATGCATTAAAAATTCTGATCAAATTAAAACAACCAGGAGAGCCTTGTTGAGCCTGAATCTGTTACACTATGAAATGTACCCTGGGTTTTGAGGAAGAAGTGAGCACATTTATAGCCTTAATTACTCATTTGGGATACTACAGTCTGTTGCCAAAGCCAGTTATCATCAGCTTTGATTAGAAATCAGGAAGGACAGCTGCTGAAATGCAGAGCGAAAAGAATTGTATTGGATTAGAGAGGCGTTCTTTTGAATCTGAAAGAGAAGGAAAGCATCTTTGGGAAACATCTGAATATGCATTTATTTTAATAATTCAATGGCTGGAGGTGGAGTACAGTACATTGTAAGTTGAAATGGTTTTCATTATTAAATTAAGTGCCTTTGTTTAGTTCATCTAGATTTTCCTGTTGACTGTTCCTTTTTTTCTTTTTGTTCCATTGTGATGCAATGTTGTATTCCTATTTGTGGGTTGAAATATGTCAGTATTCATAAACTAAGTTCATGGACGATCCTTCTCAATATTTGGGCTGATGAAACACCATTTACCAGTGTGAAACCAAGCCAGGAGAGGCAGATAAAATAATGCATTCAAATGCTAAGTTTAAAAAGGCAGCATTCTTTATTCCCAATTCTATGTACATGGAGAAGTACTACTTTGAGCTTTATTATTTTAACAATGTAATGTGGGATTATAACATATATCAGAATAATATGCTAATCACATGTCCCTGAGTAAATCAGAAGTTCAGAGTTACAGTCACTTGTATATGTTCATAGTTTATATAATCAAAAGATGTGTCCGGAAGATTAACTTGCTGCCATTTGAAAGCTGTTTGAGATATTGTATGGAAATTTATACATGGCTATTTCCATTATCCTTAATTAAACTTGTTAAACAGTAGGATTTCTCCTATTTCTATAAAAAAACTATCATGGTTGACAAAACACACACTCACACACACACACACATACACACACACAGTGTGTATAGAAGTACACCTAACCCTTAACTAAATAAATAAGAATAGTTGTATTTATATTCATATTTGCAGGAGAGTAAACATTTATGCAAATACACTAAGGAAAATTATCAAACACTTTGCCTCCATGTGCTCTAGCTTCAAAGTTAAAGCTGAGAATTTTCACCCAATTATTTAACTCTAGGCAGTGTAGTGCTTAAACAAAACAAAAGATTACATTCTGTACCTACACAATGGATCAAAACAGCTTCCTTCATCCTCACTTTGGACCATCTGTTTAAAAGAAACTAAAAACCCTCAGGAAGCAAGCCTCTAATCTGTGGTGAAGAGTTTACAGACACATGCTCATTCTCACAACCCAGCAATGTGCTGTAATAGGTTTTGTATTAGCTGTAAAAGGGTAGATGTCTTGACCTCAGCATCTGTCAATTACAGCTTCTCTGTTATTAGGAGAAATATAAACATTCTTCTTGTAGAGGATCAAATTTTATGTTATTTTAACATCAGCTTTTTTTTTTTTTTTTTTTTTTTGAGGCGGAGTTTTACTCTTGTTACCCAGGCTGGAGTGCAATGGCGCAATCTCGGCTCACCGCAACCTCCACCTCCTGGGTTCAGGCAATTCTCCTGCCTCAGCCTCCTGAGTAGCTGGGATTACAGGCACGCGCCACCACGCCCAGCTAATTTTTAGTATTTTTAGTAGAGATAGGGTTTCACCATGTTGACCAGGATGGTCTCGATCTCTTGACCTCGTGATCCACCCGCCTCGGCCTCCCAAAGTGCTGGGATTACAGGCTTGAGCCACCGCGCCCGGCCAACATCAGCTTTAATAAATATTGGGAATAATATTTTCCAAGAGCTAAAGTATTCTTAGTTTCCAAATCCTTTTAAGAACCCTAATTCTTACTCTGCCCCTATACTCCCTTGATGAAAAGAGCTGCAGTCATCCATACTTACTGGAGAATAGGCTTGATTTGTGCTCGAGAGTATTGTGAAGGTCTTCAGCCCCACGTTGTTTCTTATTGAATCCCACGAAAACGTTTGAAAATTTCATACAGGTTTAAGAGATTTGGACGTCTGTTAACATTTTCGGTCTTGAGCACCAGCATAGGTCTAGCTCTGTGCCTTCCTGGAAACTAATTGTTGCAAGCAGTCAGGTTGCAAGACAATTTTTGCATGATACCAAACAGGAAAAACAACAATAACACAACAAAAGGTTTTTACCTTGCTAAAAGGAAAAGAAGATTTTTCATAATTAAAGCTTTTAGTTATTTGTCATATACTCATTATAGGAAAGTGCTGTAATCTTTAGTTCTGTGGTGATACAAATATGTTACCTGTTCTTTATTATAGTTGTGGAAAACTTTAGTAAAGGTGGTATTAAAGTAGTCCCAGTCAAGCAGCTCTGGAAACTGAAATAAATGGAGTAAGAGTAGGAAGAAAAAAAAAGAAAAGCTTCAATGGCTGTGTTTAGTCCAGTAAATGGTGTCTATTACTACAGAGGCAGTTTTTCTTTGATGGATATTATATCCCTGGAGAGACAGTAGCTGTGTCGATTGTGAAATGTAGTCATCAGCCCTCCAAGTGCTTTCTCTCCCTGTTTCCTTAGATCGTAAGCTGTGGGTTGCATCACATACCCCAAAACTAGTCTTGTACTTCAACAGATGCTTGGATTAGGTATACTCTCCAACGTCTTTTTAAACAGTGATTCCAAGAATTGGTATTCGCCAACTTTAGAAAAGATGGCATTGTCTTAGTAACATCCTTTAGTTGTGCAGAGGTTTCTTAGTATCTCTGTTGATTTAAATACTTTAAAAAGTGTTTGAATGTCCTTATATGGTTGGATATTTGTAGAGAAAAATTCTGTGTTTGGAAACATTTCAGCTGGAAAATGCATCGAACTGAATATTGTCAGACATTTTCTTAGAACAAATCAAAATCATTTAGTACAATGTAAAATATAAAAGACAAACAAAAGCCAGAGCAATTATTGCAACCTTCGTTCTTCACACAAATGCATCCCTGACGCCCATCAGACCAGGAAGACCACAAGTGGATATCATTAGTCAGAACTCGGCAAGATCCAATTTCATGCCAGTCACATTCACACACACACATTTGTTTGTTTATGTCAGTCATTAGAACTCAGTAACTAAACATCAGTGGTAGTTAATGTGGCATTTTATAAACACATAGATGAATTGGGAAAAAAAGTAAATTATCCACAAATAGCGACCAATTGCAAATAATGTCATATGCATCACAAAAATATCTGTGAGTAGGAAAGAACATGACAAGGGCAAACAGTTTGAACGAGGTTATACAAAAAGTCAATGTGGTCGACTCTGGATGCATGCCTAGAATCTTACCAACCCCTGAGCTGATTCTCACCCAAGTCATTGTCATGTTTAGCAGCAGAATTGGGCTGACTGCAAATCTCTCAGATGCTTCAGCCCTGTCGTTAACTTTTTATAGTTCCTGGAAGATTTATTGTGAGTTTCAATCTAGGAATTTAAGAAATTTTTAGTTCTATAACATAATAATCTTACCTTTAAAAAAATGAATGAAGAAAGTATGGCAAAACTTAGTAAATTCACATTAAGCAGGAGAAAGACCTAACTGAATTAGTAATCTGAATTATAGAATCTTTAAAACAATTAATAGTAACTTAATTACTGTCAGATTCAGGGAGTTCCCTGGAGAAATTGCTTTGGCAAATAGATAAGGAAAATTTACAGATAACAAAAAACTTGGCAAATAAAGCGATGTCTAAAGAATCCACCATGGACTAGTATTTTTAAGTTTTATTTTCTCCCTAAAGTACATGTATGTTTTCAATTTGCCCTGCAAAATTGTTTTTATAAGAAAGAGAGCTATTTCTGTTTTAACCAATTATTTGTGGTATTTAAAATCCTTCATTTACAAAAGCATAGGAATGATACCCATTTACTCATTCTTTTGTTCATTGAGCAAATATGTACTGGAGGTCATTGCACTATGTACACAGTGGTAAGTTCAATAAAGTCCTTGCTTTTCTAGCATGGGGAGTGGATGTCAACTAAAAAATAAAATAAATGAATAAATGTTTAGCAATACATTATGATAAGAGCATAATCAAGGTGCTGAGTAATTTCTTTGAGAAGATGATATTTGGGCTGAGTACTGAAGGATGAAAATAAGTCATTCATGCAGAGAAGGGAGGAAACGAGCCACCCAGGCAGAAGGAGCTATGTGGACAGAGCAAAAGGCAGGGAGACGTTTAGCATGGTCCAGAAACTAGAACGCAGCCAGTGTGGCCACAGTGTGTTGAGTGCTACGGGATGAAATCAGAGAGATAATGTGGCAGGTGAACCTACCGAGGCAAGGCTAAAATAGGAAATTTTATTCAGGATGTCATGGGGAGCCATATAGTGGTTTACAGATTGTGGGCATAGTCTGATTCATAATTTTGAAACATCCCAGTGGCGCTTGTGTGGGAAATAGATTACAAAGTAGTTATATCAGCCAGGAAGACAGAAATTGCACTAGGTACTTCAAACAGATGAGATTTAATATAGGGGTTTGGTTACACAGTGTTGGAAGAAGAAAAAGACAACACAAAAGTAACTGGAGATCATAACTGTAGAAAGCAGCTCCCACATCACAGCACAGAGTGTAAAAGGGCCAGCTTGGAGCTCAGAGACAGGGGGTGAATACCCAGCATGGTGGGCAGCCTTGAGGCAGGGAAGCCTGTGTGCAGGAGCTGCTGCTGCAGTCCTGAGATGCAATCATGGAGGCTTGCACTAGGAGGGGGGAGGGGATAGAAACAAATAGACTTGAGAGAGATTTTAAACCTAGAGCCAATAGGACCTGACGCTTATTGGGTAGGAAATTTAAAAGTGACTGGCAAGATTCTGACTTGAACAACTGAATATCTGGGGCACTGCTTTTGAGATAGAGAAAGCAAGAGGAACAGGCTGAGCATTGTGGGTGTTGAGTTTAGAACCTGCCGAGTTTGAGATGTCAAGCAAACAGTTAGATATATGAGTATGGTGGACAGAGAAGACATGTAGGCTGGAGATATTGATGTGGAAATAATCAACATGCAGATGGTATTTAAAGCTATGGAAATGTATGATATCATCTAGGGAGAGAATGGAAGAGAGAAAAGGGCTATTTCTAAGCCCCTGGGACCTCCTGTGTTGAGAGATCAGTACAGAAGTGAGAAGGAGAGCAAAAGAAACTGAGATGGGATAGCAAGAATAATCAAAATCGAGAGAGCAGTCCTATAGAAACCAAGACATGAAGGAGACAGTGGGCTACTGTTTCTAGCGGAGCTGAGAGGTGATTGAGTAAGATGTGATAGAACGATGTCCACTGATTTCGCCACGTGAGGATGTTTGGCTACATGCCTGATGGGGTAGAATGCTGAAGAGTTTATGGGAGGCAAGGATGCTCCATTCTGACACAGAGAATCCAAGGGAATGTAAAGGCCAAATAGTTTCCTCAGTTTACAGCTAGTTTCCCTGTTTACAGCTAGGCAGAAAAAGAAAAAAGAAAAAGTGGTAACATTTGAGGATGAGTCAGGCACAGTGCCTTATGCCTGTAATCCTAAAGCTTTCAGAGGCTGAAACTGGAGGGTTGCTGGAGGCCAGGAGTTTGAGACCAGCCTGGGCAACATAGCAAGATCTCCTCGTTACAAAAAATTAAAACATTAGCCATACATGATGGTGTGTACTTGTGGCCCAGCTACTTGTAGGGCTGAGGTGAGAGAATCACATGAGCCCAGCAATTCAAAGTTACAGTGAGCTATGATCACACCATTGCACTAATGCTTGAGCAATACAGTCAGACTTTGTCTCTAAAGGAAAAAGGGAAAACATTTCACTATACCTGCCACGAGGCAACAATACTATCTGCCCTTCCTAGTTACTCCCTGTATGTTGTAATTTGGAGACCAGGTTCTTGTTTGCGTTGCACAATATTCATTACTTTATGATTTTTATGTTGAACTCTCTTCTGTCACACTGTTCAGTAAATGAAGAAAATTTCATTCGCATGTCTAAAAGTCATCCTGTTTGAAAAATCTCAGAGGAGAGGTTGTTGGGATTTTCTTTCTTTTAAGTCTGGTTAAAGGTTTGCCTCTCCTGAGGTCTAACATGAAGCCCACATGGCAGTGTCTTAGCAGTTTCCTAAACTTTCTAGGTGTATGCTCTGATGCTAAAGATCAGAAATGTGACTGTGACCTTTTCAGGCTGCCCTTCCTGTCTGTCACATCCAGGTCGTCATCTTTACCGAATAGATTGAGTTATAAAATTGCAGTTGATTGGAGTCCTTGGAGGAAACATTTTGTGAGTTTTGTCTGTCCCCAAATATCTCATATTTGGACTAAGAGTATAATTTAGATATTGCTATTGTATACCTATAAGACAGGTTATCTGGTAATATTATCTCAGCAGCATTAACCTCTGACTCTGTTCTCAAACCGGGATTGGGAAAATGAAGTATTTGCTTAATGATTGATTAATATTTGGACCTTTTTTCAAGTTCTGTAAAGTGCCTAACATAGCACTGAGTGTTTCAGCCTATTATCTCTTGATACGCAAGTTATCTTTTAGTTTGCTTTGCTGCTATAATTAAGGAAATAAGAGTAGAAAGCCTGTTTCTTGGTCAAAGTGCTATTTTTATAGGAGGACAAAACATGTATTGTTTTACTTCACTTATCAACAGGCCCCACTGCTGTTCCCTAAGGTTGTGTTTAATAAGTATGTTCTCTTGGGCCAGAATGTCAAGTATATCCCTAATGAGTTCAGTGACATCACTGAGCGTGCTTATGTTCCTTGCCAATAGTCGGCATTGTTGGAGCAGATCACATTAGCTGTCATCTGAGCACAGATGCCAAGGTCAGGGCGTTAACAAGCAAGAGAGCTTCAAGAGGGAGAAAAAAAATGAAGATTTAAAGCAAATCTGTCCATGTCAGAGAACAATGTGTGGCTGTTGAGGGAGAGTGGTAGAGACGTTCAAGAGAAGACATTTGCTTCCTGCAAGTTTCCTGTACATCTCTGCCCTGTGGAAATGGTGTCAGTTGGGCATGGACCTGAAAGATGATCGTCTGTAAGCCACAGCTGCCACTTTAAGTGCTGAGGTTTGGAATATGCCACAGACAGCCCTGACATTCTAGAACTGATTGAAATGTTGTGACCTTCAGAAGTAACTAATACATTTCCAGTAGCGTGACTTCTGGAAGTAATACTGTTGAGAAGCCAAAACCTGATTCTTTGTAGAAAATAGTTCATAGACGAGTTCTTTTTTTGCTTTTTGCCTAAGATTATGTTAATAACACCCATATATATCAAAAGGAAAAAAATATCTTATGCATGTTTTTTTTTCCTGTTAAGAATAGAGTATATAAAGCTATGTTAACAAATTTTGTTACACACATATGTATATGTGGATGTCTAAAACAAATTTGACAAACTGATGAATTTTTGTGGCTAGGATGAGCCTTCACCTTTGGATACAAGTGGATTAACCTAAGAACAAAAAGCAACCTTAGAAGAAATTGTTTCGGTTTTGATTTTGATTTGGAGTTTTGTTTTTTAAGATACAGGGTCTCACCATGTCACCCAGGCTGGAATGCTAATGGTGCGATTATAGCTCACTACAGCCTTGAACTCCTGCAATCAAGAGATCTTCCCACCTCCATCTTCCAAGTAGCTGGAACCGCAACCCCAGCCTAGTGCCCAGCTATGTTTACATTTTGTGATAAAGATGAGGTCTCACTGTGTTGCTCAGGCTGATCTCAAACTCCTGGCCTCGAGTGATCCTCCCATCCTAGCCTCCCAAATCACTGGGATTACAGGCGTGAGCCACCACTCCCAGCTCATCTTTTTAATTATTATTTTTAATTTTTTTAGGTTGCCAGTTGTATAGTTTCCTCTCTACCCTCTAAACTTGTCATTTTAGAATGAAGAGCAAAAGAGTTTCTTGTTTTTCTGATGGTTGATTTTCATTGAGAAGTAAAAGACCAAAATAGGACAAGACATCATCCTCAGTATTAAGTTGACTAAAGGAAAAATAATTTGGAGGAGGTCGAGCCAGTCCAGATCTATATTCAAGTGACCGATGGGAGTTGCTAGGTCTGGAAAACGTTCAGTCTGTTCCTTCTTCAGATATTGGCTATGCTGAGGTGTCCTTGTATGTTGCTTTTTGGCAAATATAAACAAAACACTTAGCTTTGCCAATGTGAATTTAGAATGGAATCTGTCTTCATACAGAGGTCTGGGGTAGAGATAGAAAGGGAAGGTGGAAGAGGCTCACAGCTCTTCCAGTCAGTATCCGCTGCTGCCGGGTGGACCAAGCCCTGGAGTGTTTCTGCCTGGTCAGGGAATGGGCATGTTGAGGCTTTCCTGGTTTCTGTGGCCGGGTTGGTTTATGTTCTATGGTATTTATTTATTTATTGGTTACAGTCTTTGATTTGTGGTTACACAATATGTTAAATAGAAACAGAAGGCTACATTGTCTCTTCAGTTCTGGGTCTCCCCAGAGCTGGGCAAGGAAAGGTTGTTCATATTTGACACTAACGTATTTGCCTTTTCTGTCGCACCTCATTGCTGTCCAAGTGTATACATGCGAACTAAAGCTTTGGTATTTTTAAGCTGTCCAAATGCAAATAGGAATTCATTTGAGGGCCACGTGACAAAAGTTAGATAAATAATTCTTAAGACTTTTATGTAACAAAAGGTACTAAAATGCATAAATTGGATGAATAAATTTATGCATTTATAAATTTCTTTGTTGCATCAGCACTTCACTCATTCTTTACTTTGGTTATTTGTTTGCTTGTTCATTCATTGCCCAGCAACAAAAACAACAAAAATTGATTAGATGTGCTGAAAACATAAGAAATACGGGACAGGACACAGTTTGTGACCTTGGAGCTTTTGAGCAGGTTGAGAAACACACACACACACACACACACAAACACACACACACACACAGAGACACTCTTCAACTAGAGAAGAATTACCAAGGGTTGTATGAATATGAGCAAAATGATAGTATTAAAGAAGCATATTTAGGCTTAATAGTTGTGGAATGTGTTTATAAAGAAGAGTTTGGGCCAGAGGTGGCTCACACCTGTAATCCTAGCACTTTGGGAGGTCAAGGTAGGAGAATCACTCGCAGTTGGGAGTTCAGAGACCAACCTGGGCCACATAGCAAGACCCTATCACTACAGTAACAATTCTAAAATTAGCTGGGCATGATGGTACACAGCTGTAGTCCCAGCTTATTCAGGAGGCCAATGTGGGAGAATTGCTTGAGCCCAGGAGTTCAAGGCTGCAGTGAGCTCTGATCACACCACTGTACTTCAGCCTGGGTACAGAGCAAGATTCTGTCTCTAAATAAAATAAAAAGAAGGAAGAGGAAAGTTTTAGGCTATATTTGGAGGAGAGGCATCTCATGCAGAAGCAGGCATACAGCTGATGCTGAGAAGCTAGGCTCGGCGAGCCCTCTTGCTAGGTGTGTGTGAGTGGAAAAGGTGTGGCTGTTGTGAAGACTGTGTCAATGGGACAGGGGAGCCAGTTGCTGGGGTTTGGAGGCTGAGGGAAATGATAAGGAAACACTGTTACAATGTCCTCATTGGCCCTTTGCTTATCAGAAACAGAGACCAGGGTCGTGGAGTAACTTGGATATAAAGAGGAAAGAAATGTGATCAGAGACGAGGTACGATGACTATAGAAATTAAAAGCAAAAAAGTGAGAGAATTCAAAATAATCCTGGAGTTACCTGCCTCAGAAACATACATGCATAACAATGGACAGGTGAAGAGAGTTTCATATGGTGAGGGATGTCTCAGCTTGCATTTGGGAGCACAGGGTTTATTTTTTCATTAGAAAATTTTGTTGAACACAAGACTATTCAGCCTCTATGCTGCCTAAAAACCCATATCTTTCCCTGCCATTTTCATCCTAAGCAATACTTTGTACCAGCTTTATTGAAGTATAATGTTCATATCATATGATTCACCTGTTTTAAGTGCACGAGTGTATAATTTTTATAGAGTTGTGCAACTGTCACCACAGTCTAGTCTTAGAACATTTCTTTCATCCACAAAAATTCCAGCACTGTTCTCACCCCAGCTTATCTGCTTCTGCGGATTTGCTTCTTCTAGACATTTCATGTAAATGGAACCCCTAACATGTATACTTTTTTTGCACATGGATTCTTTTTTATTTCTAGATTTTATTTTTTGGTTCAGGGGTACACGTGCAGGTTTGTTTCATGGGCAAATTGTGTTTCATGGGGGCTCGGGGTACACATTATTTTCTCACGCGGGTGGTGAGCACAGTACTTAACAGGTGGTTTTCAATCCTTATCCTCCTGCCTCCAGTAAGTCTGAAGTCTGTTGTTCCCTCTTTTTGTCTGTGTGTACTCAATGTTTAGCTCCCACTTACAGTTGAGAATGTAAAGGACTTGACTTTCTGTCCCTGTATTCATTTGCTTAGGATAATGGCCTTCAGCTCCAACTGTGTTGCTGCAAAGGACAGGCTCTCATTCCTTCTTATGGATGCCTGGTATTCCGTGGTGTGGATGTGCCACATTTTCTTTATTCAGTTCACCATTGGTGGGCATCTAGGCTTGTTCCATTATCTTCACTATTGTGAATAGTGCTGTGATAAACATAAGCATGTATGTGTCTTTATGGTAAAATGATTTATATTCCTTTGGGTATGTACCCAGTAATGGGATTGCTGAGTCAAAGGGTTGTTCTGTTTTAAGCTCTTTGAGAAATCTTCAAACTGCTTTCCACAGTGGCTGACATAATTTATATTCTTCCAGCAGTAAGCATTCCCTTTTCTCCACAGCCTCACTGACATCTGTTATTTTTTGACTTTTTAATAATAGCCATTCTGACTGGTGTGAGATGGTATCATTGTGGTTTCGATTTGTATTTCTTGAATGACTAGTGATATGGATTGGGCATTTTTTTCATAAGCTTGTTGGCTACATGTGTGTCTTCTTTTGGGAAGTGTCTGTTCGTGTTCTTTGCCCATTTCTTAATAGAGCCGTTTGTTTTTTGCATGTCAATTTAAGTTTCTTATAGATTCCAGATATTAGACCTTTGTTGGATAGATAGTTTGCAGATATTTTTTCCCATTCGTAGGTTGTGTGTTTACTCTGTTGATAGTTTATTTTGCTGTGCAGAAGCTCTTTAGTTTAATTAGGTCCCACTTGTCAATTTTTATTTGTGTTGCAGTTGCTTTCGAGTCTTCCTGATGAAATCTTTGCCATGCATGTGGATTCTTTAACTTAGCATTCCTCCATACTGTTGTATATATCAGTAGTTTTTCCTTTATTTTGCTTCATAGTATTCTATTATAAGATATACTACATTTTATTTATCCATTCAACAGTAGATGAATATTTGGACTTTTCAGTTTGGGGCTATTAAGAATCATGCTGTTATGAACTTGTGTTCAAGTTTTTTGTGTGGAACATTTTATTTCCCAGGAGTGAAATTGCTGAATTACATGCTAAGTTTATGTTTAACTTTCTAGTAAATTGCCACACTGGCTTTCAAAGTGGCTGGATCATTTTACATTCCCACCAGCAATGTTTGAGAGTTCCAATACAGTCACATCTCCACCAATACTACCTATTGTCTGTCTTTTTTTTTTTTTGGAGATGAAGTCTTACTGTTGCCCAGGCTGGTGTGCAGTGGCATGATCTTGGCTCACTGCAACATCTGCCCCCCTGCCCTGGGTTCAAGCAGTTCTCCTGCCTCAGCCTCTCAAGTAGCTGGGAGTACAGGCATGCACTACCACATTCAGTTAATTTTTTTTATATTCAGTACCCATGGGGTTTTGCTGTGTTGGTCAGGCTGGTGTCAAACTCCTGACCTTAAGTGCTCCACCTGTCTCAGACTCCCAAAGTGCTGGGATTACAGGTGTGAGCCACCACATCCGGCCTGTTGTCTGCCCTTTTTATTATAGCCATCCTAGTGAGTGAGTGTGAAGTGGTATTTTACGATTTTAATTTGCATTTTTCTAATAATGTTTAATAGCCGTTTTTAAAATTTGATTAATAGCCCTTATTATTTCATTTTTGGTGAAGTATTCATCTCTTTGCCTCTGTTTTTATAAGATTGCTTATCTTCTTACTGAATTGTCAGAGTCCTTTATAGATCTGGGGTACAAGTCTTGTAATAGATGTATGATTTACCAGTGTTTCTCCCAGTCTGGGGCTTGTTTATATATATATATATATAATTAAATATATTTTAAATTATATATATATAAATTTTTAAATAATTTATATATATATAATATATAAATATTTTTTAGAGATTCCTCTTAACGTTGCTGCGTTGGTGTGTGTTTGTGTCTCTGCATATTCAGGTGACAGAGAATCTAGTCTACTCTCTCCACAGATATTTACTGAGGATTTTGAGTGTATAAAGCTCTGTGCCCCGTGCCCTGTGGAAGACACACGCATACTCGAATGACACCTGGCCTCTTCCCGTGAGGGAGCTTCAATATGCTTAAAACATTGATGAAAGAAGAAGAAATACTGTTCTAATTCCCCCATGTACCTCTGCAATACATATTAAATTATATATATATATAATTTAAAAATTTATATATATATATTATATATATATAATTTGTTTTGGCCAGGCGTGATGGTTCATGTCTGTAATTCCAGCACTTTGGGAGGCTGAGGCAGGTGGATCATGAGGTCAGGAGTTTGAGACCAGCTTGGCCAGCACAGTGAAATCCCGTTTCTACTAAAAATACAAAAATTAGCTGGGCATAGTAGCACATGCTTGTAGTCCCAGCTACCTAGGAGGCTGAGGCAGGAGAACTGTTTGAACTCAGGAGGTGGAGGTTGCAGTGAGCTGAGATTGCGCCACTGCACTCCAGCCTGGGCGACAGAACAAGACTCCTAAAAAAAAAAAAAAAAAAAAAATATATATATATATATATATATCTATCTATCTATCTTCCATCTGTCCTCCAGAACCCATCTTGGGTATTTAAGTCCTCTGTGATGTTTTCCAAGTCCTCTCTCCTCCATTCTGATACAGCTTCCTTCTACTTATCTCTGTGTACATTTGTCTGTTGTTGAATATGAAATCCAAGATTGTAATGATGTGTAAATGTCTCTGTTCCCTACTGGAATATGAGCTTATTCATGTTGGTGTTCTCAGTGGCTAAAACATAGCAGGACCTAAAATATTTTTAGTTAAATTTGATTAAATATTAACCTCTCTAAACCTTGAAACTCTTGCTCGCTTTCAAAATTCAAAACACTCAAGCATTTGAAACAAAAACAATGAAGATAGACCAGGGAACCAGTCTGCTGAGGAAAAGGAATAACTCATTCTAGCTGACAATACTCAGCAGAGCTGCTTTGTAGCTTGCTGAGACAGACATAAAAAGGGACACTGATTTGATGGGACCCGAACAGGATGACGGATAAGTGCTCCAGGCCTAATGAAATCGCATATCTAAGAACACCTGGAAACCCTCAGATGACAGCAGTCGCGCGCCCAGTTCCAGCTCTGCTGTTTAGTCCCAGTCATTCTGCGCTTTGCTCGGCCGAGGGTTTCACAGTCCCCTGTTGATTGCAGAGATGCGCACTTGACCCTCTGCCTGCCCTGTGCATTTCCTGTTCTGTATGGCACCTAAGGTTTTTACTTCACATGCGTGACAACAACCAGTCCTTAGAGATTCCTCTTAACGTTGCTGTGTTGGTGTGTGTTTGTGTCTCTGCATATTCAGGTGACAGATAATCTAGTCTACTCTCTCCACAGATATTTACTGAGGATTTTGAGTGTATAAAGCTCTGTGCCCCATGCCCTGTGGAAGACACATGCATACTCGAATGATGCCTGGCCTCTTACCGTGAGGGAGCTTCAATATGCTTAAAACATTGATGAAAGGAGAAATACTGTTCTAATTCCCCCATGAACCTCTGCAAAATCTTTTGAGATTTTCCGCAATCCAGTTGAGGAGTTATCTTTCCATATTGTCAACTTAAGCAGGATTCACGGAGCAATGTATTTAGATATTGATCTTCTTAACTATGTTTTATGAAAAGCTTTTAGGTCAATCTCTTGAAGTTTGTTGTTTTGAGACAGGAATATAAGGGCAGTGATGATTATAGGATCTGGCTTAGGCTTTCAGAATGAGACTTCTCCCTCCTGAGACTGACCTGCTCAGGAGTTTGAACCATATCAAACTGTAAGGATCAAGTACATGCTCAAGGTTTAAGAACAAGCTTTAAAAATATCCACCTTTATTGTCTCACCTCTGATGTAGTTTAAAACATGCCATTTAGAAAAGTGATCAGGCTGGGATTTGGAGCCAAGAAGATCTGGGTTAGAATTCCGGGGCTGCCACCTGCTGGCTGTGTGTCTTTGAGTCTGTGGCATGGTCTCTCTGAGCTCCAGCTTCCCATTCTATACAAGCAGTGTTCACACCTGTCTCACAGAGGTGTTACAGAGGTTAATGAAGAAATATATGGAGATTGGGTGGCCTACCTTGTGCATAAGAAGTTATTAATAGATGGTTGTCATTATTATTGTTTTCAACTATTTCTGTGCTGACATGAACTTGATGATGCTAAGCCCATACAATCTCTCCATAGCAGTCTGCAGCTCATATGGTATCTCTTATTTTTTATGTTTTAGAGTTCTTATTAAATAAACCGCACATTATGGATATGGTCAAATTTATTTCTCATTCTGTTTGTCTTCCCCCATGTAAAGAGCTAAGCAGTATCCTGAGGTGGGTCTGTGTTGTTTATTTTTAGAAACCCCCCCAACAATAAATCAACACACTGATTAAGTAGTATCTAATACATAACCTGTTTTCAAGTTCCCCTAATTGGGATAGTTTGTTTTTGATCTGGGATCCAGTTAAATTGTATGCACTGCATGGCCGTCATGTCTTTTTCAGTTTCTTCTCACCTGGAACATTCATTCTCCCACCTCTCTCCTTTTTATGTCCCTCTTAGTGGTGGCATTTTGGTGGAGTCTGGGTGAGTTGTCATGTATAACGTTCTGTCCTCCGGCCCTGCATGCTGGCTTCCTCCTGACATGCGAGCCCCATGAGGTGATGGGAAGTGTGGCTTTCGAATCCAGTGAGGTGATGGGAAGTGTGGCCTGTGAGCCCCGTGATGTGATGGGAAGTGTGGTCTGCCAGGCCCGTGAGGTGATGGGAAGTGTGGTCTGCAAGGCCCGTGAGGTGATGGGAAGTGTGGCCTGTGAGCCCCATAAGGGGATGAGAAACCATGGTCTGCGGTCCAGTGCGTTTCCTGTCCCGACCCTGCTTTCCCTCTCCACAAGTCCTGCTTCATCTCTCAGAACCTGCTTCTCCTTTAACTATGGAACTTACACAACACAGAGGGTTAGCATGAGTTCCCCATGCGATGAGTGACGGGAAGGCCTGAACAATTCCAGGCACGTGGTACACCTGCGAAAAGGTTTTCGGCAGCTGAACAGTGCAGGAATACTGCCGAGAGGGACGAGGAGCGAGCCGGTGGGCCAGGTGAGGGTGGCAGCAGAGTGTCCTACGTGAGTGTGGTCAAAGCTAGCGAATGCTTGAGAGAGCCCTCTTGTTTTTGTTTTCTTTTCTTGGATTTACTGTGCTGTGATTTGGAATAGAGAGGAGCAATGTGACTCTGTAAACTGAGGCAGCAGATTCAGAAGGGCTGAGAGAGCAGAAAACATCTCTTTGAAGGCAGAAGTTAAGTAAAGTGCTGGTTCAGTTCTGAGCACCTGGCAGGTGCTTTCTGGACCTTGCGGGGATCGCCCACAGGCCCAGGGTACCTTCAGGTGGGTGAGAACCACACTCTCCCCTCGTCGCCACCAGATGGGTCTCTCTCTCTGCATGTGTTACTATCCTGGTTATGCCAGAAAGCTTCTGCTGTTGCTGTTTTTGTGCTTTCACTTTTCTTGCAAGAGCAGCCAGGTACACACATAGATGGTTCCTAGGTCTTTAAGGGGTCTCCCATTTGGGGCCTTACGCTGTCGGTCCCTAGAGGAGGGACTGCTTTCTGCAGGGCAAGGGGAAAGTCCTAATCCTTCCTGGGCAAGCCTCAGTTGTCCTTAGGCCAGGGACAAAGACTGACTCAAATGACTGGCTCATGGTCGGTGCTAGCTGTTAATACTTACTTTGTATTGTTAACGAAGTATGTGTTTTGTTAGGCCCCACGAGAAATGAAAATGCTGGGCCACTTATTCAGAGCACAGAAAAAAAATTCCTTTAAAGATATTAAAATAAAAAGGCTTGTTTCTTTCTTCTATGGTCTCCTTCCCAACTTGTCATGATTTTTTTTTTTTTTTTTTTTTTTTGAGACGGAGTGTTGCTCTTGTTACCCAGGCTGGAGTGCAATGGTGCGATCTCGGCTCACCGCAGCCTCCGCCTCCTGGGTTCAGGCAATTCTCCTGCCTCAGCCTCCTGAGTAGCTGGGACTACAGGCACGTGCCACCATGCCCCTAATTTTTTGTATTTTTAGTAGAGACGGGGTTTCACCTTGTTGACCAGGATGGTCTCGATCTCTTGACCTCGTGATCCACCTGCCTCGACCTCCCAAAGTGCTGGGATTACAGGCTTGAGCCACTGCGCCTGGCCTGTCATGATGTTTTTAATTTGCTATTGAATGTTGCTGTAAGAAAAAAAATTAAAATTTTAAGTTATTGGCATGAATTTTACCATCCATCTATATATGGTGCAATGCTAGAAGTGTTTTTTTCCTATAAAATTTACCATCTTAACTGTTTTTAAGGGTACAGTTTAGTAACATTAAGTATATCCACATTGTGATGAACGTCAGTTTTAAAAGCAAATGTAAGAGCATTTAGCTTGTATGTGGAATCACTGAAATGACATAACTCGTATTTCATAGCTATCCATGCATGTGTATTGCATTGCCAATAGAATGGTGAAACACTGCACAAAACTAACTCAGCTGTTGGTATCTCATTGCTTGACACATGGACATTGTACCCACACCCTGGACTTTTGGCTTACTGATGGGTGAGGAAGGACTAAAAGGAAAGGTACTGTAGGGTGCCTGATCTTTTTCTTTCTATGTCATCTTTGGTGTAAGTGGTTGACTTACAGAAATACAGCACATTTGTTAAGAAAGGAACGGATAGGTTTCCACGGTCATTCATGTTTCATAGAATGCCATTGCCGCCTTTCTGCATTCAGAGCAAGTTCTGATTGCTAAAAGAGTAGATTTTAAGTATTCTTACCCTCAAAAAAATAAATATGTGAGGTCATGGATATGCTAATTGATTTGATTTAGCCATTCCACAATTTATACATATATCAAAACATCATATTATATACCGTAAATATCTGCAATTTTTACTTGTCCAAAAAAAAAAAAAAAAGCAAGTTGTGGTTTGAATGGAAGGAGTGGCCTCTTGAGGCCCTCAGCACCTCTGCCAAATTCCTGAGTTTCCTGGGTCCATGGGAAGCTTGCGCTTATTGGGTGTCAAGGGTGGCCGCGCAAATGGGGTGATAAGGAATGCAGTGGGCGCGCACCTCGCCGATGGCCTCTCCCATGCACCGTGCACATGTGCCTTTGACCCATCGGACTTCACCTACCCAAGTTCAAAGGTAATTAGTGAGAGTGGCCAGACGGGAACAGCAGAGCTCTCCATGTGTGGGCTGTGTGCCTGTCGGGGTTGCACACCCACAGAGCTGGCCCTGCACATGTTTCACCTAGCCCTGCAGGAAGGGAAGACACCGGGGACAGCATTGCTTTTCGGAGCCCCTTAAATCAGACCATTTGAAGTGGCCGGTCCATCTCCCAAAGGTGGCCCCGCTCCCGTTCCTAGCCCTTTCCTCACATCCAATAGCGCTCTTCTGTGGCTATCCCAGACGTAGTACATCAGTACCAAGAGGTGGGATTGGGTAGGCTTTATTAGACAGAATCCAGTTAAGTCATTCAAACTGCTTGGGGAATCATAGAACATGCTTTTATAAAATGTGTAGCACATTAGTTCCCTCTGTGAATATGTCATTGAACCAACTATGTGCTGAGAAGTTCACATAATCTTCCCAACTAGGACCTAAGCAGAAGGTGCCATCAGCCCATTTCACAGCTTAGGAAATGGGGGCCCCAAGTAGGCAAGGCAGAATTAGGCATTCCTCCATTCTATTTTGGGTTCCATATTCTGGTTTCGGAGCCTTGTCAATCACCCGCTATTCAGAGGGCTGAAGGAAAACTCCATTCTCCACCAAGAGTCACCAGCCCCCTTTGAAACAGCTCGCGTTTGAGCACAAAATCGCAAAGGTAAAATGCACTCTGGGTTTGAGGCGCCAGGTGCGATCCAAATAGAGAAAAGTGCTCATTATTTTGAAGGTTACAAATAGATTTCAAACGTTGGACTGTTCTTTTCGTTACTTCCGAAGATGAAAGTGCACAATTTTCACAACGTTCTTTTTCATAAGCTATCAGAAGCGTCATGTTTTTAAAAAACGCAGGATGTCACTCCCCATCGTCTCTGTAGTTCCCTTGTGGTTGAATATTTTAATCAGGTGTTTTTGTGCTTTAAAGATTTTTCATTTGATTTACAACTTGTAGGAGTGGAGTTGCAGTGAGTAATTAGGAAGAATGCCGTAAAGAGGGCAAAAGGAAGGTGAAACCCAGCGTTAATAATTTAGTTTCAATAACCTTAAAAGGTTTACTGTTCACTTTTAACCTTGTATCCCAAAAAGCAAGCTATTGCAGTGAATCATAAAAATGTTTCTTTTAATTTGCAAGTCATTTATCTAAGTACGCTTACAGGGACTGATGTGTTCATAAAACAAGAAGGTCACAGGACGGCAGCAGCTGCTCGCGTTGATCCTGGCCATTTGAGGTCGCCTTGCCTTTGATTGGAAGATCTTAGGGTTTACACTCTGTAGAGGCTTGCTTTCAAAATTTATAGATTAGTACAGTGCCAGATTTAGTAGCATTTCAGTTAGTACCAGGCAATTCAAAATAGACTCACACTAGTGGAGAGGCAAGAAGAGACTAGAAGTGATTTTTGATGGGGACAAAATGACTAAGAGATTTACAGGTGATATTTAAATCCTAACGTCAAAACTAGGGGGCAGGCTGAGGTTAGGCGCAGTGAGGAACTTCAAAACACCTGCAAACTAGAATTTTTACATCTCAGGAGGCCTGCTAAATTAACAGAGAGATTTTTCACCCAGATCTCATTACCAGTCCTATTAAAACAATCCCTGTTGAACATTCTGCTATGCCATTGCATAGAAAATCACCAGGTGCCTGGAGGTGTGCTTTGTTTTCTAATTAGGATGGGGGGTGCATACCCCAGCTATAGTGGAAGAGCTAATGGCATATTTTGCGGGGGCACCTTCTTATCTTTAATTAAAAAATATATGCCATAATAAATGGAACCTTTTTTTTTTTCCTGGAGTTATTTTCTTTCTGCAAATGGAGTTTGTCAGTATTTTGTTTCTCAGTGTTTCATGGATTCTCTGCAACTCTGACTCCCGCCTGGCCCCTCTGCCACAGTTGGGAGATCGGCCTCTGAAGACCACTTGTATGATTGACCTTGAAAACAGAGGGAGGCTGTAGAAATTATGTAGAAATCCAGAAAATGGGTTACTAGATTCTTGCATTTTGATTTTGATGTGAAGTGGACAGACCCAGCTGAAAAAGTGGCCTTTAATGGATTTTGACCTTTTAGTGTGAACATTTAAAGTGAGTGCTTCTTCCTACTCTAGACCTTTGAATACTGTGGCTACTTTTGGCCCATGCTGAAATCCGGTGATGATTTGAACTATTGATTTGGTGTTGGTTGATGGACTTGAAATGCACGCCTCAGAGAGCTGAGGTGCAGTGAGAACTCCAGCACCCTAAGTTTCCTCTGTGTTCCCTGGCCCGATTTTACGCTTCCCTCTTCCGAATTGGATATACCTGTAGTCAGGGCTGTCACTGGCCAATATGGCACTTTTGCACCAGTTAGAAAAGGCATGCCTTCCTCCAAAAACATCATTTCCTCTCTGTGTGGCATTTTATTAAAATGAGACACTTATTGTCACTTGCCGCAAAATTGAACCATGATTACAGATTGACATTGTCTGCGGTGTGAATGGTGCCCACTTAGTCATGGCTTTTCGCAATGCATACCTTGGGCAGCCATATGAAGAAACCCAAAAGGAGTTTTGGGAAAGCCTCTCGAGTCAGAAACCTGGCTCTGCCGCTCACCAGTCCTGTGACCTTGAGCAGACTCTTTGGCCTCTGAGTCTGTTTCCTTGTCACTTGGCACTGAGAGTAGCTCTTCTGGCCTGGTAGGCACGGGTGCCTGGAGTTTCTGTCTTTTCTGATGTCAGTTCCATCCTGTGTTTCTGATACTCACTTGGTGAGTGTTCCCGCTAATGTGCTCTCAGGCTGAGTAGAGCATCGCTTGTGATGGTCTCGCTTGACCATGCGGACCACTCCTTTTTTAGTTTTGCTTGTTACTCTCTCTCATGTCTAGTTTTTGGTGTTATTCTGAATGCTCACTAGAAGACAGAAAAATTTCTCAGCGTTAATCCTAGCTTGCCACCATATTTTTTAGATAAATAAAAGTTAGGTTAAACATGAAATTCTGATAAATATCTATCTTAAAATAGTGAAATTCAGGCCCCTGCCAATCAAAACTTGTTAGTACTGGCACTCTGTCACCTAAGGGGTTATTTGATCACCAGTGGCCTTGTTAGCATAGCTGTGGGATGAGGCCCCAGAAGATTGGAAATGGGAAATTGGCCACGTATCCCCTTCTCCCCCCTACATTCCCCAGTTCCACCTGCTGCACTTGGGCTCTCAGTACATCCTTGTTAAATCTCACTAACGTCCCTGAAAGTTACCTCTCAGGGTCCTTAGTGGACACCAGCATTGACATAAAATCATAGCCCTCTGCAGCCTCGACTTCCTGTGCTCAAGCCATCCTCCACGTCAGTCTCCCGAGGAGCTGGGGCTACAGGAACACACTACCATGCCCAGCTAATTAAAAAAAATTTTTTTTGTCCAGCTAATTAAATTTTTTAAGGAATTAGCCTTTCCAAAGGCTTATCCAAGTATTGAGACTTGGATGAAAGGAATGTTTTTACAAGGGTAGAAAATGATATGTACCCTTCCTTTTTTGATAATTCAAGGACAATTTGCACCAAAGTTGTGGGCAGTATCACTATATTGCCCAGGCCAGTCTTGAACCCCTGGCCTCAAGCGATCCTTCCACTTCAGCCTCCCAAAGCTCTCTGAGCATCACGCACAGCCGATTTTCAGGTCTTTGACAATTTCTCGGATACTTCCCTGAATCTGCGAGCTTCCCACTAAGACCAAATTTGGTTCGGTTTCCTCACTGTCTTGCATTAGAAAGTTTGGCTCGTCAAATCAAGAACGAACTGCCATTCACAATTGCTACAAAGAGAATAAAATACCTAGGAATACAACTAACAAGGAACGTAAAGGACCTCTTCAAGGAGAACTACAAGCCATTGCTCAACAAAATAAGAGAGGATACAAACAGATGGAGAAACTTTCCATGTTCATGGTTAGGAAGAATCAACATCGTGAAAATGGCCACACTGCCCAAAGTAATTTACAGATTCAACACTATTTCCATCAAGCTACCAATGACCTTCTTCACAGAACTGGAAAAAAACACCTTAAACTTCATATGGAACCAAAAGAGAGCCCGCATAGCCAAGTCAATTCTAAGCAAAAAGAACAAAGCAGGAGGCATCACACTACCGGACTTCAAACTATACTACAAGGCTACAGTAATCAAAACAGCATGGTACTGGTACCAAAACAGAGATATAGACCAATGGAACAGAACAGAGGCCTCAGAGGAAATACAACATACCCACAACCATCTGATCTTCGACAAACGTGACAAAAACAAGCAATGGGGAAAGGATTCCCTGTTTAATAAATGGTGTTGGGAAAACTGGCTAGCCATGTGCAGAAAGCAGAAACTGGACCCCTTCCTGACACCTTACACCAAAATTAACTCCAGATGGATTAAAGACTTAAACATCAGACCTAACACCATAAAAACCCTAGAAGAAAATCTAGGCAAAACCATTCAGGACATAGGTGTAGGCAAGGACTTCAAGACCAAAACGCCAAAAGCAATGGCAACAAAAGCCAAAATAGACAAATGGGACCTAATCAAACTCCATAGCTTCTGCACGGCAAAAGAAACAGTCAGTAGAGTGAATTGGCAACGAACAGAATGGGAAAAAATTTTTGCAGCCTACCCATCTGACAAGGGGCTGATATCCAGAATTTACAAAGAACTAAAGCAGATCTACAAGAAAAAAACAAACAAGCCTATTCAAAAATGGGTGAAGGATATGAACAGATACTTTACAAAAGAAGACATACGGGAGGCCAACAAACATATGAAAAAATGCTCATCATCACTGGTCATCAGAGAAATGCAAATCAAAACCACATTGAGATACCATCTCACACCAGTTAGAATGGTGATCATTAAAAAATCTGGAAACAACAGATGCTGGAGAGGATGTGGAGAAATAGGAACACTTTTACACTGTTGGTGGGAGTGTAAATTAGTTCAACCATGTGGAAGACAGTGTGGCGATTCCTCAAGGACCTAAAAATAGAAATCCCATTTGACTCAGCAATCCCATTACTGGGTAGATATCCAAAGGATTATAAATCATTCTACTATAGGGACACATGCACACGAATGTTCATTGCAGCACTGTTTACAATAGCAAAGACCTGGAACCAACCCAAATGCCCAAAGATGATAGACTGGATAGGGAAAATGTGGTACATATACACCATGGAATATTACGCAGCCATCAAAAACGATGAGTTCACGTCCTTTGTAGGGACATGGATGAACCTGGAGGCCATGATTCTCAGCAAACTGACACAACAGCAGAAAATCAAACACCGTATATTCTCACTCATAGGCGGGTGTTGAACAATGAGAACACATGGACACAGGGAGGGGAGCACTACACACTGGGGTCCGTTGGGGGGAAATGGGGGAGGGACGGGGGGGTGGGGAGGTGGGAAGAGATAGCATGGGGAGAAATGACAGATACAGGTGAGGGGACAGAAGGCAGCAAACCACACTGCCATGTGTGTACCTATGCAACAATCTTGCATGTTCATCACATGTACCCCAAAACCTAAAATGCAATTAAAAAAAATAAAAATAAAAACAAGAGGTGATTTTTGTAAAAAAAAAAAAAAAGAAAAGAAAAGAAAGTTTGGCTTGTTTAGGTTAAGCAGAGGAGCCCTCAATTCATTTCCAGAAGCAGACCTGATCTTAAAATACCTTTATGCTCTATTATTTTCAGGTGCCGCTGATTACAGAGCAGTCAGGTTTTCACCCTTCCTCTTCCTCTGTCTGGTCCTGCATCCCCCACCCACCGTGGTATCCCTCGCCCCGTGCCATCTCCCATCCCCCATGCCCTCCATGTTCTCTGCAGTCTGTCTTTCCACTCATGGCTGAGTCTTCTTTTTTCTCTTCCTCTTCTAACTTCTTCATGGTTGTCACCACCTTCTTTAAAATAAGTTTTAAAACTTTAAAAAAGAAATTGTTTTTCCCTTGGAGAAGTGCCCCAAATGGCAAAGTATTCCCCGCCCTTCCCAGTTGTACCAGTGATTTGCTAAGTAGTAAGTCTGTTACTTGGGCCCATCTCAGGGTTGAGGAGGTTTGTGGAGGGCTGGATGGGGCGGAGAGGGTGGAAGCTGGTCTGCTGTAAACGGTACTTAGAGATACTCTCTTGACTCACAGCTTCAGGGCAGTCATCTGTAGGTTATTTTTTCATGATGGTTAGTTAATAGAAGTTGCTTTTGAGATTTTTCTGGTCCTCTTTATTAATTTATTCATCCAGCAAACTGATGGAGTACCAAGTGTGGTCCTGTGTGCCAACTCCTGTACTAAGATGAAAAGATGTCATGTGCCTTCCATAGAATTTTCCAGAGTAGAGTCTACTGTGTTGAGAAGTCCTGAGATTCAGAACATAATTTGGAAAGTACAAGCATTTGAAGGTTGAAATACCAGCAGTCAGGTGTGTATGGTGTTCCTTCCTTGTCTAGAATCTCCTCCTTGAGTGATGTTTCGGGGATATAGGCGTATGCAGGAGGTGCCTGTGGAAGGGAGATGGTATTAGGGCTATCAGTCACAAACATGGGCCTAGATGTCACGTCTTCAGAGGCCAGCTCCTGCCACCCAGTGTATCCAGTTCCCACCCTCACTCTTCATGACTTTGTTGTATTTTTTAACATACCCATCAATATCTGAAACTGTATTATTTATGTATCTGTTTGCTGCCTTCCTCCCTCTTTAGAGTCCCAAAGGCAGGAATCGTACCTGTCTTGTTCACCATTGTGTTCCTAGTACCTAGAACAAAGCCTGACTTGCAATAGGAATTCAGTAAACATGAGCTGAATAGATATCCCACCACTCAAAATCCAAAAGCATCTCGCCCTTAGGCCACAGTCATGCACGGCTGCCTCTGAACTTCGTGATTGCAGTGCTCCTCCTCATGCACTACCTTGTCTGACTGTATGCCACCTATCTATCCCTCTAGTCTGTTGTCTGCTCCAAGATTTCCTTACCCATGAAGTGGGATTGCACCACCTGTTACACCTCTGTAACGGGCATTTTAAAGATGACAGTGATCATGCATTAGCTTTCCAAAGGCTCATCCAAATATTGAGACTTGGACGAAGGGAGTGTTTATACAAGGATAGAAAATGATACGTACCCTTCCTTTTTTGATAATTCAAGGACAATTTACACCAAAGCTCTGGGCAGTATCAGGTGTTTAACACCCTCTATCTTTCAAGTGATGACATGTACGATGTAGTTCTCCCTTCTTGGAGAGAGACAGAGACAGCATGAGAGCAAGCAAGCGAGAGCACGCAGGGACAGGGAAGCAGTGAGGAGGATGTCCTTCCGCCAAAATGGTGATGTCTAAGGCAGGACCAGAATTACTGGATTTTACACCATCTTCCATGCCAATTCACTGTTTCCTGTCATCCACGCTATCACACTATTCCAAGGAAGAAGAATGGTGCTTCAATGGATATTCATTTGAGGTTTCATACCCAAAGAAGTCATTTGTGTAATACAGTTAAAGAGACAAATATTTATGTAAAACAAAATACTTCTTTTTGTCAGAAGAATGCCATTCAATGAGGATGGGGATGGGGACAGAGTTAAACATGGCGTTAGCTTGAAATGTGGACCCAAGCAATTTCCTCTAAAGTGTAATTGGTTGCAGTGTTAATCTCTACGTCCATAGTCAAGGAAATCACCATTATAGTTTTCACATGTGAGGGAAGTCAGACATGCCTTGTTTACATTACTGCCATTTATAAAACATTTAAAGCAGCTATTCTGCTGAATAAACATTCAAGAGCCTGAAGGATAAGCATATCACTTAAACTTCTTAAGACTAAACTTTCCAAACCATTTCCTGCCAGAGGGACCCAGCAGCAAAACTGCAAACTCTGTGCCCTGAGATGAGATAGGCTGAATTAGATTAACCAGCTTACTGTTGACGTGTCTATTGATCTGGGTTCAGTGCAGTTTCCTGTCTCTGCCAGCAGTCAGATTGCTGTATACAATAACAGTGTCCTGGTTTATGTGAAATTGGGGACTCCAAGCATCAATTACTCCAGGAAGGCAGTGGCACTAGGAGATAAGGTTAAGCCGCTTGCAGTGTTTAAGACAGCTAAAATCCAAGCAACACATTTGCTGTCTAAAATGTTGCTTAGAAATTTGACAGTGTACCATTTATAAAATTTCCGAAGAGATCATCCAGTGTTATTCTCTGCAGGTAGTCGTACAAATAGCATTATGAATGCTTACTGTTAAAGTGGTATATCCCACTTTCTCAGTTTCGTGCATGTTTCTTAAATATTTGCATGCAAATATTGAACTGGTAGGCAGGACATCAAGAATGTTGTGGCGCCATCTTAGACCATCGGCTGTGTCCAAATGAGGGAATGCAGTTGATGGTAGAAATAAATGTCAGCCATCTGACTTGAGTATTTTCTTTTCTTTTCTCTGGAGCCAATCAAATAGATTCGGTCAGCTACTTTCTTTATATTTCTAATACCCATTCATTTATTTTTATAGAGCAAATATTTTTGTAAATGCTAACTGCTACGTATTTAATGCAAAAATTGTATACAATACAGAAAAACAAATGCAAACCACAGATGGCACCACGCATTATAACTATTTTGAATTTTTGGATGCTAGCAGGATTTTAGGTATTATTTTTGAATATACCCTCCTCCACCCACCCATGCATGTGCATGACACATACACTTCTCTCCTTTGCTAAATACTCATTTAACTGTGAGTATAATTCACTTCTTTCTTTTTTTGATTAAAGGAAATACGGCTTTCCTTAGAAGATTCTTAACTCTTATAGTCCTACAAACATTATAGAAAGGATAGAAGTTAAGCCTGTGTTTATAGACTTCTGAAGAGTGTAACTAAAAGGCATTTTTATAATCCATGGAGTTGGAACTCTTCAAAATTCTTGATGGGTCAGCTCTGTTCCTGCAAGTCGTCCTTGAGTTTCATGCTTAAAATGTAACTTCTTTCCGTAAAAGATGTTCACAGAGCAAATTCCACGCTTTCTGGTGAAACATATGTGCTATGAATTGGATTAAAGGATAGAGTTTTGAAAGTGACATTTCAGCTTGCCTATCATGACATTTTATGTATTTTTCAATACATATTTATCTCAGAAATATCTCTCTTACTTTATTGCAGGTAGAAACAGAGTTTCACATAAAACTTAGGAAATCCCTCAAATACAGTACTGATGGAAACCAGACCAAGAAATTTGACAATTCTGGGCACATTTTACTAACTTAATTGTATTTTCCAGGCTGACTTCCTGAGATTGGTACTGTCCTCAATAAGCCTTTGCAACATTCACACCATTCTTTTCCATTTTATACCTTCCAAGAATGAGGCAAAATGAGTGTGTTTAAAGTGTATTTAGCATTTATTGGCATAGTTTTAGGCTTTATCTTTTAATGAGATTTTAATTGGTTTTATTGCAGGATTTATGCAAGGTGCCCGGAATGCCAGTAGGTGAGAGGGCCCTCATAAGCAAAATGGGCCATTGCAATTAATGTTGATCTGACAACCCTCAACAAAACTAGCATCTTACATTCCTGACTGCATCTGACCCTTAAAGGAAACCAGGCCTTAGATTTTTTTTCAAGGGGCCTAGACTCTGAAGTACTGAAAATTCCTCTCATAGTCTTTCTTTACTGAAATGTCTTGACTTTGTAAATTTTAATTATCTTCAAAATGTCACTTCTGATGTTATATTTCTCCTGAGAAAGAGGGTCCTCTCTGCATGATACTTTCAGGTATCCATTGTACAGTGATTAATCCAGTGTAAACAACCACACTTTAAAATAATAATTATTATTTTTTATAGAGACAGAGTCTTGCTACATTGCCCAGGCTGGTCTTAAACTTTTGACCTCAAGCAGTCCTCTTGCCTGAGCCTCCCAAAGTGGTGGAATTACAGGCGCGAGCCACTTTTTTCTTTTATGTAATGGTGGGTGGTGTCTATGAGGAAGAGCAGAGGGGAGACTCCTCAACTGTTTTTCTCTTCTGGGTGCCCAGAAATGGGCATCACCACCCCATGTTACTTATGTTGCTTGAAACCCTAAAGGCTTTTGTGGTCATTTCAGCTTGTCATTGATGATGTGCGAGGAAGAATTATTGAATTTTTTTGACACGAATCACATATATAGCGAGACTAATAATGGCAATAACGTTATTAGGACTCTCTGAAATCACAACACCCACTGCCTCCTTGTGGACACTGAAGAGCTATAAATTTAGGTACTCTACTGAATCAAAAACATCCACATGTAAGAATTAATATAAGACTGTCATGGTGGCTCACACCTGTAATCCCAGTGCTTCGGAGCCCAAGGCATATCACTTGAGCCTAGGAGTTCAAGACCAGCCTAGTCAACATAATACAATCCCACCTCTACAAAAAAAATTTTTTTAAGGTGGATATGGCAGTGCACACCTGTTGTTCTAGCTACCCAGGAAGCTGAGGTGGGAAGATTGCCTGAGCCCAGAAGTTCAAGGCTACAGTGAGCTATGATCACACCACTGCAACTGCACTCCAGCTTGGGCAACAGAGCAAGACCTTGTCTCTAAAAGTAAAGAAAACAAGAGGCCGGGCGCGGTGGCTCAAGCCTGTAATCCCAGCACATTGGGAGGCCGAGGCGGGTGGATCACAAGGTCAGGAGATAGAGACCATCGTGGTCAACACGGTGAAACCCCATCTCTACTAAAAATACAGAAAATTAGCTGGGCATGGTGTCGCGTGCCTGTAATCCCAGCTACTCAGGAGGCTGAGGCGGGAGAATTGCCTGAACCCAGGAGGCGGAGGTTGAGGTGAGCCGAGATCGCGCCATTGCACTCCAGCCTGGGTAACGAGCAAAACTCCGTCTTAAAAAAAAAAAAAAATGAATATAAAAAGTCAACCAACAAAAAATCAAAATAAGTTGAAAACTGTATCACAGAAGAAATCAGTTGTTTGTCATTATCACACGAAACATTCATGAATCGTGGAGCAGCACTGCCCACGTGGCCTGCTGTCCTCTGCTGCTGGGCAGTGGTTTCACTTCGCCTCTATCCCTGGTATTATGTAGCCATCTTATCCCTGCTGTAGGATTGAGAGCCCTTTGAAGCCCTCTCTTTTATCTTTACAGCTCCCACACAACCAAATAGGGAACCAAACCCTTATAATTCTCTGTAAGCATTTATTTAATCATTAACTGAGCCAAGTTAGACCAATAGGCTTTCCAGGCCTGAGTGGAATGTAAGAAATGAGAATGAAATAAAGGTGGGCTTCAGGTGCGCTGTAGTTAGGATGTAGCTCATCCCCACCGAAACTCATACTGACATTTGATCCCCAGTGTGGTGATATTGGAGGTGGGGCATGGTGGGAGGTGCCTGGGCCACTGCGGCAGATCCTCATAATAGATGAATGCCCTCCTGTAGAGGTGAATCTTTGCTCTGGCGGGAATGGAGAGCAGATTGTTAAAAGAGGCCAGCTTCCTCAGTTTCTCTTTCTTGCTACCTCTCTTGCTGTGTGATCTCTCTGCACACACTCACTCCCCTTCCACTTTCTGCCATGAGTTGAGCAGCCTGAGACCCTTGACACATGCCGCTGCCCAGTCTTGAACCTTCTAGCCACCAAAATTGTGGGCCAAGTAAACCTCTTTTCTTCGCAAATTACACGGTCCCAGATATTCTGTGATAGTAACACAAAACAGAGTAAGATAATGTGTTAAAACACTTGGACAAGCTTTGGAAAGGCCTGAGGTAGTGTGGAGAGCAAAGAGAAGCCAGTGAATTTTTAGGGTGACTTAAGCTGATTTTAAGAGTGAAGTAGATGAAGAAAGATGAAAGGGCTTCCAGAAGATTGTTCTGATGATGCCTCTGAGCCTGAGGTTTGGTGGCAGTGTTGGTGAAGATAAGATATCCTCTCCAGTCCGGGCGCGGTGGCTCACGCCTGTAATCCTAGCACTTTGGGAGGCCGAGGCAGGTGGATCACGAGGTCAAGAGATCGAGACCATCCTGGTCAACAAGGTGAAACCCCGTCTCTACTAAAAATACAAAAATTAGCTGGGCATGGTGGTGCGTACCTGTAGTCCCAGCTACTCGGGAGGCTGAGGCAGGAGAATTGCTTGAACCCAGGAGGTGGAAGTTGCGGTGAGCCGAGATCGCACCATTGCACTCCAGCCTGGGTAACAAGAGTGAAACTCTGTCTCAAAAAAAAAAAAAAAAAAAAAAAAAAAAAGATATCCTCTCCAGATGCTTGCAAGGCCTCTGAACTGGTTTTTAATCATGAGTTTCTCTTTTTCCAGTTCATCCTCAATATAAGGGTTTTCTGACCAGGTTGAACTCCGCTTCATTAATGGCTTTTCAAGCTGGTCCACAGAACTCCGCCCACCTCTGCAGCCTTGCTCCCTATCCCCCCTCAGAACCCTCCCACTGACCTTACCCCTGTTCCCTACTCCACAAGGGGCTATAGGGTGCACCAGGTCCAGTCCTGGACTTGTCTGCCTTGTGTTTTTAACATTTTATGGTGACATGCTGGGAGTTAGTTATTTCCCTAAGTGAGGCCCTTTTCTGAATATATCTGTGCCCTCATAGCCTAGCAGAGTATTCAGACTTTTGAATGATTGAAACAAAGATGTGGGAAAAGAGCAGAAAACAAAATAACAATACCAATTTGAGCTAACAGACATAACTATCAAGGATCGGGCTAGAAAGATGTGAAAAACTGAACCCTGCTCAGAGAGGTGTTGACAATCACCAGATCCGGAAGAGTGACCTAGATAACAGGGCTTTCAGTTCCGACATGATGTTATCAGAGATATTTTAAAAATCTCTGTTGAAGAAGTTGTGGGAACATAGGGAATAACGTCACAGGGTAGGGGAGGAGAAATGATGGTAAGTGTTGATTCCGCAGCATGGCTCACCTGATAGCATCATCAATTAAGTTAGGATAATAGTGATTTGAGCACACTTAAAGTAGTAGATGCAAGAATGGGAGGAGTGGGCAGAAACACACGTGGAAGGAAAATAGAGCAGAAATACATGGTGCAAAGCAAAGTTTAGAGCCCTCCGAGATTCCAAAGAAGTAACATCTTACATGATACACCAAAAAGTGGCCTTTTCTCTCGATGGAAAGAAGGAAGTACAGTGTCCCCAAATACCAGCAGGAGCCTTGGGAAGAGCTCTGGGGTAACCCGGGGGAAGGTGGAGACGCTGATATACTCACAGACAGTGAGACTCCTAGGGAAACCGACAGGCATCTCTACTCCATTTTCTTTTCTTTTCTTTTTTTTTTTTTTTTTTTTGAGATGTAGTCTCACTCTGTCACCCAGGCTGGAGTGCAGTGGCACTATCTCATCTCACTGCAAACTCCACCTCCTGGGTTTAAGTAATTCTCCTGCCTCAGCCTCCCCAGTAGCTGGGATTACAGGCATCTGCCACCACGCCCAGCTAATTTTTGTATTTTTAGAAGACATGGGGTTTCACATGTTGGCCAGGCTGGTCTCAAACGCCTGACCTTAAGTGATCTGCCCACCTCATCCTCTCAAAGTGCTGGGATTACAGGCATGAGCCACTGCACCCAGCCTCCGTTTTCTAACCAGAACTATGCTCCCTTCCTCTGTCATTTCCTGCTTTTCTTCTGCCTCCTCTCTGCATACACCCCGCTCAGTTCTGAGCATCTTTACGTGTGTCCTCACTCTCTTCCCACTGGCATAACTGATTGAAACAGGAAGCACATACTTCGTAGGAGGTGACTTGACAGAGGCATGGCCCTGCCTGGACTTTGGGTCAGATGGGCCAGAACTGGGCCTAAATCCTTATGCAGCCCCCTGCCTATCTTTGCGACCCTAGACACATTTCTGCATCTCTTGATTGGAGGTGATTTTCACTGCCCTCGCAGAAATGCAGGAAGGAAGGGCCCAGGGAAGAGAATGAGCATTCGCCAGTGCTTACAGTGAGCTTGTCACAGGTCAAAGAGCTGTGTATCTGTTCTCAAGTCTCATGGCAACCCGGCGAAGTAGGTTCTGTTACTCTGTTAATGAGATTAGACACACAAAGACCTTGACACAGTTCCTCACTCCTCCTAAGCCCATAAACGTGTCACCTCCTCCCTTATGATTGTTAGGTGTCACGTGAGCAGGTGAAAAACAGTACCTCCTTTTAATATTGGGGGCATAGGGTCACAGGAGAGTGTGCAGCCAGCCCCTTACCACCACACTGTGTTGAAAACTCAAGTCAGGAAGAAATTGTCTGTATTCCTAAATGACCGTTGTGCACTGAATTCTAGTTTTCTTAGAAATTACATGGTTGAAGTCATCCCAGACACCGTGTTTCCTGAGAACCAAGTCGAGGCCATGGCTGTGATGACAGTGTTGTGGTGCACGTCCCCTAGGAGACCACAGAGGTCAAGTCACTCTTGTCACATAGTCTGAGCACCTTCCCAGGTATCAAGCTTTTGATAATTAATATCAACTATGTCAGTCAAGAGGGAATGATCAATTATTTCCACTTTGTACACTGGATGTGTCTCTCCTCCTTGTATGTAGAAAAGTCATAACACCTTGAGCTGTCGTGTATACTCCCCAGGCCAGCAGGCTCCAGTGCAGAAGGTGGTACCTAAAAGAAATACTCCCTGTTGCCACTCAGCCCACTAAATACCTCAACCAACATCCACATGCAAAGTATGTGGGGCAATTCACCCATGAAAGAGTGGTTCTGATTTATGTTAACATGTCACAGAGGAATGAAACCAGAAGCTTACTGAATAAAAGAAAGAAAACTCAAACATTCCTTATACTCTTCCAGTTCCTCGTCTCTCCACCACCTGCACCGCACCACATACATACATGGACAGTACATGTGTGACTGCACACATGACCTGTCTTTGCATTGATTATGTTAACAGAGAAGGTATGTGTCTATATGTTACATGTTGGGAAGTCCTGAGTCCTGGCCTCACATTGAGTACATTTCATAAAACCACAGTACCACTCAGATGTTCACATTTTCTTATGAATTCTAAAAATCTTCCTAGCCTTGCAGTGTGTAGTTAATTATATAAATTTACAACATATAAAATATATTTTAGAAATTTAATGAGCCTCATCCCTACTAGGCAGGATTTTTGGTAACTGAGGATAAACTTTACATATAAATGTTAATGTGGTGACTTACTTTGGATTTTTATCTGTAAATATCTTACCTGATACAGTTTTATCCTTATAAAAACTTTGTGATAAAAACAATAATGCTATTGATAACTAATATTAGCTAACATTTACTAAATGCTTTCTCTCAAGAGTTTACATGCATTTTCTAATTTGGTTTCTGTAGCATCCCTGTGAGGTGAGCACTTTTTAAAAAAACCACGTAACGGTAGTACACAGAATATATAGAAACTTAGAGACGTGACTCAGCCAAGACCCCATAGCTGAGGCGTCCCCAAAATTTTTACGCAGGGGGCCAGTTCATTGTCCCTCAGACCGTTGGAGGGCCGCCACATACTGTGCTCCTCTCACTGACCACCAATGAAAGAGGTGCCCCTTCCTGAAGTGCGGCGGGGGGGGGGGGGGGGCGGATAAATGGCCTCAGGGGGCCACATGTAGCCCGCGGGACATAGGTTGGGGACGCCTGCCATAGCTAGTAAGTGGTGGGAACCAAGATTTGAACCCATCTCTCTGACCCATTTCTTTGCTCTTGATTCAGAAAACTGAATTGAGGATTATTTTTCTCCAATTATGAAAGATGTTATTTTTTGACTGCCCCCCACAACACACTAGTATCTAACATTAATTTTAATATTTATCTCACAGAAGATAGAATCAACTATACTTGGCTTCTTGCAGCAATTCTCTTCCTTGTTCAAACTCAATACTGAGACATCACCACGTCAGCTCTGTCTTTTTCATGTTGGGAATATTTAATAGCATGACATTAAACGAAGTAATATTGAATCCTTGGGGCTCCTGATAACCAGATAACCCTCCAAATAAATATTCTGCTAGATTTTTGATAAGAAATTTCCTGTGAAATGAAGTTTGTTTCTCATTCAAACAACCAGTACATTTTTCAGTGAAAGTGCTGTTCATCTCTTGACCCAAGAAATAGAATTAAAGGAATAAGGGATTCTAAGTCACCAAAGTAGAGAGAAAATCTGAAGTCATCTTTTTCCCTCTAGTTAAAGTTTACTTTGTCTCACTTTTTTTCTTCCTAACCAAAATATTATTATATGTGAAATTTGAGTTTGCATTAAAATTGTAATTCTCAAATACTTTAACTTTTCACCGTAATGTATCAAACAAATGTGTTTCTAAGTTTAAGGAAGTTGACTCCTTGAGGTTCTCAAAGACTGATAGCTGGGTGGTACAGCTCCTGTCTCCTGAATGCTTGCCCCCAGTGAGCAGTTCTAGGGGACCGTTGGGTCATGCCTAACACATTTCTCTAGCCATCTTTGCCTGCCTGTCTCCTCTGCATCCTTAACTCTTTGCAAAATGATTTCACAAGAAATCAACTGTAGATGCCTGTGCCATGAGGTGTGATGTGTTGGTAAACAGCCTTGTTAAAAACGCAGTGAAAGGCTGACATTCCCTTGGTGGTCCTGGCCAGGATTCATAAGATGGAAGATAGAAGAGACGTGTTAATAACATTAGATGAGAAGTCACTAATATTGCTGTTCTCTTATTGAACAACTGGATAACTAGTCATGCAAAATCTCTGTGATTTGGCTCTGCTGCCCCCATTCGGGCCCCCTGCAGACAGTCTTCACTTAGGCATCATCCTCATTATCAATTACTTTTCTTTGCTGAAAGACTTCTTCTTTAACGAATGTTATTATTTGCACTTTAGACAGTGGCTTATTCTACCTGAATTGACTTATGTCCATGACAGAGACTTTTATTTTTTAGAAGACACACATAAGAAAAGTAAATCATGTGTTCATGGTTATGTCTCTAAAAAATGCAGTTCTGATTTGTAGCTAAAGCAGCCTATTAATTAGCCAAAGTACTTACAATTGTTTTACACCACAGACAGTATTCAAGATTTGAGAAATAAAAAGGTGTGGTGTTTGCATGAGAATCTCAGACATATATTATCCAGAGAGAGCTCATTACTTTTTTCCTTTTACAGAAAGTTAGATAACAGCCTCTTTGACAGAAAAATATCTATTTTCTGACAAAGGACAGGAGGCACACTTCTTTTTAAAATCAGTCATTCCAAGTTTTCTAATAAAGCCTCATTGTTGTTCATTCTAAAGAAAATTGTGTCACCTTAAAAACTAGAATTATGCTGGTTATTTCTATTTAAAATAGGGATTAAGAGATTTAAAATGAAACTCTTGGTAAATATCAATTGGGAATGTCTGTAAAGTTTACTGTATCTCTTTATTAGTGTGCAGTTTTGGGGATTTGTAAAAAGGGTGAAAATACCATCTTGGTAAAAGAAAAGGTGGTGTGTGCATTTAACTCTTGAACGGTTCTGTGCCTTATTTGTGTAAATTGCTTTGTCCTGAAGTGATTGAAACTTGATCCATGGTGTCCCAGCCTGCTGTGACCTCTGACACCACTTCTGAGGACCAGGGACAGTTGTTCTACTCGCACCATTGGAAATGCTTTTGCCGGGGAACCCCACGGCTGGAGTTTCACTCTTTCTGTGTCCTGACTTGTTTACATTAAGTTACTTGAATGTTGAGAGACGTAGGAAATCAGCTCCATCTCTCAGCAGTTAGGGTGAGAGTTGCTTATTGAAAACACTTGCTGCTGTGTTGATTTTAAAATATATTTGGTTACCTTTTTGTCTTTACCCAAGAGTGACAAAACAACCAACCATTTGAATGGGAGATAATCAGAATACTGAATCTTAACTAATCATGAGCCCCTGTGTGAGATAAAGGAGGAAGGAGTTGAGGCGTGAATTGCTGATAGAGACTTGATAAGTCTTGTTTTCCTAGTTAAATTGTAAGCAGAGAGCCCTCACCCACCCAGCTCACCAAACACACAGGTGAACATACCTATGTGCAAGCAGGCACCATGGCAGATGGTGGTTTAAAGCTGGGCACACAGTAAGTTGATAGCTAGGTGCTTATCGGTCAATGAATCTGTATAGAGTCCAAGATTGATCCTGTAAAATTATAGGTAATACTGCTTTTCTCTGACTGTATGGGACAAGACCTCGATCTGCTAGTGAGGTAGGAGGCAAGACTTTACTCCAGACCAGATTGAAGACCGGTTGAAATGGACGAGATGAGAGCATTTCTCCATAAGGCACACCTGCCAGTGTCACGGCAGTTTACCATTGCTATGGCAACAGCTGGACGTTTCCACTGCTTTCCAGGGCAGCAACCTGGAGTTACTACCCTTTCCCTAGGAAATTGTAAATAACCCACCCCTTAATTTGCATGGAACTGAAAGTGGGTATAAACACGACTGCAGAACTGCCCCTGAGCTGCTTCTCTCCACCCACTGTCCAGAGGCACCTCTGTTCTGCAGGGGCGGTCAGGGGGATTTTACACTATAGCCTCAGTAAAGCTGTTTTCTTCCATCACTGGCTGGCTCTGGAGTTATTTCCTGAGTGAGGCCAGGAACCTTCCCAGGCTAAGCCCCAACTTTGGGGCTTGCCTGCCCTGCATCAGTAGGAGCTGACAAGTGTTGGTAGCAGAAGGAAGGCCATAAAAGGGGCTCCCTCCAGGCAAGCTGCCCATTTCCTGTTTCCCAACCCTGCCGGATTTGCTGAACCTGTCATCATAGCAAATGACATCTGAGACCTGTAGCCTAGCTTCATACCCCAGTGTGCTAAAGATATGCAGTGAATAGCTGGGAGCACTCGGGCCCTGGACCAGCGAGCAGCCTGTGCCACTGAGGGCTACTGTTCCTGTTGCTTCCAGCCCAGCAGCCACCTTCCACGCCTGCACTGGGACCTCCCACCGTGCCTCCCCTCCCTTCCATGGGACTTCGGTGAGGAGGTGGTGAAATTATGCTTGACTGTTGTGGTTCATGCATGTGAAAGGGTGTTTTTAATCATCCATGTGGCCCCCCACTGCCACAGGTGCTGCCCCTCCCCTCAGCATCAGCATGGGTCCTCAGCCGTGAGCCGCTGTGGTTCAGTGGCGGCAGCAGCCAGACGCCCATCCCCAGGAGACGGAGGGACGCTGTCCGAAGGACACGCTGTGGTGTTCCCCCTGCTGCCGGCCAGAACAGCCACAGCAGAAACGAGTCAAAATCCTGAAATCTGTGGCTTTTTCTCACCCCTAGAGGAAGTCGGGAAAGTGAAGTGGCAAGAGGAGCTGCAGGAGGTGAGCCCCTGCCCACCTCAGGCCCGGTCTCTGCTGCTAACTGATTTCACTAGAGCCCTGAGGCGGATGTTGGTGAAATGTGCTTATGATGCAAAAGTTTACAGTGTGTGTTATTTTCCATTTTTTTTTTCTTTTTGGGCAATAAGCATCCCTAGACTCAAATTACTCCCTATAGTTGCCATAATGATGCAGGTACAATCGTTGGGCTTAATTATGGCTGACTGTCTAAAACTACCTTTCCCTGGAGTCACTGAAAGTCTTATTGGCATTCTTTGATATGATTATAAAAATTAATGGACTTGTAATTAGGTATAAGAGAAGCACATCCAAAGTCTGCCAGATAAACAACTGTTCTACTTATGAAGTTACACATTTCTGCTTATGAGGCCATAATACAGATACCACAAATTCATAGTCTTATGCTGGCTCATGTTTACATCAGGAAAGATAATTTGAAAGTGAATTCAGATCCTCTTATTGTAGGGGGAATGTATCTGATAGCAATAACAAGCAGATCATTAGGATGATCCTGTATGGCACATGCATCTGAATGTGTGTTCTGAGATGGGGCATCCAGGAATGGCCAACCCAGAGATTTGTTCCTTGTCTGTGAGGAACATTTGAGCCCCGGTCCCATCCCGTTGACACAAGCTGTATGGAGGATTGAGGCCTTGAGTTTTGGGTTAAATGAAGGTTTTCTCGGTGGAGGTTGTTAAGGGGAAGGCATTAAGTGAAAATGCTGTGTAAACCGCATGCTGTTTGCAAGTGGCTGTGGTTTTCCTACCCAGCCTACCACCTCTGGGCCATGAGGTTATGCTGTCCAGCCTGCCACCACTGGGCCATATGTATGGTGGATATCTTGTCCAGCCCACTGCCACTGGACTCTCTTTCCTGTATGTAAGAACCAAATAAGAGCCCATGTGTCATTTTCTTTTTCTGGGTCTCTCCTTTGGCCTCGTGAACTTAATGCCTTCCCTGTTGAGGTTAATAGAGGTTCCATACAATACTTGCAGCTTTCCTTGAAAGGGGAGTATGTTATTAACGTCAGTACTGTCAACATTATTAGTAAATGTTGATGTACTTAGCTTTCTACATATTTTCTATATGCTAAGTGAGATCTAGGCTTAGTCAACACATTTACTATTCAGAAACCTCTAATCAAGTGATAGAATTCTGATTTATGAAAATTCTGACTATAGTCTAGCTGCCACTGAGTTTTAATCATAACATGATTAAACATGTTCCAAACAACATCTTTGGAATGTAGAACCTTCTTTGAAAGATATTAGATATTTCCCGTAGTTCCCTTGCACATGAACAAAATGTCTTCACTTTATCCCTCTTCTGTAACTTGAGCATATCTTCTGCTGTTGCCAAACCAGGCACTGACAGATCAATAGAACTCAGGTGTGTGGATTCCTGGTGGTTCTTGTCTGACTATACAGTCGGCCCTCTGCATCCATGGGTTCTGCATTAATGGATTTGACCAACCACAGATCATAAATATCTGGGAAAAAATGAATGACTGCATCATACTGAACATGTTCAGACATTGTCTTCCCTGTTACTCTCTAAACAACACATGATAACAACTATCTATGTAGCATTTGCATTGTATTAGATATCAAAGCTAATCTAGAGATGATTTAAAGTATACAGGAGGATGTGGGCAGGTTATATGCAATTATTACACTGTTTTATTTAATAATTTGCACATCCATGGATTTTGTTATCCACAGGATGTCCTGGAACCGATCCCCTGTGGATACCAAGGGACAACTGTTATGTGGAAAGCTTTAGAAGCTTTGCAGATGAATGCAGAAGGCAGGGAGTCCATGGGAGCTTTACTAACCTCAGAGCAGCCATTCATTTGATCTGTGTATAGAATGAGAATTTCTCTGTATGAGCTATGGGTGATTAATCCATTTTGCCTTCATTCTTCAGTGGCTGGCATATAGATTGAAGTGTTTTGCTTTTCTGTCTATTGGCAGAGGCAAATAGAAACAGAGCTTGCTCTCTCTTGCAGTATACCCACACTCCAAAGTGCCATAAAACGACCTTCAAAATTAAAGCATCATGTTTTCTTGGCACAGGCAGAGCGAGAAACTGGGGTTGTGTACACTGGGGCTGCAGCTGGCAGTGGGGCCTGGGTGGTGGAGGGCGGGCGTCAGCAAAAGGTAACTGTGCCCATTTGGTTGTATTCAAGTACAGACCTCAGTGGATTCAAGTTCTGGCCTCAGGATACCAGACATTGCGGTTGCTTGTCAATCACAGCCAGCTCAGGATGGCCATTGTCACTGAGAGGGTTTACTATTGTAATTTTTTCTGGCTCTAAGCCATTTGCATGTCACAGGAAGGGAAATAGATTCATGTATTATGCCTCAAATATTGCCAGGAAAGTAACATATTAAGCACATATTTAGACCTTCTTTTTCCTTCTGTTATTAAATTGGAGATACTCATATAAAGAATAGATTCTAGAATGTAATTTGGTTATATGGATGCATATAAGAAATGCCACTCTTTGCAAAAGCAACAGGGAATAAAAGGAAGAGAATGTTTGTTTTATTGAGTTCTCAGGTACGTTGAGCAAAGAGTTTCAGTCGCTTGCCCAGTTCCTGATCATCTGTGTGATGTGGTGAAGTCACTTAGCCTTCTGCACCTCTGTTCTTCATTTATGCAATGTGGCATTTGGCCTGAAAATGATGCTTTTCTCTTCCAAAGAGTGGCTTTCAATCTCAGTGGGCTCTTTCACACTTCTTATCTGTAAAAAGTTGAAGATACATGTGATGAATATGTTCAGAAGTCTTTAAAACATTTTCACTAAATGCAGCGGCTCACGCCTATAATCCCAGCACTTTGGAAGGCCAAGGCTGGACGATTGCTTGAAGCCAGGAGTTCAAGACTAGGCTGGGCAACATAGTGAGATTCCATCTCTATAAAAGATTTAAAAATTAGCTGGGTATTGCGGTGTGTGCCTGTAATTCCACCTACTCCGGAGGCTGAGGCGGGAGGATTGTTTATCCAGGAGGTTGAGGCTGAAGTGAGCTGTGATCACACCACTGCACTCTAACCTGAGCAACAAAGAGAAACCTTGTCTCTAAAAAAAAAAAATTAGACTGGTCTGATGGTAGTGGGTTATTAGAACTTATTAATGTTAGTGTCCCAAAAGTTGCTGTATAACCCCCCACTGCTAAAATATGACTGGCTAAAAAAAAAAAAAAAGATACTTTGCAAGCTCGCGGATCCTTCTCTCCAAGAGCAGTGGTGCCTGGGGTGGGGATCCTGTCTCACTGTTTCCTCCCTAGCACCCAGCACAAGTGTCAGCAGAAGCGAGTGCTCAGGGAATGTTTGCGAAACAGAATCACGTCTCTCCCCTTCGGTTTTTAGGATGGCAGAAGCTCTGCATCACGATGGTGTGGTGGGTACGTGAATCTCCTGGTGTGTTAACATTCATTTTATTTTTCACCATGCCCCAGAGTTCCTTTTTCTGGCAAACAACTCTATGAATTTTAACACGCAGAACTGCATACCACAAAAAAGTCCATGTTTTACTGTATGTTAATTTAAACATAAAACTTTAAAACATAGCTCCCCTTTTGAAAGAGTCACTTTCAGCACTCCGAAGAGATGAACCAGCAGCTGAAACTTTTCTCTCCAAAGCATTCTATGCCTCTTTTCATTTCATTCTATTTATAGTTCTTTTTGATTTTTTCATAATTTATTTAAATAAACTTTTTATGCTGAGATAAGGATCTGCCTTTGTTATAAAAGAGTGCATTTAAATAATGAGAGAAGACGTGTTTTCTTCCGGTAAGTTCTTCAGTGGAAATGAAATGATTCCTCAGCATTTCTTGAAGCAGCAATGAACAGAAGTACTAGCGAACAGCCTTCACTGAGTGCGGTATGCCACACTGCTAGCTCAGTAGCCTGCCTTGTTTCCCTTTATCCTCAGAGCACCCCCAAAGTACGTAACTGCATCTTTCTTTGACAGATGAGAAATTAAAGACTCAGAGTGGCCCACGGTACATGGTGACAGAGACGGGATTGGAACCCAGTTCTCTCTGTCTCTCAATCCCATCCCTTTCCTATTCCAAGAGGACTCTCTGTAAACAGAGACAGTTTATAGAGACAGTTTGGCAGGTGTGTGTGTCTGCATGTATACAGGCACTCACACATACGTTGGAAAGGCAGGCAGTCGGGGGCAGGGGGTTGCCAAGGAACTGCCAGAGACTTTGTTCAGCGTCTCCCCTGTTTCTGAAATAGCAGAAACTGATGCAGGAATAGCCACATTCATTGAGATGCCTGTGTCGACCCTGTAGCCAGCTGAAAAACCATCTGCTCTTCTAGCCATGGCGTCTGCACGTGAGCTTTTGTTCCATAATGCAGCAGTATCCCTAGAGTGGAGAGAGCCAGTAGCCTAGCTTTGTCCCCTCCTTTTCCTGTTGTCACAACTCTGTGTCCGCAGCTAGTCCTCTATTTTTTATTGTCCATCTAGTGAGTGGCTAGACCAACACCAGTGTGCTGTTGATGCCTCATCAGGGTTCAGTAAGTACTAAGCCGTGTGACGGATGGGCAGAGGGCTGGCAACAGTTTCCTCTTTCTGCTGCAGACTAAGACTCCTTAACTAGAGATGAGGCGAGGAGGCAGAGAGACCCCATCTGCTGCCACAGATTCATTTCCTGACTTGCATTTCTTGCCTCTCCTGAGGGTTTGTTAACTCTTCAGTCTTTGGCAAAAGTTCCATTGGGCAGCAACCACGAATATCAGCTATCCCTCAATAATTTAGCTGTCTGTAGGAAAATGAAGAATTTTTTTTTTCTGTTATTGCCTAGGAGGTGTTGGAAGTCAGCGGTCTTGGATCTTGCTTTTCCTGCCTCTAATTAGCTGGGTGACATTATACCAGTTACTTAAACTCCAAAGGCAGTATTCTTCCAAGAAAGAAGAACTATAACATTCCCTATCTTACAAGGCTGTTTTCGGGTTTAATTGAGATAGCGAATATAAAGCCACTTAACATAGCTAGAGATCAATTGTGATTAGGATTACTATTTGTAACCAAGATCCACATGGTCATAGCTCACAGAGATAGTTCATTTATAAAAATCCACCTTCTTTGACCATGACCTTCACTTACCAATCATGTTCCATGGCTGTCTAGTTGGTTTTCTCGATTTTACCAAATTCAAGTTGATAACACAATATCCTGGAATCACTAAACCCATTTTTCATGGGCGTGGCATTCTGCTTTTTGTTGGGTCGGGCAGTTGCAACACATTCGAATAGTCTTTGCTGCTGAAGAAACTGGGAGAGAGCCAGGTAGAAATTGCTCTACCAAGGAGCTCAATCATTTATGGCCCAGTTACTGATTATCCATTTCTCATGAACCACTTGCTCAGAAAGGAAAGCTTGCATCCTTTATTCTCGAAAGCAGGAAGGAGGTGCTCTTGCTCCACGCCTAGTAGGAAGTAAATGTTTGATACTCCTGTTTTTAAAAAATTCTATTCATGCTTTTATTCAGGTTTTTCAGGTTTCCTTAACACAGGAGGCCAGGCTTTGCTGAAGGTAACCGGGGTTAGGGGTACCACCCATGTCTGTAGGGCACAGCAAAGCTCCCTGGTCATCCCCATGAAACCATGGCCATGACCTCGCAAACTCTGGGCTCTGCCTTCACTGACCGGCCATTGGGGATTGTCAGCCTAGGGCAATGACCACTTAGTCCTCACACCAGCTCCATGTGTGAGATGTCTGTGACTTCTCCAGGCCAAGCCCCATTACCAAACCAAACCGGGTCCATTTGCCTGCTCACAACAGAATGCCAAACACCAAAGCACTAGGTTTTTATAGCAAGCAAGGTTAATTGTGAATCAACTGACAAGGAAGATATGTGGAAATCTACCTCCCAAAGCTGGAGCCTGCATTGCATTTTATAAGCATAGGGTAATGAGGTCCGACCTGATTAGATTTTGAGATGAGGTGATGCTGGGAGGTACGATCTGCTTGGACCCTGCCATGGGGTGATGCCAGAGCTCAGTCTCATTGGATCCTGGATCCTGCCATGTGATGTCCACTTCCTAATTCAGTCCCATCCCTTGGTCCCAGTGCTTAGGTTTTGCCCATGGTTGCATGCTTGAGTTATCTACGGATGCTCAGGTTTCGTGACCTTTAACCTGAGAGTCCATGGCAACTAAAAGGCAACTCACAGCTTGGTTAAATGAAAGTTGAACCAGATTGGTCTGACATGGTTACGGCTGTTCCTCAATGGATCAGGGCTCCTGAGCATTAATAGCCACCTATTGTGTCACAGTCCCAAATACATGGAAGGCCTGGGGTTAAATCTGACTGTTTGACTTTCTCTCTGTATTTGCCTATTTTCTGACACCTTTCTAAGGGGTTGACTGTTTTTGGCAATTCTTGTAATCTATAAAGGACATCAAGGTGCAGTTCAGTTGAGTGTTATAAAACAAAATGACAGCTAGTGAAAATTTTCTATCAAAATAGAATAATTTTAACTTTTTAAATAATTAAGGGAACAGCATTCGTTATAAATATTCTAAAATGCAGAAAAGCATAAAGAAAAAGTAAAAATGACCCCACTTCCCACTGACATCTTCTAGGATCATCCTTCCCATTACCTCTTCACACACACACACACACACACACACATACACACACACACACCCCAGTTAGTGATTTGAATAGGCATTCTTCTGGATTTTTAACTAACTTTAGCTAAAATTGGTACCTAGGTTGGAACTTAGTGAAATATATAAATCTGTCTTTTGCTGAGTCACTAAGTGAATGTTGGCTGTTTACAGAAAAAAGTCAAAAATGTGAAAGTCATAATCACCAGCATTATGTGTGATTTTTATCTTCTTTTTAAAATAGCTGCATTATCCTGAATTTAATGTGGTTCCTTAAGATTGAAAAATGAAGTGATCTTAAAATTGGCTAGAAAGTATCTATTTGCTTGACTGATTGAATTTTTTTACAACTTTAATTTCTGAGTCTTGCTGTTATCATCGTTAATGTTAGGAGCTGCGTTGTGAATACCAAGGTCCAAAAGCCATTTCTCACTTTTATCTTCTCAGTAAATAACAGCAGATTCACCTACAATAAGGGCAAAGGTTACCCAGCAAAATATGGTGGAGTATTCAAGCAAAGAACTAGTTTGTATTAAAAATACTTTAGGGAAACCTGGAGGCTTGAATTTACTAGCTCACCCAGCATACACCTTGTCTAAGTAAGAGAGAAGGAATAGAACAACTTTTACGTCCCAAAGTCATTAAGTGCAAGCTAATGATGTTTACATTGTAGAAGACTTCACAAAGGAACACATGCTGGAAGCTTGGAGGCTGGCTTTTGAGGAGGTTTGTTTGGTGGGAACGAGCAGATGATCTGTGTTTCTTCTGAAGGGAGAACATCTCTGAGGAGGTTGGTTTGGTGAGAACGGGCAGATGGTCTGTGTTTCTTCTGAAGGGAGAACGCGTCGTCTTAAGAGTTCATTCTGAAGTAGGAGTTCGCAGACAAAACCAGGAGGGCTAAAGTTTCATTCCAGGTCTGGTCCAATCAGTCTCTCAGATTGAGTCGTTAAAACATGAATAGCATCTGTGAATACTCAGAAGCCTGCTCAATCTTGAGAAGCAGGCAAGCATTTTTCCTAAGAATAGGTGGCATTTGGTCACTGTGATAAATCGTTTAAGATTAGGAGCCAAGTGTGTGTATACAACACACTTTTAACCAGGTAGAGAACACAGTTTTTGAAGAACCTGCACTGTTCAGATTAATTGAACTTGGTTTGGAGCTGAACATCTGCTCATGTGGTCGGTACATACAGTAAGGCACAGGGTGACAAAGGATTATAATGCCTCCCTGGCCTCCAGACACCAGCAGCCATCTCATGAGGCGGACGGACAGACAAAGCTCACAGTGCATAGAAACGTCAGTATGAAAAGAATCCGCATGGGAGGCACCTCGTGGGCTGTCACCCAGACACAGGCCTTAGGGCTGGTCTCCCTCTTACCTGTATTAGCAATCAGAACAGAAAAGGGCACAAAGTATTTGTAACCTTGAAGACAATACAGTCCAAAGTAAGTAACAAGAAATGCCACTGCTGTGAAAATCATTTCTCTCAAGTGTTGTTCAGTTTAAGATGGGAGGTAGGACCATTATGTCTGGTATCAAAAATTGTCATCAACATAAGAATCAGTGCAATATAAGGAGATTCCAAGATATTAAGAATAAAGGTGATTTTTTTTTAAAGTGACTCTCAAATGAGAGCGCTCTTTAACTAGACTTGATAGGGTATTAACTAGCGCAGATTAATGCACTCTATTCAAAGGTATCATGTCACCAAGTAGAGATATAGTCATTGTGCATCATGTAGCCCTGCAGAGCACAGGAACACAGAACTCCATGTGGGTCACTTATTTCTAGAAAGCTGTAGACAAAGGAGCTCACAGGCCAGCAACGGAATTGATTAAAGGGATAGGAAGAGTCATGATGAGAACAAATTAAATGGCATAAATATGAATAATTGGGTTAAGAAAGGGTGAAGTAATTTTAAAGTAATCCAGTTCTATTATAGCCCGTATTTCTTGAATGCATATTCTGTGCCCCGGGCACTGCATAACCCCTTTACATGGGTTTAATTTTCACATTTCACTTTTACAGCAACTCTGTGAGTTACCACATGTACTGCACCAGGAAACTAGAGTTTGGAGTGGTAGTGAAGGAGCGTGACCAAGTTTTTCTAACTAGCGAGTGGCAAGATTTTCAGGTTTGCAGTGATCACCTGTGCCATGCTATTTGATGACAGCACGTTTCTTTTCCTAAAATTTGGATTGGGATGTTTGTGGCCATCCATGTGACTCTGAATATGTTTTTTTCACGGTTGGCTCTGTGTCACCTTCTGTCCCTTCTCATTCTTCCTGGAACATACGATGCCTTATCTTTTAATGATGTAAACATCTTGTCTCCTAAACTGGAGCTGGTTTCTTGAGGTTGGAGAATGTGTTTCCTGTCGAACACATAAGCACTCTAGAAGTGTTTGCCTTTGATGTGTTTCCTTTGACTACATCTATTTAAGGATTTTTATCTGATAAGCACCTAGCATGTTGCTTTGTGTTGTCAGTTAATACTATAGAGAATGTGTGTGTGTGTGTGTGTGTGTGTGTGTGTGTGTGTATGTGTTTGTAGCAGGCGTTCTGTGCATGTGCATCTTATATGCACAGAATGCCAGTTCTAAGTGCCAGGCACTACTTGAACAACAAAGAAAAGAGCAGACACTTTGCTCAGTGTGGTGAAGAAAATTCCCTGTCAGTGCTGAGGATCCTCTTACAAGTCTGAAAATGGGCATACAAAAATAATTAAGTTCATCTTGAAGTTAGGATTAGAAAAGGTGAATATTTATTTAAGAAAGCATAAACATGGGATTAATGGTGTTCAACCTTTTGCAACTTATTTTGCAGCTGCTGCATTATTGATTGCACTTTTCCTTAAGAGACACTGTTTGGCATATTTATTTGTGAAATAAAGCAGTTTGAATCCTCCTATTGACTTCACATAGAGAAATTGCTTTGGTATATCTTGAGATACTTGAAGGCGATTTAGGAAGGCACAAAATCAAGACAAGCTCATTCTGCTAGGCCAAATGTAACACGTCTGTTTCATAAGTAAACAGAAGTTGAAATTTTATCTTAAAGTTCACCAAATTTAATTTCTCTAATATAAGTAATCACTTCAGCTGTGTGGTTGAAGTATTCAATGATGCTAAAGTAGTAAGTATGCTTAATAACCTATAAACTATATTCAGCAAACGATAACTAAGAAACTAAGTATTTTTAAGCGTGTAGATTAAAATAGTGTACCTCTTTTCTTTTTTGTTGTTTTTTTGGTTTTCTTTTTTGTTTTTTGTTTTTTTGTTTTTTTTTTGAGACAGTCTCACTCTGTCACCAGGCTGGAGTGCAGTGACGCGATCTCAGCTCACTGCCAACATCCGCCTCCTGGGTTCAGTGATTCTCCTGCCTCAGCCTCCCGAGTAGCTGGGACTAGAGGTGTGTGCTACCACACCCAACGAATTTTTGCATTTTTAGTAGAGATGAGATTTCACCATGTTGGCCAGGATGGTCTCCATCCCTTGACCTCGTGATCCGCCCATCTCAGCCTCTCAAAGTGCTAGAGTAACAGGCGTGAGCCACCGCGACTGGCCTTCTCTTTTCTTCACAATTTCATTGATCCTCTTCAGAGAGCATAAATAATAACTTACAACACTTCATCTTCAGTTCATGGTCTATCTCCGCATCACCCACCTAACACTGCTTTGAGAATGGAGGGGAAAACATGTTAATTTAATGGAAAAAAAGCTTTGGCATTTTTCAGGGTATTCATAGCGATTTCTTGAGTTATTTTAGGAAACAGTTTCAACTGATTTCCAGAAACCACAGTTGATGCATAAATTCCCTAATTTGTTTACTTTAGAGAGATCATCTCAAGTACAGCATCTGTTTTTTGCTTTCTCTGTGAGATCTTGGTTTTCCATCAGGAGGAGTGAGGCACAGGGACGTGAAGACCAGCTCAGGCCACACAGGTAGCTACTGAACCTGCCGCGTGCTGTGTCAGGAGCTTTCTGAAACACTGGTGGGTGTGCCTCCTGTTACTGCTCTGGGTGGGCAGCTTCCACGTCTGCCTTTTCAACTGTTTCTCAAGGATAAACTCCATCTGCCAGATAACATTATTTTACAGCTTGAAGAATGTCACAACTCAAATTTTGCTTAGTATGTCTTATTTTGGAGAAGCAGCTTTCTTCTGTGAAGCTCAGAGCAGTAACCTAAAATTACTCTCAATATGTAGAGGGAGAGCCTTCTGTAAGTGCACTGGTTATTTACGAAGCTTGGGTGGGGGAGCTCCCTGCCATGTTCCAGTTAAACTGGAGAGATAAAATTTTAATGTTGGAGGCTTTTCTACCATTTTGCTCCTTCTGCAGTCCTTGCAGAAAAAGCTGCTACAGAAAATCTATTTCCAGAACGCTGTCCAAGCCCATGCCCAAGGTCACAGGCAGAAGAACACCCTGTAGTAGGTGATGTTAGTAGAAAGTTCAGAGCATTGAAAACCAGGGAAGTATCAACAGCCTTCATCTCTTGAAAAATAGCCAACTGAATTTTCTCTCATAAAGGGTGGCCCAGGCTGGTCCTTCAGCTTCACTTTGAGCTCTTGTAAGGATGGGCAGGAATTATTGTGAATATAAATTCAAGCTCAACAGACAAGAGGGAAGTGCGGAAAATCCAATTAACTGGGTTGAAAGTCATACAGAATAAACTACCCATTGCTAAAAGAAATAGGTTTTAAATTGAATGAATCTTTAGAGCTGAATTGATCAAATATGTCCTTATTGTATGAGAAGTTGCACTTTGCAAATAATATTTGTCAGGAGGCATCATCTGCTTGAGGACGATTCATCTTCTTATAAAGAAGGCCGTTAAGAGTTTGGAGCGTTTTTCATCATGTTATTAACTTGCAGGGGAAAATCTTCCTATTCCAGTATTCATTAAGTGGATCTCTTTGTGTATACAAATATTAAAAGTAGTTTCGAAAGTACTACAGGTAAGCAAGGGGAAAAAACACACTGTTTGTTTCCTCATAGAGTTGACATTTTTATTTAAGGAAAAATCCATGAATTTACAATCTCTCCCTTTCTAGGTTTTTCAACATTTCTTGCAAATTGTATGTAAATGAATGCAAATAAGCAAGCCTCACTAGCAAGCTGCTTAGAAGTGTAAAATGCATAAAATTAAGATGCTGAGAGAAACATGCATCTAATTAAGGTAGCATGTAAAGAAATGTTTAAATTCAAATTAGATACTTCAGTGGAAAGAATTTACTTGTTTAATTCAAAAGGTGTTTTGTATAATTCTGAGAAGCTCGTGCTTAGCGGTACTTCCATTTCCTTCAAAGCTCCAAAAATTGGTTTTAGGAGCTTGCCCTGGTTCAGTTAAACTTTAAAATTGGGTTTAAGCTAAGAATTAGAATGCCATAAAAATACATTCTAGTTTTAATGCCTCTACCTCAAAAACAGACTTCGAGAGGCAGGCATGATAATTTGAGAGTGAGAGTGGGTGGATGTGTGGATCACTATTTCTATCCCATTCATAGAAATCCCACGTGGTACTTGGATTTCATGGGTTCTTAGAAAGCCTGGAGATACACAGATCACAGCCGTCTAGTTATCCCTGGATCTTAAGGAGATTTTAGGAGCAAGACAAGAAAGATGCTGGCCTTGTGCCATCAACGGCCCTGCTCTGACATGCAGGAAGTCATCCTTACGCTTTGGGTCCATGTGAATTCTGTCCATTTTCCAGCTCTGCCAGGGACAGAAGAGGAGGAGAGGAATTTGGTCTCAGGTTAGAAGCCTTTAGTTTAGGTAGATTAAAAAAATTTTTTTGCAAAGCATTAAGCAACAAGCAAAGTACTGAAGAAATATAAGATCTGAGTGGAGAAGACAGAAACTATCTTCTAAGGTTGGTGCCATTTCTGTCCCAGACACAACAACCTAATGGCCAAACAGAAAAACAAACAGGGCTGGGAATGGTGGCTCACACCTGAAGTCCCAGCACTTTGGGAGGCCAAGGTAGGAGGGTCCCTTGAGCCCAGGAGTTCGAGACCAACTTGGGCAACATGGCAAAACCCTGTCTCTACTATCCCCCAACCCCCGCAAAAAAAAAAACCCTCACAAACAAAAATTAGCTGGGCATGGTGAGACGTGCCTGCAGGCCCAGCTACTCGTGAGGCCGAGGTGGGAAGATCACTTGAGCCCAGGAGGCAGAGGTTGCAATGAGCCTTGATGGGACTGCTGCGCTCCAGCCAGGGTGACAGAGCTAGACCCTGTCTCAGAAAGGAAGGAAGAAAAACAGACAGGAAAGTGCTTTTCGCTCATTTTCAGAATGCTTGATTTTGAAGCGTTCCACTGAGCTCGACTTCTCGTGGTGAGAGTTTTTGCTTTCCACGGATTCCTCTGATTTCAGCAGAGCCGGTGTTTTAGCCTGTAAGCCCATCGTCTCCATTTCATGGCCTCACAGGTGAGAAATTGTTCATTAAGTTTTGATCATGTGCAGTGTACAAATTCTGTCTTAGACTTGGATTCCCTCATCTGACCTTCCTGTCTGTGTCTGAGCTAGGGAATTAGAAATGATGCTGAGACTGTTACTCTTTTTGTTTCTGTTTTTGAGACTGTTACTCCTTGCTGGGGAGTTGGGTCTGCTCTCTCTCTTCAGCAGGGCCAGGAATCCTTCTAAATCCATGCCAGGCTGCTTTCATCTTCCCTTAGGCCCCCAGTCCCTATCCTCACCACCCACCCCCAAGGCTGAAGCACAGACCAGACCATCCAGGACTGTGAATTTGAAAAGCATCTTCAGGCTAGTGACATCTGTTTCCAAAAATCCAGCAAGTCTATTTAGGTTTAATCAGACGGGTCACAGCAGGGGTTTCCTCCTGGGACCAGGAGATTTTTCTCCTATTGTACTTGGGCGTGATGTCTTCTGGCCTATTAGAGCTCCTCCCCGCTCTGATTTCTTGATAGTGTCAGTCGCTGGCTCTCAGCCAGTGACTGGCCGGGTTAGTGATTCCTGCCTCTGGGCCAGTGACTGGCCGGGTTAGTGATTCCTGCCTCTGGGCCAGTGACTGGCCGGGTTAGTGATTCCTGCCTCTGGGCCAGTGACTGGCCGGGTTAGTGATTCCTGCCTCTGGGCCAGTGACTGGCCGGGTTGGTGATTCCTGCCTCTGGGCCAGTGACTGGCCGGGTTAGTGATTCCTGCCTCTGGGCCAGTGACTGGCCGGGTTAGTGATTCCTGCCTCTGGGCCAGTGACTGGCCGGGTTAGTGATTCCTGCCTCTGGGCCAGTGACTGGCCGGGTTGGTGATTCCTGCCTCTGGGCCAGTGACTGGCCGGGTTAGTGATTCCTGCCTCTGGGCCAGTGACTGGCCGGGTTAGTGATTCCTGCCTCTGGGCCAGTGACTGGCCGGGTTAGTGATTCCTGCCTCTGGGCCAGTGACTGGCCGGGTTAGTGATTCCTGCCTCTGGGCCAGTGACTGGCCGGGTTGGTGATTCCTGCCTCTGGGCCAGTGACTGGCCGGGTTAGTGATTCCTGCCTCTGGGCCAGTGACTGGCCGGGTTAGTGATTCCTGCCTCTGGGCCAGTGACTGGCCGGGTTGGTGATTCCTGCCTCTGGGCCAGTGACTGGCCGGGTTAGTGATTCCTGCCTCTGGGCCAGTGACTGGCCGGGTTAGTGATTCCTGCCTCTGGGCCAGTGACTGGCCGGGTTAGTGATTCCTGCCTCTGGGCCAGTGACTGGCCGGGTTAGTGATTCCTGCCTCTGGGCCAGTGACTGGCCGGGTTGGTGATTCCTGCCTCTGGGCCAGTGACTGGCCGGGTTAGTGATTCCTGCCTCTGGGCCAGTGACTGGCCGGGTTGGTGATTCCTGCCTCTGGGCCAGTGACTGGCCGGGTTAGTGATTCCTGCCTCTGGGCCAGTGACTGGCCGGGTTAGTGATTCCTGCCTCTGGGCCAGTGACTGGCCGGGTTAGTGATTCCTGCCTCTGGGCCAGTGACTGGCCGGGTTGGTGATTCCTGCCTCTGGGCCAGTGACTGGCCGGGTTAGTGATTCCTGCCTCTGGGCCAGTGACTGGCCGGGTTGGTGATTCCTGCCTCTGGGCCAGTGACTGGCCGGGTTAGTGATTCCTGCCTCTGGGCCAGTGACTGGCCGGGTTGGTGATTCCTGCCTCTGGGCCAGTGACTGGCCGGGTTAGTGATTCCTGCCTCTGGGCCAGTGACTGGCCGGGTTGGTGATTCCTGCCTCTGGGCCAGTGACTGGCCGGGTTAGTGATTCCTCTATTTGTAGCAAAAACTACACCTAGCTGCCCACCTCCTGGAGATCCGACATTCACTATAGCTGACATATTCCAAATTCAGCTCCATAACTTTCCTCTATTCTGGCTTATTCTCCGCTCCAGATCCCTCCTGGTTAATGATGCCGTTATCCGCCCTCTTCTCCTTACAAATTGCTAATGCTGTCATTAGGCCATTTTTATTTCTTCCCTAAGTTTATGCAGCAGCCTCCTACCTACTCTCCCATCTCATCACATGCTTCTTCACTCCTTTCTCCACACCGTTGACAAAACAGCTTTTTCTTAAAACATGAATCTTGCATAATGTTCCCTGATTAAAGGCTTTCGGATGCTCTGTTGTTAGCCTTTTTCCTGTCCTAAGGAATCTGGGCTCTACCTACCATTGCACTCCTGTCTCTCCTCTTCTCCCACGTTCCACGTACCAGCCAAGTTGAACCACAGGACCTGCAAGGTGCCGAGCTGCCATTTAGACTTCTGTGCCTTTGCGTGTGCTGTTTTCTTTTCCTGAAATGCTCCTACCCACCGGCATCCGCCACAGTGGCCTGGAAACTCCTACTCACTTTCCTCCTCCTTGGAGAGTCTTGTCTTTTCTCACCCTCCCAGGCTGAGTGTGTCACGCTCTCTTTTGTTGCATTCCGGGCCTCTGCTTACAGCATTCATCACGCAGCACTCAAACCGGTTGTTTCCTGGTGGATCTTAGGCCATGAGCTCCCAAGAGCAGAAATTGTGTTGGGTGAGACTGTGCCCAGAGATAAGACTAGGGCAGTGTTTCTCAAGCTCTGTGGCCCCAGGATCCCTTTACACTCTTAAAAACTGTTGAGAACCTCAAAGGGCATTTGCTTTATTATTTGGGTAAGTATCTATTGATATTTCTCATTGAAATGTAAACTGGATAATTTTACAGTCATTTACTCCTTCAAAATCAATGGTAATGAATTTATTAAATACTATTATAAAATAATATATAAATAACTATACAGAATAAAAAACTTTAAGACGAGTGGCACCGTCTTAGATTTTTGGAAATTTCTTTATGTCTGGCTTGTGAAGGGAAGACAAAAAGATTCTCATATCTGCTCCTTTAGTCAGTCTGGTTCAATGTGTTGTTTACTGTCTGGGAATACAATACATTCTAATTGCAGATATTTTTCTAGATCAAAACTTGACAAGTGGTCCTAGCTGTTGTAATGTGAAACCTAAAACCTGAGAGATGAACTTTTCTTACTGCTACCTTAAAACCGCTGGTCTCTCCTGTGCCTCAGTTGGCACTTTTGCCCATGAACGTTTTTCTTTACCAGGTGTTGGTCACTTGGAAAATACGGGACCACTGAGTTATGCAGATCTTTGGACAGATGGTACATTCTGTCATACAATCAGAAAAGGTAACAGAAATCTTTATTAGGAAGCCATCAAAGTCATGGTGGTAGATACAAGTTTTCCCAAGTTCTGATTTTCACTTGAAAGCTCAAATTTTGTCATTGAAGACAAATACTGTCAGTGTTTTTCCTCAAAGGGACAGACACATTTTGCTCATTTTCAAGAAAATGGCTTTTTAAATACCTAAGTCTGAATGACGGCATTTTGTCAGTTGTCCTTTTTCAGTGAAAGTGGTGTTCTGTGAAGCAGGTGGTTAGTTCAACTCGCAACTCAGTGGCACGGGTGCTTTTCATGGAGACAAACATCATACTTCAGCAGATAATGGAAACGTGTACTTGCCTTTTCATAACAGATGTTTGAAAGATACTTACTGAGGATCGAGATTCACCAAATTAATAGTTCCTTCTTCATCTAGGGCATACCGAAGTGAAACTGACATTTATTTTCCGTCAAGTGCTCAGACGGGCGAATGCAGTGACCACCAGTATAGTTTGGTGCCACTGGCTGCCTTGATCTGTGCCAAGTTGCCAGCTATTTTGCCCCCTCCCATGGTCTTTGCACCATCAACGTAAGTGTTAATCCCATAAAGAAGGCGAGAAATGTCTTTGGTAGTATTTATTAAATCTATTTTTAATTTTGTAGTAACAGAGTCTTGCTCTATTACCCAGGCTGCAGTGCAGTGGCGCTATCAGGCTCACTGCATCCTCCAGGGCCTGGACTCAAGGGATCCTCCCCTCGCCTCAGCCTCACAAGTAGCTGGGGACCATCCCCAGCCTATTTATTATTTTCATTTTTGTAGAGACAGGGTCTCTCTTTGTTGCCTAGGCTTGTCTTGAACTCTTGGCCTTAGGCAATCCTCCGGCCTCCCAAAGCACTGAGATTACAGGCATGAACCACAGCTTCCAGCCAAGAAATGTCTTAATATTTTTATCAAATGCTTTTGACCTCGTAAAACCTCTGGAAGGATCCTGCAGACCCCTAGGACTCCATAGACCACACTTTGGGGGCCGTGGGACTGACTAGAGAGTGAAGCAGAGGCTCCTCCTACCAGGTTGCAGAGTTCATGCTGTGTTGGGAGGGGTGTGAGGGGCAGAGCTGTGGTCTGATTTGTATCCTAGAGTGACCACAGTGGCAAGAGAGTGGAGCATCTTTTGGGGAGTTGGGAAATTGGAACTGGACATCATTGCTGAAAAATAGCGATTTTCTTTAAGTTGCCATGTGAATATAGGATGATTATGTAAGCCCCAAATTCATAAACCCTTCAGTGTGGTGTTGTCATTCAAAATCACATTCAATTGCATGAAACTAGGTTGAAGTATTTTCTGGTATTATTTCAGAATAGTATTATTTCTACTCTGTGAATGAATTTGGGTGTGCATACGCATGCATCAGTGTACTTAAAGCTTGTATATGTGTGCGTCGTTGGCTGATGGGCATCCTGGGCAATTCCTTGCCCAAATTGTCTTTGTGATTTGTCATCAGAAGTGCATTCCTTAGACTACACATTGTCCTGGATCATATGTAAAAGACGTTTGTTTACTCTGAAGACCTCCCACTCAGCGGAAGTGTGGGAGACACATCCCGAGATAAAAGGTCTAGGTCAGTGTGATATTCGGAAGTAATCACAAATCATTCTAACCAACCCAGCAGTGCTTACTTAGGACTCTGTTCAAGAGCTTTCCTACCTCTTTGTTGATCTTTTTAAATACTAAACAAAAGCCAATGAATCTTCCAACTCAGCCGATTCCATTGTGATTGATCTGAGCCAATTTTTTGAGGTAATTGATGATATTGCCTTAGTTGAGTCTGTTAGTGCAAATAATTATTAATCAATATGCTCTCAGCTCTTAGTTCAGGAGATGCTCCTAACACATGATTTATGCTGAACATTTCAATTGAGCTACCTTTACAAGAGGAAAATCAATTGGCGAGTGCTCTAAAGCACCTTAATTATCTGCAGCTCCATATTCCTCTGTAACCATGTTTACCAAGACAGCTGGTTGTCCCATCCTAGCAAGGGTCACAGGAAGTTTTTCATCACCATGGTAGAGATAATATATCGTGCATCTGAGATTGACTATGTTGGTTTAAAGTAATTTAGTGGAATACCTTAAAATCAAAGCATTGCAGCTTTCCTTTGGAGAGCATAATTAACATTGCCCCAGAAGAAGAAGGAACATGTTACTGATCTCCATTCAGTTGCAAAACAGTTTGCCAGTGTGGATAGTGAATGTCACGTAAGTTGATTTAGCCATAAAACATGAGGGGATCTGAATCGCAGAAAGGAAGTTAAAGTGTAAGGCATTTTAGGGGCTAAATTTACATCACTCCCCTAAACTGTTGTTAAGACGCTTTGTGACTTCCTTGTGCCACAGCTTTCTAGCATGGAATTTGTTGTTTTGCCCTTTTAGACAATATCTTGATGAATATTGTGGTTTGAATTCTGCCCCCTGTGAGAGGAGATGCAGAAGAAATTAATCACCACAAGGAATGAGCCTGCCTTTGTTCAAAGTACAGCTTCCAAGCATCTGTTTTTGTTGTGCTTGTGGTGGGTACAGGAATGTGTGGGCTTTGGCCTGGGACTTTTAGACATGATTATAGCAGATGGAAATTTTAAATGGCAGTTCCCTCCATTGCCATGGTAGAGCTCCTTCGATAGCACTGAGATGCTCTGTTGTTCTTCTTGCCCAGGACTCTGTCTCTTGCTGCTATAAAAGCACCTCTAAATGGTAGAATGTGAAGGCATTTGGCAGCTTTCAAGGGCAGTTCTTTAGCGTCTCCACTCCCTACCCCCATGCACCCCTGAGACCCTCAAAACTTGGACCCGAGGCTTCACAGAGCAATAAACTGAAGCACCACTCATTGTTCACAGTTGGGCCAGTGTTCAGTCTCCAGAAGGTAATGCTCTTAAGCGCTGAACTGAGTTCATACTATCAATTAAACAGCGGGAGAGAGGAAAGGTAGGTTTTGACTTGGGATTTTTCAGGAGCTAATTCAGTAGGCATTCTTGGAATGCCTGGCTTGGAGCTAGCTCTGCAGGGAAGACTGAGAAAATGAAGCCCTGCTTTGGCTCTTAGGAAGCCACAGTCCTGTTTGGAAGGGTTGGGGTGGAGAGGGGAGACCTCAGCCATTAAGAATACAGGAGAGAGGGGCTGACACCGGAAGGTCTGTGGGCAGAGACAGATGGCTGAGTCCTTGGTGCCAGGGAAGAGGAAGGAGAGGCTGACGGGTCACAGGATGGCATCTTCCATGGCCCTTTGAGGTTGCTGCTGCTTATGGCCTCCTCCTCCTGTTCTCCAGCTGTTCCCCTCATTCTTCTCGGGAAACAGTAGCTCACTCTGGGCTCATCAGAGGGAAACCAAGAAACTCAGATATATAAGTCTGTGACTGGTTGTGGTCCTGGTGATGACTTCTTCCAGAACAGCTCTCTCAGTCCAACAGTGAGGTGAGATTAAGGGTCAGAACCATTAGGGGCCGTGTTCCAGCCTGCACCTGAAAATCCCAGTGTTTGGGAATCTGGGGAACATCCTGGGGGCAGGCTGGGCTTCGTTTTTTTAAGAGGGTCTCATTCTGTCACCCAGGCTGGAATGCAGGAGTACAGTCGTAGCCCACTACAGCCTTAAACTCCTGGGCCCAAGCCGTCTCTCCACCTCTGCCTTCCAAAGTGCTGGGATTATAGGCATGAGCCACCGCGCCCAGCCTTAGGACTGGGTTTGGAGGAAGAAGTTGTGTCCTGGTGGCCCGAACTTTCCTTTTCTTGCTGCTCCTCTTTGTGGATGCCTCCCCCCTGCTCATTGTTTGGGTTACAGGGTGCGACAGAGAACCTTCTCCAAGTCCTGACTGCTCCCTGGGCCCAAGTTCAGGCTGAGCACCTTGACTGGCCCTGCCATACACGTGCCACTCAATTCCTCGGAAGCAAAGGTTTTCTCTCTGTAAGATGAAGACGATATGAAACAACCCCTGGAGTTGTGATAGTTAAAGGAGGTAAATTCTAAAGCACTTTTTAAACTGTAAAACTCTGCAATATAATGTGTAATACGGATAGTCATGCAAATATATATAATATAATAGGTGTTACTTGTTTCAGTTGTATTATTTTACCTGGCTGCCTGCTCAGGGTCCTGCGATGTTCTCTTAAGTGCTGTAGTTCAGAGACAGAGCGTCAATTAGGACATGTGGGCACTGCCTGCCCTGGCCTCTTTCTACCAAAGTGACTTAGATGACTTGGAGCTAAAACATGAGAGGCAAAAAATATCATAAAGATAAATGCCGTGTCTGTGGTGCATATATTTATTCAATAAATATCCAGTAACTGTTGAGATATGAGCCCACAAATAGATAAAAGAAAGATCCAGTAAATGAAGGAATTATTTTAAAAGATTTCAGTCATTTCCTTTTGTCTTTTTCTGTTTTTAATATACATGAAGACTAATTTAAACCCCTTTCTCTTTCTAAGTATGTTTGGAGATCTGTAGGACAAATTGGCTCCTAATGTCTAATACTAATGACGGGATATGAAAGACAGCATTCTTTAGGACAAAGGAATGCAATCCTCGAAGACCAATAAAAGTTGGCAAAGAAATTTGCAGATCAGGACCCAGGACAATGCTTACATAACCTCTCAACTGTTTTTCCAGGTTTGAAGTGCAAATAACAGAGATAAAGACAGAAACTACACATGTAAACCTGATATATTAATAGCTCATCCAGTCTACATAACAAAATAAACCAGGGGTCTAGGCTCTAAAAGTGATAGCTGTGGTGTTAGATTTCTGGACCTCCTTTATTTCAGGGGATGGGGCTCTGACAGGTGAAACACAGCATTTGTTTAAACAGAATAGAGAAAGTCTGCAAAACATTCAGGGGCAGGAAGTAGCAATAAATACTTCTCTGTGCAACTGGAGCAGCACAGAGCTTGGGGTGAACAGAATGTCATCACTCAAAGTGGAATTTGGCCAGGGCCTCCCAGGGTCCCACCAAGGGACACAGTGAACTTTCTAAAAGTCAAGACCTCTGTCTTATCTCCTCCAAAAGATGAGAAAGTGAGATGTGAAGCTCCTTTCTGGAGATGGGATGTGTTTTTCGTGATGGGCTCTGATCTCTTTTGCAGGCTTTGAACACAAGAACCAAGGGCCCAAAAATAGCTCCTTGAGGGGGGGAGAAGCCCGAAAGGCCTGGGACGCAGGCCGATGTGCAGGCGTTGGTGAGCTGGGGCTGTGAATCCACAATCGCTTGAACAGAGGAAGACCTAGTGAAAGAGACTTTGGGTTTCTTATAAGGCATGAGTAAGTGCTCTGGGCAGTCTGCCCCATTGGAAAACAGAATAATGCTAATAATTTGCACTTATATAATACCTCCCCCTGCCTTGTGGATCTACAAGCACTTTGCAAACATTAATTAATTCTCCAAATCCCCTATGAGCCAGAGGGTGCCATCAGTAACTAATCATGAAGGAGGGCCAGTGATTCTTGACAGAGTGGATATGCAAGTTGGAGAACATTGCAAGCTCGGGAGCTCAGGAAGTTAAGTGGAATTTTTATGAGAAAGAACAACCAAGGTAGAATTTTGATCAGACTGTATGGGAAATCAACCTGGATGTTATGGCCGTGGCTGAAGGCTGTCAACTAACAATTCAGTCTCTCTCCTGTTGTTCGCCTCTTCATTTTCAAAGCTCTGCTTATTGGTGGTCAGAAACCTCAGGGTGAAGGTCTGGACTCAGTTCACGGATTCCCAATATAAAAGGACGTGCAGACTGAGGACAGTGGCTCACACCTGTAATCCTAGCACTTTGGGAGGCTGAGGCAGGTGGATTGCTTGAGCCTAGGAGTTCAAGACGAGCCTGGGTAACATAGAAGAAACCCTGTCTCTACAGCCAGCCATGGTGGCGCACATCTATAGTCCCAGCTACATGGGAGGCTGGAGTTGGAGTGATGACCGGAGGGACTCCAGGGTTCTTGGTTTCGTGCTGATAGGATTAACGACTTGGACATACGTGGAGTGGATTTAAGGAGCGAAAAGTTTACTAGGCAAGAAAGAAAGAAGAGAACAGCCCCCCAATACAGAGACAAAAGAGGGGGTCTTGGAACAAAGAGAAACCCAGTGCATGCCAGAAAAGACGTTGCTTATGTTGGGATGCTGAAGAAGGTGGTGTCTGGTCTGAATAAAGCCCAGGGGATTGGTTTGACCAGGTGTGTTCTTTACATAGCTCACCAAAAACCTAGCCCTCCCACTGCAGACTTTTAACATGCAAAGGCAGAGCACCATGCTGTTTGGAACACATGGTGTTATCTGGAGGTGGCCATGACACTTGGTACACCTGGTGAGAAGAAGGGGGCGGGAGTCTCCAGTTTGGCCATGTTGGGTAGACCTAGTTTACTCACCAGTTTTTGCACATTAAAGCTGGCCGGCCTGGCTCTTCAAGCCACCTTTGGGTTAGAAAAAAAATGGTTTGGAGGTTGCTTTTATTAAAAGAAAAAGCCTTACTGAGAAGTCCTTTTACCTTCTCTATCTGCCTAAAAAATTATTTCTCAATAACTAGGAGGATCGCCCCAGCCCAGGGAGGTGGAGGCTGTGGTGAACTGTCATCACACTGCTGCACTCCAGCCTGGGCGACAGAGCAAGACCCTGTCTCAAGAAGAGGTGCAGCAGCTGGGCCGTGCTGGAAATCAACATTTCTGTTGCTGTTTTAATAGTCAGTTCAGAGAGTCATTCACGCGTTGACTTATTCGCTCAGTCACTGCTTCGTTTGACAGAGAGGACTTTTGAGTTCTTGCTCCCTGTTAGACATCGGGGTTATGCCCAAAGGCTTATGTATGAGAAAAACAACTCCCTGCCCAGTGATACTTTCTTTATTCTCTGTCACGTATCTTTGTTTCCCCAGTCAGCTCAACTCACATAATGTTAGGATTATTGAAATGTTTTTGCGAAGTTGATGTAATTTATGAGTCAACATTGCTGTATATATTTGAATTTCTGGTGAGAAAGACACTATGCACAGAGGAAAGTAATGACCTGGCATAAGAGAACCCATTTACACCGATAGTTACATCTCACTCAGTCGGGCCTGTTAGATAAAAGGACTGTGGGTATTCATGACTTTTTTCTTTTATAAAGAAATGTAGTTTGAAGCTAAACCAACAAAGTGCCACTGATTGGTGGTACTGAAGGAGTTTACATTTGCTGAGTGGATAAGATTTGCTCGTGATCTTTGTCTGGTTTCACAGTGGAACAGATAGGTTACTCTTCAGATCCTCAAAAGTTGGATATAGCAGGTGTTTTCCTAAATTGATTCCCTTTGTTTTAGATGTCCCAAATTTTCAAGTAATTTGCACAATAACCCAGTATAAATTAGTATAAAATCCAGCTTCACTCTAGTCTTTCTGAGTGGTAGGAATAATGGCATAGGAATTCTTGAGATGTTTTTATGTTGGCACACATACATCTCAGTGTAAGTCAGATGAAATGGTTCATTTTTTGTGAAATCATTTCTGTGTTACTTTTAAGTTAACTAGTATACATAGAGAAATCTGTGTGAAAGAAGTGTCAATATTTCAAGTATTTTGAACTCTAGGGGAGGTGATGCTAACGGGGCCAGTCCTTGCTGGAGCTGCCTGTCAGGAGAGCAACGCAGGCATGGCCTGGGACAGGGGAGCTCTGTCTGGTCTGTGGACAATCAAACAGCGCTCGGACTCCTCCTCCCAGCAAGACAGGCACGCACTTTCAGGCTGTTGCCAGCTGGTTTTGCTGTGCGGTAGTGTTAAGCTTTCCAGATTGAAAACGTCTGGCTTTTCATCAGCTGTGTAGACTCAGAAAGAGAGCAATGTTAGCCGAAGTAAATTCAACAGATTCTTATCTGACACGTTTGGTTGACCCTAATGCGATGAACTGGGGCGGTCTCCGAGGATGAGTTCTGTTTCCAGCTGTGCACCTTTTCCTTCCATCCTTACCCTGCCTTTGGAAGAAGCTTGATGTTAAAATTTGGAAGTATGCCTTTATTGGAGGCTTCAGATGCACTGACAGTAGCGATTTGTGAAAGTCCGGAGAGTCATTTGCGTAGAGGTCAAACACAGTGTTTCCTGCAGGAACTTCCTGAATGATGACGTTTCAGAGCAATCCCATGTAACCAGATGTCAGCAGGTTCCAAAATGATGCTGGCTACCTGTTGCTGTTACAAGCAGGAGAGTTCTGTTGTTAACTAACTTCAGAGGAAATAGAGTAGATATTAAGAGTAGAAAACTGTGTAAATATTTGTAAATATTAAGAGTAGAAAAGTGTATCTATCTAGTAAACACATATTGAGAATCACTGACAGGCTGTGGTGATGTGACACTGTGGGTTGTGTCTGCTTTTTGAACGCATCCTTAATGTTAACTTGCTCATCTCTCCTACAGCACTTTACATGGCTTGGAAGGGGAAATTCTGAGACTATCGATACCATCATCCCTCTGAGTTTTTGCATCTGAATGTGTTTCAACCTACAAACTGGTCATTATACCGATACATATTTTTGAACAGTGATTTACAAACCCAACTTTTGTTAACTGGATCATAGCTTCCCACTGAGTTAAGGCTTCAGAGCTGGCTGATCAGTATTTATAGTTGGTCTGGTGTTGTCATTGGTCTTTGCACTTTAGCTTGAAGTACCTCAAGAAGTTAATGACCTGTTAAAAGGAAATCCTCTGCAGCATGCTCTCCTTAAAAGACATGGGTATAAGCCAGGAGTATTTATATTGTGTTCGCAGTCATGCTGCACGGATGTGGTGTGTCAGTGGCGTATCAGCACAACAGTCTATCAAGATGGTAGTCATTAGCCCCATGTGACATTAAGGCTCAGAGAGGTAAAGTAGCTCGTCTCAGGATACACAGCTAGTCATAAGTACCTGTGTTCATTGCTCCTCTGGTGACCAAAAATATGAAGGAGCCTCAGTAATAATCTTGGATCACTTAGCCTAGCCGCTCTTCAAATTCTAAAGTGCTGAGAAGATGGGCAGGAAATAGCATCTGGAGTACCCAGAGCGGCGTACCTTCAAGCGCTGAGCTACACGCTCTTGCCTTTGCTAAGGATGCTTCAGGCCCCAGGGCTCTGCTTCTGTTCCACAGGTGCGTTCGCACTGGGTGTTGCGCCAGGACCTTTGCCCTCACTGTTTCTTTTCTTTGCATTGCTGTTTCCTCATGATAGAGAGGCCTTGTCTTTTAGGACTCAGCTCCCTTCTCTTTAGAGAGCTGAAGTAGGCCAGCACGTGGACTCCTCCTCCAGCAAGACAGGAGGGCAGTTGTTTCCTTAGATTCCCACTGATTTCGATTTTCCACGGATTTGCCCAAAACTTTATAAATTAGTAAAAAAAAAGCCAATTTCAGTAGTCTGGCTCTTTCCAAATTCTAGGAATTAATGGCATGTGGACTTCTGAGGTGTTTTTATGTTCACACATGTATGTTTTTACTATAGCATAAGTCAAATGAAATGTTAAATCATGTTTTCATTCCTCTCAAGTCATGACCATGCTGCCTCAGCAAAATGGAGTCTCAAACCACCGAAGAGAGACTCTCCTTCCTGCAGCTACCTAGAACCAAGCTCTCTAATTTCTCTGCCTCCATTATTGCTATCCTGTATTAATAAGAAGTTTTATAAAAAGTGTAATTTGGATTGTTTGCAACTCAATGGAAAAATGCTTTAAGGGATGACTGCCCCACTCTTCGTGATGTGCTTACGTCACATTGCATGCCTGTATCAAAACATCTCATGTACCCCCATAAATATATACACCTACTATGTTCTCACAAAAAATAAAAACTAAAAAAAAAAATCAGGCGTTTTGGCCGGGCATGGTGACTCACGCCTATAATCCCAGCACTTTGGGAGACTGAGGTGGGCAGATCACAAGGTCAGGAGTTCGAGACCAGCCTGGCCAATAAGGTGAAATCCTGTCTCTACTAAAAGTACAAAAATTAGCCGGGTATGATGGTACATGCCTGTAGTCCCAGCTACTTGGGAGGCTGAAGCAGGAGAATTGCTTGAACCTGGGAGGCGGAAGTTGCAGTGAGCTGAGATCCCTTCACTGCACTCCAGCCTGGGTGACAGAACAAGACTGTGTCTCAAAAAAAAAAAAAAAAAAAAAAAAAAAAAAAAAAAAAATTAGGCATTTTAACCACAGTCCCACCTAAAGCATACCTGCTACCTGCACATGTGACCTTTCTCCTCTTTTGCTTTTTCCTAAAGGACATAGTCGAGAAACCTACTCTATTAAAACATGATGTGGTTCAGTTTGATGTATATTGTGATTATTTTATTTGCTTTTTACCTTGGACTTCGTATTCTCCTTTCATAAACCTGAACATGCATTTTGCATAGCTTTCCTGGATTCAAATTAGACAATTTCATTTCAGACAGATACAGCCAAGCATGTGGTATTTGATATGAGTTACACGAAGAAAGTCAAGTTAGGTTATGAACAAGTGAGTTCTGAGTTTCTTTTTAGTGAAGGGACATTTATTTATCTTGGATCGTTACAGTGATTTTCTGGACTGTTTTTCTGTAATTACCTTGATTAATACTTAAATGGTATGTTTACAATTTGAGTTGATTCATATGAAGCTTTGCTTTTCCTCCACTGAAACACTCAGGTTATCTCATGTTACCATGATGATAGAAACCATTCTCTGCTCCTTGCGTTCCCAGTTGAAGAATGGCAGTTTATCCACGAGTGTCTGGAGAAGGAGCAGCATTCACACAGCAGAAATGTTCCACCAGAGGGCTGTCCTTCCAGAGCCCCTTGCTAGTTATAGATACCTCCACTTAGGGCCTCTGTGACCTAAAACAAATTTAAAAATACAGTCCCTAAACTCTCTCTCTGTGTGTGTGTGTGTGTGTGTGTGTGTGTGTATGTGTGTGTGTGTGTGTGTGTGTGAGTCTGTGCCCACACGCACTATAAATGAATCCCCTATGTGCTATTTCTGTGTTAGAAGAGCAGGGAGAAATACTGATGTCTTTTCTCCCTATTTTAGTGCTTTCCCTTTGCTTGCTTCTCTCCTGTCCTCATTCCCATGGGAGGTGAGCCATTCGGGACAGGGTCAGTGTGTTTGCCTGGTGGTCTGGGTGAGCTTGCCCAGGCTGTCCGCCATGACTCAGCATCAAGTCCTGACACTAATGCTTGTTTCCCGTCACATCCTAACCAAGTCATTTATCTTCTTGGAACCTCAATTCCATCACTGGTAAGGCAGTTAGGATAATACACTGGGTCCTTGTTAAAGTCATGAAAGCATTCTGTTAGGTGACCACTACGCAAATTATGGGAAGTTGAAATGATTATATCCATTATCACCAGATTATTTTTTCATTCTACCACAGAGCTTTCCTTCTTTCTTGGAGTTGACAAGTAAGTACTTTTTTGTAACCCTGCTCCTAAAGGTTTAGCATCTCTGTGACGAATTTAATGGAGGGAAGACCAGTCTGTTCTCCACTGCTTTGCAAATTTTGAGGAGCCATTTTGTGAGGGGGATCCAGGAGGTTTACTTTCTTATCCCTGTTTTTCCTTGAGAGAAATTCTTAACGCTAAAGGTCAGTGTTTGTGAAACATGCTATCCCTCCTGCATGTCTTTTTTTGCTTAGGGACATTAAATGTCATTATCTTGCCTTGAAAAGATTTTTAAAAATGTTGGTACCCCCGTCTTTGTGGTCTGGCGCAAAGTGGTCCGTGGGCTGTTGACCAAGCTGATTTGGTCCCTGGAACGTCTTGACCTAAATTCATCTTTTCTTTTGTTGCTGAAATTTTAGGATTTCCGCTTGCTGAAACTGGATTTATGAATAAAAGAAACCAACTTTGCTGTAGGTAATTATGTCAGAGGCAAGTTCATCAGTGTCAGTGTTCATTTTATTACAGAAGGCTTAGCTTGTTCACAATGCATCTTTTGTCCCCTTGTCTCTAATAAATGCACGATTTTTAGAGATTTGCAGCCAAAAATATATTATTCCAATTAGGTCACTTTTGTCAAACATAAACCTTTCCTGTATTTTTTTTTTTTTTTTTTTTTTTACAGCTAAGTCAGTAGAAAATACTTAGGCAGACATTGATATGTATATTTTAGGTGATGTTTTCCTACACTCATACATCTCCGGACCAGTGATGGTAATTTGTGTCAATAACTTCATAAGGCGAGAAGCACTTGAAGAAATTAGAACGGCTGAGGGCTAGAAGTCTGCAGCAGGGAAAGAATCGCACATGGAGCAGATTAAGGGGAAAGGGCCAAGGAAAGCAAGGACCCCCACTTTCTGGTGTCTCTGGTAACTGGAAGGGCGGATATAAGCAGTTCGCCGGCACCAATCTTTAAAGCGCCTGTGATGTTCTCTCGACTGGCGTGGGCTTCCTGCCCTTTCAAGAGAACTCCTTGATCATGCATTCTACTAAAACGAGGCAGCCTTGGAAAGCGAGTCGTACGTTCTAATTGCCCAGTGGGTTGAGGTTTGGGGACAATAAGTGGATATCAAGGAAAGGTCAGACTTGAAAGCTGGCAGCCCAGTGAGCAGACCAAATCGGAGAGAACGAAGAATGACTTCTTCTTCTTCTTAATTACTTTGTCTAAGGTGGAGGGTTTCCGTCTTAAAACATTTTGAAATCTGGTTGATGAATACTTGTCAAACTGATTTGGGGGATATTTGTCTAATCTTTTATCTTCTCCCATCAGATCATGAATGAAAATCAAAGCTCTGAAAGAGGGTTGCTCCCAATGGAAAAAAATAATAGCACAGAGCTGCATAGGGAGATGAGGAGGGGCTGGAAAAGACGTGGGGTCAGAGCAGTGCACAGCACATAGGCTGTTTGTTGTGAGTACCTTCCACATCTGCTGGGCTATGGTGCAATTATAAATATTTTCATAATTTTAAAATATTAGATATCCTTTTTCCCTTTCTTGCCTTCAGTATGCCTGTTTATGTTAGCCTTAAATTTTAAGACCAAGACATTTATAATAAAGGCAGAATAATAGCATAGGTGCCTTCAATGAGAGTGTAAGTAATCCCATCCAAACCAACACACACCCCCACACTGACACACAGATGCATACAACACACCACACACACCCACACACACACACGCAGGGTAAGTAATCCCATCCAAACCAACACACACCCCCACACTGACACACAAATGCATACAACACACCACACACACCCCGACACACACATGCACATGCACACACACACACACCTCTTCTCCTAAGGAAGGACTTTAAAGAGAAGAACACTCTTGATTGTGCAAATTACAAATCACTTCCCATTGACAATTTTGTAACCAAGGAAAGCCCTGGGAATTCAGTGGCTTTGTCATTTAGGGTTTTACCATTGGCTGACTTTCATCTCCAGAGCACAGCCTTGCTTACTCCTTTGCAAGATACATTTCTTGTTTTGAAGTGTAGTCATTTTCTGATCTGATTGCACCAGCCTTTCCAAAACCTAAGTCTCTTACCCCAGAAGTCCAGGCCTCTTTCTAACGGTGCTGGAGAGAATGATTGGCAAGCCGAGATCAGGGGGTGGAGATGGTGGGGAAGGTACAGGTGGCAGGAACTGCCCCAGAGACAAAGGCAGCACCACTGGGGCCATTATTTTGGTTGGAAATGCGTAAGAAAACCATTCCTCAAAGTGGAAACAATAAACACATTATCTACTTCCACCGTCAGCTAATTGAGGCTGTCTCTCAATAAACAAGTAGATTTTCTGCTAACAAGCACATCTGTCCCAGCTTTAATCTCCTGTGCTTCTCTGCCCTGTCCCCATTTCATGTACACTCATTCCAATTTTTCTTGATAATGTTCCATATTAGTAAGACTTAAAGTTCCCTTGTTTTGCATCCTCTTGGCTTAGAAGTCAGTGACTGCTGTTTTATTGCAAGACAGTTTTTAAAATTGAAATTAAAATTAAACTGATTAAACTCTTCATTTTCTTGGCTCTAATATATCAAAGAAGGGAGCCCATATGCATACAAGACCTAGTAATTTTAGCAGCATGAAAATCGCCTCCTTTTTTTTTTTTATTACATCTTATGGTAAAATCATGTCAAATTAGAATGATCACTTTTAGTTCAAAAATATGAAATAAAGTTTTAGAGAAACATATTTGCTAAACAATTTACCTGCTAATTTATCTGTTTGTGGATTGTTCTCAGTGTGTGAAGAAAGCTCAGTGACTGAAGTCACCCTTTGAAAATCATCTTAATTCAGTAAGAGGAGAAGAGAATGTTAGGAATATGATGCGAGTAGTTTAGGAACGTAAACAACTATTCTGTTAGCAATATAAGAGGGTTTGGACCAAGTGACGTGCGGGGATTTAACACTTAAATTGTTCATATAATTTTACTTTGAAATTCTCAATCATCCCATAAAACTGATTGTTTTAAACTCCGTTTCCAATGTCTCCTGTAATATTCATTCTGTATTTCCTTCTAATACAAGGGAAAATAATGGCTTTATTAGCCTTTTTAAAATCCAGAACATTCATTTATTATAAATCATCTGATACTTGAATGTCTAAATAAAATGTCCCATTGCTTGCCTAAGGAATATTTTTCCCCAGGTGAAAATATATTTTACTTGATGTGACTGTGATGATAAAATTGCTTAAGTATACTTTTTGAGGGCAAAAATTCATGTAGACAATTTAAATGTGCAAGTTTACGATCCAGTCTCTGGGACCCCTCCATTGGCATATGGAAGCATATTTAAGTTTGTTTTCAATTTGGTTTCTGTGGTTCTGCCATAGGCATAAGCCCACACGTACACACACACGAGCAGAAAGCATAAACAGGGCTTTCCCGAGTTATCCAGGCAATTTTCTGAATGTGTTGCAAAACTGAAATTAATATCTGTCTTTAGAGTCTTCAAGGACAAAAGCCCATCATCTGCCAGCCCTGCTCGATGCTGCTTAGCTCTCCATGAAGTTAATGTGGGTTTGGTGTATATAAAGCAAATGATTATTTTTTACCATGTGCGGTTAAATCCCATAATGGTCCACGCTCTGATTTAATTAGTTCTCATCATATAGCAGGATGCAGCCAGATTGATATAATTAATGATTTTATTAGTAAAAACTTCCCCATTCTAGATACCGGGAGCTCCAGGTGTTAAAATAAGCATGCATATCATTTTAAAAATACAATGAATTGGTCTTGAGAAGGAAAAGAAACTTCAGTGACTCTTAAATGAATTCTGAAGTGAATTCTTTTATAAATAAAATACTTTAACAACAACTGTTTTTCCTGAGATAACTAAAAAGATAGTTTCCCATGATCAGCATCATTCTTTTTTTCCAATAAAATCATATATAAAACCATAATATGGAAGAATAATCAAAACAATTTTACTAGTATAAATTTATCTTAAGGTCAAAGTTATATTTATTTATCCTGAATATCAATGTTTGAGAATATTGAGGCACCCCTGTAGACTCATAGGATTATGAGAAATGTTTGAAAAAATTTCATTTACTGGTTAGAGCCCAAGCTTCTTGATGACTTTCTCACTTCATCTTCAACGTTAATTTTTACCTGATACTGTCCCTTTTAGGCCAGCTAGACAGGTGGCCTCACTGCACACTAAGCGTCAGGGTTTCAGTGCTCCACATCCTAAATCCTTTTTTTTTTTTTTTTTTTTTTTGAGATGGAGTCTTGCTCTGTCACCAGCAGGCTGGCGTGCAGTGGTGTGATCTCAGCTCATTGCAGCCTCCGCCTCCCGGGTTCAAGCGATTCTCCCGCCTCAGCCTCCCGAGTAGCTGGAACTACAGGTGCATGCCACCATACCCAGCTAATTTTTGTATTTTTAGTAGAGATGGGGTTTCTGTTGGTCAGGCTAGTCTTGAACTCCTGACCTCGTGATCCACCTGCCTCGGCCTCCCAAAGTGCTAGTATTACAGGTGTGAGCCACCGTGCCTGGTCACGTCCCCAATCTTGAATGCTCTTCCCCTCTTTCTTAGACATTTTTCCTGATCTTCAAGGCATAATGCAAGCATTTTTCTGTAGTGAATATAGTTTCATAATATCTCTTGCATTAGGATCCTTGGCTCTGTAAACTACTTACTTGCTTATGTGTGTACACTTATCTTCCCATCTAGATTGCAAGTGTCTTCAGTAAAAAGTAAGGGAAGAAATTTGCACTCTTCTCAAATTCAGCCTAGCACAGTACTCACGCATATAGTTGCTAATTCTTACTCAGGCGTCCCCAGACTTTTTACACAGGGGGCCAGTTCACTGTCCCTCAGACCGTTGGAGGGCTGCCACATACTGTGCTCCTCTCACTGACCACCAATGAAAGAGGTGCCCCTTCCTGAAGTGCGGTGGGGGGCCGGATAAATGGCCTCAGGGGGCCACATGCGGCCCGCGGGCCGTAGTTTGGGGATGCCTGTTCTTATGGAATGAATGTATTATGGTAATATCTTTCCAAAAATCCGTTTTGAACAGCCCCACTAGAATAGAGCACTTAGGTTTGTTTCTATTGGCCACGTGTATGTTGAAGCACATTTTCCTAATGAAGTGTTTGGTGACATCCCTGACAGTGAAGTCTAACGGTCCATCCACCAACCAGCACATGTGGCTTTCATGACCAATCATGTAATATACTAATATGAGGAAATCATCTCAGTTCTTGCCCTGGGGGTGCAGCAGTGTCTAGATACAACTCCCTTGGTGATAGGGACCTATGGTCTTGGGATTTAGCTGCAGAAAAACTCAAAATAGAGATGGGAGATGATAGCTAGAATTCCTGGGGCCACATTCCCCAGTTAAACTTCATTTGCCTTGGGTGTTTGGCTGGCCCAGGTGCTCTGATGTGGAATTAAGGGCAGTGCTGGGTGGCTCATTCAGTAGTAGAGTGTGTGAGCTGGTTTTCCAAAAACTGGTAATGACCTGCCCTTAGAGAGGCAGTCATATCAGTGTCTTCCTCTTAGACAAGTGAGATTGATGGCTGGGGTGTTAGAGGGTTTAATAAACACTTTTCCTAGCTTTGCCATCGTGATATAAATGTGTGGTATATGTAAAAGTTGGTTTCTTCTATACTTCAATTTACTCAAGAGGAAAATGATAGCATTCTTCATCTTAACAAGATTCCTGTAAAGTTGCATATATGAAAAATGGGCTGAGGGAGGAAAGAAGTTACAGTATTTTCGTCAAGCCTGTGGATAAGAATTAAATGTGTTCTCAGATCATCAGATGTTTTTGTATGCAGCTCCCAGAGTTCACTGCTGCCCTCAACCCTTGATCCCCATTGACAAACAGAACTGCATTTATTACAACCTGAACACCACAAATCCTGATACTATGGACATGGTTTGCTTATTGCATGGGCTTGAAATATTACAAGCTGAGGTTTGCCAGTACTCTGCTGGTTATACAGGGTATGCAGTTGATTTCACAGTCAACCAGGAAGCCATGTTACAAGACTTCAGGGATTTTAGGAAGGAGGAAGACACAACCCACAGCCTCACAGAGACTCAGATGTAGTTGTGAAAATAAGGCATCCATATGTGCAAAATTAATGCCTGCAATAGGGCTAGACGATTCCTGACTAATTAGTCATGCAGTAAACAAAGAAGTGCTTGAATTCAAAATAGGCAATATCTCTGATGTCTGAAGTGATTTGGAAGATTTCATAAAAGGATTTCCCAGTGGAGTAGGATATAAAGTAGTAGCAGAGCTGGTAGTGATGAATATTTACTGTTTCTTATTTGTTTTCTCATTGTTCATATGTAGTAATGAATACATTACTCATTACTTCTAATCAGTGAATATTGTTATGTAAATTTCACAGCAATTATCTGTACCTTTTTAGCAAGATATTTTAATTCCCATTTATGTCATTTCACTTGGGTGGGTTTTTTTTTTTGGTCACCAAATAACGACAAATCTCAGGAGATTTGTAACAGAGCATAAACTGACTTGTGCAATGAGTTGTGACATACAGCATGGGGGATCGCAGTCCTTGCTACCCAAAATGTGGTCCATGCCTCAGCATCACAGAATCTCACACCCCACCCCAGATGTGCTGAATCAGAATTTGCATTTTTGAAAGACCCCTGAATAATACACATGCACATACATGGTAGAAATCACTCATCTCAGATATTTGCATTAAGCATTTAGTGTTCCATTCTCATCCTATTCTGTCGGAGCTTTTTACGAAATTGTGAAGGTGGGTGTTTAATCTCTATAAATGCAGTTTTCTCTGAGCATGACACATTGTTTAGTAGAATGAAGTTTTATAGTACTATGGATTAGTGATTCTAGCCATAGTTAAAAGTTAAGTGAATACCTAAGCTATTTTCCCAGCACTTGGAATTTTTCAAAAGTCAAGTCATGTTTTGGAAAATACTATTTTTCCTTTCATATCTAAGCCCATATGAATTCAATTTCGTGGGAAATTTAAGCCACATGTTTCTGATTCATTTACACTTAACCCTTGAGAAGGTTGTGTTACAATAGCAATTGCCTGTCCAAAGGAAAAAAAAAAATCTCTTTTTACTAAATCTTTCATAAGCATAGAGAGATTGGGGAAAAGAGAAATGGGAAGAAGTCACTGAAAAGACCTAGAGAAGCTGGGGTTTGGGTTGAGGACTCTGAATTATTATTTATTTATTTATTTATTTTTGAGACAGAGTTTTGCTCTTGTTGCCCAGGCTGGAGTGCAGTGGCTCCATCTTGGCTCACTGCAACCTCCACCTCCTGGGTTCCAGCGATTCTCCTGCCTCAACCTCCCGAGTAGCTGGAATTACAGGCATGCACCACCATGCCCGGCTGAGTTTTGTATTTTTAGTAGAGACGGGGTTTCACCATATTGGCCAGGCTGGTCTTGAACACTTGACCTCAGGTGATACACCCGCCTTGGCCTCCCAAAGTGCTGAGATTACAGGTGTGAGCCATGATGCCTGGCCTGGGGACTCTGAATCTTGATGCAGGACTGTGCAGATTCTATTTGTGAATGATTTCTTTTGTATACATCTCAGGGAGGATGGGAGGAGTAGGAGGACCATGTAGTCTCATGCACTGAGGCAGTGAACACGCTGCCACGGCACTGTCAAACTCCGTATTCTTACTAACCATACATTAACGTATCTCTCCCTTACTTCTACAGGTTAAATTAATATCACTTCGTGAAATTTTTTATTTTGGGCTCCTGCAGAGATCTTGTTCATATTTAGTATTATCCAAACTCTTAGCAATGTGGACAGAAGATGAGAGAATAAATTGCTGTACATGATGCTGCAAAAGCCTCAATGGGTGGTGAACTAAAAAAGGCAACCTTGATTATCTTTTTTGAGTGTTTCAGATTGAGCTGATGTATAACCAGGGAATGTAAAAAATCCGTTAACCTTCCTTTTGCCTTTCAGTAAAGCTTGAGTTTTAGCTTGTCACATTATACATTCAATGACTGCATGGATACCATCTTTTTTTGATGGATGGATAGTGCGTATAAACATGTGTATACATATGAGAATATATGTCACGAATAAACAGTGAGTGTTTATGGTGGAGGAAAACAATGATCAAATTAATCATGTTTTCTATTTAGACATCTATTCCTAAATTTAGTGAGTTTGTTTAGATTAGACGACCTGGCTTGATTACAGTTGAGTAGCCATTGGTAAATGAAAGAGCATTTGAATTCCACGTCTAGCACATTATTCCAGGGAGCCAGCAAATACATATTCATATGACAGATGCACTAATCAAGGCTGAAGGTCTTACTTAAATATTTTAAAAAGCAACCTTGGCAGTAGAAGGCAAATAGAACTCTAGTCTAGATGGTGTTTTTGCCAGTTTTCCTCTTGCTGTGGGCTTTCTCATAATCCCCTTGTGTTATGACATGGAATGTCTATAATCATGCCATGCCCTTTATCTAGAAAGAAGGCTTTTCGACTCCTCCGTCAGCTGCCTCTTTCCTTCAAGACCCACCCATGTCTGTCGGTGGTCCTTCCCTGGGCCCCTCTATCTAGGGTCAGTGTCTACAATCTGCTTCCCCACACACTCTAGGCTTACCTCTATCCTAATGTTTGTCACAGTGGTGTGTAATTAACTGTTCACATGCCAGTCTTCCCCAGGGTAATAACTGTTGTGTGCAGCTCTGTCTCTACCACCTAACTCAGAGTAGGCACTCAATGAAGTTATTGAACGAATAGACCCATGACTGAAAAAGTATCCTAAGGGCCAGGCATGGTGGCTCACACCTGTAATATTAATACTTTGGGAGGCTGAGGTGGGAGGATTGCTTGACCCCAGAGTTCTAGACCAGCCTGGGCAGCATAGCAAGACCAGTGTCTACAAGGAATTTTAAAATTAGCTGAGCGTGGTGGTGTGCACCTGCAATCTCAGCTACTTGGGAGGCTGAGGCAGTAGGATCTCTTGAGCCCAACAGTTGGAGGCTGCAGTGGGCTGTGATTTCACCACTGGACTCCAGCCTGGGCAACAGAGTGAGACCCTGTCTCAAAAAATAGCAACAACAAAAGTGTCCTAAATTAGCTCTGAAAAGTCATAAACGTCTAATGATGTCAAACTTGAGTTTGTGGATTGAGTTTGTTGAGGACTCTGCAAGTGAATCTAGTGCTGTCAGCTCATGTCACACAGAAGCTGAGCCTTGCTTCTCTGATTATAATCTGGGCTCCCCTTTGCTGGGCACCCTGCCGATACATACTGCAGGACAGTGGAGGCTGTGTAAGAGAAGCTGGTGGCCCACTATGGCCATTATTCTTAAGAGAGAGAACCCCAGGCAGAGGCATTCAGGAAGCCTTCATTCAGTTGTCGGAGCTTAATGGTAATGCCTTAACTGTGGTTTCCATGAGTCTATGTATGCCATCCTTCACTCTGTTCTTCAGGCTGTTGAAAGTATGTCCCAGTTTTAAAGACTTTCACAGATGACATCTTCATAGTTTCCTTCTCTAATCTGTTCCATCATGAGTTTAATAAGTCTTGCTGTCAGAAAGGTATTCTTTTTCTCTCATCTGAATCCCCAAATGCCCATTTTTCTCCATTTGGTCCCTGGTAGTGAGGAGGAACAGCTGACCACCTCAAAGTTTTCTTCTCTGTCCATCCCCTCGGCTCATGTGTCATACCCTTAGGGTTTTTAAGTTTCTCATTATATTTGTCAGTAAAACCAAGAGTTGAACTTTCAATTCCAAGTCTACCACCAGAATATCCAGCTTCTTTTGTCATCTGCTCTCCTGCGTGTCTTCTCCCAGGCTATTCTTCTGTTTCCTTTTGTCACCATCATGGAACACGGAGCTTATTTGTGTACTGTGCTCTACATTTTATCTTGTGCAATTGTAAGCATCTTGAGAGTAATTTGTGGTTCCGGCAATGCACAGCACATAGAAACTGAATTTCCTAGCGGCTGTTCCTGTTCCTTGATATACCTAGCCTCAGTTTTTCTGAACTTGATCAAGAAATGTAGCTGGTAAACTTAATTCCTACTCAAAGGGGAAAGTGTGTACTGTATACAGAAGACGCATTTTAGATAGAAAAGCTCAGCACCAAAATTTAACGTGCCAAAGCAAGATGCAGGGCAGAGAAAATTCCGTAGTCTACATTTGAGAGCTCTTTATTAGTCAACAAGGCGGCAGATACTTCTAGGTCGCGCTGGTGCCATCCAGTATAGAAAGTGGATTTGTTGGTATTACGCATAATTAGGAAGCAAACATCAATAATTACTGTGAGAGGATTTCGTATGGCATAATTAATGCCCTCAAACTATTTAGAAATTCTTAGATGAAAGAAAATACAGAAGTGGGAATTTTGGTGTTGAAAAGACAAAGACAAACTGTGTTTGAAATATGTTACCAAACATCATGTTTGATGAGCACAGATTGGCAAAACATCAGGACACAGCTGTTGATTGTAGCTGCTCTTTTCAGTAACCACCTCGGAACCAGTGAACCCAGTGTGGGGAGAGCCTGTCAGGACACACGCGAGCGCCGCTCCTCGCCCTCCTGATGACTTACCAGGTTGCATGCCTGCCCTAGAGAGGCCCGCCAGTGTCTTAGGAAGTATTGGCTAAATGGAATCACATAGCAACATGTGGGCTTGAATATTTAACATCAAAATCAGGCTTTGGCAAAACATGTTGGCATCGCTCATCAACAGGCTCTCAGTTCTCTGGATTTAAGGCAAAAAACAAAAAAAATCAGAAAGTCATTTTAAAATTGGTGTTTACCATGACATGTTTTTTACTAAGATAATTTTGTAGAAAAACTGCCTTTTTAAATCAAAGTTTGCAGCAAGGGAGTGATCTAGGCTTTCATATCAAATATAAAACTACCAATAAATAACTCTTTCTGAAACTTCATGTGTAGTTTATCATATATTAAATTATTAACATTTCTGTTAGAGGAGGCAATTTTTGTAAAATATTTAAACTTCACATCTCAGAACACTATTTTGGCAACAGATACCAAAGCTATAAAATGAAGATGGCACACGTGTTACAGTTCTATCAAATATTCAGCCTTTTCATTAAGGAAAAAAAAAAAAGAAAAAAAAAACAGAGCAAGCCATTGCTAGTGGCATGACCTTTGCTCAAAAAAATCCATGTTTCAACATATGACTCCTGCACCCCTGGGAACATGAAGGCCAAAGGTTACCCTTTTTTTTGTTCATGGTAGTACGTGATTTGGGGACGTAGGGTCAGTGGATATTTCAATTAGTATCAACTCAATTATTGTATCAGAGGACACAAATGAGCCATCAAAATAATTAAATTAGAAAACAAATGAGAAATTAAATGCATCTTATCAAATGACCTTCCATTCCTGAAGACATGTTCAAGCATAAACAAGTTATTCTGGCTGAAGTAGAATAAGCTTAGCATATATTCAAAGAAAAAAGTGCCCTTAAGCAAAACATTTTTCTATTTTATTTGATTCTGCTTTCCATGTGCTTTCTCACTTTTTTTCATTTAAGATGTTCTTTCTTATGTATACCTGAATATTACCTTTTGCCATTTTCTACTGCTAACTGTAGAAATAATTTCAGGACTTGAGGTTGTTTTTTTTTTTAATGTTTCATATTTCTTCAGAGAAGGAAAAAGTCTTGTCATGTATGGAGCACCTTTGCACAAAAACCACTCAGTGCTGTTCCTAGTGCAGACTGTTATAGTGAAAAGGCATTACTGGAAGGCTAATTGTGCATTGTGTAGCATGCAGTCTAGCACAGTAACCCACCACACACCGGCATGTGCTGGCAGAATCGTGCAACGATGGTTGATGTTCACAGTGACCCTGAGGTGTTCTGTGTAATTCTGAGCTAAGGATACTTTATTACAGTCAAACTTTTTGGAGGTGAGGTCTATATAATACTTATTATTGAACAACATATATTTGGCCATCATGGATAAGTGGGAGATTTCCTTGACCGGTTATTGCCTCAGACACAGACCCATGCCCATACGCAGCAGAAAATCCAAGCTAAATGCTGTAGCAGGTATAAATCTTTAGTCGTCCACTAGGTTTACATCATGACTGTAAAGACAAATTGGTCATGCGTCTTTTATTTGTTCTCACAAATCACTTCCTTAACTAGTGTGATAGTTTTTTTTTTTTTTTTTTTTTTTTTTTTTGCAAATAGTGACTCTAACAGAGTCTGTGGTTTCAGCATGTTAGAATATTCAGCATGTTGATGATGAATCGTGCCAGCCACCTTTCCTTAGGGAGGAATGGAGGAATAAACATACCTTACAACAATCTTTAAGGTTTATGTTTAGTTGGTGTTCTTAAAAAAGAAGTATTTAAGGAGAATTATAGGTTGGCTATTGTGTGTGTTGCGGGGGTGCTTGCTTGGTGTTCTGTGAGCAGACACTCATCCTGGAAGAAGGAAGGGGCCTCGGGCTTCCCAGCCAGGGTCCATGGGTGTAGAGTCCTTTCTGAGCTACTGCCATTTTTTTTTTTTTTTTTTTTTTTTTTTTTTTCAAAAGACAGGATCTTACTCTGTTATCCAGGCTGGAGTGAAGTGGCATAGTCATGGTTCACTTTAGGCTTAAACTCCTGGACTCAAGCAATTGCACCCCACCTTCTTATCCTGCTAGTAGTTGGGACTATAGGCATACCACTATGTCCCAGCTAATTAAAAAAATATATATGTATTTTGTAGAGTCAGTATCTCACTATGTTACTCAAGCTAGTCTTGAACTCCTGGTATCAAGCAATCTTCTTGCCTTGGCTTCCCATAGAGCTGGGATTACACGTGTGAGCCACTTCATCTAGGCCTGAGCTCTTTTTAATGCAAGTGAGATTTGTGGTGTTTGCTTCTGTCAGAGTCAAATGGAATTTTGCCTTGAGACTCAGGGAAAGAATTAACATCCATTGAAACTTAAGAAAGCATAGTCCATGCTTTGGAGCATACCAAGCTCTATTGCTAAATTTAATTTTGTTTTCTAATTAATTTTCTCAAACAGAACAACTGTTTCAAAGCTTCATATCTTATCAGCAAGAAAGCACTTCATATCTGTAAGTCCAGCTCACTGAATTTGAGGGAAGCTTTAGGGAAGGAAATAAACAAGTGACTGATGTTAAAAACAGAATAGTGGTAGCATTTAATCAATGTAGGGATAATAGAAATAGAGGAAAGTTAGGAGAGAAAGATAAATCTTTCTTGTATATATATATTTCAAAATGTTGTCAGCATATTCAGGTGAAACACTCACCAGGCAATTAGAATAAGGGATGTGGTTTTTAGATGAGAATATAGAGCTGGGGAGGTAGATTTTGCTGCATGAAAATGATCATTGATATGGGATATACCAGCCAATGAATGGGAATGCAGCAAACAAATAGACATAAAAGATGAGCAGTAGTCTGCATAACTCTTCAACAATCATGGAGAATTAATATTTTAGTCAACAGAAGAGAGCCAGCAGGGTCAAGTTTTGCAAGAAATACGAAGACCAAAAACAGGCCACTCACTCTGTTAAGCTGTTCGAACATCATTTGAGAATGCTTTGGGAGCTTAAGGCCAAATTGTTGAGTGTTGAGGAGGTAGAAAGGGGTGTAACTGGCTCTGTGCATTAGCCTTGTGCAAGAACAAAGCGGTTTTTCCTTTTGGGGCACAAGGAGGTTTGTTTCCCAGTGGCACCTTGCAAAATGTTAGACGTTGAGGAAAATTCCAGTAAATACATAGTTCTGTATCTTAAAACTTCCAAGTTTTCTGATCTTTATATAAGAATATCTGGCATGCTGGAAATAGCGATGGAAGGCCACAGTACAATTTTTAATCTCCTACACATTCAAAAGGGAAGTGAAGAAGCTGGCCGGCTCAGGAGTCAGTACTGGAGGGATGGATATGAGGCTCCACATGAAAGTTAAAATGGAGATCGATTCAGCCTAGAAAAGAGAAAACTGCGTGAGACCTAGTTCACATTTTCAGAGACACAAAGGGTTTTATAAGAATGAGTCTGACAAGGTTTCTCCATTTCTCTAGAGACCCAAATAAAGAGAAATGAGTTAAAATTAAAGGAACCTTTTTTTTTGGTGGGGCGGGGGGCGGGTGTCTGTATCTTAGAGCATAATGAAATGTTAGGGTGGTCCTCTAACAGGGGCCACAAAGAATCTTTAAGAGGAAAAAAAGGAGAGTCTAGTATCCTCATTAAATATCTTACATGCAGTTGGCTGAAAATTAATATATGATAATATAGGAAGCATCCCTCTCACATGCATCAGGAATATGTGCTCATTCCTGCACTGATAGAGCCTGAGATGGTTCTTAGCTATATGTGTAGAGCATTTACTCAGAACCCTGCTTGCTGATTTTTTTGACTATGTCCAGCCCTGGAATTACGGGGTTTCAGATTCCTTCATAGTAATGACATCTATTTGGGCAGCTCCTCCAGGAGTTGAGGGGGTGGGTCTCAATCCTGCTGGAAGTGTTCCTTTAACTGCCCATTAGAGGACCCTTTCTTTTCTTGTGGGGCCCCTGTAGCCTATCAGGTCAAATTTTTGTGGGGCTTCCTTTCTAGTCATTCCATTTATTTCACAAAGTCAGAATTCAGGTGAATGTAGCAAGATTAATTCAATCAAGTTACACTGTGTTCTTCTTCCCAGCACATAACACAATTCTAGTTGATTTATTATTAGCACAGTTGTTCTGTAAGGACAGGAAACATACGTCTTCTAGCAATCACTTTATGCGTAACACATGGCGTAGTAGGCACTGCCAAAATGCATGTAATAACACGAGTATGTGTGTGTACATACTCACATGTGTATGTGTATGCGACACAAGATTTTTTTAAACTCCTTAGCTTGGCTAGATCCAGGTCCTTGTCTCATGACCAGGAAAAATTAAGCATGTGGATATCAAAGAGTGAGTGGAATAGAATTAATCAAATGAGAAGGAAGGCTCTCAGCAAAAAGACAGGTCCCGAAAGCAGGTTGCCAGGTGCCTCCCTTCCCAGTAGAATACAAGAACTTCTATATATCCAAGCTGATGGGGCTGGGTTCCCTATTTGTATAAGGCACGAATTCCTGGTGGCTTCAGCCCTTCCCCCCAGTGTGCATATGGGCCCTTGGTCTGCTGGGAGCATGTTCAGGCAAGCTCCCTATGCAGGTCGCCTTATTTGCACAAAGCATCTGGTATAAACCCTTGCGGGGCAGGTCGGAGATTCTTCAGGGACCCTCTTCTATCTGCCTACAAGAGTTCTCAGCTCCTGCCTCTATTGTATGTACAAATATGTCATGCATTTCTAACTACAATGACTGTATTTTATTCATATTTGTATTTCTTACAGGCATAACACTAATACTAACAAAGCTGGTCCCACCAAAATGGGCTCTTTCCCTGTTTGGTGCTTCAGAGCTAGTACCCAAAACTGAAAGTGAGTGTCAAGCAATGCAGGCTTGAATTTGATGGCCATGGAATTGAGGAGCGGGAGCTTGGCTCACAGATCAGCTTCTCAGCTCGTGAGAGCCAGGAAGTCACAGATAGAGGGCATCTTAAATGAATGGGTTGGGCACTAAAAGCAAAGGAAGGAATATTCACGTCTTGAAATGAATGGAGAACTTCTTGGAACCAGAGTTGCCCCTTTCCTTTTTGTTCTTTTATGTTCTTTGCCAGTTATTGTCCTAGTGATTGTCAACCGTCACGGTGCTGGTGGGAGTGTCATTTGGTGTAGAAGTTAGATTATAATGAAATTAGAGGTTCCTTAGAGTTCAAGTGAGCCAGCATCTTTGGATTTCCACCAGTCTTAGCCAGTTTGGTTATGAGGGGAACTTTTGTCTTCAGGCATCTTGTTTCCTAAAATAAAGCAGAATTAAGGCAGGTAGAGATTTACCTAGGTCATGGAGGCATTACACTGGGTAACAGTGTGAGGTTTACTGTACGCTGTAAAAATAGTTGAATGAACTCATTCTTTACTCTCTTGGCATCGAATTTCAGTTGAGCACTCCCCTCCTACTCACTCCCCTCCCCATTTTATGCTAATTCTAACTCGTTTCTCTCTTTTTTTGTTGTTCTTTTTTGAGATAGGGTCTCACTCTGTTGCCCAGCCTGGAGTGCAGTGGCACAGTCTTGGCTCACTGCACTGTCAACCTCCTGGGCTCAAGTGATCTTCCCACCTCAGCCTCCTAAGTTGCTGGGACTACAGGTGTGCATCGCCATGCCTGGCTAATTTTTTTAATTTTTTTTTGTAGAGACCGAGGTATCAATATAATGCCCAGGCTGGTCTCAAACTTCTGGGCTCAAGCAGTTCTCGTACTTGAGCAGTCTCTCAAAGTGCTGGGATTACAGACATGAGCCACCACACCTGGCCTTGAGTCTCTCTTCTAACTATAATTCTGCTTTCTAGTTGGCACTGGCCTAAAACTTAACCTCATATATGATGATTAAATCTTTTTCCACATGCTCCCTCAGTTAGATCTACGTACTAGAAACAGGTTCCAAAGGCACTTCACTCCTTTTCAGATGAGGTTGTGGTAAATTAATGGCGATACTGTCTTTTAGTCCAGTTGTTAATAACTGCATACTGTGAACAAAGTTTACATGTTGGTACGAAGTCTGGGGATGTGCACCATTGTTCTCTTGCTTTATTTTTCCATTGGAAAGCAATTGCTTTGAACACCAAAAAAAAAAAAAAAAAAAAAAAATTACAGAAGGTTATACCTTTTTAAGGCAATCTCTGCATCTTGTTTAGTTCAGGAACACAGTCTATAAAATGTAGTGTGACTTGCGCAGCAGTTATTCACTGTGTTGGATCTAATTTAAGAGTGTTTCAATTGCCCATTATTTTAGCACATTTTAAAGAATGTAATCAACAGCAGTGTTGAAACTAAAGTTCTGTTGAAGGCTGATGTGTTGGTGCCTACTGACTGTACAAAGCTATATCCTGTCTCTTGAGTGTCAGTGCTTAGAGGACGTTGAGATCAATCTGCTTCGTTAACTGAAGTCTCATTAGTTCTGCATGAGCGTGTAATGTGCTCAATACAGTGATTCATCCAAATAACCAAAACTTACTACTTTTAAGAATCAAAGTTTTTTCCTATATTTAGGATTTAATGATTCCCTGCCTTCTTAACAATTCATTCAAATGATAGTTGAACCTTACTTTATGGTTCTTGGCCATCTATTTGCATTGTTGCATTATTTCGTTGAGTTAATAAGACATAAGGAACTGGTTGCCCCTATATTAAATAACTCCAAAATGTTCCAGTATTGTAGTCTGTTTTTATAATATTCTATCTACTTTCTCTCTAGTCCTCTATGATTTTTCAGTTCTACCAATGCACCCATGATGGTATTAACATGCTTCTTTAAACACAAGTTCCTGGGTGAAGGTGTTAAGATAACTGCCCTCCACTCAGAGCCCACTCCTCATATGGAGGCATGTTGTGCAGTGATGAAAAGTGTGCACCCTGTTGAATTCCAGCTCTGCTTCCTACTAGCTGTTGGTCTTGGGCAAGTTACTCACGCTTTCAGTCTCTCTCACTTAACCTCATCTATAAAATGGCCATAATAGTACTCACTTACTAGAATGGTCGTGACACCCAAGCGCCTAGAATCGGACTTCATATATAGAAAGTGCTAAATAGCTACGTTAGTTTTGTTTGTTGTAGATACACTAGTGGATAAGGATTTTGTTGGAACTGTCTTTTAGTTCAGAGAACTTCTGATTTTGACCAGCCATATTCCAGCTTTCAGACTTACTAGTTACCTAGATGTAAGAATTTGGAACATTTGCGATTCAGATTATCATGTCTCCCACTTTTTTTTTTTTTTTTGATTGCCTCATCATTTCCTGGGAGTTACAGGGATGTAAAATGAATAAACTTATACTTCTTTCTACCTGTGTGAGTTAATGGGTAGTTATCCTAAGGCCGAGGGAAAGAGTTATTTGCACATCTGCCTGAGTGCACACACTATTGACTGTTGTGAATAACTACCATAAACCACAGCATTGAGTGCTTCCCCTGCTTACTCCAACTCATTTACTACTCAACAGCCCATGTGTAGCTGTGGAAGCTAAAAAGAACGCTTATAACCTCCTCCAGGTCTTCAGCAAATCAGTGACAAAGCAGAATCTAAAACCTAGGTCTTCCCAAAACTTTAGAATGAACTAGATTATTGCCTCCCCTCCCCATAAAAGAACATGCAACTGTTTGTACAACACCTTTCACTGTAGTTCTAGTTGAAAGGAATTGTTTATTACCACTGAATACATTTCATAGTTGAATCTCTGTAGTTGTTCAGTTCTATAAATTCTTTTTTGTTTTTCAAGACTTTAGAACGCAAAATGCTGCAATTCAGTCTTCATCCTTAACCATATCCTTGGAAATATCTGATGGAAAGATATGGCCGGCATCAATATGTCCAAATTCTCCCTTGTCCCAAAGTCTTTGAATCTCATTTCTCTTACCCATCTTTGATAGAGGTTGAAGGGCTATGCTGTCTACTATGGAAGCCACCAGCCACATTTGGCTCTTTAACGTTCAATGAATTAAAATTAAATAAATGTAAGAATTCATTTCTTTGTTGAATTAGCCAACATCAAGTGCTTAATATCCACTTGTAGCTACTGGCAACCATGGGAACAAGTGATACGGAACACTTCCATCATGGCAGACAGTGGCAACCATGGGAACAAGTGATACAGAACATTCCCATCATGGCAGACCGTTCTGTTGGACAGCATTCTAGGAGGATCATCACAGAGGCAGTTGCCACATCCACACTCTTTATCACTAGCCAGGGCTTGGGCCCCGGTTTCTTACAGGTGGGCTGTGACTCTTCACCTTGCCTTTCAAAATGAAGCCACCCTGACCCAGTCAGGCCGGGGCAGCAGTCATTTCTTGATGTCTCCAGGGCTCCACCCTGCATCTTGCTTGGCTTTCATCCTGGCCTTAACCACATGGGCAACATGAGATGGATTAGAACAGTGAATCAAACACACAGAAGCTATTCAAGAAAACCACAGGAGTCGAGATGCCAAAGAGAGAAGAAATGGAGAGAGATGACTTCAGAAGATTCTGGGTTCTTTAGTGCCTCCCATAAAAGTCATTTCCTACCTGATGGGTCTTAATGACTAATTCTCTCTCTCTCTCTCTCTCTCCCTCTCTCTCTCTCTCTCTCTCTCTCTCTCTCTCTCTCTCTCTCTCTCCCCCCCCCTCTCTCTCTCCCTCTCTTTCTCTCTCTCTTTGGTGAGACAAGGTCTCGCCTCATTGCCCAGGCTGGTTTGAAACTGTGGGCTTCAAGAGATCCTCCTGCCTCAGCCTCCCAAAGTGCTGGGATTACAGCATGAGTTACCTTGCATTGTCAGGCTTTGAAATTGTCTGAGTAGGCTGACATCAGCAATGTTTAAAGAGAATGAGGTAGAATAAATAGAAAATGTTGGAGTATGTTGGATATAGAAATGGATTTATTTCATAATCTGTTGCAGTTTTATACTTATGTACGTTTGTTCTGGTTGCTACATGAAATGTCACTTTTTTTGTAGGTTGTGGTCAAAGTTTGAAAAATACTGGGTTAGAATTGTAGTTAACACAGTAAACAGAATTATTTTTCTAATTTCCCAATATCTCTTTCCGTAACAGTGTTATACTTGCTCTGTCATATGTTTTATATCACCCTTTTATGTGTATCAGAACCATGAAAACCAAGTGCTTCATTTGGGTATGTCTCATTGGGAATAGGGAACCCTCTGTAGGAAGCAGATGATGGTTTCAGATTTTAAGTATGAGTCACAAGTTTGGTAGCAGAATCACACACAAAACCGGTTTATTGTGAAATTTGCAGGTTTGGGAATAAGGAATCCTTTCTGATTAGTTTTATGGGGCAAATTATTGTACATGGACTCATGATGTTCTGTGTTAGGAAGTGCAGAGAGAGAATATCAATACTTGTAAAAGAAGAGAAAAAGGGAGAAAAAGGTGCCTGTGGCTGGACGGTGTAGACCACAGGTCCTCACTCATTCGAGTTCATGGGGGCGCTGACTCGTCTGATGCTGGCATCAGGGCTAAGGAAACAGAGGAATATGACTGGCTCCCTGCCCTCCAAATCTCATTCCAGAGAGAGGCAAGTCCAGTAAACAAACAGCTCCAACGCAGCATGAATCTAAGACAGCTGAGCCCAGAGGGCCCTCGATGTGTAGATGCATCCGACTCAGCCAGCAGAAGGGTGTTTTCATCCTTGGGACCGTGCCTTGTCCAAGCCAGGCTCTCCCGCCCCGCGTCACCCTCGTCTTCCCCACCAAGCTTGCAGATTTCTGCCCTTGATAAAGCCTGTTCTTTTGTACGTTTGCTGAGATCAACGTGCAGCTATTCTCAGAGTTTTTAAGCAGCTATAAAATGAGGTTTTTAACAATGCAGTTTGGATCTTCTCCTATACTAATCATGTTCATGATTCAGCACAGGTTTTTACATGTTGCATTCGTACTCAAGGGCTGGGTTTTTCCTCCTGTTTTCCACTGAAAGAATGCCGACAGGAATGAATTGAGTGGGAGGGGCCTTCATGCTTACCCTTTTTCCTCACTTGGGCGTTTATAGTAAGATTAAATGTGCAGAAGCTGTTCGTCCTTTCCTTTCATATCGACCAAAGAAACAAGGAATTTACTAACTGTCTGGGCAGCGGTTTGGCCTAAAGAGAAGAGCATGGAAGCTCCAGGGGCCTGGCTGAGCTCTGGGAGGCTGCTTCTCAAAGTGGAGCTGGCCAATGCCAGCAGCCACGCTGCTAGTGAGGGCTTGACTTGGGGGTACAATGAGGAACTTTCTCATGCAAGTGAAGTGGTGGCTCTTGTCCATGGCCTCTGAGTTTTCTTATCGGAGCACTTGCAAACTCTCTCCTTTTAAGTCCTTACCTCCTATGGACCGTTTTGTTCCAACTTAAAAAACTTAAAAATTACACCTATGGTTTGACCATGAGCAGTCTCTTTATGAGCATTAGAATACTGGAAATTGTGATGTGCAGCAAAATCCAGAACACATGGCTGCTTTATAAAAATCTGAGATTCATGGCCAGGCATGGCGACTCTAGCATGAATTCTGCATTTTGGGAGGCCGAGAAAGGAGGATCACTGGAGCCCTGGAGTCTGAGACCTGCTTGGACAACATAACAAGACCCCACCTCTAAAAATATTAAACAATTAGTGGCTCATACCTGTGGTCCCGCTACTTGGGAGGCTAAGGCAGGAAGATTGCTTGAGCCTGGAAGTTCAAGGTTACAGTGAGCTATGATTGCACCAGTGCACTCCACCCTGGGTGACAGTGAGATTCTTTCTCTAAAAAAAAAAATAATCAGAAAGTCAACCAATTTAATACTCATCTGTGGCCTTGAGGTCACATGCCTTGCATAGGCTTCCCACTTCCTGCTGAAAGTACTGTCTTAAAATTAACAGAGTGGGAGCAGTTTCCAAGTCAGGCGGGAGCTGTGGCCCCTGGGACTGTGCTAAATAGCTGTGTTTGTTGCACTGCTTTTGTACGTCAACTCGAGCCACAGGCTGTGTGCTGGGAATGGGCTGTGTTGCTTCTGTCTCCTGCCTCTTGTGTGGCCCCAGCATTAGATCTCCATTCACAGAGCATCTGCTTGTCCCCGTGGTCAGCACTGCTGCACTGTGCTCCTTCCATTGATCCTGTGGCTGCTGCCATGAGAGTAGAATAAAATTATATAAATATATATACTAGACACGCACACGCACACACACGCACGCACACATGCACACACACACACACACGTTTTTGGAAGGTTTGTGGTTTCTGAAGATGGTCAAAGGAAAAAACAAACTGTGAAAAGCAAAAATGGCCAGAGGTTCATCTTCTGCCCTGACCTGTTACCCATCTTCAGAGGTACCCAACACCTCCAGTTCTCAAGTCTTTCTGGGGTTCTGCTGAACCAGCGCTTAGCCATTTACTGTATCCGTTCATGTAAGCTTAGGGTTCTACATTTTCCAAAAGAATAAGACCTATCCGTTAGCCTTACGGCTCCTAAAATCTTATCTTTCATTTGCTGTAGTCTCCTCTGTTATTCTTGTTATCTGAGTGACGTAAAAACTTTTTATATCTTTGTTGGCATTTATTGGGGTTTTAGAAGAGAGTCAAGGCTGCATACACGTGTTCTATCTGCCTTGTTTATTTGGACATGTCAGCAGCCTCTTTTTAGAGAATAATTAGTACCCGGCCCAGAGACCCCGGGAACCACTTGGTACTTCTTAAACCTGCCTTGCCTTCTCATGGGCTGATCACTCAACCTGAGTTCTATTCCTCATTCCAAACTCAGCCCACATTTAGGGAACCTATGGAAATGCGTCTGGCCTGGACTCTACCATTTCCTTAAGAAATGATCACTCCCTCCTCTTATTTTCCCCAAAAAACGTAAGTTAACTTTATCACTTAATGTCCTATTATTGTTACCTGACCATTGAGTATAGGAACCATTGTCATACCTCTGTATTCTCAACAATTTACACAATACCTGGCATTTAATAGGTGCTTAGTAAATAACAATGGTAATTGTCACTACAAATTACAAAAATATGTTTATAGCAGTTCTAAGCCTCAATCAGTCTTCCCAAATTAACTGGGAAAGAAACATGCTCAGCCACAACCCATGAGTTTCAACACCTGGAGGTAGGTACTACATTGGCAGAAGAGTGTTGCAGGGGAGGGGAAGGGATGGATGCAAGGAAATAAATAATCTCTCTCTCTCGCTCTCTCTCTTCCCCTCACCCCATCTCATCGTGCGAGGTGGTATGTGAAAGATGAGGGCACTGTCTGGGGAGAAACAAAATCTTGCATGAATGTGCTTTAGTCTTCTTCAGGGCAAATGTGACCTAGATATTCAGCAATTGGAATTACTTTAAACTGCTCACCCGTCTACTGTTGTTCTTTGTTGATGAGGAAAATCAGGTGATGCTTATCTTAAAGATAAGGTGTTTGTATCCTTCCTTGCTCAGGATTCAAGCAGGCTTCATTCCAGGCATCGTTAAGGGAGTCTGTTGCCAGGAGAGCTGCATTGTTAGGGTTCACCATGACTACTAATTTTGCAGCTTTTCTTTTCATTCAGACACATGGAGGAGAGAGTCTCACTTGTGTTTGCCCAACGCGTATTATTCTTATTTTACGTGTCTGCAGTTGTTTTCACGGTGCCTCACAGTATACGCTCCCGTCTCACAGGCCATCCTTACCACGATGCACATGACCACTGAATGGCAAAGTCTGTTTGTCAGAAAACTCTAATTGCTTCATATGTGAGAACATTAAACTGCAATAAATTTATGGACACAGCTGCTCCATTACTGGAGAACAAGTTTTATCTCCTAATAAATTGATGTTTCTTTTTAGTGTCAACTAAAACCAAAATTTACACCCAAGGAATTGAACCTTACCATTACATAATTACTTCAGTGCCACTAGTGGTAAGAAAGGGTACTCACTACCCAATTCTAAAAAGGCTGGAGGGAGGGAAATGGTTTTTTCCTCTGTTAATTGTTTCTTGAAAGCATAATTGCACAAGGGCTTTAATTGAAATAGGAATAGGAGCCCTGCCCTTTCACAGAAGATACTGTAAATAGTGTCATCATTTGGTATGAGTTACACCAGAAGGGGAAACACTAAAAGGCTTATTTATGTTGAAGGATAAGGGGGAAAAAGAGGTTTATTTTGGTGGTTTGCAGTTGCATTTAAGATAATGGTCTAGATGCTTAAAATTCCCTGGACTTTGATGAATATTTAATTCATCTTTTCTACAAGAATTTTGAATTAAGCTGACTACTGATAAAAGGCTCAGTGTGGACAATGGAATTATGTAAATTTGGCTTACTCTGAGGGGATCTGCATTTAAATGGCCAAAGGCTGTTTTGTTGTTGTTGTTCATTATAACTCAAATGTACTAATCTAGTAATACTGTACATTAAGAACTTCAATCAGCTGGTCCCATGTGAAATATGAAATAGTATCAGGTTTCTTTATATTCATATTATGGACTAAAGTTTATTATATAACTCGTGTGTGCACACGAGTGTGTATGTGTGTGAGAGAGAGTGTGCTCCCCTAATTCAAATATGACACAGAATAAAATGGTTCCTGGACAGGCGCAGTTTCTCACACCTGTAATTTCAGCACTTTGGGAGGCCAAGTTGGGAGGATCACTTGAAGCCTCTTGGGAGGCCGAAGTGGGAGGATTGCCTGATCCCAGGAGTTTAAGGCTTCAGTGAGCTTTGATTGCATCAGTGTACTTCAGCCAAGGTGATAGAAGGAAACTCTGTCTCAAAAAAAAAGTTTGCCCCCAATGTCTGTACATCAGGAAGACTTAGCAATTGAGGATTAGAATATTAGCCATGCTGAAGTAGCCCTGGGCAGAGACCTCCACCTCTGTTGCTCCAAGTCAGCCGTCTGCCTAGTTTATTAGCTTTGTCACATCACTTGATCTCTCTGGGTCTCAGTTTCCTCGTCAGTAAAGCGAAGAGGTTGGTCCTGATTGTCACAAAGCTACCTTATCATCGGAATGCTCTTTAATTCTGTCACTCATTCCACAACATCTAATTAACACCTACATCTTACTTTTCTCTGACTTTAAGCTTCCATTCAGTGCTAGGTACAGTCTGTCTGAACGGGAAAACAAGCAAGCAAAGAATCCAAGTGCAGACTGGTTACTGTTCTATGCCAGTTGTATCTATTATCTGGGAAATGATTGAATAATCCTTTTGAAAAATCTGTAAAGTATTAGATGCCATGGTAGAGATCAACACACATTCAAGTACTTAACGGAGCAATCTGTGACCTCCTGGCTCTAGCATTTTGGTTTTGTGCCATGTAACCACATTTCAGTCAACGACAGGCTGCACATATTAACAGTGGTTCCATCAGATTATACCATATGTGTACTGCGCCTTGTCTGTATGTAGATATATTTAGAGACACAAATACTTATACTGTGTTCCAGTCGCCTGCAGTATTCCATGCAGTCACATGCTGTACAGGTTTGTAGCCTTGGAGCAATAGGCTACCCCACGCAGTGCGTCATCTCTGTTTGTGTTAACTACGCTCTGTCATATTCACACAACAATGATATTGCCTAACAACCCATTTCTCAGAATGTAGCCGCGTTGTTAAACAATGCATAACTGTAGCTATAAGGTTGATGGAATTTTTTTTAAAGTCTCTGCTAGCCTCAGGGAAGTTTTTCCAAAGTAGGAGAAAGATCCTGTGAAAAATCACACAAGAAGCACATTGGGTCTCTGGAGTAAAATTAAAGGATTTAACCAGAAGACATCTTACTTCCTCTTCAAGAACTCTGATCTAAGTCCTCTGCAAAGCCATTTTAGGTCTTTTAAGAAAAAGCAAAAGTATTACAGTATTTAGTTATTAGCATGTTCATTTGCCAAAGTTCTAAAAATTCCTTAGTACTATATGTGTATATTTTATAGAATCTCGAGCTCTCTTGAATAAGTAACAGAATGTATTTGAACCTGTCTTATGGTACTTGCAGTCTACTTTTACTATTAAAATTACTGTAAAGATTTAGAGGTATTATGTCTTTGCCTGTGTGAGCCATTGTTGCTGTATCTTGGAGCCAACTCCTTGGTCAGAAACATAACCTCCAATTATAACATTGCTCCTTTGGGAAAATCTGATCCACTTCATGATGTGGTTTCTAAGAACACATTGTGGTGAAAAGGAGAGGATGCCTGTATTTTTAAAAATTGAAGCTTTTCGACCCTTTATGACATCGGTTATGTCTTGGCAACATGTGAACAATGTGTCGTTTATGGATTGAATTTGAGTGTGGTCTCACGGATTTTTCCCTAATGCATACAAAATGGATTTTTTTTTAAAAAGTATACATCAAACAAGCTTTAATTGGAAAATTTGGAGCTGCACATATATACACTCATGTTTTCAGAATAAGGATTTTATTACAAGTGTTTTAAAAAAAATATCTCGTCTCTGCAGTGCCAAACATCTTGATCTTCCAAACATTGACTAAAGCCACAATTATGGATAACAAATCCCGGCTTTTCTCTCAAAAATTCACAAAGCTTATTGTCCTTTTGGCTCCTTTTTGTCATTAATCAGACTACATTTCTTAGTGAAATCTTTAATTTAATATTTGAACTACTTCTAAGTCCTGCACAGAATCATAGCCCTAAGTTATAAAGGCAAAAAAAAACCATGAAGCTTATAAAGTTTTTTAATTTGTTTGTTTGGAAAGTATTGGTGTATATTGAAGATGTCCAATCAGCTTTCTTTGAAAATTCTCTTTCGCAATACTATTCATTAGGCCTTAGAAACTGCATTAACTAAATAGTTCATCTGCAAAGAAATACTGAGAATATGGTGAACTTGATCAAGAGAAGAATACAATGTGTATGATTTCTTTTCCTCTTTTGATGAGAAGAGCTAACCAAACAATAGAAGGGACGAAGCATGTATTTGAAAACAGGTATTCGTCTCAAATCAAGGAAGTAGGAAGGTTAATCTTAGAGATGGAGAGGAAAATTATGATAACAACACATTGGAGCTGTCATATTTTGTTAAACTAATTTTTTATTTACTTCAGAGATTTTTGTAACTGGTGAAACCTTAGCACTCATGGAAGTAATTGGCTTGACAGCCCCTGAGAAAACTCTTCTTTTCACCATCAGAGCAGATTCACCTGCTGCAGCCCCGGTATCCCCAAGTCTGAGGCCCAGCTGGAGGGAGAAGAGAGATTCAGGTCTTCCACCTGCTCCCTGCAGCGAGTCTTTTGCAGCAGAGTCCTGCACATCATCTCACAGTGCTCTCAAACCCAGCATATTTTAATATCCCACTAGATCCCTACGTCAGGAGCAAGCCAGGCTTCCTTTTTGCTTCTCTGTTGCTCTGACTCAGCTACTATGAAAAGTAAAAATAGTTATTTTCTAAGAATGTTGTTGGTCATAGAGTCCCCAGCCCTCCTCTCCATGTTCTGTCACTGTAATTTCGTCCACTTCCATGGCTTAAATTACACGTGTGTATATGTCGATGACTGCCAAAGCTATATCTTCAGTTTTGCTTCTCTCCTGAGCTGCAGGCATGAATCTCTGACAACCCATTCTGTGTCTCTGCCTAGACGTCATTTTTCTTTATTGTATTGAGTGTTTATGAAGTGACTCTTCTGTGTTCAGCACTGGGTTAGATGCTTACTTATATCTCATCTTCAAGTATATGTCTTATTGGGATACACTTGAAGCCAATACTATTATTTCTACAAGGAATATCAGAAGAAATGATTCAGAATAGGAAAACAAACTCTATGCTTTATATTTCATACTTAACAGATTGGTCACTGTGACCCTCTGTGAGTTATGACCACCTTAGTTCCAAAAAATTCTGAAAATAGCTATTCAAATGAAGTTTACCAGGACACAAAAATGATAACGAGAACATTACAAAACTGCTATGACTACATAATTGGAATGACTGAGTAATTATAATTGTACATTAATTTTAGCTCAGAGTTTCCTGGCAGCCAAGGCAAAAACAACAACATCTTAATCTGTGATCAGAGGAAGATATTAGTTCATGTGGAGAAACCTTCACTAGCACTGAATTCTAGGAGTATTTTTAATATATATATGTGTAATAGATAACTTGTGAAACAGAATAAGCATTTTCAAACATAGTCTTGCTTGAGATTCATGAATTTTCTTATGCACAGTTCTTTGATAAGTATGAGATTAACTAGCAACACCTTCTCTGGCATTAAATTGTACTATATGATTTCACTGTGAAGTCTATATACATCCTAGAAGAAAAATTATATAACAAATCGCATAACCTTTTTTAAATATAGGCTTGCAAAAAACACAGAAATCTTCCCATTATGACCATTTGTCATATTGGCTTTCAGTCAAAGCTGAAGATATATCATTACACTGTAAAGATAGTTTCCTGGGGATTTAAGTTAATAGAATTTAGAAGTATGCAGCTTTAGAGGTCTACCTGCTTGGTCTTATTTCAAATAGTAAAATGTTCATAGAGAATTTTGTGAATACAAGAAAAAACAGAAGACTACTAGGAAAGGGGGAAGTCTTTTTCAGATCTTTCTCAGGGTAATCAAATGATTTCTACCTAAAACTGCAAAATCAGTTTAAGATTCATGTTTTTATCCTATTATTCAAATATAAACTGTCATCAATTATTTTTATTGCCGTTTCCGGTATTCCCAATTTTATTAATGTATACCATCACCATTTTTAATCAGTTATAAGATTCAGTTTTTCACGATTTAAAATCCCTGATATCAAGATACTTATAATCAATGTCATTTTATTGGGAGCATTTTCTTTCTTCTTAGACATTTATAAAATGTGTCATGATCAATGCTTTCTTAAATTCAGCAGTTGAAAAGGTTATAGTTGTTCACACCATAAATACTTCCTATAGTTCTGCGACACAAAATTCAAACCATACTCATTAAAGAAAAAATAAACACTTGTTTCTGGCAACAGAGGGATACTGGATTAATTCTTTGAAGTTTTTGACATGTAAAAGGGATTGTGGGGTCTCCTTTTATCAGAAAGACAGCATTAACACCTTAACTGAATCCATATTGTAATAAATTTTAGGGCTTGGAAACAATGTGGCAAATATTAAGTATCATAAATTTATCTCTATGGAAAACATCTTCAACTTCATTAAATGTTCTGCATGGTGCCACTTAACATACCTATTTCATGCACCGTCATAGCTTCTCAAAAAGTTCTCTAGACAATGTTGCACTGAGACCACAGAGATGGCATTTTAATGTCAAAACAAAATAACGTAGCAGAAACCTATAGGAACAATGTTGTAGTGACAAAGTGAAATGTCAGTGGAGGTCTGTTGTAACATAATGTCAAAATAAAATGTCAGCCAAAATCCATGGAGACACTATTATGATATCAAAATGAAACAATATCAGTGCCAGTCTGTGGCAACATTACAATAAGAGAAAAGACAAAACAGAACGCTATCTGTGACTTCTGAGGCTTAATGTAGCATCAAGTCAGGTGGTTGGCTTGTGGCAAAGGTGGCTAATCTTTCAATATGTATTTTCTAAATCTTTCTTTTGCAACCCAAGAAAAGAAATCCCAAAGCGGTTTTTTAGTGTAAGTGCCTGGGTTAGACAATTGCTGATATGTATATCTAAATCTTTGCCTATGTCTGTCTGTCTGTCTGTCCGTGTGTTTGTCAGTATCTCTCTCCATTCTGGGCCTCTGATGCTTTCAAACACGTAATTAGTCCCATTTGGTCTTGGCTTAGTTTCCCTACCCACCAGTACTTGGACATCAGTCGAAAGTATAAAATACAGGCAAGGCAGTGTTCCAGTTTGCTTGGGAAGGATCATGCTGAGTTTTAACAGATGCTTTGCTCCATTCTCTTCTCCCCATCCTCAGGTAGAAGCTGGCACTGCCTCTTCCTTACTGAGCCTTGAGGCACTAGGTAGTTTTGAAATGTGCACCTGAATTCCTATGACCTTTGGCTCTTGTGCTCATGATCTGGTAGCACCTTGGCTGGGTAGTACTGGTACTCTGTTTTCACAGCCCTTTCATAGGGGCTGAAAGATTTTTTTTTTAATTCTATATATAAACAGAGAAACAAATTATTTTAAAAATCTATAATCATACTAAGTTGGGAATTTTTTCCAAAACAATGTAAAGTATCAAATTAAAGTAGATACATGATTTTGAGACAAATTTTTATTTAGAGACAAATTTTAGACAGTGTAAAGGGGAGAATTTAGTACATAAATAAACTTATAAAGATCAAAAGGTTTTTATCCACATATTAAGCAGTTTGAGTCTGGAATTAAACATGGATTTTTCTTTTAGAAACTTGCAAGTCCCTGAAATTGAGAGAAAAAAGTCAAACTAGAGAGAGAGAAAAAAATAAAATAAAATAAACCTCTGCCACAAAAGTAAAGATTTATTTTTCTCATTTTAGTTGGCTGCAGTATAATTTTTAAATCATGTATTAAGCAACAATACAATAAAATCTCAGTTAGCTAGAAACCAAGCAAACTCATAATTAGCCTATGTTTGCAGATTATACTTTTCGAAGCAAGAAATAGAGATCTATAAAAGTGCTGCTGTGGGGGTGAGGTGAGGGGGGTGTCTGTCAGAAAAATAGTGAGAGAGCAAAAGAACTCAGTTTCTTCCTTTTTTCTACAAAGTACTCAACAATGAGTCATGAAAATCTCACAAGTTCTTTTTTTTAAGGTAAATATCCATTATTCTTTCTTTTCAAGATGGACAAGACCTTTATTGCTTTCTAGAAGGATTTTCAAACACAGGGATTTAAACAAACAAAAGGGCTTTCGGTGAACCTTTGGCTAATCAGCTTACCATCTGGTTCTTCTAAGACTGTGATTTTCAGGATCTTATATCAGGTTCAGTTTACTTGTATCCATTTGCTCATCTGAGCCACAGAACTACAACTTCTACTGGGGGAATGTGCTGTAGCCTGAAATTGTCTTCTCAGGGCATGCGCTTCCATGATGGTGACAGGAGCATGCCGTGGGAAACGTTCTTTGGGATGCTCTGGAGAGATCAGAATAGGAGCTGGTCACTCTTTAGCAGGAGAACGAAGAGGGAAGACCAGCAAAGATTGAAAGACAGAACTAAAAATTGTATGTCACAGTCACCACATTGACCAGCAGGAGTAAACATGGGCAAAAAACTAAAGCCAAACTGTGGTTTTCATCACATGTCAAAGAAAGGAAAACTAGTTTGAGTATTGCACCAGATCGTGTGCTCGCAAGAAAAAGTTCGGAGGACTTGGTTAAATCTTTAAAACAGTCTTTGTATTTGAGGCTTTGTAGATTACAAATTTGAAGTTTTAAAAATTTAGTCCCTAAGTTAACCATATATATTGTAAAAAAGTAATACAGAAATTATTCCTAAAGTATGTTAGGAAGTGGTGGACATAATTCTGTTACTTTAACTAATAGTTGTTATCATTTCTGAAAATTTATATCTAAGTTTTTTTCGTATACTTAAAAATATGTAAGCATCCACATGCCAGTTTTATTCCTGAAAAGATGTTTGAGCTATTTGGAAATAATTGAGGATTAAGAATAACACAAATTAAAAAGTCTAACATTAGAGAGTAATGCTATTTCTTCTTCTTTTCCTTATGTAAATCACTCCAAAACAACAACCAGAATGAAATATAGAAACAGTAGGTCTATTTTTGTGAAAATGGGCATAATTATCATCATATACGGTGACAGAATCACACAGGAATGTCGAGAATCAAGTTTATGCACCCCACACCAAGATTGTTAGATTCTCTTTCGAAGAAATGGAATTATACTAGAAAAGGAGCCCGCATACGCTGGCATGAGAATTCCCAACCAAAAAAGTGGCTTTCTGCTCAGCCTTCCTGTCCACCATTTCATAAACCCCACTGAGGCACACAGTGACTAATCTGCTTTTTAGTGCTTCACTCTTTTTTTTTTTTTTTTTTTTTTTTGAGACAGGTATTTCACCCTGTTGCCCAGATTGCAATGCAGTGGCACAGTCTCAGCACGCTGCAACCTCCGCCTCCTGGGTTCAAGCAGTTCTCTGCCTGAGGCTCCCAAGTAGCTGGGATTACAGGTGCCTGCCACCACTCCCAGCTAACTTTTTTGTAATTTTAGTAGAGATAGGGTTTTACCATCTTGGCCAGGCTGGTCTTGAACTCCTGACCTTGTGATCCACCTGCTTCAGCCTCCCAAAGTGCTGGAACTACAGGCGTGAGCCACCATGCCCAGCCTTAGTGCTTCAGTCTTAAATATAAAGGGCAAAAAAACATGTGAAACATTTCAGAAAAGCCTTAACTGTGGGAAAGAGAATACAAAACAACAAAGTGTTGTTTTTTTTTTTTTAAAGAACTTGGCGGAAATATAAGAGGAAAATATTTAAGAATTATAAACAGTAATTCCGTGAAATAGAAAGGATACTAAAATCATCAAAAATAAACAGGAGTCTATTGAAAGGATTATTGAGTAAAAGTGAAAGAACCCTTAGAAAATAATAAATACAGTATCGGTATTAAGAAACACAATAGAAAGCTTGATAGATGAGGTTGAGAAGTTTTCCCATAAGGGAAAATATGAGAAATAGAACAAAGAGTAGTATAGTGAGAAAGAAAGGAAGTCAGGAGGTCCAGCATTTAATGAAAACAATTTCTAGAAACAGAGAGTAGAGATATATTGGAGAGATTCTTAGAGGAATAACACAAGAATCTTTTCCAGAACTGGATAATTTAAGATTCCAGATTACAGAATCACCTATGCCAGGCACACTGGCTCATGCCTCTAATTCCAACACTTTGGGAGGTTGAGTCAGGCAGATCACAAGGTCAGGAGTTTGAGAGCAGCCTGACCAACATGGTGAGACCCTGTCTCTACTAAAATAAAAATAGCCAGGTGTGGTGGTGCGCAGCTATAATCCCAGCTACTCAGAAGGCTAAGGCAGGAGAATCGCTTGAATCCAGGAGGTGGAGGTTGCAATGAGCTGAGGTTGTGCCATTGCACACCAGCCTGGGTGACAAAGCAAAAGTCTGTCTAAAAAAAAAAAAAAAAAAAAATCACCTAGTGTCCAGCAAAATCAATTTTTCAAAAAGGTCAGCATTGTGAATTTTGGAATACCAGAAAGAGAAGACCCTGCAAAAATACACAATACAAACTTGGGAATCAAAATGTAATCAGATTTCTTCACATAAATCTTATAAGCTAGAAGATAATAGAGCAACACATTCAAATATTGAAGGGTAATGTTTTATTACCTGAAATTCTATACGTAGCCAAACTGTCAATGAGTGGTAATGGTAGAATACATCTATTTAAAGCATGCAAACTCAAAATATTTTACTTATAATGCCCTCTGAGGAAGCCACAGAATGTGTGCTTTAACAAGCCCCAGGACTTCTGCTATACAGAAAACCAGGGAGCAAGCAGCCCACATTGGAGTATGCGGTAGGAGCTTTTGAGGTTAGAGGGCTCCAGGAAAAAAACTGGGCTCAATAAACCATAATAGATTTGTTCTTGTGGAAATCTGAAAAATCAGATTGAAAAATCATTTTCTTATAAATTTTGCTATAATTGGAAAGATGAGTAAGATGAGAATTGGGATTGCTGTATAAGACAGCTAGTGCTTCATCTACCTTAGTAGGAAGTAAACAGGTGTGTTTAACAGTAACAAATCAGGAGATAGTGATATAAATTTACTACTTGGCAACATCTAAATACCAGAGGAATTTGGTCAGACATGGATTATTATTAAATCCCTAGCTTTTGCTTTGCATATTAGATTCATATTGACAACTTACATTTAATAATATTGACCATGGCACTGAAAATCATAACTAAGTGAAAGTAAGAAATGGAAGAATCACTAACAAGAGTGTATCACAAACCAGGAATTATGATTGATTGATTCTGAGTATCTAAGGTTGAGTTAAAAAGAAATAGCATAGAAAATGGCTGAAAGCTTTGAAAGTCTTTCAGGGGATTGAGTGGTCAGAGAGACAAGGTGTGGTGAAGCAAAAGTTTTCTTTTAAGCCTTTTAGCATTTTAAAATGCAAACGATGCACATGTAAATATTACTTTGAAAAAGTGTAATTGACAGAAGAATGTTGCAAGCCATTTCAAAATCTATCAATAACTCCAGTTTTCAGAATCAATCAGTAACTTGAAACCAACATGGTCACACTGTTTATCTTTTCCTAATATGATAACTAAACCTGAAATGAGAAGTTAAATTAATTAACATTTCCTCCTCATTTATTCCCTCTCTCCAGATAAATAATGGCAAAGTTGTAAATAGAAAGCTCAGAAAATTATTAATTATTAAAATAATTAAAATTTTAATAAAATTAAAAATTATTAATGAATAATTATTCATTATTCATTAATAATTTTCTCAGTTTTTTAAATGTTCATCAAGAGCATAAGTAAATAGAAGTAAAAAAACAAAAAAGAAAAATCAAGAATATTTTAGTGATCTTTAAAATGTTTAAAAAACAGTAATACAAACTTCATTAATGGTTTCTTTTTAGAAAACTGGTTTTTAGATGTATGTTTCACTACTTTTATTCTAGTTCTCAAAGAATTTTTACAGTTAGCCTTTTATGAAACTTCAGGTGATATATCTCCTGTTATATTATTTAATATTTTGAGTCATTTCAAGAAAGCCTGTAGAATATAGCCATGATTTAGAATTATGACATGATTTAGAAGTAAGTGCTGCATTGCGCTGGAATTTTTTCTTATAAAAAAACATAGCTTAGTTTTGTATAGTGTTTTGCAATTATGCTGTCATTAAAGACAGAAAGCAAAAACAAAGAAAATGTTCGCCTTGAATTCTTTGTAATCATTTCACGATTAAATAATTAAAATAATGATTCTATAATTAGTTTTTATGCCTGTATGATAAAACCTTTCTAATATGAAGGAGAACATGATAGTCATTTTATTTTGTCATCAAAACCCATCAGGTTTTGTAATTTAATTTCCATAGCCTTTTTATGTCAATTTTTTTTTTTTTTTTGAGACAGTCTCACCAGGCTGGAATTCAGTGGCATGATCTTGTCTCACTGCAACTTCTACCTCTCAGGTTCAAGTGATTCTCCTGCCTCAGCCTCCCAAGTAGCTGGCACTACAGGCACATGCCACCATGCCCAACTAACTTTTGTATTTTCAGTAGAGACAGGGTTTCACCATGTTGGCCAGGATGGTCTCGATCTCTTGACCTCATGATCAGCCTGCCTCAGCCTCCCAAAGTGCTGAGATTACAGGCGTGAGCCACTGCGCCTGGACTTTATTTCAAATTTTTATAATGTATTCCTGTTTTTCACTCTTTTTAGTTTGTCAAGATTTTCACCAGTAACATTGAATTTCATTTGACTTCAACTGTGGATTGCAACTGACTGAACTTCGTATCCTCAGTGGTTTTATTGAATGAATAATATAATCCATAAACTTTCTTCAGTTCTCTAACCTATTAGAATATCTTACACGTCCTTGCCATTTATTAGAGAATTCAAGAAAATCATGAAAAGTGCTATGAAAAGTAAGTGCACTTTGGGCATTAGCCATTATAAACTGCTTCTTGCATTGTGCAAAGAAAAATGATGTGTTCTTAAAGGCAATAGTATTTTTTTCTGTTTTTTCTTTCTTTCTCTTCCCTTCCTTCCTTCCCTCTCTCCCTCCCCTTCCTTTCCTTTCCCTTGTTTCTTTTCTTTTTCTGAGACAGAGTTTTGCTCTTGTCACCCAGGCTGCAATGCAATGGCACGTTGTCAGCTCACTTCAACCTCCACCTCCCGGGTTCAAGTGATTCTTCTGTCTCAGCCTTCTGAGTGGCTGGGATTATAGGCATGTGCCACCACTCCCGGCTAATTTTGTATTTTTAGTAGAGACAGGGTTTCTCCATGTTCATCAGGCTGGTCTTGAACTCCTGACCTCAGGTGATCGGGATCCTCAGGCCCCTGTGAGGTACATGGACAAAGGGCAGAGGCTAAGGTGTGGGCCTCTCAAGTCTCATAACTCCCTAGCAGGCAATCTTACATAGATTTAGGTGATCTGCCTGCCTCGGCCTCCCAAACTGCTAGGATTACGGGCATGAGCCACCATACCTGGCCTCTTTATTTTTCTTTAATAGTCTCGCTTTTTCACCCAGGCTGGAGTGCTGTGACGTAAGCGTGGCTCACTGCAGCCTCAGACTCCTGGGCTCAAGCAATCCTCCTGCTTCAGCAGGAGGGCCTATGCACACCTCCACACCCAGCTAATTTTTTTTTTTTTTTAAGAGATGGGGTCTTAACAATATTGTCCAAGCTAGTCTCAAACTACTAGCTAGAGCAATGCTCCCATTTTCGCCACCCAAAATGTTAGGAATACAGACATCAGCCCCCTAACCCAGCCAACATTTTATTTTCTAAAATGCACTTAAAATCATAGGTATGCCCTGAAAACATCTCTCTTCCTTTGCTTGCTTAAATCTATGTAAGATTGCCTGCTAGGGAGTGAGGAGACTTGAGAGGCCCAGACCGCAGCCCCTGCCCTTGGTCCATGTACCTTGCAGGGGCCTGAGGAAGTTCACCGTCTTTGAGGTTTAAAGCTCTAACACACTCTCACAGTAGCCACAGGTCATCTGTTTACAACGTCTTACTCGAATATGGTTTCTTAAACCAAAACCTTGATAATTAGTTTGACAATGATAATTTTTTTCAACTTGCTAAGCAGTATTACTTTCGTGCTGGGTTTTCAGCACATGCCCCATTGGAGGTATGGCTGTGATCGATTCAGTAGTCCTTTTGAGTAGAAGCCAGCTTGGATCATTTTTGTGACACCAGGTAAGATCAGCTACCTAGGGCTTTTTTGTGTGTATTTATTATTGAGTTCTGAAATTATGTATGTCTCTGCATGTGTGTGTTCTCTGTTGCTGGGGGACTTCTCCTCAAAAAGCAAAACTAAATTTTTCTCACTCCTGCCTGAGACCAGTGACAAGCTAATAAGGAAGAGTGATGATAGTAATAAAATGGGGCAAGGGGTACATTCCTGAGATTTTGTTGCTTATAAAATGATAGCCCTGTTACCCAGTGACCACAGAGGAACTCGGAGTAAGATCTAGTCCTGAGGCTCTCTGACGGAGAGACGACCTCCCTGTGATCCATAAAGCGACCAGAGAACTGGAACTATCACATCAGAAGCAAATGCAGGATTAACAGCTTTGGAGACCACCTTTTTAACCCAGAGAACATAGCTGTATGTTTTTAATTTGTTATGATTTATTACACTGAAATTGGTGTGAAATGGACAACAAATCATGAGTGTCAGAATCTGGAAATGAATTTTATCAGCTGAGCAAAGTGAGTACCTTTGGGATTTGCATGAGTTTCTCATAATTCTTTTTACGTTACAGATGATGAGAAAAACTGAAAATAAACTGAAAATGACATGATATTTCCTAAGTAGTTAATTTCACATGTATACATAGACACATATAAATGTAGCCACTTAACCTCAGTTTAGACTTTCTCTGTAATTCAGGGTGATATGTACATAACCACAGAAATATTTGTCTAAAAACCTCAAAGTCAGTATCAAGACCATTTGTGCAATATCATAAATGTCTGGGATTATCGTAGAAAAATGCAAAGACCATAACAAGATATTTACCAACTATAATTTTTTTTCCATGTTCATATTTGGAAGAGGGAATTTAGACTTACGTACTAGTATACAAGTGTACAATTAAAGAAGGATCCCAAAATTTCGGATGTTATAAATACCCTTCAGTATCACAAAATGCTGCTCTTGTTAGAAACTAACTTTGCATGCATAATTAATGTGGGCATCACATTCCTACTTCACAACCAGAAGAGAAATTGAATTCAGGTGTTTGGTGAACATATGGGGGATTTACTGTGAATTTATGACCTGTGATTTGAGTGTAAAACCCCGAGATACTTGCTGATAAAACTTAATGAAGCTTGTGCAGAGGAGCTATTTTTATTTGTAGTTTGGTAATTGATACATTTCTTGGTTTAACCCTCCCATCATTCCTCCATTCCTCATAAGTCTTCTAGCCTGAGATAGAACTATAGACAAAAGCCTCAGTCTTCTTAGCCAGCTTGGCCTCGTGCTTAACTAATTTGAAAGTTCACAGTTTGCTTTTCTGTGGCATTTTAGTCTGTTCTTTTCCTTCTCTCTTAATTTAGCAATTCATGCTTTTTCACAAACTGTACAGGTGATACAGGCTACAGGAGGCACACCGTGTGCTTTGAGCAAGTACCGTGGGAGAAAGTGCAAACGCCTTCACAGGGGGTGACATCAATTTACTTTTTCTTAAGAAAGCAAAGATAAAGGCACAGTACAGCTCATCATTAAAATTTAGACAAATCCTTTGCCATGGAAAGGTTTTCTCCCCAGGAATAAAAACTTCAAGGGGCAGAAACCTGCCACGCGTATCCTGACCATGTCTCTCTGCTTCACTGTTTATACCCAGGATTTTACCAAGAATTATCCTCATTTAAGTTCCAGGAAAAAAGTATTTTTAAAAAAGCAAAAAACAAAAGCAAATGACAAGTATTCCATTTTAACATACGGGGTGTGATGGGTTTAATGAGAAACCTGTGTTTGCTCACTAATTTATAGCAATTAAGAACTCAGTTCTGACATCTGTAGATTAGAACTACTTATCTAGAGATCAGGAATATTTTGTGGAATTGCTAATCAGTATAGAAAAATATCTAAGTAGGAAGCAGGTTGTTTACTTGCCTCTCTGAATAGTGTCAATTTCTGGTAGTTCTGTATCATAGGATCCCTTTTTAGTTCCGTGACATTTCTCCCCTTCAGTGCTTTAGTCATCCCAGTTCAAGAACTTGTTTGTATCCACTTTGTCATGCTGACAGTCTGTCTGTTTTGAAAGGATTACAACTCTGTACATCCATGCATGACATCACAGTAAGACATTGCTTAATGATCTGAGACACTGGTGGTCATTGCTGGCTGCCTGTTACCAAGACTACGTGACAGGCCTGCCCTATATGTGTTTCTCCCAGAGTCACTTTTGGCCTACTCCAGTCCTGGTGTCTGCCTTAAATGACATCCATGAAATAGCTGAAGTGTGGACTTATTGTTGGTACAGGTAAAGGAACCCAGAGTATTTCCTTTCCCAGCGTTCAAGAAGTTAGTAATTGGGCAAGGAATGAAAAAGTGTTATCATTTTTCTGCAGTGAAGATGAAACAGTATTCTTGGAAAGTGAGTTTTTTAGTAATAGGTTGGATCTTGGTCATTCCATTTGTGTACCTACAAAGGAAGTCAGTAAAGAGATACATTTGTCTTAAATATGGGGACTGAAATGCAAGAACCTCCTGTGAAGGTTGAGCTGTTACCCAAAGACATCATCAACGCTTGGAAAAGTCAGCGTTCAAGAAAATAGGATCTTTCAGTATAAATGGCTTGAGTCTTAGAAGCTTTAACCTACTATCTTCTCCTTTCTAAGTGCGCTGGGATGCAGACCATAACAATGTTTCTTAAGTCATAGGACTCTGCATGCTGGCAGGTGAAGAGAAAATAGTTTCTTAAGCAGAGAGCTTGGCAGTTGGCAGAGCTATACAATATATTTCCCTTGTGATGTGTGTATGGGAAACCTGTCGGAGTGATAGAAATGTATCAGTAGGAAAAAGCTTTTTTTTTTTTTAGTGTGATATTGCATTATTTCCAGGATTGCTTATATAATTTGGAAATTGACTTTTTGTATTTTTTTAATTGAGAAAAGAATAATGTCCCTTTTTCATCTCCAGTAATTGGATGCCGAGTGCAGGTGTGAAATTCACTAGCATTTGGAATAGAATTTTGTACATAGGCCAAAAAGTAAATTGCTAGGGCTGAGAAGTAGATAGCAAAAGGAAAACGGCCAAATGGTAGAAGCTGATATGGCCAACAGAAATCGTTACCATGTACCTATGCTTTTGTAAGCAGGGGATCTGAAGGACGTCTTTTAAGTCCTGAACTCTGGGCAGATGAAGTAAATCAAATGTTAACCAGTATTATCTTTTTGTGAGTTGTGTGTTTGACCCAGATCCCAGCAGGTCATCAATCTCTGCCAGAAAGAGAAACCAGCAATGAGCTCTTGAGTTCAGTTTTTACAGAATCACCTGGTTGGCAGGTATCTTTTCTCCAGGCTCCGGGAAAGCTCTCACACTCTTGCCTTGGTCTCTCACAAGGCTGACTTTCAGAGATCACAGAGCCCCAGTGAGGTGTTCTGGGTACAGTAGTGGGGAGGTTGACAAAAGGTGTTACCATAAGCAATTGAATAGATTTTCATAGGCATTCTTGACGATAGACTGGTATTCAGTGGAAAGACGTTTGATTGGTGTTATGTATTCAGATCTGACAGTGAGCATTTTTCAGTTACATCTTCCACAATAGTATTTACCTTGTGCAATTTTTCCCAGAGACCAGAATTTTGCAGTGACCAATTCTATGAATGATGGTGATTAAAAAAACTCACTTGTAAAATGGGACACCTGTCTTTTATTCCACCCTTGTAACTACGTGCATTTGCAACAAGCATCATTTATTTGATTCCACTTGTGGGCAGGGCCTATGTGTTTCTAGGCTACTTTATTTCCATGAATTTAACAAGAATGTCCAGCCCCCATAATGCTGTTTAAGGTGAAGGGGTGGTAGTATGGGTGTGGGGGTGGTCTGAGGAGGGAGGTCTAGAGAGTTTATTGCTGCAATACCATCACATAGCACATTGCCTAACCCAGTGGCCTCTAGTAACAAGCTTTTATTTTTTGCTCGGACATCTACAGAGAGGCCGGGGATTGACTGATCTAGGCTGGGTGCCTCTGGCCTTGACTTTAAGCTGCAGGTTGGATTCAGATTCACTCCACGTGTCTCCTAGACTCTGGGCATGTCCCTGTTACGGTGGAAGTCAGGAACACAAAGAATACACCCACCATACAATCAGTTTCAAATCACTTTTGTGTCACATCTACAAACATCCTGCTGGCCAAAGTAAGCCACGTGGCCAAGGCCAACATCAATGGGTTATTCATTTTCTTTTGCTACAAAACAAAGTAACATGAACTTTGCAGCTTAAAACAACACACATTTATTACATCACAGTGTCTGTAGACCTGGAGTTCCAGCATGGCTGAGGTGGATCCTCTGCTCAGAGTTTCCCTCAGGGTACCATCAAGGAGTCAGCCAGACTGGGTTCTCATGTAGAGGCTCCCAGTAGGGAAATAATCAGCTTCCCTGCTCCCATCATTGTTGACAGCATTCTGTTCTATGCAGCTATGGGATTCATGGCTCCCTGCGACTTCAACACCAGCAAGGAGAGAGACAGTGGCAAGCAAGAGGGACACCATAGTTGTAACCACATACACTGCATGATCACTGCTGCATTTCTCATTGGTTAGAAGCAGGTGTGCAGCTGACACACGTTTATCTACATAACAAACCCACACATCCTGCACATGTATCCCGGCACTTAAATTAAATTTTAAAGAAAGCAAGTGGGGGTTCTGTCCACATTTAAGTGCATAAAGGTGTGAACTCCAGAAGGTGTGGACATTAGGGCCACCTTAAATCCATCCATCACAAATATTTGCTGATCAATTTGCTCTGCCACAGGGAAGTGACGTACAAGGTATGTATGTGTTGAATGGCTATGATGAAGGCACAGACTTAAGAAAGAAAAGCCCATATACGTGCCAGTTCTGGTAAACTCTTTAAGTCAGTATTTGGGTCGGAGGACAATTACAGATGAACCAAAAGGGAGACGTGAACATGAGCTGGAGTAGTGAGGAGAGGCTGCAAGGAAGTGGATTGATGGCTTAGACTTACTGGTGGAATTTGGAAAGATCGAAGGAAAAGGAGAGGGTATTCAAGAAAAAAAAAAAAACAACGAGCAAATTTATTTTCCTCTCTTCTTTGCAGCTTTTCTCTTCCTGTACCAGGGTTTACATCGTCTCTGCCCTCGGTACAGTGTGGAGAGCCTGCACGGCTTATCTCCTCCCCTGTCTTCTGTCTTCCTTGTCTTCCCCTCTGCTGTGGGAAGGAGAGTATATACTGACACCGACTTACTTTAAAAAAAAAGGAGTGGTTAATTCTCCTTTCCATTGAATTCTGGATCTTAAAACGAATCTCTTCCAGGTTTCCAGATTTCTTTTGCATAATTAAAAATGCAAATGTTAAAGTATTTTTAATCCATAAAGAATGAATCCGTCATATCACAAACTCCTCCCTCTCAGCATATACTCCCCTGAATAGATAGGTCAGACCTCAAGCCTGCAAGGAAGGATACCTAGGTTCAGGCTTAGGCAGTTTGGAAAGAGAGGACAGTTTAGGAGAAACAAGACTATCTGGACAGTGCCCAGTTATCAGTTTTAACATATTTTGGGGGACTGTTACCAGGGGACCACGAGCCTTATTATTCCGGTGCAATGAAGGTAAATAGCCTAGAGAAGCGACACATCAAAGAAAGCATCTGCAGAATGTGAACCGGTGGTTACAGAATAGCCACCAATGGACAAAATAGTTGTTTGGTTCACCTAGAATTTAAAAAGTAAAGTAAGTGAACATTTTAAATTTGGGAGAGAAAACTGTATTTCCACCTTCTCTTAAAGAAGCAGCACCAGGCCAGCATCCCTTCCTGGCAACAGTCTGCTAACTGCCGGCGTTACCTTCACAGTGCCGTCCGCATAACTGCAGTACATTCTGAACTCGTATATGTATACATTCTTGGGCCCTGCGCTAGACTGACTCAGAATTTCTCAAGGCAAGCCTTGACAATCAGTTATTTTTTTAACAAGCTCTCTGAATGGTTCCCATATACACAGTGCATATGGATGAGAACCGCTGTTGTGAAGTTTCTGTTCCCTCTCATCGTACCTAAGGAAGTGGTTGAGCTGGCATGCCTATGGGGCACAGGTGCTGGGTAGGCTTCAGTGCTTCCCTGCAGATTGGCTCATGGCTACGTCTAACATGAATGGGTATCTTTAGCCACATTCAGGAAGCTCGTGGTAATATCCAGTCTGAAGATGTACAAGCCTTATCCACTGTGTGGTCTGCCTCTACATCAAAGACTGCAGTCCCCGTGGTAATTATGGGTGCTTCATATAATTCAGGACCACATTGTTCTGCGCATGCTAGGAATCTCTGTACTGTGTGATCTTAGGTACCCTTCCTTAAACCTATCAGGAAAAAACAAAAACAAAAACCCAGATCATTACTGAACCAAAAGCAAACCCTCTTCATTTAGTTGAAACATGAAAATAAGTTCCCTTTGGGTACAAAGCCATTGTATCAGGGGAGGCTGAGTGTTGGTTTTGGACTAAAACTGTCTTGTAGCTGTCTGTGTGGATGTTTTCCACAGAACATGTCTCTGTGTTCCTCTCAGCATCCCTGTGTAGATCCCACTCATGTGGACTATCTGTAAATTATGATTTCTGACTCTTCATTAAGGGTTTTATTGTCTCACTCACCTGTCTGATCAACTCAGATGGTATTTTTATTATATTTCTCACACAAAAATATAATGACCAATTTTAAGTTGGCCATGAACCTAACTATAAGTTGATTAGGATGTGTAGGGATGAGTCACTCTTGCTAATGAATATTTAAAATTTCCTTTAGCTTTCTTGGCAGAAGAGCTCACCAAGAACTTTAGAAGTCCAAATTTGAATTATTGACTCGTTATAGACTGGCCTGAGAGACAGAACTGAGCCAGTTGCAATGGTTTTGTATCTCAAAGCCAGAACTTCACCTTCAGACTGCCAAGCATTGTTCCCCAAGGGGGCTTGACGGTCTTCCAGTCTTTGAAAATCATCATCAATCATGAAAACCATTGCAGCCTGTTTTCCAGCTTCAGCCATTAAAGTGGCTTTGCTAGGCTTAGACAAGTCAGCCCGCTTTCTCTAGAGTACTGGGAGAGAAAGAGCAGAGGAAAAGAAGGTGAAACCCAAGGTCTGCCTAGCTGTCCAGACCTGGAAATAAGGGCAGAAGTGACTTCCAGAACTTACCTTTTGCTGTGAAAAACACCAGTGTCACCAGTACTTAACATTGAGGATACGGGGTAAACTCCCTTTGTCAGAAAAACAGACTTTCAGTTAATCGCAAATAGTAGTAGGAGGTCAGTTTTTATCAGTGGCTTGGACTTCATGGTCCTAATAATTGTGAGTTTAAAACTCTCTATGCTGCATGAAAATGATATAATACTTCTGGATAGATGTGTAAAATACTTTGTCAGTCAAGCCTCCTATAATCCTTCCATTAAAAGCAATGAAGTATGCCAGGAACAAAAAGCACAGGTGGAAAAATGGCAGTGAGGTTCAGAAATGCTCACCTTCCCATCACTTTCGTCTTAACGACGGTAACCATCCTCATGCCCGCACCACTGCAGTTTCACATAGAGTAAGGTGCCTCTTAGACTGGACAGTGCAACAATATAGGGCATTGTATGTATTTCTAAAGCCAGTGGGAATAGCAACCTGCCTGTCTCAAAAGCACAGAGTGAGGTTTTGAAGCGACGGCAACTGAAGCCTTGTATCATCAGGTGGCCCAATTTACAGACCTGTTCACCTCTATTGTTCCAAGCCAGTCAGTTCAGATTCATCAGAAGAAAAAGGAATATAAGCGTTTATTGACTGAGAAAATAATTGAATGTATTAACAAGATATTCCAGAAGCTCTAGTGAAATTGATACATGAAGGTACAGGGACCCCTCCCAATATGTTCAATGATGAAAGGCTATTCCCTATCATCAGATGTTAACATGATGGTCCTGTATGTGAACATGTTTGAGATTCTTAAACCTTTGGAATTCTTCAAAATATATGGAATTATATGTAGACTTATGTCCATTTGATAATTTTATGTACTCTACTGTGACAGAATTTCTCTTTCCAAGCTACCTCTCACAAATCACATCACCCAAGAGGGGTGCAGCCAGCAGAACTCTAGCACATACTGAGTAACCAGGGCAACATGCTTTTGTGAAGAGACCTGGTCTTCCTAAAACCTTTGCAGCTTTCCATTCTGCTAGCAGCTTGGAGGGTATATATGATAAGGAGAGGATGTGGTTCTTGTCCTCGAGAAATCTGACATTCTGTTGTGGAGACAGTAGATGCCTGATGGTCTTGAATCATTTTCTTGATGAAATGAGAGAGTTCCCTGACCACCCACACAGGATATGAAACGGGTGTGTGGCTCATGTATTCAAGTGCTGTGTGCACCCAAACCTCTTAACAGGGGTAGGGGGAGCACGCAGACAGGCAGGTACAGGATCTGGGGCTCCAGCCCCACGGTGGTGTCTAGCTGTGGGTTGCCTGCAACTGCTGAAGCTCCCGTGGGTGTGGTACAGTGCTCTTTTAGCTCTGCCATCTGCAGATGGCTGAAGTGTTAACCAGCTCAGTGCCCCCTTGGTACCTAGACCCTTGTCTAGCATCTAGGAAGAATCAGATCACACACGGTCTTAAAAGATGGTGAATATGGGGATTTTATTGAGTGATGGAGGTGGCTCTCAGTGGGATGGATGGGAAGCTGGAAAGGGGATGAAGTGGGAAGATTATCTTCTCCTGGAGTTTGGCCATGCAGTGGCTCGATCCCCTCTCCAGTCATCCCCAGCCAAACTCCTCTTAATATTCAGACGCTCCTTCTCATCTCTCCTTCTCTGCCATACCATTCTGCCTCTCTTCTGCTCTTCTGTTTGTCTGCTCCTAGAGCCTGGGGTTTGCGGTTTATATGTACAGGATAGGGGGTGCATGGTGAGCCAAAAGGCAACTTTTGGGCACGAAATCAGGAATGCTGTTCTCCTTTAGGACTATGGGTTTCCAGGCTTTTGAGGGTGGGGGTCTTTGCTGGGGAACCACCCTCTTCTACCCAGTATTTACCTGTCTCCCGTCCATATCACTGATAGGATAAAACTTACTGCTTTAGTGAATGGCATAGACCAGAAGCACTGTGATATTTATGATTGATTTAATTTTGGTCATCAATCTTGATTACTCTTGTGAAAATACTGTTTTTAAAATTTGTATGATTTTACAAATGAAGAGCTTTGGAGGCTGATACATGTTTTACAAAGTAACATGCATGGCTTAGTGAAACGAGGGTTGGACTAGGAGCCAGAAAATCTGGATTTTGGTCCCACTTGCCCACTGGCCAGCTGGGAGACTCCAAACAAACCACTTATCTTCTTTAAATGTCAGTTCTACATTTGTAAGTGTGTGTGTAGGTGGGTTGGTGGGTGGGTGTATAAAATACTACCTTCTGTACTTATAAGGTCTTTGTGAGAATTAAAATTCAATGTTATACAAAAAGAAGGCAGTATTGTTGTTAACTAACTGGTTAAATCAAACTACCACCTGAACTTATTTTTTAAAGTGCTTTTCATTTTTGCTGTGAGAATTTAATTTTATTTAGAGACCTCTGATGACTCATAAATAGGAAGCTCATATTATGAAAATATTACTGTACATTTGTCCAGCTATATTTCATGGTGTCATCTCACTTGATTGTTATAACTAAGTTATTTAGAGTTAAATCTCTACCCCATGTATTTTTAAAACTTCAGCTTAGAAACATTAAGTGCCTTAGTCTAAGAACGTACAGAAGCTAGGACCAGACCCTGTTATATCTGACTTTTAATGCAATGTCCTTTCCAAAAAAACTTCCCTGCCAACACCTTGCCAGATTACAGAAAGGAAATGAAGCTTTTAAAGAACAGTGCAAGAAAAGAATATCTAAAAATACTGCTTGCCCTCTTGAATATCTGTCTGAAATAACCTCAATAAGCCTTAATCCTAAAGCCAAAATGAAAACATATTTTAAATGCCCACATATTGTTTTTAAAATTCACTTTCTATTAGATGGCGTCATTTCACAGCAAGTTGCCATGTTTTGCTAGGAACTGCAGTTCACAGATAATATTTCTGAAGGGTATTCACTGCGACCTCATCTCTCTTTCAGTAACAGATCAACTCCTAGCAACCATGATCGGATACAGCGTCTGAGGCAAGAATTTCAACAAGCAAAGCAGGATGAAGATGTAGAAGATCGGCGACGGACTTACAGCTTTGAGCAACCCTGGGTAGGTACTTGGTTCCTCAGCACAGTGGATGGTCCTAGGACTTCACTGCAGCAAAGGCCGCTACGCCGTGACCTCAGTGCTCTGTGAAGAGAGACAAGATGGAGCCACAGTCCTTTGACCTTCAACATGTTGACCTTTTCCTCATTTCCATCTGGGTTTTATCATTGCTAATTTAATTTTATATCTTGTTCCACCATCTGTCCATTGCGTAATAGGTTTCATTAGCCTTATGACAAGACATAGCAAAAGTATTCTTACTCTCAACTAAACATGTTTTTAAAGTTAGTGACTATTTTTCTATAGATACATATTTATCAGAATCAGAGCCAAAATTAATTTGTTCAGCACTTCTCCATTGTGCCTGTAATGTACAAAGTACAGTGTTTAGTAATTCTTTTTTTTTTTTTTTTTTAAGAGGTGAAGGCTCACTTTGTCACACAGGCCGGAGTGCAGTGGTGCAATCATCGCTCACTGCAGCCTCGAATTCCGAGGCTTAGGCAAGCCTCCCACCTCAGCCACTCAAAGAGCTGGACTGCAGGCAGGTGCCACCACACCTGGCTAATTGCTAAATTTTTTGTAGAGACCGGGTCTCACTATGTTGCCCAGGCTGGTCTCGAACTCCCAGGCTCAAGTGATCATCATTCCTCAGCCTCCCAGAGTGTCAGGATTACAGGTTGAGCCACTGCACCAGGTCTAGTAATCCCTGATTCTTTCATCTCTTGCCTCCCCTTTGTGTATTTGTTGAATCCATCTTATTCCACTTCATCCTTCACATAGCCACCAGAATGATCTTTCTAGAAAAAACTTTGAATAGCTTTCTCAATGCCAGACCTGTGTTCTGACCTTGTGTTTTGCCCTAAAGATGATAGCACTTCTAGGAGTGGAGGTGTTGGGGCAGATTTTTTGAAATGACAAGTAGTTTAAATAATCTCTTTGAGAGACTTGAGAGTCAGTCTGTTAGAAGGGAATAACAAAAGCTGCTTAAGGTAGGAAACTCAAACATGGGGTGTTAGGAAGTTCAGTTAACATGGTAAATTGACCTAACCAGCAATGCTAGAGGACTTGGGATAGAAGGAATAAACCTGTAGATTAATTCTATGATGGAGGTTGGAGGATAGACGTAGCAGAAAGCTAAGACAGGTGTCAGAGTCCTTGCAAGGACACTCGGGAAGCATCGTATGTTCCGGGCGGGGTGGCAGGTATAGCTCAAGGAAGGATTAGCCTCACAGCCTAGCAGTGTGCGAGAGGGCCCAGGATCTAGGGGTTCTTGAGTCTAGGAGGTTTTGGTGAAAACAGCGTATTTTTTGGACTCTAGGATCTTGGAAGTAGAGGTGGTAGTTCAGACGATGCTGAGGTCTAAGGCATCCCACCTTTGCATGTGAGTTACAAAAGTAGAGCGGAGGTTAGTGTCCATAAAGTTGACAAGTTCAGTTCAGACAAAATGTTGGGAATATAATTTACTAGATATTTGGAAGAGTAGCGCAGAAGCAAGAATGATGTTATAAAAGACTGGAGCCCAGGCGTGTTGGCTCATACCTGTCACCCCAACACTTTGGGAGGCCAAGGCGAGAGCCTTGCTTGAGCCCAGGAGTTTGAGAACAGCCTGGGCAACAACATAGGGAGACCTATCTCTACAAAAAAAAAAAAAAAAAGCTTTTTAATTATCTGGATGTGGTGGCATACACCTGTGGTCCCAGCTACTCAAGAGGCTGAGCTGGGAGGATTGCTTGAACCTGTGAGGTTGGGGCTGCAGTGAGACCCTGTCTCAAAAAAAAAAAAAAAAAAAAAAAAAAGGCTTGAAACTAAAAAAACAAACAAAAAAGCCCAACATTTTATACATTTTATTTGAGGCAGGGTAAACCACCCAGCTGATGTGGAACTGAGGGAATGGTTATGTTGAAGGGATGGAGAGATTAAAAGTAGAAATGTAGGAAGAGCCAATGCTAGATTGAAAGTTTGAAGAGAAATAGTGCTAGGAAAGAACACTGGCCCAGTAGCCAGGTGGCCCAGCTCTCGGCCTCAGTTTTCTTATCTCTAAACCAAGATTAGGATGAATTATTGCAGGCCAGGCCCGATGGCTTACACCTGTAATTCCAGCTTTGGGAGGCCATGGCGGGTGAATCACCTGAGGCCAGGAGTTCAAGATCAGCCTGGGCAACATGATGAAACCCCATCTCTTCAAAAAGTATAAACTTGTGGTATTCAAGGGTCAACTGTTGTTTGAAGGGCTTAGTTCATGTGAAGAAGATGGGGCCTTTAAACAGGCAACTGGCAATATGGGATCAGCATCCAGGTGTATAAGCACCTCCTGACATCAGTTCTTGCCTAACAACTTTGGGAGGTTATAGAACAAGTTCCCTACCTCTAATATCTAAAAAAATCTCTAATTGTCTTCTGCAACAATATTACTGTTAATGGCATTTTCTGAGGTATATAGTTCCTTTTCCTAGATGAGTACATTAAGTCATTCCCATGTAGCAACATGCAGAATTATGTTAATCTGCTTATACTCTTTGGAATAATCGACTCAATCTATTCCTACTAGGTTTCTTGAAGCAGGATTCTTTTGTGATGTGTGATAAATACATTCTTAACTGTGTATATTTACACAAAAGGGGCTGAAGAGAGTAATAAGCATGGTTTCAAGCTTAAGGAGAAAAAGTCAGCAACTAAATATGGAGATAATTATCACACATGCACACAGTTCCAACCTGGTACAACCCCATGTGAGCTTACCATTCTCCATACCATGCCATAAGGAGCATGTTCGCCATTTGACTTTGCCTGGGAATGGGGATTTCAAACCAGCATCTTGACGTTTACTCTAACTAATTGTTCAATTAGTAAAATTCATTGAGTTCTTACTATGTCCCAGGCATTGTGGTTGGTACAGGAGAACAAAGATCGAAAAGAAAAAATGCCCTCAGAACTCTCCAATAGAACTGATAAAGAATAAAGGGATACTTGGAACCATACAGCAGAGGTAGGCTAGGGACGTGCATGGGGAGCTGAAAACCACAGAGCGGTGAGGACCACGTGAGTGTGGGGTGGTCAGGAAAGGCTTGAAAGAACCCCTCTTTGAAGTTGGAATATATTTTAAATATACAACAGAAATAGACATGTGTCTGTGAGAACTCAGATTGATGAGTTTATTTCTGGTTTCTGACGTTATATCCACATGCAAGACCTCCAGATTTGTTTGAGGCTAAATGCATGTTTCCTACTTAGTTCTAGACATTTTTCACTGGGAAACGTGAAAATGATTTGAAATTTATTTTGGTCTCTTTATAAGATTTTAACTTTGAATGGGAACAGTGAATAGGCTGGAGTGCATTTCTATGTTATCTACTTAATATGAATAGTTGTGTTAGGGCAAAAGTTTGAGGAAATCTTGTACATTTGGAAACCCAACTACCGAAGGTCATGGGCCAAATTATTGTATATCAAAATGCCATAGCAACTTCAGACAGACATCTTCTAGTATTAGCATTTCCTGTAATGAGTGAACAGGGAATTATTTGGATGACAGGCTGATTACCTTAGAAAGGGAATAATTTTCTAAATTATGGGTCACAGCTTGACCTTTTCTTTTCTTCTTCTTCTTTTTTTTTGTTTTCAAACAACTGAGATCTTGCTCCATTTAACCGATCACGTAAATGAAGTTAAAGTGGCTATAATTCTACTTAGTGTATTCATTTTCATACCAATTCTTATGGTTACCTTAGGAAGAGCTGCTCAGTTGTCTAAAATGTAGCTTGGTCTATGGTTTTAATTATCTGTTTTACAAAATGAGCTTTATGCATCTTGGGATCCTTTTCTTCTCTTCCTGTATGTATTCTGACCTTGAAGGGTCACTGTGTTTGGAAGGGATAGGAGTGTGATCTCATTCATTGGAATGGTTTGTAATCATTTTCGTTTTAAGGAACCACAAACTCACCTTCAAGCCGTGTGTACAACTGAGCCCATATTAGTTGAAATTGTCATGCTTGTTGGAAATGCCCACACGCAAAGTGCAGCCAGGTGTGTCATATAGAAAAATACGTAAACCAATTACTTTACATACAGCCGAGGATGCTGCCGAAAATTCATCCAACTAGCCCTTTCAATCCACTTATTTTTAAATGTTCTCTATAAACTCCAGCAGTACGGAATGCACCTCTTCCTGGCCCTTTGTTCAAAATAATGTCTGGGCCCGAGGAAGCTGATTAGTGGCACAAAAGGTCTTTAGATGAGCAGAGGTCCAGAAAATTTTCTTAGCTCCGTAATTGAAGTGAATTCTCTCCCAAGTTGAGCAAGAGAAGAAGAAAAAGCAACTTCTTCCTCACTTAGTGCCAGGTGCAACATAAATAAAGCAGCAAGTTGCTTTAAATCTTTCTTAAGATAATGGAACAATAGGTGAGGTTAGGGTTATTACTACAGAGCTCCGATATGGACAGGACTTGGTGTTGCTTTTAAAAGAACTAAATTGCAGGCTGCAGACATAAGTACCGCATGCCGTAAAAACTTTGCAGATACCTGAGTGTTGCCCACAAGGAGACTTGCTGGCTGAGACGACTGATAGATGGGATAATGGAGCCTTTAATAATAGCTGTATTGCTAAATCCTTTCCATCCCAGGTTGGGAGTGACTGAAAGTAGTTTAGTCTTTCAGGTAGAAAATTGATACTCTGCAATGTGAATATCCTCTCCTCCCTCAAGCTTGCTTGTTTCCTAGCTGTCCATCTTTCAATGAATAACAAAATCTGTCCTTTTCTCTCTTTTCCTGTTTTAGACTTTAATAGCTCTCCCTTCCCTCTTAGGATTCTGCCTGCTTTAATTGGCAAGACAATCACGGCACACGGCCACTCTGCACCACTAGATTGCTTCCCTGCGCCTAGGGAATTTCAGAAAATGGTGGTTTTCCCTTTGTTTCCATGTTTTTTAAGACTTAAAAAGTATCTGCTGTCACTTTCTCATAGCAGCCTCCATGCCTTGACTCAAAAAATGCTGCCTTAGTTGACAGCCTTGAAATGAGCATGACCCTAGCTCTAGCTGGGTAGAAATCACCTCCCGTAGAAATAGACCCGCAGAAAGCCATCCACAGAGAGGGGCCCTTCACACATGGAGAGAGCCTCTGCACTGCTCCAAAGTCAATACTTTCTTTTGCCCTGTGACCTGTCTCTCAGCCAAAGCCTCTGTGACCCATGGCCACACTGTGCTCAGAAACCTTGGACGGTGGGAACTCCTGAAGCTCTGTTGGTTGCCATTAGCCCAGATACTGAAGTGCCTGGCTTGTTTTGTAGAGCAGCCTTTTTATTTTCATGTTACTGTTGCTTAAGATGGGGGCATGGATAAAAGTCCAAGCACTGGTGGGAAAGGTGAAGTGAAGACAAATACAATCAAGACCAAAACATTCATTTCTAAAGCCTTCGTGAGGGAAATGGGTATGCTTTGCAGTCTCTGCAGCCATTGCTTACATCCTTAATGGCAATTAAGCGTTTCAACATTCAAGACACACAAGAGTTCAGTCAATAGTTATATAATGATGGCATGTGCGCGTGGGTGCAGAAGCCTGGGAAGGCAGGATGGAGAGACAGAAGTTAATTTTGTCTTGATTAAAAGTTGTACGTAAGTCTACTGTAGAAAATAATTCCTAATATTAGCACTGGCCACTTTTCAAAAGTCAACAGTTGGCACTCTTTACATGATTTAATGGCATGAAAATGATTTCTGCCCCCTACCAAATCTTTAAATTGCTCCTCTTATCGGAATACAGAATTCCTGTTAGGGTCACAGTATCTTGGAATTGCTAAAATAAGGATTCTGAATCTCAAAGGAATGCTGTGGGTCTTTTGTCATCGTCATCATCCTCACCATCATCTTCATCGCAGGTCTTCATCCACAGTGTTTGAATGTTTTGTATTTTATTTTTTGTTTTCTATGTGTGCCCTTGGAAACGTGAAATTTTGCATATTTTTATTATTCATAATTTAAGGAGAAAATCTCAATGATCCTTTATAAAAATATTATAGATATATGTATGGATATATACACACACATACACACCCACACATGCTTGCACACTATTTTCCTTATCTATAGGAAGAAAAATTATAGAGTATTAGAAATCATTGAATATTCTATGTCAATGTTAATAGAGCAATAATGATTTTGTTTCACAAGTGGCAGCAGACCTCCGTATTAAGCTGTCAAAGTCTTAAAATATTACCTAGTTCTAATTAGTACTGAAACTTGGTACTGTGGATATTCATTTTTGTTCTTTATTAACTGTCTATTAAACATTTTGTGTTTTCATTTTTTCTATTTTTATTTTGAAGCAATGATTTTATTTAATTGAGAGGCATGCTTAATGACTTAATTCATAAAACACTGTATGAGGCCATTACAAGCATGTAATCCCCAGCACTTTGGGAGGTGAAGGTGGGAGGCTCACTTGAGATGAGGAGTTCAAGACCAGCCTGGGCAACATAGCAAGACCCTGTATCTATAAAAATTAAAAAGAAAAATTAGCCAGGCATGGTGGTGCAGCCCAGGACTTTGAGGCAGCAGTAACCTATGATTGCACCACCATACTCCAGCCTGGGCAACAGAGCAAGACTCTGACTCGAAAATAAAACCCCAAAATGTAAAACACAAAAAACAAAACACTGTGGAAAACATTTTTTATATTTTACACTACTAAGTGGTACCAACATTGTATAGCTTCCTCCAGCTTGAAGTATGATCCCTTTATAATCTATGAGAAAGACAAGTACTTTATAGTCCACTTGCAAAAACCACATACATATTTGTCACTTGTGGTTTTAAACATAAGCCATGAAGAAATTCACATATTGTGGCTCTCCAGCGTCCCGTGTAATATACACCATGTGTTTATTTCCATCTTACAATCTCTATTGTTACTATGGCCCTGGCAGCTGTGATTGTATTTTTATTTGAAAGGTCACTGCTTGTAACCACTTTCATCACAGGGTTATTTATAATTTGCACTGTTGAAACAGAACTTCACCTTGTTTTCTGGTGAATCTCCAGAGTTACTACAATTATGCCTACGCAAGTATTTCCCTATATGGTGTTGCTTTGTCATTGCAGTTATTGACAATCTTTTATTTGAAAACATGCACTTCTCTGTGAGGTTACAAATCACCTGTTTTCTTCACTTCACGATTTGTGCTTGGACTCAGATACATATTTTGTTCCTGCCACAGGGATCGAAGCCACCGTGTGTACAATTCAAGATTGCCATTATAATACTGTTCATCCAATTTTTGTCTTTAAGAGATCTTCATTGAAATTGTGAATTAGAGGGTGATTTTGTATTCAGGCCACATGTCAAACTTGCCGGGATGGACTTATTTAGTTGTTGGTCCGGGCTGGTCATGTATGCAATCTTCATTGAAATACGTGGCCCATGAAAGTTTTATCTTAAAGATAAGAGTGATTCTCCTTGTAACCTACCTTTTTGCAAGCTCTGGAAAGAGAAATGGAGTAAAATATTAATGGTGAGGCCAATGTTTATGTTTCTTCTTGGTGAGCATGATAGTATGAAATATGTCAGTTTGCTGATCCCAAACTCATTTGTGCCTTTTAAGTTTTCAGACCCCATATGCTGGTAATGTCATTATTGGAATGTATCCAGATCCAACTAGATACTTGTAGCTGATAAAGTTTGACGTGAACAGTGTCAGAAAACGCACAGCAGAGGAAACAAAAATCCTTCGACTGGTTTTTTTTCTGTCAGCATCAAACTTTCAGGCCTGTGGGAGAAACAACTTAAAAATACACGTGAAATTTCTACAAGACCTTGCAATTTGCCTTCATGTGTCCACAGGCAGCATGTCCCAGAACGGCAGGAGCTTAAAAAGCTGGTGACGAAATCCTGCTACAGAATGCCAGACCTTTCAAGACTGTTTGACACATGCGTGTAGCTTACCCTGAGTGCAAAAGAAAAGGAAAACGCAGTTCTTTTGAGAGCATAAAGGAAATGGTGTCGCGTTTTCTTGACTTGTTTTCTCTCTGTCCAGTGGTTTATCTCAAGCTTCTCATTGCTCACTGTCAGAAGAAAACAGCTCAGTTTCCTTTCTGACCAGCCTTGTCAAGTGTAACGGAAGAAAATGTCTCTTTTAATGCAGTTAATGAACAATTGTTTGCATAAGCAGAACTCACTCAGTGAAGTGTTTTTCTTGCTGAAGGCCTCACGGATGTGTTATTTGAATGGTGTTGTGAAGCAGGTCTCTGAACACACATTTGTTCCAGTGAGTGTGGTTATAAACATGCCCTAGTAGAGACTGGGGTATTGTAAAGCCTAATCTCCTCACACATTATTTTTGTATTGGGATATTTTTAATATGCTCACTAACGAAGCCCATATGCTTTGAAATGTTTGTCCTGCATATTGCTTCATTACTGCTTACCAACAAGTCAGGTTGTGCTGGCTTTGCAGGAGAACAATAGATGATGCTTGATTTCTTTCTGTCCTGGCGAAAACCAATCATAGGAGCCAGTCTTTTGGTAGCAAGGCTGCCTGTTACTTTACAGCTCGCCAAATGAATGCTAAGACTGTTGTTTTAGAAAGTCATTATCAGGTCAAATTCTACCATTAGCTTTCAATTCTAAAAGAAAATCAATAACTTGTTTCTAACAGATACTCCTCACTCAGACTATGCCTGTTGCACAACGTTGCGTAACACGGAGGGGGAACTGAGGGTGGCAGGTACGGAACGGGATCACTTGAGGGGCCTACTGCTGGTGCTGTGACAAACCATTGGGACATTTCTTAAATGTAGAAGCATCACTGTCCATTTTGAGCACAGATACTTTTATTTCAAAAGGCCAGATCTAGAAGGTAAGCTAACCGTTGTCAGTGAGAAGTCGAAGTATCCCAGAAACCTCATCTATACATGTTCAGCAACCTGATTCCGGTGAGAAGCACCAATCACCAGATGACCTGCTGACCAAAGTATTTTTTTTTCCTTTTCTTTCTTTTCGTTTTTCCTTTTTAGACAGGATCTCGTACCATTACGCAGGTTAGCACGTGCAGAGGCATGATCATGGCTCACTGCAGCCTCAATCTCCTAAGCTGAAGGGGTCCTCCTGTCTCAGCTTCCCAAGTAGCTGGGATCACAGGCATATGCCACTGTGCCTGACTCATCTTAAAATTTTTTGTAGAGACAGGGTGTCACTGTGGTGCCCAGGCTGGTCTTGAACTCTGGAAATTGAGTGCTAACCAAAGTACTCAGTTAGGAGGACTGAAGCTGTCTCTACAGGGTATAATTAACCTAGGTAAATTGGCATTTCCTAATAACTAAGGTAAAATGCATTGCCTGATAACCAGTTTAAGTAGAAATTAGCTTTTGGGTTTGTCCTTTTGATAGGCATTTCTGTTCCCTGTTTGGCTGCCATCTGTGGACTACAGGAGACCTGTTGGTGCATAGTTTCAACTAATCTTGGCTTAAAATTTCACTGTCATCCTGTAGCAAAAGGGGAATCAGCTATTCTGCATCCTGCTGTGAAACTAAAATATATACCTACCCCCCAGAATTCACCAGCATGGCCAACTTGCGAGTGTGCACTACTGGAGTTTCCCACTTTTGAGAGTTGTAGTAAATTTTTATTTTTTAATTTTTTTGGCATTAACATCTTCTAGTTTTTTTGAACAGCCTCGCTCTCATTGTATCTGCTCTGTGTATGAGAAAGGTAAATGATGTCTTATGTCATCATTTTTTTATCAAGCCTCATTAAAAAGACTAGATGCTGGGTATAGTGGCTTACACCTGTAATCTCAGCACTTTGGGAGGCTGAGGCAGGAGGATTGCTTGAGGCCAGGACAACATAGGGAGACCACATCTCTACCAAAAATAAAAATAAAAATTAGCCAGACATGGTGGCTTGCGCCTGTAGTTACTTGGGAGACTGAGGTGGGAGGATCACTTGAACCCAGGAGTTCAAGGCTGCAGTGAGCCATGATTCCACTACTGTACTCCCCTTTGAGTAGCAGAGTGAGATCCCATCTGTAAAAGAAAAAAAAAAGAAGACTAGAAAGTTTAATCTCTTTAATTGAAGCCACATGCCAAAGCCAAAATCACAGTTTAAGACAAGTGAGTGTTTGTGGGCTCATAAGAGCAATTATATGCATGCCCCTTTTCTCAAAGAAACTTGGTTTCGTAAAACAACAAATTCACAGAATTTTCAAAATGTTTCTAAGTCGATTCATAAGAATGGAAATGGAGTCAGGCAGTTGTGTGATCTGTGCAGATCTTTCTGGCTGACGACGCGCGTGTATGTTCCTCTTGCAGCCGAACGCGCGGCCGGCGGCGCAGAGCGGGCGGCATTCGGTGTCCGTGGAGGTGCAGATGCAGCGGCAGCGACAGGAGGAGCGCGAGAGCTCGCAGCAGGCGCAGCGCCAGTACAGCTCTCTTCCCCGGTAAGAGGACACCTGCGTGGCCCTGAGAACGTGCTCCTTCCCAAATCGCACGGGCCTCTCCAGCTCAGCCCCTGGTAGCAACAGAGGAACCAGTACATGGCTGGTGACCACAGTGGCTCAGCGTGGGGGCGCTGCCTGACTGTGAGGCCAGGGGAAATGTCACCAGTCTTTTTTACCCACAAGCTCCTACTGGCTCCTTAGCATTGGTTCTCCTCCCGGTGTGGACAAGACAGAATCTTCATCTGAAAAATGGGCAGATAACCCTTATTTTGCTTAGCACAAAGGGCAATTAGCTCCGTAAAGGGATTGGAGTCAGTGCAGCAGACACCGTGGTTGTGTGGGAACCGTGGTCCCAAACGTCACTCTCTTACTGTCCTGTCACCGCTGCTGTCAGCCACGTTTAACTTTAGAGAGTCTCAGGAATGCTGAGCTTGTTAGCTGGGAATGAAGCAAGAAACCCTTATCTGCCTGGCTCCCCAGGGGAGACGCCTTGGCCCAGGTGTTCTCTGAAAAAGGCCTGCGAAGGTCTCAGGTGACAGAGTGCCAATACTTGGAAATAATCGCCATTTTTCCATCAAAGTATTTCTTCCAGGCATAGTAAAGAATAAATCTTTTGGAAAACAATTCAGCTTCTTAAACTTCCCCAAACAACTGACTCCTGTAGTCATAATTCTTATAGGCATTTGTTGTTGTCTTTCAAAACCAAGTTGACAAAGACATTTTACGTGGGAAAGGTTCATTTGCTGTGTTGCTGTCAGGTAGACTTTTGAATTTGAGCAAAACAGTTTTGGGGAGTTAGGAGATAAATGCTTATCTTGACTGACTAAAGTGACCTTGACCAATTTCTAATAAAGTTGAGTCCTGGCCAGGCGTGGTGGCTCACGCCTATAATCCCAGCACTTTGGGAGGCTGAGGCAGGCAGATCGCTTGAGCCCAGGAGTTTGAAACCAGCCTGGGCAACATGGCAAAACGCTTCTTCCAAAAGGATACAGAAATTAGCCGGGCGTGGTGGCACGTGCCTGTAGTCCCAGCTCGTTGGGAGGCTGAGATGGCAGGATTGCTTGATCCTGGGAAGTGGAGGTTACAGTGAGCTGAGATCACGCCACTGCACTCCAGCCTGGGTGACAGAGCAAGACCCTTTCTCTAAAAGATGGATTTCTTTACATGTTAAATAACCACTGTAACAACCATGTGGGACTTCACCACATGAACACAGGTCAGCCAAGGGGACAGAGATGTGAATGAGTCTTCATGGGGATGAGTGCCATCTACTGTAACAATTCATTCATTCAGTTGTCCTTTTTCAATCCATAAGGCTATATATAACTCCTTTGAGCCCTAAATTATTTTTTCCTTTAAAGAGGAAAATTGCCAGGCTCTTTAGCCTGCTCTAGGTAAGAGTCATTAAAATTTAGGTCTTTACAGGACTTTTGAGATAATCTTATCTTACAAGGAAACAGCTCTGAGTAAGTAAATTTCCCCTAGCTCACACAGCTAGTAAGTCATTTTGCTGGCATTCAAACCCGAACCTGCCCGTGCCCTAAACCGTGATTTTATAAGGCCCGTCGCTATCAAGGGCTTCTGTTTCCAAATTTTTTGAGACAGAGTGTTGGTCTGTTGCCCAAGCTGGAGTGCAGTGGCGTGACCTTGGCTCACTGCAACCTCTGCCTCCCAGACTCAAGCAATTCTTGTACCTCAACCTCCCAAGTAGCTGGGATTACAGGCATACACTACCTCGCCTGGCTAATTTGTGTATTTTTAGTAGAGGTGAGGTTTCACCATGTTGTCTAGGCTGGTTTCAAACTCCTGGCCTCAAGGAATTTGCCCACCTCCCAAAGTGCTGGCCTCCCAAAGTGCTGGGATTACAGGCATGAGCCACCGTACCCGGCCCCAAATTTCGGATATTAACAGGTGTAAAGTTCCTCTCAGTGCTCTCCTACCCACAGCATTTAAAAGGAGGTCACTGTGTGAATCAACCCAGTGAATCGAATGCCTAAGCACTTGAAGAATTAGACATCAAGATTCGTCTGTGTAAACTGCTTCCTCCCCCCATCCAGCCTGCGTGGCTGCATTCCAGCAGAAGGGTAAGCTGACAGTGTGGACGAATTGGCCTCCCTGGCACGGCCCTGCCTGTACAACCACACGGGTGGGCCAGGGCACTTCATAGCCGTGTGGATGGTGCTGTCAGGGCAGGGGCTGTGCTCTTATTTTTATTGGCCAATTGTTTGGCTTCATATATTTTGGCCGTGCCTGAGAGTGTCTCTAAGGAATGAAGGAAAAACATAACAAAGTGTGTATCATGAGCGCAGTGGTGTGGGAGCTGCAGAGGGCTGAGAAAGGGAGGTCGGAGAGATGGGGGGCGGGCCTGGAAGGCAGGGCATTTGGGAGGGAGAAGAGGCACGTGCGTCCCAGTCCTCAAAAGAGGCAGAAAGAGAGAGGCAGGTGCCGCCGCTGAATTTCTCCTGGTTGCATTCAAAGTAGTTCCTGCATTCCCAGCCGAACGTTTCGTCCTCGCCTTCCCATTCCTCTCCCTTCTTTACCCTCAGCCCCGCCATCTCTTCCCTCCTCTGCTTCTCCCTGCGGAAGCGCCTGGTGGAGGTGTCTATATTTACCCACAGAGGAGGGTGCAGCCGCTACCGCTGGGGCCTCCGCTGTTATTTAGTGTTGCCCTAAATAACTACAGCTTTCCCTCTGGGTTAATTGTAGCTCCCTATTTTTAGTCATTTTATCCTATTTAGATATGAGAAAAGCAGACGTCCTCAAATTAAAGAGTTATGTAAAGTTTGGGCAGCAGAGGCTGGTAGACTTCTCCAGCATCTTCTTGCCTTCCTTTAGAGAGTAATTTCTCAATGAGAATCTTCCTGTTTGTGAGGGAGACTAGGAACGTAGAACCCTGCGCCCCGCTCGGTGCCTCGCAAAGCAGCCCCACTCTGCGGCAGGCTGTGTGCAGCGATCTGAAGGCAAGGAAAGAAGGCAAACAAGAGGTCAGTGGGGACCACAGCCACCTCCATGAGCTTGAGTCAGGTCCAAGTTTCTGACATGTGATATTCTTCAAAGACTCTTGACCTCTGCTTTTTGGATGTTGACAATTAGCAGAGTTTTGTCTAAACAAGATGGTATTGGCACTAGAAACCAAAAAGATACACACACACACACACACACACACACACACACACACACAAGCATAGTTACAAACTGGAGCATAAAATAAAACAAATGGACAAATGATCTGGGCTTTGTATCTGTTCCATCAGATAAGGTGGTTTGAATTAGAGGTATGTATATGAGAAGGGTGGTTTGTAAATCCTACCCGTAATTAAGAAACTCTCCGGATGGAATTCAGGTTACATTTTGGAATGTTAGTGACAAACACTGGCCAGGAGGTAACACTAGTTGGCAGGAAAAAGGATCTGAGAAGTAGCCCTGCACTTAGTTCTCAGTAGGGTGCTTTCTGTTTCCTTTTCTTATTTTACTTTTTCTAAAATAATTTTTATTATAAATTATCAATTGATTTATAATTGTATAAATTCGTGGGGCACAAAGTGATGTGATGATTTATGAACCCAACATAAAAGAATTGATTAAGTTTAATCAAGTTAGCTGACATATTCATCCCCTCAAATACTGACTCTCTTAGCAGTTGTGAAATGTACAATACTCTTGTTATTACCGTGCTGTGCACTAGAACAAACAGAAAAATTGCCCCTCTGTCGCTGAGACTTTGTACCCTTTGACCATCATCTTTTTTTAATGCCTAAATTAGTATCTTAATATCCAAAAGGCAGCCCTCAAACGGAACAGAGGTGTGCGCAGCCCCAGGCACTGGCAGCGAGACGCAAGGCTCTGGGCTCCGTGTTGCCCTTCATTTTCTTTTCCTGCCTCTCCCTCCCCTCCATGGCTCCCTGTCTGCTGTGGTCTGGCTTCCTCGAAAGCCTTTCTACCTCCCCCCAGCCTGTCTCTGCACCCTCCCATGGTCTCTCCACCAGGCCCATTTATTATGTCTCCAGCCTCCTTGCCAACCTCTTAGCCGTGTTCCTTCCGTCTCCCTCCGTGTGCCTGTGTCCCCCTCCCCTGGTGGCTAATGGCTTTCCTTAAGCATCGGCTCTTTGGTTTGAGTCCTCTCCATGCCAGTGGTCTCCAGGCCACGTTGGAGGTTGCTGTAATCTTTAGGTAATAGTTGTTGCCAAACCTCGGTATGTGCTTTGAGTAGATTCAGAAATTTCCAGGGGGCTCATTGCAGGACCAAACAATCCTATGTGTTGGTTATAGAGAAATTCAGCGAAAGGAGATGGATGTTTTGTTGCTGTTGTTATCTGTGGCCTTAGCCAGGGGCTCACAGGACAGTGGGAAGAACACGGCTTCCCTTTGATCTCTGCAGCAGTGTGCTGAAATTGCCCTCACTTAGCAAGGGTTCCTTTCTCCCCTGGTGCTTTTCTGTGTCTTGGCATCTCTACTTAATCCCTCCGACCAAGGAAGGAAAAGCTAACTTTAAAAAAACAATTTTTTAACATTGTTACGGGCACAGTGGCTCATGCCTGTAATCCCAGCACTGTGGGAGGCTGAGGCAGGAAGATCACTTGAGTTCAGGAGTTGGAGACCAGCCTGGTCCAACATGGTAAAACCCCATCCCTACTAACAATACACAAATTAGCCAGGCATGGTGTATGCCTGAAATCCCAGCCACTCGGGAGGCTGAGGCAGGAAAATCACTTGAACCTGGGAAGTAGAAGTTGCAGTGAGCCATGATTGCACCACTGCACTCCAGCCTGGACAACAGAGTGAGATTCTGTCTCCAAAAAAAAAAAAAAAAAGAAAAGAAAGAAAGAAAGAAAAGAAAAAAGAATTAATTAATTAAATTAAATGAAAAACAATTTTCTTCGTTGGTCAAAAAGATGCCATCCCCCCCCACTTCCCCACCCCCACCCACACCCACCCCCACCAAAGCCTTTTTTACTTTTTTTCCTCTTTTAGAAATGGGGTGTCACTCTGTTGCCCAGGCTGCAGTGCAGTGGTATAATCACGGCTCACTGAAGCCTCAAGCTCCTGGGCTCAAACAGTTCCCCCACGTCAGCCACCCAAGTAGCTGGGACGTAGGCACCCAGCACCACGCCTGGCTAATTTTCAAAAAAATGTTTGTAGAGGCAGGGATCTCACTGTGTTACCCAGGCTGATGTCAAACTGGCCTCAAGTGGGCCTCCCACCTCATCCCCCTAAAGTTCTGAGATCGCAGGCGTGAGCCTCCTCACCCAGGCTCAGAGCTAATCTTTGAAGGCTGAGTGACTTTGACCTCAAACTATTCCTCCAGGACCTATTAGTTAATCACTTACTGGGTGCAAGTCACTTTTCTAAGCATTTTACAAGCGTTATTTCATTTATTTCTCCCCACAACCTTTCAAGGTTAGAGATTTTGCCTGTTTCACAGATGAGGTAACTTGCGCCCAGTGAGCCTAACTCCCCCAGCGGCAGGCAGCCTGCCAGCGGCAGGCGCGGGACCTGAATCCACATCGCTCTGAGCCTAAGCCGCTCTCCCACCTCGCCCCGCTGCCTGAATGCCTAGTTTCCTTCCCTGGGTCTCCACAACTGGCCCATTTCTCATCCTCTCCTTAATCAAGAGCATGTTGACACTGCTAGCTTCCTTACCAAGGACTTGGGTGTGTGTGAATGTGTACGCCGGTGTGTATGTGTGGGCATTTTACCCACATATCTTACTTCAGACCTCAGAGCAGTCGGCTTCCTTCCCTCCATACTGATTAATGTGAAGAAAATTTTAGCTACAAAAAAATTCATTCTCCCACATTGTTGTAATGCGCATCCCTAACAAACCTTCAGTGAGTTCTCCCCGTGTAAATCTAGAAAGACTAGATTTGTCTTCCGGGGATGGCACAGGATCCACTTAGGGTGCATGTGTAGCCGCCGTAGAGCGAAGCCTGGGGCTCCAGGGAGCTGGGGAGGAAGAGGGTTGGTGGATCTTAGTAGGCCGGGGACGAAAAAGAGGTAACATGTGTACAGCCCATTTCTGATGATCTTGAAACTGATAACTCATAAAGGAATCCCATTTTTGTTGCTGTAGTATCAGTCACAAGTTCCTTGTTTTAATTAAAGTTTCATGATTAATGTCAAATCCCTGGTTTCATGCCGGCATTTTCCAACAGTCTTGTCTCTGGGCAGATTAATTTATGACTTTTTAAGTGAAGATAATCAGTGCTTTAGGCAAATAAACTATTCCATCACATCTAAGGATTCTTGCCTGGGCTGACTATACAAATGGTGCAGTCTTCCATTTCGAGACCCAGACAGGCACACTGTGGAATGCCAAGCCAGTCGCCGTCACAGTCAGAGGTAACGCTGGACATTAAGGCTGTTTTCCTTCCTGAAAATGTTCTGACTACATTTTTAGGCCATATGGAAAATGGGTGGATTTCATTCCAAACCATATTGATGCAATTCTGAAAGTTCAAAAATGCAAATTGATCATTCCTGTGGGAGACACAGTGGCTCCCCAAACCTCTTCTTCCTTCTGCGAGAGTCTTTGTGAACAGTCAGCCATGTTACGTGTGTTGATGGAGAAGGCTGAGCAGTACGTACCGTTGCCAAATGATTTTCTTATTGATAAATGGAGCAATATATTTTGTTTTATTACTCAATTGCCTCTCCCCGTCTTCCATTTTCAAGGCAAAAAGATTAGGGCATGTCTTCCTTCCTGGCACAAAATTGTTTTACTTCATCATAGCCAATCTTATTGTAAATTCATAAAACCATCTAGAGACTTGATAGTAAATTAAAGATGTTTCAAAACAATAATGTTTCTTGGAAATCATGTGCAACTCCAGTGCAGAAGTAGTAAGAATTTGAAATTTCCATGACTCTGATTTACTTCCCTATCCTGTGACAACAGAAAGCGAGTTAAGTAGGTTACCCTGGCCTTGATGAAGGTAAAATGTACAAGAAAATAGTGCTTACTCTACAGACTTGGGCCTCTCCATCCAATCTTGATGAGCAGGTATCCCAAAGAGTGTAAGTTGCTGACATACACAACTCGAAAGCCAGAGCTTTAAGGGACTGCCTGTTGCGTTTTTTTTTTTTTTTTTTTTTATCATGAAGGAGTCTAGACTTGAATCTTTCATAACTGAACTCATATTGTAATCTATTACATGTACTTCCCATTAGCTAGTGCTTCTGGCATTACGGTGGCAGCTGTGTAAAATATTTGTTGTGCTTGTTTAGAATTGAATTGTAATGTTCTAAAGCGAGCAGTTATTCCTACCATGGAAGCTGTGACACCTCTAATACTTCTATACTTTGCCATGTGTCTAAACTGCCGGAGACAGCGTTGCCCTAAGAAAGACAGACACCACCTGCCCAGAGACAGGAGGATGACTCTGTTTCTCACTCTCTGTTAGTTGAGTTGTCTGAAATGACACGCTGGCTGAGGACAGTCGTTTTTGAATTCTCCAGCCCCTGTTGCAGCGTCTGACATACGACAAGACAATAGGAATATTTGTGGAAACGTGAAAATGCACATTCGACCCCATGCTACCCCTTTCCTCCCTCTCCCTCCTTCTACCCCCACGCTAACCTTTGGGTTTTGCTCTCTAGGCAAAGCAGGAAAAATGCCAGCTCAGTCTCCCAGGACTCTTGGGAGCAGAACTACTCCCCCGGGGAAGGCTTCCAGAGTGCCAAAGAGAACCCCAGGTACTCCAGCTACCAAGGTTCCAGGAACGGCTACCTGGGAGGACACGGCCTCAACGCCAGGGTCATGCTGGAAACGCAGGAGCTCCTCCGCCAGGAACAGAGGCGGAAGGAGCAGCAGATGAAGAAGCAGGCTCCTTCCGAGGGGCCCAGCAATTATGACTCGTATAAGAAAGTCCAGGACCCCAGTTACGCCCCTCCCAAGGGACCCTTCCGGCAAGACGTGCCCCCATCCCCTTCTCAGGTCGCGAGGCTGAACAGACTTCAGACTCCCGAGAAAGGGAGGCCCTTCTATTCCTGAGCACGCGGAGAACGGATGCTTCATGTCACGCAATAAAAGACATTTTCCTATGAAGACTTGTATTTTGGGAGTTTTTTTAAAACTTCGATGGTACTATGGAGTATTTCTGTTGTTGGTATCAGTGCCTTTAAGCGGTGTAGGCAAAGAAACGGAAGGCCTTAATGTCTGTGCCACTATGTCTCAAGTGTCTGTTTCGTGGAAGGATTTCCCACCCTGTGACAATCATCTGTTCCAGGCGTTCACGTGCTCTGAGCCTCTCCATGGTCCCGGGAGTCTCGGCCCGACTCAGGAGCTGACTGCGCATGGTGACGACATCCCTGCCCAACTTGCAGCGACACACTGGCCTGGAGTGGAGGGTGACGTGCGGTGCTGTTTTTCCCTCTACGTTCTCTTAGCTGTGAGGCGACATCTCAGTCTCTGGTGGAGGAAAAGTGGGCGACACACAGCAAGACCCGGGGCTTTCTGGTACATGACAGCACAGCCGTTTGTCATATTTTGTTGTCTGGGGTTTCGTCTTTTCTTTCCCAGCTCCTTGTGACGGGAGAGTTGGTCCTCCTGTTACAGAAGCTCAGCCATAGTCCAGCATCGTCTGCTTACCATGGGGGTCCTTTTGTAACTGCCTTATAACTCCACATTACCAATAAAGCGATGATCCTAGTCTGCGTTTATACATACGCTTGTTCAGTCCTGTTCCTCACACGTGGGTTGAGTCACCGCAGCTCAGCGCGGGGAACGTGGGAGACGGGAGTGGCTCCTGCTGGGGGAAGCTGGGCCGGCCATTGGCCCTGAGTCTGTCATGAGGGGAGAGCTAAGAAAGGAATTCTCCTAGGAAGAGCTCATGGCCCAGTACATCCCAGTAATTATTTTAATTAGCTTTTGTTCTGACAGCTTGTCAGGAAGGGCGCAGGATGGGACAGAGATAAACCAGACAGTCATTTTGATCTGCTCTCTATGGTTTTTCAAGTCGCGGGCAACTGACGCTTGTCTAATGCATCCACACGCTGCCCCTCTGCCTGGCGATGCCACGCTCCTAAGTCATTCTGCCATGAAACACAAAAGACAATAAAGGCAGAGCTCTTACGCATCACACAGAGAACATCTGCGGGTCCCACAGCGGCGGTGGTAGGAAGCTCACTCTCACGTCAGTATTTGGGGATACGTGTGCGTCTCGGGGACCTCAGTGGCTCCCGTCTTCCTTCATCGTCCTGAACATCCCGTACTGTAAACCGTGGCTGGGTTGCTAAAGTGCCTGTGAATCCCGATGTGGAGAAAGCTGGAGAAGAAATCATGCTCAGCATACCATGTATTCACAAAAACAGAAAAAAAGACATGTATGGATATGCCTTTTTTTTTTTTTTTTTTTTTTTTTTTTTTTTTTTTACTGGCACATTGTATTTTTGTGTTGACTTGTTTTTAGAAATGATGTGAGGTGTCTGCACACGGACGTGTCTCTTCTGCATTTCTGTGTCATGGTTCTGTTTCTTAAAAATGCGCAGCGGCGTCTAAGTGGCGTTACCAGTGTACCCACAGTGACCTTGGATGACAGTGGCTCTTTCTCACAGCCCCCCCTGAGCTGTGACAAACAGCTTTCTCTGCACATACGCGACTCCTAATAAAAGGCATATTTCTTCCTGTTCTTTTGGTGTCTCTAGTGTTCCTGGGCATCCTTGCCTAGCTGGGGTTAAAGTATATTAACAGGTGGGATTTTTTTTTTTTAGTATTTAGAGAAAGTTGGCAGTCTCCTCACATCTGAGAAGCCCCAGTTGCATGAAGGGGACAGGAGAGCCCTGCGGCCCATACTTGGGTGAGGACGGTGCTGGGGAGCCCACCTGGGCCTTGGAAAAGGTGGTCCCCATTGTGACGTCGCTCTCACTCTTAGTCCATTAAGACAATATATAGTCTTACAGTGGAGGTCTGAAAGTTGGAAGTTCGCAGACATAGGAACGAGTGGTTGGTTGCGTATTTGAGCACCTGAGGTGAGAGGGGAAGGGGAGCGAGAGGGGGAAGGGGGGGAGCGCGAGGGGGAAGGGGGGGAGTGCGAGGGGGAAGGGGGGGAGCGCGAGGGGGAAGGGGGGGAGTGCGAGGGGGAGGGGGGAGCGAGAGGGGGAGGGGGAGGGGAGAGCGAGAGGGGGAGGGGAGCGAGAGGAACCTTCTTCATGAGCCCACTGCAATGCCCAGGCTGCCTAAAGAAGCCTGGAGAGTTCTGAATTGAAGGAACCAGTACGGACTGACCTAAGTGAATGAAAAATTACGCAGAAACTGACATGATATTCCCATGACTGCCCTTTGCGTCCTTGGAATCATTCTAGCAAGCCAGATGTTTTGATTGAGCCCTGGCCTTGAGTATTGTGAGCCCAGAGAAAGGTCCAGATTGTAGTCCGTTTCCAATACCAACCTAGTTTTTATTTCCCGAATTACAAAGTAGGGCTTTGCTATTTCTTTGAGAGGGATGCTCACAAATATGTGTGCGGTGTTTCGAAGGCATCAAGGGTGCTGTGTCCCTAGGTATATCTTGTGCACAAGTATAGGAGATTTGGTTCTCATGCAAATGGCACGCTTTGTGAGGACTTGTCAAAAATGCCCTCTTATGGAGTGCCTAGCATCAGTGGGTCACCCTGTCACTACATCCAAATTCTCTCACCTCAAGATTAGGAATGAGAGGTGTGTGGCAAGCCAAGGCAATACCATGGTCCTTCCGTGCATGCCAGGTGTGGGAAGTGGAAAGGAAAGGTGGACAGGTGTGTTCATTTTCTCCCTGACCAGAAGGCCCACTGCCAATGCCAAAACACATGGCTTGTCTCAACTGGCAGCGGGCAGCAGAGCAGGGGAGGCAATAGTCGCCTGTTGTGAGAACCCAAGTCACAAAGGGACTTATGGATTGAAACTGACAATTTGAGTGGCATTGGGAAGAGAAGTAGGAATGGTTTGCAGAGAAGTCAAAATAGGCTTCATGAAGCAGTCGGGCTTCCTGGCTCCAGGACCTTCTGCTAAGACTCAAGGGAATCCCCTGGCAAGGCGTGTCCAAGGAGGGGCCCGGGCCGGATGCTGTTGAGATGAGCACTGGGATCTACCCAGCTCCCTCAGAAGCCACAGTCACATGGGAGAGGGTGGGGGCACACTGGAGCCCAGTCTTGATGACGATGAGGTAGGGAAACTCACCTGTCTTTTGGAAAAGACGATCTCCGCTACAGTCTCCACTAAGATCATCTCACTCTTAGTCCATTAGGACAGTAGATAGTCACACGGGTTTGCTTATAAAATAAAAATAATACTGCATAACATGTCTATATTATATGTTACTAAAGAAGTGCCGTCCGTCTTCTCCTTCTGTGACCAGACTGAGGGTAGCTCGGAGGTCAAAGAGTTAGTGTTCAATCACTTGGCAGCTCACAGTCCAGTGACCACAGCCAAGGAGGATTTCACCAAGGGTTTTATTACTGGCAACGTGAGAGGAGGAGGGACGCCAGGGATAGTTTTCCAAAGCAGGACCTCCCGGAAGGAAGGTGAAAATGGCTTTCATTGGGCTGGTGAGCTGAGTCACCGTATGTCAAGCTTGTCCAACCTGCAACCCAAAGGTACGTGTGGCCCGGGTTGGCTTTGAATGCAGCCCAACACAAATTTGTAAACGTTCTTAAAATGTTATGAGATTGGGCCGGGCGCAGTGGCTCATCCCTGTAGTCCCAGCACTTTGGGAGGCTGAGGCGGGCAGATCACCCGAGGTCAGGAGTTCGAGACCAGCCTGACCAACATGGAGAAACCCCGTCTCTACTAAAAATACAAAACTAGCCAGGAGTGGTGGAGCATGCCTGTAATCCCAGCTATTCAGGAGGCTGAGGCAGGAGAATCGCTCAAACCCAGGAGGCAGAGGTTGTGGTGAGCCAAGATCATGCCATTGCATTCCAGTTTGGGCAACAAGAGTGAAACACTGCTTCAAAAAAAAAAAAGTATGAGTTTTTTTTTTTTTTTTTTCATTAAAAAAATTGTTTTAGCTCATGAGTTATCGTTAGTGTATTTTATGTGTGGCCCAAGACAATTCTTTCAGTGTGGCCCAGGAAAGCCAAAAGATTGGACACCCTGTGAGGTGGCGTAAGGGTGGTGCAGGGGAGTCGTCAGTCTATAACCTTCGCAAGGACAGGGCATGGCAAATAAGCTCCTCCCTGGGCAGGAGTTCAGTGCAGTCAGGAGAAGAGCTGACCAAGGTTCATTCCAATTCAGGCACCTCTGGATGAACTGGGTATTTTTCTAGGTCTGGGCTTCTTCCTGGAACTTTTGTGAAACAAGGAGAACTCAAGGAGCATCAGTTCCCAGAGGACACTTTTCCACAGTCTACCAGAAAACCTGGGACCCTGGCTTACAAAGTGCAGCACAATTGACAGGGCTGTCCCAGAACACAGCAGAGAGTAGGACCCCAGCTTCTCTGGGTTTCCACCAACGAAGTCCAACAGATCAACAGAGAGGGTAAACCCAGTGAATTTTCTGTTTCATGGAGTGGGGGGCGTAGGTTTTATTTCAACCCTTGTTGAAAAGAGGTGGAAAATAAGCCACTTTGTACAGAATCATCTTTGTGATTGTTGGCCACAGCAAGTACGAACAGGAGGAGACAGCGGGTAGGAGACCAGCATCCCGGTGACTTCTCCATCCACGCCATCACCCTTGTCTCACCCAAATACGGCAGTCGTCAAGAATGCTGCCCTGCTCCAGCATTTTTGATTAGAAAGCGCAACAGTTGCATGTTCACGTAACAGGCATAAGTAGTTTTGCCTATGTCATCCGATATTTGATTATCTTAATGGGTTTCTTGTTTCATCCTATGAGTCCTTAAAGCTCAGGTGTTTCTGAAACCAATCTGGGATGAGGCAGGTAGTTCTTCCTTTCTGGCTTTGTTTGCTAGTCATGGAAGAGTAAGTTGCTGAGGTTCAACTACCTGCCTGCAGGTACATTCCATTAGACACGTCCTCCATCTGATAGCACAGTGTACTATGCATTTAAATGTCTAGTTAACAGTCAGCTTCTTTTTTCCCGACTGGGGTGGGGAGGAGGAAACAAAGATTACTCGGATAATGACATGTCAGATCTGGAGATAATCTTTTCTTACTTCAGAGACAGGATATCATCTTAATAAGGCAGCTAATAAGAACGTTCGCAGGTCGGAAAGTGAGAGTGACAGAGATGCTTTAATGGAAAAACCACCTTCAGCTCTGAGTAATGATTAGATCACAAAAGCTGGTGGAATAAAATTGACTTTTTTTTTTTTAAATGTGTCGGGGATAAGGGTCGTAATTCTGAACATAAGCTTTAAAGAATTTTCTTAAACAAGAAACTGATACTCTGCTTTGGTGCTTATGGGGGAAAGGGAAGATTGTCATTGCATCCCACGTAGAAGGAACTTTTTTTCCCCTCAAGACAGAGTCTTGCTTTGTTGCCCAGGCTGCAGTACAGTGGTACAATCTCGGCTCACTGCAACCTCAGCCTTGCGTTCAAGCGATTCTATTGCTCCAGGCTCCCAAGTAGCTGGGATTATGTGTGCACCGCCACACCTGACTGATTTTTGTATTTTTAGTAGAGATGGTGTTTTGCCATGTTGGCCAGGCTGGTCTTGAACTCCTGACCTCAGGCAATCCACCTGCCTCAGCCTCTGAAAGTGCCGAGATTACAGGCGTGAGCCACCACACCCAGCTAGATGGGTTCTTCCCTCCAGAATTCAGCATCTTTCTCGCCAGCACGCATCCCCCTCCTCTCTTCAGCTTTCCTATTCCGTTCAGCAAAGTAAAAGCCTATGGATGTCCTCTGTCCATTAATTCAGTTGCCTTCAGTTAAGTCCCGTCATAGGGAATTTCACTTTCACACTTGGTCTTAGCCAAAAAGGCTGAGAAATGATAGGGAATTTCACCTTCAAAGCATTCCATTATGGGTCCCCTAAGATCAAGAATCCTTTCCTGAAGAAGGTATAACCACTTTTTCTCACATTTTTTCCCCCTTTCTAAGGTCTGAGTTAAATCACCAGTTTTTATTTCCTGATGTTTATGTTTTTTAAGCTCATTGTGTCTGTGCTGGCCTGGCCCATTCCGGATGGGTGTGTTTAACGCTGGATGTGGGAGAAGAGGGCAGGGGGGGAGGAACTCAGCCCTCCCGCAGTGAAGCTCAACAGTTCCTCATCTTTCCTGCTTAGCACTTACTTGCTCACAGGATCAATTAAATGTGTGAAAATACCTTTTTCCTGAATTGCTCAGTGAGCTGCTGAGTCACCTCACACCGTTGCTGGCTTAGAAAAGCCATTTTGAGTTTGTTCTTAGATGCTGCGGTTGCCTCTGGATGATCTGATCCCCCAGGGTGTCGGCAGCCTCGCGCCCTGGTCTGTGGGAGGAAAGAGCACGAGCAGGGGCCCTTCTCTGCTTCCTGAAGGCAGTCTCCCCACTTGCTAGAAGGTTCCTTCTGAAATCGAGGTTTGGCTTTCATGAGGGATTTGATGATGCAAACAAACAGTTTAAGTACAATTTGGAAGGTTTTGCCATTTAAACAGCTCTGCATGGCGCTGGGCCCGGCCAACTGCAAACTACAAGGGGAAAAAGTGCCGTAGCTTGCTGGCCAGTGACGGAAGGAAAACAGCACAGATTTCCAAACCAGTTGCAACCCAGGCTGATGATCTGGTTTCAGGGTTCAGTTCGTATCCGACTGCGTTTATTCGGCTCAAGTTGTCAGCAGCAACGTATCCATTGCAGTTGTTTACGATGGGATTAAATGGGTAGAAATGTTGGCTGACAAGCCTGAGATGGGTCAGATTAGGGCTCGCCAAAGAACGTAGGGTGTTTGGGAATATTGCAAACCTTTGAACTCGTCTTGTAAACCTCAAAGTGAGTTTGCATGCACGTGCCCTGACTTGAAGCTCTATTTCCAAACTTGCTTTAATTGTATCTGCTTGGCTGGGCTTCTACCTGGGCCCAAGGGGTTCCCATTCTGGTCCCAGCAACAAAAGCATCCCCACAAAATAGGAACCCGCAAAGTCCACAGCCGCTCCTGACTTCTCACTTCATTTGGTCGATTAATTTGTGTAGCACTTTACAATTTGCAAAACATTCTCATCTTTTCTTCTTGAGTCCCCAAACCCTGGGAAGTGGGCTAGAGAAATGATAGTTCAATTTTACACATGAGGAGACTGAGAAACCGGGAGTTTGGGACTGGCCAGGTGAGGATTGAGTGGCTCAGTCAGAACCCAAAACTCATTGCCCCACCTGTGACCCCTACTCGTGATGCAAAGGTCTTATCAAACAAAAAGATTTTACTTTTCAGCAGTTTTAAATTCCTTATTCGTTGGTCATTGTACTTTCCTTTGAGAGGGAAAATAAGCACAATATAATGTATAAACAATTATAAAATTAGCAATGCTTTGAAAATAGATTTTATGGGTACAATGAAACATTCAAGCCTTTAATCCCAGCACTTTGGGAGGCCAAGAGTTTGAGACCAGCTTGGCTGGCAACAGAGCAAGACATCCAATCCATCTCTACAGAAAGTAAAAACAGTAGCCAGGCATGGTGGCATGCACCTATAGGCCTAGCTACTTGGGAGGATGAGAAGGGAGGATTGCTTGAACCCTGGAGTTCAAGGCTGCAGTGAGCTATGATCACACCATTGCACTCCTGCCTGGGCAACACAGCAAGATCGTGTCTTTGAATTTTTTTTTCTTTTTTTTTAATTTAAGGCCGGGCACGGTGGCTCACACTTATAATCCCAGCACTTTGGGAGGCCAAGGCAGGTGGATCACTTGAGGTCAAGAGTTGAAGACCACCCTGGCCAACATGATGAAACCCCATCTCTACAAAAAAAAAATATGAAAAAAAAAAAAAAAGAATTAGCTGAGTGTGGTGGCACGTGTCTGTAGGCCCGTGCCTGTAATCCCACCTACTAGGGAGGCTGAGGCAAGAGAATCGCCTGAACCCAGAAGGTGGAGGTTGCAGTGGGTGGAGATCATGCCACTCCATTCCAGCCTGGGCGACAGAGCATGATTCCGTCTAAAAAAAAGTTTGTTTTTTTTAATTTAAAATTTGTTTTATGACTTGTAATACTATTTGTTATAAAATTACATATTGCATATGTATGCAAATACATATTTATACACATCTACATATAATGGTTCGCTCACACGTCAGGCACAGAGCGTCATAAATTTGGAATGTCTACTGAAATAGACGTTTCAGCCAGGCTTCCACATGGGTGTCCGAGGCCTGCCGGGCTCCCTCGCTGGTGACCACGTTTCATGCTGTGCCTCTTCTGCATCCGTGTGTATGACCCTCAGACCTGAAGCGGTTCATTTCTAAGCCAGTTTCAAGGTGGAGGAAAGGAAGAGTTGAGTGAAAATGCTGGAAACGGAGGAGGAGGATGTGAAGCCCGAGGAAGGCAGGACGCCGCAGAACACGGAACGGCCACGAAGCAACGGTTCCTCGCAGTGGGGCTTCTGAGGCAGATGCAAAAAAAGGCCTCGGATGCTAATCCAAAATAGAAAAGATCGCTGGGAGATTGTGAAACAATAACAATTTGCATTAAATCATCAGCTGCTTTTAGCACAGATGGGAAAAGCCTGTTACAAAATGTTGGAAGACATTTGCAGTGGGTTTCAAGCTGGACAGGCATTAAAAACATTCTTGAGGTTTTCACGTTGGGAATAAAAATGTAAATCATTTCTAGCGAGGATTTTTTTTTTTTTTACATACCATTTTGTCTTTGTATTTTATTTTATTTTGGGAAAGGTTACGACATCGTAATAGCCAAGGGGAAATGATCCATTTACAGGGTTGGATAGATAAAATTTATCTTCAAAGAGGTAGAATATTAATTATGCATACATAGAAAGAAACTTTGAGCTCTGAGACATTCCCAATGAAACGATGGCTTATTTCACTCAAGATCCCAGCACGGTTGCCGTATCTGAGAGAGAAACACTGCCAGTTGTGAACGTGCCTGCTTTTCTGGGTCAGTTTCAGAGCATGGAGGCAGAGTTGGGGAAGCCGGCTAGGACTGCAGGGGCTCTCCCTGGAAACTCTCTAGGACTGGCTTCTCCTCCATTGTGCCTTTAAATGGACCACAAGGGGTGGAAGGCTGGAGCCAGGAGCTGATGCAGCAGGCCCATCTCTCGTGATCCCACGCCCCTGGAGAAGAGACTAGACAGTCACAGACTCTCAGTGTCTGGAAGGACTGCCTGGCCTAGGGAAACGAGTTTCCAATAACTAATCCAGCTGAACGAGGCACTTTCCTTGGCTCTGGCTCTCCTTCCCATAAGCCAGGAAATGTTCTCTCCATTCATTCGGGGATGGCTCACCGGAGACTTCTGATCTCAGACTGGTTACTCCGCAGACTACACTGGTATCTTCTGCTCTGTCTCCTAAGTCCTTTTAGTGGTTCCCTCTGGACTAATTGAAACTCAGAGATATCCTGTGTGTGTGATTTGTTCAAGGTAATTGTAAGGCCACAAAGAAGCCAATATTGATTTTTTTCTAAAGATGCCACTTTATGTGGCCTGAAATTTACTACATAGAATATGCAGTCAGTTTAGGAAAAATAATTATCTCATATTTATTTACTCATTCATGCATGCATGCATTCATTCATTCATTCATGGTTCCTGCAGTAGACCAGGCAGATGTAGATGCTGGAAACCCACCAGGGAATAACTCAGTCTTACACTAACTGGGAGTCGTAAGGCTGTGTAACGTTCAGACGGTGACACTTGATGCAGAGAAAATAAAGAAGGATTCAGCACTGGGACGTGAGAAGGAGCAGACAAGCTGGAGTTGGAGGACCCATGCTGTGAGAGACCGGGGTGCTTCCAGTAGAGACTCTGGAGGGAATAATGGCGGGAGTGACATTGGTAGGAGTGGCCTGGGACGTGGTGGTAGACACGAGGCGGAAGGTGAGAAGAGGGGTGAGGCAGTCAAGGCACGGGGAGACCAGTGTGCTGGAGGACACCAAAATCGTTATCAACAACAACGGTGCTGGCAAGACAGTGGTTCAAATGCTGAAACCTTCACAGAGGGCAGGCCCGTGGGAGATGGCAAGAAGGAGCGAAATAACGCATGGTCTAATTAACAAGCTTCCAAGGAGGAGGGGACGCATTCCTGAGAAAGGAAGAACAATGACCTGGAAGTGCCAATGGGAGTAAGAAAGACACCTATCCCATGTCCAGCCCCGGCCTCCAGCAGCCACCACTGGGAAGGTGGCGGGCGCCGGCGAGGGCAAGAATAGGGTGGGGACTGTGCAATCCCTGAGGGAGGTGAGACCACCTGAAGACAGGACCTGGAGGTCTTGGGCTTCCTTCTGACATCTGACGCAGAAAGGGGTGCGGTCTCTGAAGGGAGGCACTCAGCTCTAAATGCTGCCCAGTCCTAGGAGCTGAGGCAGGACTCACCGGGAACATGTGGGCGTAGTGCCCAGGGGCGGGTGTCATAGCTCCACCCATCACAGCAGCTCCAGGTCCCAATCCTGCTTCCCTGCTGTGTGTCTGTGTCTTGATGATAGACATCCCTCTCTCATTCATTCATTCAGGGCCTACAGTACACCAGACACTGTCTCCATCACTGGGCATTCAGGGGTGAATTAAACAGACCGTGGGCCAGGCGCAGTGGCTCACACCTTTCATTCCAGCACTTCTGAGGCTGAGGCGGATGGGACACTTGAGCTCAGAGTTCGAGACCACCCTAGACAACATGGTGAAACTCCACCTCCACAACTACAGAAACAATGAAGAGACCTCGATGTTCTCATAAAAATGACAGTCCAGAGGCAGGGGCAAACATTAATTAAGTAAACACACTACTAGATAGAGTACTGTCAGAAGGGCAGTGAAAACAGAGTTTCTGTGAGGAAATAATAGGGAAAGGAGACATAAAAGTTGGGGGCCAGGCGCCATGGTTCATGCCTATAATTCCAGCATTCTGGAAGGCCAGGACCAGAGGATTGCTTTAGCTAAGGAGTTTGAGACCAGCCTGGGCAACACAGGGAGACCTCATCTCTACAAAAAATTCAAAAATTAGTTAAGTGTGGTCAAGTGTGCCTGTAGTCTTGGCTACTTGCGGGGTTGAGGCAAGAGGATCTCTTGAGCCCGGGAAGTTGAGGCTGTAGTGAGCCATGACTGCACCATTGAACTCCAGCCAGTGTGGCAGAATAAGACCTCCTTAAAAGCAAAAAAAAGAAAAAAGAGAGAGACAGAATTTATGACAAATGATTTGTAAACTCAGTCTTGAAGGATCTGAAAATCTAACGAGTTTGGCAATCTATCAAGATCCCAAAAACTTGATCCCTTGTGACCCCAAGGTTTCATTTTCTAGAATATAGCTGAAGAAACTCAAAAGGTAGACAGAGATTTATGCACAAAGCTGTTAAAAAAATATTGTTTATAGGTCAGAAAAATTCGACATAAACATCTCAAACTAGGGAAATGGCTAAGGAAATTATGGCATGGAATATAGTAGTGTGTTATAGCTATTAAAATTAATGTTTATGAATAAATTCCACCAACATAAAAATACAATCACAATATAATGTTTAATAAAATATACTAGAATGTCAAATTGTACCTTCATTATGACTGCATATATATGCATGTACATGTGTAAATATGTGTGTATAGATGTGTGTGTGTGTGTTTGTGTGTGTGTGTACAGAAAGGTAAGGAATAACCCCAATGCTAACAAGTTATCATGGAGCGGTTGGATTAAGTAGCAAAGCTGAATATGGATACCTTCAGGTCAAATGTCATGGAATCTGAGCATGCCCTGATGACCCCAGTGTGCAACCTCACGCAGAACCTGTGTTCAGATGGAGGAGTGGAGACTGAATGAAGACCCAAACACCACGTGGCAGGAGCCAGGATCCAATCATGTCATCTGCAAACGAAGACAATTTAATTTCCCCCTTTCCTATTTGGATGCTTTTGATTTACTCTTTTCTTGCCTAATAGCTCTGGCTAGGTCTTCTAGTACTATGTTGGATACAAGTGTTGAGAGTGCATACCTGTGTCTTGTTCCTGATCTTATTAGAGTAGCAGATAGCCGGAAATGAGCAGGCCAGGGAACCCCTGGGAAAAGAAGTCCTGGAGATAGATCCCAACGGCAGGCATAAAAAGGACAGTGGCTATGTCGGCTACATCTGGTTTTGTGATTGGGGCTCCTCCACCCCTGAAGGGGATTTATTAAGCCCTTGCTGGAGATAACCATGCTAGGACTTTCTCCACCAAGAAGCATTTGCACTGCTCCAAAAACTCACCCTAGAATAGCCTTTTGCTCATTATAATAGTTAAAAGCACACCCCGGATGGAGATTTTAAATGCTAATGAGACACATGATGTGTGTACTGGCATGTACAACCACAGAGCATGTGCGCCCAAAGGGACCTCCCGAAACAGGATTGTAAGTGACACCCCATCAGGCCCCTTCATGAATAATCATGTAAGAGTCTCATAAAGGGCGTTCCCCAGCACCAGCAGCTGCTGGTTCATTCTTTCGAGCAGCCTGCTCTTTTCAGAGCTTACTACCTCTTTAAATAAACACTGCTACTCGGCTTCTACAACTTTTCCAGCTGGACCAGCCTGGAGCCATTTTCCACTGCTCTCTGTGTATGTACTTTACCTTCCTTCAATAAACTCCACTGCTTAACCCTTGCTATGCATCGCTTGGCTAAATTTTTTCTTCCGGGTGAGTCAACGACCAGGGATTCCCTCACTTCCTGGTAACAGTCTTAGAGAAAAAGCTGTTAGCAGCAGGCTTGTCATATGTGGCTTTTACTATGTTGAGGTACACACCCTCTTTACCTATTTTGTTGAGAGTTTTTAATCACCAAGATATGTTACATCTTGTCAAAAGTTTTTTCTGCATGCGTTGAGATGATCATATGATTTTTATCTTTTTATTAGGTCAACATGGTGTATATAACTTATTGATTTGTGCATGTCAAACCATCCTTGCATCTCAAGAATAAATCACACATGATCGTGGTGTATGATCCTTTTCATGTGCTGTTGAATTTGGTTTGCTGCTATTTTACTGAGGATTTTTGCATCTAGATTCATCAGGAATATGGGCCTGTAATTTTGTTTTCTTGTAGCATTCTCATATGGCTGTGGTATGACAATCATACTGGCCTTGTAAAATGAGTTTGGAAGTGTTCCTTCCTCTTCAGTTTTTTGGAAGATTTTGAGAAGGATTGGCAGCAAGTCATCTTTAAATTCTTGGTAAAATTCGCCAGTGAACCCATCTGGTCCTGGGCTTTTCTTTGTTGGAAAGCTTTTGATTATTGATTCTATCTCCTTAGTTGTTACTGATCTGTTCAGATATTCTATTTTTTATAATTTAGTCTTGATCAGTTGTCTGCTTTTAGGAATGTATCAATTTCTTCTTAGTTATTCAATACAGTCATGTGCCACATAACAATGTTGTGGTCAGTGATGAACTCCATGTATGACTGTAATCCCGTAAGATTGTAATGGAGCTGAAAAACTCCTATTGCCTAGTGACCTCATAGCCACTGTGACACTGTAGTGCAATTCATCACCTTTTCTTTGTTTAGGTATGCAAATACTTACCGTATGTTGCACCTGCCTATAGTATTCAGTATGGTAATAAAATGTACACGTTTTAGTCTATATTATATAGCCTCGGTGTATAGTACGCTATTCCATCCAAGATTGTGTAAATATACTCTATGATGTTTACACAATGACAAAATTGCCTAACAACACATTTCTTTGAATATATCCCCATATATAGCATGTAACTATTCTTATTAGTCTCTCTTGATTCTTTGTATTTATTTGCTGTTAGTTACAATGTCTTCTTTTTAATTTATAATTTCATTTATTTGAGACTTCTCTTTTTTCTTGGCAGTCTAGTTAGTTTTATTGATTTTGTTTCTTTAAAAAAAAAACTCTTAGTTTTGTAGATCTTTTGTCTTTCTATGCTTTTTCATTTATTTCTGCTCTAATCTTTTTTCTTTCTTCTGTTGACTTGGTCTTTGTTTATTCTCTGCTTTTTCTAGTTCATTGAGGTGTGAAGTTAGGTTGTTTCTTTGCTTTCTTTTTTCTTAAAGTAGACATTCATTGCTCGGATTTTCTTACTATTGCTTTTGCTCCCTCCCATGAATTTTGGTATTTTGTGTCTCTATTTTTCCTTGTCCCAAGATAATTTTTTATTTCCCTTTTGATTTTTTTTTTTTGTTTGACCCAGTTGTTCAGGACTGTGTTGTTTAATTTCCACATACTTGTGAATTTTGCAAAATTTTTCCGGTTCTTGATTTCTTGTTTATATTATTGTGGTGAGAAAAAAATAATTAAGATGATTTTAATCTCCTTAAATTTGTTAAGACTTGTTTTGTGACCCAATATTTGATCTATCCTGGAGGACGTTCCATGTGCACTTGAAAAGAATGTGTATTATACAACTAATGGATGAATGTTCTGTATATGTTCATTAGATCCTCTTGGTCCTCATTAGATCCATTAGATCCTCTAGTGTTTTTCAAGTCTGTTATTCACATCTGCTGTTTCCTTGTGGATTCTCTGTCTGGATGATCTCTCCATTGTAAATTGCCATTTCGTTATTGTTTACTGACTGTTCTTTAGTTCCATTGTTTCTTTCTTCCCATTTGCTGTCTTCCTTTGTGATTTGTTAAATCTTCCTATGTTATACTTTGGCTACTTTTTCTTTATGTTTTGTGTATCTACTAGAGGTTTTTTTCTCTATGGTTACCATGGGGCTTGTATAAAACATCTGATAACATTCTTATTAAGGCTGCTAACAACTTCAATTACAAACAAAAACTCTACACATTGATTACTTCCCCGTACATTTTATGCCATTGATGTCACATTTTACATCTTTTTATATTATGTATCTGTTAACAAATTATTCTAGCTTTAGTTATTTTTAATACTTTTGTCTTTTAAAGTTTGTCTTTTAATGTTAAAAGTGATTTACACACCACCATTACAGTATTATTCTCAATGTGACTATGTGTTTATCTTTTCTAGTAGTTTTATACTTTCATATGTTTTCATATTGTTACTGAGCATTCTTTCATTTCAACTTGAAGAATTTTCTTTAGCATTTCGTGTAAGGCAGGTCTCATGGTAATGAGCTCCCTCAGTTTTATTTGTCTGGGAATGTCCTTATGTTTTTTCTGAAGGACAGTTTTGCTGGGCATATGATTCTTAGGTGGAAATTTTTTTCTTTCAATACTTTAAATATCTCATCCCACTCCCTTCTGGCTTGCAAGGTTTCTGGCAAGAAGTCTACCTTATGGGGGTTCCCATATACATAATGAGTTTTTTTTTCCTTGTTGCTTTCAAGATTTTCTATTTGTCTTTGGCTTTTGACAATTTGATTATAACATATCTCAGAGTGTTCTTTTTTGGGTTTATCTTATTTGGGATCCTTTGAGCTTCATACATGTGAATGGCCATATCTTTCTCAAAATTTCAGTTGTTCTCAGACAGTATATTTTAAAATAAGCTTTCTTTTCCTTTCTGTCTCTCTTCTCCTCATAGGACTGCCATAATTTATTGATTCAAATGCTTGATAATGTCAAATAGATTCCTCATGCTCTTTTTTTTTTGCTCTTTTTTAATATTTTTCTTTTTCATGCTTCTAATTGGCTAATTACAAATGACCTATATTTGAGTTTGCTAATTTCTTCTTCTGCATAAGTGTATCCTGAAGCTCTCTATTGAAGTTCTCAGTTCTGTCACTGTATTCTTCAGCACCAGGATCTGTTGGGTTCCTTTTTATGGTTTCTAATTCTTTATTAAACTTCTCGTTTTGTTCACACATTGTTTTCCTAATTTCTTTTATCGATCTATCTGCATTTTTTTGGATCTCATTGTGCTTCTTTAAGATGATTATTTTGAATTATTTTTCAGGTAATTTAGTGATATCCATTTCTTTGGTGTCAGATATTAGAGCTATATTAGTTTCCATTGGTGGTGTTATATTAACCTGATGGTTATCTGTGTACCCTTGTGGTGGTTTCTGTGAATGTGAAGGAGCCACACCTTTTCAAGTCTTTACAGTCCGGTTTTGATAGGTAAAGTTTTTGACTTGTGTGCAAAGGCTGGGAAGATTGCCTCCAGGATTGCAGTCAAGTGGGCTTGAAGCCTGGTCATGGGACTGCTGCTGAGTCTTCAGTGGGATCCAAGGCTGGTGGGCCTATTACCAGGGCCTCTAGTGGATGTGGATTCTATCTGGCTTCTGGGTAGACTAGACTACCTCCAGTTCCTTGGTCAGTAAGGCTGGTGCTGGAATGACGGTCTGCTTCTGCAGAAAGTGGGCCTCTTACCAGTTGCATAGACAGGTGTGGCTTCCTCTGGGTCTCTAGGAAGGCTTTCCCTGGGTCACTGGGTGGGCCTGTAGGCAGAAAGTATTTGCTTTGGACCATGGCTGAGAGAGACTGGGATTGAGTCACAGGCTGCTTTAGGGTCTACAGCTGAGACCAAGGTCTGCAGGCCTGCCTCCAGAGGCATGGACAGGTATGTTTCCTGGCAAGTCCCTGGGCAGGCAGGACTGCCCTCAGACCACAGCTGAGAGGAGCTGGAACAGAATTCCATGGCTGTAGTGCCAAATTTGGCTGGCCTGCCTGTGGAGGTACAGATGGGCATGTCTCTCTCTAGGTCCCTAGGTAGACAGAGGACTGCTCTCAAATCCCAGCTTTGCATTCTGATTATCTGCTTTGTTCTGCATAATTCAGTGGCTAGACAAAATGAAAGTTCTCTTGCATTGATGAACTCTTGGTCTGATCTTTTCTGACTGGCCTTTATTGAAAGATTTTAAAGTTTAATCAGAAAAAGAGCTTAAGAGCTCAATTTTTACACATACCAGAAATAAGGACCTTCACAGCATAGCGTCTGCTGATTGATGTCCAGGATGGAGAATGGAACTCTAGTGGAGGAAGACAACCTGAGCTTTCTCTGCAATGCAGACATTCTTGACAGGGTAGACCTCCTGAGAGCTCACTCCTCTCATTTATGGCCAAACCACCACTTTTCTAGAGTGTGTTCCCGAGATGATTATTTTTCCCTGGAGCTCAAATTGAGGGTGAGCCAGAAACACAGAGAACTCATATCACATCCTGAGAAAGGAAGAAACAAGTTTTTCAGCCTATCTTTGGAAGGATGAGGAGATGGGACAAAGGATGGGAGCCTGGGGCTTATGCTGCCCTTTGAATCCTGAGCTGATGAGGCTGAGGCGTCTAGAGCCACATTGTTACTATTTAATAATGTTGGCCATTAGGAGACCCATCTACGATTCATGCTCTGCTCAGAAAAGCCAACTTTCCTTTTGAGTCCAGGAGAGACTGGTGAAAAGGCTGGCATTGGCAGATGGCGTCTTGGCACAGGTGTGAGTATTGATCAACCTCTGAAGCAGGGGAAATGCTATTCCCTCTCTGATTAAAAGTCCCTTGCAAAGGAGAACAAAGGCCTAAGGTGGGCGGCATGGTTAATAGGCTACATTAAGGCAATCTCTACATTAAGGAGTATCTGTTGCCAGAATGTACTTTCTGATTGTTGCCACAGCATAACTTTAATGGATCTGTTGTTGTTCTCTGTTCCTTTCATATGTTTTCTCCTTCTCCACCCTGACTTAATCATCGTGCATCTTGTCTGAGACCATTTTCTTTATAGAGTTTTCTTTGCTAAGATCTGTGGTCTTCCTGTGAAAATGGAGTCATCAGTTGGGGGGAAAAACCCGCACTGCTGTCAGGATTTTTAGAGACACACATGTTACATCCCATTTTGGTGAATCTGAAGATAAGATTTCCAAAGGGGTATTACAACACCATATAAAGTGATTTTTCCACATGCCATAGGGCTCAGATCTGTGTAAATCCAGGTGAGACTTTGGATTGTTGTTTTTAAAACTAGCTGGAGCCCTTCAATAGCCCCTGTGCAGCCTGTGTTATTCCTCTCATTCTAACTGGGAGGCAAGATTCCGCTGCCTATATCCCCCCATATTGATCTTTTCACTTAGCTGACCTCAAGGATTCGTAATCCCAGTCTTGTGTTTTAGGTTAATTTTTGGCTTTGGTTTTACTTCTACCCTAAGCAAGTCTTTCTTTGGTCACTGCTGCTCCAGTATTCTTTGGTTTGACCAAACAGCTCATCTGTATCTCTTCAAGTGCACTCCAGGCTTGGATCACACTCTGCCATCCCCAGATGGCACCTGGGGCACTAACATCCATCACTTCTGATAGGTTAGCTTCGTGAAATTAATTGACTATGAAATTAATCTGGCACCTCCTGGGTTTTTTCTCATAGTAGGCACTCAATAAATATTTGTGGCATGAATTCTTTGCATGAAGCTTTAAAGGAATACTTTTTTTTTCTTTTGCTGTAGTGTCTTTCTCATTTTCCTTTTTGTGCTTAAAGCCAACATGGAATGTTCCCGTAAATGGTAATAGACGAGCAGAGCAAGTTATGGGGAAAGAGATGTTGGTGTGAGTCTGAAGTAGAGAAAGTTAAGAAGGCAAATGCTTCCGTGCTCTTGAGAGCATTGGGGAGTTATCCCTGATGAAATCCCACATGTTTGAATACAGTTGAGTTGATACAATCCTGACCCTCTCCTTCCTGGTTTTGAATTTGAGATCCTTTCCCTTAATTCATCCCTAAAATATTGGTGTTCCTCCAGGATCGGTGCCACGCCCTCTTCTCTTCTCTCTCTGTCCCCTTCCTTACCAGTCTCTTCCATACCATCTGCATGTTTAAGACGCCCAGTGTCTCTGGGGCCCCTTGGTGTTCTCATGGTCTTCACTCTGCCTACTTTGCTCCCATCTGCCACTCAAGAAGCCACTGCCTCCAATGCAGGTGCCCTCTGTGGATTCAGCAATACCTCTGCTCAAGGCCCTGGTGTCCTGGAGCCCAGGTTGCCCCACGGAGGTGCTCCATCTTCCTCTCATCTCCTCCATTCTGCATAATATTGTTCTTAGCCTGCTTGTGACACAATTTAGTGCCAAGTCTCTGAGACTGTGGGCTTCACAGTCAGCTGACTTGGTTTCGAATCCCAGCTTTGCCACTCACTGGGTAATCCTGGGTGAGTCATTTAACTTTTCCAAGCCTCAGTGTCTGCAACCATGAAGTGGGGACAGTAATAATTCCTACCTCATGGGGTTGTTTGGAGGATTAACTGGCAATGCAACTACCTAGTTCTATCCTCAGAATGTAGATTCTTGCCAGGCACGGTGGCTCATGCTTGTTATCCCAGCACTTTGGGAGGCCCAGGTGGGTGGATCACCCAAGATCAGGAGTTTGAGACCAGCCTGGCCAACATGGTGAAACTATCTCTACTAAAAATACAAAACTTAGTCAGGTGTGGTGGTGGGTGCCTGTAATCCCAGCTACTTGGGAGACTGAGACGGGAGAATTGCTTGAATACAGGAGGTGGAGGTTGCAGTGAGCTGAGATTGTGCCACTACATTCCAGCCTGGGTGACAGAGTGAGACTGTCTCAAAAACAAAACAAACAAAAGAATGTAGATGCATAGGCTCTTCACAGATTCCTTTGAGAAAGTATTCCCTAAGTTTTTCCTTGCAGTCACTCTCCTTCCATGGGGCTTAGAAGGGAGTTTATAGGGATGTACAACAATCTGTGTCCCAGACAGACCATTGCTATGCTGTCCCTTGCCTATCCACAGCCCCTTTTCCTCATTCCTGCCTTTCCTCCACTTGAAGCCTTTTGTATAAACTGACCATTGGATGCTTTGCCTTCTCGTTCATCACATGGTCAGAGCCTCCTACTTCAAGGCTGGGACCCCATTCCCAACAATCTTTCCAGATTTATGGATTCCACTCTTCCTCCATGAGCAGAGACCACCACTCCTGTTCCCAAGATAGCTTGGCTCACCTTGGGGCCTGCTGTGAACCATAACACCGCTGCTTCCTGAGGATGAGGCAGGCGCATTCGGGATACTTACTCTGATGGCTTTTTAGGTTCGTTATGCTTCTCAGCAAATTCCCCAATGTGTTTCTATGAAAGTTGCATAAATAACTTCAAAATCATAATTTGTTTTTTAAGCTCATTATTTTCCCTAAATTCCTTACATTATTAAGATTATCTGATTTATCAGGAAGCCGTTGTGCTTCAGAGTAATTTAATTCTCTGCTGTGGGGAACACTTGGTTACTGTCTGGGGGGACACACTAAAAAAAAAATCTATTAAATTGATTCGTTCTTTAATTTTCTTGGTTCTGCAGCTCAGTGAGGATACAGTCCCAGGTAAGAGCATATTTGTTGATTACCCAGCTTGCACAGATGTTGCAAGAATTCTCAAATGGCTCGTTCTTGCTTTTGTTTTTGTTTCTTTTGTAGCAAGAGGGGCTGCCTTCCTGAAAGACAGGAGCGCATGTGGAAAGAATATCCAAACGTGAGTGACGAGTGTCCACCCGTGGGTGGGCACGGGAGAAGTGAGGGACACAGAAGTTCTGACCCTGAAGAGTCCCTGGTGGGCAGGACCAGGCTGTGCTGTGGCAGTTGGGGTAACTTTCTAGATGAGTCGGGGCTTTGGGCCCAGGTATACTTAGAGTTTCCAATTCAGGCTATACTCTGAAGCCAGACCCGCCCTTCTCAGAATTGACATTCTCAAGTCGTTCTGCAGCCTCGGAGTCTCGTTGATTCTCAAAGTCGGTGATGAAATATCCAACTTCCTTAGCTTGGTGAGGATCTAGCCAGATCCTATGAGCCAGACTTAACCGTCCCAGCCTTTTCTCCCATCGAGCCCATCCCTGAACTCCCCATACCATCAAATCACATCCTGCATTTCTGCCTGATTCTTGAGTCCACAACATTACTCTGGACTGAACGGTCTCCCCCATCCCCAGCCATGTTGCTTGCCTGAATCCTATTCACCCCTCAATGCCCAACCCAATTTCTTAAACGTATGGCCTCAGGTGATCCGCCCGCCTCGGCCTCCCAAAGTGCGGGGATTATAGGCATGAGCCACCACGCTGGCCTCAATTTCTGTTTCCTTTCTATGAAACTCTCCCTGGCTGCTCCAGCCTTGTGATTTCTTGCCACACGGGGCTCTTTGGTGACGTGTCCAACTTCCCATGGAGCACTCGTGTTTGGGTCTTCATCAGACGCTTTTGTGTGTTCACGCTTTATTGGGCTCACTGATCTGTCAGCTTCTGAGGGACAAAGACCACACTTTCTTTCTTCATCTCCTCCTCAGTGCTTTCCACACACAAGCTTCCCTGAAATGTGCTTGACTCACACATTAATTAAAAACCAGTCCAGAGTCTTTGGGAACCTGTCAGCTTGTCAATCCCACAAGTCCTGCCGAACAGTGGCACAGAAAATCAACATGATCCAATCAATTTCCTCTGATCAAGGGATGAGAACTAATTCAAACCAACTCAGCAAGTGTTGAGCAGGTACCATGGGATAAACACAGTGCCAAATATTAACAAGAAAAAATTACTGGGCACAGCCCCTACCTTCAAACAGCCAACTGTTTAGGAGAATTCATTTGGAACATCAAAGAATCAGGAGAAAGTTAGCCAGAAATGAAAGACCATATCCACTAAAGTGCAAAATTGATTGGACTCCAGAATTAGACGAAGAAAGGTAGTGAGTGGTGGGTTCCAAGGTGAGAGAGATCAGAGGTGAAAGCCACGAAGAAGAGTCTTGGGGTGATGTGGACCTGGAAGAGCCAGAATTTTCAGGGAAGAGGCCAGCATGGACGATGCTTTCTTGCAGAGGGTCAAGAGACACCTCAAAGCATGGGGTCATGGAAATGAAATTGAGAACTAGTTACTGACTAGGTGTGAGGCAGATGCCAACACACTCACTACTCCCAGTGACTGCAAGGTGTGCTTCATCTTCACATTGCAGAGGAAGAGTCTCTAGAGCAGGTTAAGTCAATTATCCAAGGCAAAGGCAGTATCTAGCAGTGGGTTCCCAGGCTGCCTGCGCTTTGTCCATCACCCGGTCAGCGGAACCTCTGGGTGGCAGGCTGAGCTGGGAGGCAGGGCACCTGACCTGGTGCAGCCCCTGGGTACCCAGGACTCACCGCTCTCTTCCTCCAAGGTGCGGCTTAGAAGGGAAGAAGTGTTCAAGTTAGGAGATACACCTGTTCTAAGCTGCTTCTCAGTGCCTCTCCATCAGCCCTCCTGGTGCAGGGAATTCTTTTTTTTTTTTTTTTTTTTTTTGAGATGGGGCCTCACTCTGTTGCCCAGGCTGGAGTTCAGTGGCAGATCTCAGCTCACTGCAACCTCCGTCTCCCAAGCTCAAGCAATCCTCCCACCTCAGCTTCCCAAGTAGCTGGGACCACAGGCACATAACACCATGCCTGGCTATTTGGTTGCATTTTTGGTAAAGATGGGGTTTCTCTGTGTTGGCCAGGCTAGTATTGAACTCCTGACCTCAAGTGATCCACCCACCTGAGTCTCCCAAAGTGCTAGGATTACAGGCGTGAGCCACCATGCCTGGCCTGGTGCTGGGAATCCTAAGACCATTTTCCATCATCAGAGACTCTAGAAAGAGGCAGGAGAATCTGCATTTATGAAAGCACTTCATGTGCATCTGTGTTCTGCTTGTGGTATGGATGGTAGGTACTTTTGAGAAAATGCATTAAGCTGAAAAGTTATGATTTGTGTATTTTTTCCCATTTTTCCCTTACAGGCATGTGGCTCATGCCTGTAATCCCATGACTTGGGGAGACCGAGGCAGGTGGATCACCTGAGGTCGGGAGTTTGAGACCAGCCTGACCAACAAGCTGAAACCCTGTCTCTACTAAAAATACAAAAATTAGCCAGGCATCGTGGCACTTGCCTGTAATCCCAGCTGCTTGGGAGGCTGAGACAGGAGAATTTGCTTGAACCCAGGAAGCGGAGGTTCCAGTGAGCCAAGACTGTGCCACTGCACTCCAGCCTGGGCGACAGAGCAAGACTCCATCTCAAAATAAAAGTTGGATGATGCTACAGTACACCATACTGGAGACCCACTGGTCTGCATAATCGTCATTTAAAGGGAACAGATAAGAATAATAATCGCTTCTATTTATGATGGCCCTGTCCTAAGTGCTTTATGGACATTAACGCACAACAACCCTATGAGGTAGATGCCAATACAGTACCCATATTACAGATGTGAAAACCAAGCACAGAGAGGTCTATTATTCATCCAAGCTCACACAGCCAGTGAGTGGTTGGGCCAGGATTCGAGCTCAAGCAGCGTGGCTCTTCCTAGAGTCAATACTTTCCGCTATGACAAGGGAGACATAGGACCGGGCGGTCTGAGCCTGGCTGTGTGGAGTGGCTGGGCGGCTTCTCCATGGCTCTGGCTGCTAAATTTCCCTCTCATGCGAGCTGTTCCCACGGGCCCTTCTCCCTCTGTTTCAGGCATTCCAGCCTTGGGCACAGGACAGAACCGTCCCTGAAGAGTTGCCCCAGTGAAGCCAGAAGGAGGCAGAGGCCCCTTTTCTGGATTCCCTGGGCACTTGATTCTAGCCAGGGCTGTGTTTTCCTGCCCCGCAGCGTAGGTTTCAGAGTGTCCATTTTGAAGGAGCGGGGCATGCACCATCGTCCCTGCTTCCGGTGGAGGAGGGCTGGACGGGCCACCTCCAGCCAGTTTGGGCTTCCTTTCTGGGACCAGGCCCAGACACCAGTGCGCTGCCTGCTTTCTCCACGTTACTCAGCCTTGGTGAAGAGAAACGACTCACCCCTTGGTGTAGTTTTCTCCCCAGCCCTGGGTCGCAGCTTCGTACAATGTTCCCGGCCTCTGCATTTGTCTCATTGCAGAGATGGATTCACAGGGTAGGTAGCTCAGGAAGTTTAAGTTCCAGGGCCCCTTCCAAGACCTTGTGCCTAATGGAATATTCATAATTTTCTTTTCCTTTTCTTTTCTTTTTCTTTTTTCTTTTCCTTTTTTCTTTTTTTTTGAGACAGTCTCGCTTTGTTGTCCAGGCTGGAGTGCAATGGTCTGATCTCAGCTCACTGCAAACTCTGCCTCCTGGGTTCAAGTGATTCACCTGTCCCTGTCTCCTGAGTAGCTGGGACTATAGGTGTGCACCACCATACCTGGCTAATTTTTGTATTTTTAGTAGAGATGGAGGTTTCACTATGTTGGCCAGGCTTGTCTCGAACTCCTGACCTCAAGTGATCCAACTGCCTCGGCCTTCCAAAGTGCTGGAATTACAGGCCTGAGCCACCGCGCCCAGCCATGTATTCATAATTTTATACTCCTTTACTAATGAGCCATCCTTCAATTGAACAAGTTTCACACTCCATTAACCATGATCCTTACTCAAGAGATTCTTCTGGGTGCCATACCTGAAAATGAACCCTCCAGTGCGCCCCCTTAGTATGGCACCTCGGGCCCCTGTGACCCGGCCAGTAAGGCCTGTTCTGTCTGGAACTGTGCCCTGTACTGGATTCCCAAGCCCACTTCCTGGCGTGAGACAGAAAGATCCAGTTCCATGTTCTCTTTACTTTTGGCTTAGAATAGCAGTAAGACCTGCCAGCCTGGTTCCTAGAACCCAGCCAGGTGCATTGGCTGGAAAAAGGAGGGCCTGACACCCAGATTCTACTCTATCTACCTGCCCCAGCCCGTGCACTCCCCACAGCCTCCGCCTCCTACCTTCCAGGCTTCCAGAACATGCCAAACTTTCATCCCTGCCCACACCAGTGCATTAGGCTGCAGAGGGCAAAGTAATTACCCTTCCACCGATTCAAACTTCCAGATGACACACAAACTGCAGGGACCTGTAGAAAAAAAGGGACTGTACTGCCATTATCTGCACTATTAATTGTGGTGGAATCCTGTGATAAAGGTGTGAAGAAAACAATTTTTTTCCTTGCCCTGGACTTTGGCCAGGAGAAGGGTAGAGAAATGCTTTTGAGTAACCATTCACAAATTTCAACAATTGTTCACTCTTGATTCTAAAAGTCTCTTTGCATGAATAATTTCTCATCTTTATGCAGAGTTTTTCCACATTTTTGTTGACTAAAATATTACTAATCTAATTTCCCATTAAAAAACTCATTTCCAGCATTGCAGAGCTGAAAGGTGCTACCAACCATTTAGTCTTCAATTTACATACAACAAATCCTGTAATCTGATGGGGGCTTTTACACAAGGGTGGCTGCAAGCAATTACATGGGAAAAGAAATATTTCAGTCCAGAGCTTTGCACTATGTTAATTTCATCTGCTGAACTCCCATTGAGATTTCTCCTATTGTTAAATTGCCTATTGATGTGGATTTAGAGAGAAAAGTCCACCAAATATAGCAATTCAATGTTATAATGGTGTTTGTGCTCTAATATTTTTATTTTAATTATAATTTACAATATTGGGGTTTATTAGAAAGAAAAGAAAGCATCTGACTGGAATAAATTATTCCATTCTCTCCCACTCAGCACCCATGACAGAGTAGAACATTCTCCAGGTGAAGTATTGATGTGGAAAGGCCTAACAAAAGTCCTGATGCCACAGCAGGTTGAGCAGGGCTCTGGGGTGGACTGAACATAGGGATGCCTGATGTGGAGGAAGCAGGGCTTCTGGGCTGCTAGCCTGGGGGCACTGTGGTTATTGGGAAGGATTTGAGGTGAGATTTCAGAAGCTAACTCTAGGTCAGAGGGAAATCGAGCCTCAGATGCTTCAGGCTGAGGCTCTATCTATTCATGCATGCATGCATCCATCCATTCATCTATCCATCCATCCATTTATCTGTCCATTTATCCATCCATCCATCCATTTATCCATCCATCTGTCCATCCATCCATCCATCATCCATCCATCCATTTATCCATCCATCTGTCCATCCATCCATCCATCCATCATCTGTCCATTTATCCATCCATCTGTCCATCTATCCATCCATCCACTTATCTGTCCATCCATCCATCCATCCATCCATCCATCCATCCATCCATCTGTCCATTTATCCATCCATCCATCCATCCATCCATCCGTTTATTGAATGTTAAGCATATATTTTGTCCCAGTGGAGGTGTCTAGTGTTTTAGAAGATGCAAACTAAATATTTTGAAATTCTTCTTTTTTAACTTTTAAGTTTAGGGGTACATGTGAAGGTTTGTTATATAGGTAAACTCATGTCATTGGGGATTTACTGTACAGATTATTGCGTCACTCATGTATTAAGCCTAGTACTGAATAGTGATCTTTTCTGCTTCTCTCCCTCCTCCCAACCCCTGCCTCAAGTAGACCCCAGTGTCTGTTGTTTCCTTCTTTGTGTTCATAAGTTTATATCATTTAGCTCCCACTAATATGTGAGAACATACAGTATTTGTTTTTCTGTTCCTGCATTATAAAATTCTTTTATTTACTCGTTCATTCAACATACACTTGCTGAGCATCTACATGCCTGTCCCCATGGCAAGTTCCAAGGATACACCTAAAAGATGAAGCCCTGTCCTTCGGTACCATACACACCAATCAGTCATTAGTGAACACTCTAATAAATGTTATTACCAGAGAAACAGGCGGGCATAGAGAAGGCCTAAGCAGAGTGACTGTGTGAGAGAGAGAAGGAGCAGTGGCCAAGAACCCTTCCTCAGGGAGGTGACAGATGCTTAAGTTGGGTCTTTAGGATAAACAGGAGGCAGTTCCAGGAAGAGTGTGAAAGGCCTATATGTTTAAAAACAGCTTTACTGAGGTACAAGTAACATTTAGTAAACTGCAGCATTTGAAGGCTGTAACTGGTTAGTTGTGACATTTGTATGCTCCTGTGAAATCACCATCCCAGGAAAGAAAATGAGCATACCCCTCACCACCAAAGTCTCCTCATGCTCTTTTTCCCAACTTGATGAAAGCCTTCTATAGGGTCTCATCCTCCTGGGAAATTTGCCTGTATTTCTTCGTATCTAGTTGCAGTGCAGAAGGGAAGGGATTGGTGGGAATCACAGTGGCAGAATGTCCCATGGTGGCTCACGAGAAGACCACAGTGACATCCTTGTCTAAACCCCTGATCCGCAAATCTGCACGCTCAATCCCAGGGACAGTGTTTATTATATTCTTCAGCTGGTTGTTTCACAAACAGTACGCATAAGACTTGGACATAAATAACTCCAGGAGAAGAGCGAATCTACCTTCAGAAGAAAATATGCCACATTTGGGGCTTCCTAACAAAACCCACTGCTTGCCTGGAAGGAAGACCTTGAAGGCTAGCCTGGGCGGTGGCCGCATCATGTAACAAGAATACGGCGTGTTTCGGGCTGATGTTTGGAATGGGACCGCCATGTTGCTCACCTGGTCTGTACCTAATTTTAGTTCCTGCTTCTTTGGAACATGGAGGGGCCATGACTCTACCTCACAGCGATTTCCATCCCTTCAGTAAATCTGCAGTGCTTCCTGTGTTCTGGGAGCATTCTCTTTGCTTCCTTTCAGGTATGATTCTTGCTGCTAACTTGATTCAGTTTCACAGTTCAGATTTCTCACAAAAAGAATCTGATTAGCACACCTTAGATTTTTCCAGGCAGGTGTCATTGACCAATAGAGAGACTGGCTTGCCTGTGGATCAGTTGTTCTTGTATAATTCAGTGTGACCTGGCTGGGGAGAGAGGGCCGTGTTACTCAAAATGTGATCGTTTAAGGACTTCCCTGCAGCTGTGGGCGGGGCAGCTTCCTGGGAAGAGGCTGTGGGTGTGGCAGGTTCTGGGGCAGTTAACTCCAGCACTGCTGTATGGGAGATAGCAGGACAGCAGATCTATGTTTTTCCCAAATTAAGGGGAAAAAAATGTCCAACCTGTTTGCAAAGAACAGAGAGGTGACTGTATATCTAAAGCCTGGGCAGGATGATTGCTGAAGCATAGCGTCTACTGTTTGTCTGTTGGTTAGCTTTGGTGGGTTCTGTTTGGTTCCCAAACTGTGATAGTTAATTTTATGAGTCACCTTGACTGGGCTAAGAGATAATCCAGATAGCTGGTAAAACATTATTTCCGGATGTGTCTGTGAGGGTGTGCCTAGAAGGGCTTAGCATCTGAACTGGACTGAGTAAAGAGGATTCACCTTCTCCAACGTGGGTAAACCTCATCCAATCCATTGAGGGCCTGGATAGAACAAAAAGGCAGAGGAAGAGTGAATTCTCTCATCTCGAGCTGAGACATCCGGCTTCTACCTTGGATATCGGAGCTCCTGGTTCTTGGGTCTTTGGACTCCAAAACTCACACCTGTTCCCAGCCCTCCCCATCTCCTACAGTGGTTCTCAGGCCTTTGGCCTCAGACTGAATTACATACTGACTTTTCCCTTTCTCCAGCTTTCGGATGACATGTCACGGAGCTTCTTGGCCTCCATGGTTGCATGGGCCAATTCCCATGATCAATCTCTGATAGATCTATGTACATCCTACCAGCTCTGTTTCCCTGGAGAACACTACTACACAAACATTTCCTAGATTTTCATTCTATTTCTTCCTTGTCTGCGTAAAGCAAAGATTCTAAAAGTAACCAGTAATTTCCATTCAGTTACTGAATACTGGCACTGGTACTGCCCAGATGGTTCTTTATGGATGACAAAGGACATTTGGCCATATGACCTCAAAGGACAAATATTGGGTGATTTTTTTTTTTTTTTTTTTTTTTTGAGTCAAAGTCTCAGTGGCCTGATCTTGGCTCACTGCAACCTCTGCTTCCTGGGTTCAAGTGATTCTCCTGCCTCAGTCTCCCGAGTAGCTGGGATTACCGGTGCACACCACCATGCCTGGCTCATTTTTGTATTTTTAGTAGAGACGGAGTTTCTCCATGTTGGCCAGAATGGTCTTGAACTCCTGGCCTCAAGTGATCTACCTGCTTCAGCCTCCCAAAGTGCTGGGATTATAGGCATGAGCCACCATGCCAGGCCTGGGTGATTCTTTTTTGAATATGCTGCATCTTTCTTTGTAAATAAGATTTGATTTCAAAAGATAGATGATTGTTGGTTGTTATGCAAATCAAACAGACCTGCACATTTAAAGAATTTAAAAAGAGGCTGGTGCAGTGGCTCATGCCTGTAGTCCAAGCATTTTGGGAGGCTGAGGTGGGAGGATCACTTGAGCCTTGAGTTCAAGGCTGCAGTGAGTCATGATCATGTCATTGTGCTCCAGCATGGGCAACAGAGTGAGACCCTGTCTCAAAAAAAAACCAAAAAACTATCCTGTGATCTCTGGGGTGTAGGTGATAGAGGGCAGAGAAGCAGAGAGGGGATGGTTCTTCCTGTGCCTGAGTACTTGCCCAGGGCTCCCTCCCCATATTCACTCCATCGCAGATGCAAAGTGTAATCCAAACAGGGCGGCCGACAGCCTCATTCATCCTACCTGGCTGACCAGGAAGGGGTGTGACATGTGATCCTGCCAACGGGACAGGAGGGAAAGACTGTTAAGCGCAGAGCCTCAAGCTGTCGCCACGTGTATGGGTCTGCTGGAGCTATCATGACAACGTGCAGCATAGGGGACTGAGTGGCTTCAATCACAGAAAGGTATGGTCTCACAGTTCTGGAGGCCAGAGTTTCCCATTTAGGGGGTCCTCAGGGCTGGTTTCTCTTGAAGCCCCGGCTTGCGGATGGCTGGCCTCTCCGAGCGTCTTCATCAGTTCTTCACTGTGTGCGTCCCTGTCCTAATCTCCTTTTCAAAAATACGGTTGGATTAAGGCCAACTCTAATGATCTTATTTTACCATTATGAGTTTTTAAAAGGCCTTGTCTCCAAATACAGTCACATGCTGAGGTGCCTGGGTTTAGACTTTAACATAGGAATTTATGCCTGACATGATGGCCCGAGCTGCTGCCCTCAATTTTGCGGCAAGCTGAGGCTGAGCCCAACATAACCCATGAGGGGGCCAAGCAGGAGACGAGCAGAGCGAGGCAGAACCAGAGGCCTGGGGTGCTTGCCCCGTTCTGCTCCTGCCGAGTGGAATGGCAAATTTCCTTATTTGTGAATCCAGTTTGAATCGGGGTTTTAAAAGGCGGCCTAACAGAGAGAGAGATAAAACATCAGAGGTGGAAATTTAAGCAGCCGGCATTTTATAGGGCTCCTCTTAAGGGAAGAGAGGAACACATCTTATTTCCTCCAATACCCAACACTGGGGCTTGGTGGGTGGGCGAGGCGCTGCCTGGGAAGGGGTCCTCACTTGGAGGCGTTACTCCCTCCCCAACTTGAGCTCTAGTCAACGCCTGCTGAATGTCTCCGCCAGTCCCTGCTGCCCGCAGCCCACACTTCCATACTCTATTTCCTAGATGCTATATTCCCAAGGGGCGAGGGCTCCACTGTGCCCCTGCGACTCAGTCTTCTGTGCTGCGTGTGGAGCGAACTGAATATTTTTCACCTATTCCCCCCCGACCCCCGTTAGGCAGTGGGCTACACGTAAGGGCTGAACAGTGAATAACGCGAAGTCTCGTCCCCATAAAGCAGAAGTTGTGAACATTTAAAATATATCATGTGCTCTGTGCTACTACAGTGAATGAAAATCACAAAAATACACACAGGCTGTTCTGACAGCACATGAAAGGGACGTCTTACCAAACTTGGGGTTCAGGGAAGGGGGCTAGAGCGAGGGCATCTGTCCTATTCTGCACCCCACGCCCTGAGCCGAGCATGGCAGATGGGGGAAGGGAAACAGGGACTGAACCGGGTCGTTTCTCCCCTCAGAGGCCACCCTGAGCCCCACAGGCGGCGCTGGGGCAGAGAACCCAGGTCCGCCATGTCTGTCCTCCCAGACAGAGTCCAGCAACCTTCTCGCGGGGTAAGGAAGGCTGCCAGCTCGGGGGTCAGGAATCCAAGCAGAGGTCCAAGGACATCCTGCGATACCCACGGAAACGATGTCGAGCCACACAGGAGGGAGGGGCCTCCAGAAGAAGAACCGCTCAGGGCGGCCGGCATGGTTCGGGGACAAGGCCTCGCAGCCGGCGCCACCGCAGTGAGTGTGCCGCGGGTGCTTCTGGGATGGCTCCTCTGGGCTGCCACGCCCCCGCGTGGTTAGTTACAGGCCGAGCCACGCCCCCACCTGGTTAGTTACAGGCCGAGCCACGCCCCCACCTGGTTAGTTACAGGCCGAGCCACGCCCCCACCTGGTTAGTTACAGGCCGAGCCACGCCCCCACCTGGTTAGTTACAGGCCGAGCCACGCCCCCACCTGGTTAGTTACAGGCCGAGCCACGCCCCCACCTGGTTAGTTACAGGCCGAGCCACGCCCCCACCTGGTTAGTTACAGGCCCAGCGCTGGGCTGGAGCCCCGCGCCTGCGCAGTGGGGTACCAGCGACGCGGCTGTGGCCAAAGAGGAGAGCCCCGGGGGGAGTGAGCGCCGTGGAGGCTTCTTTGAGTCAAGGGCAGAGCATGTGTTTGACCGGAAGTGCTGATTCAGATCTTGGAATCGGGATTTTCGGCTAATCTGGTGTTTTTCCTCTGACAGCACAGTAATACTCTTTTGGTTGCTAAGAAACCCTCTTTTAATTGAACATTGGGTCGAGTGGCTATAGTACCATAACACACCATGCAGATGTCAAGAGAATAGCACAGCGTCCAAGTGACATTCAGGCCACTTCTCACAGCAGGCATGTCATAATACACAAGTGACTTTCCAGATTTTCCTCACAGGGCGTGGAGGCGTTGATTTGTGATTGCAGACCCAAGATTCTCACTCCCCAGTCTGTGATATGGCTTTACAGTGGGCTATCTGTGCCTATAACCAAGCTCAGCTGTGCTTTATAGGCTGACGTTTTGTGGGCTATTAGTCTGAATGAACCACTATTCTAATGATCAGATCATTATAATGGTGCATTAGTTTGATGCAGGGTAGTGAAATATTGTTACCTTAATAGGGCTGGATGTGTATTACATATCTTATCTCATAATCCCTGCTTAACAGAGGCATCCTTGGTTTCTTTTGCAGTACACAGCGAATACCTGATTGAAGAACTCTTTGGAGAAAGGACTATAGTCATTTTAGAACCTAAGAGTAAAGTTTAATATTCCTAATAGTAATTGCTTTCTATTTTGTTTTCCACAACTCAGAGACATTGTTTGGCTAAATCTTTAGGGGGCGATTGAGAAAGGCAGGCACGTAATCCTAGCTCCTAATGCCCTGATAAAATTAATGTGTTCTTTTACTGTAGAGACAGAGAAGGTTCTTGCATTGTCTGCTAGGCAATTTTCTAGCATGCAGCTGCAAGATTGGGTTCATATCTATTTGCTGAGAAATCAGATGTAAGCATAGGTTGAGTTGAGGGTGTCGATTAGTACAAGACCTCAAGTAGATGTTTTGTTTTTCACCTTGAGTGGCTGATTTCAGTGTTAAAAATGTGGCCTGAGTAAAATAAAAGCAGTGGAAAAATTGGCTTTTAAAAGTCTTTTAATGGATAGAATTAGAGTTATGTTTTTATAAGATGGGAGTTATACCCCCGTCTACCTCCCTGCAAACAAGTGGCACTGGTTGTATTCCACCTGCAGTGGCCAGGATTCTTTGATTGCAAGCAACAGCGGCACTGCTGGCCCTAATTGGAAAGGAGCTATTTAAGTGATATTGGGTGGCTCACATATCTTAAAAAAAAAAAAAAAAAAAAAAAAAAAATCTGCACAACCAGGGATCTGGAAGGATGTGTACGAGGGAGTCGAAAAGACAGCTGAGTCTGAATACTGTGTCTTTCTTCATTTCGTCTATTTTTATTACTTTGTTTGAGATTCAAATATCAGGAGAGAGGAATTAATCAGTTACTGTATACTGTAATTGTAGCTCTAGAATTTTTATTTAAAAGGAACTTATGGTAGCAGTTTGGTCAGAATGGGCGACGGCAAAGGGTGGAGGGGGGCTGATGGAAGGATTTTTTTTTTTAGATAGGGTCTTGCTCTGTCATCCAGGCTGGAGTGCAGTTGCATGATCTCAGCTCACTGCTACCTCTGCCTCCTGGGCTCCAGCGATCCTCCCACCTCAGCCTCCCAAGTAGCTGGGACTAACAGTATGTGTCACTACACTTGGCTAATTTTTATATTTTTAGTAGAGTCGGGGTTTTGCTATGTCACCCGGGCTGGTCTCAATCTCCTGGACTTTAGCAATCTTCCCACCTTGGCCTCCCAAAGTGCTGGGATTACAGGCATGAACCACTGTGTCCACCCAGATGGAAGAGTTTTGAGTGGCTTGTGACACTTGACATTCCTTCTTAGTGCCAAGACCACAGGCCACCCCTTGGCCAATGACAGTTTAGCCCACCTTGACTGACAGTTTCTTGAAAATTGGGTAAAGAAAAACAATTCTTTTGATGCCATCTTTGTTGAGCTTGTAGATAGATTCTTATGACATAAGGCTCTAGGCAGCTCCCAAGACCTCAAAGTAGACTGCTCTTGCAGAACAGCACCTGCCAGCCCCATGCTAGGCACCCCTCAGTGTCTTCTAACATCCATTTCCAACCTGCTGCTTTGCTGGCAGAAGCCACTTCTCACAGAGACTTGAAAACATGCCCTGCCTATTTATTTTGGTATTCTCTCCTGCAGCAGTCATATGACCCAATTTGGTTCATTAGATACAAGGGAAAATACTAGAAAGGCTTTCCTCTTTAATATAGATATGGCACTGTAGACTGGGGCAGCCATTTGGGACAGTTCAGGCAAGGCAGAAGGGTGAGGTCAGTAAACTGAGCACGGCAGATGGACGCGATGGATGACTTATTGTCCTGTTGAATTAACCAAACCTGAAATAAACTATCTCCAGTCCTCTTGCTAAGAGAAATAATAAATGCCTTTCACCTTTAAGCTATTTATTTTTGTCTGTTCTAAGTCTGAGTTGGTATAGCAAAAATACCATAGACTGGGTGGCTTATACAACAAATAGAAATTTAGTTCTAACAGTTCTGGAGCCTGGGAGATCTAAGAGCAAGGCACCCACAGATTGGAGTCTGGTGAGAGCAGGCCTCCTGGTTCACAGATGGCCATTGCTGTGTCCTCACGTGATGTAAGGGGAGTTCTCCAAGGCCTCTGTTGTAAGGCCACTAATCCCATTAACAAGGGCTCCACCCTCATGACCTAATCACCCCCAACCTTCCACCTCCAATACCATGACACTGGGAATTTGTGTTAAATGTATGAATTTTAGGGGGACATAAACACAGTTTATAGCACCATTTTGTTTTATTATTTATTTATTTTTAGAGACAGAGTCTTGCTCTGTCACCCCGGCTGGAGTGTAGCAGTGCAATCATGGCTCACTGCAGCCTTGACCTCCTTGGCTCAAGTGATCCTCCCACCTCAGCCTCTTGAGTAGCTGTGACTGTAAGTGCCCACCATTGGATCTGGCTAATTTTTTAAACATTTTTTGTAAAGATGGGGTCTCACTACATTGCCTAGGCTGGTCTTGAGCTCCTGGCCTCAAGGTATCCTCCTACCTTGGCCTCCCAAAGGGCTGGGATTACAGGCAGGATCCACTGCACTCAGCCTCTAGCACCATTTTAATAGAGGCCAGTATCATGGGCACCTAAAGCTTCCCAGTTCACACACTGAAGAAATCTTCATCTGTCCTCTGGAGGATCTGCCCTCACAGGAGTCAACTACAGAAGGGCCACAGATGGAGAATTCTCCATGGGTCAACAGCTTCCCCGACCCCAGGCCCTCCTTCTAATTCTCGCTGGGCAGTAGGGAGCTCCTTGCTGTCTCCCTCCTCTCTCTCAGCCCCGTTTGAGGCATGGAATCTGATGGGGATGGAGGTTGATGAAGCTTCTCATGGGGGCAATCCTGTGGGCTCATCCCCCTGGGAGGACTTGGCTCCTTACTCCCAGAGGGGAGGGAGGGAGGCTGCTCTTGTGGCCTTGCCCATCTTCCGTATCCCCTTTCGTCCTCGCCCTGGCCAAAGCTGAGAGACATTTGCCCACATGCTGACCCCCACCCAGCTCTCTGCACCCATCCTGACACCAGGCTGGAGGGGTTTCAGAACTTGGCACCAAATTCCTTTTGCTGCTCCTGCAGCTTTGACTTTGGCCCCTAGCTGGTCCTCATAAATGTGCTTTTATTTGTTCCTGGAACTCGGTTCCAGTTTGTGTACACATTCTGGAAGCTGTTTCCATTTCTCTGGACAAAGGTCCATCTGGACAACATGACCAGCAGCCCAGGTCCCTGGGAGCCTGGAGGGAGAGCCCTCCCTTGCACGCGGGCTGGTGGCTCAAGAATCGCTCCTTACTGCCCTTCCTCTCAGCATCTTCAGCTGCTTCCCTGCCTGGGCCTCTGAACGTCCTGTTTCTGTGACTCTTTTTGTCCATAGTATGAGTGAGGATCGTTGGGCTCGCGGAGACCCAAATACACGGCATAAACAGAGGAAGCGTTCATTCATTTCCATTAAAGAAAGCTTGAAGGTAAGCCGTCCAGTACGGCCATGGTGGTTCCACGGAGTCATTGAGGACCCCAGCTCCTCCTGTCTCTAGGATGTTTCTGGTTTCTTCAGCACTATGAGAGCCACAGGAGCTGCGGCTAGGAGGTCCATACTCCACGCAAGAAGAAATGGAAAGAACAGCAGCCGTAGAGGAGCTTTCTCAGAAATCCTGTTCAGCGATTTGCACATACACCTCATTGGCCGCTCCTGGCTGCAGGAGCAGGGGGAAGTGCAGGCTTTCTCCAGGGCGCATGGCCACACTAAATGGCACGTGGCAGTCACTGAGGAAGCAGGGAAGACTGGATGCTGGCTAAGTACCCAGTGATCTCTGTGGCATATTGCTCTTCTCACCTGCTGAGGATGATGCTGGCGGCTGGCTGGAGAGCCACCTTGCTGTGAACTCAGCCCCGTGCTAGCCTGCCTGCCTTCCTCCCCACCTGTCCAGCTGGTGAGCGTCCCTGACCCTGCTCCACTTGTGGGAGAAGATCCAGTTCCAGGGCGCAGTCCCCTCCTAAGCTTCCTCTCCAATAACAGCTCATCAGGCTGCCTCCGCAGCTGTTTGACCAAGATGGAGCCAGAAGCATCTCGGACCACCACCATGTACAGAACGCGGTGGGAGATATTTCTGGGTATACTCATGAGGGTGACATTTAGCTCCACACAGGATGGCCTTGAAACTTGACCTCATCTGAAACGGCAAGGGAGTTGTCACCATTTAGGCCCTTGGAAAGAATCATGCAAGAGTTCTGAAATGACAAAAGGTCTTCACAGTCAAGCCAGGAAAGAAAACTGATGAAAGAGACATCTTGGTGACCAAGGCTCCCTGTGTTTGATGACACCTTTCACAACCTGACCTGGTATCCTTCTCCATGAAAGGCAGGAGCAGGGGCCCTGTTTCCACCAAGCTGCGGATATTTCTTCTTTGGGATTCATCAGATATTGATAATATTTTACATTCCTTTTTTGAGGGAATTGAGTTTGTTCATGATTCATCAGATTTTGATAATAGTTTACATTCTTTTTTCTGAGGGAATTGAGATCGTTCATGATTTATCAGATTTTGATAATATTTTACATTCCTTTTTTTGAGAGTATTGAGATTGTTTTCACAAGTTTGCCAAGATGTGTATTACATCATTGGACTGGGAAATGTGGCCCTGCCTCAGAAAGAATGAGTTATTTTCCTTCCTTTTGTTCTTCCCCCGCCCCTTCCTTCTTCCTCCTCCTTCTCCTCCTCCTTCTTCTCCTTCTGCTTCTTTTCTCTTTCTTTCTTCTTTCTTTCTTTCACTTTCTTTCCTCCTTTTTTCTTCCTTCCTCCCTCCCTCCTTCCTTTCATTCTTTCTTTTGTTCTTTCTCTTTCTTTCTTTTCCTTTGTTTCTTTGTTTCTTTCTTCTTTCCTTTTTTTTCCCCCTTTCTTCTCATTCTGTGAGCAGAGTTCACTCCACTGCACTCCAGCCTGGCGACAGAGCAAGATTCCATCTCAAAATAAAGATAAATAAATAAATAACAAGGGAAAGCCAATTCCTAAATCTCAGCCTGGAAAACTAGATGGCAGAGACACCTGGTGAGACGTCTGCTGTGCCACAATGCTGCAGTGGGTCCTGGTACAGAGTCAACACCATAGGTGGCATTTTGGGTAGCTTGTTCACCCCCAGGGAAGGAAGGTACCGTGTATTAGGCCATTTTCATGCTACTGATAAAGACATATCCGAGACTGGGTAACTTATAAAGAAAAAGAGATTTCATGGGTTCACAGCTCTATGTGGCTGGGGAGGTCTCACAGTCACGGCAGAAGGCAAAAGCCACGTCTTATATGGCGGAGGGCAAGAGAGAATGAGAGCCAAGCTCAAAGGGAAAGCCCTTATAAAAACGACCAGGCCACATGACTCTTGTTTGCTACCATGAGAGCGGTGTGGGGGAAACCGCCTCCAGGATTCAGTTACCTCCCATGGAGTTCCTCCCACAACATGTGGGAATTGTGGGAGCTACAATTCAAGATGAGATTTGGGTGGGGACACAGCCAAACCATATCAGACAACTCACAGTTTTGACTTTGTCATTATGAAATTGGTCCCCTTACAAGGCTGCAGTTCCCACTACTCAAGTATTGAAGCCAGCCCAGGCATCCAGCCTGAACATCACAGATGATGTAGGGGAAAGCAATTCTGGGAGCGGGGATGGATTTGACTTCAAAAGTCAATTTAACTTCTGTGTAACTTTGAGCTGATAAAATAAGGTGCCACCTGGATATGTAAAATGTATAATACAACACCATTTGTACATAATAAAAATACCAGTGCACCAAACAACATGAATTTTGTGAGACTATATATATACACATTACACACGATGTTATGGGTTTTAATGAGGAATAGGGAAGGAATATAATGCATGAGGATAAAAGGGGGTAAACAAATTAATAAGTTCAGACAGGGAAATAATATGACAAGATTCAAATACATATTTTTTGCTACTTTTACATAAATAACATGAAGTGGTGGAGTGCCAGTTTCTGATTTAGTTGGTAGGATGAGTTCCTCTGAAGTCAGCAGGGAGAATCTTATTTTTAAGCTCTCCTTGTTTTGAAGAAGACTAGACTTGGGTTGTAAATGTTTCTTTTACACTGTCACATTATTATTTATGAAAGTAATCAAAATAGAAGCATTGCTCTTGATCCTGCCATATCCTGTTGGATCTCCTCCTGAGAACTCTATAACTTACGTCACTCTAGCCATGGTTGATTTTAGCTTGCTATTCATGATCATATTGAAGAGAAAATATAGTTGATTTTGAAATTTGTTTTAGTAGGTTTTTCTGGGTCAATTTTCTTAAGTGGATTTTTACAGTTACCTATATTGTCATTGAAATGTAATATGCCCTAAAAGATTGTATGTGTATCATTATACAATGTATTAATCTTAAGAAGAGGAGGAAACATCTCTCTCTCTCTCTCTCTCTCTCTCTCTCTCTCTCTCTTTGCAATGAGATTAACTCTTTTCTTCCAAATATAAAAAGCTGGGCCGCAAAACTTATATAATGAGCCACCTCAGCTAACCGAGCTTTCCTTTATTTAAAAGGAGCTGTGCTATTGTTCCTGTGTGATCTCAACAAAATCAATCATTTCCTTGGCTCTTTATTCTTTCTTATATCTCAGCTCACTCATATAGGATCGCTTTCCTTTTGTCTAAAGGGCATCCTTTAAAACTTTTTACTGAAAGTATGATCCATGGAATGGCTGTCAGTTTGCAAACTGTTACCAGTTCACCATAAGTACAGAAAATGAGAGTATAAAACTTGCATAGCAATTTGACATTGCTGCAATATTCAAGTGCATGATCAGTTTGCTTGACTTGTTCACAAGGTATAAACCAAAAATTCAAGTCTGTAACAGATTAGAAATTCAAAAATATATAAAACCCACAAAACCTGGTCCTTCTCCAGGTATCCTGGTGACATGCCTTTATTTTTCCTTTACCCATACTTTTGGAAGATTATTGTAGTAGCTATAGAATTCTACACTGAAGGTAATTTTCTTCAGTATGTGAAAGATGTTTTTCCATTGGTGTTCAGCTTTTAGTGTTACTTTTGAGAAGTTAACTGTCAGTCTTTTGTTCTTTTATTGTTTTAGATTTTTCTCTTTGCCTTTAGTTTTCCACAGTTTCATATGATGTATGGATGTGTGAGTCTTTTTATTTACCCTACTTGAGATTTACTGTACCCTGTAAATCTGTAATTTAGTATCTTTCATTTTCCTGGAAATTTTAAAATTACTATTTTTTCTAATATTTCTTTTTCCCTCTTTCCCTTCTTTTTCTTTTTATACATCAAATAAAATGTATATTAGATATTTCAGTCTGTTTTTTATGCCTTTTAATCTTATTCTGTATTTTCTGTGCATTATTGTGATCTCAATAAGATCAATCACTTCTTTGTCTCTTTATTCTTTCTTGTATCTCAATTCATTCAAACAGGATCACTTTCCTTTTGTCTAAAGGGCATCCTTTAAAAACTTTTTACTGAAAGAGCGATCCATGGATTGGTTCTCAGTTTGCAAACTGTTACCAATTTACCGTTAACTACAGAAAATATACTTTCCATCTTTTTGTCTCTCCAGGTTGCATTCTAGATAACGTTTTCTGGTTTTTAATATAATAAACACTGTGCTAATAATTACTGTCTGATAATTCTAATGTCAAAAGCTCTTGGTTCTGTTAATTCCTGCCCCTGGTGTCTGGTCTCTCTGTTTGCCTGGTTATCTTTGACTGAGTGTTAGTCATTGTACTTGAGAATTACTTTTAGGAATAATTTGAGGTCTAGCCTAAAGGTCCCTTCCTCTGCAGAGGGTTTATGTTCGCCTCTGCAACATGCTTAGGGTTATTTCCAGTCTCAGGCACTTAAACCAAGTGTAAAACTTGGGATAATGTGAGTTTGGATGTAAATCTTTAGGGAGGATTGGTTACTTCTGGTTTGCTCTTGTCCTAAGAGTGTACCTCTTCTGTGTACCAGTTTATTTGGAGCCACTTTCCCCTTTGTGAGCTCAATTATGATCTGTGTCTTCTTCCATCACAAACTGATCAGAATGAAATTCATATTTTCCCAAATTGGCCTGTGCTCTCAAGGCAAAAGTGCTCTGTGCCTGTGTACCTCTCAGGACTATGAGTTCCTTTCCATCTGATAGCCTTAAGAAGGGAATTTATTTATTTTGGTCAGAAAATTTTGATTGTTGTCAGCAGAATGATTAGTTAAAAATAACCTTCTTATCATTCCTCTAAATAGGAAGCCACTTCTATTCACAATTTAGGGCAGAAAAGTGACTAATAGAAGTGCTTCAGTCATGGCTAGTAGGAGAGAAAGATCATTGTAGTAAGAGACTAGAGACAGTCATGCAGGAGAGGAGGTCTGCTTACTCTTGTTACTCAATGACACAGAGCAAAGTCCATGCCCTGACTCTTTGAGTTACTTGGGTATAATACCACAAATGTAACGTGAGGTGGAGTAGAAGGCAGTCTGTCAGCTGTGGTCCATGTAGCAGAATTTTGTGGACCTTTTTTGTGTGTCCTATAAAATATTTTAAAGACAACTGAGAATGTCTGTGCATGTTCAAACAAATTCCTCATTTTCTTCAGAAGAATCTATCTGAAAGAAGGGCACTTGAGATTTATTTCCCAGACTAGATATTACGGGATGGAATTGCAAGCTATGTGGCCAGTTCATTTTAATTTCAGGACTGGTTCCTTGAGCAAACAAATTGGCTTCAAATGGGAGTTGCCAAAATGTTAGATTCCATAACCATTAGAACTCTATGGCAGTGTTTCTCAAAGGTGAATGCCCTTGAAAATCCCATGATGATCTTGCTAAAATGCAGGTTCCAATCAGTAGATTGGAGGTGGGGCCAGAGATTCTGCTTTTTCAGCAAGTTTCCAAGTGATTTCAGTGCTGCTGGTCCTCAAACCACATTTTGAGCAGTCAGGTTCTGTAGTGCTCAGAACATTTCACATTGAACCCAGATCTACCTTTGTCCCCACACCAGGCCTTCCCACACATCGAAAATGTTTTTTGATTTAGTAAGAACTGGGATGTCAAGAGAGGAACCATCTCCACTGGCAATGCAATGAAGAGCTTCAGCTGCATGACAGGCCCACCTCCTCACAACTGGGATTATTTTTGGGGGGGCCAAAAATGTAAGAAAAGCAGAATGCCTCATGGCACCCTATAGAAGCAGAACCCCAAGCCAATCTCAGCCAACAATTTCACATTCTACTCTTTCATCAAACATACTGACAATGGCCAGATGCAGTTGTTCACACCTGTAATACCAGCACTTTGGGATGCTGAGGCAGGAGGATCACTTGATCCCAGGAGTTGGAGGCCAGCCTGGGCCACATAGCAAGACCGCTGTTCTCCAGCATCACTTTCTCCTCCTGACGTTATTTGGGAGTCACTTCTGAGCAATGCGGTTGAGTTTTCAGCCTCACAATCATCACCTGGAACGTCGCTACTCAAAGTGTGGTCCATGGACCAGGCTGCCAGCAATCACCTGGGTGCTTCTTAAAGAGTGTAGCTTCTCAGGATGCACCCCAGATCTCCTGAACCAAACTCTGACCTTTAACAAGATCTGGTGGTTAATATACCCATTCACATTAGAATGAAAAAAAAAAAAAAGACATGCTCATGAATGGTTGTTTTCATTTTTCTTTTTTGTTTTTTCTTTTCCAGGTTAGTAATTTTGGTTTCATTTAAATTAACCTCCGCCATCTTAATCCTTGCTTCCTCTAAAAAATATATTTATTCAGAAAGCTTCATCAGGCAGCAACCTGCTCATCAGTGATGTGTGAGGGACAGAGAAGATACCAGAAGTCTTCTCAGAACCACAGAGCCCAGCAGCCCCAAGTCCTAGGTGAGGACTCTTCATAACAGGCCCTGCTAAACTGGGGAGAGGCAAGGTCCCTTCGTCAAAGATCAGCTCAGTGGTGGGCTCAGTGGTTCATGCCTGTCATCCTAGCACTATGGGAGGCCAAGGCAGGTGGATTACCTGAGGTCAGGAGTTTGAGACCACCCTGACCAACATGGTGAAACTCAATCTCTACTAAAAATGCAAAAATTAGCCAGGCATGGTGGCAGGCATCTGAAATCCTGACTACTTGGGAGGTTGAGGCAGGAGAAATGCTTGAACCTGGGAGGTGGAGGTTGCAATGAGCCGAGATTGCATCACTGCACTCTAGCCTGGGCAACAAAGTGAAACCTGGTCTAAAAAAATTAAAAAAATAAAGCTCAGCTCAGATAGGGGGTAAGGCAAGTCAGCCAATTTGTAAGAATGAAGAGAGTCCCAAAAGCAAGACTCTAACTAGTAAATCTAAAGTGTACCTAGGATTCTGGGTCCTTTGGCAGCATAAGATTTGGACAACGCTGGACAAACCCTTTGGAAGTGGCCCCGCTGGGCGTCACCTGGCATCTTGTTGTATCTCATCTCCCATGAGAGGCTGGAAGAGACCGTGCATAGGCTGAGGTCTCTGGGAGCCAGAGCGCCTTCCTCCCCAGGCTGCTCAGCCCAGTCACTGTTCTCCAGCATCGCACTCTCCTCTGATGTTATATGGGAGTCACTTCTGAGAAACACCGTTGAGTTGTCAGCCTCACAATCATCACCTGGAATGTCGCTACTCAACGTGTGGTCCATGGACTAGACTATCAGCAATCACCTGGGGGCTTCTTCAGAGTGTAGCTTCTCAGGATGCACCCCAGATCTCCTAAACCCAAATCTGATTTTTAACAAGATCTGGTGGTTCACACCAGATCATGTTAGAGAAACGCTGACCTAGAAAGCAGATGCATTTTCTTTTTTCTTACTTATTTTTCTTGAGATGGAGTCTTGCTCTGTCACCCAGGCTGGAGTACAGAGGCACAATCTTGGCTCACGGCAACGTTTATCTCCCGGGTTCAAGCGATTCTCCCACCTCAGCCTCCCGAATAGCTGGGCTTACAGGCATGCACCACCATGCCCTGCTAATTTCTGTATCCTTAGTAGAGTTGGGGGTTTCACCATGCTGGCCAGGCTGGTCTTGAACTTCTGACCTCAAGTGATCTGTCTGTCTCAGTCTTCTAAAGTTCTGGGATTACAGGCATGAGCCACTGCGCCTGGCCAGCAGATGCATTTTCTAAAGGAAGATGCTCTTCCCGGCACCAAATTTGAAGGCCCAACCCTGTGGCCTGGCCAGGAAAGCAGAGAAAGGGTCTTAGTGAACTCGTTCCTAACACAGAAAGATTTCTCAAGGAAATGCAAGGCCCGGGCTGAACCGTGTTTATACGGTTTCATTCTCATGTTCCAACTTGTGACTTCGGAGTCACCTAAATTTTTCCTTTGATACAATGAGATAAATATATGATCTTGGAATCTCTTCCTCCCTCTTCACTAGAATGTTCCAGAAATAAAGAGTCAGCCATAAGCCTTAGGGGAGTTGAGATGAAAACTTTTAGAACACGAAATTTTGGTCCAAATGGGATTTTTGCTGGTGTTACTAATTAAGATTCTTTTAAAACTAGGCCAGCCCTGTGCTCTCCGGTTGGCAGTCTGTTTAGAATCTCTCTGTAAACACGCAGTGGCTTGTACAAATAGGGAGGCTTTACTTTCCCATCATAAAGAGGGCCTGAAATAAATCCCAGACAACGCCAGAAGTTTGTCTTTGCCATAAAAATAGTGGAATTCATTGAAGGCTGCCTCATTGCACTCAGACAGGGTACAAGCTGGCCAGCTAATTGGCCCTGGGAACCAGCTGGTGGTGAGTTTCACTCTCTTCAGACTGTGGAGTGTGGGGGATAACTCTCAGTTTTCTTTTCCAGGACATTTTTTTAAAGCTGTCTATTTAGGTGATGTGCGTTTTCCTATACAGCCGGAGTGTCCAATCTTTTGGCTTCCCTGGGTCACACTGGAAGAAGAATAATTGTCTTGGGCCACACATAAAATACACTCACACTAGTGATAGCTGATGAGCTAAAACAAAATTGCAAAAAAATCTCATAGCGTTATAAGAAAGTTTACAAATGTGTCTTAGGTCACAGGCAAAGTTGTCCCGGGCTGCGTGCAGCAGTGGGTTGCGGGTTGGACAAGCTTGCTAGAGAGTAAACGCGACTGCCTGATTTTCAGTTAGTGACCCTGTATGACGTCAAAGTTTACGTGGCTGGGGTCTGCCAACACCAGGCCCTTCTTTGAGATAGAATTGTAATCGTCGGCTCCTGACTTCTGTCTTGTTAATGGAAAGAAATTAATCTTTCACATATGCCAAAGGCAGCGCTTATGTGTGGCCATGTCACCTAAAAACCTAAGTAGCTAGCTGAACAGCCCTGGGGCTGGAAGAGCGAAAAGTGAGCCGTCTACACCAGCTCAGTGCTTTGAATACTGTGTGAGCCACAGCTGTTTGCAGAGTGAGTGAGCAATTGATTCTCTGCTGGTACAAACTGGCTGGACTTTTCCTGAGTCCTCATCGGAGCTGGTCTTCTTTGAAAAAGGAACTCCACTGGTCCCCAAGTTGTCACGTTCATCTCTGTATACCCAGAGGAAAGACCAGTGTCCGATTTGTAGCAGATTCTCGGTAAATATTTGTGAAATGTGTGAATGGACTGGACCATTCACCTCTTGGACTTAACTGTTGAAACTGAGTCTATTTTCCACCACTTAATCTGTGCATTTCTGCCCATTTTATATTGCCTGCAATGTCCATGTATTAGTTTCCCTTACTCACTTAAGGAAGTTTTCCCGCACTCGAGCTGATGGAAGTGCTACTGCTTGTGTTAAGGGTAATTGCTTGTTTATCAAATGAAGACACGAAGACAGGGCCTGAAATCCAGTTGTGTTCAGTTCACATACTCCATTTCAATAGGAATTATAATATACATTTTCATATGAAAATTTGCTAAGAGTTTGTGTAAATACAGCGCATCTCACAAAATTGCAAACAATTTAACACAGCTCTTCCGTACCGCTCCGAGGCTATCTAAAGACCTTGCCTGTCCAGGCATTAGAATTGCTAGGATAGGCTGGGCATGGTGGCTGCACCTGGAATCTCGGCACTTTGGGAGACCAAAATGGGAAGATTGCTTGAGGCCAGACGTTCAAGACCAGCCTGGGCGCAAAGCAAAACCCTAGCTCTACAAAAAAAAATTAAAAAAACGATCCAGGGCAGTTGGTGTGCACCTGTGGTCGCAGCTACTTGGGAGGCTGAGGGGGGAGAATTGCTTGATCCCAGGAGTTCAAGGCTGTAGTGAGGTCTGATTGTGCCACTGCACTCCAGCCTGAGTGACGGAGTGAGACCCTCTTTCTAAAAACCAACCAAACAAGAATTGTCTAATCACATTTGCCTTGATGACGAGGCAGGGGCTGAGGCTGGTGATGGGACTGGGGGGAGGTACATCTAGCAGGAGCAGGTGGGGACCTTTTCCCACTGCACACGGTGGGGAGAGCAGGAGGACTCAGGTTCCCAGGGTGCTGGGTGACGTCGTCTTTGTTGAGCTTCTCTCGCCAGTCACATCCTTGGCAGAGAAAGTGGGCAACAATCCCCTTAGCAGGGAAGGGAAGGGTTAACCCCCCAGTCTCCTTCCCAGGTTGGGAGAATGACATACTGTTTTAATACTGCAGTAGCTCTGCCCTATTCAGAGGGGCACTGGTGGGAGAAGGGATTTTTTTTCCCGATCCTTGAAACAAGAAAAATTTCTCCATGTTTTTCCTTTAGGTCTTTCTCACCAAGGGGGTGAGGGGTCTTGTTCAGCTGAGGGAAGAGTGCCTGGCGGGGGGCAGAATTCAGCCTCTACCCAGGGTCAGGAACAGAAAGGAGTAACAACATTCCTGTTACCTTTTTTTTTTTTTTTTCCAATTTTGATAGACATAGGGTCTTGCCCTGTCACCTAGGCTGGAGTGCAGTGGCGCAATTACAGCTCGCTGCAATCTCAAACTCCTGGGCCCAAGTGATCCTCCTGCCTCAGCCTTCCTGGTTATGCTACCACACCTGGCTAATGTTTTCTGTGAGACAGGGTCTCATGTTACCCAGCTGGTCTTGAACTCCTGGCCTCAAGTGACTCTCCTGCTTTGGCCTCCCAAAGTGTTGAGATTACAGGCATGAACCACTGCATCTGTCTCCCTGGCTATGCCATCTTGAGCAAGAGCCTCAGCCTCTCTGAGTCTCAGGCGGACAAGTTCTCATCTCTCAGTGGGTTATTCGAACTCCCTTGATACATACCATACCTTGCAGTATTACTGTCAGGATTTGTAACCACCGTTACAGCTTCTGGCATACAGTGATAGCAATGGCTGCTGCTGACGAAGCATCTGCTGCTACTCTGACCAAAAGTTTTAGAACTAATCGTGTAAGTTACAAAGGGAGTTAACAGCCTTGTGTGCTAATCTGGTACCATGTCACTAGGAGGAGCGATTGCAAATGTTTCTTCCCATTCATCCAGCTTTCTTTAGAAGCTTCCCTTGCCTGTAACAAGAGGTACACATAACCACGGGCCGGCACCGTGACCCTGCGTCAATACCTCCCTACTAGAGCACACTCAGCTAGTAAGCCGGCTGAACTTGGATGATTCTTCCTGTGGATCTGGGTGTTTTAAAACACTCCCTGGACAATTCTGTTATGCTCGTTGGGTTACAGTCACTACCCAAAAAGCCCCACTGCTGGGTTAATTTATGCAAAATCCCTGTAGAATTCACTTTTCCTGCCAGGTTCTTTTTTTTTTTTTTTATGAAACAATTTGAGATTAAGTTGTTGACCAAATGCCCCATGATTTCTGTATTATTATTATTATTATTATTATTATTATTATTAGAGACAGGGCCTTGCTCTGTCACCCAGGCTGGAGTGCAATGGTGCAATCATAGCTTACTTCAGCTTTGACCTCCTGGGCTCAAGCGATCCTTCTGCCTCAGCTTCCCAAGTACCTGGGACTGTAGGCATCTACCACCACACCTGACTAATTTTTAAATTTTTGTAGAGTTGGGGCCTCCCAATGTTGTCCAGGGTGATCTCAAATTCCTGGGTTCCAACGCGCCTCCTTCCTTAGTGTCCCAAAGTGCTGGGATTACAGATGTGAGCCACCATGCCCGCTTGATTTCTGAATTCTTGAGTGTGTATTTTCTGCAATCACGGGCATTCTCTTATATAATCGTAATGCGATCATCACAGTTATGATATTAAAGATGATACGTTGGAATCCTCTGACCTCATTCTAGTTTTATCCATCAGTCCAGTAAGGGTGTGGATAGTGAAAGGACAGAATCTAGAGTCACACATGGCACTCAGCTGTCATGCCACCTTAGTCTTGGAGTCTGGAGCAGTTTTTCAGTCTTGGCTTGACTCCAGGACCTTGACATTTTTGAAGATTACAGGCCAGATTAATGTAGAATGTCCCTCAACTTGGGTTTGTCTGATGCATGTTCATGATTTGATTTCGATCATGTATTTTTGGCAGAAATATCAGAGATGATACTGTCATCATCTTCTTCTTCTCCTTTCTTTTTCTTCTTTTTCTGAGATGGAGTCTCACTATGTCACCCAGACTGTAGTGCAGTGGTGTGATCTTGGCTCACTGCAACCTCCGGTTCCCAGGTTCAAGTGATTCTCCTGCTTCAGCCTCCTGAGTAGCTGGGATTACAGATGCCTGCCACCACGCCTGGCTAATTTTTGTATTTTTTTTTTAGTAGAGACGGAGTTTCACCACATTGGCCAGGCTGGTCCTGAAGTCCCAAGCTTGTGATTCACCCACCTTGGCCTCCCAAAGTGCTGAGATTACAGGCATGAGCCACTGCACCCAGCCGATACTATATTCTTCTTAATGCATCCTACCAGGAGGTACACAACTTCAACCAATTTGTCCTGTTAATGGCGAGGTTGACTTTGATACTTGGTTATGGTATCTATCAGACTCCTGCACATTAAATTTATTCTTTCACCTTTGTAACTAATAAGTCTTTTGAGTAGAGGAATAAGGAATTATGTCAGTATCCTGTTACTCCATAAACTTTCAGTCTATTCTTACTTATATCAACATGGATTCCTGTTTTTCTTTGTTACTTATTAAGTTATTATATCAATCTGTTTAGTCTGTTCTCACACTGCTATAAGAAAACCAAAAAACCTGAGACTGGGTAATTTACAAAGAAAAGAGGTTGCATTGGCTCATGGTTCCACAGGCTGTACAGGAAGCATAGTGCTTCTGCTTCTGCGAAAGCCTCAGGAAGCTTCTAATCATGGCAGAAGGCAAAGCAGGAGTACGTGTCTTACGTGGTGGGAGAAGGAGCAAGGGGGTGGGGAGGCGCTACACACTATTAAACAACCAGATCTCACGAGAACCACTCGCTATCATGAGAACAGCACCAGGAGGATGGTGCTAAACCATTCCTGAGAATCCGCCCCCATAATCCAATCACCTCCCAACAGGACCCACCTCCAACACTGGAGATTACAGTTGCAGATGAGATGTTGGTGGGGACACAGATGCAAAGCATATCAGTTACAATCCATTTTTAGCATTATTTTGATTCTCTAAATGCCCTAGATTTGGCTTCTGTGACTCATTATCCTTGGTTTTTATTTGAACGCTTCCTTCTTTTCTGGAACAATTAGATGTTTCAACTCATTCTTACTTTTCCTACCTCGGCCATGGAATCATCCATTTCCCCAAGGAGCCCTGGTTCCTTTCAGTGAAGGAGGGTATTTAGAGGCTGATTTCTGTGTGTTGGGTGTGCCCATTACTGTTGCAATGAACAGAGAGTGACAGGGTATATATATTTGTAGGGTATCAGTGTATATACGTACAAACACACATACACATATATACGTACATTTACCTCTATGCTCACGTCTGTATCTATATCATAGCCTATTTATCTATCCATCTATTTTGAAAATCTCAAGGAATTATATCAGTAGTTTCAGTTCCAGTTCCTCTCTTTACAGATTTGTAACTTCCTTCTTTTTAGAGTAAAAACCTGAATCCCATTGTTCTTAGCAGGTTTGCTTCTTTGCTTATTTGCTCATTCCCTCCATATGTTTCCGGTGCTTTCTGAAGCTTTCCCCACGCAGAGATCCCCCTCCCCACCCAGGCTCACCTCTACATCAACGCTCATCCATATGTTGATAATGCTTTTGAAAGGAATTGTGTGAATACAACAGTCAACAGTTACTATTATTGCAGAAAGTTTTTACCAAACATCTACTTTTACACTTCTGATCACAGTGATCCCCAACTGATTCCCCTACTGTTGCCCCCCACCAAGGGAGGACACCCTCCTTCCCTGCTTGGGCTCTGATGCAAGGAGAGCCCAAGGCTCAGGTGACCCTTCTGAGAAGATGTCCTCCTCATCCTTTTTGATGTCTTCATCACTCTGGACCACTGTGGTGCCCTCACTCCAGCCCTTGCTCTACCCCACCTGATAGCTCTAAGACTGCATAGTTCAGGCAAAGGAAGGAAGAGGAAGGGCCACACCACATTTCATAATTTTGATTACAAGTCTTTCCTTAGTTGGAAAGGTTATCTCAGTTAGTTTGACTCAAATTTGAGCTGGCTTCAACCCCATCCCTAGGATGAGACAGAAACTTCTGTACTACACTGTGATGCTCTTGCTGGGGTCCTCTGTTTTCTCTGAGTGGAGTACCAGGCACAGAGGTTACCTTCCTAGCTGCACATTGTTCACCAACTACATTTTGACTGCTCTTTTTACTCTTCCCCTTTCTCTGCATCTGCATCCCAAATCTAACAACCAACCAATGAATCAGCCAACCAACCAATCATCCAGCCCACCAACTCACCAATCAACCAACCAACCAACCAACCAACCAACAAACCAACCAATTAACCACCAATCAACCAACCAATTAACCAACAACAAACCCACCAATCAACCAACCAACCAACCAATTAACCAACAACCAACCAACCAATTAACCAACAACCAACCCACTAACCCACCAATCAACCAACCAACCAATTAACCAACAACCAACCAACCAATTAACCAACAACAAACCCACCAACCAACCAATCAACCAACGAACCAACCAGCCAATTAACCAATTAACCAACAACCAACCAACCAATTAACCAGCCAACAGAACTTTCACAACCTTCAGTGCTTCCTGCTGATGCAGTGGTAAAAGATAATAACACTGGTTTTAGATAAGAAACAAACATACAAAAACCATAGCTCCTTTTCAATCCAAGTGTTACCTAAAGGACTACCATTTCACTCAGACTCTTCATTATCTCTGGCTGTTTCTTCGTGTCTCGCTATAGCTATACCCTCCTTAGAGGAATGTTCTATTCTTATTGTTGTTTAAGAGTTTTCTACCATTTTTGGGTGGGCTATTTAAGCATCCATGCTTGCCCCGCCATAGATGCAGGGACACATGTTACAAAAGGGGTGTGAGGAACTGCACAGAAGTCATTATTCCACATCACGTTTCTGCTTTGCTGCCCACTGGCTTCTTGGTTTTTTGGCAGCGTTACTCATCCATTTCAGAAAAGGGCTTACACTTAAAAGCATGGTCCTGATTCCTTGTGTTCAGATGTGTAAAATGAAAGCAGATATTTGGTAAAAGCTTTCTGCAATAATAGGAACTTTTGACTGTTGTCTTCACATAATTCCTTTCAAAAGTATTACCAACGTACGGGTGAGCGGGTGAGCGCTGATGTAGGCAATGTCGCTTGAAGTGGGAGGAATGATATTTACAAAATTCTCTTAGTTGTTGACATTAGCTTCCTGGATTTTTTCCTTTTAAACAAACCTTAATGGAACAAATGACATGACAAAATACTCTGAAAGCATCTGAAACACTAGATCCACCTACACACGCCTCCAGCTATCATCTCGACAAGCCTGAATGCTTGTTTGCAGTAGGCGTCTCCAAGGCTGACTCACAGCTCCTGCTCTGAGCCCAGGACCTCCGCACTGATCCCCTGTACACTCTCATCTCTTGCCTTCATGTCATCCAGCAAGGCTAAAGCAAGTGCCCTCTCAGCTGTTCCGAACCCCTGGAACTTCTCTCAAATGACTTTGGTTTTTGAATGGTGCCCAGAGGGAAGAATTTCCTAGCACTTGATTTACATTATTTTCCTACTGTGCTTTAGATATCGTTTTTTAAAAATCCATTCACATGACAAGGGGAAAGTTTCAAGAAAGTAAAGGGGCTGAAAATCTATCTTCTCTGTATAGCCGTAGTTCCACTCTGCCCCACTGTCAGTAAGTGGCTCACAAAATCAGGCTAGCAGATATTACCAGAATGACCTTCTCTTGAGGCATCGAAGTTGACATTTTTTAGTTTTTAATTTTTAAGTAGATGGATATATTTATGGGGTACATGTGATGTTTTGAGACAGGCATAGAATGCATAATAATCACATCAGTGTAATTGGGGTATCCATCACCTCAAGCATTTGTCGTTTCTCTGTGCAAAGATGATTTTTTAAAAACTAGATGAGAAGGGGATGTGGCCCTTTCAAGTGGCTTCATTCTTCTCCCCTCATAAATGGCAAATTTGCTTTTCAGAGTTGGACGGCATGTGTTAAGAGTGTTGGGCACACGGTCTTAGTTCTCACTCTGTAGATCATTGCTTTTCAGGAGAAATCCGGGTAGGAAGACAGTGTGGTTAATGGGTGAGAAGGTACCAGCAACTCAGGGTTCTCCTGGCAGGGAGGGATGGCCGTTCCCAAGCAGGAGAAGTGCGGGGCATCGCGAACATCAGTGCTCAGAGTTCCTTAGGGAAGCTGGAGCCTTAATGTCGTAATTTTCACAAGGCTCAACTGATAGAATTTGTAGACAGCAAAGTGCTTAAATTAAATCCAGCTCAGTCGTCTGGAGAATCCCTTGAAGAGATACTTAGAGAAGTGATCGATATGGTCTGATCACGATTCTTAACGGAGCTGGTTTTCAGACTGGCATGGAGAGAAAATGACTGTAGTTTTGAAATTGGGCAGCTCATGAGGAAATATCAGTTATTTGTGTGTGAACCCACACTCTGCTGGGTGACAGGGCTAATGGACCAAGCTGCCCTGGTGAGCTGGTCCAACAGAAAGGACGTGTCCTTGGCCAGGTGACATGCCCACATTGCCTGGCTGAGAGGAGGACAGGTCTGGGGCCAGTATCATGTCCCTATTGTCTATATATCTGGTGCACCACATAGAGCCCTACCATTCCCTCTGTGACATGAAACTGACATCATGTGAAGACTGTGGCAAATCAACTTGATATTGCCACTTCTATTGTTTTAAGATTAAACTCAGGACCCTGCTGAGTAGTTGATGGTCATCTGTCATCATTACATTGGGTTCTTCAATATTTATCTCACTGGTTAGCTTTCAATGCCATACGTTTCTATCAATAGGCAGCACGTTTAGTATCAAGATATTGAAGATGTTAAAATGTACCCTGGGGCACATAAAAAGTCTTCATACTTTATTAATACTGCTTTGTGGGTTAATTGGTGACCTTAACCAGCCAAGCAGACCCCCCAAAAATGGTACAACAGGTAGGCACACTTTGGTCCGGAAAGGAACAGCTAGTAAGTGGGTTTTGTCTTCCCCTAATCAGAGGACAAAAACAGTCAACGATTAAAATTAGCACCAACTTTGAAACAGACAAAGGTAAGCTCCTTTCCACTGAGAAAAGACTCCTGTGAAGTTTCTGTGGGCTTATTCTTGGTGATAATGGGGGGTACGGCTTGTAAGGAATTTGAAGCTAACCCCAAGAAACTTGGACTTTGGGGCCAACCAGACCTCCCAGTGTTCAGATGGGTAGAAGCCACCCCCTGAAATGTGGGTGATAACGTGGGCATTATCCACTGGACCATGATGTGGCTTTACATGTCTGTGTGTACGTAGGGGGCTTGTGAATGATGCTGAGCAAAAGTAAACCGTGCTCCAAGGCAGATGCTCTGAATGACTGTCATCTCCTGCCAGCCTGCTTGCTTGCCACGGGCTTGGGCACTGTAACTTGAGCCCAAGGTCCCATGGCGGCACAGACAAGACCAATGCACAGAGTCTGTCTCTCTGTCTTCTGCCCCAGTCGTCTCTCTGAGTGTTCCTTGACTTGCTGTAGGTGTGGCACTGTTGGTGACAGAGTGGACCGCAAGACTGCCTAGAAACACACATGATCTGGAGGCTTCCAAGCGTGAGCCGGAAATGAAAGCTAAGTAGCCTGATGAAAGCTCTTTCGGAAGGAGAAAACGTTCCGCAGCCGCCTTCTCCTGCCACTGCTGTTTTCTGGTGTGGATGACAGAACTCGGTAATCACTCAAGACTCCATGTTTACGCCCAGCTTCCGGCAGAAAAGTCTGCTGTGGATCTAAGAGTAGGAGTTTGGTAACATTTTGCCCTTGGGGGTTTGTGTGGTGGGAAATACGCAAAGTCTTTTTTAGCTTTGACTTCTGTGATTCTATGGAAACGAGGCAGCAGTGCTGAGAATCCAGTGAGAGATGGAAAAGCTAAGACAGCAAAGCTTTGAGTTTGGAAGAAGAGAGGGTGGGAGATGGAATAATAGGATTTATTTGAGTCTCTACTTGGCTATTCACTTTTGTCTCTGGGAGCTGAGTAGGAACTTTTTCAATGGGCTGTTGATTTGGATCTGAGAGGGAGAGTTATTGGTTGTGTTTAGAGAACAGCTTTGGATAACAGAGAAAAAAAGGTGTCTGGACACCCTATTGTCTGAGCGTTTTCAACCTTGTCTTGTTAATAACGCTTTGGGGTCTCCCTGCCCCATTTAGAACAATGGAACCATAAGACAAGATTTAATTTGAATTGTGTTTTCTATTTAGTGTAATAATGTGTTGGGAAAACCTCAAAGGCTCTGAAATTCAGTTCTGGGATTGTCTGTGGACCCGGGTCTGAGACCCGGGTGGAAGTGCACGGTGCTTGCCCCAGCTCCATCTGTGACACAGGGCTGCGTCGCCGGGACGCACACTGCATTTGTGGCAGATGGCCAGACAGCTCTCAGAGTTCAGAGCGAGTGTGTGGATATTTACATACACACAAACACGCCGGGAGCAGCTGTCTGCCTGTGTCTCCCTCACAAAATGGAAGACATGGCCTCTTAGGTCAGTAGCCTCCGGCCGTTGTCACCATGCTCCCTGTACATACCCTGACAGTGCCCATCAAGGTGGAAGGACCACAGGGCTGGCCTCCCTGCCAGCCTGATCTTACCTTTCTCTGGGGGTCTGAGGAGCCATCTTTCCCTCTTTGATCACACAAAATTGTGCAGTTGGGGAGACAGATTGGAAATGAGGAGTGCTCGTGAGAAAGGATGGTTATTGACCTTGGTGAATCTGAGACACCAAAGAATATAGCCAGATGCTCGGTTCAGCGCCGGGGCTTGAACTTCAGAAGACCAACTGGTGTTAGTCTGGTCTTCACATTTCTCTGCTTTCTTCCACACCAGTGAGGTTTTGGATGTTAAATTAGCGGACTGAAAAATAATATGTGACAAGAAGCTGTGGAAGAAAGGGACCTCTGTCTAGGACTGAATACAAATGAGACCAATGGACGAGCTGTTACTCAGGAGCTGAGCAGAATCCACGGGGATCCTGTTGCAGGAAAGGTCCTGACGATGTTGAGCAAGTGCATGTTTGTCAATTCTCTCCTCTGAAAGCATTTCGGAGCTGGGGTGGCTGTCACCCTTCGTGGTGAACATGCATGCTTGACACCCAGAGTCCCTCAGGAAGCCACCATGTCACAGTGATGACACCCGTGCAGGTGTACATGTAAATGTCGCCTGGCTGCAGCCTCCACTCACACGACCGGTACCTGTGGGAATGGCGTGATCTTTCCGGCTGGCTGATACTTGTGTGATAAACACTCTTCCGTTTCTCCACGTAGATGCGTCACCCACCACCACTTTTAGCCTAGACCCTTCTTTTTGCGACACTCCCGTCACCTTCAACATCGGGGGATCTTGGGGGTTCAGAGAGGCTGGCTCAACAAACATATGAAAAAAGGCTCAATATCACTGATCAGTAGAGAAATGCAAATGAAAACCGTCTTGAGATACTATCTCACACCAGTCAGAATGGAGATTATTAAAAAGTCAAGAAACAACTGGAATGGCTGTGGAGAAATAGAAACTTTTTTTTTTTTTTGAGACGGAGTTTCTCTCTTGTTACCCAGGCTGGAGTGCAATGGCGCGATCTCGGCTCACCGCAACCTCCGCCTCATGGGTTCAGGCAATTCTCCTGCCTCAGCCTCCCGAGTAGCTGGGATTACAGGCACGCGCCACCATGCCCAGCTAATTTTTTGTATTTTTAGTAGAGACGGGGTTTCACCATGTTGTCCAGGATGGTCTCGATCTCTTGACCTCGTGATCCACCCGCCTTGGCCTTCCAAAGTGTTGGGCTTACAGGCGTGAGCCACCGCGCCCGGCAGAAACATTTTTACACTGTTGGTGGGAATGTACATTAGTTTAACCACTGTGGAAGACAGTGGGGTGATTCCTCAAAGATCTCCAACCAGAAATACCATTTGACCCAGCAATCTCATTATTGGGTATATACCCAAAGGAATATATATCATTCTGTTATAAAGATATATGCATATGTGTGTTCATGGCAGCACTGTTCACAATAGCAAAGACATGGAATCAAACCGAATGCCCATCAATGATAGACTGGATAAAGAAAATGTGGTACAGATACACCATGGAATACTATGCAGCCATAAAAAGGAATGAGATCATGTCCTTTGCAGGGACATGGATGAAGGTGGAAGCCATTATCCTCAGCTAACTAACACAGCAACAGAAAACCAATAACTACATGTTCTCACTTATAAGTGGGAGCTGAACAATGAGAACACAGGGACACAGCAGGGAACAACAGACATTGGGGCTTATTGGCAGGGTGAGAAGGGAGAGCATCAGGATAAAACAGCTAATGATCCAGGTGGGGCTTAATACCCAGGTAATGGTTTGATAGGTGCAGCAAACCACCATGGCATCCATTTACCCATCCTGCAGTGATGCCTGGTGGACGCCCCTCCTCTGCTTGGCAGCCTGGCCTGATGCCCTGAGTATGTCTTGGTTGTATATCCCATATTCACTGGCCTTCAAGAACGATGCCCTATTTGTTCATGCCCACGTTCCTAGGCATGTGTTTCAAAATGCTGCACCGTGGTGGCCTGGCCTCTGCTGAGCCCCAGTTCCCAGCACAGAACCCCCTTTCCCTCTTTTTTTTCTTTTCTGAGATGGAGTCTCACTCTGCCACCCAGGCTGGAGTGCAGTGGCGTGATCTCAGCTCATTGCAGCCCCCGCCTCCCAGGTTCAAGCAATTCTCACGCCTCAGCCTCTTCAGTAGCTGGGATTACAGGCGCCTGCCGCCATGTCCCTGCTAATTTTTTGTATTCCAGTAGAGATGGGGTTTTGCCATGTTGGTCAGGCATGTTGGCCAGGTCTCAAACTCCTGACCTCAGGCAATGTTTCTGCCTCAGCCTCCCAGAGTACGAGGATTACAGGCATGAGCCACCATGCTCGGCTCACTTTTCCTTCTTGTAAATGTTCTGTTGGGATTCCCGGGCACTTTTCCAGCCGGACCACAGTCAGGGTCCCTCCCCTGGCTTGTGCCAACCAGTTTCTCAGATTTTCTGAATTGGACAGCAAGGGCCTAGACTCCCCCCTGGACGCTGGCACACCCCCTCTGCAGAACTCTTTATGCCAACTGGCTTCTCAGGACCTTCCTCCAGCCACAAATGTGTCTCTTCTGTATTTTCCTCACACCGATGGGCACCTGCTGGCTCTACAATCATTTAACTAAGCGAAGCAGCTCAAGCTGTCTTTTCCTAAGAGTGAAATCAACTCTGGGCTGGGAGCAGTGACTCATACCTGTAATCTCAGCAATTTATGAGTCTGAGGCAGGAGGATCACTTGAGGCCAGGAGTTTGAAACCAGCCTGGGCAACATAGTGAGACCCCATCTCTACAAAAAATAAAAAACAGAATTAGCTGGGCTTGGTGGTGCACACCTGTAGCCCTGGCTACTTGGAAGCTGAGGGCAAGAGAAGAATCACTAGCACCCAGGACTTCAAGGCTGCAGTGAGCTGTGATGGTGCCACTGCACTCCAGCCAGGGCAACAGAGTGAGACTCCATTTCTAAAAATAACCTAAAAAAGAAGAAAAAAAAGAAAATCAGCTCTGTGTTTATTTGTTGGCTACATCGAGGAAGAGAGAAGTGAGCATCAGGTCCAACACCCTGCCTTTCTCAGTGCTCTGTTTGGACTGGAAAGAAAGGAGCAGAACTGTCCTGACTGAGACGGGGTGTTCACACTCAGAGTGGAGTGGCTGGAAGCGTGTCCACAGTGTCCCTAAATGCCACCCGCGCAGACAGCATGCTCGTGTCTAGGCAGGCCCCAGATGTCCCTGCTCCTGACTCTTATAACACACTCCTCATCCCTCCACCATCTGTCACGGTCCTGGGGGTCTCGGGGGCCTCTACTTCAATCAGCACTCTCTTTGGGGAGCCTTTCATCTGCCGGTGCATGGTCAGGGCACCTCTCTCCGCCCCATGCCTCTTTGCTCGTTCTACATCACAAACGTCCGTTCTGTTCTTGTCTAGACGTACTAAAATATCATTTCCTTGAGGGAGGGGCATTGCTTTGTTATCCACGTCCCTCTCCACCCCCTGGAACCTCTCAGCACGCATCACGCAGCGAATGCTGTGAATGTTTGACTCAGTGGACTAAGGCAGTCCAGGCAGCAGTCATGAGGGGCCAGGAAAAGGATGGAGTTGACAAAGCCAGGGGGGCAGGGGCTCCGAGGCAGTCAAAGGCAGCCTGGTGAACCCCGACATGGCGTCGTGTTCAGTGTCCTAGAATGCGCTGTGTTGTGGAGAGTTGCCAGAGACAACATCCTCTTCTGGACAAAAGCCCTCTGTGCAGACTTGGGAAAGTCACCTGCCATTATTAACAAGCAGTAATTGTAATAGTTACCATGTTAGGAACTTTGCTTCCATAATCTAATTTCATTCACTGAAGAAAGCTAGTCAGTATGATTGTTACTATTATTATTGTTTTTGGAATAGGGCCTCACTCTGTTACCCAGGCTGGAGGGCAGCGGTGCGATCATGGCTTACTGCAGCCTCAGCCTCCCCAGGCTAAGATGATTCTCCTACCTCAGCCTCCTGAGTGGCTGGGACCACAGGCACACACCACCATGTTCGGTTAATTTGTGTATTTTTTGTAGAGACAGGGTTTTGTCAAGTTGCCCAGGCTGGTCTTGAACTCCTGAACTCAAGCAAACTGCACATCTTAGCTTCCCAAAGTGCTGGGATTACAGGGGTGAGGCACTGTGCCTGGCCAGTGAGTATTATTATTTCTGATTTTTATTTTATTATTTTATTTTTTTGAGACTGAGTCTCGGTCTGTCACCTAGGCTGGACTGCAGTGGTGCGATCTTGGCTCACTGCAACCTCTGCCTCCCGGGTTCAAGCAATTCTTATGCCTCAGCCTCTCAAGTAGCTGGGATTACAGGCACCAGCCACCACGCCCAGCTAAGTTTTGTATTTTTAGTAGACACAGGGTTTTGCCATGTTGGCCAGGCTGGTCTTGAACTCCTGGCCTCAAGTGATCTGTCCACCTTGGCCTCCCACGGTGCTGAGATTACAGGCGTGAGCCACCAGCCCCAGCCTATTTCTGATTTTTAGGTGAAACAGAAGCTCAGAATTTATACTTGGTAGGTGTGGCACTGAGATGCAAATGCGTGAGTGTTGTGTTTCTGCTACATCAGACTGCCTCCCACTGGCCTCCTTGGTATCCCATTATGCTACCTCTAAGTTTCCCCCCAGTTCTTGGATCCCAGGACTGGGCTCTGCAGTCAAGATGGTGATGCCCACATTAGAGGGCACTGTCGGCATCCTTCCAGTTTCTCAGCTTTGGAGCCTGCCTGGGTTGCTGTGGTGGGCAGGGTTGACAGCCTCCAGATAACCCTTCTAGGGCTTATATCACTTCTTGAAATAATTCACTCTTTTCCCCTGACTGGAGCACAGCAGTGCAATGACGACTCACTGCAGCCTCAACCACCCCAGCTCAAGCAATCCTCTCATTTCAGTCTCCCAAGTAGCTGAGACTGTAGGTGTGCACCACTACTCCAGCCTAATTTTTAAAAATTATTTTTTTTTTTTTATAGAAACAGGGTCTTACAATGTTGCCCAGGCTGATCTCAAACTCTTGGGCTCAAGCGATCCTTCTGCTTCAGCCTCTCGAAGCACTGGGATTACAGGCATGAGTCCCCACGCCTGGCCAGCTAACTTGAGTATAGCCCTTATGCAATAAACCAAATGCAGTGGACTTGGGCATGGTTGGTAGCTTAGTTTCCTGCTGCTGCAGGGACAAATTACCACACATTTAGGAGCTCGCAACAACACGAATGCATTCTCTTACAGATCTGGAGGTCGGGCTTCTAAAATCAATGTATCTGCAGAGCTGATGCCTTCTGAAGATTCCAGGGGAGAACCCGCTCTCTCTCTTTTTTTCTGTGGGGAGGAAGGAGTTAAGTTTGTCCAGGCTGGAGTGCAGTGGCGTGATCTTGGCTCTGCCTCAGCGTCCCGAGTAGCTGGGATTACAGGCACCCACCACACGCCAGGCTAATTTTGTACTTTTAGTAGAGATGGGTTTTCACCATGTTGGCCAGGGTGGTCTCGAACTTCTGCCCTCAGGTGATCCGCCTGCCTTGGCTTCCCAAAGTGCTGGGATGACAGGCGGGACCCACCGCGCCTGGCGTAATTTCCAGGTTTTAAAGCTTGCCGCATTCCGTGCTGCGTGGCTGCGGCACTCTGATCCACTTCCATCACCACATGGTTCTCTTTCTCTTTTGATCTCCGTTTCTCTCTCTTAAAAGGACCCTTGTGATTACAGAGTCCACCTGACAGTGTAGAATAATCTCCCCATTTCAAGAACCTTAATTTCATCACATCTTCAAAGTCCCTTTTGCCAGGTAATAGTCACAGCTTCTGCAGAGGAGAACTTGCCTTCAGGGGCAGTTTTTGGGCTTACCATGGTTAGTTTCTGATATTTATTCCTCACTTCAACTAAGGAATAGGAAATGCTATCTGCAAAGTACAGCTAAGAGATGAGCATCTGTTCTGTTCAGATCCAGCGAGTGTTCTAAGTTCTGTGTTCCATCTTAGTTATTGCTTCCTCTCCTTGGTGGGGGATTCCTACTCTATTCCTCCTCCCCTGCTTTCCCACCTCCTTCAGCGTGGCTCTGTGCTAAGGTGTTGCTCTTTGGTATCTCTCACATAATCAGAGCGCATTTAACTCCAATGACATTTATCACGGAATTGCTAATGAGGCTTTGCTTAGGTCGGTAAACTCTACAAAAACATAATCCTAGCTACCTGGGAGGCTGAGGCAGAAGAATCCTTGGAACCCGGAAGGTGGAGTTTGCAGTGAGCCGAGTTTGTGCCACTGCGCCCCAGCCTAGGTGACAGAGCAAGATTCTGTCTCAAAAACAAAACAAAACAAAACAAAAAGAAAGAAAGAAAGAAAGAAGAAAAAAGAAAGAATTAGAGTGAGAGCAGAAGTGATCCTTCTGGGAGGAGGTGGGGCTGAGGAGCCATCTGCTTGCTTCTGTGGTTTGCAAGGGAAACCTGGGAAGCACGACACCCTTGGGTCTCTGGTAGTGGCAGATAGTCTGACACGGTCAAGCAGGTGGTGGTCACCCCCAGCTGGAAGGTGGGTGATGTGGGAACGGACAGAGGAGGTGGGGGAGGGAGCCGCAAGGAAAACAGAAACAAGATTTGCTTTTCCCCAATTTTTTATTTAAAAAAAATTTAATCTACAAAAAATTTGGGAGAAAAACATACAGAGCAAATGCCCGAGTTTTACCAATCATCATTTAGCTACTTTTTTTTTTTTCTAAAGAGATAGGGTCTCACTCTGTCACACAGGCTGGAGTGCAGTGGTGTGACCATAGCTCACTGCAGCCTTGACCTCCTGGGCTCAAGGAGCCCTCCCACCTCAGCTCCCCAAGTAGCTGGGACTCTAAGTGCATAAATATAATATATGTATATATATATATGTGTGTATATATATATATATTTTGGTAGAAACAAGGTATAACTCTGTTGCCCAGGCTGGTCTCAAATCCCTGGCCTCAAGCAATCCTCCTGAGTCAGCCTCCCAAAGTGTTGGAACTACAGGCATGAGCCCCTACACCTGGCCATAGCCAGGTTAGCTTTCTCTCTCTCTTACACATACATATGCAGGTATACATATATTTATATGTCTATGTGTCTATATATGCATATATATCAACCTATAGATATATATGCTTTTATTCTGAGCTATTTGAAAGTAAGTTGAAGACGTCATGACACTTCATCCCTAAATACCTCAGCTTATATATTTCCTAAGACCAAGGACATTCACATACACCATCACACCATTATGATTGCACCTGGCTATAATAGTTAATATACAGCCCATATTCACATTACTCCAACTACCCAAATTTTTTTGGTCACTTTTGTTTTTTATTTACAAGGAAAGATTTGTAATAGCTTTATTTTTTTCTTTGAAAAAAATAGCATAACAAAGAAAGATTTGTAATAGCTTTATTTTTTCTTTAAAAGTAGAAAAATTGGGGCCAAGAGCAGGGGCTCACTCCTGTAATCCCAGCACTTTGTGAGGCATAGGCGGGCGGATTACGAGGTCAGGAGACTGAGACCATTCTGGCTAACATGGTGAAGCCCATCTCTACTAAAAATACAAAAATTAGCTGAGCGTGGTGGTGGATGCCTGTAATCCCAGCTACTGGGGAGGCTGAGGCAGGAGAATTGTTGGAACCTGGGAGGCAGAGGTTGCGATGAGCCAAGATCGTGCCACTGCACTCCAGCCTGGGTGACAGAGCGAGACTCCATCTCAAAAACTGAAACAAACAAACAAACCAAAAAGAAAGAAAAATTGGAGGAGCAGGAGAGACACCTGCACGAGATTAATAGGGATCTTTTTGGTATAAATTATTCTTTAAAAATCATGCCCTGTCATTGTCATGGCATCTATTCTAAAAGATGTTCTTTGTGGATTCTGGCAACAGACTATTTCTTTGAATTCAAGTTGACAGAAAGACCAAGTCTTTCTGTCTTAATAGACCACAGGATTTTTTTGGTTTTCTTTTTAGGTTTTTTTTTAAACTTATTTATTTTTGTGGAGAGACTTCATATGCTAGAATAATGATAGCTACTCTTCCTGTTTAACCCAGTGGTTGTCAGACTTTAGCGTTCTTAAGAATCACTGAGAGTGTTTATTAAAAACACAGAAGCTTGGCCTTTGCCACCAAAGCTTCTGATTTCTCAGAAAGCTGCAGTTTTAAAGAACAGTCCAGGGGGTTCTGAGACTTGCAGAAAGAATGACTTAATCAAGTAGGCCTATTACAGGCATACCTAAAAGTAAAACTCTTCAAAAATCACACACACACACACATTACAGGCATGCACACACATTTAATTTCAAGTGGGTGATTTATTAATGAGATTTTAGGTTAAAAAAAAATTGCAGGCCTGGCACAGTGACTCACGCCTGTAATCCCAGCACTTTAGGAGGCTGAGGTGGGAGGATCACTTGAGCCTAGGAGTTTGAGAACAGCCCTGGCAACATAGGGAGATCTTGTGCCTACAAAAAATCAAAAAATTTAGCTGGGCATGGTGGTGTGCACCTGTAGTTTCAGCTACTCGGAGGCTGAGATGAGAGGATCCCTTGAGTCTGGGAGGTCAAGGCTGCCATGAGCTGTGATTAAGTCACTCCAGCCTGGGCCACAGAGTGAGACCTTGTATCAAAACAAACAAAAGAAAAAACACTGTGGCTGGGCACCGTGGGTCACATCTCTAATCGCAGCACTTTGGGAGGCTGAGGTGGATGGATCACTTCAGGTCAGAAGTTCAAGACCAGCCTGGCCAACATGGCAAAACCCCATCTTTATTAAAAATACAAAAATCACACAGGCACGGTGGTGCACGCCTGTAGTCCCAGCTACTCGGGAGGCTTAGGCAGGAGAATTTCTTGAACCCTGGAGACAGAGGTTGCAGTGAGCTGAGATTGAACCACTGCACTCCAGCCTGTGTAATAAGATGACATTCTGTCTCAAAAAAAAAAAAAAAATTGTGCATATGCACACAGCCACACCCACTCACTCTTGCATATAAGAGTTTTGAAGGGATTAAGGGAACTCCTACCTGTTACCATACTATGTGAGTAACTGATGCCATTTATAACTGTATAATTTTGCAATGACCATTGTACGGTGACAAGCATACTAAAATAATAATAATAATAATAATACTCTTGAGAATTGAGAGAAATGAATGAAACGCAAGTCAAGGGCATCTTTCCCAAACCATTGTCTTCTGATCACCAGAAAAAAAACCTAGACTGGATGACCAGGCGAATTAATATGTCTTCCAAAATATTCATATTAGGTCTAGGAAAATAAATGTAGGACAAGCATCTCCAATAGCCTACTTCACTGTCTTCTCATGACTCCTAGGAAAGTCGTTACTGGACTCAATGAAGACCCAAGGTTAAGATTTGGCTAAAAATGAGGAAACAATGATCCCAGTCATGCTGCGAGTTCATTTGAAGTAGGACAGTTTCTGTGTCATTGGGAATCTCTGGGTGGACCACACTTAGGGTGGACCATGTCATCTGCTGTGACAGAAATAAAACCTTCCGACACCTTTACACCAGCAGGTAAGGTAGGATGTGAGACCAGCGTTATGGCGTTCTGGAGATCCTACCAACAGGCTCGGCATCTTAGGGACGTCGGAGACGTCAAGTTCCTCGTGGGGTGACCTGGTCCTCTGCTTTCCCGGTAGTAGGGACTCCACAATTGGAAGGCACCCAGGACAGAATTCACAAGACCAGGTATGCTGCCAGGAGAGACATTTTTCAGAACTGAGCAATTTTTTTGAAAAAGGAGATGAGAAAGTTTACAGAGACTATAGAGTCTATTTAAAAGAGATATGAATATACTTAGACTGGATTAAGATTTAGAGACGAGGGGTGATGTAAATTATCTATTTTGAGTTTTTTAGAAAGGTGATCTAAAGTATTTTCCGAGCGTAATTACTTAGTGACGCCACGGAGGAGGAAGTAGCCAGATGACTCAGTGTCAGTGATGAGGACTGCGAAGCCGTATCTGGGTGAAATACAAGTGCATCAATTTGGATTTGGATGGATTTACTGATAGCTCTTAGTCTACTGATACCTGTGCTCTGGTCACTTTGACATGTTTAAAAGCCCACAGGAAAGTGTTCGATGAATCCCAAGAATTTTACATTTCATGTGTCTAAGAAGTGGACATGTTCATAAAACCCGATAACCTTCCAAGAATCCCTTTGCTGGAGAATAATAATATGATGTCACTTTCCTCCAGCCTTTCGTTTTCCCTTTTATCCTTACCCTCGTTCAAGCTGTGGGCCTATTCTCTGATCATAGGTCTCGAAGAGGAAGTGAGAGCAGAGAGCAGAGAAAAAGATGCCTCTTTCTGATGTTTAATGAAATTCAAATGGGAAGGGCAAGGACTCATTTGTGAGAGACTCTTATGAGTGAGAACATGGCTCCCCACCTCATCCTCCCTCTCCTCAGCCCCCTGCACAGCTGTCTAGGGTGGTCCAGGGAGAGAGGGAGGATGGAGCGACGGGCTGGAGACCCCATGGGAGATGAAACTGGGCAGACGGGAGGGGATTCATGTGCGTTCTGCCTCTCCTGGGGTGAGCCTCACCCAGCATCCCACCCATGGCTGCCCAGCCGATGAGGGATTGTCTGTGCCTCCACGAATACTTTGCCTTCTGATTAGCCTCAAGTGGGAGACCTCCCTGAAAACGTTCCTTCAAATGTCCAAGGAAAGGAGGTGGGGCCCTGGACACCTATCCTGGGAAGGAAAGGGGAAAAGACTCCCTCCTACCTGTACTCAGCTGGGTTCAGTGACAAGCTGAAGGTCTCTCTGAGCCAGGGCGATTGCAAAGCTCAGCCTTGTACATAAGCACGTTGGTGGCATCTTATTTTCCCCTGTGATGGTGCCATTTTTGTGTCAATATCAATATATTGGTCCTGGAGGTGAGGGAGCAGATACTTAATCTCTTGTAGTTTTAAAATGGGTGAAATAAATGCCTCTGCTAGGATTCGCTTTTGTGAAACACAGGCACAATCTCATCATTGCTAGGAGTGAAATCTTGGCTGGCCCTGCTGGCTCACACTTGCAATCCCAGGACTTTGGAAGGCCAAAACAAGAGGATTGCTTGAGGTCAGGAGTTTGAGACCCGCCTGGGCAGTTTAGCAGGCGCCATCTTTACAAAAAATAAATTAGGGCAGAGTGGTACACACCTGCAGCCCCAGCTACTCCAGGGGCTCAGGCAGGAGAATCCCTTGAGCCCAGGAGTTGGAGGCTGCAGGGGGCTCTAATCATACTACTGCACTCCAGCCTGGGTGACAGAGTAAGACCTCATTTCAAAAAAACGAAAACAAGCAAACAAACAAAATAAAATTGTCACTGGGGGACCCTACCTGCTTCTAGGGTGCCTCCCAAGCATGGCAAGTAGTGCCATTTCTGATGGGGTCCATTGCATCACTCCAGTGTCTGTGGCCACTCCTCATCCCCTACATACCTCTCACTCAAAGCAGGCACGTGAGGTTAGTAGTCACTGCTCCTAAAGAACGCATGTGTCAGCTGGGCGTGGTGACTCACAACTATAATCCCAGGAGTCTGGGAGGCCAACTTGGGAGGATCACCTGAGGTCAGGAGTTTGAGACCAGCCTGGCCAACATGGAGAAACTCCATCTCTACCCAAAATACCAAAATTAGCCAGGTGTGGCCATGCGTGCCTGTAATCTCAGCTACTTGGGAGGCCATGGCAGGAGAATTGCTTGAACCCGGGGAGGAAGAGTCTGCAGTGAGTTGAGATCCTGCCACTTCACTCCAGCCTGGGTAACAGAGTGAGACTCCATCTCAAAAAAAAAAATAATAATAAATAGAAGAACTGACGTGTCTTCACTCTTCTGTGGCTATGCTTACAAACTCCCCTGCCAGGAAGGTCTGTTTTTCTGCACTCTCACTTAACCCTGCTTCCCAAAACCCCCACCTCACCATACATACCTGGTATCTAGGAAAACTCTAACCCTCACTGAAAGCCCGGGGCAACTTCACTTCCTAAATCAACCTTGACCCTGCCTCCCTCCACCATCCCCACTTCCAGGAACAATCATGTTAGTGACTGTTATAGAACTTAGGTCTGTTAAAAAAACGTAGACAATTAAATGTATTCATTTATTTATCTATTTATTTATTTTGTAGAGACAGGGTCTTGCTATGTTGCCCAGGCTGGTCTAGAAACTCAAAGTCTAGAGCCAGCCTCAGGCCAATACTGAGGGTGGTTCCATACTTTGGAGCCAGCCATCTTCATCATCGTCATGACGAAGATGCATTGAGATCTGTCAACTAAGCAGGAAGCCATCGGCCCGGTTGACTCATCCTTGCAATACAGTTGCGCTTCCTGAAGACAGATGCTCTGTCCTCATTCTGGTCTTACAGCTGGCATAGAGGTGTGTGTACAGAACTCATATCACTGACATTAGTTGAGTTTAGTGGAAATGATGAGAAAGTAATTCTTTAATGGTTGCTTGCCCATATGGATTTGTCTTAGGTGTAAGATACTTATTATGTTGCTATCCATGCTTCAAGAATAATCCAATTAACAGGATTCCAGGAGGTGTTCTGCAGGGAAGGCTGTCTAACAATCTTTCAGGAATGCTTGAAAATCCGTGACAGTTTATGTCTTTGCACCAAAACTTTCAACAACCGTTTATGCATCTTCTGTGTGCTAGACACTTCCCTGGCTCTGTTGCTACTGTTCCAGTGTAAGTTAGAGGTAGCAAGGAGGTTCAGAAGGAAATGCAGGACACCCAGCTACTTTGAGTCCTTTTGCCATTCGTATCCAGTTCACAGGGCCCCAAAAATATTCCAAGGTGAGAGCAAGTTTGGGATTCCCTCCAGGGAAAGAGAGGAGACACCATGGTGCAGAAATCTGTGCCTGCTGGCAACGGTGAGCCCGAAGTGAGCTAATGCCTTTGTGCTTCTGGGAGGAAGGTCACTGGAGGGTGGAGGCGAGGTTTCTCTTGTGCGGTGTAAGTGGGCAGTAGAAGCAGCAGCGAGCTCTCACATCCTGTGCTTGGCATGAGGCCTCTGGAAGTGACAGACGCTCCAGGCCTTTTGCTTAAGACCCGATTGAGTCATATTTGGCCAGAGAGAAGCTCTGCAGCAGGGAAAATTTTGGCAAACTTTCATGCTCCTTTGCCACAGATGGAAGTTGCATTTTCATAGACAGAGGGAGGTTAGAATGGGGAATGAGACTCAAACCCAGAGACTCAAAGCCCATGCGTCCGCCCTCAAACTCTAAATCTCAATACATCCCCAGCACCCTGCTGGGGTGCAGAAGTCACCATGACTCGGATGAAGACCTTATCCTTAAAGAGTCTGTATAACCAATGCAGAGAAAAAGGCTAATATGCACCAGCAGTCAATCAACCACTCCAGTGAAGAAAGTGAAGTACTGAAATCAATGGCCCTTCCTTCTCTGGTCTCTCACTTGCTTGGCCTGTGGAATATTCTGCCATGCAGGCTTGGGCTTAAGGGGAGCAGAGCCCAAGGGAGACCCCAATTCCACTGCCACACTAACCTCCTGTCTGCCCTGCGGCCATGCCTGCCCTCTAGGCAGATTGCCAAGGCCTCATTGCTGGGTACAGTCCTACGAGAACATTCCTCTGCTGGGAGCAAAGCCAGGCAGATGGAAGCTGTGGAAGAAGACAATAAGCCTCTGTAGGGAGATCCTGCAGCTCAGGGACATCCACCTGATGGGTCTGAACCTCTCCAGGGACTCCTGCTGGTCCTCAGAGCCACTGATGAAATAGGAAAGACGATGGGAGGGAAATCACTGGGAACTATTGTGATAACACTTTTTGACCCTGCCGTGATGCACTCAAACTTTAAGTCCAGTCTCCTGTGTCTCTTGCAGGTGCCACAAGTAGGGCTAGATGCAGACAGGTCTGGCACCCGTGGGCCCCACAGGGTGTTGTTGGCCGGTGTGTGACTGGTTATGTAAAACCACCAACTGTTCTTCCAGAATTAATCCTTCCCTTCGCTCCATCTCTCTTGATCTTCAGCCTTCTTTCGCCAAATTGTTTACTTCTCCTGGGTCACTGCAACCGTTGCTCACATCATTTCTGTTCCTACCCTCCTTTCCTTTTTAACATGTTAAAGCATTTTTGAGTTTTGAATTTTTTTTTTAGAGACCAGGTTTTGCTCTGCCATGCAGGCTGGAGTGCAGTGGCACGATCATAGCTCGCCGCAGCTTTGAACCCCTAGGCTCAAGCAGTCCTCCCGTCTCAGCCTCCCACGTAGCTGGGACTATAAGCACACCCAGTTGTCACCTCTTTGTGAAATGATGACAATTCTTTTCAGGACTTGACACTTGCCCTTGAGAACAAAGAATGGCAAGGGGCGAAGAGGCCAGGTAGTGGTCACACCTGTGATCTCAGCGCTTTGGGAGGCCAACACAGGAAGATTGCTTGAACCCAGGAGTTGGAGATCAGCCGGCCTGCTCTAATGAGACTTTCGAAAAGTAAAATATATTAGCTGGTATGATGGCATTCACCTGTGGTCCCAGCTACTTCGGAGGCTGACAGGAGAGGATCACTTGAGCTGGGGAGGTCAAGGCTGCAGTGAGCCGTGATTGGACCACTGCATTTCTATCTGGACAACAGAGCAAGACCCTTTCTCCCCAAAAAAATGCAAAGGGGAAAAGAAATGTTTTCACCTATTTATACAGCTCCCCAAGGCAAGGTTGAGGTGATAACTGGGGCAAAGCCACCTGAATACCTGTCTTGGTTCTAAACCAGGTGTTCCCAAGCTACGGCCCGTGGGCCGAATGCAGGCCCTGAGGCCATTTATCCACCGCCCCCCCCCCCGCCACACTTCAGGAAGGGGCACCTCTTTCATTGGTGGTCAGTGAGAGGAGCACAGTATGTGGCGGCCCTCCAACGGTCTGAGGGACAGTGAACTGGCCCCCTGTGTAAAACGTTTGGGGGTGCCTGTAATCTAAACCATAGGGCGGTAGAGAGGGCTGACACACTGTGGTGGCCGAGGGGGGCCCTGTCCCAGTCCACGGGGCGGGCGCTATGTTGTCAGTTTCCCACTCCTGCTATTTTCTCAGTGTTCTCTGCTCTCAGCGGCCAGGGCTGCTCCCGGGGCAGAAGCAGCTGCTGCCAGCTTCTGTGCCAGGGCCTGGGAATTCCTTCTTAGCAGGGGACACACGATGGCACTCACATCCTTCTTCCCTCCTTCCTCTCCTGCTGGCTGGCCCCTCCACAGGACAGGCCACCACAGGGTGATGGAGGGAGGCAGTCCTACCTGGGGAGCAGAGCACAGATTGCTTCGACTGACTCATGCCTACTGCGGAGGCCACCAGAGTATTAGCATCAAGTCGGACCCGGGAAGTCAGAAGCAAGCGTGATCTTCCCTCCTGGTAGGCCTAGGATGTCAGTGGGAGTGTGGCGACGAAGAGATGATGTGTCCCCTGACTCACGCTGTCCTTCCTGACAATGATACTGAGGGACGGAGGTGGGAGAGCCCCTTGGGGAAGGCCACCATGCTTAGCAGCTTTGTATCCTCCCTGCAGTCATCAGCCATCAGGACGGGTTTTTCCTATGAAATGATATTTGGTGCGTCTGAAAACACTGGAGACCAGCAATGTACTTAATTCATTGTCTCGTTCATCGCTTCCTTAAGCACATACTGAGGGCCTTCCATGAGTAAGGTCCCCATGGTGTGGGTGGCACTGAGTATGCTCATGTGGGGGGTTGGCAACACTGCCAGGTAGACCAGGGACAGAGGCCAGGACCAGATGGCTCGAGGAGAATTCTCGGCCGCGGAGGCTGCCTGATGCTGAGAGGCAGCTCCGTGACCGTGGAGTGGCGGCCAGGTGGAGGGGGAGCGCAGCTCTAATGACCCAGGTCAGCTACACTTTCTTTAAAGAAAAATGTTTTTCCTTTGCCAGTAACTTGAAAAATCACTTTAAAATGTGAATCTTTCCCCATTTGAATATATGCTCCACAAAACAGGTTGTTTCTTCTTTTTCTTTTTCCTAGAGACAGGGCCGCTCTGTTGCCCTGGCCGGAGTGCAGTGGCGCGATCACAGCTCGCTGCAGCTGCCACCTCCCGGGCTCAAGTGATCGTCTCACCGCAGCCTCCAGAGTAGCTGGAACTACAGGTGTGCACCACCACACCTGGCTTTTCTTTTGAGTCAGGATTCCATTACATTGATCAGGCTGGCTTCAAACTCCTGGCCTCAAGTGATCCTCTCACCTCAGCCTCCCGGGGAGCTGGGATTACAGGTGTCCAGCACTGCATGCAGCTACAATTTCTTACTAACTTACTTAAGGTATTTACTATGTGCCATTAAATTCTCAGAACCACTCTATAAGGCATTTTGAAGATGAAGCTATTGAGGCTTAGAAAGGTTAATTTTCCCAGCCGGGGGCGGTGACTCACGCCTGTAATCCCAGTACTTTGGGAGGCCACGGCAAGTGGATCACCCGAGATCAGGAGTTCAAGACCAGCCTGGCCAACATGGTGAAACCCCTTCTCTACAAAAACACAAAAATTAACTAGGCACAATTGCAAGTGCCTGTAATTCCAGCTACTCAGGAACCTGAGGTGGGAGAATCGCTTGAACCTGTGAGGTGGAGATTGCAGTGAGCCAAGATCATGCCACTGCACTCCAGCCTGGGCGATAGAGCGAGACTCTCTCAAAAAAAAAAAAAAAAAAAGAAAAAGAAAGAAAAAGAGAGGTTAATTTTCCCAAGGCCAGATTCATTACTTTAAATGATGGACCTAGGATTCGAGCCCGAGTTTTGTGAGTTCACAGTTTAAACTGCAATCCACAGAACACGCCTGAGTGTGGTCATGGTAGGTGTCAGTCAAAGGTCCCTCATAGGATGGACCACGCATGGCTGTATGTGTCAAGGCGGTAGGCAGGGGAATGGAATTAGGAATCATTTCCATTTGTGGCAGGGCCCAATGAGCAGGAAAGATAATTTGCAGAATGTGGTAGGGTGTCAGGCTAGACTGGACGGGCCTCCAGTTCCAATAGAAACACAGAATAACAGGCAGGGAACAGAGAGGACACGTGGTTGTGACAGTTCATTTGAATGGCCTTATTATGCAGGTGAATGGGAAAATATTGTCTAGCACCTAAAGGCAAGGATGACTTGAAATATTTCACTATTCACATACTTAGAGCCCTGTACATAAGAATGGACAATAGATTTAGCCTCAAATCAAACTCCCAGGGAGCTTTGCTAGCCGGAAGTTGAATACCAACCTTTTAATTGCTGAACACAATTATTGGGTATAAGGGTATTGGGGTATAAGTATCAGTCCTGCTGTTAAAACTGTCCACACTCTTGCTTGGCACAGTGGCACAAAGGCCTTATCATTTTGCTGTGTTCTAGCAGCCACACCTGTGCCTTATAGAATAATATCAGCTTTCAGCCAGTCGTGGTGGCTCACACCTGTAATCACGGCACTTTGGGAGGCAAAGGTAGGTGGATCATTTGAGGTCAGGAGTTCGAGACCAGCCTGGCCAACCTGGTGAAATCCCATCTCTACTAAAAATAAAAAAAATTTAAAAAATTAGCAGAGTGTGGTGATGCATGCCTGTAATCCCAGCTACTTGGGAAGCTGAGGCAGGAGAATTTCTTGAACCTGGGAGGTGGAGGTTGTAGGGAACCAAGATTGTGCTACTGCACTCCAGTTTGGGTGACAGAGTGAGAATCCATCTCAAAAAAGAAAAAACAAAAACAAAAACAAACCCTATTCAAGAGGAAGCTCATTTCAAATGCAGCCCAGCCTTGGTGAGACCAGAAATGAGATGGCCTGGCAAAAACGAGGTGGCCCTGGGCAAAGACCTGCTTCCAGGAGGTGGAAGGAGGGCCGGACAGAGGTGCTGCTAGCTGTCCTATCACCTCCCCCTCTTTCTCCAGCATTTGCTACACTCTTCACATTCACGCCAGAGGCTGAGTGCTTCTAGCCTTTGACTTCTAGGGGCTTCAGTTCCGAGTCGAGTACCTACCAGGGTTTGCATTTATGGAGTGCTTGCGATTATAGGAAATAATGTCCAGCTGCCCTAAGTGCCACCAAGATAAAAGAGATTAGAGTGGGGTTCATGGTTCATGCCCATAATCCCAGCTACCTGGGAGGCGAAGGTAGGAGGATCGCTTGAGCCTAGGAGTTGGAGGCTGTAATGAACCATGATAGTGCCCCTTACTCCATCCTGGGTCACAGAGCAAGACCCTTTCTCTAAAATAAGTAAATAAAAAGTGGATTAAATAAGATAGAAGTTTATTTCTCCATCTCATGTCCAGGGCTGATAGAGGGGCTACACCATGTTGGGAATCCAGGATCTTCCTTTCCAGGGGCCCTGCCATCCCTAAGGTGTTGATTGTTCTTATCTGTGCTGTTCAAGATGGTTGACCACCCTGTCTACATATGAGCGATCAGGAGGGGTGGAAAGAGAAAGAGGAGGGCATGCCTGTCCCTTTTAGGGCCTGATCCTGTAGGTGGTGAGTCACTTCTGCCATATCCATTAAACAGAGCTGAGTCACATCATCACACTGAGCTGCCAGGAGGCTGGGAAGATGTACTCTTCATTCTACAATGGTCCATAAAGGCAAAAACTGGGCATTTACTCTTAGGTAAAGGAGGAGATATTGAGGGACAATTAACAGTCTCTGTGACATACTCCATTTTGGCTGCTCAAACAGCCACATGTATATTCTTCTTCCTTCATAGACCACAGCCAGCCCTTCACCAGGGGAGATCATCTTGAAGTCCCAGGGAGTGACTGCACCCAGCTCCAAGCCTAGGACCTCTGGGTGACATACAGTCATCTCTGACACGTCTGTATGAGCTTCCTCTACACAGTATAAACAAGTCATCTGTTTCCTCCGTATACTTAACATGTAATGGTAGTGCAGGGTTGGATTAATGGCAATAAAAGTACCCACTCGAAACAGGGAAGAATGGGAAATATACAATAGCAATTGGTCCACAACGATGATAAAATCCTGCCAGGAAGAAATAGCAACGGATACCTGGTCATGTGGTCATTTCTTTTGAAAGCACTCTGGTACTCCCTAAAGGGGCTTGAGTCCTTGACACATTCACAGAGCAGAGTGGCAAACTCGCTTTGAAATGTTACCTGCTTTACTCTCAGGCAGTGTTATTTCAGGTCTCTTTGACAGCAGAGGAACTGACATCCCAAGTAATACAGGGCTTTTAAAAGATTTTTCAAAGACATCCACGCTTAGAGAGATTAATTTATAGCATTTTCATCCACCAGCACTTTTTTGTTGCAAGTGAGAGAAACTCAAGTCAAGGGGAAACTGCGGAAGGGCAAAGTTGGAATGATGGAATTGGAGCTGGACAATCGGAATTTTCTAGTTAGCTTGTTTCTGTGGCTCTCAGTGCCAGCATCCTTTTTGGTACTGGAGGCCTGCTTCCTCCAAACAGCAGGAACATGCTTGCCAGCAGCTCCCAGACTGCAATACACACCATGGTGATTTGTCTCTTAGCTCAGTCAAAAATTCCCAGGGCAGGGCTCTGATTGGTTGGCTTGGGTCACGTGCAGGCTGAGCACCGTGATTGACAGCAGTCACTAGAAGCACGTGGTGGCGTTATAAGGGCGTTTCCCAGAAGCAGCACGGCAAGGAAGGCTGGACAAACACCTGGGAAAGCTCCTCTTAGGAACCTGGGGGAAGGGGGCGCCCCTGAGGGCTGGATTTAAGACTTCCACTTCCCGACACAATACCCTTCCTCCATCCACCTTTTCTTCTGCTGTTTGGCTTAGTTGATTTTTATTTCCACATCGGCGACATCGGATGCAGTTACTTTTGGTGGGATCTGAGCTGTCGCATTCCGAGTTCAGCAAGAATACACACGTGTCAGTGCATAATCCTTCTCCGACTTGTGAACCAGTTAGCACTGCAAACAGGCAGAGCCATTAACATGCTGACTTTTCCTTCCTAACAACATAATCCTCTGGCAGCCTGAGCTTCACTGATTGATATTCGACCTAATAAGGCTGAGCTGGATAAGCTTCCCTGGTCTCCAAGGACATCATTTTAACTGTGGGGATTTAAAAAAAAAATGTTAAAGTAAGTTTAATATCTTTACAGAAATATACTTTTCAACCATCTCACCAGGCTCCTTACAGACCGTGTGGAAATATTAATACAATTGAAAGCCTCAGCACCCTCTCAGTGATCTGGAGACCTTCATGGCAAAGGAAACATTCGGTGGGTTAATTCAAGCATCCAGGAAGCTAACCAGGAAAGCAAGCAATAAAACCGAGACAGAAGACAGGAAGCTAGCTAACAATAAAAAATGGCAGGAAGACTCCCAGCTCATCTGTAACCCATTAGAATGCTGGGAACCACGTTCCAGGGTATTTTTTTCTCGTGGTGTTTTCAGCTTCTGTGCTTGTTAGGGAGTGCCCATTTGGGAACAAGGATGATGCAGTTGAATAGACGAACTTTTAGGCGTGACAGGCTTTGGGAGTTTCTTTGACGTGTCTGTCTGGCATTATTGTAAAATTGCAGATAAGAACGACTGTGTATGGGCCTTAAAACCAACTTCATTGAACTGATTTTTAAAAGATGAAGTGTGCTGAGATTAAACATATAGCTTTGAGATGAACTAAAGAAACACATTTTGTGTGTGTGTGTGTGTGACTCTAATTCTTGTCCCATTGATAGGCAAAAGTGCTAAATAGTCTACATTTTAGTTAATGGTATGGGAAAAAAGTCTAATTTTTTTTTCTTTTTCTTTTCTTTCTTTCTTTTTTTTTTTTGAGATGGAGTCTCATTCCCATTGCACAGGCTGGAGTGCAGTGGTGCAGTCTCGGCTCACTGCAACCTCCACCTCCCAGGTTCAAGAGATTTTCTTTCCTTAGCCTTCCGAGTAGCTAGGATTACAGGCATGTGCCACCACACCCAGCTAATTTTTGTATTTTTAGTTGAGGCAGGGTTTTGCCATGTTGGTCAGGCTGGTCTCGAACTCCTGACCTCAAGTAATCCATCTGCCTTGGCCTCCCAAAGTGCTAGAAATAAAGGTGTGAGCCACCCCTCCCGGTCAAAAAGTCTTTAAGTTTTTATGAGTGTGCGTGCGTGTGTGTGTGTGTGTGTGTGTGTGCAGAAATAACTTATATTTTGACAGCTACATTCCACAATTCCCAACCTAAAATCGGAGGATTAAATATGCTAGCTGGGACTATTTCTGTGGAATCCCTCCAAGTCCTTAAACTGTGGTAGAATTCATCTAGATCACGAAGGAATACTGAATGAATACTACATTGCATAACTAATATGATATAACTAATTTATATCATACCATCTAAATTTAAAAATGGACTTACAATTCTTGTAAAGTAAAACAAAATCAGTCTTGAAAAAAGTTCAGTTCTGGGAAATGATCAGGAAGCAACCTGCCTTTAAGAAGGGTGTGAAGAAATGACTTCATATTCCTGTTTTAAAACCACAAGTTCATTTAAATGGGTTTTAAGACATATCTTCTGAGAGAAAAAGTGATGTGTGTGGTCATTTTAAACATGCACATTTAAAACAGAAAGATTTGGGGCTGGGCCTGGTGGCTCACACTTGTAATCTCAGCACTTTTGGAGGCCAAGGTGGGTGAATCACTTGAGGTCAGGATTAGGATATTTTTGCAATAAAATTAATAGGCAAGAAGGTACGGCTGGGTGGAGTGACTCACATCTGTCATTCCAGCACTTGGGAGGCTGAGGCAGATGGATCTCTTGAGGTCAGGAATTCGAGACCAGCCTGGCCAACATGATGAAACCCTGTCTCTACTAAAAGTACAAAAATTAGTTGAGCGTGGTGGCGGGCACCTGCAATCCCAGCTACTCAGGAGGCTGAGGCAGGAGAATTGCTTGAAGCTGGGAAAGGGAGGTTGCAGTGAGCCGAGATCGTGCCACTGCACTCCAGCCTGGGCGACAGAGGGAGACCCTGTCTCAGAAAAAAAAAAAAAAAAAAGATTTGGAATGACTTCAAAGCCTACAAAGTTTGATGTAAGAAGAGAGAGAGCATGTGAATGTGTGTGTGCACGTGTGTGTGCACGTGTGTGTGTGCACGTGTGTGTGTGCGCACGTGTGTGTGTGTGCATGTGCATACATGTGTATTACCTTTCCCAAGGAAGAGACAGACACACCCGAGTCCATTTTCTCTCCGTTGTCCCCACATCCTGATGTCTTGCCGAGGGAAAAAGACCCTCACAGGCTGCTGTAGGAGGAGCACATTCTTTTGACGCTGACATTCTGCTCAGCTGTGGGACATTCTTTGACAAGAGTGCATGTTCCTTTTGAAGGGGCGTGAGTCCCTCAGCCATTCTGACCACCCTCTCCTCACTTGTAAGATAGGAGAATCCCAGGCTTCCTGGGGTGATAGGATGAGGACATACATGAGAAGCATTTGGCCGTGAAGAGTTTTCATAAGCGTTCTTGTTCTTGTTACCATGACTCTTGTGAGTTAGAATCGCATCTGGATTCAGGACTCCGCTGCCTTCAGGGAGCTGGCCACAGACCTTTCTGTGTCAATTCGCAGCCGGAAAGACCTCTCTGTCCCCTACGGGGGTCCAGACCTGCGACCACCTCCCAGCGCGTGCGGAGTCTGTGAAGAGATGGCATAGAGTTTGTTTCTTCTTAGCTATTCCCATCCAACTCTGTTTGATCGGGAACAGGCTCTCCTCGTGCCACCTGTCAGCGGAGTGCCTTTGCCAGAGAAGAGGGCCTGCTCCTTGATCCCACGCACACTGGCCCGTCAGCTGTTTCTCATTTTCCTCACCTGTGGGGCTTTAGGCCAGGCTCACCAAGGACCGGCACAACCAAGGTGAGACGAGAATAAAAGCATCTGGTCTTGGGAAAGTCCCTTGTCTCAACATCAGGGTTACGTCACTCCCTGTGCAGCCAGCCCCGTTTCCAGCCAGCCTCGTCCTCGCCCTCCCTTCGAGGGCGGTGGGCTGTTGACACTGTCAGCCTCTCCATGGTCTTCTTTGCCCTGCCGCTGCAGTCCCGACAGCCTTCACTCGGACTCTGTGTTTCTTGCCTTGAACTGAATGTTGTTACTTTCATCTTGAATGTTGTTGGCTTGTTTCGTCTCAGAACCTATTGCTGTCTGTTTTTTTTTTTTTTTTTTCTGCTTTTTCTCCATTCAGAGAAAGCAAGTTAGGCTGAACCAGTTGAAACATCATGAGTATCGTATGGAAGGACCCTGAGCTTTGCCGTTCTGTAGACCTCAGTTTGAACCCTAGTGCAGCCACCGCTTGCCCCAGGGCATTAGAGACGTCATTTAATACTTCTGAGCCCAGTTTTTTCATGGGCAAAGCTATGCAAAGGCATGGAATTAACCCAAATGCCCATCAATGATAGGCTAGATAAAGAAAAGGGGCACATAGACACCATGGAATACTATTCAGCCATAAAAAGGAATAAGATTGGCCAGGTGAGGTGGCTTATGCCTGTAATCCCAACACTTTAGGAGGCCAAGGTGGGCGGATCACGAGATCAAGAGATCGTGACCACCTGGCCAACATGGTGAAACCCCGTCTCTACTAAAAATACAAAAATTAGCTGGGAGTGGTGGTGCCTGCCTGTAATCCCAGCTACTCAGGAGGCTGAGGCAGGGGAATCGCTTGAACTCAAGAAGCAGAGGTTGCAGGGAGCTGATATTGCACCACTGCAGTCTAGCCTGGGTGACAGAGTCAGACTCCATCTCAAAAAAAAAAAAAAAAAAAGGAACAGGATCATGAACTTTACCAGGCCATGGGTAGAGCTGGAAGGCGTTATCCTTAGCAAACTAACCCAGGAACAGAAAACCAAACGCCACATGTTCTCACATATAAGTGGGAGCTGAATGATGAGAACACACAGGCACACGGTGGGAACAGCACACCCTGGGGCCTGTCAGAGGGGATTGTGGGGAGGCGGCACATCGGGAAGAAAAGCTAATGGATGCTGGGCTTAATACCTAGGTGGAGGGTTGATCTGTGCAGCAAACCACCATGGCACATTTTTTTTAACCTGTGTAACAAACCTGCACAGCCTGCACCTGTTCCCTTGAACTTAAAATTTAAAGAAAGAAATCCTTTCATAGGTGCTCCTTGCTTGTGGTGAGTAGAACAATATACAGCCGTGTCTGCGCATCCCAGACACACCCAGAATAATCTCTAACCAAGTATCTGAGCACTCCATGGCCCAGTCAAGTTGACATCTAAACTCAGGTCTACAGAATGGAAAAGTTCGGGGTCCTTCTTCACGGTACTCATGATGTTTCAACTGGGTCACTCTAACTTGCTCTCTCTGAATGAAGAAAGCGCTGAGACAAAGAGAACCAGACAGCAATAGGTTCCGAGATAAACAAGCCAGTAACATTCAAGATGGAAGTAACAAAATTCAGGTCAAGCAATAAACTCAGAGTCCAAGTGAAGGCTGTGGGGCAGGCGTCCCCAAACTTTTTACACAGGGGGCCAGTTCACTGTCCCTCAGACCTTGGAGGGCTGCCACATACTGTGCTCCTCTCACTGACCACCAATGAAAGAGGTGCCCCTTCCTGAAGTGCGGCAGGGGGCCGGATAAATGGCCTCAGGGGGCTGCATGTGGCCCTCGGGCCATGGTTTGGGGATGCCTGCTGTGGGGGATCGCAGCAGCAGGACAAAGAAGGCCATGGAGACGCTGACAGTATAAGTCAGGGGGGGAGAAACAGAACCAGTAGGATAGATGGACAGATAAGTGGATGATAGGCAGATAGAGAGATACATTTATTACAAGGAGTTGTCTCATGCAATTGTGAAGGCCGAGAAATTCCAAGATCAGCAATCTGAAGGCCTGAGAACCAGGAAGGCCAAGGGTGTGAATTTCAGTGTGAGTCCAAAGGCTGGCAAGAGGAGAGCTGGCGGTGTAAATTCTAGTCCAAGTACGAAGGCTTGAGAACCAGGAGAGTCAGTGATGTAGGCTCTAGTCCAACCCTGAAGGCAGGAGAAGACCAGCGACTCAGCTTAAGACCGTCAGGCCGAGAGAGTGAATTCTGTCTTGCTCAGCCTTTTGTTCTCTTCAGGACTTCAACTGATTGGATGAGGCCCACCCACATTAGATGCTTTACTCAGTCTGTTGATTCAAATGTCAGTCTCATCCAGAAACGCCCTCACAGACACACCCAGAATAATGTCTAACCAAATATCTGGACACCCCATGGTCCAGTCAAGTTGACATCTAAAATGAACCACTAAAAGGGGATTAGATCACTCAGTGAGAAAATGTCTTAAGAGGCCTCAACCTGCAAATCAACAGTAAAAAAGATAACCGTGATGTTATCCAAGTAAAATCAAGATTTGTATAATGGCTCTTGCTGCTTGCCTGGAACGTTCCACCATTGTCTGAATGTCCCATGTATAGAGAGGATCTGTTTCTGGTTCTCTGAAGCCACCCTTTAGATTACGACCTATGAATCTGGCTTGAGCAGTCTGGTGAATGTCAGTGTGGTGACCAGTGTGGTGGGTGTGGATAGGGGAGCTGCTTTTCAAGGCCCAGAAGTCCCCTCAAGAAGCCACAGAGTGCAATGGAAGCAGATGCTAAAGCCAAGTCTTAGGAAGGTATCAGGGCAGGCGTAGCTGTTTCTTTTCCTTTCAGTTTCTTCTTTACAATTGTATCTTGGGCATGGTGGCTTGCACTTATAATCCCGTCTGCTTGGGAGGCTGAGTCAGGAGGATTGCTGAGGCCAGGGGTTGGAGATCAGCCTGGGCAGCATAGGAGACTTTGTCTCCAAAAACAAACAAATCAATAAATAGATAAAATTAGTTGGGTGTGATGGCACATACCTGTAGTCCTAGCTACTTGGGAGGCTGAGTCAGGAGGATTGCTGAGGCCAGGAGATGGGCAATACAGCAAGACCCTGTCTCCAAAAACAAACAAACAAAATAGATAAAATTAGCCAGGTGTGGTGGTGCATACCTGTAGTCCCAGCTACTTGGGAGGCTGAGGTGGGAGGCTGAGGTGGGAGGACCACTGGAGCCCAGAATTTCAAAGCCACAGTGAGCTTGTGGCAGTGCACTCCAGCCTGGGCAACAGAACGAGACCTTATCTCTAAAATAAATACATAAATCACATCTTCTTTGGTGTAACTTTCTTACAGATTGTTAAGTGAGCCAATTAATTGAATGTTTTATTCAATCAAACCACTTATATATGAGAAATTGAAGTGTGGTCTACAAAAACCTCCATTACTTTAGAAGGCATTTGGAAAGAAAAATCAAGATTTCCAGCTTCTGCAGCTGAGACTCCTTTGTCACCCAGTCGCACTTCCCCCAAGTGTTGACAGAGCCTCCTTAGAATGACGGCGTTGTGGGGTCATGCTGAACTATACCTCATATCCCTTCCTTAAACAGAGCATGATTATTTGAGACTCTGTTTTCTTTTTTCTTTTCTTTTCTTTTTTTTTTTTTTTTTTGAGATGGAGTTTCGCTCTTGTTACCCAGGCTGGAGTGCAATGGCGCGATCTTGGCTCACCGCAACCTCCGCCTCCTGGGTTCAGGCAATTCTCCTGCCTCAGCCTCCTGAGTTGCTGGGATTACAGGCATGCGCCACCATGTCCAGCTAATTTTTTGTATTTTTAGTAGAGACGGATGGTCTCGATCTCTCGACCTTGTGATCCACCCGCCTCGGCCTCCCAAAGTGCTGGGATTACAGGCTTGAGCCACCGCGCCCGGCCGACTCTGTTTTCTTTTTCCTGCCTCTGCACTCCTAGAAATGGGATTTAGATTGTATACTACAGCTGATTAGAAAGAACCCTGTTCAGTCAAGCATTTAATATAGAGTTATTACCCAAGCCTGACTCTTAGAAATAGACATTGATCCTGCCCCTGAAAGTGGCACTTGGAAAAATAGTGGCATTTTCTGTTTAGAGAAAGACAGGCAATGTTCTCCAGTCCCTTGTCTCTTAATGGCACAGAGCCCTCAGTAAGCAGAGGGTCTTGCTATGTTGCCCAGGCTGGAGAGTCTACCAGCCAGTCCTGAGAAATAAAAGGTGATGTCTGGAAACCTGCTTCTCATCATCATTGCTTTCAAAATGAACACTGATAAAGGTCTCCAAAAGCTATCAAGGCAACTTCACGACAGAGATGAATGTCATCAGTACCCTGTTAAGTATACCCATTAATCATTATTTTTAGAATTTTTTTCAACAAGCAACGTTTTTTCCTTTTCTCTCTCTCTCTTTTTTTTTAGTTTGTCTTGGAGCAAAGCTATTTGGTGTGAAAAACTATTTGAGTGAAAGGGGATGCTATCCGCCCTCTCTCTCCCACAGATGTTGCCTAGGGTGCTAAGGGAATTCGGTACATCTTAGAACACAGGCTAGGAAGCCTGCTCTCTCTCGTTGGTTGGGTGAGTCCTGGCATTGCACCAGAATCATTAAAAGGCATCTAATAGACAGCCACCTGTGTATAGTGCTTTATACGACAAGGCCACTTAGGAGGCAGAGAAGTATTTGCTCTCTGGGAATGTATGCTTTGTTTCACCACTTTTGAAAATCTAGCAGAAGGTGAAGCTTATACTCCATTGGGGAGGTAGACTAGCATTGCCAGGTAGCGACGTGCAGGAATTATTCTGTTGCCATGTTCCCCATTTGCGTTCTTGTCAGGCTACATAATTGAGTCCTATTTTGTTTTAGGATACGAATAAGCAAAACTGTGTGTATATGGGTACGTGTGTGTCAGTGTGTGTGCATGGCATCCCACGTGAGCCCGTGTGTGTACATCAGCCATGACATCCTTACTGCTTCTCAGCTCTGGAAATTCACAAAGTGATTGTCCGCCGTTCTGCTCACTAAACTCTGGAGATCCTAGACGACAGACCGTGATGCGTGGCCAGGAGTCTGCAAAGCAGGTCCCTGAATCTGGGGACGGTCTCCATCACGAAGGCTCACACTTGTTCTTGGATGTCCACATCCTCTCCCTTCCCTGTCGGCGCATTCCCTTCTCTAACTGTTCACATTTCTGAACTTTGGGCTACCTCGGACCTACCATAGCTGAAGTTCCCGGATGATTCCGAACTTTTCTCCATGTGCAGTTCTTCTCTGGGTCCTCTGGGCATTGGGACCTCAGGGTGATGGTTAGGTCTGCCTGCTGTCTGGACTCACTGCTATATCTTAAAAAAATGAACTTTTTTTTTTTTTTTTTTTTTTTTTTTTCTGAGACGGAGTTTCGCCCTTGTTACCCAGGCTGGAGTGCAATGGCGCGATCTCGGCTCACCGCAACCTCCGCCTCCTGGGTTCAGGCAATTCTTCTGCCTCAGCCTCCTGAGTAGCTGAACTTATTTTATTAATTTTTTTAATTTTTAATTTTTATGGGTACATAGTGGAGGTATACATTTCTGAGGTCCATGAGATATTTTGATACAAGCATGCAGTATGAAATAAGCACGCCATGGAGAGTGGGGTATCCCTCCTCTCAAGCATTTATCCTTGAGTTACAAACAATCCAATCATACCCTAAATCAGGTGTCCCTAAACTTTTTACACAGGGGGCCAGTTCACTGTCCCTCAGACCGTTGGAGGGCCGCCACATACGGTGCTCCTCTCACTGACCACCAATGAAAGAGGTGCCCCTTCCTGAAGTGCGGCGGGGGGCCGGATAAATGGCATCAGGGGGCCGCATGCGACCCGCGGGCCGTAGTTTGGGGACACCTGCTCTATATCAAGCTTGTCCAACCCAGGGCTGCGTGTGGCCCAGAATGGCTTTGAATGCTGCCCAACGCAAATTCGTAAACTTTCTTAAAACATTATGAGATTGTTTTAGGATTTTTTTTTAATTATTAGCTCATCAGATATCATTTGTGTTCATGAATTTTATGTGGCTCAAGACAATTCTTATTCTTCCACTGTGGCCCAGGGAAGCCAAAAGATTGGACACCCCTGCCAAGTTATTTTAAAATGTACAATTAAGCTATTACTGACAATATCATCCTGCTGTGCTCTCAAAGCGTGGGTCTTATTCATTCTAACTCCTTTTTTTTTTTTTTTTTTTTTTTTTTTTTTTCCCATTACCCATCCCTGGCCGCTGTATCGTAACCCCTAAAGCCCCTGAGCTGTTGTCGGTGCCTCTGGTCACCTGCTGCTTTTGTGCCTTCCGGGTCAGCTCTTCTCAGACCCAGGTCTCACTGTCTGTCTGACGAGAGGCCTCGGCTGGCTTCCCAGTATAGAGGGTCCCTTCCCTGTAACTGTTTTCTGATTCTCTCCTCCCTGTACACAGCCCCCACCAGTTCCCAGATTTCACTCCTCCAAACCCCAGGGGCCGCAGAGGAAGGGCAGAACTCCCACTGGGGATTATTTGTTGACACAAAACTCAGCAAATAACTCAAGAGCTAAAAAGCTACAGATGATTACGTAGATTTGCCTTAATCCTATTTTTTGAGGTGGAGTTTCACTCTTGTTGCCCAGGCTGGAGTGCAGTGGCAGAATCTTGGCTCACCGGAACCTCCGGCTCCTGGGTTCAAGCGATTCTCCTGTCTCAGCCTCCCAAGTAGCTGGGATTACAGGCACCTGCCACCACGCCCAGTTAATTTTTATATTTTTAGTAGTTGGTGGGGGGTTTACCATGTTGGTCAGGCTGGTCTTAAACTGACCACAGGTGATCCGCCCTCCTCGGCCTCCCAAAGTGCTGGGATTATGGGCATGAGCCACTGCAACCAGCCTTTTTTTTTTTTTTTTTTAGAAGAAAATATCCCTGGGCATTTTACAGAGTTTTGCGGGCAGGATCAAGCTTAGGTATAGGTTAAGTGTTGGGGATAACTCACCCTATACAATGAAAATAGAAAGTGAATGGCTTGGGCAGTCACAAGGCTGAAATTGACCACATTATGCATTCCTTTGCTCTAAGGCATTGATGTTCTCTGTTAAAATGCAAATACATCATCTGAGAGGACTTAGAGAACAGGACCGTGTGTCAGAACAGGTGTCAGCAAATTTGGCTTCAGGCCTTCCCAGCTAAGCGACCTTTCTATGAAAGCCTGGAATATTCGAGATGAAAAGAATCTTAGACCCACATCGTGATTCTCCTTACCCAGAGGAATGTTTGCAGTAACAGGGCTTGCAAAGTGAGCAACCATATGAACCCATAGGTTCATAACTCGGAAGCTCCCACTTTCAGGTGTCCTGCCTTTCTAGACAGAACCCATGTACACCTTACATATATTGATTCATGTCTCTGCATATAAAATAAAATGTCCCCATAAAATGCATAAAATCAAGCTGTAACCCAACCACCTTGGGCACATGTTCTCAGCGCCTCCTGGGGCTGTATCACGGTCATGGTCCTTGTATTTGGCTCAGAATAAGCCTCTTCAAATACTTTACAATTTGACTCTTTTTCATTGGCAAGGGCCTGGTTGAGAACAATTTAGTAAAGTGATGATTAAAAGCCACATTGGACCGGGCGCAGTGGCTCATGCCTGAAATCCCAGCACTTTGGGAGGCTGAGGCAGGCGGATCACCTGAGGTCAGGAGTTCAAGACTAGCCTGGCCAACAAGGTGAAACTCCATCTCTATTTAAAACATAGAAATTAGCCAGCCATGGTGGAGGGCACTTATAATCCCAGATACTCTGAAGGCTGAGGCAGGAGAATCACTTGAACCCAGGAGGTGGAGTTTGCAGTGAGCTGAGGTCACGCCATGGCACTCCAGCCTGGGCGACAAGAGCAAGACTCTGTCTCAAAAGGAAAAAAAAAAAAAGCCGCATTGTAGAACTCACCTTGCAGACTTCTCGGCAGTGCCGGACACAGCTGCCCACTGTCCCTTCCCTTCAACTCCACTGACCTCTGGGTTCCTACACTCTCGGTTTTCTCCTGTCCATCCTGGATCCTCTTCTTACGGTCGGTACCCACTGAGCATGAGTGCAGGAGCATAAGCAAGGCTTACCCCAAAACTTCTGCTCCTCGCCCCGCACGCCCCGCACCCCGACGTGAGAACCATCCTCAGGCCTGCATCACTCCCTGGCCAGACCTCTGCTCCTGCTGCTGCCTCCCAGGTGTGCATCTGCCTCTGCCCCCCTCTTTCTCTCTCTCCCTCTGCCTCCCTCTTTCTCTCCCTCTCCCTGTCTTTCTGTCTCTCTGTCTCTGTCTTTCTGGATCTCTGCCTCTGTCTCCTCTCTATTCCTTTGTCCTCTCTTTTTCTCTTCCTGTTGCTCCTTCTGCCTTCCTTTCTCTGTCTCTCTCCCTCCTTTCCTCCTTTTCTCTCTCCTTGTCTCTGTTTCTTTCTGTCTCTCTGGGAGGGAGAGAGACTTTAAATGATAATAGCCCTTTTACGTCCCTCTCTACTTCTCTCTGTTTCTCTGCCTTTGCTTCTGCTTTTCTCTCCCTCTCTTTCTCTCTCCCTGTGTCCTTCCTCTCCCTCTTTCTCTTCCTCTGACACTGACTTCTGTGTCTTGTACCAGAACAACTCTGTTACCTGTGCACTTTGCTTCTGTAATCCCTCAACTAAAAGCATCTTAAACTGGGGTAACCCACCTGAACACTTCGGCACCTGTCCCTCCCCGCTTCCCAATCCCATTTCCCTATTCTAAAACAGGGGGAGAACTTTCCTCTCCCCTTTTGGTCCCTGCACCCAATCTGTTGAGAAGTCACATTCGCCCTGTCTCCCCAGTATTACTTCCCCTTCCCTGCCTTCTGTTACACATTCGCCATTCTAGCCTAGGCTGTCCTTACTCTCTCCGCGCTAAAATCAGTTCCTCATCAGACTTTTCACATCCAGCCCTTGCACTGGCCTAAGGCCCAGCTCCAATCATGTTTCTCCTGCTTAGAAGTTTCAAGCCTTCTGCTGCCGATTAAGTGCAAACCTCTCCAGTGTGTCTTCAGAGCCCTCCATAACCTGATGTGCTATATCCTACCCCCTCTACTTACACACCATGTCCCAAGCAAACCGGACTAGTCACCCTTCAACAAACTCAGCTGCTTTTCTTTTTAGAGATGAGGACTTGCTCAGCTGCTTAGGCTGGAGCACAGTGGCACAGTCATACCTCACAGCAGCCTTGACCTTCTGGCCTCAATGGATCCTCCCACCCCAGCCTCCCAAGTACCTAGCACTATAGGTGTGCTCCACCTTGCCTGGCTAATTTCTTAATTTTGAGAGACAGGGTCTTACTTTACTGTCCAGGCTGGTCTCCAACTCCTGACCTCAAGCGATCCTCCTGCCTCAGCCTCCCAGAATGCTAGGATTACAGGTATGAGCCACGGTGCCTGGCCTCAACCCCCATTTTGCATCTGGCTTCTGCCTATTGTGTTTCCTCTTTAGAAATCCTTCCATCCCATAATGCTCATCTCCAAGGCAATCCTTATCAACTACCAAGCCCTCCCCACCAAGAACTGTCCCCTGCCCTGCTCCCCAAAATATCCTCAGAGCATTTTTATGATACTTCTTTTGTGGCTCTTAGTGTTTCTATGTAATTACAATCATTCGTGTCCTGCAATGGTCACCCTCTGCTGAAATCCAAGATCCTGTAGACCACATGTGTGTCTGCTCACCTGGGGCTTCTGGTGGGCAGTAATTGTCTGTCGGACTGAAGTCATGTGATTCCACTGCACCAAGGTGAGCATTTGTTCCTAAGAGGAAAAGCGGGCTGGGACAAAGAACTAATTAGCACTAACATTTTTTTTTTTTTTTTTTTTAGACGGAGTTTCGCTCTTGTTACTCAGGCTGGAGTGCAATGGCGCGATCTCGGCTCACCACAACCTCTGCCTCCTGGGTTCAGGCAATTCTCCTGCCTCAGCCTCCTGAGTAGCTGGGATTACAGGCACATGCCACCGTGCCCAGCTAATTTTTTGTGTTTTTAGTAGAGACAGGGTTTTACCATGTTGAACAGGATGGTCTCGATCTCCTGACCTTGTGATCCACCCGCCTCGGCCTCCCAAAGTGCTGGGATTACAAGCTTGAGCCACCGCGCCCGGCCAGCACTAATATTTAACGATGGTTAGAGGAAGAAGCTTGAGAAGTAGCCTGCCTAGCATGGTGAAACCCTGTCTCTACTAAGAAAATCCAGAAATTAGCCAGGTGTGGTGGGCACCTGTAATCCCAGCTACTCGGGAGGCTGAGGCAGGAGAATTGCTGTAACTCGGGTGGCAGAGGTTGCAGTGAGCTGAGATCCTGCCACTGCACTCCAGCCTGGGCAACAGAGCAAGATTCTGTCTTGAAGAACACAAAGAAGAACAAAACAAGTACCAAAGAAAACAATGTTATCAAAATGAATGCACAGAAAGGATTCATAATTATCAAACTGAATCAACCATCTGCACCTGAAGTGCAAAAACAACAAAAAGCCTTGACTCAAACATTTTCCATTAGTTTGTCAGCACTTTTTCCTTATAGACTCTGCAAAGATAAATGTTAATGTAACATTTGATTGCAAATTAATGATGAGAGTCATAGACTAGTAAAGCTTGAAAAAGTTTAAAGTTCACCTAATCTTAATCTCTCATTTTGCAGCTGAGTAATGAAATTTAGTCTATTTAACAAAATACTCCTAAAAATATGCACATGTTGGCCAGGCGCGGTGGCTCATGCCTGTAATCCCAGCACTTTGGGAGGCCGAGGCGGGTGGATCATGAGGTCAAGAGATCGAGACCATCCTGGTCAACATGGTGAAACCCCGTCTCTACTAAAAATACAAAAAGTTAGCTGGGCATGGTGGCGCGTGCCTGTAATCCCAGCTACTCAGGAGGCTGAGGCAGTAGAATTGCCTGAACCCAGGAGGCAGAGGTTGCAGTGAGCCGAGATTGCGCCATTGCACTCCAGCCTGGGTAACAAGAGTGAAACTCCGTGTCAAAAAAAAAAAAAAAATATGCACATGTTTAATGAATATTAATTGACTTAACAAGATGCTGTGCTATATGGTGTTGGAATATTACAGAAATATATGACATTAATCACATTATTTCACTTAATGGCTCCTGTGTCAGTTATATAACCATCTACTCTGAACACATGTATAGTACACATAAACAGACAACTAACTCTATGGTGTAGGGTAAATACTAATGTCACCGCCTGGGCGGTTCTTCCTGCCTGCTGTACAAATAAAGACCACGGCACTGCAGTAAAGAAAGAGTTTGATAGGCATGATGTCGACCGTCTCCGTAGGAGATGGAGTTAGTACTCAAGTCAGTCTCATTCAAGGCTCTTAGGTAGGGATTTTTCAAAGGCAGTTTGGGGGAAGGACTGGAGGTGGCCAGGTAATGGGTGCTTGATGCCGATTGGTGGGGGCAGAGATGAAATCATAGGGGGTCAATGCTGTCCTCTTAAGCTGAGTTGCTTCTGGGTGGGGCAACAGGAGGTAAGGGGGTCCTTGGGTCCAGGTGGAACCATGGGTGTCAGACCTGCAAAAATCCTGAAAGGATACCTCAAATTTCAACTTGCAATAGTGGTGATACATATCTTCCCATTCTCCATCACCCTAGCCTGATGGCCTTTCATTAGCTTCACAAAGGCAGTTGAGTTTGGGGAAGGGCTATTATCCTTTAAAGCACTCCGGGAGGCCTAGGAGAGTGGATCACCTGAGGCAGGAGTTCTAGACCAGCCTGACCAAACGTGGTGAAACACTCTCTACTGAAAATACAAAAAATCAGCTAGATGTGGTGGCATGTACCTGCACTGGCAGCTACTCGGGAGGCTAAGACAGAAGAATCGCTTGAACCTTGGAGGCAGAGGTTGCAGCGAGCTGAGATTGCACCATTGCACTCCAGCCTGGGCAACAAGAGCAAAACTCTGTTTCAAAAAAAAAAAAAAAAAAAAAGATGGGGGTCGTGGCTCACACTTGTAATTCCACCACTTTGGGAGGCTAAGGTGGACGGATTGCTTGAGGTCAGGGCTGTGAGACCAGCTGGCCAAATATTGAAACCCTGTCTCTATTAAAAATACAAAAATTAGCAGGGTGGTAGTGTTTGGTAGAAAAACCCACAGCCCTCCACTTTGTCCCTCACTTCCTGGAGTCCGCCTGCAGACCCTATTCTGCCTGGTAGCGCAGGGCGGCCAATCACTGCTCAGCCTTAACCCGCCAAACCTAAAGCCAACCCCCATTCCCCACCCCTTGGCAGTTGCAGTAGTCTGCCTAGAAACAAGACAGCCGATAAAATTCAAACCTAAGCCCGCCAAGAGGTGACCAATCCCCTTCTGGCACGCAGAAAACCCTCCTCTGCTCTCCCTTCCACCAATCGCTCCGCAACACCTCGCCTAAACAGGCCGCCGCCCCTATAAAAACCCTCTCCGGCAGCTGCTGGGTGCAGCTCAGCTCCCCTCCCGCCTGGGTTGCCCGCAGATCCCAATAAACCTGGACTCGGCTTAACAACTCCTCGCTCTCATTTGCTTTGGGAAGGGTCTCTGCGGGTCGCACAGTAGTACATACCTATAGTCCCAGCCACTTGGGAGGCTGAGGCAGAAGAATCGCTTGAACCCAGGAGGCAGAGATTGCAGTGGTCTGAGATTGCACCACTGCACTCTGTCTGGGTGAGTGAAACTCTATCTCAAAAAAAAAAAAAAAAAAAAAAAAAGGTATATTCTAAGTGTCTTCCAAAGCTAGCTTAGCCTAAGCCCGAGAGTGATTAGGGAAAGGCAAGATGGTGGGGTGGGTTAAATCAGATCTCTTTCAGTGCTGTAATTTTCCTCCTGTTGTATTTTTGCAAAGGTGGTTTTACTAAGTGGATGTTAGCGATGGGAGCACATAGGAAGGAGGGAAAAAGAGCAGTTACCCTGGGCTTGGCGCTGAAAAGACTTGAACCTTATTACGAGACTTCATTGTGTAGGATGTCAGTAACGGAATCAGCCCTCCCTCTTCTTATCTGTTTTCCCTGAACATCAATTAAGCAATCACAAATTCCCAGGAAGGGGTGGAGTAATGCCGAGATAGAATTCAGATGTGACACAATGCATCAGAAGAAAGGATTGACGGAAAAGACAGCTCAGAAGGTGCAACCAGGTTTCCCAGGTTGTGCCCTTTGTGAAAAGCTCCACTCCGTCAATGGATGACGCAGGTAGCCATTAAGACGCTAAGCTCTTCTGTCTATAATGGAGCAAAAAAATAAGCGTATTACGTTTCTTGTTTTTCTTACTAACCCTAGTTTTTTTTTTTTTTTTTTAAGTTGACTATTTGAATTCTCTAACATGTTAATACAATCTTTTCTGACTGTTGTTTTCTTTCCTACTTTTTCCTCCTCAGTTAGAGCTAGAAATAGATTCTCAAGGAAAACCATTTAAAGAGACTTCCTCAAATCATAGTTTTAATTTGCAAGAGTATAGACCTGTCCGGACTTTCCTGTCGGTTTTGCTTTCCAGGACAATGACCTAGAAGTGTGCATAATTTGGGAGTGGTGTCCCCCAAGCCCGTTTCTAACTGTGATGCAGTTAAATGGCCTGGGATTAAGAGAAGCAATTGTGTTTGTTTCCCAAGGTCATACACCTTGATGAAAAAAGCTATGAAAAATATCAGAGCGTTTATCTGCAGGTCTGAAGATAAGGGTAATCCTTTAGGGAAATTGAGGTTTTAATTATTGACTCCTTCAGAGACATGATGAATGGATTTCTCAGGCTCAGGCATCAGATCCTTTGCAGTCACTGCCTTTTTTTCTGACGCCTCTACCAGTCGTATCTTAGATTTTCAGGAATGCCATCTGTCGGTAAATGTTGGATTGGAGAAATGTTAGAATTCAGGATCCAATTTTTTTTTTTTTTAAATGATTGGTCGGCGGCGTTAATCAATCAACTCATCCTTTTTCATCTTCTCTTTTTAAAAATGAAATTGAGAATTGTATTGGGCACATACAGCAGCCCAGCAGGAAGGCAGGATCTAAACATATTTACAGGAAAGGGTTGGTGTCTGAACTGGCGGACGATTCTTAGCCACCAGCTCTTTGATGCTGCTGCTGTCTAATTTGCTTTCCAGGCGCTGACTCACCGAATTCCTCTTTCGAAGTGGTAATCTTTTTTATTTTATTTTGTTTTATTTTATTTATTTTACTTTAATTTTTATTATCCTTTAGTTCTGGGATACGTGTGCAGAATGTGCAGGTTTGTTGCATAGGTATACACGTGCCATGGTGGTTTGCTGCACCCGTTAACCCGTCATCTACATTAGGTATTTGTCCTAATGCTATCCCTCCCCTAGCCCTCAACCCCCTGACAGGCTCCAGTGTGTGATGTTCCCCTCCCTGTGTCCATGTGTTATTATTGTTCAACTCCCACTTATGAGTGAGAACATTTGGTGTTTGGTTTTCTGTTCCTGCGTTAGTTTGCTGAGAATGATGGTTTCCAGATTCATCCATGTCCCTGCAAAGGACATGAACTCATACTTCTTTTATGGCTGCATAGTATTCCATGGAGTATATGTGCCACATTTTCTTTATCCAGTCTATCATTGATGGGCATTTGGATTGGTTCTAAGTCTTTGCTATTGTGAACAGTGCTGCAATAAACATACGTGTGCATGTGTCTTTGTAGTAGAATGATTTATAATTCTTTGGGTATATACACAGTAATGGGATTGCTGGGTCAAATGGTATTTCTGGTTCTAGATCCTTGAGGAATCACCACACTGTCTTCCACAACGGTTGAACTAATTTACACTCCCACTAGCAGTGTAAAAGTGTTTCCATTTCTCCACATCCTCTCCAGCATCTGCTGTTTCCTGACTTCTTAATGGTTGTCATTCTAACTGGCGTGAGATGGTATCTCATGGTTTCAATTTGCATTTCTCTAGTAGCCAGTGATGACAAGTTTTTTTTCATGTTTGTTGGCCTCATAAATGTCTTCTTTTGAGAAGTACCTGTTCATATCCTTCATGCACTTTTTGATGGTTTTTTTTTTTTCTTGTAAATTTCTTTAAGTTCCTTGTAGATTCTGGATATCAGCCCTTTGTCAGATGGATAGATTGTAAAATTTTTCTCATGTTCTATAGGTTGCCTGTTCACTCTGATGATAGTTCCCTTTGCTGTGCAGAAGCTCTTTAGTTTAACTAGAGCCCGTTGGTCAATTTTGGCTTTTGTTGCCATTGCTTTTGGTGGTATAGTCACGAAGTCTTTGACCACTTTTGTCCTGAATGGTATTGCCTAGGTTTTCTTCTAGGGTTTTTATGGTTTTCGGTCTTAGGTTTAAGTTTTTAATCAATCTTGAGTTAATTTTTGTATAAGGTGTAAGGAAGGGGTCTAGTTTCAGTTTTCTGCACATGGCTAGCCAGTTTCCCCAACACCGTTTATTAAACAGGGAATCCTTTCCCTATTGCTTGTTTTTGTCAGGTTTGTCAAAGATCAGATGATTGTAGATGTGTGGTGTTATTTCTGAGGCCTCTGTTCCGTTCCATTGAAATCTTTAGTAGTGATGCAAAAACAGAAATGTGAAAACTATGGCCAGGTGCTCCTGGCCTGTAATCCCAGTATTTTGGGAGGTTGAGGCAGGAGGATAACACTGGAGCCCAGGAGTTCAAGATCAGCCTGGACAACATAGAGAGAGCGTGTCTCTACCAAAAATAAAAAAAAAAATATTAGCCTGGTGTGGTGGTGCATGCCTGTAGTCCCAGCTACTTGGGAAGCTGTGGTGGAAGGATTACTTGAGCCTGGGAGGGTGAGGCTGCAGTGAGCCATTATTGTGCCACTGCATCCAGCCTGCATGACAGAGTAAGACCGTGACTCAAAAAAAAAAAAAAAAAAAAAGTGAAAAGTATGATAAATAAGTTACTTTAAAACTTAGTGAGGCTTGGTGTGGTGGCTCATGTCTATAATCCCAGCACTTCGGGAGGCCGAGGCGGGCAGATCCCTTGAGGCCAGGAGTTCGTGACCAGTCTGACCAACATGGTGAAACCCCAACTGTACTAAAAATACAAAAATTAGCCAGGCATGGTGGCGCGCACCTGTAATCCCAGCTACTTATGAGTCTGAACCTGGGACGTGGAGGTTGCAGTGAGCCGAGATCACGCCACTGCACTTCAGCCTGGGCGACAGAGGGAGACTCCATCTCAATAAAAAACAAAACGAGGCTGGGTGTGGTGGCTCATGCCTGTAATCCAAGCCCTTTGGAGGCCAAGGCGGGTGGATCACCTGAGGTTGAGAGTTCAAGACCAGCCTGACCAACATGGTGAAACCCCGCCTTTAAAACAAAAACAAAAACAAAACAAACTTAATGCTTATTCATGAATGTCCAGTTGTGTGTTGAATGTGCCTTATACTTAAAATGCATCGTAGCAGAGAGGAAGGAGCCATGTCTCTTACAGCTGCTTTCCATGGCAACATGGGGGCCCAGTTCCAGGGTATAGTGGGGAGACTGACTGTGTTAAGGTTTTGGAGTTGGAGGGAGGTTGAGAGTGTCAGAGGTCGGGGGCTGCTGTGAGAGGCCCTCCTGTCTTTGGAGCTCTCTGTGCCTTCTCACCTTGTGCTCCTTCCTCTTCCCTTTGAAGTCATTTGTGATTGTTCTATCAATCTTTATTTTGGAGAGACCTTCTTTTCCTAAAGCAATTATGCTTCCAGTCCTGATTTCCCAGCTGTCTCTTCTGTGACTGTTTGGTGATACAAGATAAAAGTCAGACTATTTCCCTGTCTGTTTGCGTTCTGGGCTGACAAGATTCTATCATAACCTGGGTCTTTTTTCAGGGATCATATTTACTGGGCATAATTAGATGGAGACACTTGTCCTAAACTGCTGATGGGTTTTGGTGATGTCCTAATACTGGACCCCTGTTTGACCAGAGACATTTACACCCAAAGCGACCCAGGACATGCAATACTATTTCTCCCTCTCCAAAGACAATGAGCTCATATGGGGTCTGACCTGGCAACTCTGACATCGTTAGCATTGTTTGTGAAACAAGTGAGCTAACCCAGTCACAGCACTGGTGATTTTGTTATGCTAGTTCAGCTGCCCCAGAGAGGAAATCACTTCTGGTCAATTGCTTGTGAATTGCAGTTCCTCTGTTCAGCAAAAGTGATCCTGGTGTCTACTGGGGTCACTGAACTGCCTCAGAGGACGTCTATAACATCATAACTTTTTGGCTGGTTTTGTGCCTGGTTGACAGGCGTGTGACTGATTAGGAAGTTTTCTGAATTGTGTCACTTGATCTGCTTTTGGAATTAGTTAATATATTAATTTTTAGGATTGAATTCCAATTGCTTATTACAGATAAAGTTTGTACCTTTTTAATTTCATTAATCAGAGAATACTTTTCAGGTCTTAGAAGTGAGAATGTCTGCCTGTTGCTATGTTTGGTACAATTTAAATCCTTTGTGCAAATAATACTATAAGCATATTATAAACAGTCTTATTTAAACTTATTTTAAACAGTCTTTCTTAATCAGACCTTTCATATAATTGTGTTGAAAAAATCTATTTTACAGTACTCTTGGAAATTAACAGAGCTGCTGGATGTTGGAAGGTTTGTGTGAGAAAGCAAGCTTTATGTTTACCCCTATTGGGGCTCGGATAGTGATACCTCAAAATATGGTGCTTTGGTGTGACGAACTGAAGCCTCATGGTCTCTCAGACCTTCCTCCTCCTCCTGCCTCTCATTTCTCTGTTTCTCTCAAAGCACAGGATGAAGCTGTTCTCTGACGTTCTCTTATCTGCCTGAAGTCTGGACTTACCAAGGAAGAAACGGTCCCCTCTTGTCCCTTCCCTGAGTTGTCATGAACTGAACTCGTGGCAGGAAGAAAGACGAAAGTCTGACGAGGCACCTGGACAGACTCTGGTCACAAACCACTGTCTGCTCTGTGGGCCCAGTCGTCTTTGTCCCAGGCCACTGTGTGTTCTCCAAGCCCACTGAATTCGTTTATTATCCCTCAAAAATCACTGGCTCTTCCCCATCTCCCTTCCCCTAAGAAGAAGGGTGTAGAACCACTGGTACCCCATTGCATGATGTGGTGATCACTCTGGGATTTTCCCTTCTGTGCACATCAGTACGTTTGCATGCCTTTTCTCCTATTAAACTGCCTTTTACAGCCAATTTTCAGCAAACCTTTGGAGGGTAAAGTGGAAGTTTTCCCTCGGCTCCTACACCCTCTTATCCCACGGAAAGTTTTCCATACAAGACACAAATGGTCCATGTCAGAAAGGGGACCAAGGATACGGGATGTGGAAAAGGGAGCAAGCACAGAGGTCTCTGTCCTTGCAAGACGTTCTGTGATTTACCGACTGTTCAGCAGCAGAACCAGTCTGTCTTTCAGAGTCACGGTGGGAGGGAGCCTGCTTGGTCCTTAAGAGGCTGGTGCTCGTAGTTCAGCTCAATTAAAGTGCTTTGGTTCTGGCACCCATAAAATACGACTCCAGGAGAGAACAGTTTAATGCAAAGCTGTCCTTGCTTCTCAAGGACAATGGAGAGCATCCGCTCGGCTGCGTGGGGAGCGACTTTTGCAAGGAACTTGGGGCATTCTGACCTTGTGCTACTTGGGTCCCTACAAAGTTTGGAGGGTCTCTGTGCTCGGTGATGAATCATTCCCTGCCATGTTACAGATGATCCTGACGCTTCAGCCAAGCCCAGTTGATTTTTCCAGCTGGCCACGTCCTCTTTATCTGGCCCGCTGATCAGGGAGGCAGCAATATTCCCATTTATCATATACTATTCCATACTGTCATTTAGAAATATTTATATGCTTGCCCAGGGAATAGTGATAAGATACTTTCGGAATCAGATGAACTGTGGTAAGGAAAGCATATCTTTCCAATGTGATAAAGAACTTTAGAATATGCGATAAAATGTGGTAAAGGCACGCTGCAAGGCCATTACTGAGAAGAATGTTCTCCGATGCGCCCCGTAGTCAGGGCTGGGGGGATGAGGAAGAAAGCTTACTGTTAGGATCTTTTCTTTCAAAAGATTGGGGCTTTTCAATTGTATTTCTAAGGAAAAAGCTCTTTGAAGGTCATGTTTGAATTAAAAGCGGTATTTATTATCTGTTTCTCCATGTTATCTATATTACAATTGCATATCGAATTTGGACGCCCAGTATCTCCTGAAGGTAGCTATTTTCTAATTCCACTTTTATCCTGCCCTCTGGTGTAGTATTCGTCAGTTCGTGTTTGCATCTGCTGGAGCCGATAAGGTAGAAAACACTACCTGACTCACATGATTACAGTTCTCTCCTTCTCCCTCTCCTGGCTAGTTGGAAATGATCACTGCCTCTGGACTGTAGTCACCTGCTGAAAGATAACATAGCTTCCAGGCGCAGCCGCTGTCTCAGCACTCTGAAGCGATTGTAAGTCCAGATATTACCAGTCACCAGGACATCCTAGTCACTGCACACAAGAGAGGGGAAGGATCGCTGGAAGGGCTGAGACTGGGATTCAGTGAACAGGGTCGTTCTGTTCTCATAACCAAACACTAGACGCCGACTTCCGGTTCAGATTTCAGAGCAGGCAATTAATCTCTTTCATTTGCGTATAGCTGCTCCGCTGTTGGGAACTCGCGACTGTAGGTACTGGACTAGGTAGGCACGGGGCCAAGAGTAGCGTCTTTGAGCTGACCTCATTATGGAAACGTCCTCTAAATGCTTACCATCTAACTTTTGGAATTTGGGAGAGGAGCAATAATATTAATAAATAAAAGGTAATATTTACTGAAAGTCCACCACTGGCCAAGCCTTAGAGAAATGAACGACTCAACTGCTAAAATCACCATTCAGGCTGGGCGCAAGGGCTCAGGCCCGAAATCCCAGCACTCTGGGAGGTCGAGGAGGGTGGATTACTTGAGGTCAAGACCAGCCTGGCCAATGTGATGAAACCCTATCTCTACTAAAAATACAAAAATTTCGCTGGGTACGGTGGTGGGTGCCTGTAGCCCCGGCTACTCAGGAGGCTGAGGCAGGAGAATCTCTTGAACCCAAGAGGCAGAGCTTGCAGTGAACGGAGGCTGAACCACTGCACTCCAGTCTCAGCAACAGAACAAGGCTCTGTCTCAATAAATAAATAAACAAATAAATAACTATTTATGGATAATGAGAACAGCCTTACTTAAAAGCATTAAGTGATATACCTGGCTGGGTGTGGTGGCTCACGCCTGTAATCCCAGCGCTTTCGGAGGCTGAGGTGGGTTGGATAACTAGGTCAGGAGTTCAAGACCAGCATGGCCAAGATGGTGAAACCCTGTCTCTACTAAAACTACAAAAATTATCCAGGCACAGTGGCAGGCACCTGTCATCCCAGCTACTGGGAAGGCTGAGGCAGGAGAATTACTTGAAAAAGTTTATTAAAAAGCTTTAAAGCAGGCTGAGCACAGGGGTGTGTGCCTGTAATCCCAGCACTTTGGGGAGACCGAGGCAGGTGGCTCTCTTAAGCTCAAGAGTTCAAGACCAGCCTGGGCAACATGGCAAAACCCTGTCTCTAATATATATATATTGTGTACATGTATATATGTAATATATATGTACATAATATATTATATATACTATATATAGTATATATATACATGTATACATATATACAATATATACATATATGTGTATATATAAAAATAATATTATATATACATTATATATGTATATGTAATATATACATTATATATAATATATAATATATAATTATATTTATTATTATAGTATTATAATTAATATATTATAATATATAATATATATTTTATACATTATATGTAATACTATATATAATATATTATATATTATATATAATACAATATATATAATATATATTTTATATATCTATATATAAGCCAGGTGTAGTGGGGCATGCTTGTAGTCCCAGCTACTTGGGAACCTGAGTGGGAGGATGGCCTGAGCCAGGGAGGCAGATGCTGCAGTGAGTCAAGACTGTGCTACTGCACTCCAGCCTGGGTGACGTAAAATTAACCATCACAGGTATCTTCTTTGTATAGAAGCAGTAATGTTCCTTCTCAACATGACCTTTCATAGGTCTTAGAGGAATCCAAGGGATCAGCCAGTAGGTTTTTGATAATCTGGGAAAAATTAATAGTGAAGACAGGAAAGTATTCTAGACTATACCTTATCCCCATATCCCTCTACCAGATACGACAGGGGAATTACTGCCTCAATCTCCTATCAGCTGAGGGAGATTAACTACTTATTATAAAACTTAAACTTGGTGTGAATTAAAAATTGTTTCTAAACAGTCTTGCCTCTTCGTGACTAATATGCCCCCTTTCCCATCATGTTTCTTAATCATCAGGGGCTAAAATTAATAATTAATATAGAATGGCTACTGAGCACTGATTATGTGGCAGGCCACACAATCTAACTGAATTCCCATTTTTACAGATGAGAAAATTGAGGCCTGTGGAAGTTAAGCGACCTTCCCAGGCCCGGATATGAGAAACCTGACTCTCGAGTTGGAGACTGCCTCAGGTCTCTCCTGCTGGGCTGAGGGAGCAGATGCCGCTGTGACAGTGACAGCGTACGTGCCCTGATGTGGGCGGAGTGCTCCAATACAGCCTCCGCTTTGGTTTTGATAACTGTTTTCCTTAATATATTTGATAGGGCTTGGCTGTGTCCCCACCCAAATCTCATCTTCAATTGTACCTTCCGTGATTCCCGTGTGTTGTGGGAGGGAGCTGGTGGGAGATAATGGAATCATGGGGCAGTTTCCTCCGTATTGTTCCCATGGCGGTGAGTACGTGTCATGAGATCTGACGGTTCTATAAGGGAAAGCCTCTTTTGTTTGGCTGTCATTCTCTCTGCCCGTTGCCACGTAAGATGTGCCTTTCACCCTCTGCCATGATTGTGAGGCCTCCCCAGCCACGTGGAACTGTGAGTCCATTAAAGCTTTTCCTTTGTAAATTACCCAGCCCGGGGTATGTCTTTATCAGCAACCTGAGAACAGACCAATGCAATAGTTTTCTTTCCTTTCAAAGTGTAGACACCGGGAAGAACAGATATAATTTCTACAATCTTGGTGAGGATTTCGAGGTTTATAAGAACCCCCACATTTCTTTTGATTAAAGAGAAATTAAGATTCTTCTGGAATTTCTGGTTTGTAGGGACACATACAGTCACAGAAGGCATGTCTTGGCTTATGCAGAGAAAACACACAAAGACTGAATTCTTGTAGAGCTACCACGTGGCACAGTGAGTGCTACCAATGAGTCTCCTATCTATAAATTCAGATGAGCTTGGCACAAGCGTAAGTCCCAGGAGGTTTCTAGAGGACATGTCACTGGATTGGAGGGATTTTAGTCCCTGCCTTCTCATTCTGTTTTTGCCTTTGACTCAGAACACCATAGCAGGAGGCAGAAGGAAGCAGAGTGGGGAAAGGAGTGCATCCTTCCAAAACACACGCGTGACCCTCCCGGCCCCCGCACACCAAGCATATCTTGCTTTGTGATCCAGGGAAGCTCACAGAGTCTAGAAAACCTACTGAGAGAAAAATATCTTCAAAGAAAAGTCAGTTCTCAGAAGAATGTTAAAGAGTGAAGAGCGAGGCAGAAAAAAAGTTCTTGCATTTTTATTTTCCTTTTGGATTTCTGTTTTCCTTGCTTAGATTACAGGGAATGCTTCCTTGTCTTTCTTCCTATGCATTATAATTATTTGTTCATTTGCCTTTGATTCTTAGGGTTTCTAGATATAAGGTTTAGAAATGCAAAATATTTGTTATTAGTGTTGATCATTACTTTTTTTTTAATTTCAGAAGTATTCATATTCATCTTGTTTACATATTTTTCCCATTAGCTCATTTCTGTTTTAATGGCAATTTTATTTCTTCATTTAAATTTTTCTCTGATCCTAACTACTGAATGGGTTGCTTTAATGAAAAATGGAAATAATTACTGCTTCGACTCAAGAGAGTGTCTTTATTTCACTCAGAGCTGTCAGTTTTACTTGTAAGATAAGATAGTTGTAAATGGAATGAAATTCTGTAAAACTGGCTGCACTAAGAAATATTGGCTTGCAGTGACGGGAGGAAACTTCCATTTCTGATTGAAATCAAAACATTGAGCATATATTTTGCTAGCCTTGAATACAATTTTTAAAAATAACACCACAAAATTCTCATTCTCTCCTCTTTTCACTGGAACATATTGTCATTTGGCCTGATAGCACTTACAATGCTGAAAAAGCTAATAGAGAATAAAAAACATCATTCTGGAGATGCGTAAGACCCATTGTGGCAACTTCAGTTAACACAGATTGTCATGATGATGTCTAAACAGTACCTTTTCTACATTTTGACTTGTTTATTGTGCACATTGCTCATAGCTAGCTCCCAGGCCAGCAACGGTAAAGAAAGGACCAAAGAACCCAAGTACAGAGTTTTCACTTGCAGAGGGAAGTCATTCACGATTTTTGTAATAATGGGTCTTGAAGCTTAGGAAATATGTTAGAGTGTGTTGGGCCAAATAAGTCAACTCAAATTTTTTTTAGAGTGACTGTTACTCTACTCAAATTATTGTAAGGTGAGACGGAATAAAAAGACATGTACCCCAAGAGCTAAATTTAACCATTCAAAAGATGCTATCGATAAGCATGATTTTTTTTTTAAATATATTTTTGAGACAGGGTCTTGCTCTGTCAAGGCTGAAGTGCAGTGGCATGACCACAGCTCCCTGCAACTTCAGCCTCCCAGGCTCACGGATCCTCCCACCTCAGCCTCTCAAGTAACTGGGACTCAAATTATCCTCTCACCTCAGCGTCTCAAGTATCTGGGACTACAGGTGTATACCACCACACCTGGCTAATTTTGTTTATTCCTTGTAGAAATGAGGTCTTACTATGTTGCCGAGATTGGTCTGGAACTCCTGGACTCAAGCAATCCTCCCACTGCTGCCTCCCAAAGTGCTGGGATTGCAGTAGGAGCCACTGTGCCTGGTCAAAAATGTTATTCACGTATATTTTTTATTGCTACATAATGTTTGTACATATTTACAGGGTACATGTGGTATTTTGTTGCATGCGTGGAATGTGTAATGATCAAGGCAGCGCGTTCAGGAGTGCCCATCACCTTGAGTATCATTTCTATGGACTGGGACTATTTCAGGTCCTTCTTTCTAGCCATTTTGAAATATACTACACATTGTTGTGAACTATCGTCACTTGACTCTGTTATCAAACATTAAAACTTATTTCTGGTCAGGTATGGTGGGTCACGCCTGAAATCCCTGCACTTTGGGAGGCCCAGGAGGATGGATCATTTGAGGTCAGGAATTTGAGACCAGCCTGGCCAATGTGGTGAAACCCCATCTCTACTAAAAATACAGAAATAAGCCAGGCGTGGTGGCCCACGCTTATAATCCCAGATATTTGGGAGTCTGAGGCAGGAGAATTACTCGAACCTAGGAGGCAGAGGCTGCAGTGAGCCAAGATCACGCCATTGCACTTCAGCCTGGGTGACAGAATGAGACTCCATTTCAAAAACAAAAACAAAAAAACTTATTCCTTCTAAATTTTTTTTTTGTACTCATTAATCAACCTCTCTTCATCCCCCCACCTCCCATCCTTCCCAACCGCTGGTATTTATCATTCTACTCTCTACCTCCGTGAGATCAACGTTTATAGCTCCCGAATGTAAGTGAGAACACATGATATTTGTTTTTCTGTGCTGGGCATATTTCACTGAACATAATGACCTCCCAATTCTAGTAATGATGTTTATTTTAAAGAGAAAAATTAAAATTCGCTGGCATTCCATGGGGAGCTTTCAGAGATTTTGCAATTTAAGTTGGCATGTTTTGCACCTTTAGTTATAACAATAACTCAAGAAGGCAACTTCAGTTATGGAAGCTTGTTTCCTCTGGTGTTCTCTCTTCACACTCCCGCCCTGCTCCTCCGTTGTCATTCCCATTGTCCTATGCATTTGGGACACATCACCTGTTGATTGAAGAAGGAGCAATAGCAAATTTGGGAGCCAGCACATGTAGCCTCAGTTCCTAGATGATCCCTGAGTCTTTTTCTCCAGCCCTGCCTTCGGAACTTCTCTCCTTGGCTTGTGAGTGGTCCCGGAGTATGGGAGAGACTTCGTGCCCAGGAGGAAATTTTTTCTACAAGAGCATGACACAGGTAACTTCTCTTTAACACTCTGTTGCTTTTTAGTTCCTCTAGGACCAGAGATGACTTGGAGGAATTTTTTTTTTTTTTTTTGAGACAGGGGTCTCACTATGTTGCCCAGGCTGGCCTTGAACTCCTTGGATCAAGTGATCCTTCAGTCTCAGCCTCTTGAGCCGTTGGGACTACAGGCACATGCCAGCATGCCCAGCTAACCTGGAAAATGTTTGAGAGTATATATGTAGCCACTGTTATTTGAAAACCTTCAGCAAAATTCATTTTTTAGTTCTATACACATTAAATTATTCCATTTTCCTCTGGAGCCCAAACCATTCATTGCTTTGTGCCCTCTTAGCTATGACTGGCATCAGGGTAACATATCACCTAGGATGACTCAATCAGAGTTAACACAGGGGTTTTTCGGGATTATGGGAAAAGAGCTTCCACCTCTCCACTGGCTTTGGGTTTGTGAAGAGAGGTGGATGGAAATCTTGCAGAACTTCAAATTGAAGAGAGAGAAACTAGATCCTGGGAACGTTATATGAGCCCCCGTATCAAGCCTCACCTGAAGCCTGAACTACTCTTAGCTTTTTAAATTATGTGAGTCAGTAAGTTATCTTTTATTATGTTGCTAATCTGGGATGAATTTTATATCTCTTGCAGCCACAAATCCTAGCTGAGCCATTCAGGTGTGGTTTGGACAGCAAGCAATGAGGCACGGGACAGTTCAACCTAAGGCAACAGACCGAGAGCAATAGAAAACACAGGGCAGAATTCTCAACAAAACCCAAGCCCAGCCGGTTGCCCTGACAACAGCCACCCTCCTTAAAAAAAAAAAAAAAAAAAGAGAGAGAGAAGAAAATGCAAGGCCTGCTGAGGGTAGGTGGATGTCAACAATTTAGTGAGATTTTAGGGCGTATGAACGAGAAAAGAAAACAAGTGTAAACATTTTGATTGGGATTTTGGTCACAGAAGATTTTGAATGACAGGTCAAAAATTTATTTGAGAGACGATAAGAAAAGAGGGGAATGTTCTTCTTTATTGTGGAATATTATTCTTCAGGGTAAAATAAATAAATCTAAGCTTCATAAAAATTGGCGAATGGATTTAGTAAGACAACGTGTAGGCCGGGTCGAGTAGCTTTACATTTGCAGTAAGGCACAGACCGTTAATAAGGTCCATGCTGTAATCACCCTACAGAACCAGGATGAATCTTAGCCAAAATTTGACTTGGATGTGAGACCGATGATGCCACACACACACCACGAAGGTATGGGAAGGGTTTTTTACTCGCATAATGAGGCTTTCTAAGGGAGAACAGAGTGGCTCCCAAGCAAGCCTAAAACTGGCTTGGCACAACAGCAAAGACTGGGAGTTTTTATGGTGGTTAGGGAGTTGGGCAAGAGAAACAGTCGTTTGCCTATGGTTTAAATTTCCCTCCAGGACCAAAGGAAGAGCACTTGGGCTTTTTTTTTTTTTTTTTGTCAGCTTCCATATATAGATTTCACAGCTAGATGGATGGATAGATAGATGAATAGCTAGACGGATGGATAGATAGATGAATAGCTAGATGGATGGGTGGATGGGTAGACAGATAGATGAATGAATGGTTATTTATCCATCCATAGTTAGGTGGATTGATAGATGGAGAAAGGAACAGATGGGTAAGAGGATAGATAGTTGAATAGGTGAATGGATGGGTAGATTGACAGCTGCATGAATAGACAGATGGATAGATGTGTGGATAGATAGATTAGACAGATGAATAGATGGATGGATGGATGAATAGATGGATAGGATAGAGGTAGATAGATATATAGTTGTAAGGATAAAGCTGTTTGACATGTTGTGAATGAGAAGGCTTTGGAACACTTGCGGATGTACCCTGTGGTCAGAAGCTTGGGTTTCAGGTTGAGGCATATATTTAGTAACTATCCTCATATATGCTGGAGGAGTAGATGAAATGATCGAAAGGGAAATATAAGAGAGATAAGATAAGCAAGATAAAAATTTTGGGAGATTGCCAAAGAATAAAAGTAACTTAAATGTGCCCAGAGAAGAATGTATAGAGAAAAGAAGGGACAGAGAATGTTTTGTGAAGAAGGGGAAACTATTTTATAATGATACAGAAAAATCCAGGGGATGGGAATTAGAAAACTAGAGTACTCACGGGTTACTGGTTATCTTTGAGGCGGGAGATGCTTTTGGGAGGATGTGAGATGGAGCAGGGATCTCTCTTAAGGGACCACATTCCTTTACCCAAAAAATGAAATTAAGGAAAATCTTGAGTTCCTTTAAGAAAAATTCCAGGCATCTAGCTAGTCCTGAGCAGTAAATAGGCAACTCGATAAGCAAGAAGGTGATACTAGCTGAAAACTATAGCAAAGGAGGTTCCTAAGCTGTTTTCCAGAACCCCAAAAGCCCACTAAATGGATCTGCTGGCACATAGACCTCAGATAAGTGGGTCTGAGGACTTGAACTCTGACCACTGGTTTTGTTTTTCTAAATTTTTCCTGAGGGGCCTGGAGGAGATCATGCTCACAAACCAGAGACAGCATTTTTTTTCTGCTGACCCCTAATATTTAGACAAAGCTTCGTCTCCTTAACTAATCACAAGTCAGAAATTCTCCGTCTTTGCATCCCCTACGACCTGTGAACTTTTTGAGATGTCTTACATTTTTAGGTCAAATCAACGTACAACCTCCATGTGTGAACATATGAATTTGCCTGTAACTTCTGCCTCTCCGCCTTTTCAAACCCTCACCTGCGAGCCATCAGGGAATCTGGGTCTGGAGCGTGGGCTGCCTGATTCTCCGTGCTTGGGGCCCCGCAATCAGCGTTTCACCTTGTCCTGCTGGAATCCCGAAGTCAGGATTTGGCTTTGCTGCTGGGCAGGAGGATCCATGTTCAGTTCAGTAACAGGTGTAGGTATAGTCAGTTTAGAAAGAGCAGAGGAATGAGTGATTGGGAGATGGACATGAGCCTTTCACCAACGCTGCTGGGAATGATGGTAAAGCAGTCAAGTGAGGATGTACAGATTTTACTTTTATTGAGATGAAATGTATGTATGTAATTTACTATCTTTATCATTTTAAGTGTGCAGTTCAGTGGTAATAAATACATTATATTCTTTTTTTTCTCCCTTCATTTCTCTTTCCCCTTCCCCTTAAGAAATACAAGTTTTAAAAATTAATGAGTGGGCAGATTTGAGAATGTTTTGCAGATAGTGGGGAAATGGATTCAGGCAAGAGGAAATAATTATAGAAAAAGGAAAGAAAAGAATGAATTTAAGTAGAAGTGAAAACAAGCAGAAAAGATTGGTTAGGGCTATGATAATTGGGATTAGTTCTATAAAGAGGAGAGACACTTCTTTTGAAATTTTAAGTATAGAAGAGAATGGGGGTAAAGGAGAGAGGTATGGGATGGAGGGGGTATGATTGTGTGTTTGTGTGTGTGCATATGCGTGCATGCATGTGTGTGTGTGTAAAGTTTAGGCCTAAAGATTTCTAAGGAAGTTAGGACCAGGGTCATGGCTTCAGGCCAATAGAAGAGACTTGAATAGTGACTTTGGGAAAGGTTATGAAAAGTAAAGAGGATTCTAAATCATTCTATTCTAAAGACACATGCACACGTATGTTTACTACAGCATCGTTTACAATAGCAAAGACCTGGAACCAACTCAAACGTATATCAGTGATAGACTGGATAAAGAAAATGTGGCACATAGACACCATGGAATACGATGCAGCCATAAAAATGAATGAGCATGTCCTTTGCAGGGACATGGATGATGCTGGAAACTCATTCTCAGCAAACTGACACAGGGACAGACAGCCAAACACCACATGTTCTCACTCATAGGTAGGAGCTGAACAATGAGAACACATGGACACAGGGAAGGGAACATCACACACCCGGGCTTGTCAGATGGCTGTGGGGCAAGGGGAGAGACAGCGTTAGGACAAATATCTAATGCATGTGGGGCTTAAAACCTAGATGACAGGGTGACGGGGGCAGCAAACCACCGTGGCACGTGCATACCTATGAAACAAACCTGCACGTTCTGCACATGTATCCCAGAAATTAAAGTAATTTTTTTTTTTACAAAAAAGTAAAGATGAATAAAGGCATTGCTAAGCAAAGCAAGAGTACCAGATAAAGGGTAATTCTAGGCATTTTCAGTGAATCACACAGAAGACTCCTCTGGTCTCTAATAGCAGTTAGCAGTTAAGAAAGAGCAGTTCACAGGCCTACATAAAGTTAGGAATGCAGAACATGAGTAGGCAGAAAGGCGAGTGAACAAGAGAGTGGATGCTTCTATAAAATAATTCATGGGCACAGAGACGGGGAAGTGAGGCTGGGAAGGGCAGCTGGTCTGGAAGAAGAGGACGAACCTGGGCACTAGGGTTTGTGAGTAAAGAATGGCTTTAGTGTCTTTTTAGTGTCTTTTTAGGAGTGAAATGGATGGGAGGTCAGGAACGCACAGGTGTTCCGTGATTTGGGACTTGGAGAAACCAGAGTGGCTCTGAGCCTTGCTGCAGTTCTAATTGGAATAATGAAGTACAGGGAAATATTTCCAGGGTTGAAAATGTTGGACAACTGCAAGGAGTTGTCACTGGTCATGCTGGAGGGACAGAAGGACTGTGAGCTAGATGGTCAAATACAGAAGATGGTGTCAGGTCTTAGCCAGTGTGGACAAAGTAGTGAGCCTACGGAGGCTTCAAGCTGAGCCCACCTAGGATAATAAGCACAAAAGGAGTTCCATCACAGTGAAGTTTACACATAGGATGCCAGTGGTTACAGAAATGAGGCAGTGTTAGTTATATGGGATGGGTATGGAGAGGCCTCAGGAGGCTGCATCTTATCAGAAGAGGAGTGTATTCAGTTAACTAACACTCAAAGGTCCAAATGGCAGAGGTGGGGGTCTTGGTTTGGGCTCCTAAGTTCTAGGACACTTGAAGCTAACATAGTGCAAGTGAGGATGGGACGTGGGAGGTACATCAGGGCAGACAAAGAGTGACAGACTTCTGAAAATTTGTTTCCAGAGTGTATTCCATCGACACGTATTGAGGCTCCACTCTGTGCTAGTGATAATAATACCAATAATATGAGTAATATGACACTTACCATTTGTTTTTCATAAGGCGGACACCATTTTATGAGTTATCTCATTTATTCTTTCTTACAATCCTACGAGGAAAAACTATTCTTAGCCCATTTTATAGGAAAAGGAACTCAGATTCAGATTAGAACTAAGACCCCTGCTAAAGACCATGCAGCCACAATAAAGCCTGACTCCAAGCTCATCCATCAGACGACTTTGCATGCATTAGGTAAGCAAGGAAATGGTAATGAATGCGACAATGTCTATTTTAAAGAAACCCATATGTCGTGTGACTCTTTTCACATGAATCACTGATTTCAGAGTGTTTAGCAATATTTTTAGCAATATTTGCCTGGATATCATTAGCCCTCTTTCATTTTATCCCTTAACTAATGGCATTCTAAAATATCCCTTTGTCTCTGCTGTTTGAAAATCCAATTCACTCTGTAGACTGACTATAAACGCAAATAAGAGCATTGATTTCCTCATTTCATCACCTCTAGAGAACATTTCATAAGGCACGGAAGTTCTAACTAGTCAATCAATAGGCACTACTTAAATCAGAGACTCTGAGAGTAGTCTATTATTAAAAAGTGTTCATCTGACAATGACGTGAAATGAAAATAAAGGCACGGATCCAGCCCACGATCCTCATTCAGTGACGGGAAAGTTCTGTTAACCGTATTAAGACCTCCTGTTTTTGATTCCTGCCCGAAGAGAAGTAGGGAAAATTTCTCAAGATACAGTTAAACATTAAGTAATTCACGGATAAAGGACCAAGCAGGGCGATCGACAGGGCTTTCCCTTTACAATGACTCCACAAACCAGAACTGGCACTCAGCTACTCTGCTCATTCTGGCCTGTGTTTGACTACAGGATAAATACGGATCTCTATGAGACATCAACTGCATAGACCAGACAGGCAGATTCATTAGCTATTGGAAATGCTATTATCTTACCAATTCTGTATTCCTATTTCTGGAGTTAGTTACGTAATTTTACCCGACACAAAAAAGGCAACTTTGACCCGAGTTACATTAAAAATGGGCCTTTCACTAAATCCGGAAGAAAGATTTCTTCCTTCTTAATGAATCATAATTGGAAGGCTGTAATAGGTGCAAGTGTGAAAATGGATGTGGGAGAGGAAATAAGAATGCCATTCATTATTTCTAGTAATTCAAATATTTAAAATCATACTTTATCACTCCAAGTTGGGGCTTCAGTTGGACCATTAGTCATGTTTGCCTGTTACTGTGTTCTTAAATACAAGATGCTTTTTGTGCCAGCAGGGATTTTTGATGACTAGTTCTCCAACAGATAAGGATCTGCAGCTCAGGAAGATGTGATTTGCTTAGGGTCTCACCATGGCAAGTCCACGACTTGAACTTTGGTTCTTTGTCCAAAATTCATTCCATTCTGCTCTCGTCTTTCCCCAGGAATGATTCTGAAAACAGAGTGTTGCTATGACAACAGGGTCCATGGAAATTCTGTTGTTCTTTCCCATCAATATGGTATCTGTAGGCCAGGAATGGCAGCTCACACCTGTAATCCCAGCACTTTGAGAGGCTAAGATGGGAGGGCTACTTGAGCCCAGGAGTTTAAGACCGGCCTGGGCAACATAGTGAGAGTCCTTCTCTACAAAATATTAAAAAAAAAAAAATTACCCAGGCATGATGGCATGCACCTGTAGTCCTAGCTACTCAGGAGGCTGCAGCGGTAGGATTACCTGAGCCTGGGAGGTCAAGGCTGCAGTGAGCCATGATAGTACCATAGTACTCCAGCCTGGGCAATAGAATGAGACTCTGTCTCAGAAAGAAAATGAAAAAAATTTGGGAGGCCGGGACAGGCAGATCAAGAGGTCACGGGTTCAAGACCAGCCTGACCAACATGGTGAAACCCCATCACAATTAAAAATACAAAAATTAGCTGGGTGTGGTAGCACACACCTGTAATCCCAGCTACTCAGGAGACTGAGGCAGGAGAAATGCTTGAACCCATGAGGTGGAGGCTGCAGTGAGCTGAGATCATGTCATTGTACTCAGCCTGAGCAACAGAGTGAGACTCCATCTCAAAGAAAAAGAAAGAAATCTGTCTGTAGATGAGGTAGAGATGGATGGAGAGATGAAGAGCAGTGAGTTCACCTACAGTCTGCAATTTCTTCTTTCCCTTAGTTCATGGAAATTTACTTTAGGTAAACAAAAACCAAAATGTATCTTGTCTTGCTTTCTGTATTTTGAAAAAGCACCGGGAACAGAAATTCTACATCACAGATTGTGAAGTGCTATTCTTTGTTAAATTGAAATGCTTACTTTAATATATGCTTATAACTAATAGATATATTTAAGCTTCACATTTAGTGCTTTGCTGATCTTACAAGAGTCAGCTTCCACGTTGGCAGAGGTGGTGGAGAGCCACGTGCTGCCCAGAGCCCCTGCGGCCCTCACGCTGCTCTATGTGGCCATCAGGACCAGGCATCTCAAAGTCAGAGCATCACTTTTCTTTCCCTGGGATGTTAAGAATCCCTTGTGAATGTGCAAATACCCCTGGAAGAGTTAATACTGAACCTTGTGCTGTATTAGCTATAAACACCCCAGTAAGCAGGGATCTTGGTCTATGTTTCCCCACGAGGGGGAATTTATACTGAGGAGTGAGGCATCAAAGATCAGTTTTGCCTATTTAACAATTTTGCCCAAAGCCAAACCTGAGTATTACCATGACTAATAAGAGAAAATAGCTCAAATTCCATTAGTAACATGATTCTGGCCAATAGATTCCAGACCAGGAGGGGCTGCTATTATAAATCATTATTATTTTATGATCAGAAAATGAATACACCGATGTTTACAGCGAGGGAAAATGCAAGCCAGCTTTTGCCTTTCCTCCTGAGGAAACTGATGAACTGGTATGCATTTAGAAAATGCTGAGTATCTTCTGGGTCTAACCAGCTCCATCTCCTCCTTAAATGTCCGTATGTGAATTAGGCACCTTGCAGATTTTTTTTAAAAAAACTCGGCATTTGCTGATCTTAGAAGAATTGCTAGTGTAAAAATATACCTTGCATTTGAAAGAAACCTGTTATAAGGAAAGGTGTGAACAAAATACATGTTTGTCTGACATATTGAAAGTGGCTCATTTCATTCAAAGGTGTCGATTTATCTTTTTTCCCCTGTTCTTGTTTTTAGTTCAGGCACAGTACATAAAATAGTAGATGGCCAAATACTCTCCCTGGCAGTGCCCACATTCTATTTTTCCCCAAATTTCCCTTCCTGATAGGACTGCAGCTTAGTCAGCTGGACCTCGGAAAAGTGAAGGGTTAATCCTTAGCTGTTTGCAGAATGGACACTCCGCTCTGCCAGGAATACAGCATTATCTTCTTTATTCTCACTTAGTGATTAGCGGTAAGGTGTAAGGTGGTAGATCCTTTGTATTTATAAACCAAATAATCTGATCATCTAATTCTCAGAAACTCAATATATAATCAATTCCCAAGGGTTTAAAAATGTGGATCTATTAAGAATCAAGAAGAAAAAAGATAGTAGTATTTTGTCATATAATACATGTCTATAAAACCACAAATCAACCAGCTTCTGGAGCCTGGGGTTCAGGGTTTATATGAGTACAGGATGGGGGCTTGGCAGGCCAAAGGCAACTTTTGGGTGTGAGAACAGGAATGCCTGTCCCATTTAAGGCTGGGGGTCTCCAGGATTGAGGGTGGGGCCTTTGCCAGGGACCTGGCCTCTTTCATCCTGTATTTTTTCTGTTTCCTTTCTATATCAGTAACATGTGCAAAACTTGGTGACTTTTTCGGTTGTTTTCATCACAGATGAACAGCTCTCCCAGTGGGCCTTCCTCCCTGGTCTGGTTATCTGGCAATTCATAGTTAGAAAGCCTGTTAATGTTTTTTTGTGAAATAGCATAAATTAGTTTATTCCAGTGATCCGTTTGCCAAAATGTGTAAGAACTGAAAATCACAAAACACTTGTCTCTAGACCTGTGTCCCCACTGTGGTGGAAGAAAGTAGGGGGCTACTCTGTCCTTTACTTAGTGAACCAAGGTTACCTGGTAAAATCAGGACAGAAATCAGGTTATGAAGGACCATTTTGTAAAGTATTTATGTCCTAAATATTTAGGTAGCATATCACTTTTTTCTTCTAAACAACACTAACAATTTGTCTTTGTGTCACTTAGGCCCTTCCCAAGTTGCATGAAAAACGTGACGCCATGCCTCAGTGATTCACATAGCTAAGCCCAGGTAAACATTTGATGCAAATATTTTATATTTTGTTTTTTAACATAATAGGGCCTAAGTGGGAAGATTCTTTATGTGAGTATTTTGGAAGGCATTTTTAGACACAGACATTTTTATCGTGAGAACTGGAAGAGGCAGGCTTATTTGTCTTGTATGTTGAGGCATGGTGTTAATGCTGGGAGTGTTCATAAGTCAATTGCCAGATAACCAGACCGGGGAGGAAGGACCACTGGCAGAGCTGTTCATCTGTGATGAAAACAGCTGATAAAGTCACCGAATTTTGCTCATGTTACTGATACAGAGAGGAGACATTAAAATACTGGGTGGAAAAGGCTGGTCCCCTGGCAAACGCCCCACCCTCAAGCCTGGAGGCCCACAGCCCTAAATGGGACAGGCATTCCTGTTTTCACACTCAAAAAGTTGCCTTTTGGCTGCCATGCGCCCATCCTGTACTCATATAAACCCAGAACCCCAGGCTCCAGAAGCTGATGAGAGACAAGGAGACAAGCAGATGAACAGTGTGGTAAAGTAAGAGACAAGAGAAGGAACTCCTGAATGCAAAGAGGAGTTTGACGGGGTGTAGTCAGACAGGAGTTTGACCACTGGACAGCCAAAATCCAGGGGAAGACCATCTTCCCACTCCATCCTCCCTTCCAGCTCCTCATCCATCCCACTGAGAGCCACCTCCACCACTCATTTAAACCCCGTCTTCACCCTTCAAGTCTCTGTGTGACCCGATTCTTCTGCGACACTGGACAAAATCTCAGGATACAGAAAGCTGTCACACTGGCCCTCTGCATTTGCAGAAAGGCAGATGGGGGAGTCAGCTGGTTAACATGTAAGTCATCTGTGGATGACAGAGCTAAAACAACATTGTAACATTGGGGTTGCAGGCAGCCACCCCTAGACACTACTGTAGGGGTGGAGCCCAAAGTGCTCACCCTGGCTTCACTCTCTTTCTCACAAGGGGTCCGAGCTCTCGGCACTGAACAGAGAGCTGAACCCCTGTTGCACACCCTGCAAGGGGGGCCGGGTAACTCTCCCGTCTCATTAACTGTAACCAGGGGCCAGATTCTGACCTCCTTATAAATCGTCATTACAATGTATCAGATATCAGAACGTTTCATACTTAAGAAACTCAGAAACATAAGTTCTGAAAAGGACAGGATACTCTTATTAACATCTTCTGTTTCCAAATGGTAACTAGGGCTAAGAACAGATACCGTATTCCTTAGAAGAAATGACATCCTGAAGTGAAGAACACAACTGGTGGTAATAATGGGAAGACAGAAGTTTCTTACCAAAGAAACATTTATTCAACTGACATTAACTGAGAAGGTCAGAAACTGCCTCTCATTTTAAGCCTGTTTGCAGGAGATAGACATGCTTCCTATTCTGCCAAAGCCCACACAGAAGGAAAACAGTTGAAGCCCAAGGGCAATTTTGAAAACAAAGACCAAATATTTCCCTAATCAAAATTTGGCAGCTCTGTTTCCCTGAATTGCTGTCTCAGGGTCATGGATTAGGTGCCGTGGCTTTCCTACCCTTTGCACGGTTCTGGGCCTGGCAGTGCTGGGCTGTAGCCTCCAGGTTTGGTAATCTGTCACTCTCCAGGATAACTCTATTTCAGAGAGATTGTCAAGTGGCCAGGAAGGCAGCAGGGCCATCTGCTGTGGCCTGATGTCCGAGCCTGAGAGGACCTGTCCCTCTTGGCCAGGCACCTCCCCTCCAGTCCGGTGCTTTTGGACATCTTCAAAGAGACCTAGGATGAATGATCTGTATCTGGTTTTGCTCTAGTTCATATTGGCTCTGTATTCTGCTAAGCATGGGGTGGTTGTGTGAGAACTGGAGGAAGACAAGAACTGTTTTTTTGTTTTGTTTTGTTTTGTTTTTGAGACAGAGTCTTGCTCTGTCTCCAGGTGCCAGTCTGGAGTGCAATGGCGCAATCTCGGCTCACTGCAACCTCCGCCTCCTGGGTTGAAACAATTCTCCTGCCTCAGCCTCCCGAGTACCTGGGACTGCAGGCACATGCCGCCACACCCAGCTAATTTTTGTATTTTTTAGTAGAGACGGGGTTTCACCATGTTGGCCAGGATGATCTCTATCTCTTGACCTCGTGATCCACCCGCCTCGGCTCCCAAAGTGCTGGGATTACAGGCACCTGTCCGAGAACTGGGCGTTATGTAGATAGAGTGGCATTTTGTTTAAAAAGTAAAGGAAAATGTTGTGCACATTGTCTAGTCCAGTATTTCCAATTATTTTGTGTCTAATATTATTTGGCTTCATGTTTTTTATGGATCTCTTTTTCTGTAGGTGCTTTTTGAAATCTATAGATGTACACACACACAACACACACGCACACAAAATTAGTTTTGTCCTGAGAAATTTGAGATTATTAGAAAACTAGAGTAGAGCCAATGATATCTGTTTTTAGTTCATGCTTCATCAAGAATTTTCTGTTGTTTGATTTTTGAGGGACATTTTCTACCACAAAGTAAATAGCAGGAGAAGTTTTTCTTCTTCATGGTGACTTTAATGCCAAATCCACTTTCTGTGGTTCCCTTTAATTCAAATACTTGCATTCTATAGAGAATGAAAGAATGAAATTTTAACCTGTGGGATCTTCCTGGTACCAGGAATTTCGCTGATGATGAGATATACTGTGGCTGGGAAAGTGATGGAGAAACACCCTCATAGCATGGTGTACGGACTGTGTGCTGGCTGAAACGTAGGGTATAAGGACTTGGGTTGAGGAATCAAAGTGCCTACTTTGGCTTTAGATAAAAGTACCATCTTCCAGGGGCAAGGAGGAAATGGGGTGATGATGGGATGATTTTTCAGAGTTGAAATAAAATTGAATGGTTTTTGGGAATGAGTCATTTCAGCTTAAAAATCTTAAAAGGTATTTATTTTACTATAAAACACAAGTTTCACTTTCCTTTTGAGTTAATTATTGCAACGGCACAGCAAAGCAAGTTGCATTTCTGTCACGGGTGTGGTAAAGATGGCCCCCATCCTAAATTGCAGACTAGCATAATGCTAAATGCTACTTACCGTGATCTAAGATGGGTTGATTTCATTGCTCTTAATCGGATGTCAGGAACCAGGAATAAACAGAAAAATCAAGTTTCCCGGATGGAAAAAAAATGTCAATTACACTCAGCGAGGTGAAAATTGTCATCATTTAAAGCCATCTTCACTTGCACATCTCAATTCCAAAAAGGCTACTTGGATTCTTGTTCCCATTTCCCACAGGCCTTTGAAGACAGCTTCGAACCATATTTTAATTATTGGTTCTTACCCCCAGTCTTTGTCATTTGCTTAAACTGCTTTCTGAACCTGGTGATGCGAACACACGTTCACTTGTTCTGGTCTCTGCTGCCTTCCTGGAAATAGTCTCCAAAAATTTCCTTCCCCTCCACATTTCAGACAATTTTCTTCCAACTGTTCCTACATAGTAGCCAATGCTTTTTAACTGAAGTGTCTTTAGAACATTTCTTCTGCATTCAACAGATGGTACAGGACTATTGGCTTAGCTGTCTCTAACAACCTCCGCGGTTGAGTAGGGGAGATGCATTTGCCAAAGGAACAGGGGTAGAGGGAGGCAGAAGATTCTAGAGTCATGAACAATGGTGTTGGGTTGGGATTCTTGGGTGTTGCGGGGAGCAGAGAAGAGGTAAATCTGGAGAGAAAATGGATGGTTGAGTATTTATTTCAGCATTTTCTGTTTTAACCAACAGACCCACTCAAGATAAATGCCGACTAGACTCGAAGCCTTTGACTTGGAGACAGATCATGGATCTGATGACTCTCTCTGCCCTCTTTAGATCAACGCAGTCTCTTTGTCATTATGTATCTCCTTGTTTTGTTGTATTTCACTGTGGATACAAACTGACCGCTCTCTATATGCCCGGTTTGAATCCCAAGAAAGCCACTTAGGTTAGCAATTTACCACTGACCCTGTTGGTCAGCGTTACACATGGCACAAACCTGAGCGCTGGCTGGACTGCCTGTGGGACGCCTCTGCCTGTCCTATCGATGGCTGTTCCCAGGCAAAGCACAGCGTGAAAGCTGTGCTACTGAGCGGGAGTGGAGGCCCGCAGTGAGTAGCTCGTGGGAGTTAGCTCCCTTGGGCTCCTTCGACACCTCAACTCTGTGCAGTTCTGTGTGGATACATGAATGCATTCAACAAAACAAAGAACTGAGAGAACACAAGTCTTAGAGTATTTTAATCAAAGGAGCGAACGCTGGAAATCTTGGTAATCAAAGAGGTGAAGAATCTTTCAAGGCATCTTTTGGAAGAGGCAAAGATAGTCGGATAGAAAGACTGATATAGACCAAAGTGGGGATGAATACTTAGGGCACGTTTTAGAGGTCAAGAAAGCAGATGTATTTGGAGCAAGAAAGGGGCTTGGAGACCAGGAACAAAGGGATGTACATTTTTATCCACCTCTTTTTTGCACATGGATAATCTGGTGTATACTGAATTCTTTGCCGTGAATTCCTACACGAGCAGGTGATTTCTTGTTGCCTTACGGTAGTCTTCCACAGAAATACAGGCGAGAGACCATTTTTCCCTCTCAGTACATCAAGGGCTTAAGGCTGCATTCTCTGCAGGAGATTGAGAAAGGGATGGAAGAGATTTTCATGGCTGGAACATCTTAACCCTTTGGTCCTGGGACTTGAGTCATCTCCATGACATTCCTGGCAGGTCTTTCTTTAGGTTGTTTTACACTGACTCCCTGACTTGCTTCAAAATCAGGAAAAATCTTTCCTAGTGAAGAAGTGCTGAAGCATTAACCAACCTGTCACCGGTAACCAGGGGCATTACGACATACACAGTTGGTTTATTAATATATAAAACCTCAAGATCTCAATCTGAGTGTGACTTGAATTGGAGAAAGATTGAGTTTGAAGATTATATGTCTTTTTGTCTCTGAAGAATATTCTGGGAATAATGTTTGGGTAGAGAGAAGAAAAATATTTCATTAAAAATTTACTCTGCACATGAAAACTGAATTCCACATGAACAAAATATGATCTTTGCACAGTATATTATTTTCAGGCACTGACATTTCAGTTTCCTCAGAAACAGGTGAGCTTTGTTTTGTAATCTGCAGAGACATATGTGCAGGCAGATTCTTAATAGACATTCTTTGGTGAGGAACTCTCACTAAATGTGTGACTGAATGGGCTTATTTTCTCTATATTAAAATGCAGAGTTGTAATATGGGTAATTTTTACTCCCTCTCAATCAAGTGATAAGTTGCTTTATATGGTCACAAATATAAGAATATTCTGGGCATCTTAAGATGACCGATCTGGGGTCTGGATGGAATCACTCACATTGGAATGCTGGGTGAGATTGATACCCCTGAATAGATAATGCCCTTGCATTATTTTGTTTTTCTATTTTGCATTACAAAAATCAGTACAACTGTTATGAAACCTATTTTTGTTTTAAATGAAGCCAATTAAATTTTCAGCTAGGCCAATTCAGTAGAAATGAGTTTGGAAAATAAAATCAGCACAGAAAAGGAGAAGCTAAATGTGCATTCAGTAAAAAAAAAAAAAAAAAAAAAAAAAAAAATCTTGCACGTTTTTCTTGCTCTGCTGAGAGAGGCTATTGGGTAGGATATTCTTGGCATTTGTTCATTTAAAGATAAGGATAACTCCCTTCACGCAACCCTGAGAGCAGGATGCAATGAGAATTTCATCAAAGGCTGTGTAATTCTGTAAACATGTTCTTGGGAGTTATAGGAATTCTTACCCATCCTCACGTAATTTTGCATGCAACCTTCATGGAAGAGCCTCCTAATTTGTGTTGGATGAATGATGTCTTTTTCTAATTAGGCAGATGCTTCCATTTGAGCTGGGAACAAGAAGACAATGTCTAATTGAGCTGTTTTTTTGTTATTGTTTTGGTTTTTGGACAGTGCTAGAATTAGCCTTGGAATTTAGTCTCCTGATTGACTCGTGTTCTAATTAAAACCCAATTTGATTGATTCTGCTTGTGCCTTTCTATAGGAAACACAGAACGATGTCCCAGATTCGCAGCATGTTGAAATGGCTGACTCCTTCTGATGCCCCTGATGTGTTCTGACATTCACGAGCGCTCCACACAGAACCCCATCTGCACCGACATGTATGTTCTCTCAAGCTCCAGCACTGACACATCGTCCCACTTTACCTTTTATTATTCCTTTGTTGTAATAGGTATTCAAATACAATTACAGAACAGGATCTTATGGAGTAAATACAGCGGTATTGATAGTTTCCATTACCTCAATTATATACAGAAGAGAGAAAAATCACTTCCAGAGTCTGAGTAAGCCTAAGATGTCCTTTGTTTTTTTCCCTTTGCCTTTAGCTTTGAAGGCTTGGAAAGTCCTATTATCCTAAAAATTAAATTGGCTTGCCTAATGGATACAGACGGCAAAGCCTTGTGTTAGGTACAGCTGTCATTTTCATCTTCAAAAGAAAGGAGGGCGCATATCATCAGCTCACCTGCAGCATGTAACTTAGAAAGGTGAGCATCGTGCAGACAGTAAAGAAGGCCAGCTGATGCAGTCGCATCTGCATAAAATAGCAATTTTTATTTGGAAGAAAGTTTCCAGTGCCATCATTCCCTGACTCATTTCAGAAACGCTTTCAGCTTTAGGGAAATAAAAACATGTTTGTATCTCTGCTAAAGATATCATCACTCGAAAGCTTTCAAGTTGGAGTAAGGAAGGCATGATATTTGTAGAATCACCTGGCTCGATTCTCCTTCCAACTTTTTACATGAAATAGACAGAGTGCATCCTGTGACCCAAGACAGAATCCACTTCTCTCCTGAGGGTCCATCCATGTTTCTTAGAACATATCCAGCCTGTCATTCTACCTCAAGTTTATCTCTTTCTACAAACTATAAGCTTCTTTCCTTGCCTTCTTAGTATTTGTGAAATGTTTATTGAATAAATGCTTGGCTTTTATAAAGAGATAAAGCATTTCAGCAACATCTTCAAATAATTTCTATGCCATACTGTTCGATTTAATATGCATGTAGTGAGGCCCAGGGGTGGTGGCTCCTCTGTAATCCCAGCGCTTTGGGAGGCGAAAGTGGGAGGATCACTTGAGGCCAGGAGTTCAAGATCAGCCTGGGCAACATAGGGAGACATCGTCTCTGCAAAATAATAATAATAATAATTTTTTAAAAAACTAGTCAGGCATGTTGGTGCGTGCCGGTGTTCCTAGCTACATAGGCTAAGAGAGGGATGGATTCCTTCAGCCTGGGAATTTGAGGCTTCATTCATTGAGCTATGACTGTGCCACTGCCCTCCAGTCTGAGTGACAGAGTGAGACCCTGTCTTGGGAAAAACAAAACATACACACACACACACACACGCAGTGATGCTAACCACATGAGCCTGACTTCTTATTGTAAAGATCTAATAAATCCATAGCTTTAGATATAATCCAAGGTTGTGCATTTTTCATTAGATCATGCAAATGAGGTGAACAGAGAAATGATCACACTTCAGCTTACGGAGGGATGAGATGCTCACTTAGCAAGCACCTCCGCCAGCAGATTGCTGAACATTCTCTGAGTTTATTTTACAGTGTGCGTAGGCCCACTTTGCTGGGGAAAGGCAACTGAGAAGAGCTTTGCCAGAAATCTGGAATAAGGCTTGCACCGATGCCATAGAGAAAACTTTCTTTTAGAGCATCATGTAGATCTGTTTTGGCTATTTTTCAAGCCTGCATTTATGCCTGGGTCAGTAACAGGAAAGAAAATCTGTTATTAATTACTGTAATTTGAAAGGAAGTTAAAATTGATCTCTCGCAATCTGGCTTGGCAGGAGAAAGACATCTACCAATAAAAATTTTGGAACTTGCCTTAGCACCAACATTATCTGCTGACCATAGTGGGGATTTTTTGTTGTTGTTGTTGTTGTAGAAAAGCATTTATTTCTATGCAATTACTATGTAACAGAAAAGAGAGTGTAAAGGATTTTTTAATCCATAAACAGAATCCTGTTTTAGTGTGTTTAATAAATGTTCCTCTGTAAACGAGTCAAGTCCTAGGGCATAGTAGCAATTTACTTGCCTGTAAACTTGGATTGCCAGATATCAATTTTACCTTGAAGTGACATGCTCCTATATGAGAAGACAAAGAACTGTGTGGTTACAGACAGCAGAATTAAGTAATTTCAGGAAATGAATGACCATGTTGACCTTGTGTAGACCTGGCACGACAGCTTGCCAAGATGGGCATTGCCAAGTTCCTGTCTCATTTATGTGATTTAAACCTCACCTTTTCTTCTGATTTATGGTCAATTTGCTTTGATAAAACAGATTGTTCGAATTATATTTAATTGAATGTTCATTTCTTCTTATTTTTTCTTTAAGTGTGGGTAACGCCAAAAATCCAATAGTCTGCTGGAGGGTGAAGGCTAAAGGATATTCTTTTACAAACATGGACGTAGGCTCAAATAAACAGTAATGTACCAAGTGGGAGGTTGGAATAGATGGTCTCTGGGTTCCCTTGCCCTACGGTGCTGATCCCATATATTTCAGAAGAAGTGAAAAACTCCTCCATACCTAGGTCGTGTCCTAGACATTCACAGGAGCCCAGCATTCCCTGATCACTCTTAGAGCCACCATCATCGTATCTGTGTGGGCAGGGAGGTGGAAACGCTTCATGGGAACACAGACACTTGAATCTGCTTGTAAAGCTGTTGCTGTCTAAGTTGCCAGACAGACAGGCATGAGCAGAAACCTCCCTAAGATAACACGATGCTCTTCTCAGACTCCTGCCTGCCCCTGAACTCTCTCCACATTTTGTTTAAACCTTCATTGTACCATTTCCCATAGCTTGCTTCAGATTAGAGTTACCTGTGTAGATGTCTCTCTACCTGTTCTTTCCATGAGCCTTTGCGTTTTCACAGGGCCGGAGCCAGGTCTTGCTCATCTCCTCATTCCTCAGAGATTCTAGGACAGTGTTTCTTCTGGAGCAGGCACTCTGTAAATGCTGAATAGGTTTTCATTTTGCTAATACTTCCTTAATATTTTTTTTCCACAGCTTTCTAAAAAATTGTTGGAAATATATAATATTGCCATTATAATTGCATTTCTAAAAAGGTAACGTGTCAAGAACACAAGTGGATTTAATGTTTCTCAGTAGATATTTATTCCCTATTTCAACTGCAAAGTAAGGCATGACGTCAAGAACCATGTTCTTCTGACTTCTGAATTCTCCAGCACACTGCATGGTTTTTGGCACATGGCAGCCCCTCCAGAGAGATTGGTTGAATAGATAAAAGAATTAGGATGTGCTACGTGCCAGGCATTGTGCTGGGGATACATAAAATGGGCCTGCTCTAAAGGAATTGAGCAGATGATGGCAAGGGCATCAATATCTAGGATTTGTTTAGAGTCTTACCTTATATTTGTGTAGTGCTTCTATTAAAAGGAGCTTTCAGTTAATGATTTGATTTAATCTCACAATCCAGTGTAGTGGTTAGTGTAGTAATTTATGCTTCTTGTTAAAAGTGTTAACTTCTTTTCCTCTGTTCCTTAAATACAGATGTTTTTCTTATTGTTTCCAAGTACCTTGTTTTCAATTTTTAAAAAAATGTATCTTTTTTCTATTTTGTGAGTATATAGTGGGTACATATATTTATGGGGTTCATGAGATGTTTGGATACAGGCATGCAATGTGAAATAAGCACATCATGGAGAATGGGGTATCCATCCTCTCAAGCATTTATCCTTTGTGTTACAAACAGTCCAATTACACTCTTTTAATTATTTAAAAACATGCAATTATTGTATTTCCAAGTGTTTTTGTTACAGAAAACCTGAGGAATAGAAAAAAGGCAAGACTTATATCAATATATCTGTGTGTATGTACAATGTGTATATACACACACATACTCTTTCTCTATTTTACCTTCAGGCCTTTGTTCTGATGCCAGTTTTGTTTTTAATACAAATATCTATCACACCCACAGAAGCTTTGGTGAAGACAAAGTCAAACAAGGAAGCTTCTGTTCTCAATCTTACAATTAAATAAAGGAATTAAAGTTGAACCTATAATTATGTAGAAACCTGGGTCCAATGATATTGGAGAAGAAAGAAGCACTTTTTATAGAAACCAAATGACTGTAAAGTGAGACAGAATAAAAACTTGGGAAATCTAGTCTTTAAGGCCAAAAAAACAGAGTTTTGAGTGTGAAGAATATTAAGGTCAACCCTTACCTCACACCATATACAAAATTTAGCTCATAGTGGATTATTGCCTTAAATGTAAGAGCAATGAAGTAATAAAAATTTCCCCCTACTTTTTCTTATGAAAATATTATTGTTTTATAACTGTAACACTTATGAGAGTGTTATAACTATAACAAAAACTGTAGTTGTCTAACTACAACACTCTCATAAGAAAAAGTAGGGAAAAATCTTCATAACCTCAGATTAGATGGTGTTTTTTAGATATAAAACCAAAGCAAAAATGACAAAAGAGAAAATAGATAAATTGGACTTAATCAAAATCCAGCATTTTTATTCTTAAAAGGACACCATTAAGAAACTAAAATCCACAAAATAGGAGGAAAAATTTGCAAATTATTTATTTGTCAATAAATTTACATCAAAAATACATAAAGGATCTCATAAATCAATTAAAAAAGATTTAAAAAGTTGTTCAACATTATTAATCATCAGGACATTGAAAATTAAAACCATGATGAGATGTCACACTATTCTTACCTGGATGACTATAATAAAAAAAGACAGATAATAGGAAGTGTTGATGAGGATATGGAGAAATTAGAAGCCTCATAAGCTGCTGGTCAGAACATGTAATGGTGCAATCCCTTTGCAAAATAGGCAGTTCTTTAAAAGTTTGAATATAGAGTTACCATGTGACCAAGGAATTCCACTACTAGGTATATACTCAACATAAAATGAAACATATGGTCACAGAAAAATCTCTGTGACAAATGTTCACAGCAGCGTTATTCATAATAGCCAAAATGTAGAAAGAACCCAGATATCTATCAACTGATGAACTGGATAAATAAAATGTGGCATATTCATACAACGGAATGTTATTTGGCTATGAAAAAGAATGAAGTAGTGAGCCTTAGCACAATATGGATGAACCTTGAAAACACTGTGCTAAGTAAAAAGTAGTTACAGAAAACACATACATTGTATGATTTATTATTCTATTTATATGAAACATGCATGAATAGGTAAAACTGTATAGACAGAAAGTAGATTCATAATTGCTTAGGGCTGGGGAGGGGTATGAAGGGAATGAGGGTGAATGCTAAAGGGTTTGGACTTTTTTTAGGAGTGATGAAAATATTCTAAAAATTGACTGTGGTGGTGATTGCATAACTCTGAATGGACTAAAACAAATACTGAATTGGGCACTTTAAACGGGTTAATTTATGATGTGGAAATTATATCTAAATAAAGTGGTTTCCCAAAACAAAAATGAAAACCCCAACTCAACAAAAGAAAGTATCTCCACATCTGCAGAATAGTCAATACAATCAAGTCTGAAGTTTTTCTACTGTGCTGTGCAACAAAGTTGTCACTTGGTAATCTTGGAAAGCAGTTTTGGGGAGAAAGGTAGGCCTTGAGACATTGATGAATGAAAAAATGTTTAAAAACTGGAACCACATGTTGGTGTCATTTTAGGTAGCTTGGCTCAGGAAGGAAAAGTACAGGCTGGCAGCTGGAATGGACATGAGGCAAGCACATCCTTTTTGAGATGGGAGTGGTTCTGATGCTGACAAAAAATATTGAAGCTACAGAGGAGTGTCCCAGGGAGTGGGACATGATGGCTTCAAAAATAAGGGATGAATTTGAGACAGAAGAAGGAAGTAAGGAAGTGGGAAGGAGAATATGGATAAATAGAAGGGTGTTTTTTTTGTTGTTGTTGTTTGTTTTTTTGTTTTCTTCTGAAATAATTAGGCATTGGAACATCTCAGAATGTGAGCAGGGAGCAGTGGGCTCAGCTGAGCTTGGAAAGTATGACTTGATACCACTGCGTGGCTGGGTCCATCTCTTCAGCAGCCTGAAAGGAGAAATCAGAGAACTCTGGTGTTTGGGTAAGTCCAAGGGTCATGCTTCCCAGAGCAGGAGGGAAGGAGGTTGAGAGAAAACCAGAGGAGCATGGAGAGCGCAGGGCGTACTGCTTGAAGAGAGAAAACATGAGGATGGAAGGGGATTGGTTGGGGGTGAAAACACGAGGTTTGAAGGATTGGTTGGGGGTGAAAACATGAGGATGGAAGGGGATTGGTTGGGGTGAAAGGGAGTGATTAAGGGACTGGAGGTAGAAATAACTTTAAAGAATGGTGTATGGGATGTAAGAATGTAGGAGAACCATAAGAATAATTCAGTTAGCAAATGTGATACTGGATTTTAAGGTTTGTGAGACAAAAAAAATTCTGATTAGTAAGAACCAGAGTGATTTTAGAAGCAGATTGCTACATAGAAAGGCGTATCATTGGAATTCCCAAAATCAGAGGTCCACGGACGACGTTAGCAAATGCATCTTGCTTTAAGACAATTATCCCATCCAGTAAGACTGAGTAGAAGTAGGGTGGAGAGAAATGTGTTCGCTCAGGTGCCAAAATGCTCCACAAATGTGTGGGAATCACTGAAAAATTAGCAGATACAGAGACTAGAAAGGACAGAGTAGTCACATTGCTTATGCCATCTGTTTAATTTCTTCTCCTAATATTACAAATGTTTTCCTTGGCCAGGTACAGTGGCTCACATCTGTAATCCCAGCACTTTGGGAGGCCAAGGCAGGTGGATCACTTGAGGTCAGGAGTTCGAGATCAGTCTGGCCAACATAGTAAAACCCCGTCTTTACTAAAAAATACAGACATTAGCCAGGCATAGTGGCAGGCGTCTGTAATCCCAGCCACTCGGGAGGCTGTGGCAGGAGAATTGCTTCAGTCTGGGAGGTGGAGGTTGCAGTGAGCCAGGATCGTGCCACTGTACTCCCACCTGTGAGACCAGAGCAAAACTTCGTCTCCAAAAAATAAAAATAAAAATAATAAAATAAAACACATGTTTTCCTTGTTCTTGTCTATTTTATAAACATTACTTTTGTAACTGATAGTGATACATGTGTTTGCAACATAATATGTGTACCCTCTGCCTCATTTAAATTGTTTCCAATTTTTTACTGTTAAATGTAATTCAGTCTCATTTCGAATCGCATGCACATTTGCAAACAAAATTGAAGGCACTTTTTGAATTCTAACAATAGCTTTGCTTTGTATTTAACAACTGATCAAATTGTGTCTAATTATTTTGTGACCGGTTACATTAATTTAATTTCAACATTGAAGAATTTGAATCTGCCCTGGTTACAGATTCTCAGTCCACTAAGATAAAGTAGAGATACAGCTGAGGTTGACAGGTCCTTATGACTTCAGAAGGAGCAATTAGGTATTTTTCTGATTTCCAAATTGACAATAATTTTTTTTTTTTTCACTGAAGTCCAGGAAATCTGCCAGATCTGGGTCAGCGAGGTAATCCAAACTGTAAATTAGAACTTCAGGCACAAATATGTCTGAGTATGTAATAGCTATCTGAAGTAATGTGTGATTCACGATTATGTATTGATGATAAATACCAGTAGTAAATTTTTAAGTTCATTATTGAAAAAAATCAGATTTGGGTTTGGTGTCCCTAAGAGAGGTGTGTGAGTCCAGAAATCTTAGGAAATCATTGAAAACCCAGGTTTCAAGGTGGGAAGCAGAAAGTAGTGAGAGAAGGAGGAATTTATGTCAGAATGTAAACTGCTGAGATGACCAGGAAGAAATCCTCAACTGAACTTCAGAGAAGGAGGTCCTTTGTGGCTTCATATTGCAGGAAAACAGAAAGAGAATCAGCAGAAGGTTGGTATACTCTGATAATAAAAAAGGATACAATCACATAAAAAGACCCAACCTGTACCGCTAACCTGCTATGTGCCAGGCATATTAATAGATTGTTTTATCCTAGCAATGTCTATGTATGTATGTATGTATGTATGTATGTATGTATGTGTATCCTCATCAGTTAGGATTAAGCTTGACTACCTATGAGAAAACTCAAAACAATGCTAGCTTTGCTACACAGGGTTTATTCTGTCAGTCAAAGCTGTGTGAATGAGTCAATCTCAGGCAGATGTGACAGTTCCCTGCTATCACAAGGGTCCCAGGCACTCGCTTTTCTTTAGCAATATTTTCGGAGTATGGTTTTATTTCAAGACCCCCAAGATGACTGCTGGAGCTCCAGCCATCACATCTGCATTCCAAGCATCAGGAAAGAGATAAGTTAAGCCATTCTCACACTGCTATAAATAAATACCTGAGGCTGGGTGATGTATAAGAAAAGAGGTTTAAATCTCGTGGTTCTGCAGGCTGTTCAGGAAGCATGGTGGCACCTGCTTCTGGGGAGGCCTGATGAAACTTTTACTCATGATGGAAGGCAAAGTGGGAGCAGGCAATTCCCATGGAGAAAGCAGGAGCAAGAGAGAGTGCGGGAGAAGGTGCCACACACTTTCAAATGACCAGATCTCAGGAGAACTCACCCACTAATCATGAGGGCAGCACCGAGGGGCTTGGTGCTAAACCATTCATGAGAAACCCGCCCCATGATCCAGTCACCTCCCGCAGGCCCCCTTTCCAACACTGGGGATTCCAGTTTGACATGAGATTTGGGGGAAACACAGACCCAAACCATGTCAGGACGGAGGTCAGAAGGGTTTTTCTCCAGCTATCCCTATGTTTACGTCTTTCCAGAAGTTCCCTAACGATTTTTCCTGACATCTTACGATTAAGTTCTAATACAGAAGGCCACATCCAGCTGCAATGGAAACGAACTTTGTCATAAATTTACTAGGTACAGTGCCTTCCTATACGGTAGTAAGGAAGAAGGGAAGAGCCAATTTTGGGTACTTAGTGTTCTCTATACTATCGTCCTGCTTTCAATTTCATATTTGTAGATAGTAGGGCTTAATACATTAGTTCAGGGCACATGGGTATTAAGTGGACTCTTCTTTTTTTTTTTTTTTTTTTCTTTTCTGAGACAGAGTCTCACTCTTTCACCCAGGCTGGAGTGTAGTGGCGTGATCTCAGCTCGCTGCAGCCTCTTCCTCCTGGGTTCAAGCAAATCTCGTGCCTCAGCCTCCCAAGTAGTTGGGACTAAGACATGTGCCACCACACCCAGCTAATATTTGTATTTTTAGTAGAGATGGAGTTTCGTCATGTTGCCCCAGCTGGTCTTGAACTCCTGATCTCATGTGATCCGCCAACCTCGGCCTCCCAAAGTGCTGAGATTACAGGAGCGAGCCACTGCGCCTGGCCCAAGTCTCTGTTCTTCACAAAGAATCGACTCTCAACAGAAGATGATCTTCTCCTAGACTGGGCAGAGGACAGAGGTAGAGGTCTGTGAACTGAAAGGCAGAAATTCAAAAGGTTCTGACTTGGAGCCAACTGATTATTGCCTGGTTTTTATCTCCTCAAGTAGATAAAATTGGATTCTGGCCTGCATAACATTTTTCATCTTCAAAATAGTCTTGCTGTTTAGTCTTTGTGCAATTCCATTTCTAAGAATTTTTCATGTGGAAATAATTAAAATGGGTGCAAAGATATACAGACTAAGATGTTCACTGAATCCTTATTTACAGCAGTAGAAAATTGAAAATAACCAAAATGCCCAATAAAGGAAATTGGTTAAATTACAGAATACTAGAACATCCACATGGTGGAACACGTTGCAGCCATTAGAAATCATGTTCTTCGAGAATATTTAAGGGTGGGTATGAGGGAGCTAATAAATTATGTTTAAAAAGATTAAAAATAGTAAACACTGTGATCCGAGTTTCATAATTTACATACGTAGAGGAACCACATGGAATCCTGGAAGAATAAGCTTCAAAAAGTTAACTGTGGTTCTCTTGCAAATGATAGGATTATTAATTATTGTACTTTTTGTTTAAGCTTTTCGGAATTTTCCAAATTTCTATAATGATATGCATTACTTCTGTCATCAGACAGAGTTCGCAAGTGTCGTTGGAAACGATGCTTTCTCTTTAGGGAAGCAGCCTTGGTCATTCTCAAGATGACTGGCATGGATGTCCAGCGCCATGGAAGTGCTGGCATGAGGAACGCTACAGCAGATCGACGTCGATAAATCCCTAGTGCGGGCTGTGTAGAAGCCACCCTTCTGGGGACTGGAGAGATGACTTGGGGGAAGGTACGAGCTACGAAGTTGAGCAAGTCACGGTTCCCGTCTCCCGTGTGGTCTTTCTCTAAGAAGGGCTGTGCTTGGGAGGTGACAGTCATACGAAAGGGCTTCAGGCCCTGGTGGGGTCGCAGCCGTGGCTGAAAGGCCACGTGCTCGGGCCGTGTTTAGGAATGCAGTAACATATAATCTAGTTATCAACAGTGCACATTTCCCATCTGCTTGGATGTGAGGCGCGGGGCACGCAGGGTAAGCTCAACTTGGGCTGTTCATTAGCAGGGCTACCCGCCTGCTCTCCCTGTGGGGGCCATAGAGCTTTGATAAGAGTCAACCTCCATCTTTTTTTTTTTTTTTTTTTTTTTGAGATGGAGTCTCACTCTGTCACCACGCTGGAGTGCAGTGATGCAATCATAGCTCACTGCAACCTCTGCCTCCGGGGTTCAAGTGATCCTCCTGCCTCAGCCTCCCGAGTAGCTGGGATTACAGGCACGCACCACCACGCTCAGCTAATTTTTGTGTTTTTAGTAGAGACAGGGTTTCACCATGTTGGCCAGGATGGTCTCGATCTCTTGACCTCATGACCCACCCACCTAGGCCTCCCAAAGTGCTGGGATTACAGGCTGAGCCACCGCGCCCGGTCTGGGAGCCATCCTAACTGCAGACAGTAATGAACAAAGGTTGGAACCCACGAATACAATGAGAATTGCTCGCAGTTTCCATGTGGTTAAAATGTCATTTAGGCAACAAATGAATTTATCTGTGTTCCAATCCTGGTACCAATGTTTATCAGAATTTTGGCAAAAAAAAAAAAAAAAAAAAGAAAAAGAAAGATGGAAAGAGAAAGAAAGAAAGAGAACGAAAGACTGATTTAATTTCTTCTTAGTTGGTGAGAATGCTGAGCTTAGTTTGGGTAAGAGAACAGGCCTGTTAGAATCTGGGCCGTATTTCTCCTTCTGTGAGCCCACCTCTTTGTTCTTCCGCGGGTCTTGCGCAGTTCTGCCCTCGGCCCTGGCATGCGCCCTTTGACTCCATAGAGCTGGGCCCTGCAAAGCAGCTGGGGAAAGTCCTCATGCTCCTCTTCTGCTCTTGCTCCTAGTTCACACGAGGACTGAATCTGCGAAAAGACACTCAGGGAGGCTCTGTTTCCCTGTGCACTCTGCATGTCCCCTGCCATCAGTGACTATGGCCTAGGAACAGCTTCCTTATTTGCCGGGTCCTGCGGGTTTCACGTTCTCTGCGAGCATTCTTTAGGTATTTGCCCACAATTTCGGTGGTTTTACATTATGCTTCAGTATAGGGGAGATTTGAAAGCACCTTTGCGTGGATGAGTAAGTCCCTTACTGGGTCAGAGTGGAACCGCATCAACCGATGGAGAGGGGCGTCATTCATCCTGGACACTGCTGTCCTGCATCCTGCCTGGCTGTCGCAGTGGGACCTACAGGCAGGTGGTGAAACAGGGTGGTGGGGTGAACAGTTAACCTCACTGCTCCAACGTCAAGGGGATGACACACTGACACACGTTTCCTTTTTAATATTTTTTAAATGTGATCTGATTTCAGGAAACAGTACACCTGGTCTAGCACACCTGTCTTTCAAAATTGTTCTTTAAAACAACTTAGCCAACTCACTACTCTATTCAAACCTTTTTCCTCTAAAAATAAATCGAGCACCCTTTGGACCCCTTTCCTTCCATTCTTTCTTCAAGGAAATGAAACCATCTGTTTTCTTGGCGTGGAGTAGCGATCTTCGAGTTCTCTTTTACAGCAGATGAGCAGGTTCTAACTTCTCTTGAAGTTCAGGAAAGGGCCAGGCGTTTACAGGAGGCCAAGGGGCAAGGAGGCCGTACGGTGACAACTGCCCCTGTGAGAACGCTCAGTGTATAGCTCTGGTTGATTGCATCTCAGAACTTTGTGTCCACATTTGTGCATGTCTGGGGCAGGGCAGCATCTTTATAGGATGCTCATTTGAAGCAAATATTGCCAAACCACTGGGCATTTCAATGAGTGTCCTGGTTATTCTCAGATAGTGTTTTCACATATTACAGCTATTACATGGTCCACATTAGGAAGCATTACTGTACTGAAAGAGACACTGATGCTCTGTGCACATCAAGTAAAAGGCAAAACTTTTTTTTTGTTTTAGGAAAACTTTTTTTCTTTCTTTCTTTTTTTTTTTTGAAAAGGAATCTCGCTCTGTAGCCTGGACTGCAGCGCAGTGGTGCGATCTCGGCTCACTGAAACTTCCTTCTCTCAGGTGTAAGTGATTCCCATGCCTCAGCCTCCCGAGTAGCTGGGACTACAGATGTGCACCATCACGCCCAGCTAGCTTTTTGTATTTTTAGTAGAGACAGGGTTTCACCATACTGCCTAGACTGCTCTCGAACCCCTGACCTCAGGTGATCTGCCTGCCTAGGCCTCCCAAAGTGCTGGAATTACAGGCATGAGCCACCACGCCTGGCCAAACTCTGCTTTTAAACAGTACTAACTGTTGAACATCTGACATTCAATGAAATATTTTATTGTTTTGTGGTTGAAATCTACTCTTTTCTTACGCTAAAGTGAAATCTCATTGTAAGGATTTCTTTCGATTCTAAGTGACCGGGCAGGAGCAGTTTGGGCTTTGAAGTCTGTTAGGCCTCAGTCTGACTCTTTCTTCCACTTCTCAGGAGCTGTGGGATCTTGGACAAGTGGAATCGACTTCATGTCTCAGCTTTTGCCTGTGTCAAGTGAGTCTTCATCATTGCATTTCTTCTCCCAGGAGCCAGGGCTGTGCTTTACCAATCTGTTTCAGGTGAGAAGAATCCTAGGGCTTCTCCCCATCCTCAGCTTTGTAAGGCACCTTGGCTCTGCCCAAGCAATCATACCAGGCACTGTAACTCCATACCTCAGGCCCCAGGCAGCCACTCAGGTGGGTACCTCATCCTCCCATGATCCTTCTAAAAATTAACTTGATATTGATTATGTCTGGGAGGTGGGTCAGTCTTTATTTGAATAGGTAAAATGTAGTCTTGATAGCTCAGGGATTAAAAATCACACACACACACAGATACACACACACACACACACACACACACACACATATGGGCTCTCTATAGATGTTAAATAAACATACGATCATGATCATTTTGTGTTTTCTTTTATCTATAGCTAAAGGATAAAGAACATTCAAGTTTCTTTGAATGTGTCTGAAATCAGAAGAGGGAAGGAAATAGGAAAGGGTGTCCTTGGAGGAAGTGTTCCAAGATAGCTTTGGTGGAAAAGTCAGCACGTGGAAGCCCAGAGCACCACGTGGCTCAAATCAGAGCACGGTGGCTGTGAGCTTGTTGCTTCTGAAGCCGAATTGCCTTTCTGTGTGTGTGGGTATGTTTGGCACGACACTGTTCCAAAGCATTTGTTTAAGACATTTCAAACATAGTAATTTAATGAGTGGCAATAAAAATATCTTTATTCAAGCAATGGCTCTGGTTATGGGTATAGCTTATATATGTATTCATAGTTTGTAGCTTTCTGGATGTGAAACAATTTGAGTTCTGAGTGTTATTGTGGGAACACGTGCCATAAAGAAGTCACTGGGAAAAAAGATTGGGGCTGCCGTTATAACACTGCTCCAGGTGGTTAATGCCTTAGGAGACACGCTCCTCTGTGCACTAAGGTTATGTTTCTGAGGCACTAGGGTGCCAGTCCAGACAACGCACCTGTAGGCTTCCTCCTCAGGTGAAGGCGGAGGTGCGTATTTTGCGTCTAACACATCCATTTAACTTGTGCTGCACTTTGTAATGTGAACTGATTGCTTGGATGTGTGACTTAGAAAAAGTTAAACGAAGGAGGATAACTTATTTTTATTTAATTCTCAAAGAACAGATTGAATTCAGGAGGAATTGTCATATATCAACAAGGTTTTCACTGGAACTAGGCCATTGCTGCTAAGAATAATAGTATCAGTTATTCCCAACTATGCACTCTTTACTAAGCTGTAGCCTTGTATCAGGTGGCCAGACAGTGCCAGAGGCATAGATCAGTGGGCAAAATGGAGGAAAATTACTTAATCCTTAGTGTTCTTTTTTTTTTCCCCCTCAGAGGTAGGATCTTTCTCTGTCTCCTAGACTGGGGTGCAATGGCATGATCTCAACTCACTGCAGCCTTTAACTCTTAGGCTCACATGATCCTCCCACCTCAGCCTCCCAGGTAACTGGAAGAACAGGTGTGCACCACCACACCTGGCTAATTAAAAAACGACTGTTTTGTGGAGATAAGGTCTTGTTATTTTGCCCAGGCTGGTCTTGAACTCTTGGCCTCAAGTTCTCCTCCCGTCTCAGCCTCCCAAAGCAGTGGGATTATGGGTCTCCACACCTGGCCTTAATCCTTAGTTTTAAATTTAGTCCTATCGTTTAGAGTTATCCGTATACAAATAAGGCAATTAATTAGAGGGTTTTGTGTTTTTTTGTTTTTTTTTTTTTTTCTATTTTTTTAGAGACAGAGTTTCACCCTTGTTGCCCAGGCTGGAATGCAATGACATGATCTTGGCTAACCGCAACCTTCGCCTCCCAGGTTCAAGCCACTCTCCTGCCTCAGCCTCCCAAGTAGCTGGGATTACAGGCACCTGCCACCTCACCCAGCTAATTTTGTATTTTTAGTAGAGACAAGGTTTCTCCATGTTGGTCTGGCTGGTCTCGAACTCCCAACCTCAGGTGATCTGCCCACATCGGCCTTTCAAAGTGCTGGGATTACAGGCATGAGCCACCACACCTGGCTTCATTAGAGATTTTTCTAGGCATGTTCTGAGTAACTCGTATAACCACAGTGGGGGGACAGGGCTGGATTTACTTGGTGGCCTAACTTTACAGAATTTGGAGAACTGAGAATTGTTTCTTCTTACCCTTGGGGTGAGCCCTTAGGGACCTGGAGTGTAGAATTTGTTCAGCCCTGAGGATGGGGAGAATCTCTGGCCCTCATGGGCAAGCTGACTCCCTCTCTCAGGACTCTGGGACTGAGACTAGGCCAATTAGTTCGATGAGCAGTCCTCTCTTACAACCCAAGGGAACAACGGTGGGCAGCATCGTCTAATTTTTGTCTCACAAAATATGAAGCCTACAAGATACTGAGGACAGAAAAGTGGGGATAGAGACGGGCACACCTCATTTCATTGCACTTTGTTTATTTCACGAATTGAAGGTCTGTGGCGACCCTTCTGGGGCACAGCCATCGGTGCCTCCATAACCTAAAATGGCATGTGCTCACTTCACGTCTCTGGGCCGCGGTTTGGTGATTCTTTCAGTGTTTCGGGTGTTTTCATGATCATTATATCTGCTGTGGTGATCTGTGATGAGCAAGCTTACATGTTACTATTATCATTGCTTTGGGTCCCAGTCAACCTCATGGATAAATTGTGCATGTGTTCTTTTTTTCTGGGATGGAGTCTCACTCTGTCACCCAGGCTGGAGTGCAGTGGCGCGATCTCAGCTCACTGCAACCTCTGTCTCCCAGGTTCAAGTGATTCTCCTGCCTCAGCCTCCTGAGTAGCGGGGATTACAGGCACAAGCTACCACACCTGGCTAATTTTGGTATTTTTAGTAGAGATGGACTTTCACCATGTTGGCCAGGCTGGTCTGGAACTTCCGACCTCAAGCTGTCCAACCTCCTTGGCCTCTAAAGTGCTGGGATGACAGGTGTGAGCCACCGCGCCCCATGGAATTTTGCATGTGTTCTGATTGCTCCACTGAAAAGCCCAGTCTCCTGTCTCTCTTCCTCTTTTCTCTTTGGAGATAGGTCTCTCTATTCCCAGGGACACAACAGTTTGAAATTAGGCCAGTTAATAACCTTACAATGGCCCCCTAGCATTCAAGTGAAAGGAAGAGCCACACATCCCTTCCTTAAAATCAAAATTGGGAAATGATTGAACTGAGTGAGGAAGGCATTTGGAAAGGAAAGGCAAGACAGCACTATGCCTCTTGGGCCAAACAGTTAGTCAAGTTGTGAAGGCAAAAGAAAAGTTCCTTGAAGGAAATTAAAAGTGCTACTCCAGTGAGCAGCGCTAAGAACGTGAAACAGCCTTTTTGCTCCTATGAAATCAGCCACACCACATTTCCTAACCCAAAGCCTAATCTAGAATAAGTTCCGAACTCTCTTCAATTCCATGAAGGCTGAGAGAGGTCAGGAAGCTGCAGGAGAAAAGTTGGAACCTAGCAGAGGCTGGATGATGATGTTTAAAAAAAGAAGCCATCTCCATAACCTAAAAGGGCAAAGTCAAGCAGCAAGGGCTGACGGAGAAGCTGCGGATCTAGCTAAGATCACTGATGAAGGTGGCCACACGAAACAGAGGATTTTCAATGTACATGAAACAGCCTTCTATTGGAAGAAGGTGGCATCCTGGACTTTCAAAGCTGAAGAGAAGTCAAAGCCTGGCTTCAAAGCTTTGAAGGACAGGCTGACTCTCTCGTTAGGGGCTAAGGCAGCTATAACTTTATGTTGAAGCTAATGCTTATTTACTACTTCAAAAATCTTAGAGTGCTTAAGAATTATGTTAAATCTCCTTTGCCTGTGCTCTAGAAATGGAATAACAAAGTCTGGATGAAAGCGCATCTGTTTGCAGCATGGCTTACTGAAGATTTTAAGCCCATTGTTGATATAAAAAGATTTCTATTTCTCAGAAAAAAATATGTCTTTCAAAATATCACTGCTTATAGGCAGTGCACCTGGTCACCCAAGTGCTCTGATGAAGAGGAACAGGAGATTAATGTTGTGTTCATGCCTGCTAACACAGCATGCACACCATAGCCCAAGGATCAAGGAAATTTTAACATGCAAGTCTTGTTATTTCAGAAATACGTTTTGTGAGGCTATACTTAGCATAGGGAGTGTTTCTTCTGATGGATTTAGGCAAAGCAAACTGAAATCTTTCTGGAAATAATTTGGCATTTTAGATGCCCTTAAGAACATTTGTAATTCATGGGAGGAGGTCAAAATATCCACATTAACAGGAGTTTGGGAGAAGTTGATCCCAGCCCTCGTGGATGACTTTGGGGGGTTCAAGACTTCAGTGAAATACCTGCAGATGTGGTGGAGACAGTAAGAGAACTCGAAGGAGAAGCAGAGCCTGAAGATGGGACTGAATTGCTGCCATCTCATGAGAAAACTTAAATGGATGAGGAGTTGCTACTTATGGATAAGTAAAGAAACTGTTTTCTTGGCGCGGCGTGGTGGTTCACACCTATAATCCCAACACTTTGGGAGGCCAAGGCAGGTGGATCATGAAGTCAGGAGTTCGAGACCAGCCTGGCCAACATGGCGAAACCCCATCTCTACTAAAATTAGCCAGATGTGGTGGCACACACCTATAGTCCCAGCTACTTGGGAGGCTGAGACAGGAGAATCACTTGAACCTAGGAAACATAGGTTGCCGTGAGCCGAGACTGTGCCACTGCACTGCACTCCAGTCTGGGTGACCCAGTGAGACTCCATCTTAAAAAAAAAAAATAAATAAATAAATTGCTTTCTTGTGATAGAAACGACCCCTGGTGAAAACGCTGTGCACATTGTTGAAATGGCCACAAAGGATTTAGAATAGTCCATAAATATTTAGTTGATAAGGCAGCAGTGCTTGAGAGGATTGATTCCAATTGTGGAAGCAGTGTTTCTGGGTGTGAAACGTTATCAAACAGCATCACATACTACAGAGAAATCTTTCGTGAAAGGAAAAGCCGATGGGTGCAGTCCACTTCACTGTTGTCTTTTTTTTTTTTTTTTTTTTTTTTTTTTTGAGACGGAGATTCGCTCTTGTTACCCAGGCTGGAGTGCAATGGCGTGATCTCGGCTCACCGCAACCTCCGCCTCCTGGGTTCAGGCAGTTCTCCTGCCTCAGCCTCCTGAGTAGCTGGGACTACAGGCACGTGCCACCATGCCCAGCTAATGTTTTGTATTTTTAGTAGAGACGGGGTTTCACCATGTTGACCAGGATGGTCTCGATCTCTTGACCTCGTGATCCACCCGCCTCGGCCTCCCAGAGTGCTGGGATTATAGGCTTGAGCCACTGCGCCTGACCACTGTTGTCTTAAGAAATTGCCACAGCCACCCCAGCCTTCAGCAGCCACAACCCCGATCAGCAGCCATCAACATAGATGCACAGATGATCAATGGCATGGTTTTTGTTTTTGTTTTTGTTTTGAGACGTAGTTTCACTCTTGTTGCCCAGGCTAGAGTGCAATGGCTCCATCTCGGCTCACCGCAACCTCCACCTCCTGGGTTTCAGTGATTCTCCTACCCCAGCCTCCTGAGTAGCTGGGATTACAGTTACAGGCATGTGTCACCACACTTGGCTAATTTTGTATTTTTAGTAGAAATGGGACTTCTCTACTTTGGTCAGGCTGGTCTCAAACTCCCGACCTCAGGTGATCCACCTGCCTCAACCTCCCAAGGTGCTGGCATTACAGACGTGAGCCATTGTGCCTGGCCTCATTGGCATGTTTTTAGCAATAAAGTTTTTTCAATTACAGTATATACATTGTTTATTAGACATAATGTTATTGCACACTTAATGGTATGAAAATACAAAAATTAGCTGGGCATTGTGGCACACACCTGTAATCCCAGCTATTGGGGAAGCTGAGGCAGGAGAGTCGCTTGAACCCAGGAGGCAGAGGTTGCAGTGAGCTGAGATTGTGCCAATGCACTCTAGCCTGGGCAACAGAGCAAGACTCTGTCTCAAAAAAATTATAATTCATAACAGCAACAAGAAAACACAACTCCTAAAATTTTGTCTTACAAGAAATATATGTGATTTACATGAAGAAGACACCCAATTTTTTTTTTTTTTTTTTTGAGATGGAGTTTCACTCTTGTTGCCCAGGGTGGAGTGCAATGACGTGATCTAGACTCACTGCAACCTCCTCCTCCTGGGTTCAAACAATTCTCTCATCTCAGCCTCCTGAGTAGCTGAGGGGAGTACAGGCATGTGCCACCATGCCCGGCTAATTTTGTATTTTTTTGGTAGAGATAAGGTTTCTCCATGTTGGTCAGGCTGGTCTTGAACTCCCGACTTCAGGTGGTCCACCCATCTTGACCTCCCAAAGTGCTGGGATTATAGACACGAGCCACCATGCCTGGGTGACACCCAAATATCGATGGGACCATCTAGTTGCAGGAAAACAAGCTCAGGGCTCCTACCGATTCTACATTATAGTGAGCTGTAAAATTACTTCGTTGTATATTACAATGTAATAGTAATAGAAATAAAGTACACAATAAATGTAATGAGCTTAAATCATTCCAAAACCATCTTCCCCACCCCGTCCAGGGAAAAATTATGTTTGGTCCCTGGTGCCAAACAGGTTGGAGACCACTGCCCTAACTGATTTCACCTCCTGTCCACGTGAGCCTCGATTTCTTTAGCTTTTCTTAAACAATAGTAAGAAGGAGAATATCTGATCTTACAACCCCACCACTGAAAATCCTTTCGTATCGTCCTCTTATTGTTAAAATCAAAGCTATATTCTCCTTACAGTCTCCAAGGTTTTGAGTCACATGGCTCACCCTGCCCTCGCTGGGCACATGCTGGGCTTCTCCTGATCTGTCCTATGCTCTGGGCACGATGGCTTTAGTGTCCTGAATGTGTAGTGTGTTTGCATCTCAAGACCTTTATTATTTTTCATGCGTTAATTTCTCTTTCTCCTCCTTTGTCCTGGTTACTTCTTTTCTGTCCTTTAAGAACCAGTTCAAGATCACATATTTCAAGGAGGAATTAAGTATATTTCCTCTTATTTAATTTTATGGCCCAACACTTCTTCATACAATGTATAAAAATTGGAATGAATAATTTGTGTAATTAACTGTTTAATAACTACACATTCCCTGGAATATAAGCTGTATATATGGAGAGACTTTTCTTACTCATGCCTCTCAGGTGATTTGTCAATCACAATTCCCTGCATTAATAGCTACTCTAGTTTTATAAAATATTGAATGGAAATATGGGGGAAAAAACCAACAAGTAAAGAGTTTCAAAAGGCTGGGCATGGTGGCTCATGACAGTAATCCTAGCACTTTGGGAGGCCAAGACAAGTCAATCACCTGAGGTTAGGAGTTTGAGACCAGTCTGGCCAACATGGCAAAGCCCTGTCTCTACTAAAAATACAAATATTAGCCAGGCATAGTGGCACACACCTGTAATCTCAGATACTCAGAAGGCTGTGGCAGGAGAATTGCTTCAACTGGGCCAGGGGTGGAGGTTGCAGTGAATTGAGATGGCACCACTTCACTCCAGCCTGGCGTAAGAGTAAAACTCTATCTAAAATAATAATAATAATAATAATAATAATAAAATGCAAAAGACCTGCAGTAATGGATAAATAAACATGATAAAACCATAATGATTAAAACAAGGTATTGCTTGTACCAGAACTGTAAGAAAGATCAATGAAACATAAACATCAAAAACAATCCGGAGTATAAATAAAAATTTGGTGTCTGATAAAAATAACATATTGAACTACTATGGAAAGTAAAATTTATTTAATCTATGGTATCAGGACAATTGTTTACCTTTTTGGATTAAAACTGTAGACCTCTACCTCCCGGCAAACAAAATAAATTCCAATTAAGAGAAAATGGCATTTTCTAAATGTGTTTGAAGGAACACTAACATGTGAGCTATTAACAGAGTTAACATGAGAAAACAGTTTTATGGCAAAGTCTGTGAAATTCTAAATTATACTGGTTTCTTCACTATAAAAATTCTAAAAATAATGTGCCTTGTGAATTCACAAACTGCATTATAATGCAGCATTTGGGATAATTACGTGGAACTCTTTTTATTTTCAAAGTATAATACCAATTTGGGAAGTTTAGATTAAAAGCTCTAAACAAGCTAGAGGACAATTTCAAGAAATATTTTTATAATTTTTCTTGGGAAGACCTTTCTAAACATATCAAAGGCAGCACTCCAAAAGAAAAATTGTACCATTAAGGTTCTTCGGCTATAAGCAACAGGGAAACCCTCTGATTAAGGATAGTAGATTCTCTACAAAGAACTCAAATAAATCAGAAAAAAAAAAAAAATTCTGCCAAAAAGGGGGCTAAGGACATGAATAGACAATTCGGAAAAGAAGATATACAAATTACCAATAAACAAATGAAAAAATGCTTAACATCACTAATGATTAGGGAAATGCAAATCAAAACCACAATGCGATAATACCTTATTCCTGTAAGAATTACTATCATAAAAAAAAAACCAAAAAAACAGTAGATGTTGGCATGGATGTGGCGATCAGGGAACACTTCTGCACTGCTGGTGGGAATGTAACTAGTACAACTACTATGGAAAACAGTGTGAAGATTCAATAAAGAACTAGAAATAGAACTACCATTTGATCCAGCAATCGTACTACTGGGTATCTACCCAGAGGAAAAGAAGTCGTTATACGAAAAAGATACTTACAGACGCACGTTTATAACAGCACAATTCACAATTGCAAAATCATGGAACCAACCCAAATGCCCATCAATCAAGGAATGGATAAAGAAACTGTGATATGTATATATGTATGTATATATGTATATGTGCAATGGAATACTACTCAGCCATGAAAAGAAATGAATTAACAACATTCACAGTGACCAGGATGAGACTGGAGGTTATCATTCTAAGTGAAGTAACTCAGGAATGAAAAACCAAACATCGTATGTTCTCACTGACACGTGGGTGCTAAGCTATGAGGATGCAAAGGCATAAGAATGACACAAGGTACTCCGGGGACTTGGGAGCAAGGATGAGAGGAGGACTAGGGATAAAAGCTACATATAGGTGCAGTGGACATTGCTTGGGTGATGGATGCACCAGGATCTCACAAATCACCACTAAAGAACTTACTCATGTAACCAAACACCATCTGTACCCCAATAACCTATGGAAAAATAAAAATTTTAAAAAAGGATAGTAGGTTCTAATATTATTTCCAAATATTTACTGACTCTCTTCAGAGAAGGGTTATACTTTTCTTCCTCTATAACATCTCGATGGGCAGTCTGACAAGTTTTGACTGATGAAAAGTAAGCAAAAGGGATGGTGTTTCGTTTTTGAGCAGAACATTTCAGAGATTTAACCTGCTTTTTTCCCTGTCCCTGTGATCATGGCAGCATGTATTAATATTGAAGTTCTGTTGGCTGGAGTCCTCAGTGACCATAAGGAACAAAACCTTTCTGCCAACACAGAACTTGAGTGAGAAATGAACTTGGGTGAGGTTTCTGGTTTTGGTGTTTTTGGTTCATTAAAGAAAAAGGTAGTCTTTGGACTAAGATCAAGAACTCACAGAATGGATGGAAATGTTTAGAAATGGGAAGGCTTGGGGGGATGGTGGCTCCATACAAACCTCGGAGACTAGGAAATCAAAACTGTAGAAATAATTTTATAGCAGGAAAGAGTCCGGTCGGAGCACTTCAACAGGAATTGGGTGAATTCTAACCTTTTTCAGTTTCTTTGTTACTCAACTAAAACTTAAATTTTGAAGAGAGCATGCCCTTTGGGCCTAATTTTGATTACATATTCACCCCGTGGCCAAAGCAGGGTGGGTCTTCTATTTACAGTTCCCCTAGGCTGTACCTAAGAGAGAGTGGAGAAAGGAAATTGGAAATGGATGCCAGAAAGCCAAAATACAAATACTTGTTACCTAAAAATCAATAGATTAGCCCATTAAAACAATTCTGTAGTTCAAAAACATTTCATACAATTAAAAACAAACATGTTTATAACATTCAAGAGTAAATAGCTAATGTCTTCGATATACAAATATACAAATGAAAAGCGAAAGCAGAGCACATCAACATAGGAAAGCCATACCAAAGCAGAAACACAGATCTTGCAAAATACGAACTATAAACAACCAGAAAATCTGAAAAAAAAAAAAAAAAAAAAAAAATCCAACTTACCAGCATTCAAATGAATTCAAATTAAAATGAGATATTTTTCAACTGTCAGATTTTTCAAAATTGATAATACTCTCTTTTCAAAGAAGGAGAAAACTTGCCCAGACTGATATCAGATCATAGAGAAAATAGTATGTAATGGATGTAACTTAGCCTCTCTCTAGCACCATTTGGCAGTGTGCATTCAAAGCCCTGATAATGCTTACGCTTTGATTCAAAAATTCCACTTTGATGAACTTAACCTAAGGAAATAATAGATTTAAATTTTAGCCAATTGATTTATTGAAAAATTTATTTTAGCGTCATTTATGATACTAAAAAATTAGGAATAATATTAGTGACCAACAATAGAGAATTTGTTAAATAAATTATGGTGTATCTGTATATTAATGCAGCCATTGGAAAGAATGTTTTAGGAAACTAACTACATAGAAAACTATTCACATAATGCTATCAATTATGTCAAAAATGACATTATAAAACAGTACTATAAAATGCTAACTATATAGAAAATATTTATCCAAATAAATAATAAACTGTTAACAATGAATTCAGATGATTTGTTTCTTTTTTACCTTTTTTGCATTTCTCAAAAAATGCAGAAAATATGCTTATAACTTTGTCAATAGAGTTAAATTTAATAAATGTTAAAATATATCGTTTTCCGTAAGAAGCTATTGATCGACGTGGTAATTTGCAATCTCTAGTTCATTCCGGCAAATAATGTTTGCCACAATTTTGGTTTAACATGTACTACCCAGTAACTAAAAACTGCAATCCAAAAAAAGGTTTGTTATCACTGGAGGATCCATCTGTGAACATTTAATTTAACAAATACATTTCAAGTGCTATCATGTGCCTGCTACCATGATATAAGATAAGACTTTTCTTCAAGAAACCTACAGCAAAAAGTCCCACTCTGAGTCCTAGAGGAGAATCAACTTTACATGAGAAAGAAGAGCTGGTACAATTTATACCTGACATGGTACAATGGCGAAAACCTTTATGATCTCAAATCACAATGAAGCATGACATTTAACCTTTCCTATTCTGCATATGTCACATCCTACTTCCTTATATGAGGTTTACACTGGAACATCTATAGTCCTAAGAATTTTATTTTCGGGTGTTCTCTTCCTTAGGCAACTTTTTTTGCCCAATTTTTAAAAGAAAAATAATTGTTTTAAAAAATGATCTGATGGCCAGGCATGGTGGCTCATGCCTGTAATCCCAGCACTTTGGGAAGCTGAGGTGGGTGGATCACCTGAGGTCAGGAGTTCGAGACCAGCCTGGCCAAGATGGTGAAACCCTGTCTCTACTAAAAATATAAAAATTAGCCAGGCGTGGTGGTGTGGGCCTGTAATCTCAGCTACTTGGGAGGCTGAGGCAGGAAAATTGCTTGAACCTGGGAGGTAGAGGTTGCAACGAGCCAAGATCGCGCCACTGCACTCCAGCCTGGGCGACAGAGCAAGACTGTCTCTAAACAAACAAACAAACAAAAATAAAAATGATCTGATGTTAGTCTCGGGAAGTTGCCTCATCTTTTGAGGAATGCATTTAGGCTCACCATTTGTGTCTAGCCCAGTAGTTCAGGAGACTTATTTCACCACGAACTCATGCTTCTATTTGTTTTCTACCTCTGCATTTATGACTAGATGACAATGACTGCTTCTCCAGGAATTTCCTGGTTTTGCTATTTTTAGGTCACTGCTTCAGTCATCATCAGTAATGCAGAAATACGAGCAAAAGCGGACCATATTCTATAGTTAGTTATAACATGTTCATGGATAGGTATATACACGCGTGTATATCACACACACAGGAAACAGACCACAGTATAAGGTTCTAGTGGATGGAGTGTTGAACAAATGACATATATGATAGGGGCTATTCTGAGAAGATGGTGAGTAATCAAAGGGATTTTTAAAGGTTATTGCTTCATAGTATAGAAAGATAATTCAGATATGAGATATTATTGTCTATTTCTCTTATAAAGAAAGCATACGCTGTATGGTAAACTTATATTTAAAAGTCTGTTCCCAAAAACCAGTGTGCCATGGCTGGTGCCAGAAGTGAGCTATATTGTTTAGTAGTAATTTGTCAGGCAATAGATGCACTACTGAAAAGTCAGGTAAAATTTCTATTTGCAGAATTAAAATGATTTCTGTAACATCTGCAATGTTAGAAAAATAACTCCAGGGCTTTTCTGTTAATCAAATGCGAACTTAAGACAAAAAACCCCCGTCTATTTCCATCATTAGAAAAGAATGAAAATAAAGAACCCCATGGTTAAACTTGCTCATTTCTTCTTCATCTTCATTGTTGAGGATTATGAAGGAACTGTCCCTGATCCTTAGCTAAAACCAAATGCCCAACTTGTTCAGTAGATATTTTCCTCACTTGAACCAGGAAATTTTCCTCAGGATTTTCTTCTTTCAGCTACATTGTCACGTTTTTCACTCTAGTGGGTTTTTTCCATCAGCATTCAATTACATGACTATTTCTTTCATCTTAGAAAAAACGAAGCAAACAAAAAAACCCATCTCTAGAGACCACTTCCCTGTCACTATCGCCCCAACTCCCTCCTTTTCTTTTTAATAGAAACAAATCGGGATTTTCCAACACATGCTCTCTCCAATTCTCCTCCACCCATTCTCTGCTACATTCTGTCCAACAGGCTTTTGCTGACACCACCAGAACTTCCATGATCACTTCACGGAGTGACCTGCATGTTGTAAATGGTCAATTCTCCTTCATCGTCGGACTGGACCTCAAAAAGCCTTAGATCCACTGCTATCCCGGGTCTTCCTTGGTATTAACTCTGTGACTTTGCTTCCGGGATCCGCATGTTCCTGGTTTTCCTCCCTCCTCACTAGCCAGTCCTTGGACTCTTGCTGGGTTCTCTTTGAGGTACCCATTCAAAACACTCAAGTACTCCCACGCCTAGTGTTTGGACCACCCTTTTTTATCTGTCCACATTGCCTGTGTCATCTCTTTCAGTTTCATAGCTTTAAATACCATCTACTCACTGATATTTACTGACTTACGCCTTCAGTAGTGACTTTAGACCTGAGCTTCATACTCTCTGTGTATTTAGCTTTCTGCTCAGACGCCTGCTCCTCCTACATACCTCAAACCAAACAAGTAAAAGGCTGAGCTTCTAATACTTCCCTTAGCCCTGTTTTTCCCAGTCTTAACATCTAAGCCAATGGAACTGGTTTCCTTCTAGTTGCTCATCTTTGATTCCTCTCCTTGTCTCTTATCCTAAATTTTATCTTTGAGGAAATCCTATAGTTCTACTTTCACTGTGTATCCCAGATGTAGCTCGTTGCCATCAGTTTTACTATGACGCTCCAAGCCACCATGATTGATTGCTTCTCTATCCAAGAAGCAATGGTTTCCTAAGTGATGTCCTTTATTCCTCTTCCCTGACCTCCATCTATCTTCAGTACAGCAGCCAAGGAAATCAGGTCACGTTGCCTCTTTCTTCAGACTGCGAAATCTGGCTGGGCTCAGTGGCTTACACCTGTAATCCTAAAGCTTTGGGAGGTTGAGGCAGGAGAGACACTTGAGGCCAGGAGTTTAAGACCAGCTTGAGCAACATAGTAAGATCCCACTCACACTCCCAGCTACTTCAGAGGCTGAGACAGAAAGAGCACTTGAATCTACGAGTTCAAGGTTTTAGTGAGCTATGATTGTGCCACTGCACTCCAGCCTGGGCAACAGAGTTTTCTGTTCATTCCGAGTATAACAGAGTTTTCTCTGAGATAGAGTCTTGCTCTGTCCCCCAGGCCATAGTACAGTGGTGTGATCCTAACTCACTGCAGCCTCTCTCTTGGGCTCAAAGATCCTCCCACCTCAGCCTCCGGAGCAGCTAGGACTACAGGTGCGTGCCAACATACCTGGATAATTTTTCAATATTTTGTAGAGTCAAGATCTTGCCATGTTGTGCAGGTTGGTCTTGAACTCATGACATCAAGGAAGGAGTTTTCTTTCACTCAAAGTAAAAGCCAAAACCTTTGAAAGGCCTCAAAGGACCCCACATAATCTGGACCTCCTCCCCTTTTCTTCTCTGATTGCATCTCCTGCTGTGTTCCCTCCGTCTCAGCCACACCAGTTTCTTCCTGTTCCTTCAACACACGAATCAAGACTCCCCCATCAGAGCCTTCACACCGGTTCCCCTTCCATCTGCTGTTCCCCCTCCATCTGCTGTTCCCCCTCCATCTGCTGTTCCCCCTCCATCTGCTGTTCCCCCTCCATCGGGAATGTGCTTCCCCCAGATATCAAAGTGGCTTACTCCCTCTCATTCTTGTCTGTAGTCAAATGCCGTATCCTCAGTGAGGGTATCTTTGTCTGTTCTCAATAAAATTGCAGATTTCAGTCCAAAGTTTGTTTGCCTGTTTATTTTGCCTCTTTTATACTTTTCTTTTTCATGATAGAAAAACTTCCTTAATAACGGGGAACAATGGCTGGACCCAACAGAATCACATGTCATTGGCATAATACTAGCCTTCAGAAATGGCAGATAGCAAGAGAGACAGATATTTTGGTCACAATCCTTTAAGAAAATTTGTTACAGAATTCTAGGAATCGTGGCCTACTTATGTCGAATAAATGTAAGCCAAACTCTTCTCAGCTCTCTTCTTCAAATGAACCCAAAAGGAGCAGGAAGGGTATGTTAAACAGGTGGGTGGATTAATGGATGGAACTCCCACTATCAAAGCCATCTACATTTGAGATACATTAATTCTAGTCTTTACTCTGAAATGAGAATGTGGGAGTGAAGCTGGAACTTCAACAGAATTGATGGTCTTAGGAGTTCTTGAGGGTCTCCGTTCTCCTCCCTCAACTCTAAAACACTCTACTGAAAACTTCGCAATTCATGGAAGATTTTCTAAATGTCTTCATTTTTCTTTAAAGTGCCTGTCACTCAAAAGGATTCTCTGGAAAGGCAGAGATTTTAGGCTTCTACCATTGAATAATTTATTTATTTACATTTTTAAAAAGTCCCTCAATGAGCTGAACGTTAGTATTCCCAAGACAAAAAAGAAATAATTAATCCTGCCTCCAAAAACGTTGTCTACTGTGAAAGGTGAACAAACACAGAGGAGCACAATCTCAATCCTTACACTGTTGCTAGTTCTAGGTCTTTACCACACGTAAGATTTCTAAAAAAAAAAAAAAAAAAAAAAAAAAAAAAAATATATATATATATATATATATATATATATATATATATATACACACACATACATGTATATATGTATATTTTGATACAGGGTCTTGCACTATTACCCAGGCTGGCGTGCAATGATGCAATCTTGGCTCACTGCAGCTTCCGGCTCTTGGGTTCAAAGAATTCTCCTGCCTCAGTCTCCCTAGTAGCTGAGATTACAGATGTGCACCACGACGCCTGGCTAATTTTTGTATTTAAGTAGAGATGGGGTTTCACCATGTTGGCCAAGCTGGTCTCAGACTCCTGACCCCAAGTGATCTGCCCACCTCAGCCTTCCAAAGTGCTGGGATTATAGGTGAGCCAGTGTACCTGGCCTGATTAATAAGTTGTATGCATAAAATGACATATGATTTTTATTTGAATCTTTTTGTGAGAAATTCTTTTGTAAAGCATAATCAGGGCCAGATGCAGTGGCTCATGCCTATAATCCCATCACTTTGGGAGGTTAAAGCGAGAGGACTGCTTGAAGCCAGGAGTTTGAGACCAACCTGGGCACCATAGCAAGATCTTGTCTCTACAAAAAAAATTAAAAATTAACCGGGTGTTGTGGCATGTACCTGTAGTCCTAGCTGCTCTGGAGGCTGAGATGGGAGAACCTTTAAGCCCAAGAGAGAGGCTGCAGTGAACTGGGATCACACCACTGTACTCCAGCCTTGGGGACAGAGCAAGACCCTATCTCAGACAAATAAGTACATGCATAAGTAAATAAATGAATAAAACATAATCATTCTCTAGTTCAGTCACAGACTGTTATAACTGGATGAGCCCTTAGATCTTGTCTTGTCTAGTTATCTTACAGAGCTGAAAAATGTAAAGCCCAGGAATCATGTCTTAATAGCAATAATGATATCTATTATTTATTGGATGTTTCTTGTCTAGCAGACGCTGTACTAAGCACTTTGCATGCATTATTGCATTTAATATTTACGACTTCATGGGTTGGATACTATTATTATCCCACTTTCCTAGATGAAGAAAACTGAGGTGCACGGGGTTCTTTGCTCAAGGTGACCCATTGATATAAGTGGTGGAGCTCTGTCTTACTTAGAAAGCCCTGGCGGTCAGCAAAGGACGTGCCACACTTACCCATAGTGTTCCGTAAATAAGTGACAGACTGAGATCTCAAACCCATTTTCTGATTCCCAGTCCAGTGCTTTTTAAAATCCATAACAACGTACTATTTTTCTTTCCAAATTGTTTTCTGTGGTGGTGGTGTGTTTTGGTCTATTGACATGCCTGCATGGTGACAGCTACTCTGGTAGGTCCCCTGTGACCATCTGGCCATCCTTTCTCATTCATTTTTCAATGATTTAGGAAGAACAAGAAAAATAGAGATGGAGTCACATCTTTATAACAATGTCAATACCCTCTTTCGTTTATGTGCCATAAAACTAACATTCTGCAGGGGAGTAAGGCGTCTTAACATGGTTCAATTACACCAGAGCCATGAAGTAGCTCTACCACGATGTATATTGCACACAACTGTTTACACGTAAACACATGCTGTAATCAAAGAACAGTTTACCATAGCCAGAGAAAGCGATCATAAAAGTTTTTTCTTTCCTTGCATCCCTCAAAAAATCGTTTACTCTTCTTAATGACAGAACAATCTGTGTATTTTTGCAATTGCAGTAAGTAGCTGTAGAAAGCATTGTGATAACATCAGTGGAAGCACAGTACGGTAATGTAAAATTAATGAACGAGGTGGCAATCTTGTTTTTAGGCAAATCATGCTTTGTGATACAGCACGCCCTCTCAATTAGTCTGTTTTCAAGGGCCAGAGAACGTGGGTATTGTGGCAAAGTGCACATTACGAGACGTGGGACTCATAAGGAAGCTGGTTGCAATTTACAGACAATGTATCATGGCTGCACACAGGGTGAAAAAAAAAAGAGCCACGTGCTGACAAAATATACAGTCATTCTTTTCACATTTATTTGTTGATTCTCTCATAATGATCAACAACATGGTTGAAACTTAACTGACTTGTATTTAACAAAATAAACAAAGCAAGTAACTAGGTAAACAAAAATATCAATGAAAACCATCACAAATACCTCCTAAGTTTTTCTTCCTTCCAAAGCAGTGTTTATTCAATGACTAGTAAGGCCAGCAAAATGCACAAACATCTAAACTGGCTTCCCATAGTAATTATCACTTTCATCACCAAGGCTGAGATTCACATTTCCCTGCCTTGTGTACGGATCCAAATCTCTTAATAAATACTGAACTGGAGTCTTAATGAGAAGGGCTACAGAGTGCATTCAGACTCACTGCTCCACTGCAGTTGAACTGCAGGACATCAACAGAGATCGGGAAGAACCTTTTCAAAGCAAACTTTGGAGAAATATGATCTGGTTTGGCTGTGTCCCCACCCAAATCTCATCTTGAATTGTAGCTCCCATAGTTACCATGTGTCATGGGAGGGACCTGGTGGGAGGTAATTGAATCATGGGGGTGGATCTTTCCCAGGCTGTTCTCATGGTAGTGAATAAGCCTCACAAGATCTGATGGTTTTATAAAGGGAAGTTCCCTGGAAACTCTCTCTGTTGCCTGCCACCATGTAACACGTCCCTTTGCTCTTCCTTCATCTTCTGCCATGATTGTGAGGCCTCCCTAGCCATGTGGAACTGTGAGTCTATTGAACATGTTTCCTTTATAAATTACCCAGTTTTGGGTATGTCTTTATTAGCAGCATGAGAACAGATTAATACACTGTACAAGTTGTGTGTTGCCTTAAAATAATTTAGGAGGTATGGTCTAATTGGAGATTCCATTCAGATTTGGTTCAGAGAAAACACTGCTCTGCAGGGCTCTCTTAATGACCACTTAGTTTTCTTCTCTACATTATGGTTTCTTTTAATGCATTTGTGGACCAACAGAGAAAGATGTTGAATATTGTGAGTGAATGTTGTCAGCTAGCTGTAGACTTTTTTTTTTTTTTTTTTAATGTTTATATGCCAATTGTAGGAAATGGGGAAAAAATGTGTCTGTATAAGTGCAATTAACAGCTATTTGGAACCTTACTGCCCAGGGGAAAGCACTCTTGTTATTTTGATATATAACTCTCCTACCAGTTTCACAAGGCATTTAAATTCATGACAGTGAATAGTTTCCTTCCTTCTTTTACATATTCAGTCTCTGCTAGCACTGATGGAAAACACTGACCCAAACAAGTGACATGTTACACAACGGAAAGAGGTATTTGGTAAGGCAGAGGAAAATATGATAGTGACTCCTTTAGTACAGGAGAGTTATGCTAAAAGATAATCATCTTTTAGCAGATCCACTTTGTAACAGATAACGTTTTTTTTTTTTTTCTTATAAATGTTTCACCCACAGCTTGATTGGGAAAGAGAAAACCCAAGTGGAAAACAGAATCTGGGGAATGGTGAAGAGTTGAGTGATTTAGGGAGTGAGCGGGCATGTGAGAGCAGGGGAGGAGGCCTGGCTTGTGTGCTTGTGTTCGTATACTTTGCCTCAAGGAATTCTCCATAAAAACCTGGAGGTGGTGATTCTCTGGCATCATTGTATGAACTCTATTACGTGTCTGAAAAACTAATAATCAGCTTTTTCTTTTAATGGGCTAGACCTTCAGTTTACCCAAATGTTAAGGGCTTAGCAAAGGGTATGTATGTATTGTTTACAGAGTTAATTTATTCATCAAAAGGTATTTATCTAGTGCTTACTCTGTGTGAGTCACTGTGTTCATCACCGATACACAGACGAGATTTCTGTATCGGTGGAAGTTACTGTCAAGTGGTTGGATACACAGGGAGAGGAGGAAGAGACAGTGAAGGCAGCAGGAGGCTTCCGGGCTAATAGAGATCATGCTCTATACACAGCCATGAACTGAGTTTTTCCTCAATTTAGCATAGTATCATTAAGATCTTCTATTGTTTCAATAAGCTCTTCATAAGCACTACTTCAGATGACAGCATCTAAATGCTTTATTTCAGGGATGTTTTTTAATTTACACAACCGTAAGCAAAATGTCAGGCAATAAGGTTGCTTCCAATTATTTTTAGGTTGTTTTGTTATGATAATGACTCAACTCACTGCAGTCTCCGCCTCTTTGGTTCAAGTGATTCTCATGCCTCAGCCTCCAAAGCAGCTGAGATTAAAGATGTGTGCCACCACACCCGGCTAATTTTTGTATTTTTAGTAGAGACCAGGTTTGGCCATGTTGCCCAGGGTGGTCTCAAACTCCTGAGCTCAAGAAATCCTCCTGCCTCAGCTTCCCAAAGTGCTGGGATTACAGGCATGAGCCTCCATGCCCAGCCAAGGCAATGAGTCTGCTGTTATACAAATGCCTTCCCGGGTATTTTCACACTGCTTTCGTGGACTCCATAGTGAAGTGGTTTGCCTTATGAATGTGTTTTTGGGAGAGACAGTCCAAGTTTGTCACAGGCTGTCAATGTAAGGTCGTTGACGATCTCATTTTAATCCATCCTGGACATGTCTTCACATCGCAGAATCACTGACCATGAAATTTGGCAGAAGTGACAATTTTGTTCACTGCAGGGCTGGCACTAACAGGATACAGGATATTACAGATCGGATGGAAAACATTTTATTGCTGCTCCCTGGGAAAGCTCAGTGTTACCTGAAGTTATTTCCTACAACCTGTTACCTCACCTAGAAAGCTGATCATCATGGCTAAATCACTTATTTTGTTTTATATGGGTAAAAATACTGTTGACACAAGAGGCCTAAGGTATCCAGGAGGTATAATTTGAGGGATACAGAGAAGCATCCCTCAGAGGAAAAAGGAAGGCTCACTTCACTGATCGCCTCATAAAGCCTTAAAAAGTCGCCTATGATTCATGTTTGGGGGGTGAGTTAAGGCGTTAACTCATGAACACGTCGATCTGATCAGTTAACGCTGTTGAGAGCCTTCCCTTTAAAAACCTAAACTAATCAAAAGGACCAGGATCCAGTTAAAATAGTTTATTCATGCTCAAAGTGTGAGGGCAGCTGTCCCGGACACATGGACATTAAAGAGTGGACCAGTGCTCCCAATGTGGGGAAAATGAAGAACATTTATATAGACAAAAATGGGGGCTGACAGAATCACAACATTTTCCATACAAAGGCTAACCTATAGATTCAGGATTTGATTGGCTACAACTGATGACACTCTAAGGGAGTTGCTTAACCTTCTATTAAAAGAGGTAATCAATCAATCACAAGGGTCCCCATTAGCAACATCATTGAATCTAGGTTTGAATGAGGAACAGGGAGGCTGGTTCATGTGTAAAAAACTTGTCCAACCTCATGGCCCAAGACAGCTTTGAACGCAGCCCAAAACAAATTTGTAAACTTTCTTAAAACATTACGAGATGTCTTTTTTTTTGCTATTTCTTTTTCAGTTCATCAACTATCGTTAGTCTTAGTGTATTTTACGTGTGGCCCAAGACAATTCTCTTCCAATGTGGCCCAGGGAAGCCAAAATATTGGGCACCCTTCTGTATAGCATCTTACTCAACACAAAGGTCAGGAAGCCACCGTCATATCCCAAAGAAGAAAAGCAGCCATATTACGTGACTCAGTTTCCAAGGTTTAACTTTTCCCTTTGGCATAATAACTCCAGAACTTCCTGAAACTTTACTCGCTTTTTACTTTGTTTTTACACTGTCCATGAGAAGGCCTGAAGACAGGGACATTTTGAGGGGAGGAAAGTTCGGGAAAGGCTCGGGGTTTGGCCAGGAAAGCTGTGAGCGCCCAGGCAGAGTGTGGTGCGGTTGGAGGGAGCAGGCGCCAGGTTGGGGGAGCACAGTGATGCCGTTTGAAGAACATTGTCATCGCCTCACTGGTTTTCCCCTTTCACTGTATGTAATAGGCTTGTCCCACTGCAGAGAAGGATCGCTAAGAATAGTCTTTCTTTGGGCGCAGAAAAACAAATATCGCATTCCCATTCATATGTGGGAGCTAAGAGAGTTGATCTCATGGAGGTAGTGAGTGGAATGAACGCTACCAGAGCCTGGGAGGGGGATGATGGCAGGTAGGTTAATGGTTACAAACATACAGTTAGATAAAGGAATACATTCATTTGTCTTTTTTAAAAACTAGAGACAGGGTCTCACTCTGTCACCCAGTCTGAAGTGCAGTGGCACAATTATAGCTCACTCACTGCAGCATTGGACTCTTGGGCTTAATGAGCCTCCTACCCTGGCCTCTGGAGTAGCTGGGACTACAGGTATGCACCACTGTGCTCTGCTAATTTTTTTTTATTTTTTGTAGAGATGGGGTCTTGCTGTGTTGCCCAGGCTGGTCTCAAACTCCTGGCCTGAGGTGATCCTCCTGCCTTGGCCTCTCTAAGCACTGGAATTACAGTCTCGAACCATCCTACTGGGCCTAAGGAATAAGTTCTACTGTTTAATTACAGAGTAGACTCACCTGTAGTTAACAATACTATATTGTATATCTCAAAACAGCTAGAAGAGAGCGCTTACAATATTTCCAACACAGAGAAATGATAGATACTCAAGGTGATGGACATTCCAAATGCCCATCTTCATCATTCACAGTCCAAGCATGTAACGAAATATCGCATCTACCTGTAAGTACCTACAGATATTTGGATCCATAAAATTAAAAAAAAAAATTTTAATGGCTAAGCTGTCCAGCCTTTACAGAAAACAGTAGTGGGGCTTTGCAAGAAGCCTGAAAAATATTCAAATACAGTCTCTCTCACTTGAAAATTAGAAAATTTGGGAGCATTCAGTGCTAACATTTTTTGAGTTTCTTTCATCCATTAAATTGGCATATCTTCCTCAGAATGTCGTTCCAGGGTTCAATGCCATCCTAGGTACTAAACACGACCGTCTGTATAATGCCTGACACTAATCAATGCTCTTTTTCTTTCCTTTTCACCCCAAACTGCCTCTCCTGCTAACAAAGATGAGAACACACAGAGGCCGAGGAAGAACACCAATGGTGTCACTTTCCTCCGCCCTGCTCCTGCTGGTGATCTTCTCCTTGGCTGCTTTGCGTGTGTGTTTCTGGAGGGTCCAGCCCCATTGGGAGGGGCTCCTTCCGGGACGCAGGACATCTGACACCTGAGCAGACCTCCCAGGGCCTGAGACCTGGGCTTAAAAGAGACTGGGCTTGGCTGACTCTTCTGCTATTGCCACCTAAACATGCTTAATAAGTTTTGAAATAGGGGCCTGGCATTTTTATTTTTGTTTGGACCCAAAAATTACGTAACTGGTCTAGACCAGAGGGCATTCATTCGGTGGCATATTCCTGTTCTATATACAACTGCAGGCATTTCCTCCCCTGCTTTTCAAAGAGAGATACCACTTGAAGGTGATGGCTAGGCCAGCTGCCTGCTGTGGGGAGGACGAGGTGGCAAAACGGAAGAGACTCTTGGGAAATCCTTTTTTCTGGTGCAAAAGAATAAAAAAAGCAATGAAAGAAACATCCTTTCCCTAAGGTTTACTTGGTCAGTGAAAGCATTGTGGGAAGCTGGCATGAATATTTAACTATATTCCTTCTCCACTTCACATTACATATTTGGAGCCTTAAAATATACATATTCACATATCCTGAAACACAAACCAAATAATACAGCTGCCAAAGGATTTGGATATTTTAGGACACATTTGTTTCTCTTACATTTTGTTGATGTCTAAACACAGACCTTTGAAGTGAAAATTCCCTCGTCTAACTTAATTTATTCACATCCTTATATTGACTATCTGGATAGTTTTTATGACGATTTATGCTGAAGCTTTGTTTTCAACCTCCAAAAGCAGAGATCAAGACCCCTGTGGAAGATTTTTACTAAAGAGAAAAGATGCGGGTGATTTATTTTGTTTTACCAGGAAATTGCTTCCTGACATGAATTTGCAAAGAATAGAAATCACTGTGCTTGTGACGCTGGCGACATCTAACACGAGATCATGATTTGAGAGTCAACATGGAAGCCAATGTGAAGTGAGGAATGTCAGAGTCAAAACCACCCCTCATTAACCAATTTGACACAGCTGATGTGTTCCTATAGTGACCTTGAGGAGCAGTTGTGCTGTGAAATATAAGGAAATGCTTTGTCGGAGACTTCTATGGGGAAGAAGAAAAATTCTATCAGGAGAAGTTTTCAAAGACCTTGAATAGCAAAAAAAAAAATGGCATCAAGACAGCTGTGAACATGGGAGCCTCCGAGGATACACGTCTCTCCTTGAGTCTTGGTGACACTGTCAGTCAAAGACCCACAGGGGCTGGCGCTGCAGGAAGAGATGGAAATGGGGCTTGGTACTGTCTCACCTCTGCCCCTACTGCCACCATGGCTTATCACCTATACAAAGGAGTTCAGCATTGAAGAAAAGAAAAAGGATCAGATGAAAAAATTTGATTTTGATATTCTCCTAGATTTCTGACCAGACTCAGGGGTTGAAATGCCAAATTACCATGTGAAACCCGGTGGCAAGGTACTGTTTTCTCATTTAAAGCAAAACAAGAATCAGTGCCACCAATAAACCCTTTACCAAGGTTCAAAAAAATTTGGAGCATGGTATCATAAACCAAAGAAGTCTGGATAAGCAGCTAAAATTTTAAGTGAATGAGCGGACATGAAAGAATATTGCAAAGGATAAACTGCCATTTAATTGCCTGGTGTTATTATTATTAATTAAAATCAATTACACTTCCATGTGAGGCTTGTGTCCTTTTCTGAGAAACATGCAAATCATTCTTAGAGATAGTATTTCACTGGAAGAAAGAAATAGTTTTTTTTTTTTTTTATCAGGGAAAGAAAACAAACAGGTTGACTGGGAACCAGAGAAACAGGATTACTGTGAAACACGGAAAACCGTGATGATGGCTCAAGTCAATTCCCAGAAAACTAAAACAAAGCCCAAAGCAAAAAATGAAATTTCATTTGTAATTTAAAAGGGGGGAAAGTTTTGCATTGGAATGCTGACAAACCAACAGGAGGCTATCAACCGGTTTGGAAAATGGAAGGCAAAGTTAGTCCCATGTTGCTAGGCGACAGATTGCTAAGCCCTGCTCTCCTCCTTTCTTAAAGGACGATGGGATGTTTTGGTTTTGCAAATACTATTTATTGACTTATTCATTGTGAATTACAATGATTGGTCTCGGAAGAAGACTGGCTAAGCCAGAAAAAGCGCAAATGCAGTCAATTAGAATAGGATCAGGAAGTCAACATTTGGGCACGTCACAAGGCATTTGCTCTGTGGGGTGAAACAATGGTTCCCTAACGCTACTCAGACAAAAGGGGACTTGGTGTGACCAAGATGATTCCTAGTTAGACAGCTTCAGATCTCGTGGAATTATAGATGGCCAACAAAAATTTACTGTGAAAGCGAAAATGAATGACGGGAGATGAACGCAGAGAGGCTGACAGGGAAGAAAGGCCAGAGTTGTCCTTTGGAGGAGGATCTGGGCTGTGTGCTCCGGGGTCATGGCCCACAGGAGGCTGTCCCTTGTAGGTCCACACTTCACAAACATGCAAGATTGGCCACTGCCAGTTCTCAGGTGCTGCCTTCAACCCCATGACGAAGGGGCCTGTGAGGGGTCAGATAAGATGTGGCCTGACGGTTCAGCAAAAAGGTCTGACCGAACGGGATGGAGTCTCTGGCCTTTGAGATGAAAGGCTCTCTGGGTCTCTTTCATAACAGAGCTCCTTCATCAACTTTCCTAATGTGGAATCATACAGCTAGAGGGAGGGAAAGAAAACACTTTAGGAGCTTGAGAAGAAGGGGAGGATTTGATTAATGTATAGCTAGGGAGTGAACCAGTTCTCAGGGAAAAGAATCTTTGATCAATGGTATGGAGAAGCATCTTTCAAACCTCCCAGATTCCAGCCACTTTAAAAGGAACAAAAAGAAGCGAATTCAGAGCACAGCTGTTGTTATTTAAAAACAAAATCAGAAAGAAAGAAGAGAAGGGGGAAAAATCGCAGTGAAATATCATCTCAAATGCATTTCCTGGAATAGCAACAAATGAATAATGTGCATCAAATTCACCTCAAAACTGGGGGATTGCTGTGTAGGCCACTGTGCTGGAATACATACAGGGCTTCCGAGAGAGGATTCATGGATAATTACTACTGGCTGTGTTTTCCTATAGCTGTGCTTTGTGCTAAAAAAAAAAAAAAAAGCAAGTTTACCTATCAAATATTAGGAAAGACGCTAGACGCTAGCTCTTATCGGGGGCCTACTGTGTGCAGGACACTCTCACTTGGGTTATCAGATTTCAGCAGTAATTACTTTTTTCTGGGAATTTAAACTGTATGAAATTGCTGAGCAAAAACTAGGGGTTTTCTGTCCTTCTGTTAGCGGCGGATGAGCAGGAGCATTAGACAGAGCGAACGATCATTTCGCCTCACAGGCTCGAAGGGCACGTTTATCCCAATAACCTTTGGAAATCGAAGGTCAGTTTTCATGTCAGTGCTCTTTCTAGAATCATGTTTCCCTCTTTATTTATTTACTTTTTCTGTTTAATAGCCAGGCATTAATTTAAAGATTTTTGAACGTCGGACTTTTCTCTTCCAATCCTCTCTCTGAAGTAGCGCACATATCGGCAAAAACAATTTTGTTTTGACTATTTGTGGTATCACTTCAGAAGAGGCGTGGAGTCCAGGAACCCAGGCTCATCGCGCTCCTCTCACTGTATGAACCATCCATGGCTAGCTGCTAAAATGGTCTTGATGGCTGCTTTTCTCTATCTTTTTACTATCACTTGCTGTGTGTCTGGTTGAATGACCATTGCTACTCTCAAAAGTTTTAATGTGCTTCAAAGTTCTCCTGCAAGTTCACCAAATATTTGGCAGGCTATTCAGAAAAAGGAGCCCTGTCTGCATGCTACATACCTGTCTAGTGAAATGAGTCCGAATCTTAATCAGGAGAATTGTCGCCTTGGAGAGCTGTCTGTGATAAGAACTTCGCCATTACCAATTCTCTATCCCCACCTGTCCTTCTAGAGGTTTGATCTGTAGACCGTGTTAGGCTAAGTGCAATCACTCGGGAGAATGTGGTTGTAGTAACTAGTCCCCTCACAGCCACCAGTCAAAGCCAGCCGCAGAGTGTGACTGCAGAGGTGTGGTGACAGCATTCTACTTAATTAGCACTTCCATGACCCTCTCCTTGAAGCAGTTTCTCCAGTCTGAGTCCAAGAGAGTCCCTGTGTTCACAGAACCTCTTAGGTGTAGAATTTGTAGAAGGAGTCCAGGGGTCACGTGAACGGCCCTGTGCTACATCAGGTCTCAGTTCTATTGACTTTCAGATGTGATCTCTGGTCCATGCTGGTCAGCGTCTCCCTTAGGACTTTCATATGGTTTTCTTCTGTTTCCTGGGGCCTGCCTTGTCAGCGCACTGCTGAGAGGGCATCAATCATTGACAGCTCCCAGTCTTTTATCACCAGTGAGGATCTTTCACTGCGTGAAGGGGCTCTGGTTCATAACCAAATGTATTGATCAAAGCCTGCTGGAGTCTGGGCTTAATGAGTACGCTGAAATGGAGTTTGCCATTAAGTGTGGAACTAAATAGTTCATTTTCTTCTGTGGGATAGAATAAAATTGCTCAAAGAAGCACTTGGGATGGAGAATCACAAGAGCTGAAAAGCTATGGAAGAAAAAAAATTAGGTTTTTCAGAATTGATTACAATATTTCTAAAGATATTCTTTATCTTTTGACAAAATCAAACTTTCCATTTGGACTCGTCAGTGTTGCTTTTAGTGAAACCTATTTTTACGGTTCTTTTTGATTAATGGAAAGGAGTCATTTTCTTTTTCTTCACTGTAATAAAAATCACGGTGTCTTACGGTCCCCTTCGAAACAGAAATTAAGGGATGATTTGAACAGAATATTAATATGGCTCTTTTCGACTCTGGGGTTTTACTCTGTCTTAACAAGCCAAATTTTGAGCTGATCTTCTCTCTAGAAAACAGTCTTCGTTTTGTGACGATATGAGGTTTACGGGAGAACCTGATGGCAATCTTTCCTCCATTCCTTCCGTGTACAGACAGCAGAGAGAAGAAAGGCCGCAGCTCGTGCTTTTGTGCAGGGTGTGTGCTTGAACGGGCCAGACAGATGCGAGATGAGGTGAGCCTGGGCATCTCAATCATTTCATAGCAGCTATTGTTGCCGTTTAGAATTCATGGGGCATCAGTTTTAGTTCAAGAATACAGAATAAATTTCTCTCTTCTAATAAATGATTTCTCAGTTTTCGATGATAAGGCTTTTTAGAATCAGGCCGTGATCTAAGAACACTAGGTAAGTGTGCTTTACTATTCGTTGATTTAGTGTAGTCCCATCCTACAGGAAATCTTAACGCTTCTGCCAATCATGATGCCTTCCAGCAGCTCCGAGGCCTCCTCTGAATCCTTAGAGGGAATCAGAATTATTTTAATGGCTGGGGCTTAAAATCTCTAGTGAGCATTCTGGGATTTTTCTGTCACCGTATTTGCACCAATATGTTCACTAAAACCTTATTTTTCAATCTTTTTTTTTCATGATTAATCCCCCGCCCCACTGGTGCCTTTTTAATCTATTTTTTTCTCCAATTGTTCCTCTTTCCATGAAATTTTAATATCACGGAGATACTGTATATCTATTTGTGTGCTGTGGTCCTCCATATAGCCACAAATCAAAATAGCCAAGATTGGTTTTGCTTCCCAGGAACCAATTTTCATTCCTCTGGGGTGATAGTGCACCCCAACTTTAAATGCACGTAAATATGCATATAAAATACTCTACTGCCAAGTAAATGTTACATTTTATTTCCTCAACACTCTGTATGTGACTGGAGCCTTTTGAAGTAATTGGCTACTGATTGCAGTGTACTTAAAAACTTTTTTTTTTTTTTTTTTTTTTTAATTTCTGTAGGTCTTTAGGGAACAGATAGTGTTTGGTTACATGAGTAAGTTCTTTGGCTCAGTGAGTTGTGAGGTTTTGGTGCACCCATCACCCAAGCAGTATACACTAAACCCAATTTGTGATCTTTTATCCCTCACCCCTTCCCATCCTTTCCCCCAATTCCTCAAAGTCCATTATATCATTCTTACGCCTCTGTGCCCTTATAGTTCAGCTCCCACTTATAAGTGAGAACATACGATACTTGGTTTTCCATTCCTGAGTTACTTCGCTTAGAATAATGGTCTTCAGTTCTGTCCAGGTTGCTGTGAATGCCATTAGTTGGTTCATTTTTATGACCAAGTAGTCCATTGTGTATGTGTGTGTGTGTGTGTGGTGCGTGTGTGTGTGTGTATCACAATTTCTTTATCCACTTCTTGGGCATTTGGGTTGGTTCCATGCTTTTGCAATTGCAAATTGTGCTGCTATACATATGTGTGTGCAAGGCTATTTTTGTATGATGACTTCTTTTCCTCTGGGCAGATACCCAGTAGCGGGATTACTGGATTAAATGATAGTTCTACTGTTCGTTCTTTAAGGAACCTCCACACCGTTTTCCATAGTGGTTATACTAGTTTACATTCCCACAAGCAGTGTAGATGTGTTCCCTTTTCACCACATCCACAGTAACATCCATTATTATTTGATTTTTTGATTATGCCCATTCTTGCAAGAGTAAGGGGGTATTGCACTGTGGTTTACAAATGGCCAACAAACATGTAAAAAATGCTTAACATCCTTAATGGTCAGGAAAATGCAAATCAAAACCACAATGTGATGGCAATATACTTGTAATGGGTTTTTGCATGAAAGCATGCGATGGAGGTTCACACGCTGTATGTGCATCTCCTGCTGGTACTGTCAGCCCTGCAGCTGCTGGGCTGATGAGGGAGTGAGGATGCAGCTGGATCCTACAGGGCATCAGAAAACTGTTCTTGGCCTACAGTGAAGGATCAGAATTTAGCTCTATCCGCTGTGGAAGCGAAAGTGACTTCAGCTGAGTGTAACATGCACATTGCTCTCTGCTTTGTAGAATCTCCACCATGGCTCAAGGTAAAAGAGTTTTTTCTTCCTCTCAGCCCTCCTCCTAATCTTTTCGGCTTGTTCTTGACACCTTCCATCACAAAGATACAGTTTCGCCTTTTCCACTTCACTTCCGTAACACTGAGATTTGGTATCAAAGAGGGCAAATACAAAACAATAGCAATAGAAAAGGTGGTAGAGAAAGTGAGGGAAGAGAAAAGAAAAAATAGGAGGAGACGCCGGGAAAGGCGTGGTGAAGCGTCGGTGAGAGGTGGCTGGATGGGGAGAGGAAGAAGACTTTCACTGTGATCTGGGACTGTTCTATGCACCTGTAGTGATCCACAGAATCTTTCCAACAAACCTGTGCTGATCCAACATCCTCCTTTTACAACGGGGGATAGCGATCAGGAAGAAGGTTTTACCGGAAAAGGGTCCCAATCCAGACTCCAAGAGAGGGTTCTTGGATCTTATGCAAGAAAGAATTCAGGGTGAGTCCATAGCGTAAGTGAAAGCAAGTTTATTAAGAAAGTAAAGGAATAAAAGAATGTCTGCGCCGTAGACAGAGCAGCCCCGAGGGCTGCTGGTTGCCCACTTTTATGGTTATTTCTTGATGATGTGCTAAACAAGGGGTGGGTTATTCATGCCTCCGCTTTTTAGAACATATAGGGCAACTTCCTGATGTTGCCATGGCATCTGCAAACTGTCACGGCACTGGTGGGAGTCCAGCAGTGAGGAAGACCAGAGGTCACTCTCGTGACCATCTTGGTGTTGGTGGGTTTTAGCCGGCTCCTTTACTGCAGGCTGTTTTATCAGCAAGGTCTTTATGATCTGTGTCTTGTGCTGACCTATTTCACCCTGTGACTTAGAATGCCTTAACTGGCTGGGAATGCAGCCCAGTAGGTTTCAGCCTCATTTTACCCAGCTCCTATTCAAGATGGAGTTGCTCTGGTTCACAGGCCTCTGACAAAGGTACTTAGAGGAAGCTTCAATGACTTGCTTGTGTTTACATAGCTACTAACCGACAGAACCAGGATTCAAGCCCAGAACTCCAGGGAGTCTGTGTTCAACACCACATGCCTCTGTTTTTACACCAAGAACCCACCCTCTCCAAATTCCCAGTACCGAGTGCAACTGCCTGAAACAGTGTTTTTCACACTGTCCCATAGCAGGGCTCTTGAATGTTGTTGCCCAACCTTTACTGTTTCAAAGAATTCCCCAAGGATTTCATTTAAAATGCAGATTCCCATGCTCAATGCCAGAGAGTAGATACAGAGCCCGGAAACCTGCCCTTTTAAAGGGCACTCCCAGTGCTCTTCAGTGTCCTCAGGTGGCCTTTGTACCCCCTTCTAAGTTCCACTCCACAAAGAGCCGCTCCATCTTGTGTGTTGCGTTGTCAGGCTTCTGCCCGCGATTCCCGTCAATGAGAAGACTGTTCAGTCTCCATGAGTCAGAAATCCACTGGTCTGGCCGGACGCAGAGGCTCACCCCTGTAACCCTTCGGAGGCCAAGGCGGGTAGATCACTTGAGGTCAGGAGTTCGAGACCAACCTGACCAACATGGTAAAACCCTGTCTGCACTACAAAAATACAAAATTAGCTGGGCATGGTGATGCATGCCTGTAATCCCAGCTACTTGGGAGGCTGAGGCAGGAGGGTCACTTGAACCTGGGAGGTGGATGTTGCAGTGAGCCGAGATTGCACTATTGCACTTCAGCCTGGGCAATAAGAGCAAAACTCTGTCTCAAAAAAAGAAAGAAAGAAAGAAAGAAAAGAAAAAAGAGAAAGAAATTCACTGACCTTACTCTTTACACATCTGGGGGTCATCATGCTCTTTTTGGGAACACTATGGCAAATAATCTTCCTTTAATAAGTTGCCAGCAATCTTAAGGACAGAAACATGAGCACAATATATGTATTTTAGTTGTATTATTTTACTCGTATCCTGCCTTATTAAGCTAATCACTGAAATCCATGCAATACAATGATATTTAAAAAGTGAAGAATGCATTATAAAGGAAAAAAGTAGGCTGGAAAACTAAGATAAAGGTGGGGTATATTTACACAGACCATACGCCATGCAATCCCATATACTTGCTACACCTGAGTAAACTGGCCTGTGGACCTTGGAGCTGATGAAAAGAGGAAGAGTGATCAGTGTTCTGATTCTTTTTGATAAGCCATTTTCCCAGGAGTACAACCATTCCTGTGATCACCACCCGAGAGAAATAGTCCGCCCTGAAACACGTTGCATGATGCTCTGGTGGCATCTTCACAGTAAACCCAATCGTGAGGCCCATTTGCTGCTTCATAGTTCTCCCTTTGTGCAATCTGATGGGACCGTGGCAAAGCCAATTCAGCAAATGTAACTTGGCGAAGGGTCAAAATGAGAAAGTCCAGGTGCTCGGTTCTCCAATAGCCATGTTATTGTTTGGATGTTGGTCCCCTCCCAAACTCCTGTGGAAATTTAGTCCCCAGTGTGGCAGTAGAGAGGTGAAGACTTTAACAGATGCTTGGGTCAGGAGGCTTCTGATTAACTGATTTGTGGATTAATGGGTTAATAGATTAATGCGTTATCAAGGGAGGGGAACTGGTGACTTCATTAGAAGAAGGAAGCGGGATCTCAGCCAGCACCCTCACCACGTGATGCCCTGTGCTGCCTGGAGACTCTGCAGAAGGCCCCACCAGACTCAGACCCTCCACGCCGGACTTCTCAGCCTTCATAACTACAAGAAGTATATTCCTTTTTAAAGTAAGTTGCCCACTTTCAGATATTCTCTTACAAGCGACAGGAAACTGAGACACCAAGGATGCATTTCAAAGCATCTAGAATTTAGGACAGAGGTTTGCAGACTATGGCCTGGGAGTCAAATATGATTTTTTAAAAAATAAGTGGTTGGAAAAAGAAGAAGAATATTTCATGATGTGTGAGAATGATGTAAAATTCGAATTTCATTTGCCTGTAAGTAAAGTTTTATTGGAATATGCCACGTTTCTTTATTTTAATGTCTCGCCTGCATTTTTGCTACAACAGCAGAGTTGAATAGGTGAGGCGGAAACCACGTGACCCACAAAGCCTAAAGTTTTTATTATCTGGTCTTTACAGGTAAAATTGACTTCTGCTTTAGATGATTGAGAAAGGGATCAGCTACGGATTGTTCAGCCTTGTTTTTCTCAACTGACCTTTGCTTACTACCGAGAGGCGATGAGTTAAAAGTCACAGTCCGTGAGCAGTGGTTAGAGTATGCATGTGCCACTTTTCCTCTCTTAAGGTACACATGTCATTTTATTTATTTATTTATTTTTATTTTTTTTAAGACGGGGTTTCACCATGTTGGTCAGGCTGGTCTTGAACTCCCGACCTCAGGTGATCCGCCCACCTTGGCCTCCACACACGTCATTTTAAAGAGCCAACTGAGCTGTGTGCGAGACAGCCCTCCTTTTCTGAAAATCGCAAAGCTTAATGGGACATGCTATATATTTACAATATAAAACCACAGCCATGCACACACATACGCATGGGAAAAGAAACAGGCTGTTGAACCAGCAGGTCCTCGGTTACTGACTTTTCATCTGATTATTTGCTATTTGTTCGTCTATTTCATCATCTGCCAGTGGTATTCTAACAGATACGTGGCCGCAAACATCACGGGTGTAAGAAAAATATATGTTGGAAAACCTGCTTGATCGTCATTAACTCAATATTCTTCCTGGGACTTGTTTGTATCTGACATCCTCGGATTTTATTTGCGGGATATTTTGACACGGCTTACGGAACAGTATTGTTTTATGGGAAGAGTTTGAAAATGACGAGTTTAAAACCGAAGTGGACTCTAACTCCTTTATTGCAAGACAGGGCTCTGAAATTTTACGGAGACAGGAGCGTCTACTCAATTACTAACTGACAACTTTATAATCTTATCACGATGCTGAATTTTACACAGCCTAGTTGCCTGCAGATATCTGTTTCTCAAAGTGTAAAATGTAAACATCACTCGCAAGCCTGTTTTGGGTTCGTTAAAGTAAGCATGTACCAGTCACCTAAGCAATATGGACTGGTGTGGCACTAAAATTCGTAGGAAGCTCTCTTTTTAATATAGTAGATTCAAAAACTTGGGTAGGGTATTTGCTCCCTAATAAAGCTTCAAAGGTATAGAGAAAGCTGTCCTGGATTCAGCTGTCAATCTCTGCTCAGAAATGTCACCAATAATTTGTAGCCTGGAAGTGCTTGACTCATGGACCCCTGGTGCTAATTGGATCCACTGATTTCTGTAAAATCCCTGCCTGTCGTCAGCTCAGTAGTAGGTATGGTATTGAAGCTCTAATGAACCCAGGACTAACCCCAAATAGCCACTGATTTTTTAAAATGTTGTTACCGGGCTAAAAGTTTGGCGTTTTAGGGAGGGAACATTATTCTTTTATAGTCTCTACATAATCTTTGATTAGGATCTAAGCGGTTTAAGAAGGAGGTCCAGTTTTCTCCTGGAGGACGCCCTATTCTTGTAGCAAAGGTTGTTGGAATTTCAGAACTCCATCAGGTAGGGCTTGCTTAGAAACCACAGAGAAAATGAATCCTGAATTCTCATTAGCTAGGAACTGGCTTGCTTCACAGCAGCAATAGAAAAATTCATTTCAGGAATGGGGAATCCATTTCGGGCGTCCAATGAAGTGGACTGACCTGAGTGAATGACCTGAAGCCGCAGAGCTGCCTGAAGAGTTCAGCTTCGGTCGCTATTTTCTTTGGTGCTGCAGTTTTGGAGCAGAAATCACCTGCAAATCTGTTTTATAGTGGGAGGTCTCCTCTAAAGGAAGTGGCTATCCCAGGTGACAGGATACCGTCCTCTGGGAGAAACAGGAATACAATTGGAGGGCTCCATTTAGCATCGCTGCTCTTTGATACCTCTTCTTAGCAGGACACTCTCAGGAGCTGTTTGCCATGGAGGGGATCAGCCTGCCCCAGCTGCAGGGTGCCACTTGCTCCAGCTGGACCGGAGAGGCCTGTGGAAGCAGCTGGGGTCTTGGTTGGAATATGCTCCTCACGCTTGCTAGGTCAGAACATGTCTGTTACATTCTTCTGTTCAGCTCGATGGAGGGAATATGAAATGCTCCCCTTCCCCACATGTACCTCCTCACCCACCTGAAAATCCCACGAGGACCCCCATGTTATGAAAACGTGTGCTAATCACGAAGAGGCTTTTGCTCTTAGGGCAATGAACACCTTGGGTGTCCACAGGGAAAACACACTGTATCTCACTACGCCGTTTGCCAAACCAGCAATTTATGATGCGTTCCCATAAACTGATATCCAATTGCTATCAACTCGAGTAATATCACCAATGTGATTCCTGTTCTTGGGCCTTTGGGGCCATTGCTGCTGCGGCTTCCATCTACGCACCAAAATAGATGAGTGAGGAAGGACGTGCTCAGTCACGCAGCCCAGTCATCTGACCCTGGGGGGTACTTCCTCTGAAATGTCTTTCTGATGCCCCAATTCATCGGGTTTGAATAATAGCAGCACAGGACTGTGGCTTCCTCCTGTAGAAGTTGATTATATAGTCTCTTCCTGATTGCAAGCATTTTTTAACCTCCACACCCCACCCCCCAGATTTCTTGATTTATTCCATCTTTCCTGGGAATGGCTGAGCCAGCCCTCTGTTGACAGGACCCTTACTTCTCCTTTCCTTATTTTCCAAGATTGTCCGTTAGCTAGATGTGGGGCATCTTCCATCTCTCTTAAGTCAACCTTTTGGTAAGCTCTGCTTAGGATTCCTTTGTGAAGCCACTTGTCTTTTGCCTTCCTTATTTGGTTGCTGCATATCCACAAATTCTCTTTACTTTTTCTCTACCCCTTCATTCTTTTTAATTTTTAGTTTATTGTAAGTACACGGTAGGTGTATGTATTTGTGGGGTACATGAGATATTTTGATACAGGCCACAATGCGTAATGATCACATCAGGGCAAATGGGCTCTCTATCACCTCGAGCATTTATCGTTTCTCCGTGTTACAGAAATTCCAGTTATACTCTTTTACTTGTTTTAAAGTGTACGATAAATTATTGTTGGCTGTAGTCACCCTGTTGTGCTATAAAATACTGGATCTTACTCATTCTCTCAACTCTATTTAGTACCCATTAGCCATCCCCACTCCCTGGCACCCCTTACCCTTCCCAGCCTGCGGTAACCATCATGCTGCTCTCTACCTCCACGAGTTCAGTTGTTTTAATGTTTAGCTTTCACAAATGAGTGAGAACATGTGAAGTTAGCGTTCCTGTGCCGTTAGACTTTTCATTCTTCATGCTATGCCTATGTCAATATGAGAGACAAGGGAACACGGGAAGAAAGAGGTGGTGCAGAGTACGGGGAGCCCCTCACTAGGACACGAGGAACAAATGTTTGGTGTCAGGGCTGACTTGGGGTCAGAGGATGCCAAAATGGAGAAGAGACTGCCCGGAGATGCTGGTTTTCCAAGACCTGAGATGAGAAACCAAAAAGCAGGCACTGGAAATCCTGCCACCTGCCATTTTTTGGATCTCATTGCTGGCCTCAGTTTTTAGCCTGAACCAGTTTTCTTTCCAGCAACTCATCTTTTTTCTGTGTTCTCACCATGGCGACATTTCTCTCCTCTAACCACAGACCATCAGATCAGGGCTGGATGGTACCCCAGACACCATCTCCTGCAACCTCCGTCCCCTTAAATTAGATGGGAAGGATCTGGTCCCAGAGGGGCGATGACTTCTTCAAGGTCAAACAGCAAGCTGGTGGGGAAGCTGAGACTAGATGCCCATCTACTGAATTCCAGGCCAAAGCTGTCTTGTCTAATGCATAGCAGGTTCAATCTGTGGAATTCAGCAAAAGGTAACTTCTGCTGAAGCAGCTGCCTCCAAGTGTGCTTCGAGAGTAATGGTGTGCATCAATTTGCCAGAGAAAAATGGCAAGGGATAGAATTCACAGCACCGAGAGAAGAAATGTCAGATAAACCTTCAATTAGCCTTACTCTTCGGTAGGAAAACTGAAATTAACATAGCACATAACACCAAATTAAGTGATTTGACTTGGAAGCTACAGTCATCTACATCTTCCGGATTTTCTCCCTTCTTAAATTAACGTATTTTTCTTTCTTTCTTTTTTCTTTTTTTAAAATAACACAGAGTAAAATTTTGAGACACGTTTTCTAGACATTATTTAATCATTCAGCTTTTAAAAAGCTGTAATCCCTGAACCAGGCAATAAATAATTGGTAACTATAATTTGGAATTTGCAATAAAGTATTTTAAGCAGATCCTATGGTAGGCAGCAATGGGTATGACTAGTAACAAGATGATAGCCTCTGGCTGTAAATTCCCGTGTGTTTGTTACTGTTCATAATTTGTCCTTGGGCTTTTTGTGTTATATTGCTGGGTCATTGTTTTTTTTTCATTGACATGTGAGAATAGTGTTAAAAAATTTGGTGTTCTGGGCTAGGTGCAGTGGCTCATGACTGTAATCCCATCACTCTGGGAGGCCAAGGAGAGCAGATCACCTGAGGTCAGTAGTTCAAGGCCAGCCTGGGCAACATCGTGAAACCTTATCTCTACTAGAAAATACAAAAGTTAGCTGAGTGTAGTTGGCAGTGCCTGTAATCCCAGCTACTCAGGAGGCTGAGACAGAATCGTTTGAATCCAGGAGGTGGAGGCTGCAGTGAGCTGAGACTGCACCACTGCACTCCAGCCTGGGTGACAGAGCAAGACTCCATTAAAAAAAAAAAATTAGTGCTCTGTACATGGAGACTCCTCTCAACCATAAATGAGCTTTTCTCATGAAAAATTATGTAATTTACCAATTATTAACCCTAAAATGCTATCCACTAAGTCAGTGAGTCCAAATAAAGGAGGGGAAAGGTATTTATCTTCTATTTTGGTCCCCAACACTTGAATCTAAGAACTGAATATATTTCTCATGTCGTAAAATGTAAAAAGAAAGAATAGAACGCAACTAAAAATGTCCCCAAAGATCTACATGGCTTTATAGTCTAGCTTTACTCACTGCAACGTTAAAATATGACCTCTAAAGTGATTGTAAGGCCAAGTGTGGTGGCTCACACCTGCAATCCCAACACTTTGGGAGACTGAAGTGGGAGGATAGCTTGAGGATAGGAGTTCAAGACAGCCTGGGCAACATTGCAACATTTCGTCTCTAAAAATATATAAAATTGGCTGGGTATGATGGTGCACACCTGTAGTCTCAGCTACTGGGGGGTGATGGTGGGGGGTGGGACTGAGGTGGGAGGATCACTTGAGCCCAGGAGTTCGAGGCTGCAGTGAGCTGTGATCATGCTACAGCACTTTAGCCTGCGCAACAGAGTGAGACCCCATCTCCAAAAAAAAAAGTAAAACAAAATAAAAATAAATTGTATATTGTTGGTGTCCTCTGCCTAGGAAATAAGAAATCTAGAAAGCAGATGGGAGCAAGCATCCACGAATGGAGTGTTCCACAATTATAGTGGAATGATGGACAAGGGATAGAGCAGCATGGTGTTATCTGAGAGGAGGAAGTTCTTTCTAGATACTTCACATGTTTGGAGCTGAATTGATATGTGTGTGTCATTTTTGACCTTTGTGTGTCTCAATGCTTAAATAGGTGTGTGCATACTCAAGTAAGCTTTTAGTTGCATGCGTCATTGGGAGGCCAAATCTTTAGTTTGAACAATATCCTTGTGAAGCAGGAAATTTTCCCTAAACCTTTCATGGGCAGGAACTGGAGTGTGGGTGCTGGAGCTCGCCAGTCACTTTGGTGCTTTCAGGGACAAATTTCATTCACTGGAACCCACTGTGCTCAACCCCTCCTGGGAGGGAGCACGCAGGTGAGTGGGTGCAGGAGCCAGGATGGGTGCTTTTGGGTGATGGCAGAAATGAACTTCATACCGGCCCTGCGGCAGGGTCTAGGGAGGTGTCCACAATGGCTGAAGCCCCAGAGGGCATGTATTACAGTGCTCTTTTAGCTCTGCCATCCACAGATGGTTTAAGTATAAACAGCTCGATGTGACAGCCTTCTGCATTTGCATCTGTGGTACCTGAGCTCTTGTTCAGTGTCCAGGAAAAATCAAGTCACAAAAACCAATTGAAGGGTGGTGAATGTGGAGGACTTTGTTGTCAATAAAAGTGGGTCTCAGTGGGAAGGGAGCTGGAAAGGGGATGGAGCAGGAAGGTGTACTTCCCCTGGAGCTACACTGTCAAGCTGTCCCTCTGAAGTCAAGCCACTTTTCCCGGACTGGAGTCTCTGACACCCAGCTGCTTCTCCTCTTCTCTTTTCTGCTGGGGGAGACTTGGTTTTTATGGGCACAGGATGCAGGGTGGGATGGGCCATGAGTGGTTTTGGAAAAGGCAACATTTGAGCAGGAAAACAGGAATGTATGTTCTCATTTTAGGCCACGGTTCCAGGCTTGATGGTGGGACCCTCACTCTTCTGCCCAGAATGTCCCTCTCTCCTGTCCCTATCACTTGTTGCTGAGTGTAGTCTCTCAAATTACTTCTAGGAATATGGGCAGCATTTGTCATCCCCTGTACCCCACATACCTGTACATCCTCCTAAAAAATGTAGCAGTACAGAATTTTATTAAACAAAGGTTTGTTGGTGATAAGTCTGTACACTGGGCATGCCGAAGAGGGAGCTTAGGAAGCAGGCACAGTCTTTAAAAAGTCTGCCTCCCTCGGGTTCTCTGCTGGTTGGGTATTTTCCTGTTTCGGGCCTTCTCATTCTGCCAAGTGAGGTGTTTCTGGTGTTTCGGTAGCCACATCAGGAGCAGCACAGCCCTTGGAGGACTCCTTGGATCCATGCCCAGCACTTTGGGACATCACCCTTCCCTCACCCCTGCACAACTGCCCTGTCCTGCACTTCGCTGGTGCCCCCATGCTCCTCTTAACAATGCCCCACTTTACCTGCCCAGTGTCAAGTACCAAGCTGGTATTTCCCTATTTTGACAGTAATCCCATTTTCTGATAACAATTCTAATTCCCATTCTAGGTGTTTCTGTGGACAATCCTTCGAGGAATGCCATCTGTCTCACAGTGGTAGAAACACCATTGCCTGTGAACTGTCCTGATGAGAAGCCCGGAGTCTCAGGGGGGCCTCACTCACAGTTAGACCTGGATGGCTGAGTCATGCTCTGGTCGCCACACATCCTTACTGTGAGATACACAGGTTCTCAACTGATTTGTTGAATTGAGACTCTAACAACGTTTATTTTTTAAAAACTGTTTGTGGGTACATAGTAGCTGTATATATTTATGGAGTAGATGAGCTGTTTTGATACAGGCATGCAATGGGAAATAATCACATCATGGGGTGTCCCTCCCCTCAAGCATTTATCCTTTGTGTTACAAACAATCCAATTATAATTTTAGTTATTTTTAAATGTATAATTAAATTATTACTGACTATAGCCACCCTCTTATGCTATCAAATACTAGGCCTTAGTCATTTTTTTCTAACTAATTTTTTGGTGCTCATTAACTATCCCCACCTCCCCTTCACCACCATGCTCCCCACTACCCTTCCTAACCTCTAGTAACTATTTTTCTACTTTCTATTTCCATGAGTTCAGTTGTTTTAACTTTTAGATCCCATAGATAAGTGAGAATGTGCAATGTCTGTCTTTCTGTGCCTGGCTTGTTTCACTAAACATGATGATCTCCAGTTCCAGCCATGTTGCTGCAGGTGACAGGGTCTCAGGCTGAACAGTAGTCCACTGTGTCTCTGTACCACATTTTCTTTGTCCATTCTGTATGAGTCCATTTCACGCTGCTGATAAAGACACACCTGAGACTGAGTAATTTATAAAGAAAACGAGGTTTAAGGGACTCACAGTTCCACATGGCTGGACATGCCTCACAATCACGGCAGAAGCCAAAAACAAGAGAAAAGGGGTTTTGCTTATAAAACCATCAGCTCTCATAAGACTTACTCACTACCATGAGAACAGCATGGGGGAAACCACCCCTATAGTTCAATTATCTCCTATTGGGTCCCTCCTGCAACATATGGGAATTATGGGAGCTGCAATTCAAGATAAGACGTGGGGGGAGATGCAGCCAAACCATATCACGTTCATCTGTTTATGCACATGTCGGTTGCTTCCAAATCTTCGGTTCTGAACACAGTGCTGCAGCAAACATGGGAGTGCAGATATCTCTTTGAGAGACTGATTTCTCGTCTTTTGGGCACATACCCAGAAGTGGGATTGCTGGATCACATGGTAGCTCTATTTTTAGTTTTTTGAGGAATCTAACAATGTTCATTCTTTTCGAGATGGAGCCTCGCACGGTCGCCCAGGCTGGAAGGCAGTGGTGCAATCTTGGCTCACTGCAACCTCTGCCTCCCGGGTTCATGCGATTCTCCTGCCTCAGCCTCCTGAGAAATGCATGACAAAATTCTAAAATATTAAGATTTATTAAATTGAAACTGTTCTCACAGGGTTAATGAGAATTCTGGACAGAAATATAGTTATAATTATGCATAAATCAGGTTGTGCTTTGACCCAGTTTCTTGCAACCCAAAGTCCTGCAGCACTGGGTTCTTCTTTTTTTTCCCCCCTTTGAGACAGTTTTACTCTTGTTACCCAGGATGGAGTGCAATGGTGTGATGTTGACTCACTGCAATCTCTGCCTCTTGGGTTCAAGTAAGTCTCCTGCCTCAGCCTCCTGAGTAGCTGGGATTACAGGCATGTGCCATCACGCCTGGCTAATTTTGCATTTTGGTAAAGATGGGATTTCACCATATTGGCCAGGCTGTTCTCGATCTCATGACCTCAGGTGATCCACCTGCCTCAGCCTCCCAAAATGCTGGGATTACAGGCATGAGCCACTGTGCCTGGCCCCCATTGTTCTTACAGGTAGGATTTCTGATCTTAGAATCACAAGGATTTTGTTAAGAATTTGTTATGATGTTTTTCAGATCCTGAATTCCGGTGGAACAGGTGACACCAACCAGTCTGAAGATTCTCCCCAGTGAAACCGAATCAGCATGAGAGGGCAGCTTGTTTATCTCCCTGTCCCATGACTTCACCCTGCACTCTTTCGCCAATCAATAATGTCTGCACTTTGGCTCACTCCAAAACCCTTAGAAACCTTAGCCTCAAACTCTTTGAGGAGTTTGAGGATTTGAGGTTTCCTCCCATCTCTTCATTTGGTGACACTATGATTAAATATCTTTCTCTGCTACAACCTAGTGTCTCTGTGTATTGACTTGCCAAATGTTTTGGGCAACAAACCTATTATGGTTACAAAATTATTTTCATGTTCCCCTTCCCCAGGTATGAAATATGTGCCTCCTGTGAGAAAGACTGTTGGTCATGAGAAAGACTGCAGGGTGTATGCAGGATGCAAGACCCAGGTGGCTCTTTATCTAGGTCAGTTCTCAGGGTCGTGTTTGAAGCCAGCACTCTTTAGACGTCAGTTCTCATCTCTCCCCTGGCAATGAACGGGCTTGCCTCTTGTGTCAAAGCAGTGGGTTCTCCAAGCGTAAGTTTCCTCGGCTGTGAGGAACTGCCTCTCCTCAGTCCCACTGTGTGCACAGTCTCCACTTAGGCCCACTTTGCTTCAGACCCACAAGAATTAAGTGCAGGTGAGGGAATGAACAGACACACTGTGCTGTGAGTAATAACACCCTTTGTTTCTGACCCAAGAATCTTGTGTTTTCTGTCAGCATCTATTATGTTAATGTCTCAAAGGGGATTTAGAGCAAGAGATATGGTCTCCTAGCTCCATTACACCAGATGCCCCAAAAGGTGAAGCTATGTTTACTGAGAGAATGAAAGCCTGCAAACTTGAATGGCCTTTCCCTGGGAAACATTTTCATATAACGTGAAATGGACTAGACTAATGATTAACGACTGAATGGGATTATAGAAATATGCCAGTGTCTGCTGACTTTTATGATCCTTTTGCTGTAAGGGATCATGTTCCAAGACCGGAGGTCAACTGTGTTATTGGGATTTACAATAAGAAATAATGCATTTGGTGTTAGTCCCTGTTTCCTCCCACATAGCTCCTGAAACACTTGACCTCTCCGAGGTGACAGTGATGTTTTGTATGCTAATGAGATGACTGATGGCTGGGGGATCCAGGGTAACCTCAGGATGGGCAGCTGGTTGCCTAGAAACCAACCTTGTGATGAGAGGACTGGAGTATTCAGTTCCCTCCCTGGTACCTCTGGGAATGGAGAGACGCTGAAGCCTGAGTTGATCACCAATGGCCAATGACTTGATCCATCATGCTTATGTAATAAAGCCTCCACAAAACCCCGAAGGACTGGGCTGGGAGAACCTCCAGATTGCTGAACATGGAGGTGATGGGAGGGCAGTGCACCCATAGAGCACACGGAAGCCCGGGATGCCTTCTCCTAGACCTTGTCCTATGCACCTCTTCATTTAGCTGTTCATTTGCTTTCTTTCTAGTATCCGTTCTAGTAAATCAGCAATAGTAAAAGAAAGAAAAAAAAAAAAGACATAGAATCAATGAATGATTAAGGCACTAAGGCCCCACTCTGATTTTTAGTGTCCTGATCCACAGATTCATACAACCCAAGGGCTGAGAGAGTTTTGAGACACCATTTTTAACACTCCACGTCACAGACAAAGCACTTCCTCATTGAATGCTAGGAAGCAATGCAAATACTTGATATCCAGTGCAGAAAATCTTGTGAACAGAAATAACAATAACCACAGCTGGAAAAAATAATTCAGTTCAGCAATCAGCCTAATAGCTAGTTACTAGATAATAGTGATATGGGCAGGACGCAGGGAAATACTGGGTAGAAGAGGGCAGGGTCCAGGGCGAAGCCTTACCCTCAAGCCTAGACCAGCGGCCCAAAGCAAGAACATGCATTCCTGTTTTCCTGCTCAAATGTTGTCTTTTCCAAAACCACCGTGGCCTACCCCAACCCCCATCCTGTACCCGTAAAAACCCCAGTTTCTCCACTGGCAGTGGAGCAGCAAAGGAGTGAAGAGAAGAAGCAGTTTAACATCACTAAGAAGCAGCTTGACTTCAGAGGGACAGCTTGACAGTGGAACTTTGGAGAAGGGTTTGGCTGGGGATGGCCAAACTCCGGGGGAAGACCACCTTCCTGCTCCATCTCCTTTCTTGCTCCCCATCCCAGTGAGAGCCGTTTTCATCAGCAGTAAAATCCCCTGAATTTACCATCTTCAACTCATTCGTGTGACCTGATTTTTCTTGAACACTGAACAAGACCTTGGGATACAGAGGGCTGCCACACTGAGCTGTTAAACGCTTAAGCTGTCCACGGATGGCAACGTTGAAAGACCACACTGTAACACACACCCTCTGGGGGCCCAAGGGTCATGGGTACCCCCCAGATGCTGCTGTGGGGCTGCATAGTGTTCTGTTCCTGCTGGCACCCAGAAGCACTCATCCTGGCCCCTGTACCCACTCACCTCCATGGTTCCCCTCCTTTTAGGGGTTGAGAGCTTTGGGATATGTAAATGAGCCACCCCCTTCTGGAGTCCCACTAAGGGATCAGGAAAAATTTCCTCTTTCAGTAGGAAGTTCGTGTGAAGGTAGATGTTGAAGTCTGGTTTGCCTCGTTGGGCTCAAGCTTCGAAGTCAAGAGGTACAAAACATTCACTCAATCGTGACCTTGATGATAAACCATCCTTGACTGATTCATCTTCTGTCTTATAGCCTATGGAGACATTCAATACATGACTACAGGGTGGACGAAAACATTGTTCAAAATAGGGTAGAAGGCCGGAGATGCAGTCAATGGAGAGAGAAGTGATAGGAACCAGTTTTCATTAGGTCAATGGAGGTGTGACTTAGGGTCTGCTGTAGACAGAGGAGCTGTCCTGGTTGGGGGAGTGAGACAGGAAGACAGGAAAGGAGTTTGTTCCTCTACAGGAAATGAGCTCTTTTTATGCTCTGATGTAGCCCGTCTTTTTATTGTCTTTGGTTTTCCTTTTCTTCTCTTTTTGTCTCTCCTATAAAAATTGCTGTCTGCCTTTGGCATCGGCTCAGTTCTTTAAAATGTGACCACCTGTGAGTGTGAGAAAGCATATTCTTTTAATCTTCTCCTAAGTTGTATTTAGAGTCGTACGGTTCTGCAAGAGTGGAATCTGCCCAAGAAAACATCGAACGACTTGTGGAATATGATTAAACTTTGATGAACCTGATCATTTACCTAAAAAGTGACGTTTCTTATAGACAATTCATAATCAGGCTAATTTGATATTTGAAGTACGTCTTCAACTTGGTGATTTGCTTCTTTAACTGAAGGCTACTGTCCTCATAAGTGCCCTTTAACCCACCAGCTTATTGTTGTTAGAACAAAAAAAATTTTTCAGACAGGGCCTTGCTCTGTTGCTCAGGCTGGCATGCAGTGGCATTGTCACGGCTCACTGCAGGCTTGACCTTCTTGGCTCAAGTGATCCTCCTGCCTTAGCTTCCTGAGTACCTGGGACTGCAGGTTCCCTGGGCAATTTTTAAATTCTTTATAGAGACATAATTCTCACTATGTTTCCCAGGCTGGTCTCAAACTCCTGGCTTTGAACGATTCCCCCAACCTCACCCTCCCCAAATGCTGGGACGTTAAAACATTTTTAAGCCAGAAAGGGAAAACAAAACATGAATTCTTGTGTCTAATAAAAAAAGCAGTTCTCCCTGTATGCATGAAGGTTTTGAACCAGGGTCATTAAAAAATACTTCTTAGGATAGAAAATGAAGTGTTAACAAAGTTCCTGACATTTATAGATGCAAAACAGTGGCTACAACTTCAGATTTTATATCTTCAAACACAGTTTACAAAGAGATATTTACTATGACCTAGGTGTTCTTTCCCTAGGCTACAAAGCATTGCCGGGAGACTCAGGTGGTGACTATCTATGATCTATGGTAGGGTACACACTTGTTTACATTCTATGTTCTGCCATAAACTTACAAGCAATGTACAGTGAAGGTCATTCTTGATAGATATTTACAATTCATTATATAAAAATTTGCCAAAATATTTTTGTTCCAGAGTGTTAAAAGGAACTGTTTTCAGATGCAAATCCCCATAAACATGCTCCTTTGTTCACACACAATTTCATTTTAAATGATTTCCTTTCCCATTTTCCTGATTCTTCTTCCCCCGTCAGCAGACCCACCTGTTTATTTATAAAAGCCTATTAAGGGCTGGGTAACCACAGCGTCTGAACAAGCAAAGAGAAAGAGGAGGGACTGCTAGAACTAAGTGACTTTTCAGGCTAGTCTTCTGTTCAGGAAAGCTGTCATTATTTTTCTCTTAGAATTGGAAGCTAATGTGCCAAGCAAGTAAGACATCCTAACGCCTTTATTTCTGTATTTCTGACTTCTTTTTGACGATCATTAGTTTTACCAGAAACTTCTAATTTCCTTTAACGATGCAGTTTTAACAAGATTTGGTACATTCTTAAGTACCTCTATTCCATCTTCTAGTCAAATATTTTTTCTTGAAGTGATGTCAAAATTTTTAATGGAGTTTGATGTAATTTTAATATTTGATGAATTTTTAATTTTTAATTTTTGAATAGACTATATATTGCACAGTAAAATAGTCAAAGGATATAAAGGATATATATGAAAAGTAAACCTTTTCCCATCCTCTATCCCTTGGTTTTCATTTTCTAATTCTTTCCAGAGATGACCGTAATTATGATTTTTTTTTTGACACGGGGTCTCAGCGTGCTACCCAGGCTGGAATGCAGTGGCACAATCATTGTTCATTGCACCCTTCAGGGTCAAGCAATCCTCCTGCCTCAGCCTCCTGAGTAGCTGTGACTACGGGTTTTTGCCCCGGCTGGCTTCAAACTCCTGGCCTCAGGTGATTCTCCCACCTTGGCTTCCCAAAGTACTAACATGTCAGGCATGAGTCACTGCAACCAGCCGATTACGCATTTCTTATATACCCTTTCAGAGGAAAACATACGCTTATACGTATAGCATCTACATTCATCCCTCATCTGTTACACAAATAGTAAAATAGTACACAATGTTCTGTGTTTTGTTTTCTTCATGTATCTACTCAGCTCAGAAAATATTCCACATCAGTATATCTACGAGTAGTGTTTTCTTCTTTTCATAGATGTACTTTATTCAATTGTATGGGGATACCAAAATTTATTCAACCAATTCCCTATTGATAAATATTTAAACAGTTTTCAATATTTTAGTCTGGTCCTCCATTCTTCAATGACTGTCTCTGTCCATATGTTTTTGTGCACACATGGGAGACTATTTGTAGGATAAAATACTAGACACAACTTCTGGGTTCAAGGAAATATAAGAACATTTCATTTTGATAGGCATCGCCAAATTGCCCTCTAAAGATGTTTCCCCAATTACCACTCTCAACAACGATACTTTGAAAATATCGATTTATTTTTAAAATGTGCACTATCTTTAGAGAGAGGTAAACCTGCTCAATATTTGCTACTATGCCTTGCAATCAGCGACTAAATGAATCTACCAGACACCAAATATAAATAAGAGCGCATTAGAGTTACTATTGAAATTAGTCCGTGTAATGCACCTTCTCACCTTCTGCAGCTGATTAAATGTGTACTTAATACTCATACCGTAACCTGCAATCTTGAGAGTGTTTAGTAGCTGTGCACAGAGCATCTGACAGCCATGCTCATTGACAGGAGAGAGTGTTCTGTATGTTTTAGACAAATAAAGGTCAGTGTCGTAAGCCTGATGCTCTTTTGTTAGACAAGTATTTAAACTGTGATCTTATAGCTCAAAATTCAGCACAGGCTTAAACATGACGGTGAGTTCAGCAGCTGTCTGCCATTCCTGCCTAACACTGTCTACACTTTTAATGTTGGTTCATAATCAGATCATTTAGACTCAGCCCGAAACAATTTTGTCTGCTTTTAACATGTCAATAGAAAATAAAAACGGTTTCAACTGCTGATTTTTGGAATTAGAAATTGCAAAGTTATTATTATGATTATTAATGGAATACATATTTTATCATAAATTTCTTGCACATATTTTTCATATTTAAAAACTCTCCATTTATATCATGAGGCTTTTTTTTCTCTTTGATTGTGTTATGTCCAAGTTCAGCATCTTCTCTGAATGCTGAAGTAAATTCTTTATTTTATTTCATTTTATTTTGAGATAGAATCTTGCTCTGTTGCCCAGGCTGGAGCGCAGTGGCATGATTTTGGCTCACTGCAATCTCTACCTCCCACGTTCAGGTGATTCTCCCGATTCAGCCGTTGAGTAGCTGAGATTTCAGGTGCCCACATCACACCCAGCTAATTTTTGTATTTCCAGTAGAGATGGGGTTTTACCTTGTTGGCCAGGCTGGTGTGGAACTCCCGACCTCAAGTGATCCGCCCGCCTCAGCCTTCGAAAGTGCTGGGATTACAGGCATGAGCCACCATGCCCAGCCCCCAAAGTAAATTCTTATACCTTGCTTTGCCAATCTGGCTGAATGCTTTGACTTCTCTGAATATACTTCAGGGGTCCCCAACCCCCAGCCACAGACTGGTAGGAGTCCACAACCTGTTAGGACCTGGGTAACACAGCAGAAGGTGAGTGGCCTGTGAGCAAGTGAAGCTTCCTCTGTAGTTATAGCCACTCCCTATCACTAGTATTACCACCTGAGCTCCGCCTCCTGTCAGATCAGCAGTGGCATTAGATTCTCATCAGAGCGCAAATCCTATTGTGAACTGTGTATGTGAGGGATCTAGGTTGTATGCTCCTTATGAGAATCTAATGCCTGATGATCTGTTACTGTCTTCTGTCACCCCCAGAAGGGACCATCTAGTTGCAGGGAAACAAGCTCAGGGCTCCCTCTGGTTCTACATTATGGTGAGTTGTATAATTGTTTCATAGTATATTATAATATAATAACAATAAAAATAAAGTTTACAATAAATGTAATGCACTTGAATCATCCTGAAACCATCACCCCACCCCAATCCATGGCAAAACTGTCTTCCATTAAAGCGGTCCCTGGTGCCAACAAGGCGGGGGACCACTGCTATAGATCCACTATCTACATTAGCAGGAGCGTCTTCTTGATAGGATGTGACAGCTGGTAACATAAGAGCCTGATGGTGCACATCAGAAATTTTTAAATACATAAAGAAGCTGACTCACAGGATATTCATTATGAAACACTTACTCCATTAATAAAAATCTTGAAACACTCCTAATTCTAAAGGCAGAAGTTGAGGCCATTTTAATTTTTGTTGCTATGTCAAGAGCAGTTAGCAGTGGTCAGTGAAACATCCTATTTCTAAGCGTCACATAAAATAAATACCTCTAACAAAAGAGAGCAGCAATGATGCGTACCTACCGTAAAAAGGCGTGATCACAGCTCTTTTCTTTTTCTATTCTTTACAGCCTATGTTCTTTCTTACTATTTCATCTTCAAGATTACCTTTTAATAAGTTACTGTCACTCCATAGACACTTGACCCATCAGAATCGAGTTGGACATATCCCAACTTGATCGGATCTCACCGCACAGTGGCTTCCCCTTCAGAGTTTGCTGTGTCAGGGAGTAGTGTCACCATGTACCCAGCAACACTTCGTTTCCCTCCTCTGCCCCTCCTCCTGCATAATCCACTTGTCACCAACTACTGATGAGCCTACATCCTACATAGCTTTCAAATCTATCCACTTCTCTCTGTCCCTACTGTTTCTTCCTAGACTTACCTGGATGCAAATGCAAAGCCCAACTGGATCCTCCATGTCTACGCCTACTCCTTCCAGGTCACTTTTCTATATAAAGGATATAAGAGTCAAATTTCTATTTCAGGCCAAAAATAAATTAACAGGTACTAGATATATCCTTTTACCAGTAAAACTGAAAGACTAGGAAATATATATATATATATATATATATATATATATATATATATATACACATAAAGCAAAAGTTCACTCCTGCCAAAAGGTTCCTGGAACTGGTAAACAATGTCAATAAAGTTTCAGGATACAAAAATCAGTGCAGAAAAATCAGCAGCATTTCTTTACACTAATAAGATTCAAGCTGAGAACCGAATCAGTAGCTACAAAAAATCCTCCACAAGAACCTAGGAATACATGTAACCACAGAGGTGAAAGATCTCTGTAACTACAAACCACTGCTGAAAGAATCATAGATGGCACAAACAAATGGGAAAACATTCTATGCACATGGATTGGAAGAAACAATATCCTTAAAATGGCCATACTGCCTGAAGCAATCTACAGATTTAATACTATTCCTATCAAACTACCAACACTGTTTTTTACAGAGCTAGAAAAAACCATTCTAAAAGTCATATGGAATCAAAAAAGATTCCAAATGGTCAAAGCAATTCTAAGCAAAAAGAACAGTTGGAGGCATCACATTCCCCGACTTCATGTTATACTATAAGGCTACAGTAACTAAAACAGCATGGTTTGAAACATGGTACAAAAACAGACACACAGACCAACAGAACAGAATAGAGAACCCAGAAATAAAGCCACACATCTACAGCCATCTGATCTTTGACAAAGTCGACAAAAATAAGCAATGGGAAAAGGACTTTCTATTCAATATATGGTGCTGGGATAGCTGGCTAGCCATATGCAGAAGAATGAGATTGGACCTTACCCTTCACTATATATGAAAACTAACTTCAGATGGATTAAAGATTTAAATGTAAGACTTTAAACTCTAGGAACCCTAAAAGAAACCCAGAAAACATCATTCTAGACTTTGGTCTTCGGAAAGAATTTACGACTAAGTCCTCAAAAGTAATTGCAACCGACACAAAAACTGACAAGTGGGACCTAATTAGACTAATTAAAGAGCTTCTGCACAGCAAAAGAAACTATCAACAGGGTGAACAGATAACCTACAGAAGGGAGGAACATATTCACAAACTGCATCTGACAAAGGTCTAATATCCATTATCTTTCAGAAACTTAAACAATTAAGTTTGCTATGTCAGGAAGTAATGTCAGTATGACCCAGCAGTGCAAGTCAACACCCCTTTCTCCCTCCTCTGCCCCTCCTCTGGCACAATCCTTTGGTCACCAACTACTGTTGATCCTACCTCCCAAATGTCTTTCAAATCTACCCACTTCTGTCCATCCCTACTGCTCCTCCTTAGTCCTACCTCGATGCAAATGCATTAATTAAAAATGGGAGCATTTCTCTTTTGCTTGTTCAATTGTTTAAGTTTCTTAAAGATTCTGGATATTGACTTTTGTGGGATGCATGGTTTGTGAATTTTTTCCCCTATTCTGTAGTTAACAGTTTCTCCGTGATAGACTGGATAAATAAATTGTGATAGAGATACATCACGGAATATTATGCAGCCATAAAAAGGAATGAGATCATGTTCTGTGTAGGGACATGGATGGAGCTGGAAGCCATTATTTTCAGCAAACTAATGCACAAACAGAAAACCAAACATTACATGTTCTCACTTGTAAGTGAGAGCTGAACAGTGAGGACTCATGGACACAGGGAGGGGAACAACACACACTGGGGCCTTTTGGTGGGTGGGGTGAAGGAGAGCATTAGGAAAAATAGCTAATGCTTGCTTGGCTTAATACCTAGGTGATAGGTTGAAAGGTGCAGCAAACTACCGTGGACACGTTTACCTGCGTAACAAACCTACACGTCCTGCACGTGGATGCAGAATGTAAAATAAAAATTAAATTAAATTAAACAAAAAAACAACAACAAAATATAGGCAAAAGACATGAACAGACACGTCTCAAAAGAAGACATACAAGCAGACAACACATGTATGAAAAAATGCTCATCACAAGTAATTGTCAAAGAAATGATAATCAAAACCACAGTGGGATACCATGTCACACTAGTCAGGATGACTAGTATTAAAAAGTCAAAAAAAAAAAAAAAAAAAAAAAAAAAACAATGGATGCTGGCAAGAAAACGCTTACACACTGCTAACGGGAATGTAAATTAGCTCAGCCACTGTGGAAAGCAGCTTGGAGATTTCTCAAATAACTTAAAACAGAAGGCCAGACCAGTGGTCACGCCTGTAATCCCAGCTATTTGGGAGGCTGAGGCAGGAGAATCACTTGAATCCAGAAGGTAGAGTTTTCGGGGAGTGGAGATTGTGCCACTGCACTCCAGCCTGGGCAACAGAGCAAGATTCTGTCTCAAAAAGAAAAAGAAAGAACTTAGAAATACTGGTTGACCCAGTAATCCCATTACTGGGTATGTGTCTAACATAAAAGAAAATAAAACTTTCTATCAAAAAGAAACCTGCACTCACATATTCACTACAGCACTATTCATAATAGCAAAGACATGGCATCAGTCTAGGTGCTCATCAGTCTAGGTGCTCATCAATGGTAGACTGGATAAAGAAAATGTGGGATATGTACGCCATGGAATACTATGCAGCCATAAAAAGGAACAAAATCATGTGTTTTTTTTTTTCTTTTTTGAAACAGAGTTTTGTCCTTGTCGCCTAAGCTGGAGCGCACAGCTCATGACGTCTGCTCACTGCAGCTGCCACTTCCCGGGTTCAAGTGACTCTCCTGCCTTACCTTCTGAGTAGTTGGGATTACAGGCACTCACCACCACGTCCCGCAAACTTTTTTGCATTTTTAATAGGGACGGGGTTTCACCATGTTGGCCAGGCTGGTTTCAAACTTCTGACCGAAAGTGATCAGCTCGCCTCAGCCTCCCAAAGCACTAGGATTACAGGGCATCAGCCACTGTGCCCAGACTGAAATCATGTTCTCTGCAGCGACGTGGATGCAGCTGGAGATCATTATCCTAAACAAATTAATACAGGAAAAGAAAACCATGTGTTCTCACTTATAAGTGGTAGCTAAACATTGGGCACTCGTGGACATAATAATGGCAACAATAGACACTGAGAACTTCTAGAGGGGAGCAAGGGTTGAAAAACAACCTATCTGGTATATTCTCAGTACCTGGGTGATGAGATCCTTTGTGCCCCAAATCTCTGCATCATGTAATATACCCAGGTAACAAACCTGCACATGTGCTCACTGAATCTAAAATAAATTGGAAAAAAATGTTCACAAGACATTGGATATCAGCCCACCGGGTCATGAAGAGCAAGGATAACTGAGGCAAGGAAACAAACCAGGTGAGTCCCATGACTGACTCAGGCTATCACGTGGACAGCTTCCAGGCCATGATGCCGGGAGAAGAAGCCACATGGGGTCTAGGAGTCTCTCTGAATAAAGAAAAGAGAGCAGGGAGATCAAGTTAGATTTCACGAGGTGGAGTACCTGAGAGGAGAGAGCTGCAAAGAGAGAAAACTCAGGAGATCTGCTAGGTGTCCTCCGCAGGTATTTAGCTGGATACTGGCCAGTGCATGTGAGTGAGGAAACTACTCGCGCTTGAGAAATAACCACTCAAAGGAATTAGCGGAAAACCTATCCAAAGCTCAATCAGGATCTATAATAACGCCTATTTTCTCAGCAGTCAGGATGGGAAACCTCATAATTTATGGTTTATCAAGTAGGATGCTCAGAAGGGTTTTGCCTCAGTCGGGAGGAAAATTGTCCCTGAACTTCATGCTCCACTGGTTCTGTCTAACAATGCTTAGGAGCAAGATCGAAAAGAATCAAACTATTTTAAAGTAATTTGATCATTTACCAGAAAAAACAAAACAAAACAAAATGGACAGGAATACAAAAATATTTAGCAGCCAGCAGTGTAAGAATCACAGTGTCTGGTACTTTGGAAATTACCAGCTGGGTGCAGTGGCTCATGCCTATAATCCCAGCACTTTGGGAGGCCAAGGTAGTAGGATCATGAGGTCAGGAGATGGAGACCATCGTGGCTAACACCATGAAACCCCACTTCTACTAAAAATACAAAAAATTAGCCAGGCTTGGTGGCACGCACCTGTGGTCCCAGCTACTTGGGAGGCTGAGGCAGGAGAATTGCTTGTACCTGGGAGGCAGAGGTTGTGGTGAGCCGAGATTGCACCACTGCACTCCAGCCTGGGCTACAGAGTGAGACTTCATCTCAATAAATAAATAAATAAAATAAACAACAAAAAAAGAAAATTACCAGGCATGCAAAAAAAAAAAAAAAGCAGAAAATACAAAATAAAGATAGACATCAATTAATCAAAACTGACTCAGACTTGACATGGTTGATAAAATTAATAGATAAGGACATTAAAATAGTTATTATAAAACAACTAGAGGAAAGATTAAATGTGCTAAGTAGAGACACAGAAAATATAAAAAAAGAAAGTCAGATTTCTAGAGACGAAGCCTATGATGCCTGAGATGAAAAATCTCTGTGGTTAATAGCAGATTAGATGGTGCAGAGGAAAAGATCAGTGAGCTTGAAGACATAGCAATACAAACGATTCACAATGAAACAAAAAGGAAGCAAACTGAAGAAAAAGGTGAGTATCAGTAAGCTATGAAGCAACTTTAAGGAGTCTAATATATGCATAATGGGGGTAGGATAGAAAAATGGTTTGAAGAAATAATGGCTAAAATATTTCCAACATTTATGAAATCTGAAACTAACAGATCTAGAAAACTTAAATCCAAGACAAGAATCACGGAGAACACTGCATCATGACCCGTCATAATCAAATAGTTTAAAACCAGCAATGCAGAGAAGATTGAAAACACCCAGAGACAGAGGACGCATTATATACAGGGGAGCAAAAATAAGTCGTTTTTGCCTCAGAATTAAGGCAAGTGAGAAAAGTCTGAAAGAAAGCTGTCAACTTGGATTCTTTATCAGGAAAAATATCATCTTTCAAAGACGGAGACAAAATAAAGTCTTAGACAAACAAAGCTGAAAAAATTTATTGATAACACACCTGCACTTCAAGTAACCTTAAAGAAAGAGCTTCCAGCAGAAGAAAATGATTCCAGACGGAAAGCTGGATCTACACAGAGCGACAGGGAGCCTAGGAAATGGTAACTATGTAGATAATTTAAGAGGTTTTTCTTATTTAAATCTCTTGAAAAGATAATTAACTGCTTAAAGCAATGACAATGCATTGTGGAGTATATGTTATTTGTACCGTATATGAAATAAAATAGATGGCAAAAATAGCAGAAGGTTGGAAATGGAAGTATACCATTGTAAGATCCTTGTGCTGTATATGAAATTATATTAATATAGTAACATTCAAAGGTAAATTCTAATAAGGTAAAGATGTACAATATAAACCCCAGAAGAATAACTAAAACAATGTCAGCCAGAGTTATAGCTAATAAGAAAACACCGTAATCAATGAAATAATTAAAAATACAGTCAATCCAGGGATTTCTGAGCCAGGTGAAATGGTGTAGAGGGTAGACTCATTTCTCCCTGTTCAGTACAGCTATGAACCCTGGAAATGATGTAAGAGGCAACTGAAGGAGAACTATACATGATGGAAAGAGGAAGGCAGACTGGGGGCCGGGCGCGGTGGCTCAAGCCTGTAATCCCAGCACTTTGGGAGGCCTAGGCGGGTGGATCACGAGGTCGAGAGATCGAGACCATCCTGGTCAACATGGTGAAACCCCATCTCTACTAAAAATACAAAAAACTAGCTGGGCGTGGTGGCGCGTGCCTGTAATCTCAGCTACTCGGGAGGCTGAGGCAGGAGAATTGCCTGAACCCAGGAGGTGGAGGTTGCGGTGAGCCGAGATCGCGCCATTGCACTCCAGCCTGGGTAACAAGAGCGAAACTCCGTCTCAAAAAAAAAAAAGAAAGGGACTCAGGACTGGCATTTTCTGATTCCCGGCCTATCCACTAAAAGGGGCTCAGATCAGCTTATTGCTTCCTTGGATTGAACGAAAGCCCTGCTCTCAATTTGTGCAGCTGCAATGGAAAGAAAAACTAACAAACAAACTCTACCAGCAATGACAAGTTCAGCAGCCCCGGCGAGGGAGACTGATTGAGGGCCCTGCTAAGAGCAAGTGTCCAGGTGACGTGCTCTCCCTCCGCACTGCGGCTGAGATGCTCCTCCCCAACCCAAGCGCCAGCAGGCCCTGGGAAGGGAGACCCACTGCAGTAAGCCCCTGGCCCAGAAAACTCTAATTTCTTGACAGGCTTTTGACTCCCATCCTCCACCCAGAGACACTGAGTGGCCAGGCAACACCAGCAAGGGGAATCCCTCAACTCCAAGGACCTGATCCAGGAAGCCTATTTGTCCCCTTGGGTCAGAGACTTCCTTTCTCCTCCTAGGAAGCACGAGACCGCCTGGCTTAGGGAACTGTCCTCCACCACCACAGGCAGTACCAGCAGGGACGAGTGGGGGCCCTGGTGGCACCGGAGAAAGCAAGCAGTCAAAACAGCTCTGAAAATGAAATTGTCATTAGAACCGCAGCCCACAAAATTAGGCCACAACCGCTGTGCGAACCGTAAATAGGCTGACTGTCTGCTGTCATCACAGATCTAAATGGGGCCCAGAATCTCCTAGTATAAAATCCAAAACGGCCAGGATATAATAAAATATCACCTGCACATCAAGAACCAAGATTTTAAGGCAGCCATCACGAAAATGATTCGACGAAGTATTATTAAGTCTCATGAAAGGAATGAAAAGAATAGTAAACCTTAGCAAAGACGTAAGTGATAAAAAAGAGCCAAATAGAAATTACAGAACTAAAAAAAGGCAATGAGAAACAAAGAGCTTGCCAGGTGAGTCCCTCCTCTGAGACTCTTACTGAGTTTTGTCCATTCTCTTCCTTCCACACCTTACTCCAGTGTTACTGGCCCCCTTATTATCTCTTCAACTAGAATTTAAATCTCACAAGGCAGGTACTTGTCTGTTTTACCCACTGTTGTATTCCCAGTGTCTACTGCCATGCCTGACAAATACTTCTTAAATAACTAAATGAATTTAAAAAAACTCACAACCCCAAAAAGGCAGAGAAAAGAGAAAAAGGGAACGGGAAATAGATGGGAAAAATACAAATAAATAGTTAGATGGAGGATATAATCATTCCTGTAATTACGTTAAATCACAATGGCTTATCACCCAAATTCAAAGACAGAAGTTGTCAGAAGAAAATAAAAGCAAGAACCACTATCTGCAGCCTGCAAGAAACGCAGTTTAACTGTAAACACACAATTAGGTTAAAAGTATGGAAAATGATATATCATGCTAACACTAATCATAAGTAAGCTACAGTGGTTATATTAATATCACACAAAGCAGTTTTCAGAGCAAAGGATATTAACAGTGATAAAGAAGGTCACTTCATGATGATAAAAGGGTCAATTCATTACAGAAAGCAACCACTGTAAATGTTAATATACCTAAATAGCAGAGTCCAAAATACAGGAAGAAAAAAACCAATAGAATTGCAGGGATAAATAGACAAACCTAGAATAGAGTGTTCATAAATGGATCCACACATATATGTAAGTGAATTTTTGACAAAGTTGCAAAGGTAGTTTTGTGGGAAAATAATAGTGTTTTCAATAAATTGTACTGGAACAATTGGATAACCATATATGAAAAATGAACCCTGATCCCTACCTTGCACCACATACAAATATGAACTCTAAATGGATCACAGACTTACATATGAAACATAAAACTATACAACCTCTAGAAGAAAACGTAGGAGAAAATCCTTGTAATGTTTGTTTGGGCAAACATTATTTACATATAGCACCAAAAGCACAATCCATAGAAGAAAAAAGTCTGACAAATTAGATTTCATTAAGATGAAGAACTGCTCTCTTTGAAAGACACTGTAAAGAGAATGAAAAGACAGCCACTGACAGGGAGAAAATATTTACAAATAATGTATCAACTAGGGAACTTATATTCAGAATATATAAAGAGGTTTCCAAGGCCCAGTTATAGGAAGACAAATAGCCAAAAACAAAATGTGCAAAAGATTTGAGTACACATTTCACTAAAGAATTGACATGCATAGCAGATAAGCGCATGAAAAAATGCTAAACATCATTAATCATCAAGGAAATGCAAATTCAAACCACAATGACTGTTACGGTTTGGTTGTGTCCCCACCCAAATCTCATCTTGAATTGTAGCTCCCATAATTCCCATGTGTTGTGGGAACCATCCAATGGGAGATAATTGAGTCATGGGGGCAGTTTCCCCCATGCTCTTCTCATGGTAGTGAATAAGTCTCATGAGAGCCGATGGTTTTATAAGGGGAATCCCATTTTGTTTGGTTCTCATTCTCTCTTGTCTGTTACCATGTAAAACGTGCCTTTCTCCTTCCGCCATGATTGTGAGGTCTCCCCAGGCACGTGGAACTGAGTCCATTAAACCCGTGTTTCTTTGTAAATTACGCAGTCTCAGTTATGTCTTTGTCAGCACCGTGAAAATGGACAAATACAATGACATATCACTATACATTGGTTGGAACATCTAAAAAAAATAATAAAACCAACGTGTGATATCAATGTTGGCAAGGACATAGAGCAATTGGAACTCTCATACCCTGCTGGAGGTAATGTGCAAGGATGCAACTCCTTTGGAAAATAGTCTGTCATGTTCTCAAGGTAAAGATATACCTACGGTAGATCCGGTTTCTATACTTTCTATACTCCTAGAACTCAAACCTATGTCTCCAAAAAGATTTATACACAAACGTTTGTAGCAGCTTTATTTGTAACAATGCCCTGATATCCATCAACAGGTGACTGGGTAAACAAAGTTTGGGATCTCTGTAAAGTGGAATACCATTCAACAATCAAAAGGAATAAATGATCAACAGCATGGATGAACCTCAAAGTAACTATACTGGGTGAAAGAAGCCAGACAAAAAAAATTCATATATATACTTCTGTTTATATAACATTCTAGGAAATATGAAATAACCTATGGTGAAACAAAGCATACCAGCGGTTTCCTGAAGAGTGGGATTTGGGGAGGGGAGCGGCAAAAAAGAACGACTAAGGAGGGACGTGAGGAATTTATCTGGGTGATAGAAATGTTCATTATCTTGATTATGGTAAGAAGCAATTACGTAAATCAGACTTATCAAATTATACGCTTTATATGTTGCTTATTGTATGTCACATTTTAAAAAAGAAAATAGAAATACAACTATTTCAAAGCTATCATTTTACCCACAAAATATCAGTGATTTTTAAGGAGTGTGCCTTTGGCTGCAAAACAATGATATATTCCTGAAAATATAGGTGGATTAAATTCATCATGTTATGAAATATACAATCAAAGAGATCTTAGAGATTCTGTAATTTTTTTTTTTTTTTTTTTAGGTGAAGAAACAGGACTGGATGGGGGTGAACTGACAGTCCCAAACCATGTAAGAACGCAGAGTGCCTAAACTAGCTCCTGAAAATGAAAGCTCTGGTTTTCTGCCACCCATAAAGCTAAGTCACAGTGACATTTTAATAAATGGTCAATAATGTCAAATCCCTATAGTCTCAAAGTTTACTGCCTGATAGTAAATCCATGGATTGAAAAATTTAAACAGTCTTTCTAATTGTTGAGTATAGCACAAAATAATCCACATTTTGTATCTGGCCATAAATGTCAGTGAGAATGTTTTGGTATATTCTATAGCCCATACCAACGGCTTTAAATAAAATGGATTTAATTTATTTAATATTTGCTTCTGCATAAATTAAAAAATGGTACAAATTAGTCAGGACACTTTACTTTCCAAGCTCAGAAAAATGTCATGATATGCTGTTTTTGGTTTGTTTAAGGTAAAACCACTTTAATTCTATCTACTGGAAAATGGTCTTAATAAATGCACAAATCTATGATTTCATCAGTGCAAATGGCACCCTATAGAGTTTTGCAGTGTTGAAGATCTTAGATGTACATTAATTAGAAAAGAAAATACCATCAATTTATTAGAAGTATAATTGCTGTATTTCAAATACGACACTTAAGTATCATTAACTCTGAAACTTCCATCTTCTTCAACAGGTAAACAGAAGTATAGTCTCATATGTATATAACAAAATTTTTTTAAAAATTTTTTTTATTTTTAATGTTTGTGGGTAAATAGTAGGTGTATATATTTATGAGGTACACTAGATGTTTTGATACAGGCATGCAATGTGAAATAATCACATCAAGGAGAATGGGGTATCCGTCTGTCCCCTCAAGCATTTATTCTTTGTGTCACAAACAATCCAATTACATTCTTTTAGTTGTTTTAAAATGTACAATGAAATTACTACTAACTATAGCCACCGTCTTGTGCTATCATATAGTAGGTGTTATTCATTCTAATTGTTTTTGTACTCATCACCCACCCCCACCCCCGCTACCCTTCCCAGCCTTTGGTAACCAGCCTTGTATTCTCTATGTCCATGAGTTCAACTGTTTTGATTTTTAGACCCCACAAACAAGCGAGAATGTGTGTTATTTGTCTTTCTGTGTCTGGCTTATTTCACTTCACATAATGATCTCCAGTTCCATCACTGTTGTTGTAAATGAGAATCTCATTTTTTTTATGGCTGAATAGTACTCCATTGTGTACATGTATCACATTTTCTTTACCCACTCACAATACCTAAGATTTGGAAGCAGCATAAGAGTCCACCCACACTTCAAATTCAAATGGCCTTTCGAATTGTTGTTTCTAAACGTCCATAAACAATTAGGTTGCTTCCAAATCTTGGCTATTTTGAAAAGTGCAGCAACAAACATAGGAGAGCAGTTATCTCTTTGATAGACTATTTCCTTGCTTCTGGGTATATACCCAGCAGTGGGATTGCTGGATCACATGATAGCTATACTTTCAGTTTTTTGAAGATTTTTTTTTTTCTTTTAAATTTCAGAGACAGAATCTGACTATCTGGCCCAGGCAGTGGCTCTGCACAGTCACAATCATAGGACATTATAGTGTCAAACTCTGGGGCTCAAAAGATCTGCTGCCTGTCTCAGCCTCCTGATTAGCTGGGATTACAGACACACTGCCACCATGCTTGGCTCTAGGGGCAACTTTTAAAGTAATTTTGTTTATGTTGAAGTTTTTTGTACATTTGAGAATTAGTGATGAGGTTTTTCTTGGTCTTTAGGGAGAAGCACTTCAAACCTTGTCTTTTATGAGTGGAACATACGCAAATAAACAAGCACAATTATATTTCAGAAAAAATAATTTGCAGTAATATTCTTTCTAGTTTAAGATGACTAAGAATGAGGTAATAGTGGCCCAGCAACATGTTTTAGTTAAGACTGTACTCAAGAGAATTTGGTTTGCTTCCCAGCTCCACAGTTGGGCCAAGAAAAGTAATTACAGTGATTAATAATAATATTTGATTTTCTAGTCCCTAAGCCCACTCCTCAGAGCTGGTATTATCTGGGGGTAGAGAAACAAATTGCAGGAAGGAAATGAGAAGTATGTCCTACCATTTGAATTCTTAAGCATTACACCATCTCAAAGCTGCCATGGCAGACCCCGCATGTGTCACCCATGAATTTTTACACTGGGGATTTCCACTATCTTGTGTTCCTGAGGTAATGTTTTCACTCTTTAGGGACATATTTTAATTAATACTCCTTAAAGTGCACCTACTCATGTTCACACAAGCTGTTAAGGAGGTTTTAAGTGGTGATGGAGAGGACAGATTTAAATGAATCAGGGCTGCTGCTTTGAAAACCGTTAAACATAAAACCAAAACAAAAACAGCACATCTTTTGTCCTTAAAAAATTCTCATGTTCTCATCTCTGGCATGATTCTGATGGTCGATGCAAGGAGAGTTCTAAGATACCCAAGGTTTAATATAAACAAATAAATGAAGAGAGAGAGAAAAGAAAAGAAAAGAAAAGAAAAAACAAAAAACAGCTCAGGGCAGGGCTGGGTTTCAAGACCACAGTAGCCTTCAGCTCTGCCACTACCAGGAGGAGTTGCTATGGGAACCATTGCAAAAGATTAAATATATCAAGAGTACATGATGGTGAGAAATGGGTGGGAAAGGGAATTATATTAAGTGAAATGACAGTTCTTCTGTTTGTGGTTTTTCACATTTTTTCCTAAATCTCATATAAAAACTCCTTTAATTCATAAACATATAATTCATTGACAAATTACTTTTTGCTGTATGCTTAATATAGAGAAAGAGAAATGTTCATTTTTCACAGTAAAAATTAAAGGATTATTAATTTTTTTTTGCAGTGCTTTTTTTTTTCTGACCCCAGTATTAATTCTGGGATAAACTCTGGCATCTCCCCTCAACTGGTAAAATAACCTTCTAGGTTGGCCAAGGGGTCTGGGGCAGGTCAGCGTGATGTTCTTTTTTGTCTTCTCATCCTGCCATGCATCACACACACCATATTTATGTTGGCTCTAAGATTTGGAAAATATTTTGTTTTTTAATTCTGTTGTTTTCTGTTGCAATTCTCCTTAGAAAAAATTTACCAGGAGGGCCAAAGCTAAAAACATGAGTCTCTTAAGAAAGTTCCTTAAAGTAGTATAAATGCTGTGATTTGACTTATGCATTCACAAAGTTCAGAAGCTTTCTTTTGGTTGTTATTGGTGAATTTTTCTCCATGTACGGATGGCAGCTTTTGGAATCTCACCTTACAGGTGAGGAAAGCTGGATCATAAAGCTTTAGGAGCTGACTCATGGAGTCTTGAGACTTGGCATGACCAGTTCAGTATGGTTTTGTTTTTAATCAGGTTGTATCTTTGGCCTGCTGGATGAATTTATTTATTTGAACAAGTAAAATTAAAATCAGAAAAGTTCATTGTTTCCTAGTTTTAAGTTCAAATGAGGGAGGTTTCTGAAGAAGGGTGGGAAATTTTCTTCCTTTGCAGTGATGATGGGTCATGTTTCAAAGCAAAGCTCTGTAAGGAACATACTGCACTTTTTTGTTTACTTTGCCTTTTCCCACAGCACAGAACTGCACCCTTTATTATTATTGTCATAGTTGGCTGAAGAAGAGCTGTCAGTCCAATGAGAGAATGTTCTCCAAAGATTTGTTGCATACAACTTTCTGTTTAGCAGAATCGTCTAACAACAAGAAGTTTATTTTTAAACAGTGTCATCTCTACCACATATACATGTATCTCACTTGAAGTTTTTAAAATTAAGATGTTGACTGTGCTAGTGGTTTTAAAAATATGGCCTCACATTATTTCAAGTCTACAAGTTTCTCACTTTAAAAGTGATTAACCTCTAAGAGAAGGGAGAAAGGGCATTGTAGCCAGGAAGGAGCAGTGGAAACTTCCTCTCTCCCATGCCAGGCCCTCAAGGTAAGGGCCCCAGAATAGACTTGACCTCTCTTGCATTTTCAAGGAGCTTAGAAGCTCCTTCCTTAGCTCAAAGCTTCCCTATGGTTGTTTCGAAAATGTGATGAGGGCAGGGAAGGAGATCAAAGACTGAGAGATAAAAGGTTGGAGATGGGCCCCCGGGTAGGAGAAGAGGGGTAGTGCCTTTGGAGGATGTGAATGGAAGGCATAAATAGAGATACTTTTGTTGGAAAAAAGAAGTGATCACCAAGTTTTCTTCTGTTAGTCAATACCTAAACCATAACGAGCAATACTGAATTTGACATGGAGTGAAAGTGATACTGACACACCAGGAGTTTGGTCTAGGTCCTGCTACTGGCTGCACAGGAAGCCAATCACTGAGACAACAAGGACTGCCAGAGAAGAAGGCTTTAATCAGGTGCTGCAGCTGAGAAGTTGGCAGCTCAGTCTCTAGTCCATCTCCTTGGCCAACTACAAGTAGGGGTTTATATAGCAGGGATGAAATGTAACTATATACAGGTAAACAGGAATTATGGAGGGTTAAGAAAATCATGGGGGGCCAGGTGCAGTCCCACACTTTGGGAAGCTGAGGTGGGAGGATCACTTGAGGCCAGGAGTTCGAGACCAGCCTGGCCAGCATGGCAAAACCCCATCTTGACTAAAAATCCAAAAATTAACCAGGAGTGTTGGCAGGCTCTTGTAATCCCAGCTACTTGGGAGGCTGAGGCAGGAGAATAGCTTGAACCCAGGAGGTGGAGGTTTCAATGAGCTGAGATTGTACCACTGCACTCCAACCGGGGCAAAAGAGCAAGACTCTGTCTCAAAACAAGCAAACTAACTAACAAAAAAACCCAAACACACACAAAAAGAAAATGGGGGATGAGGGTTCTGGCTTCTCATGGACTACAAGTGGTGAGCTGATGAGTTTCAGTTTCTTGATACTATCTGGGAGGCCCGAGAGTAGGTTTCCTGAGGAGGGAACTCACATAACATGAATGCAAGTTTCAGGCTTTAAGACCAGAGGAGCCAATTCCTATGTTCATTTAATGAGACTGAAACATCAATTCTGTAGGACAATTGGGCTGGTTTCAAAAGGCCACCACTTGCTTTTCCAACACAAGCATGTTGGCTGTCTTCTTAAGAGCAACTTGATAAGGCAGATTTTCCTGTGCATGAAAACTTTCCTATTTACAGATGGCCTGGCTCACTAGCTAAAGGGCACTCTAAACAAATGTCTTCACCCTACCTACAGTTTTAGGAGGTAGGAAGAAGCAAATTAATGCTGGAGCACTCAGAATTCCTTTATTTAATAGTTAAAGACCTTGGAGGGCTTTTGCCAGGGACAGTGATATTCTCCAAGTCAAGTGTCACCAGCTGACCACGCCCCCCCCAAGCCTAGCCCCCTTTCATGAAGCACTTTTGGTCTCTCCAGCACTAGAAACATGCCCATACTTATTTCAAAAGGTTGGCAGTTTGGTAATTAAATTAATCCTACCACCACCCTTTGCTGTAGGGCTTCGGCAAGAGCATATTGAATGTGTACGCCTTGTTTCTTTTATAGATTGGTTCTGAATGACTCACTGTGGAAAGAAATCAAATGTAAAGTCATATTTTAATGCATTTAAAACTAGAAGTTTACAGTCAATATGCTTCTGTTTCACGTGTGGGTCTTTTTCCTCCCAAAGTTCTGTCAATTGCCACTTGGTCTGATTCTTTTCAAATGCAGCCTGGCAGTAATACTGACCACATCAATTTCATATTCTCTTTTGTCTGACTCAAGGATATCAGACGCTGTTTCATCTTAATGAGGGCTAGTTCTACTCCTATTACCAGGCGATTTTTCTCTGATAAATCACAGTGTCCTGTGGTGTCATTGCACCCATAATAGCAGGCCGGTGAAGAGGAAGGTGCTTCTTTCCTAACAGAGATATTGCTCTTGTGGAGCCCACGACCCTGAGCACATTCCTATCTTGTGCATTTCCCTGTGTCATACCTCGGCTTGCCCCTCACAGAGGCTCTGATTCATGGTGTCACACGAGGTCTCCTTAAGAGGACACAACATGGGGCTCACTTGAAAGGTTTTCTGCTTCCCAGAAGGGTTGCTTTTGCTCTTTTGTCGTAAAGAGGTGTCAAAGCAGGTCGAAAAGACTCCCCTCAATCCCCGCCAAAAAAGACTGAGTCATTAGAGCTCAGCACTAATGAAAAAAAAAAGAAGTCTTTCTTCTCTGGATGATGCAGCCAAGAGAAAATTCTGAAATAAACATGTATTCATTCATCTTTTCACTCATTCAGTCAACATTAATTGAATTCCAACTTTGGAAATGACATTTTTAAAATTAATGTACGGAATTAATGTACAGTTGACTGGCCCTGAAGACTCGGTGGGATATTTTGTGGGGGAGCAGAGAGATATTTCCACTGGAGGAAACAAAATGCACATTGGCAAAGAGATGGGAAAGTTCAGAAACTGTAGGGGCAACGCTGTTTGGGAAGACAAAGAGAGCTCCCAAAGCATAGTGCTTGTTCTGGTGAGTAAAAGAAAACAAGAATTTTAAGGTTTTAGGATCTAGAACTTAATTCATCCCAAGTATTCCAACTCTTTTCAATTTATCTAGACTGAAGGAAATTACAGAGTCCAATAATTCCAGGTGACATGCAATGACGACTCAACATAGGGCAGTAGCAGAGAGAAGACAGTGGTGACCAAAACATGAGACTGATTTTACAAACGCCATTAGGGGGACTTAGCAATTGGCTGACAACAGTGGTAAGGCCAAGACAGCAAGAACGCTGACTTCGAGGTTTCAAATTTGCAGAACTACTCTGGAGGCTGAGGTGGGAAGATTGCTTGAGCCCAGGAATTCAAGGCTGTGGTGAGTTATGACGGCACCACTGCACTCCAGCTTGGGCAAGAGAGATGCTCTGTCTCTAAAAAACAAAAACAAAAACAAATTTGCATAAGTGGAAGGGTATTGGTGATGATGAAGCTGATTAAGAATAAGAGAGAATCTCTTTTAAAGAGATATGGTAAACCCATGGGTATGGGTTTGAAAGATTGGTAAGAGACTCATGTGATGATGTTTGCCAGGCAAATGAAAATATACTGTGGCCAGGGAAAGGCAGCTTTAAAGAACGAAAGTTTTGAATGTTGTATTAGGCCGCTATTGCTTTGCTATGAAGAAATACCTGGGCTAGGTGCTATGACTTATGCCTGTAACCCCAGCACTTTAGGAGGCCAAGGCTGATGGATCACCTGAGATCTGGAGTTCGAGACCAGCCTGGCCAACATGGCAAAATCCTGTCTCTACTAATAAATACAAACATTAGCCAGGCGTGGTGGTGGTACCTGTAATTCCAGCTACTCAGGAGGCTGAGGCAAGAGAACCACTTGAACCTGGGAGGCAGAGGTTGCAGTGAACCGAGATTGCGCCACTGCACTCCAGCCTGGATGAAAAAGTGAAACTCTGTCTTAAAAAAAGAAAAAGAAAACAAATACCTGACTCTAGGCAATTGATAAAGCAGTTCATTGGGTCCTGGTTTTGTCGGCTGTACAGGAAGCATGGCTCCAGCATCTGCTTGGCTTCTGGTGAGGGCCTCAGAAAATTTACGATCATGGCAGAAAGCAAAGGTAAAGCAAGACTGTCCCAGGAGCAAAAGAGAGAGAGGGAGAAGATGCCACACAATTTTAAGCAAGCAGAAATCATTCACTATCACCGAAACAGCACCAAGGGGGCAGGCTAAACCGTTCATGATAAATTTTCCTCTGTGATTCAATCACCTCCCACCAGGCTCCACCTCCAACACTGGGGTCACATTTCATCTCGAGATTTGGGTGGGGACAAACAGCCAAACGATATCAAGTGTATATGCCTGTTTGTGTCACTGAGTGTGAAACTGAAGAGAAAAACTAAAAAAGTGTCACTATTTAGGGCATAAGAGAAAGGGGCAGAATCTGAAAATTATCTTTGAGAAAAGTAAAGAAACAAGCCAAGAGGATTCAGAGTCAC